>NC_132788.1:46832791-48082791 GCF_048418805.1 Vulpes vulpes | reverse complement strand
TAAGAAATAGCAGATCTTTTATTCCCCTTCCTTTTCTTACTTGTTGCTTAAGTTGAAATTATTGAAATATAATTTAAATGGAGATGGTATGTACATTAATCTTTGAATGAATTTTAATGTGTGCATATATAAAAAGGAATTTGAGTATGTTTGTATTTCTCCAACTATGCTAATCCCAAGGTGAGAAACAAAGCATTTTAAGTTGACCAAACTCTTATTAACTTTTAAAATAAGTCATCTCGGGCAGCCTGGGTGGCTCAGCGGTTTAGCGCCACCTTCTGCCCAGGGTGTGGTCCTGGAGAACTGGGATCGAGTCCCACGTCAGGCTCCCTGCATGAGAGGGAGCCTTCTCCCTCTGCCTGTGTCTCTGCCTCTCTCTGTGTGTCTCTCATAAATAAATAAAATATTTAAAAAATAATTAAAAAATTAAAAATAATTTAAAAATGAGTCATCTCGATAAGGCAAGATACTTCCTGGTGTGAACAGATAAGTAGGTGTGTCTGTGAATGATATCCTCACCCAGTGGGGGATCTTTGCTGTGCCATAATATGTTTCTCACAGGCTGTCTTTGGGGTATTAGTAATGTCCTAGAGAATGTTATTTAAGCCAGGATATGCCAGAACATGTAATGATGAGAGCATGGTTAATAATGAAATTCTTTTGTACGTATACATATTATGACACAACAGAACATAATTACTTTTGTGATTAAATTACAGAATTTCTAGTTATCTAGGAAACTTGACTTTTCATGACTGTGTGAGGGCAGCAAAATAATTACTGTACTTTTATAACTGACTCAGATCGAATCCTTTTAAAGCAGTAGAGCTGCTAGTTGCAGAGTATATCACTGTTATTCTGCTATTGAGACTTGTGTTCATTCAACTGGGTTGTATGTATTAATTCAGTGCAACCCTTTTATTGAGTGCCTAATATGTGTTAGTGATTTTCTACATATTGTTGGTAGATCTATGAATAAGATAGAAACTCAGCTTTAAATGTACTCAGTTTTAAGACCTCTGCTAGTCATACAAGTGGAGATACTGAATGGGTGGTTGATTCAAGTCTGAAATTCAGGAGGGAGATGTGGGCTGAAGATATAAATTAGGAAGAGTTAGCAGGTAATATTTAAAGCCATGAAACTGGATGAGCTCACCAAGGAAATGAGAGTCACCCAAGAAGAGTTCCAAGGAACAACCTTAATTTTGCAGTGCTCCAAAAACAACAGATGAAGGAGAAGACAAGACATCATATAGAGGATTGAGGGGGGTGACCAGGTAGATGAGGGGATCAGCAGATTCTGGAAGCTGAGTGAAGGCAGTACGCAGGAGGGCAGTGACACCTGGACATGCTGGCAATGGGACATATTCTGGAAGGAATGGGAAGGAAGCTGGTGAAGGAAGTAGGGTAATATGAGTGGCTTTAATCAGATATTTGACTCTGTAAACATTGAGCATTTGGTCTACATGGACTAACAGATAATAATTTCTTCGTAATGCCTATCTTGATAACACATAATCACTAGTATTTTTTGAGTTTCAGTTTGCAAGTTGTCAGTTTCTGCAATAAAATTCAAGTTGTCCTGATGTATGTGAATTAATTAATGTGAATATTCATGACAACCAAAAAGCAGTATAATCTAGTGGTTAAGTCCATTCACTTTATGTCATTCAGCCTGGGATTTGAATCTCTGTTCTGCTCCCTCTTGGTGTGTGAGCCAGGAAAGTTTTCTAGTTGTTCTCAGCCTTGGCTACCTCATCTGTAAATTTGGGGTGGCAGAAATTCTTAGTTTGTAGAATTTTGTGAATTTACATGAAATAATACAGTTAAAGTGCTTAGGCCCACAGCAGCACCTGTATAAATTTCCCAGTGAAGGTTAGCTGTTACTATAGCTATTAATCTATATTTTGACATGAAATAATGTAATGAAAGTAGAAAGAATACAGGATTTGGAACTGGCTATCCTTTGGTTTCATTACACACCATCCGAGCATTGTTGAATTTGTTTCCTTATGACTGAAATGGCAATAATAGTGACAATCATGTTGATGATGTTATTTAGGGAATTAACTGATATGTTTATAAACATGTGGTATCTTACAAAGTGCTGTACAAATATTAATTTCACTAATTTAAAATGAGATTGTTTTTTCAATGTATTAAACCTCTTACATTAGATTTATATATTAAGAAAGAATAAATCTTAACACACTTCTGCAGTTTTAAGTGTTTAATTTCAAGGGAGACTTGGGTTCCAAAGAGAATGAAGCTATACAATGGCAATGTAAGAAAATATTTTAACATTATTTTTGGTAAAAAATTTTGAAATGTTAAAGATGTTACAAAAGGGAAGAATATGCCTCCCTATAAAGATAGAGAAAAATGATACATAATTATTGGTAAAAAAACAAAGATATGGGAAGCAAGGTCAGCCAATCATCTAAGAAACCTTCCAAGTGAGAATAATCTAATGGAAAAAAAAAAAAAAAAGAGTTTGTATGGCCTTGTTTGGTAAGAATCTGCCCCAATCTAATACAAATTCTCTGATTGGAAGCTGAAGTGACTCAAATCACTTTTGACCCTTCTTGGTCATTTTTCAAGGATGTTGAACAGCTAATATTAGTGTTATTACCACAAGTTCATATTTATGTAGCACTCAAATCTTTCCAAAAACACTTCCTTGGGCTTTGTTGCCTATAATTCTCAGAACCACCTCATGAGATCAGTTTTGAAATTAGTATCCATTTTAAGAAGAAACAAACTGGTTTCTGTGGGAGAGGACTTTATTGTCTTTGGGTCAGAGCTGGGACTGAAGCCACCTGAAGAAGTTGGTGACCTAAAGACTTAACGTTTCTCCTTTTCAGGTTCTTTTCAACAAATGGGAATTGTAAAATTCTGAGCTTTCTTGGATACCCGAGGATTTAATTTTTCTTAATAACACAAGTCTCTTGAGTCAAAATTACATCTAAACTCACTCTCTTTTCACCAGACACAGTTGGTCCTCAAGAACTCTTTCTTTGTTGACTAGCTGATTGCAGTATTCTGTTGGAGCCCAGGTGATAATTCTAGTTCATTGCTGCTGATACTCAGCACTTATTTTAAAGGAATAACACCAAATTCTAGCATTTAAATCCTTTTAGATCGTATGTCTTGCAAGTCACTGTGGAAAATACACAAGTTCAATACTATCACTACTCTGAGAGTGATAGAAAACATCCCGTTACTCATGTTCTTAGAAAGAAGACAGTGAGATGATAATTCTAAAGCAACATTCACGTAAGCATTGAAGTTGTGACACAACCTGAGTGAATGCAAGATCAGGGTGGGAACAGTTGGATGGTAGAAGGACAGGAGACTGAAACTATTTCTTGGAAGGCAGAGGGTACAAAGTTGATGGGTAGAGAGGAAGGGAAAGGGTGTTTCAGGAAAAGGGAACCGGGAAAACAGTGGTGCCAAGTGAGAGTGGGAAGGGGAGGTAAAGGCCGTCTTGGTGGAGGTCATGCAAGAGTCATTTCCTCTTACTTTCCTAGTGACTCAGTGTCACCTCAAGAGCAAGCTCTGTGGCTTTCATGAAGCCTAATAACTTGGAGGTTTGGGCTGAAAACCAAAATACATTTTAATAAATTAAGTCATGTTCTCATTGAAGAAAGAGTCTTGAATAGCATTCTTGATTTCTTCATTTCTTGTTTTTGTTTCTGTTGCGTATTGGCTGAGTTATGTAGCTTAATTTGAATTCAGTTTAATATTATTTGGGTTCAGGAAGAGGATTGTGTTATAGAAGAATCAAAATCCCTTGAAGCTTTTTCCTCCATTTTAATTATGGTTCAAAATAACATTTTCCAAGAATGATTTTCTGGACCCCAGTTTTCCAACAAAATTTTGTGCTTGGTCTCTTTCTCCATCATTGTTCAATTCTTGTAGTACCTTAGTTTCTTATAACAAATGGAAATTAATGCTAAGTATCTCATGTGAGTAAGAGGATGAAATTATTATAATGTCATGCATGTCATGTCATGCACAGGGTGCAAATCATGTACCCTAGAAAGTGCTTTAGACTACCCTAAATTGATATATAACTTTTACCTGACTACTGTATTTGACTATACTACCCTAAAGTGATATTATATTATGTTATTAAATATAAATCAGTTAGAAGCTATACTTTTATTTGATTGATATCTTTGGAAATAGTAACATACCTTTTATTATTTCTTTCCTTTTATTTTAGCTTATCTTCATATAATCCTGAAGTTTTTAGTTCATCCAAACTAGGTAGTATGTTTTGAAAGACCATGTACTTCATAGCACCCATTATTCATGCTCTTAGGAAGAGGATTTGAAATACCCTGTTTTGAGACTAGTGAAATGAATTATTTTCTCCTGCATCTTTTAGAAAAGCACTCTAGAAGGTTATTTTAGAGAACACTTAATTTGAATTATTGTGTCTTAGGCCCTGTCATGAGTTTCTATTAAAGCTTTCTTTGTTAACTATTTATTAAATATTGGAGATTTCTTTGTAAAAGAACTATGAAAGTTTGTATAAAAGACTACTCTGCCAAGATTTAGAAAAAGAAGAAGCTTAAGAGTAGAATTTTTTAAAAATCCAAGATTTTGATTTTTGGCCTGTAAAAACTGTATATGAGTTTTACATAGAAGTCATTCTAAGCTGAGTTTAAGATTTATTTAGAGTGGCTTATATTCACTGAATACCAAACCATTCTTCTTATTGTGGCTTTGTTTAAAGAGGCTAAGATTGATTTACATGGCCTCTTATTTATAACCTGAGACCAAGATAGTATAGTCAGCCAAAATGATGTACAGTGTCAAAAGCATTTGAATTAGAGAAATTCATCTTTGTTGCCCAGCATGAAACTAACCAGGTCATCTATTGCCAAAATAATAGGAACAGTATGCTTTTATAGTCTTAGCACATCTGGCTGTGTTTTTTATACCATAAATTTTCAAAAATCACAATATAAAATGCTGGAATCGAAACTTGGTATTGTGAATTTTTTTAAATGTTCATCAATTTGGTCATCTTTTCTTACTATGTTCTTCTGAATACTTAAAATTTTTCCTATACTCTAAAAATATGAACAATTTTTATGTATGTATGTAGTTCTTTTGTGCTCCCTAAAGCTCATATCTGTAACTTTTTGTTTCCCACTAAAGCATCTGCCCAGCACCCCTACATCTTACTGAAGAACAAAACTAATTTTGAGGAGTGAGGTGGGGTGGAGCTCATTTTGTAGAGTGGTGTTGAATGAAATAGAAGGGAATGTTTCATGCTGTCATCTCCTGGGGCAGAAAGGATAGCCTAAGAGAAGCAGATTGGAAATCTAATGGAAAGACAGAGCCCTGGCATTTTGGCTGCCCTACAGGAAATGGAGCTGTGGTGTGGTACCAGGACCACATTCTTCAAAGCTATTAGCCTTACTTGCTGAATTACGCCAAAAAGAAAGAAAGAGAGAGAGGGAGGGAGGGGAAAGGGAAAGAAGGAATGAAAGGTTATGAAAGAAGGAGAAAGAAAGGGAAAGAAAGGAAGAAGGGAAGGAGGAAAGAAAAAAGAGGGAAGAAGGAAGGAAGGATGGATGGGAGGAAGGAAAAAGAAAAGAAAAGAAAAGAAAAGAAAAAAAGAAAAGAAAAGAAATCGGTTATTAGCACAGATTCTTTCCAGACCTCCCAATTTATGATGGAAGAAGGTGTAGGTGCCTGATTTATTGGGCCATGCTGAGCTCATTCAGAGAGGAATGTACTAGTGGTTACTTCAAAGGCTAGTACAGTATCTTGTTTCTTATTATGACAAGATGTGTTTAGGAAAGTAGTGCCATTTACTCCCCATTTCACAGTCCAGGAGAGGAATGTTCCCAGTGATTGACAAAGCAGCTACAGCTATGGATTCTAGTATTCTGGATCCATTCTGATCCAGAATGCCCTCATGGGAAGAACTATAACTTGGGTGAGAAAGCCCTGTATTGACCTCAGGCCCCCACCTTACCCACTGCTTTATTGTGGAAAAGGACTTGACCTTTCTAACCCTTAGGTGCCTGGTCTGATGGAAATGCTATATGTATGTGCTCAGCATACTTCAGGAGGTTATTTGAGGTGCAGATAACACCACGTGTATTGTAACCCTTGGCAAATTGTAAATTGTTACTCAAATGAGAAGTGATGTTGTTGTTGTTGTTGTTGTTGTTGTTGTTGTTATTCTGCTATCTGGGACTTGCTTTTTTAGTGTTTTTTCTTTTCCTGTGCAGATACAGTGTTTGGTAGTAGAGGAAAAACTTCAAAACAGCCATAATTATATACCTTAGACCTTTACTATTGCTATTAGCATTTTGATATAGTCATATATAAATGATTAAGAGTGTATATAGATATCTTTCTATATATTCAATTTGATATCCTCTGTTTCTTTTACATAATGTAATGGCATATGTATTTTCCTGTGTTACACTATAAATTCAATTGTTATTTAATTTTGGGGGGTTCAGGGGGTTGAGTCTCTACATCAGTCATTAAAGGGTTGTCTTCTCAAATCCTTCTTCCTTTCATATTTTTGTTTTCCTTTTACAAAGGAAGAACAACCCAAGTTGTAGGAATGAATACTAGCTAGCATTTATTGCATGCTTATTCTATGCCCACCACATATTTAACATATAAAGCTGTTTTAATCATCACAAGAACCCTAAGATAGGTGCTATTATAATCTCCATTATATAGATGAGTAAACTGAGGCACACAGCTGTTAAGTAAGTTAAGATCACCTAGTGAATGAGTTTTGAAGCTAGGGTTGTTTTGTTTTCGTTTTTTAAATATTTTATTTTTTTATACGAAAGAGAGCAAGAGAGAGCACAAGCAGAGGGAGAGGGAGAAGCAGATTTCCCACTACGGGGGAATAATCAAGTAAGTTACCTACCCTGTAGGTCATGTTTTAAAAGTGTAATCATCTGTTTAATGGATTTATGAAACTCTCTCCCGATGCAGGACTCAATCCCAGGACCCCGAGATCACAACCTGAGCTGAAGGCAGATGCTCAACCACTGAGCCACCCAGGGGTCCCTGAAGCTAGGGTTTAAACTTAGGTATCTTCTCTGAGGAGTCCTAGGCATTACGTGACACAGGTAGCTGAGAAACATGACCTATATTTTGTTCAATTATTACACATTTATAATCTGTCTAAGGTCAGGAATCCCAGAGATATTTTTTACAGAAGAGTAAATGTTTGGAGAACATATCCAGCATTATTTAGAAAAGTGGATGAATCATTAGGACTGTTGCCTTTCCTGATTTAATCACCTTTGAAGGAAGGTAATGATCTCAAAGTAATGGTGTTGCAATCCTGTTTTTACTTGAGACTAAAATTCTGATGATTGGAGTTAGGTACTGCTATTATGCAATAAATACAAAAATTTTACACAGAATTTTCGTGTTTCATTACTTCTCTCTCTCTCTCTCTTATTTATTTATTTATTATTTATTTATTTATTTATTTATTTTTGTACAATAGATGTTGTTATTCCTTGTCCAGAGTAAGGATGAAGTTACCCCTTTCCTTCACTGTTTTCTGCCTTCTCATAAAGTTCAGTAGACCTTTGTCTCATCTACAGCCCGATGGCATTAGTGTTGAGCAAGAGCAAATTTATGATGGACAATTTGCTATATATGTCTTCTTCTGGCCATTTGTTCAACTGCAATATACTCAATGATGCTTAAAGCTTTGTAGGTTTTCAGATGAGCAGCTGCATTATTTTACCTTATTTACTAAATCCAGTGAATGCTTCCAGTCAGTCTTGTTTACAGCAGGAATGTGGTATATGAGTAGTATTCATTAAATAGTACAGGACTGGGGCACCTGGGTGGCTCAGTGGTTGAGCATCTGCCTTCGGCTCAGGTCGTGATTGTGGGTTCCTGGGATCGAGTCCCACATCGGGCTCCCTACAGGGAGCCTGCTTCTCCCTCTGCCTGTGTCTCTGCCCCTCTCTCTGTGTCTCTCATGAATAAATAAATAAAATCTTTAATAAAACAAGCAAACAGTGCAGGACCCACATTCTCTTCCTTTTTTTGTGAGAACCGTTTGGCATACCTTTATTACTTTTCATTTTACTTGATTTATTACAGATTGATTATAGCTATCAGAGTGTCAAAACTTACCCTGTAAGTCATGTTTTAAAAGTGTAATCATCTGTTTAATGGATTTATGAAACTCTTTGTGGGGATTTCTTGTAACAACAACCACTAATCATTTCACTTTTTCATGCAATGAAGATTTACTGCTTGTATTTTGTGCCAAGATGAGTGCTACGAACTGAATCTATGTTAATGAATGAACCTACAATTTGGAAGCCTTTCAAAAAGGTGGAATTTCTAACTAGACACTCTGAAAACACACCAGATATTATTTTCCAGTAAGAGAACAGTTCTCTTTAGCTCTTCCCACGTTTTTTTTTTTTCAAATGGGGTACTGACAGCTCTTCCTCTTATGGTGAAAAGAAACAAACCCCTCTATACTGACCGTTTCTCTAATTCCCATTTAGCAAAGGGTGGGCATTTTGGCAAGTATGGTAACTTTTGAAATATCCAGCATACCTATACTCTTCTTAGACTTCCTTGCCCCTTTCCCAAGTGACCTATGCCACACCTTCTCCAAAAATAAGAGTCTCAAGGGCATTCAAGTTGCTGGGAAGCAGAGTAACTATGCATAATTTTTCTTTCACATATTTCAAAAATGGTCAGAGCCGAACTGAAGCCATGATCCAGTGATATAACTTTCCCAGAGGTAGAGAAGTCATTTGAAAGCAAAAATATTCTGAATTAGGTTTTTCCTTTCTTTTCTGCCCTTTGTAATGTCTCTGGGACATCTGGGGGCACTGAACATCCGGCTTGAGAAGGTGTCATCTAGAACCTTCCAAGGTATCTAAGAATCAAATCTAAATGTACTTTGCAGTATCCTGGTGACATTGGAAGACTTTTGTGTTAGAAGTTAATAATTTTTATCTTAGCTTAGATGATGGAAATCATGATCAATATCAAAATCATTTTTTTCCATATGCGCATGCTGCTGTATTGGCTCCAGGCAAGTCAAATTAAACAGATACTGTTCTTACAACACTACTGGCAGCATTGTTACAGACAGGCAGCCAAAGGACATCAGATACAGACATCAGCAAACAAATGCATGAATGAAGACCTTGCATTGTTTGTAGTCATCTGAGGAAATATACTCAAGCGTACAGATAACAGTTGGGCCAAGGTTACTGATCTTTTGACATTAGGAGATGTCAGAGTGACCTGAACGTGTTATGAAATTGGAATGTCAAATTTGAATGATGGTTTGTGTCTTCAGCTTTTATTTAAGGTAGACCAAGTCTAGTTTCAAAGAAGTTTCCACATGGACTCCTATTGATGGCCAGTAAGTACTCTTCTCTGTTGCTTTTTAGTCTGAGCCATCAGAGTTTGCATTTGCCATTATCACGGTCAACAGTGCCATCGTCATTGCTATTATTTGGGTGTCTTTATGTATCAGGCAGGCATTTTATGTAATTATCTCTAATTCTCACAGAAGCTCTGCTGCAAGGTGTTATTATTTCCATTTTAACAATGAAGCAAGAGGTTTAATTTTCAAAGGGATATATTAAGTAATAGTTGAGATCCCAACTGTCGGGACCCAGCACCCATGCCCCTCTCATTCCAACACAGATGGGGCTTCCTCATGTTTCTCTGTATTGTTCTCTCCTGGCTTTGTGTTTGTTTGTGAACCCAGTCTCTTCCTCTGTGAGTTCAGAAATTATTCACTAATTGAGTCATTTAGCAGTGATTTATTGAGTACTATTCTCAGCATTGACAATAGAGCAATAAGCAAGACAGCAAGTCCTTGACACCACTATGGGTATCCACATTCCAGTGGATGCCAGGCAACACCCAGTTAGACATAGGAAGGTTTGGTCAAGGAGGCATGATTTAGGGTTGTTTGAATCTTTCTATATAGATCATTGGTGAGTGAAATTTAAAGACAATTCTGTAATCCTTGTGGCTTCTTCTAATTAAGTACAGTGTTTCTTAAACATCAAAGCCACCAGATAAATAAGCATGGTTGAAAGAATTGGGGTGTTTCCAGACAAGAATGACATTTTAAGATGACAGGGAGCTCAACCAAAGTACAGATCACAACCAGGACTCAAACAGAATTGTACCTGACAGAAGCATTCCAAATTTAGACAGAGGGCTGCTTAAATAGATGAAAAGTCTGAAAAATAGGACTTTAGGGTTTCCAAGGCATTGTGGTGACTCAAATGGTATTTTATGAAAGATGACACATTGATGGGGGACTTTGAAATTTACTATGGTATGATTTAGTGCCAAAAAAAATCTCTGGCTGCTACTTAGTTTTGAGTAGATACTAGATTACCATATTAAATGTTTGGTTGTTTGGAATATTGCTGTGTTGGGCTTCCTGTCAAGCACTAAATTGAGCCAGACATTCACATATCGTCACTTCACTTCTATCTGCGTTGTGGCATTTAAACTAGAAATTGTCTCTGCTAGTTCTTCCAGATATAATATTATTCTTATTAAGTGTCCTATGGACTGGTAGGATTATTTGTCAGTCACTCTATAGGTGGAAGGAGAGACAGAGAGACAGTAGCTAAAAAAAAAAAAAAAAAAAAAGGCATCCAAGTGGAAATTTTGGAGACTTGGGACTTTAAAATGTTTTGCTTATAGTTTAAGTACTTTCTCAGCCATCAGAGTGCATGGTGTGAACAACTAGCTATTCTAATTTCAGAGTAAGCATTCGTCTTTAGATGCCTCTTTACTTATTATAATTAAAAAAAAAACATGTAACAGGGTACTTCTTTTTTTTTAATGTGCTAGGACTTATTTTAAGATTGAATCTTGCAACTGGCCATAGGTGAGAAGAAATTCCCACTCAGTTGAAGAAAGGGAGGAACTAGTTTGCTGTTGCTGTACCCTGGTGACCTCAGTTTTAAGAATCCAGTCTCATGTAGGGCCATCCAGCCTCATGGCCCTACATGCCCTCCTTGAACTCCACTCCATTTCCATCCTTACATGCTTTCTCTTGGTCTCCTGAAAGATTTCTTCTCTGAGATCTTGACTCTGTCATAATCAGTCCCATTGCTTCCACTCCTGTATGGTTTTGTACGACTCCACACCCGATTTCTAAGCCTGTGTTGCATTTTTCACAGCTGACGTAATGAATGCTTCCTTATCTAGCCTGTGGACCATTTCCTCCAGTCCTTGTAGTCACTGTGTCCTGGTGTTTGCTGGACACAAAGTAAATACTTTGGGTATTTTCTGCCTGCATTCTTGGCTTTCTGAGCTATGGCCACAGTTGGATATTTCTCCAATTGGCATGAATATCCAGAAGTCTATATTTCATACTCACAGAGAGCTCAATAATTATGATAATGGGGTTGATAAAACAAGAAAAAGTATGCTTTCTGGTTACTGTACCACCAAAAGTGGGAATTTGTATTTAAAAGGTAATCAACTGTGGGGCTTTGACAGAATGACCTGAGACAGAATAAATAGTAAATGGATGAGTATGTCATTGATTAGTAGACATTTTATTATTAAAATCCTGGAATTTACCAGAAACACATGTTAATGTATAGATACTTCATGAAAATTGAATATTGCTATTCTATCTCTAGAGATAATTTTAAAATTAAGTCTTGTGTTTGTATATCTTTCCTTTGAAGCTAACAGCTGGCCACTGGGGTCTAGTGGAAAAAACAGTTTCCTGGAGGGATGAAGACCTTGATTTTCCAGGCCCACTGTGATGATTTCGCAGAAAACTGGCTTATAAACTGCTTTTGGCTTTGTGGGAGGAAGGTATTATTTAAATGCCAAGTTTCTAACATTAAGATTTCTCTGTGCAGCAATAAAGTGTGTATTCGTATTACTGTGTGAAGGGAGAATGGATGAGAAAGTGGAGTAGTGCCATAGGGAATTAGAAGGAGAGAATGTTCCCAGTTTTCATCTTCACCTGACTGAAAGAATATTTCTATACAAATGACCCCAAGCGTACAATGGCATCATTCTGAGGTGTAACCCCTAATTTTATTTGGTTTCTTATCAGCACATGGAGCCATATGCCATACCACCATGACTGATGGTTTTAATCATGGTCTTGCAAAACATGATTTGCCATCTAGTTTGAGGAGATCATTCCAACAATTCTAAACCCACAGGGTGGTCTTCCTATGCAACAGAGTTTTGGGGGTGGAAAATGTTTTAGAAAAGTAATGAAATCAATCAGATATTACCATTATTGCCATGGGTGCTGATGAGAAATCCACTAGATTTCCCATTCATTTATACCCTGTCCCTGAGAAAAATAAAGGAGACAGGATTTAGAGAATTCCAACCCTCTATCTTTGGTTGACTGAATTAAATGTTGGCCTGGAGGTCAGATTCAGCATAAAGCAAAATCAAATGCTCAATCAAGTTCTCTCAGCAGCCTTCCCTATCAATGAGACCTTCATTCGTCTAAGCCTCACGTCCTTATATGATTCTTCTTCTTTTTCTCCAAATAGCCACTCATGTACCAAGCTATGGGACCAACTTTATATATACTCCTTAAGTTTCTCCTGGCTGTCATCACCTCATTTTAGTCATTTCTCATATCTCTGGACCTCTAACATCCTCAGTCTATGTCTAGGATTGCTTCACTCTTTCTTGATTCATACCTCACTCCAGACTAATTTCAGATATTAGCTTCATATTTCTTAATTTGCCTTCTGGTTTTATCTTTCTCTCAGTCTTTTTTTTTTTTTGGCACCAAAATTTTTATTTACCCTCCTTCCCACTCTCTTTGAACATTATAAACAATTAAACATTATAAACCAAACTAACCTTTTTGATCCAGGGTTGTGATAAGAACCATCATGTTACAAAGAGGCGCCCAGATCTATGTCTGCTTTTATGATTCTCTGGCCCTTCTCAACCTCTGGCTGTCACTTCTCTTGTCCTTTCTGGCTGTCCCTTAACAGTCTATTCTAACCTCTGTAAAATAGAAACTGAAAGTACTAACCTCATTGTTCTGTGAAACCTCTTCAAGAGAATGCCCAGCACTAAGCCAGGCTCTCTGGGGCATTCAAACTCTCAGAAGTTCCTCCCTTCCTTTTGATACCTGACACTGCCTTCGGCACTGATCTCTAGTTTTTAGCTCCTACTAAAACTCATCCTTCTTGCACAGCTCTGCCCTTGGTAACTCTGTGAGAAGTTCACTGTCTCAATCCCTCGGGCTCCTAGAACCCTTTCCCACTCGACATTTGTGGCCAGTATTGCAAAGAGTTTGGCTCTGTCCCCTGAATGGGAACTGGACTTTATTGCCATTCACAGAGATGCCCCTACCCCATGTGTGCTTGTATAAATTCTACTCTTTAAAAACCTAGTTCAAATACCATCTGCTCCATTAAGTTTCTCAGTACCATCAGCTCACAGATTTCCTCTTTCCTCTGAAGGCTTTCTAGAACACTTATGAACCATCCTATTCTACTGATACTTACTGCTACTGCTTAGGATATGTCTAGGTAGAAGGACAAAATGAAGTGACTATTTTAAGTCTTGTTTCTTTTACACCCCCATCCCCCAATTTGTAAACATCTGGAGGGCAGAAGGCCTGCTCTGTATCTTCACATTCTATACAGCCCTTATCACAAGTCTGTACTTTTAGCAGACAGATATTCATGACTGGCTGACTCTTTAAATACTTCTCAAAGCCAAGTGATCATAGGAAGAAAGATAAGCTCAGCCTGAATAGTGAACTTTGAAATCCCTTTTTCTCCTCATACTTTATTCTGCAAACTAAAAGCCTGTGCTGGCTCAAAAGCATGGCTTTAGTTCATTCCATAAATCCAATATTGTATTATTGAATAAATTCAATCTAATCCTCATCTGAACTCTGCATGGGCTAAAAGTACAAATAGTTTTTCATGGATGCCCCCAGTAAATCAAGGCCTGACCAAAGATTTAAATCTCTTTAAAGCAAAGTGCTGTGGCTCACTTTCCCTTTACCAGGGGCTTTACAGTGGAATTTTTATGCCTTACTTACCAACCTGATTAAATAATTGAGGCCTGCCTGAAATAATGTTCATTTCCAATGTGTATTGTTTATATCCATAAATAAATGTATATGGCATTTAAGTAAGCAATGCATATGACATACATTTAAATAAGCAATCGCTAATATTCAGAATTCACACCTCTGGAACTTCTTTAACCTCACCTATAATATATATATTATATATATTTTTATATTTTTATAATATAATATATATATGTGTATACACATATATAGAAAGTGGAGCTTGGAGTGAAGTTACTCCTGTAAAAGAGTAAATCTTTTTGAAGTGAAGGAAAGGGGTGGGAAGAGTTATGTTGCTGTCCATGGTTCTGATTCACGTTGGAAAGAAGATTCATTTGGCAAACACACCACTGATAGTAGTTACAGAGTAATAAGAATGGTGATGATGGTGATAAAAGACAATAAGAGAGGACGATCTTAAGACACTATTAAAATTTTAAACATTGACCATAAACATTGACCATATCTCACAAGTATGTATTTAAGTGTGTGTTGGTGTGAATACACACACGTACTTAGAGGTCAACCCATGGAAGTGATTCTAAAGTAGTATATTTTGATTCTCAAGGTTTGAATAATATGCTGCCATTTATATGCATACATACATACACATATGTAAGAATATGTGCACATACATTTGTTATATATTTTGAGTGCACTTCAGTGTTTGAATGATATAACTTTATTACTTATTCAACAGTTAATGAGCGACATTAATGAGTTCATGAGTTCATGAGCGACACAGAGAGAGAGAGAGCGGCAGAGACACAGGCAGAGGGAGAAACAGGCTCCATGCAGGGAGCCCGACGTGGGACTTGATCCCGGGTCCCCAAGGATCACACCCTGGACTGCTGGCGGCGCCAAACCGCTGTGCCACTGGGGCTGCCCACCTTCTTATATTTGTAATATTTCCTGTTTTTAAAATTCTGTGATAAACTAGAACTGTTTTAAACTAGAAATGAAATACCTCTGACTTGACTTTAACTACAGTGTGGTCTGACAAGCTCTACAGAAGTTAGAATGAAGTGAGTTAGTCCTACAGTTGACACAAAGGGATAACATGTGACAGGATTTTATGGTTGTGTGCTGTCTGAATTTGTTAGACCTGATATAAGTCTGATATAAGTAGAGGAGATAAATCAAACACTAGTATATTGGTGGTTTTGGGAACTTGTGAAACACTGAGAAAATTGTACCCCCCCATTATTATCATTCAATTCCAAAGGAAAAGAAAAAGTAAATGCTAGTAAAAAATATACACTGAGTTCATACCTTAGTTTGTTGAAAGAAAGGCTGATTAGGAACAACCAGCATGGGACAACCAATTTTCTCCTGCTGATTTTCTAATAGGGCCCAATGGCTGGGATACAACTGGAGTTTGAACATGATAAAAGTAGCAGTAGAGTGCAGACAAATAAAGTCCATGATACCTCAAATCTGACGTGAAATTTCAAAGCCTCTTCTACTAGTGCATCAGGCTTGCTCTGTCAGAGCCTGAGTCATTATTTCTCCATTTTCTCATCTCCAGCCTGGACCCTCCTTCTTGAGCCTATATGTCTGATAATGGTTTCTTCTGACCATCTTAAAGGCTTCAATTCCTCTCAGACCTTCTTGGAGTTTGCCTTTCAAGTAGCCCTGGTGGCCAGTTTTGTGAAATCTGTTATGTCTACCCCTTCTCATGAGTCCTACCACATTTCCTATGGCTCTAGCCATTATTACTCTTACAGAGATGAGTAGCCTCTTGCCTGGTCTCCACAGCAGGGAATATAGTGTGGCAGTAGAAATTCTTGGGCTACAACCAGATTCCAAGGTTCATATCCCCATCCCACTATTCATTAGTAAGAGTCTCTTCTAGCTTCAATGTCCTCAGCTCCCAAGTAGACATAATAATAGTAGTTATCTCATTTTTTTCAGGTCTATTTTCATGCTCACCTCCTCTGAGAGGTCTTCTCTGACTCTAAACTAGCATTCCCATCACTCTGTCCCTTTGCTTCATTTCATTTTGCTTTATAACATTTATGACCACTGGATATTCTATCAACTCTTTGGTTGGTTGTCTGTCTTTATTAACCCCTAGAATGTGAGTTCCACGAACACAGGAATCTTGCCTATGATTTTGTTCATGGTTATAGCTAAATGCCTAAAGAATTCTCAGGAAATAGTAGATACTCAATAATTACATGTTGAATGAGTGAATAAATAAATATAGAGACTATTGTAAGGGTTGAGACCATGTATCAAAGTGCATTACCCAGAGAGTATGAGCTTTCACAATCCTCATTATCATTTTCTCCCCTAGGTGATCCTAAGCCATCTTGATCATTTAATCTTACCAAACATTGCTCTGCTTAAAGTCCATCACTGACTGACCTCCCCTTGCCCTCTCCAAAGTTGGATGAATGTTCTTCAGCTCAGGGTTCAACTTTCATGACAACAAGGATTCTGCTATGCTGTGTGATTCTGAGATTTTACCCTACTTACAAGCTAACAAGTTAGCCTGCGGCAGTTTCATAGAGACTGACTGAAGACATGAGTCGTCTGAGTCAGAGAGGCAAGGACTTTGTTATTCCCATCACAGCAGGCAACATGAGCTTCATGTTCTCATTAGTTTCCCCACCAGTTCCACGGAAGTGATGTGGAATGGTCCAGATGAAAGCTGTGTGTGCAGTGGCATTGTGTCGCCGCTGAGAAATCCCAAGATTAAAAATTCCCTCAATCTCATCACTTCTTGGCCTTTTTGCTAAGATCAAGTGAAAAATCCCCTCAATCTTATAATAGGGCTGCTACCAAATCCTTGCCCCAGAGAGAGAGAACACATTTAATATGCATATTGGGAAGCAAATCTGCCCTCAACCCCATAAGAAATCACCTATATCTTCCAAGGCTGTTTTCCTATATACATATTTTTGGAAAGATAGTTTAGGACTAAGCAGATGGGTAGAAATGTCATGGAGAATAGCTCCCCATTTCTCCCTTTCTGTACTTCTCTTCCATGACTCTCACATTTCTCCTGTATTACACCAAACTGCAGCACATGCCATTTTTTTGTATTATATGGTTTCCTTGCTTTATGCCTCTGTGTATACTTTTCCTTCTAAGTTCTTCCAGGTAAAACCTAGTCTCCTCTTTAAGATCCATCTATTCTCCTAATACATGCATAGCCTGCCTATTTGCTTTCTGAAGGTCTGTGTGTAACAAGCACCTTGACAGGCCTTTCTCTTACTTAAAATAGAAGCCTTCCTCTGCCCAGCAACATGAACCTCTTTATCATTATTGTTCTGTGACGTATATTTCCTTGTTTGTAATCTGTCTTCCCCATCAAGAATCTAAGCTCCTTGAAAATAAAGACTTTGAACGTTTGATATTCTACTACAGCTTCAGCACCACCCCCCAACCAAAAAGTAGATGGTAAATAACTGTTGGTTGATTCATGCAGTTGGTTTTGTATTTCATTTTCTCCATGGCTTTTTCCAGGTTTGCTAAGTGGAATGTGATCTTTCTGTCCACTAAACCTTAACTTTACCTTACTTATTCTTCTCTGTGATGATAATCCTTTTCTGCTTCTCATTGCAGATATTCTCCATCAGACTGTCAATTTGTTGAGGACCAAGCCTTTCTCTTATTCTAGTAGCTTTTTAGTCCTTTTAATATAGGACTAAGATATAACACAGTCCTTTTAATGTAGTAGACGCTCAGTAAATACGCATGGTATTTCATTGTAAGTGAGGAGACCAAGTAGCCCAAAATATAGCATTCTTTTTTATCCTGGTTTACTTAGCTATGTGTCTTGGGTAATTGGAGTACACTCTCTAACAGAAGTTAGGGGAAATAACTGATGTCAATTGGTAGAAACTAAGGGAAAAAGATTTTAGCTAAATATAAAATAAATGGAATTTTCCAAAGGTAGTGACTGCCTCAGAGCCACCTGAATACCCCTGATTATGCTCAGTCCTTAGAACTCAGGCTCAGTGATTACTTAGCAGCAGATTCAAGTACACAATGGGGTGTGTGGAGTGAGATATGGCTTGACTAGGGGGTTCAAGGAAGTCCTGTCCACAATTTAGATTCTGTGACTTCTATGTGCATATAATTTACCCATCCATCACGTAAGAATATGGAGCAGCATGTTCTGAGCCTGAAGTACAGTTTATTTCCATCAATTCTTTTGTCTTTTAAATCGTACAACATTCTGAATATATCTCTTAAACTTCTCTCTTTTTTTTTTTTAAACTTCTCTCTTTTTATTTCAGTATTTGTTTACATGTCTGTCTTTCTAGGAACCCTTGTACTCCTTAAGAGTGAAAACCATGTCCTATTTAAATCCCTATTCCTCCTATCTGACCCAGAGTCTTTGTTGGGGTTCATTGGATTTTCATTGAATGAATGAATGAATAACCATTCTGAAGTTGGCACTTTCTCTATCATTGATACTCAAGTTTTGGAGTTCTATTTTTGCTATCCTGACTTGGTGAGTGACTCAGAAATATTGCCTTTCTTTCCCAGATATTATCCCCACTACTTTTGCTCTTCTAAAACGAATTCATCGTTGAATCACTGTAGGATGATGATGGTTTTGTTTTCTTCTAATAATAATGCCTTTCAAAGAGAAGGATAGTTCTGCTGTCAGATCAAACAAGGACATTCAATAAAAGGAAATATCTTAAAAGGCTATGAGTGGTGGGGGGGGATATTTACAAAATTAATTAGGGGGATATTTAGCAAGTTGCACTGGCTACCTTGAAAGTGTAGGAATGGAATAGCAGGTGGAATTGTATGCTGAATCACCCAGGAGACTCAAGCTCCCTGAGAACAGCAACCTTTAATTCTGTGGAGGTAATGGAACTTTCATTAAAGAATTTTCCTCTTATGTAGGATGGGTCTTTTTTTCCCTTAAACAGATTAATTCACTTCTAAGGTTCCTTTTTAATAAAATTAATCTGTAAACAAAGCTCTCCAGATGGCTATCACTATAATAAGCAAAGTATTGAAATTCAGAAAGCTGCTATTGAGAAAAAGGGGGCATTGTACTTTTAGTCTAAAGAAAGATGAAGGTGAACAATACCTTAGTGTTCATTCTCAACATTACTTTGATTTTTCACTTCTATAAAGGAAGCTCTCTTTCTTCTGCTCATATCTGAGTAATTTCAGAGGGAAAAACATGTGCTGGATGAGATTTGGTGAATGAATGAGCAAAATGAAAAGAACAGTGAATTTCAAAAAAAAAATGTTCGTAGTTATTAACAAATAAGACTGCTCTTGAGCGACGCCTGGGTGGCTCAGCAGTTGAGCATCCGCCTTCGGCTCAGGGCATGATGCTGGGGTCCTGGGATCGAGTCCCACATCGGGCTCCCTGCGTAGAGCCTGCTTCTCCCTCTGCCTCTCTCTCTCTCTCTCTGTTTCTCATGAATAAATAAATAAAATCTTTTTTTTTTAAAAAAGAGACTGCACTTGAGATTAGGGATGGAGTTTGATAAACTAGACAGAGGCTTTTATGACCTAAACTGGCAAGAATCAAGTGAGACAGATGTTACCGATGTGTTGTTAAAGAAAAAGACCTTTACCCATCCATAGAGAGAAATAACCTTTTGTTACCCGAAGCTGTGGATATGGTTGAGCAGTAAGGTTAGTTATCCAAGTGGGGTGATTGGTGAGGTTTGGCAATTGAGGAATCATCAATGCTTTTCATTCTGATGTGTTGAAGAACAGAGGATTCCCTGGAGACCCTGATAACCAGATAGGAAAAAAAAAAGAATCCTTCAAGATTATGCAAACACAAGCTAGAAGGATTAGTGTATAAGGAGAGGATATTATGTTTCCCCATTTTCTAAATTTTTGAAGTATCTGTTTACTTATTTTATAGCAAATGATATAAAAGGAAATAACTGGTACTTTCTCATTAAACACAGGTGGTGTTTTGGGTGGAGTGAAATGTATTTCCACCTCTGTAGCCTCATCCTGAGTTAACTGAAGTATCATTGTTGTGGATGACTTGTGAAATGTCATTGTGCTCACAGGCAAAATCTGGATGCTTAACGTTCTGTGTTTTTTATATGATCCCCTTGGCACTGCTCACTCTGACTGGTTCTTACCTGGTTCACTAGACTGCCAGACAGCGGGTTATCTGTCCTCCATCATCCTTGAATCCTCAGAACCTGATATGGTTTTTAACAGGCAGAAGACACTCAGTAAATATAGAAATGAACTGAGTGGGTTTAATCACAAGGGACACTGGTCAGGATGGTGTGGACCAGGGCAAATCCCATAATTTGAAGGAGAACTCAAACCTCATGCATAATGGAGGAAGGGATTAATTTAATCCTTAGATATAAAGGGAAAGCACATTTAAAAGACAAATGAAATAATGGAGTCTAATCCTCACATGTCAAGACGGTCTGAATGTGTAGATTTCATGGCAGATAAAGGAATTGGCATTGGGATTCTTAAATGTTGAGAATGAAATTATGATTTTGGCATTTTCTGAGGTTGACTGGTCATTACTCAATGGTTTAGAAAGAGTGTCAAAATTAAAATAAATTCTCCCTGATTCTCACCGTTGAATTTAACTTCTCCATCATTGCTGTTATTCAAGTCCACCAAGAATTTAATTTCCATCAGTGAATGTCAGATTGCTATGCCTCTGTTGAGTCTTCTATTCTTTGATGTGCTTATTCAACTTGTACTCTCTCAAGTAGCTTTTTTAGGATAGGAAGATATTTCAGGTTGACTAAGAAATCCTACTTTACTCCTCAGACTTAATTATTTAAAAGTTATCATTAAAGAATCAACTACTAATGGGCCAAACAAGTCTAATGATTATACCAGACATGGTAAATTTTTATTCAGTGATATGGTGAGAGTTGAACGATATTTTAAACACAATAAGCACCAATTATGTGGTGCAGCTGGCTTGTACCAGCTTGCTAGAGCTGATGGTTAAAATTTCAAGAATTTTCTGAGCTAGTTGTTAAACATTTGGTAGCTTGAAATTGGCCATAGATTTCACAGTGGGAATATTTACATCATGGATACCAGCAGTGACCACAAATCAAGACCCTTCACCCATCTATCCTCACCCAGAAACCCAGTTGTTAAACATTTACCAGCCCTCCATTGGTAGTAAGTCCCATTTTTATTAAATAATTTTTAAATCAAGCATAATATGTTAGAGTGCTTATTCTTTATTTTCGTTATGACAACTCTACAATTATTGCCACATTTGCTATTTTTCCATAATCAGTTTCTTTAAGGGACTAGCTTATAGATTTTTTTGAAAAATACTTTTTAAAACCACAAGTATGGTTGTAAAGAAAGTTCAATTAGAAAACTGAATAATTTAGCAGATATTTTATTTTATTTTTATAAATTTATTTTTATTGGTGTTCAGTTTGCCAACATATAGAATAACACCCAGTGCTCATCCCATCAAGTGCACCCCCTCAGTGCCCGTCACCCAGTCACCCCCACCCCCGCCCACCTCCCCTTCCACCACCCCTAGTTCGTTTCCCAGAGTTAGGAGTCTCTCATGTTCTGTCTCCCTTTCTGATATTTCCCACTCATTTTTTTCTCCTTTCCCCTTTATTCCCTTTCACTATTTTTTATATTCCCCAAAATATTACTCAGCCATTAGAAACGACAAATACCCACCATTTGCTTCGACGTGGATGGAACTGGAGGGTATTACGCTGAGTGAAATAAGTCAATCGGAGAAGGACAAACATTAGCAGATCTTTTAAAGCATCATTAGCTTAAGATAAAATTATCAAGAATAAAATCTGGTACATAAAAAATAGTATACAAGGGCAATAGATGATTAAGGTAGAAAAATATGAATTTTGATTTAATTTTTTCAATAATAATTGACAAAGAGTTGTGTTAGACCACATGAGACAGTCAGGGAATTATGTTAGGGGAATGGAGCACTAGAAAGCAGAATGGACAAAGAATTGGAAAGTTTATTTTAGAAAATAATACTTTAATGGAAGGGATCTAGCAACAATCAGATTTTCACTGTGCCTCAAATGTCTCCTGAAAGTTTGCTAGATGCTTTCAGATATGCATCTCCTCTTTCAGGTCATTGGGTTTGGGCATAGATTGGCCAATTCTTAGAAAACAATCAGAATATGCTCATGTTTCTTAAGCAGCCACATTTGCCCCAGTCAGGTGCAGTACAAACCAATCTAAAATAATTCAGTCTCTTTAGTCCAGTGTCTTATAATCAGCCCAGAAAACAATGGCTTCCTTTTTGTACAGTGCTTTGTTACATATTCTTAGACTTACTATTGTCTTTGGAAAGTGATGTAGAGGAGGGTAAGAGGCAAAGTGCATGGAAGCTATGAGATAGTGTTTAAAGGGAGAGAGGAGAAGCAGAAGGGTGTAAGACGAGATGATAGAGTCAATAATTATGGGTAGGAAGTAATAGGTGAATCCACTCCCAACCCCCTCCTCTTCCAACCCAGTGACCCTGCTGAACAGATTTACAAAGCCGGGGCTATATCCACAGCAGAAGGAGACAGAATGGAATTCTGAGAACTTTGAAGTGATCTCTCACAGGTGCTGTGACCCCTGGCTTACAAATGCTCAAGAATAATAAAGTTGTAAACTTTGTGAGGGCTCTTGATCATCTCAAACAAAGAAAGAGAGAAATTGACTTTGCCAAGAGCACACAGCTCTACATAAAGTCTACTTTTATACCCTGGAAATTATTTTTGAGTTGAATGAAACACTGTCAAATGGCTCTTACAGGCTCTGAAGTTCACTACTGTGAGGGAAATACACGATGGAGAATATACCGTTTTTATCCACAGGGGAATATTCAGAGTCAGAAAGTCAAAATGTTCTCTATATGCCATAACCATGCAAAGGGAAATACAGAATTACCCCACATAAAATAATACTGTCTTCCAGTATATATTAAGATGGATGATAGTTGTTGATTCCCTAAGCAATGTAAAAAGAATGTTTTCATTTTTTTAGTTGTTTGTTTCTTGGACTAAAATGTCAGTTATTCTCAAGAACTTGATCAATAAATGCTTTTTCCCTGGCTAATGGTTTCCAGTTTCAGCCCCTGTCCAGTGCTGAATATATAACAGTTGGCTCCAGCTTGGCTATCATGGAATATTTAGCCAGAGAGAAGCATGAGTTTAGCAGTGAGGCATGGAGTTTAGCTGTCCATGCAAAATGCCTGTGATCTGGCAGCCCCCTCCCTAGGCAGATGCAGTTGCCTTCTCATTCTGAGAGCTGATTATTCTGCATTTAAACTTGAGTCTTGCTTTACCACCAAGCAAGGTGGCCTTTTTATGACATTTATGGGTTTGGAGTTTCAAGTTTCAATTTCATTCTGTTGGTCTGGTTTCATTAGTCCCAGTCCTTCTCCCTGAAGTTAGTTATTTTATATTTTAAGTCAGGAGTTACTAAAAATAGAAAATGAAAAATCATTAACTTGAAAGGAATGGGGTCATAGCACACTCCCCTGAGGGCTGTGAGTCTTGGATTTCTGTTAAAAGATTTGATGCTGCCACTTTGTTGGATGTCCCACTTAATTTTCTTTGCTATCATTTGTCCGTCATGTGCCCTGTGCTGGCAAAGCCATCAGATTTCAGAGCAAAGGGTTAATGAAATTTCAAACTACTGATTTACTTTTTGGCTTCTTAGAGGATGTGATTTATGGATCTGGGCATTGCCACAAAGTCATGGAAGTATTTTAAGGGATGTGCTAGATTTAGCATTGTCTGTTAAACTATAGTCATAAAATTATCATTGTTCAGGCACTCTTTGGCTGTGTATGATATAATTTGCATTAATTTAAACACTATTGAATGATTAGAGAACCATAAAGAGCCATTAAAATTACTTCAGCAATTTGCATTGTGACATTCAAATTAGTCACATGTTTCTAACTCAATGTTAGGCCACAAAAAATTTTGTGTTGCTGTTCCAAGCTTACCAGGCAAGGAGGGAAATATTAGAAAAGTAAGTAAATATTCACACCAGCCAGTTCTGATAACTTCTTTTACTGAACCGACATTGAGG
Source organism: Vulpes vulpes (assembly GCF_048418805.1). Classification (NCBI taxonomy): domain Eukaryota; kingdom Metazoa; phylum Chordata; class Mammalia; order Carnivora; family Canidae; genus Vulpes; species Vulpes vulpes. The sequence continues at coordinate 48,058,652 of NC_132788.1, read as the reverse complement.
TTTCTGTGATAACATTTGTGGACTCTTGTTATTTAATTATAAACTTACGGTTTGTTTAAAAATGCCACATTACAAAATGGAAGCTAGTCATCTCTCCTAGAAGTGGGCCATGAATTAACTAAACAGTGCTCAGACAGCTGAAATCTCAATTTACTTAAATATACATTCACTGGGCTCCTTTATTAATAAGCATTGCATTTGACTCTGAGGAACACTTATTGGATGGGAAAAAAGTTTAAAGCTAAAATATGCAAAGTCAGATTTTGGCTGAGAAGATTGGTACTTTATTCTCATTAATATCTATTTTGTTCATTAATTTTTTTGGTTTTTAAATTTTGAAAAAAATTTCTAAAAAATGTATATGTATGCTGAAGTACTTAAGGGAAGCATACTGATGTCTGCAATTTACCTTGAAATGCATCCAAAAAGAAGATGAATTTTTGACCAACAAAACAATGCATAGATGAATAGATATTCATGAGACAGGTATGACAAAATGCCAACGGCAGAATCTGGGTGTTGGATATACAGTTGCCTAGTTTCCTGTGTACCTATCCACATGCTTCTGAGATATGTTAAACATTAATCAATGATTTCCTTGTGCTTAAATGCATCACAGTAGCCACTAATTACATTTCTTTTGGAAGCATTTCTTGGAAGCCTCCATTCTCCTATTCATTATTGCATTGAACTTCGGCATTCTGCACAATAGCATTCCTTTCATCATTTTCTTGGGGCCCTCCTTTTGACCTTTCACCTGCTTTATAGTGAAATGGGATGTTAATCAAACTTAACTACCTAAATATTAAGCATGGCTGTGTTACTCCATTTGAATTTTTTAAAGGTTTTATTTATTTATTTTAGAGAGGGAGGGGCAAGGAGGGGCAGACGGAAAGAGAGTCCCCAAGCAGACTCTGTGCTGAGTGCAGAGCTTGACTCAGGGCTGGATCCCAGGACCCTGAGATCATGACCTTAACTGAAATTAAGAGTCGGATGCTCAACTGACTGAGCCACCCAGGCACCCTTCTCCTTCTGAATTTTAAATTGATCCCAAATTTAATATGAGTTAAATATATGCTTTTATGGAAGAAAGTAAATAATCTCAATTATTAAATATTAAACACATTAAATATATTTGGATATTTTCTCACCAGAACTCATTGGGAGAAAAAGTTAATGAAGATGGAATAGAATAAACAAAAAATTTGACTTCATTTAAAATGAATGACTTTGGGTTTCTTTATGATCCCCTTTGCTTCTTAAAGATGCAAAATGCAAGAGGCACAATTTATATGTAGTGGTGCTATTAGATGCCTGTTTTATAAGGGAATTCATTGAAAGCCTCTGGCTTAGTGCTATTTTCCGCAATATTTGGTTGTCTTATAGACTTGCTGCTATTTCTGCCCTTTAGTAAACCCTGATCACAATACTCTTATTTGAACATTCTTTCTCTTCAGTGTTTTATAGAGGGGTTGGGAGCCACCTTGCCTTTATCAGTTCTTGATAAAGCTAAATGCATGTATAGAATGATGCATAGTACTTTTAGTGGGAGGTAGAGACTGTTCACTGAGGGTGGGTAATTGTGACTTTCTAAGGCTAGGGGATGGTGGTTACAAATCTGGCCGCTGGTTTCTCAACCAACTTAATAAGCAAATATCCTTTCTTTAAATCAGATTACAACAATAAAGGGAAACCTGAAAGTAATTTTATGCATACTTTATTATGTAGATAGACATAATTTAACATTTATGTTTGGAAATTTTGGATGTGTTTGGAAATAGCCCGTGATACAGTCACACAAATAACTATCTTTGGTAAGTCTATAAAACTGGGCAAAGTACCAGATGTTCTGTGTGGCCCATGCTTATTTTGTATGTCACCATCCCTTTTGGAAATGCACACCTGAGCTACTGAAGCAAAGCTCTAGCTTTGCACTTTGTTCACAGCCCCTGTCTGTCTAGTCTTCAATTCAATTTGTTCCAGTAACAAAAGGAGCAGAGTAGCCAAGACGACGTTTCCCTTGCTTTTATTTTTGAAAGTAGGGAAAGAAGAGGAGAGAAAATAATAAAAATCTTTATAGATGGAGTCATTTCTGAGTGTATTTATATTCTTACATTCTTTCTAGCACATACTTCTTTTCTTAAAGATAGTTTATCTCACTAGAAGCTAAAATATGAAATGTTCCAACATGTAGATTTATATAAAATTTATTATAGTAAATGGGTGTAGGTACAGGGGTGTGTGTGGGGGGGGGATAAGCACTACGAATAAACTTAATGGCTGAAGAGATTAAACATAGTGTCCAAAATACCTGGGAACCTAGAGTAAAAGATAATCCTATTTTAAATATTCTGGCATCTAGAATAAAATAAAACAGCGTAATATATAAGATCTTTTTTTTCTTTTTAAAGTACAATGGATATGACAAAACAGTCTAACTGTATTACAAATGTGTGGAACAACCATACTGCAGGCAAGGGAGAGGTGCTTACCTAAGTAATGTTAGGAGTGAGTAGAGTCTGTAAGACTGAAGACAAAAGAAATAGTGTACCAACGCTGTCCTGTAGCTGATAAAGCGATTTCCTATGGGAGGATGGGTTAAGAAATCTGATATGGTGGGATGCCTGGGTGGCTCAATGGTTGAGTGTCTGCCTTTGGCTCAGGTCGTGATCCCAGGATCCTAATTTGAGTCCCACGTTGGGCTCCCTGCGGGGAGCCTGCTTCTCCCTCTGCCTATGTCTCATGAATAAATAAATAAAATCTTTTTTAAAAAAGAGAGAATTCTGATAGGGCTACACATATTTAGTGGAATTGAACAATTAGGTAAATGAATGGCAAATGATAAGAGCCAGGTTTCTCACTGTTGGAGTAAAATTTTACAGATAAGCAAGGGGAGAAGGCTAAAGTGAACCAAGGACTTATGGATTAGAGTTGGTATGACTCATGTTGAGCTTTATATACAGATATGACATAGAGGAATATTTATAGATATGTGTATTTACATGGGATAGTAGACACATATATTTTCTTGATCTATCAGACAAGAAGGACTGGAAGCAACAGTACCCCAGTAACAGTGAGTACCTCTACTGCCCATTCTTGGTTTTTAATACCATTGTCCAGTAAAAGGAACCAGGGATCCTTGGAGAGATGACTGATTCTAGGACTGGAGCAGAATGTACACAAGATGAATTTGGAGCATCTTGTAGTGCCATAAAGTGAGTGAGTGCCTTAAAAATAAAATAACCACAATGTCAGAAGAACACAGAAGCCAAATGAAAGAGCTCCCAAAGGCCAAATTGGACCAACTTGAGCGATACATTAAATAAAGTAGTATTGGATTATAACCAAAAGTATAAAGCAAATATCTGTGAGTGCATACTGATGTAAGTGACTGAATAAATTAAAAGCAGAGAGGAGGCAAATCTTCCATGCAAAAGGATTCTAAAAAAAACTTACGTGGATATTCTGCCCTCAGAGAGATGGAGCATAACTCCACAGACTTTAAGTGTGGGCTGCACATAGTAACTTGCATTTAAAGAGGACAGTATTGAAAGGAGAATAAAAGATTAACTTTACAGTTGAGAAGCCTGTCAAACACTACCTCAGCCAGGTGACCAAGGTCAACATCGACAGTGGTAAGTCATGTTGATAGTATGTATTCTTAATATAATGTGGTAAGAACTCAATGGTTGTGGTCTTCCTCCCCACCAAAACCCATTCCCTAGTTTCTACACGAGAAAAACATCAGGCAAATCCCATTTGAGGGATATTCTACAAATATCTGGCTGGTTTTCCTTGAATCTGTCAAGGTCATCAAAAACAAGGAAAGTCTAATTAACTGCCATATCCAAGAGAAGCCTTAAAGAGACATAATGACTAAGTATAATGTGCTATCATGAAGAAGATCTTAGAAAAGAAAAAGTAGATAAGGTAAAAAGTAAGGAAATCTGAATAAAGTCTAGACTTTAGTTAAAGAAGTTTGGTTAACTTTAACTTAACTAGTATTCATTGTAATATTAATGCAAGACCTAATACTAGTACTAATGCAACACTACTATAGAATAGTAATAATAGGGGAAGCTGGGAATGAATATATAGGAACTCTGTATTATCTTTGCATTATTTTCTATAAATCTAAAACTGTTCTAAAAATGAAGTTTTTTTTTTTAAAGATTTTATTTATTTGTTAGAAAGAGAGAGAGAGTGAAGCTGGGAGAGCAGCAAAGGGAGATGGAGAAGCAGAAGCCCCGCTGAACAGGGAGCCCAGTGGAGGGCCGATCCCAGGACCCCGAGGTCATGAACTGAGCAGAAGGCAGACTCTCAACCGACTGAGCCATATAGGTGCCCCTGAAAGTTTATTTTTTTTAAATGTATGTGTTTGGATATTTATAGCAAAAGTCAAACTAGTAAACAATGGTATGCATGTTTAGTTTACATCTGAGATTCTCTCATTTAAAACTAGATAAGTTTGGATTGCCTGGGGACTCAGTTGGTTGAGTGTCTGACTCTTGATTTTGGCTCAGGTCATGATCTTAAGGTTGTGGTATTTAGACCCAGGTTGGACGGTTGGACTCCATGCTCAGTGTGGAGTCTACTTGGGATTCTCTCTCTCTCTCTCTCTCTCTGTGTTTCTCCCCCTCTCTCTCAAATGAATTTTTAAAAACTTAAGAAATAAAACTAGAAAAAACCATTAACAAATATTGGGGGAAACCTCATCTAAAAAATCCTATAGACTCCCATAGATGGAAATCCCTTCTAGATATTCACTTTTCCAAAGATTCTTTTAGTACAATAGATGTAGTGATTTAAGTATTGTCATTTCACTGAACCAAGGGGCTGGAAGAGTATTGGGTTTTATGAAATTAACTTTGGTGCCTGAACCTAACATAATCTGATAAATATAAAGAAAAGGAAAATTATTTGTGTTATATATATGTTACTTAGTAGAGCCACCTCAATTTTAAATTTAGGGCAATCATATATGCATTATTAGACACTGAGTTCAGAAGCATTTTGCCAGTAAATGATTTACTTTATGCAGCAATATATAAATGGCTCTCAGGCATACCTTGAGAATTTTGTGATAAAATTAGGTCTTTGTTTGAGTCACAGATCATTTTTTGGGCTTGTAGCTTGTTTTGAAGCTGGAAGGGCAGTGTATTTGTGTGTGCACATGTGTGTGTACACACATACATGCTAACCTTTACTATGCCACATTGTAAATACAACAGTTTACCAAGAAAAATGACAGAAATTTACATTTAAAAGGAATTTTAAAAAGACCATGTTTGCTCCCTAGTTTAGCTTTAGAAGAAAGCAGTGCCGAAAAAAAAATCACCAATGTTCTCACATTTTGAAGAGTGTGAATTTTATTCACCAATTTGCTTTTTATACCAGAGGCCAGCTGCTGCTTTTTGGAAGAGTGAAACATTTCAACCAGAATTGTCTGTATCTCAGTATAGTTCTAATGGCAGAAGAAATCCTACCAGATTATGTCCTTTGATTTTCACAGATTTTATTCAGAAGATCTGGCAATGGGGTTGCAGTTTCACACTTCAGAAATACATGGTTGGCCAGGAGTTATTTCTGTAATTTTTTTAAAAGCCTTAATGTTTTTTGAGATTCTCTGTGTTCCTAAATCAATTCCCTAGTCATTCCTTACCTCAAGTGAGATATTTGTATCTTTTTTAACTAAGTCACTTTTAAAGTTGAAAACTGCATTTGCTAGAACCAAAGACCAAAAAGCCAGCTGAACATCTGAAAGAGTCCTCCTTTCGTAGGCACCTTGACTAATGACTCTAAGTCTTGTAAAATGCCTTCCTTCTTCATGGAGTATGGGATATGAATTGTAAGATGTTAGACAAAAATTCAGCCCACAGGGAGTTACTTTCTAAAATGGATGATAGAGATCCTTGGCTCTGAAGTCAGAGAAACTTCATTCAAGTTTCAAACCTGCCACTTCCTAGCTACAGGGACTTGGGCACCTTCTTAACTTCTCTACACTTCAGTCTTCTTATCTGGAGGGTGAAAAGAGAAAACAGTATACAATGCACATGATTGCTTTTTAGTGTTAAGTGAGGTAGCTTTCTGCTGTGCTTCTCGTAGTACACAGGAAAAATTAAGTGTCAGTGATTTTCATTATCATGCTGGCATTTATGGGAAATGTACCAGGACCTACCTGAATAGTGCCACCAAGTATATGGCTTCTAAAAAGATCAATTGTGTATAAGTTGCTTAAAAATGCCTACCAGAAAAGCCTCTGGGATTATATGTTTGATTAAAAGAAAAAAATATTGGTGCCAAGAAATGCCAGTGTTTCTTTGGTTCTTGATTTAAAAGAAAGCTCTGCTCCAGGGGCCTTCAATATTCCATTTTTCACTTCTCTTCCCCAATCAGAACTAGGCTCTGGAGCTCTTGCCACTGTGTTTGGATCTCAGGATTCTCTGCCTTGTGCCGGGAAGCCCCTATTCCTTTAACCACTAAGCAAACAGACTCAACCATCCCATGGTCCTGGAACAAGCTTCAGGGGTAAGAGTGGACCTATGGACATTGCCCACCATCTTGGCTCTTGCTCCTCTGTGCAGAAAGCCCTCCTCTACCTCTCTGAGCCACATCTCTCCCTAAGGGCCCAGCTTATTAGCTAGGTAACTTTAGGCAAGCCACTGAGCTTCCTCCTTCATAAGAGAAAACTGCAAAAGATAATGTTTATGATCTCTTGCCTCTGTCATTCTCTCAGATTCAGTAAGTTATTGGACTTATTTTAAGTAAAAATAAATGGCATGGTCAACTATCTTCATAAAGGCCTTCCTTCTTCATGAAACCATCCTGTCTCTGCCATCCCAAGCTACAGGTCACTCTATCTTAAAATTCTGACTCGAAAAAAATAAAATAAAATAAAATAAAATTCTGACTCAGTGATACACAGTTTTGTATTTTCTGTGTATGTTTTGTTTCTCTAGTTGTTTTAGGAGCATAAGTTTTATTTCCTCAGCAACACTAGAAGTTCTTTATGGGAAGGGATAACACTCTATTTTTTTATCTCCCTAAGGAGCCTTTCCAAAATGACATTCAAAATGAAGTTATTCATTAAAATTATAATTCTATATAGTATGTAATGTTTAACATATATGAAATCTGATAACGTGAATGAAATATGATTCTATACACACATCATTTTTGGTTCAAAAACACATAAAAAGGAGTCATTGTTATTAAAATCTGTAGCAGATGGTGTTACAGTGCTTTGTAGAAAATCAAGATATTATTAGGTTTGCCATTCAAGAATTTCAAAAAACAACATATTATACCCATGGAAATAGTATCTAGTTGGACAATATTATTATCATTATAAGTGTCAGCATATAGCCAAGGAGAGAAGTGATCCATATTCTTGGTTTACCATTTTTATGTAGTACATAACTCAAATTGCCCTAAAATCTGTGCTGACCATAGTTGACTACTGCTTTTCTAGGAATTAAAATGATACATAAAAATAGTGCTGTAAGTAGCAACCTGATTTCTTTTTGCAACAAAATGATAAAAGCACAGACTGAATGTTAAATAAACTATTAGATTCAAGCTTTAAGTTATTTGGAGCCCCCAATAGTACTTAGTAGCCCTATCAATAAGAAATACTAGGAGAGACAGCACAGGAAAATTAAAAAGACATTAGTTATCAAATATTTTATGTAAGCAAGAAGACTTTAGGTTTCTGTTCTAAGTTAAATTTTCAATTTTGGGAGGTCAGGACAGACCTGAAAAGATAGTCAAAATATGATTCTATAAACATTGTGTAATAGAGGTTATGGAAAAGAGGTGAAGGGGGCAGTATGAATAAAAAATGGGAAAGGGAGAGAAGGACGGAAACCCAGAGAGAGGCAGAGACAGAGAGACAGAAACAGAGGTAGGTAGAGAGAGGAGGGGAAAGAAAGCCAAAGATGGACACACTGAGAAAGAAATGAGTGAAGGTGGACGGAATGGGGAAACAATGAGCCAGATTGCCACAGTAATGGGAAAAGAGGCAGAGACAGAGGACAGCTAGCTTTGGTGGACAGAAGTGGTTAAAGATGGCAGAGTTTTGTGGTGCCCCTTGACATTTGGCTGATATTTTCATATTTTCCTACACTTGCACCTTAGCAATACCTTTTATTTTAAGTGGCAAGTGGTGATGGTTTGCTGGAACTCACTGTCCCTGGCCCTTGTTAAATATACAGAAATTTTGTGAGCTGGTCATTAAATTTTTAGTAGTTTGGAATCAGCCAAGGTGGGAAAATTTACACCTTGGAAATTGGCAAATGAAAGCTTTTTTTTTTTTTTTTTCTTGGAGAGCCAGTTTATCAGCATACCCATGAGAAGAGGACTTGGCTCAATAAAATTTACATGAAACTCATTTTATTTTCCTGCTCCTTTGTATTGTGTGATTGATGTCATAACTTACATCCTTCCAAATTTAGGGAATAGAATTGATCATTGGGCCAACTTTACAACTTAAAACAGTATGCAAATCCAAAACTTAAACATCTACAGTTAGGATTGACATTAGAGGCGTACTTATCATCACTTCCAGGAGATCATCTCAAGGAAAACTGGATAAATTCAGAAGAACTTATTTTCAGAAATAAAAACAAAAGAACAGGGACACCTGGGTGGCTCAAAGATTGGGTGTCTGCCTTTGGCTCAGAGCATGATCCTGGAGTCTCGAGATCGAGTCCTGCATCAGGCTCCCTACATGGAGCCTGCTTCTCCCTCTGCCTATGTCTCTGCCTCTATCTCTCTCTGTGTCTCTCATGAATAAATAAATAAAATCTTTAAAAACAAAGCAGAAAACCAAAAGTACAAGAGAAATATATTGTATAAGAGTTTTTCATATTTATTTTGATGTGAGGATATGTTTAGTACCTTGGTTGTGGTGATGGTGCATCATGGGTGTATCCATAATCCAAACTCGTGAAGATATGTACATTAAATGTTTGCAATATTTTGTATATAAATTGTACTTCAGTAAAGCTAAAAAAAGACTTATTCACTTTTAAATCAAACTCAGAATGCTAATGTTGGTAGGCATTAACTTTAAAATTCTGATATTATTATTGTTGATTCTGGGATGCCTGGGTGGCTCAGCGGTTGAGCATCTGCCTTTGCCTCGGTGTGATCCCAGGGTCCGGGATTGAGTCTCAGATTCGGCTCCCTGTGAGGAGCCCACTTCTCCCTCTGCCTATGTTTCTGCTTCTGTCTCTGTGTGTCTCTCATGAATAAATAAATAAAATGTTTTAAAAAATTATTGGTGATTCCATTTGGGGGTAAGCCCCCAAGAAGTCTTCCATTTGTTTGTTCATTCTTATAGTTACATTAATATACATGCTACTTCTTTCTAGACTAGAGTTTATTTCAAATTTTTTATATTTATGACTTCAATGATAACATTTTGAGTTGGCTTTAATATATCTTGTTAGTAGACATGCCTGGATCAGTACCTTCACCTTCTGGCTCTCTGCTTTTTTCCATGATGTGTCACATAGATTTAAAGGATAATTAGTGTGCTCATTTGTTCGTTAAGCTTATATTATTTTCAGGAAATGTTCAAAATACGTTATATTTGATAAAGTCTTATATTTTAAAATAGAGCTAATAGCTATTGACTGCTAACTCTGTCAGTCTCTGGCAGGCACTTTATTTGTTTTGTCTTTAAAATTTTCACAGCAATCTCATATTGCTGTGAAATAGGTATTATTTCAGGTAGGTAGGTATTATTACTCCCTCTTCCACTTTCAAAAGTTAAAAGTTTCAAAGCAAGTTACTTGCTTAGTTAGCTTCACAGCCACAGTAAGTCTAAGTGGCTTAAATTCTAAAGCTTAAATTCTTTGCACTATACCAGGCTGCCTCCCATATATTATGTGATCTTAATCTTCCTAATAGCTTGTGAAGAATACTACAGAGCAGGTATTATCACTATTCTACAGATTAAGTTTTTACAAAGGCTTAGAGGCAACAAGTGACTTAAAATCAGAAAGCTAGAAAGGACTTCTGACTTCTCTTCCGGTGCTGCTCCCCACATGGCCAAAATTACAAGAGCAATAACAAAATTAAAACGAGATGATCATATCTAAATGTGAAACTTCAGTAGGACATTATTTCAAACTCATAAGAGCTTCTTCTGGATTGAATACAAACCACATATAAATGTCTTCAAATGGTTCATATTTCAAAAGCAAGTGTATAGGCCAAGAAAGAAGTCTTTAGTTGCTGTTTGCCTGCTTCAGTCAGACTATGTTTGGCACACAGTGTGTTGTGTTCATCAATCCTGTTGTTTCTGGGAAGTACTCCATTCTCAACCATCTACCTCTCCCTATTACTGGGACCCCACCACCACCTTAGGAAAATGAGACATTTCATTTTTTTTTTATTACAAGGGATTATTCTTAGGGAGTTGAAAAGAATTCTGTCACCCAAGGAACTTTTGGTCACCCAAATTCACACCTTGCATTTGTGACAAAAGGAAGTAGAACGAAAAGAGACAAAAATGCAGAAAACATCAAGGGTATTTGCTAAGAGGGCATCCTCCCAATGGGGCTGAATTGAGAGGAGCCCCTTCCCTGCCTTCCTTTCCTGGCATGGATCAAAGGGTCACTGGACACTGGGAAAGGGGACTGTTTTTCCCAGGGAGCATGATGGGGCCAAGTTGGAATCCCTTTGCCTAGCTGATGGAGGGATTTGTTGCAAAAGCAGTTATGAGAGCCAAGCTCAGTGTCATGGTATGAATCTTCAGGTTTACTTTGTTTCAGACTATAAAAATAGTAATAGATACTTGGACTTAACTGATTTTTAGCAACAGTACCTAATTTCGAGTTGACAGTGCACTGTGGGATTCTGAGCCACCCAGAACAGTGCAAGAAAGATTAATTGGTGGTTTAGAAGGGGCCTGCCTCCACAGACCTGTCCCCTGCCTTTTGTTCTTTTCTACTTCTGCCTGTCATGTTGGGCTGCACATCCAACCTCATCCTCAGCTTGTAACCCCTCATGTCTAACAGGTGGACCTGGCAGTGAGCCAACAGGGTGGTTCTTTCAGAAAGGAGGAGCAGCCAGGCTGTGCAGAAGCCACATGCAAAAGTGTTCATTACCCTGGGTGAGATGACAGCCACAAATTTCAACAACAAAAGATTGCAGGGGACACCAAAAGATCATGTGATACAGTTTCATACTACCCAGTTAACAGCAACCCACCATTAAATGATCATCTATTTATGTCACTCTAAATAACATCATAGTGACAAAATTCATTTTTGCAACTTAACAAATGATACTCTTAACTATCTAGTAAGAATAAGGAGATTCCTTATGTTATCAAATTTATTATTGGGAAATAATTTAGGGTCTAATGGCAATGAAATCATAGGTCTGATTTTTATTAAAAAATAGATTTGATCATGAGGATGTGTGTGTGTGTGCATGTGTGAATGTATGCATATACACATATATAATACATATTTTATGAACAGGTAATTCATGTATATAATATACATACACATATACACACATATATCTAAGTGAGCCCTGATTCTTTTGAAACCCTCACCACTGCAGAATTCAAACTTCTTGCAGCCATGTTATAGAAAAGCAAAATAATTTTGAAGGTCCTCCTTTTTTGTGGTCAATATCGGAGCCCATCCTCAAGCCTCACAAGACAATTACTCTTCTGTATTTTTATTCCTTTAGCTTAAATAGAATTATCCAGTTCGATCACACATATTATTTGCTAATTTGATTTTGGCTGTTTTCCAAAGTCAAATCCAGATTTAAAACCTGATGACTCACCACTCTATAGGGTTTTGAGAAATGAGCCCAGGCTAGGAAAGCTTAAATCCCCAGCGATGAGATTTAAGCAATCACAGTGGTGTCAGGGCAAGTATAGAGGTGACTGTTTTGTATACATCATAGCCTATTTGTATTCATAAGTTGTTTAGAAATAAGTCCTATGGCTTTTGAGTTGTGCAGAACCCAGAGTAATATTCTTTCTTCAAGGTGCTAAGGGACAGTACCTCCAAAGACATGGAGGTCTGAAATAGCAAGGTACAATCAGGGTATTCTAAAGAAGATTGGTGTGGTGAGGTCTCATGGATGAATGAATAGGATGAACTGAATAGGATGAACTGATTAGGTGGTCAGGTTTCCAGGGACCCGTACTCTACCACAAGCAGAGAATTTGAGAAAAGTATAAAGAATTGTTATTAAGCACAGCAGTCTGACTTCCTTTAAGTCTGAAGTGTAGCAGGCTGGCGGCCTGATCTGGTTATTGTAGATAAGGGCTGGTTTCCTGGGCAGGCTGCTGCAGGCTCAGAGTCAGAGTTCTGTTTTTATATATGCTCTGGCAAAAGTCTGTTCATATATTTCAGTCTCCCACTGGGTCTCTCTGTCCCTTTTCATTGCATTCTGTTTTCATATTGGGGAAATAATTGTCTGAATGCCTCCTCTATGCCGGGCATTGTCATGGCTTACACAAATTGTTAAATTTCATGTCATCCCCATAATAACCTGGGATACAAAAATGATTAACCCAGTTCTAAAGATGTAGCTCAGAAATGTTAAGTAACTTGCTCAACATAACACAGCTCACACTACCCGGAACTAAGGCATTGACCCAGATCTACAAATGCAGAGGCCAGGAACTCTTTAATGAATTAGAGGTGGTTGAGGATGGGATGCATTCAAAGGAGGTGTCATCCCTTCAAAAGCTTGGAAATATTTTTTAATTAATTTATTTATTCATGAGAGACACCGAGAGAGAGAGAGAGAGAGAGAGAGACAGACAGACAGACAGACAGACAGATACAGGCAGAGGGAGCAGACTCCACGCAGGGAGCCTGATGTGAGACTCGATCCCAGGACTCCAAGATCACACCCTGAGCCACAGGCAGATGCTTAACCACTGAGCCACCCAGGCATCCCAAAAGCTTGGAAATATTGACTGAAGTAGAGTGTTAAACAATCACTGGATTTATTTATTTATTTTTAAAGATTTTATTTATTTATTCATGAGAGACACACAGAGAAAGGCAGAGACATAGGCAGAGGGAGAAGCAGGCTCCCTGCAGGGAGCCCAACAAGGAACTCGGTCCCAGGACCCGGGGATCACAACCTGAGCCAAAGGCAGATGCTCAACCACTGAGCCACCCACATGCCCCAATCACTGGATTTAAAAAGTAATTTAGCATCTCATTCAGATCAAAAGAATGCACTTGTCTAAACCGTACTTTCAAACTCTCGGAGTTCATTCAGACACTTAAGAGTTATAAAGTGACCCAACAGTGTTTTACTTTGTTTCTGTTTCCTGTTTCTTTCAAACAAAGGAAATCTGCATAGTGCTTAATCTTGACAGGAATAGTATCTTCGTGTGTTTACACTTAGGGTGCACAAAATACCTCTCTGAAAGGAAATGTTAAATTCCAAAGCTACCTTTTCATCAGAGAAAAGCTTCCCTTTTTTCCACTCTAAAGCTATCCAATCCTTCAGCCTGCCCTGACGTTTCTCCCAAAATACAAGTGACAACTGGCTGACATTTTTTCTATAGCAAGCCCAGGATAAATGGCCTATGCTTTTCTCATCTGGTTGGTCTTCCTTTAGTTTCACACTGTACTCTGCTGCCTGGGCGCTGACATCCATTAAATAGCCACACAAATAAATGTGTAACTGTCAATATGAGTGATGTGAAAGCTACAAAACTGGTACTGTTTGAGGGTGCAGTTGAGAGTCTTGACCTGTGTAGGGAGGTGAGGGAGGGCGTGATATGCTATGATACTCCAAAGAGCTGAGCTGCAGCAGGGGTAGGCATCAACTGGGTGGACAGAAGGCCAGCATTTCCCAAGCCAAGGGAACAGCATGTGTGAAGGCAAGAGGAAGCAAAGCAAATAGAGGGAACAGAGAAGTGCAGTGTGGGTGGAACAGGGTGAGCAGGGGGCCCTCAGGTGCAGCTGATGATGGGTCAAGGCCAGATAATCGGAGCCCCTGTGAAGGAGCAAAGGGAAGCCTGGGAGTATTTAAGTTCATGAGTGATGTGCTCAGTTCGGCATTTTAGAAGACCAACCTGGAGTTCCACTGGGGTTCTTTGGAGTATCATATCAAAATATCTGTTTTGAACTTAACCAAACATTACATAATAATTCCACCATGCAGTTGGAATTTAGAGAAATCAAATCAGAATTGCATGTGGTTAATCCATTACAAATAGCCACTGAGCTATTTCTGTAGTCCACAAAGAAATGCAAATTACATCTCATAATAATCTAAGAAAACCTGGAATATTGAAAACAAGTCTTTAAAAACATAATTTAAAACTGGGACACCTGGGTGGCTCAGTCCATTAAGCGTCTGACTCTTAATTTCCACTCAGGTTGTGATCTCAGGGTCCTGAGATCAAGCCCTGCTTTGGGCTCTGCCCTCCACGGGGAGTCTGCTTGAGATTCTCACTTTCCCTCTCCCTCTGTCTTCCCTTACCCCCCTGCACTCTCTCTCTAAAATAATGAATAAATCTTTAAAAAATAAATTTAAAAAAAAAAATTTAAAAATCAAGTGTGTATCCATATTACCACGATCCTCAATAAAAGATAGTTGATTGTCCCAATCCAATGCATTAGGTAAAGAGATATTTTTCTTCACATATAGAAATTTGTGGGACTTTAGGAGCACTTGGTGGTTCAGTCAGTTTCGGCTCAGGTCATAATCTCAGGGTCCTGAGATTGAACCCCATGGGACTCTGCACTCAGCACGCAGTCTGCTTGAGGTTCTCCCACCATCCCCCTCCCTGCCCCTCTTCTCTTCCCCTTGCTTACATACACTGTATCTCTAAAATGAATAAATAAAATTTTTAAAAAAAGAAATTTGTGGTACTTTAAATATTTAACTCACCTGCTCTACATGGGCCCTAGAACTGCAGTAATTATCCTGGAGGGTCAGCAGTTGACACATTCATCCCAATGGGCACGTGTTGAAGCTGTCAAATTTCTGCAGTCATCCAAAGCTCTGTAATATTTCTGAGGTCATGCCTTAGCAATGCATGTCCAATCTCATTACACTTAATGTTATCACAGAGAATGATGGTGAAGTGAAAAATCTCACTGTGTGAAAATAGTTTGAAGTCGTAGATAGTAACCCTATTATTTTTACTGGTATTTGAAAGCATAAAATTAGGAAACCAGTATAAGAATTTTCATACCTCTTAAAGTTCTTTCATAAGTAGATTTGATTTTAATATAAGTATAGCTTATTTTGAGTTAATGGAGCAAGCTTATATATTTTCTCTAACATTATATTAATACAGTATAAGGAAATATATTATTTCTGACAGTCAAGTGAATTGTCCTAGTTTGTATAATGCCCAAGAAGCTGTTGAGTAAGGATGTTCCTACTCATATTGAATTCTGAGTAGTTTCGTTTCCAAGGGAACTAATTCGTTGTTAGGAAAAGATGCACCCAAAGCAATGCAAAAATATTTACCAAAAGTAATCAAATCTATTATAAAATGTGAATTTAAATATTCCTCACAGTCCTAAAGCAGCAATTAAAAGAGGTTTAAATTTCTTGCAGAATTGACTCCATTTAATAAACTCATGATAAAATGTATGTCAAACAAACATTTATTGGTGCAAAGTAAATGATTCACCTTTAGGATGTATCCATAGTTTTGAAAGTTAACATCTTATGTCTAGTAGTGATCTGCTAATGAAGAATTGGTTGTAGACTTTTGCTTTCTTTACCAATAAATATGTTATTTTGTGTAATGAAATCTCATTTGTCTCAAATTTCTGGAATTGTATGTGGGCTTGAGTTATAATTTGTTTTGTGTTATGTTATAGAAAGTCTTTGTTAATGTAAAGTTCTCAACATATTTGAAGACATTTTTTTGCATGGCTAGTATTCGGTATTTATGGCTCTAGGCATATTTAAAAAGAGAGAGAGACAGAGTGAGAGCTGACAAATGTCAGGTTATTTCTAACTTGGTAATGCCGAACCAGCACATTATTTCCTTTCCAGTGGCAGAAGCGTCAGAGAACTCTCAGAATACCTAGTTCACAAGCACAATCTAATAGACTTCATGTTTTATTTGTAATCATATATGTAATAGGAACAGATGTGTAGGTAACATGATAGTTTCATTTAAATGTGCTTAAATTTAGACACATTTGACAATCAAACAGAATTGGTGGGAATCTACAATTCATTCTTCTTCCTCTTTGCACTGCTACCACCCTAACTCAGGCCCTAATCACCTCTGATGTAGATTTTTAAATTGTAAGAATTGTCTTCATTCTCCCCCATGTTACTCCCTGAGTGATTTTTTGAAAATAGAGATTAGATCATGTCACTTTTGATTTTTAAAAACAATTCAGTTTTTCTTCAGAGCAACATCAAAAGTTCTTAATCATGGTGTTAAAGCTTGTCCCCACTTATCTTTCTCTACCGCTTCCTTTATCATCCTTAGCATGAGCTATGCTGTAGCTTGCCCAAATATGCTTACACTTTTGCCTCTTCTGGACATTTCATATAAATGGAGCTATGCAGTATGTGGCCTTTTGGGTCCTTTAGCATAATATTTTCACAGTTCATGTTATGTTATGGTCTATATCTATACTTCATTTTTATGGCTAAATAATATTCTGTTGAATAAATTCACCTCATTTTGTTTACTCATTAATCAGTTGATGGATATTTGGATTGATTTTACTTTTTGTCTATTAGAAATTATCTTACTGTGAATGTCCATCTGCATGTTTTTGTATGGCCATGTATTTTAAATTCTATTGGGAATCTACCTTCATTCTTTTGCATGTGGATATCCAGTTGTCCCAGAACCATTTGTTGAAAAGACTATTCTTTTCCCCCCCACTGGATTGTCTTGAGACCCTTATAAAAAAGCAATTGACCCCAAATGTATGAGTTTATTTTCAGACTCTCAATTCTAATCCATTGATCTAGATGTCTCTCTGTATGTCTGTACTATACTGTCTTGATTGCTATAGCTTCATAGTAAATTTAGAAATTTAGTAGTCTGAGTCTCTAATTTTTATTCCCATTTTTCAAGATTATTTTGGCTATTCTAGGTTCAGTGTATTTCCATAAGAATTTTAAAATCAGTTTAAAATTTCTGCAAAAAAAAAAAAAAGGGAGAGAGAGAGACAGGGATTGTGTTGTATCTGCAAATCAGTTTGAGGGAGTATTGCCATCTTAGCAATAGTAAGTTTTCAAATCCATGAACATAACATGTCTTTCCACTTATGTAGGTCTTCCTTAATTTCTTTCAATTATGTTTTATAATGTTCATTGTATACATTTTGCACTTTTTGGTTACTTTTGCTTGGTTTTGGATTTTTTGTGAGATTGTCTTCCTAAATTAATTTTTAGATTGTTTATTGCTAGTTTAGAGGAATACAGCTAATTTTTGACTTAGGATTTTCTATGTACAAAGTCATGTCATCTACAAATAGAGATAGTTTCTTCCATTCCAATCTGGATGCCCTTCATATCTTTTTGTTTTCTAATTAGTCTGGCTGGAACCTCCATTCAGACAACTAAATAGAAATGGCAAGGCCAGGGATCCCTGGGTGGCGCAGCGGTTTGGCGCCTGCCTTTGGCCCAGGGCGCGATCCTGGAGACCCGGGTTTGAATCCCACGTCGGGCTTCCGGTGCATTGAGCCTGCTTCTCCCTCTGCCTGTGTCTCTGCCTCTCTCTCTCTCTCTCTGTGTGACTATCATAAATAAATAAAAATTAAAAAAAATAAAAATAAATGAAATGGCAAGACCAGACATCTTTGTTGTGTTCGTCATCTTAGTGGGAAGGCTGTTAGTTTTCCTTTAATAACTTCTTAGTAGAATTTTTGAGATGCTCCTTTATTAGGTTAAGTCTCTTCTAGTCTTTTTTTCTTTAACACTTAATGTGAAAGGGTGTTAGATTCTGTCAAATGCTTTTTCCCTACATATATTGAAATGGTCTGATGGGTTTTTTCCCTTATTCTATTGATATGGTATTATATGGATTGATATTTGGGAGTTAAACCAATCTTGCATTCCTGGGCATAATGGCACTTGGCCATGGTATACAGTCCTTTTTATATGTTGCTGGATTCAGTTTGTTAGTATTTTGTTGGCATTATTGTATTTATATTCACAAGAGATTATAGTTTGTAGTTTTCTTGTATTATCTATGTCTTGCTTTGTGATCACGGTAATAACTGGCCTCATAGAATGAGTTGGGAAGTGTTCTCTCCTCTTCTATTTTTTTTTTAAAGAGTTTGTGAAGGACTGATGTTAATTCTCTAAATGTTTGGTAGAATTCACTAGAGAAACCATGTGGTCCTGAGATTTCCTTCGGGGAAGGTTTTTTTTTTTAATTACTAATTAATATCTTATAGGTCTAATCAGAATTTCTATTCATTTGGTAGTTTGGTTTCTAGAAATTTGTGCATTTCATCTTTTATTGGAATATAACTGTTTTTAGTATTCCCTTATAATCCCTTTTATTTCTGCAAGGCTGGAAATGGTGACTTAGAAATTTGAGGTTTCTTATTTTCTTGAAAAGTCTAACTAGAGGTTTATCAATTATATTGATCTTTTCAAAGAATCAACTTGGTTTCATTTTCTACATTTTAGAAAATTCTCTATTTCAGTTATATCCACTCTGATTTTTATTATTGCTCCCTTTTTGCTTTGGGTGTATTTTGCTCTTTTTTCCATTTTCTTTAAGTTAATGGTTAGGTCATTGATTTGAGATCTTTTTCTTTTCAAAGATAGGCTTTTATGGCTATGATTTTTCCCTAAGTACTGATTTAGCTCCATCCCATAGATTTGTGTTGTGTTATCATTTCCATTCATATTGAACTATTTTCTAATTTCCTTTGTGATTTCATCTTTGACTCTTTGATTATTTAGAAATGAATTCTTTAATTTCCACATGTATGTAAATTTGCAAATTTCCTTCTTTATTAATTTTTAAGTATCATTCCAATGTCATCAGAGAAACTACCTTGTATGATTTCAATCCTTTTAAGCTTGTTGAGGCTTATTTTATGGCCTAGATATAGTCTATCCTGGAGAATATTCCATGTCCATATATGTTTATTCTTCTTTTGTTGGGTGGAATGTACAGTTAGGTACATGTCTGTTAGGTCTAACTTTTATAGTGTCCGAGGTTTCCATTTCCTTTTTTATTTTCTGCCTACTTCTATCCATTATTGAATGTGGAGTATTGAAATCTCCAAGATTATTGTTGAATTGTCCATTTCTCCCTTCGATTCTGTTCATATGTGCTTCCTTTAGTTTGGAGCTCTAATGGTAGGTGCATGTATGTTTATAATTGGCATACCTTCTTGGTGGACTGACCCTTTTATCATTATAAAATATCATTCTTTGGCTCTAGGAACAACTTTTCTCTTAAAGCTTATTTTATCTGATATTAGCAGGACCAATCCAGCTTTCTTTTGGTTACTGTTGGCATATTGTATCCTTTCTTATTCTTTTACCTTCAATTTTTTAAATGTCTTTGACCCTAAAATGTATCTCTTGTAGACGGGATATAATTGGATCATTTTTTGTTATTAATCATTCTGCCCATCTCTGCTTTTGGATTGTTTTGTCCATTTACATTTAATGTAATTACTGATAAAGTAGTATTGTGTATACTATTTCTAAATACATATATTGTCCCTTTTTTGGTTCTATTAATCCACTACTGCCTTCTTTTGTGTGAAATAAATATTTTCTAGTATATCATTTTAATTTCCTCATTGTTTTATTTAACTATATTTTTAGTTATTTTTCTAGTAGGTGCCCCAAAGAATACACGTAAAACAGTCTAGTTTGGTATTATGCCAACTTAATTTGAATACTATACAGAAATTTTGCTTTGGTTAGATCTCTTTTCCCTTTTCCTGCCTTTGTGTGATTATTGTCATGCAAATGACACCTTTATGCATATTAACCTCATCAAGATAATTTTATGATTATTGCTTATGCAGTTGTATTGGAATCAGGTAGAAGAAGAGTGTTACAAACAAAAATACATTTATAACTGTTTTTTATATTTATCTACTTTGATATTTAACTATGTACCTACTAATCTTTGCTGGTACTCCTTATTTCTTCATGTGGATTTGAGTTAATGTCTTATGTCCTTTAATTTCAGCCTGAAGGACTCCTTTAGTATTTCTTTTAAAGCATGGTGATATATTCTCTCAGTTTTTGTTTATCTCTTTTTGTTTTTGGAGGGTAGTTTGCCAGATATAGAATTCTTAGTTGACTGTCGTTTTCAGCACTCTGAATGTGTCATCCCACTGCCTTATGGTCTCCATTGTTTCTGATGAGATGTTAATCTTATTTTGGATCACTATTACACGATGAGTCACTTTTTTCTTGTTGCTTTCAATTCTCTCTTTGGGTTTGGCTTCTGACAATTTGATTGTGATCTATCAGGATGCTGAACTTCTTGATTTTATTCTAGTTGGGATTCCTTGAGTTTCTTGGATGTGCAAATCAAAGCTTTTCATCAATTTGGGGGATTTTTAGCCATTATTTTTTCAAATATTCTTTCTGCCCTTATCTCCCTCTTTTTCTCAGGCTCCTGTTAGGTGTACGTCGGTATGCTTGCTACATCCTCAGGTTGATGAGACTACTCTTTTTGTTTCATTCTTTTTCCTTTCTGTTCTTTAGACTGGATCTTCTCAATTGACCTGGGGACCATTGATTGGGAATAGGGCAAGAAAAATGCCAGAAAGCTCTCAGTTCTTACCAAGAATCAGCCATTTTTTCAAACAAATGGCCCTAATCCTGCAAGCCTTTGGTTGATTTCTAGGCTTCTGGGAAAAAGCTTATTCTGATCATTTTTGTTACTGTTTTTCTTTGTTCTGGAGGAGTCATTCCAGAAGTGCGTCCCCACCATATACTTACTTAACTCAGTGCCTCTTCTCATGATTCTCTCAATCTAAAGATTATGGTCATCTGTTCTGTAAGTTATTCAGTAATTATCTATTGAATAATACTACAAACCACAGATTGGCTGCTGAGGATTACAATGTGTCTTTCACTGGCTTTTCAAACTAGGTACTCCTTACATTAATTCTTTTCATAGTTGCCCTTATACATTAATTAAGAAAGAGTAGGCACTGAATAAGAGGAATGTGAAGAAATAGGTAGAAAAAGAAAATCTCTAGGGTAATAAAGACATAATTTCTACATGAAGTTTCATTAACTGTGTTTGGAATTTTGAGAACTGCTGCCAAGTGCTTGAGTGCTTTAGAGCTATGAAGAAGACATGCAATGTGAACGAAGAAATGAGACCATTATTATATAAATTTAATGCATAGATGCATACATTAGTGATGCATATATACTGTATAATAAAGCAAAAAAATAGGTTGACTTAATATTTTTTATAAAGCTTGGGATACTTACCTGTTAATCTGTCAGTTACACTTTTTTCAGCCCTAGAATTTGAGACTAGAAAAAGAAATACTTCAGTAGAAAGCTTCAAAGCTTAAGATGACAGTGGCCAAGATATTTGAAAACTGAGTTCTGTTTACTGCATGGGTCT
This sequence comes from Vulpes vulpes, assembly GCF_048418805.1. Lineage (NCBI taxonomy): Eukaryota > Metazoa > Chordata > Mammalia > Carnivora > Canidae > Vulpes > Vulpes vulpes. The sequence goes on along the minus strand of NC_132788.1, from coordinate 48,037,078 downwards.
AGATCTTGAGAATACAGAACAGTTTGTTTTTAATCACGGAAATCATCTTATCAGTTCTGATAGCAGGAAGAACACAATCTGAGAAGGTAAAGAATCAGCTTAATTAAACTTTTGGAGAAAATGACAGAAAGAAATTAATTCAGAAGGTATCTTTGACATTAATCATGGAAACATGCAGCTCAGTTTTCTTGGAGCATTTAAAAAAAACCAAAGTGAGAATAAATTTACATACCAATTAGATAAGAAGATACTACATATACTTCAAGATAAATTTAAAATCTAGAAACAAGCAATCGGTACTATAATGTTCTAGAACATACTCATTTGAATATGTGCTGTCTGCATTTTTAGTGGAAGGAAATGCATTCAGTCAATTGCATATGTTATCAATATTTTAAGAACTAAGCTGAACCTGGAGAGGATTATGCAAGTATGCAAGTTCACTTATAATTTATATGAGAGTAAATTAAAGATGAATAAGAAAAAAATATTTTAGTGGGAAAGGGATAAAACTTTAGAAAATTGTCCAATATGGATAGCTTGTTTTTTCCTTTAAAAAACATATTTTTCCATAAGTAATTCCACATGAGAAAGCTTTTACATGCAGCCTTATAAAAATGTCTGTGGTAAATTAGCATAATTGAAATTAAAATTGAAAAGCTCTGGTTGTGTATAAAAGGAAAGTGTAAATTTTGATACATGAAATTTGTGCAACCATGTAAAAAATAAACATTTAACAGATTATATTTGAGATTATTAAATATGATTAATAACTTTTATAAATAGTCATAGAAAATAATTTTTAAATGTTTATTTATTTATTTTACAGGAGGAGACAGAGCACATGAGCAGGGGGAGGGGCAAAGGGAGAGGGAGAGAGAAAGAGACTCCCTGCTGAGTGTGGAGTCAGATCCTATGACCCCAAGATCATGACCTGAGCCCAAATCAAGAGTTGGTCATTCAACTGACTGAGCTAACCAGGTGCCCCCAATGGGAAAATGTTTTAAACGGATATCTTAGGAATGCTTAAAATATTCCACAAGAAAGAGAAGTTCCACTTTGTTTAATTACTAGGTTGGGAAAGCTGAGGAGCTTTCCCAAGCTCATAGAGGAGGGAGTGGAATCACTGGGCTCTTTAGGATTACTTTTAATAATAACCCTTTGATTTTTTGATGATGACTTGTTGACTCATGTGACTCTGGAAAGCATGATAGCAGAAGAGGAATGCAAATTAGCATTAAAATATAGCTAAATCAAATGTAAAATATATTAAGTTTCAGTGTATTATAGATAAGTTCAATTTGTCAACCTGTTTTTTTTTAAGATTTTTAAAATTTACTTATTTGAGAAAGAGAGGAGAGAACAAGCAGAGGAAGGGGCAGAAGAAGAGGAAGAAGCAGGCTCCCTCTGGGGAGTCTCATGGAGAGCTCAATCTCAAAACCCTCAGATCATGACCTGAGCCTAAAGCAGATGCTTAACCCACTGAGCCACCCAGGGGCCCCGTCAACCTGTTTTACAGAAAAGACATATAGCAGTTTGCATGATGGTATCTGTGAAGCTGAATTATATTAAATGCATGAAACAATAATTTGGCCACATCAGTTTTAGCCATTTAGCATGAAATATGAGTTTTACTCAAAACTAATCTGGTTGTTTCTATTATTATCTGTTGCGAAGGCATCTGAAAAAAATAAACTGACAATGCTCTAGATCTTTCCTTCCTTCTTACTAGTTGTTATGAAGACATTACCCAAATAAATACATGAAAAGTATTCAGTGTATTAACTAAACATTCTGATTTCTAAACCCATTTATACATAGATTTTCACAAGTGTGCCAGAATTTATATGGTAATGAGGGTCAGTCTTCTAACCTATTGATATTTTTCATTTCTAGTCTGATAAATACAATGAAGTCCTAAACTAGGCAGTGAGAAAGATGGAAGGGACAATTGGAACAAAAACACTTAGAAAGTAGAATTTAAAAAAATATCAAAAAAGAAAAAAGTAGAATCAGCTGCTTTGGGAACAATTAGCTGTGAGAGGCTGAGAGTAAGGACTAAATCCCAGGTAAGCCCCAGATTGGTAGCACTGGCTCACAGGTAAATGCTAAGCCTTTTACAGAGTGTGGGTGGCTTTAAAGTGAGTAGGTCATTAGAGGGAGATTTGTGACAGTCTTGGCGTTAGGCATGTTGAGATTATAAAATCATAGAAGCTCTGGGTTGGAAGAATACTTAAAGTTTATCTAATCCAATAACTTGTGGTCATACTGGCAGCTTAATATAATGAATATTTAATGCCCTGTTTCCAAAGTTCTGTGCCAGGCACTGGAATCCACCCTGGGGAGGAGGGAGCTGTGTGACTTGAGGGTTTCATTTAGTAAAGTGCTAGTTAATTGGGATTTTACTGTAAAACAATTTTGGATGATCTTTCCTTCCTTCTTATAGCACTGAGATTTTGTCAGTAAAGAAGGAATCATACATAGGGAGTCACTAGCTCTTCAGCTAAATAAGAAATCTTTAGAAAACATAGGCTTCAAACACTCTGCAGATGAGAGGTGGCATTTCATATTCCTAAAGAAATTAGGAGGATGTTGGCATAATTAATCCCTATAAATGTATAGAGTATCTGTTAGATGCTGAAGGCTGGGAATGTATTGGTGAATGAAACAAACATAATAACTGGCCCATGGATCAGACACAATCAAATAAAGAAATTTTGTGTGTGTTTGTGTGTGTGTGTGTGTGTGTGTGTGTGTGTGTGTGTAGAAGGAGGGTGGGGGAGAGAATAATTGGACATTAGAACTGCTAGAGAGAAGTGATGTTTAAGCCAAGATCTGAGAGATAAGAAGAAGCTGCCCACAGATTCTTGTGTGGGGCGTTCTTCTGTGGGTTACTGAAATGGGGCAAGGTTGAAAACTTGTGAGTTTTACTTGAAAGAACCATTCTGATGAGTCTGCAATTTAAATTTGAGCATCCATTTTATTTTTAAAATATAAATGAACATGCTGTTATACTGAATAATTTGATTTGTTCTGAGTAATACTTGTTCTTACTGGAAGACTTAATTTTTTTTTTGCAGGATAGTAAAAGAGAATTATGGTCAGTTTATTTCTGACTTAACTGATGCCTTTTTTCCCCCCAACAAGTCCAAGAAATTGCAAATGCTTTGATAACATTTCTCCTGCAAGATAAATTTTTGGAAAATGGTTAATCAGGATTGGTCTTTTATCTCTAATAGATTCATCAGACATTCATAGATTTAACTTACAAGCCTAGGTTACAAGCATTTCAGGTGTGACAAAATATGGTAAACAGCTTATCAGCTGTAATTTAAAATTATAAATGCAGCAAAATAGTTGCTCTCTGCATAGCTCTGAAGAAGAGTGCAAAACAAGCTGTTTGAATTGAGAAGTCTTTCAAATGGCAAAAATCAAAGCCATTCATTCTTTCAAACATGCATTTTGTTTATATGACCTTGAGCTCTCTATGAAATACTGACAAGATGGTTACTGTTAAAAACAGTACCCTGTTAGTGGTTAGGTGATTGAAAATGATCAGAATTGCAAGTTAAGTATAATTGGAAATATATTAGCTCATAAGAAGAATCCTAACTACATATGTGGGTTTTCATAAAATAATGATGATTTTATTAATTACTCATGAAGGATTGCCTGTATAGTATAGATATTCAAGGTTTATAAATGACACACAAACAATTATCCTCAGTTTCCTGGAAGTAAAAGACAAGTGAAAATACACTGAATATGACACAGTTTAAGTATTTTATTGTATTTTATCATATGCCAAAGTGATTGGATGTGCAAATCTGTTTTATTAGTTATTTGAAGGTAGAAATTGCTTATAGTTATATTTCACTATTTTTTTCCTTTTGCTCTTTCCCTCTTTAAGAAGTTCTTTACCTGTGAATAGAATGGATTTATAAAGTTTTTTAAAGGAAGCCTGGCTTTAGAGAATAGAATATATTTGATATTCTTCCAATACAGACTATATTCCAGTTCCTTTTGTGAAGATCATCTGCCTTTGTTTGCCACTCTTTAAAAAAAAAAAAAAGATTTGTCTTAGAGATAGATAGAGAAGGGGGAAAAAAAAGAGAGAGAGAATTGGGAGAGCAGAGGGAGGGAGAGAGAGAAAATCCCTAGCAGACTTCATGCCCAGAGCAGTGCCCAACATGGGACTCAGTCTCATGACCTGAGATCTTGACTTGAGCTGAAATTAAGAGTCAGATGCTCAACTGAGGCCCTCCTGCCACTCTTCTTTAAGACTATTTAAGTCCTTTTTTTATGCAGTGTCCATCTCTACTCACAATTCCATAACGTTAGAAGGATTTACAGAAGGAATATAGCTGAGATTTTGCTAGGAACATGCAGAGCTTGGATAAAGATTTGCAAATTCAAGATTGTGTTGTTCTACCTTAAAGGGTGTGCTAGTACAGCCTTCCCCCACTCATAATACTCTAAAACGTTCAAATTGCATTTGCTGGTTGAAGCTTCTGCCTGTGAAATAATAATAAAAACAGTAATAATCTCCATCAAGCTTCATTGATAAGGCATTCTTGGGATTCATGGATTTGGTGTTTATAATCTCAGGTGTTTGGATCTTTTCCCAAAGGTCCTTGATTTATAGGAATTCAAAATTTCTTTGAGGTGCACCTGAAATGCTGAGCAGTCAGCCCACACTTTTGCTAGGCTGACACATGCCATTCATTTGACATATGAGCCTCACTGGACACCAGGCATTATTCTCTTTTTAGGTAAGGTTGCTCTCCCTAAGTGGTAAAAACTTGATTTCCTTGTGTTAATTTCTCGAGTGAAATAAAAATCACTGTGAAAATTGAAAAGAATTGTTATGAATATAAGCAGAGGAAGCAGCAATTCAGACATTTCCATAATATTTACAAATATTTAAGGGTGAAAGGTACTGAGACATATTCTTTCAAATATACGTTATCTTATCTGATTCTCATAATATTATCATTATTCCACTTTACAAGTGGAGAAACTAAAGCTAAGAGATTATAAATCACTTGACTGGGCTCAGCTAGCTTTTATGGACCAAGCCCAGGTCCTTGGTCCCAAAATTCCTATTTGTTTACCTTCCACAATTGCTTCTTGGATCCATGTCACTTCAGATACAAGGTTCAGATACTTGCAAGAGGTAGCAAGTCAGTGTCTCAGACAACAAAATCCAGTAATATTTTTCTCTTCGGAAGCATCTGCTTTTGGGGTTCTGATCTTTTCTTTGCCCTCTCCCTGGGAGCCCTGCCCTCCAGTGTCCTAAAACCTGAGAAGCTGCAAAGCATCTTTTGCACAGCAGGGAAAAAGGGTTTCACCATAGGGCCTGAATTGTTAAAACATAAATGTAAACATATATACAAATTTGGTAATGTTATGTAATAGTATATCATGTTTCTTGCTTTATTTGACATAGTTTTCCATGCATCTATGATTTTTGTGGTCCTTCCTTGTTCCATTTGCTTGTTTAAACCAGAGCTTTCCATAGAATTTCTCTAAATTGAGGAATTTTCATCCCCCTATCCCCCACCTTTACTGGACACCCTGCTCCTTGGTATTGCTCCCTGGAAGATGTGCTTGCCTTTTGAGCTTTCTTCCTTATCCTTTACCCATGGTTTCTCTAAAAAGTTTCTGCGTCATTCAAACCTCCTTTCGCTCCTCCAGCATCACAAGTTGGACCATGCTGTTGGTCCTTCATTTCTACTCTTCGCTGCAACTTAACTTTTGCAGGTATAGCTTTTGCCATTAAATAGTGTATTTTCTCACATCCTTTATAATGTTTTCAAAAGATACTTAAAAATGTTAGTAGGTATCCTTACAAAAGCACCTTACCATCATTTTAGTGTTTTATTATTGTTTCTACTTTGACCTTTAAAAGAAAGTTGCTAATAGTTAGACATATACTTTCTGTGATGCAAGGTTAAGTACTGAATTTTTAATGTATATAATCATCATTATGTCACCGTGTCCTGGTCTCTGCAATAGGAGGAATAATATTTTTTTTAATTTATTTATGATAGTCACAGAGAGAGAGAGAGAGGCAGAGCACAGGCAGAGGGAGAAGCAGGCTCCACACACTGGGAGCCCGACGTGGGATTCGATCCCGGGTCTCCGGGATCCGCCCTTGGGCCAAAGGCAGGCGCCAAACCGCTGCGCCACCCAGGGATCCCTAGGAGGAATAATATTTGATGACAGGCTTTTGTGAGTTCTTTTTGCACATATATTTATATTTATTATTCTTTACATTCAAGACTATTGTGCGTGTGAGTCAGGATGGTGAAGGGGTATAAGGCGCAGTGTTAAAGATAGATCTCCTTTGTCACAGTATTTGGTACTCTTTCATATACTTAACTCTTAGCACTACTAGTTTATAATCTAATAAAATCAGCTACCGTTCAAACTCCTTGTTTAGGGTTTATGACGTATACTATATCTAATTTAGCATCTCTAAATCAAAGTAGCTTTTGAAATTTATATTCTGTCTTTCTGTGAAAGAATCATATGTGGTGGTATTTCACTTAGTTCCATTGGGTTTAACAGACTCTTTTTATTAGTTTTATGCTAGTTTTCAATATTTCTGTGCCACAGATTTCTTCATCTATAAAAGTATTAATACTTAATAGAGTTGTTATGACCATCAAATTAGACACAGTGAGTAAAGCATTTGGCATAGAGTAGACAATAAATAGTAGCTGTATAGGCACCTGGGTGGCTCGGTGGATTAAGCATCTGACCCTTGATCTCAGCTCAGGGCTTGATCTCAGAGTTGTGAGTTCAAGCTCTGAGTTAATTTCCATGCTGGACATGGAGGAAAGAAAAGAAGAAAAGAAAAGAAAAGAAAGAAAAGAAGAGAAGAGAAAAGAAAAAAGGAAGAGAAGAGAAGAGAAGAGAAGAGAAGAGAAGAGAAGAGAAGAGAAGAGAAAGGAAAGAAAGGAAAGGAAAGGAAAGGAAAGGAAAGGGAGGAAGAAAAGAAAGAAAAAAGAAGGAAGGAAGGGAGAGAGAGAGGAGAGAGAGAGAGAAAGACAGAAAGAGAGAGAGAGGGAAGGAAGGAAAGAAAGAAGGAAGAAAGAAAGAAAGAAAGAAAGAAAGAAAGAAAGAAAGAAAGAAAGAAAAAAGAAAGAAAGAAAGAGAAAGAAAGAAAGAAAAATAAAGAGGAAGGAAAGAGAAAGAAAGGAAAGAAAGAAAAGAAAGAAGAAAGAAAAAGAAAGAAAGAGAAAGAAAAAGGAAAGGAAGAGAAAAGGAAGGAAGAGAAAGAGAGGTAGCTGTTATTACTGTTTAAAACTTATAAGCAGTTTTGTTCATTTCTGACAGTATTCTATGTTCTTTTAAGAAAACGTTAAGTTTGGTATTCTTGCTGTATCTTCTCTATCTCCCTATTTGTTACCCCCTGTTCTTTATTCTTTTATCTATTCAACGCATATATTTTAGCACTTATTTTGTACCAGGTCCTGTTTTAGGCTATGGAGAGACAGCAGTGAACAATAAAAGCCCCTGCTTTCATAGAGATAATATTGTAGAACCAATGTTTATAGGTTTTTGGCATTTTAATAAAAAAAAAAGCCTGTGTAACATGCAAAGAATGTGGAAGCCCAAAGATAATAAAATAATTGTGTGACCATATGTTGAATTATTGGAAAAAGCTCAAAAAGTAATCTTGCTTTTTAAAAGATCAGGTGACATAGCTTCACTTGAAGTAATCAAGGAAGGACTTGTATTAAGGCAAAATATCAGAGAAGTGTATTACCTTGTTGTTGCTATTGTCAATTACATGATTTTTCATAGGTAAACCTTATTTTTTGGGCTTCTTTTTTGAATTATTAATATCATTTAAAAAATTAGTAAGGATGGGGATCCCTGGGTGGCTCAGCGGTTTGGCACCTGCCTTCAGGTCGGGGCGTGATCCTGGAGTCCTGGGATGGAGTCCCACGTCGGGCTTCCTGCATGGAGCCTGCTTCTCCCTCTGCCTGCGTCTCTGCCTCTCTGTCTCTCTGTGTCTCTCATGAATAAATGAGTAGAATCTTTTAAAAAAATTAGTAAGGAATAATTGGGAAGTAAAAAAGGTTTTTTTAGAACAAACAAAATCCTCTATAATACACTTAACACAAAGACATAAAATTTGATTATTCATTACTCGTTAATAAGAACTTTTTAATTTTGATTGATTGATGTCCATTTTACTTTTCCATGTATTTTCTGTGATAAGACATACATTTTTCTGAAAATGTATTAGGTCAAGTTGAAAAAATGAAGTTAATATGAAAATATCTATTAAAGGATGTTAGTGTCCAAGCTCTCCATCTTTTCCATCTGTCATTCATCTGGACATAACCAGAGCTTATTTAAAAGAATTAAATACACCATATGTACCACACCAGCGGTTCTCAACCAGGATGATTGTATCCTCCAGAGAACACTTGGCAATGTCTGGACACACTTTTGATTGTCACAGCTGGGAGGGGGCAGGGTGCCACTGGCATCTGGTGTATAGAAACTGGAGATACTGCTAAATATCCAACAATGCGTAGGATCATTCTCTCTTCTCTGCTCTTCCCCCTCAAATTTAATTCCTGCATAATTAACATATTGTATTACATTAGTTGCAGGTATATAGTGTAGTAATTCAACAATTCTATGCATTACTCAATGCTCATCATAAGTATATTTTTTATTGAGAGAGAGAAAGAGAGAGAGAGAGAGTAGTGGGGAGAGGGAAGAGCAGGGGGAGAGAGAGAAACTCCCCAATGTGAGGTTCAATTTCATAACCCTGAGATCATCACCTGAGCCAAAATCAAGAGTTGGATGCTTAACCGACTGAGCTGCCGAGGCACCCCCCATAAGTATACTCAAACCCTATCTCCTACTTCACCCATTCCCCTACTCACCTTCCCTCTGATAACCATCAGTTTATTCTCTATTGTTAACGGTCTGTTTTTTGTTTGTTCCTTTTTTCTTTGTTTTGTTTCTTAAATTCCACATGAGCGAAACCATAGGATAATTATCTTTCTCTGACTGACTTACTTCACTTAAAGACTGTAATTTTTAATTTCAAAGCAATATGTGCTCATTATTAGATAAAATTAGAAACAGAAAATACAGATAATTACATTTTCTTAAAAATTTTTATTTATTTATTTAGAGAGAGGGAGAGCGTGAGTGAGGGGAGGAGCAGAGGGAGAGGGAGAGGGAGAGAAGAAACTCCTTGCTGAGAATGGAGCGTGACACAGGGCTTGATCCTACGACCCAGAGATCATGACCTGAGCCAAAGTCAAAGGTGGATGGTCAACCAACTGCACCACCCAGGCGCCCCCAGATAATTACATTTTAAAATTCATAACTACTTACACAAAATCTCTATTTTACCCTTTCACAATTTTCAGTGCATCACATATCTTTTTTAAAAATAGAATCATAGTGTGTATATTGTTTTGTGACTTTTTCATGTGTCAATATATTTTGTAGTTCTTTATGCCAGCAATCACTGTAAAAAACATAATTTTTATAAGCTTTAGATTTTTGTATGGATCTAAATTAATTTGGTTTGTTAATATCATATTTGTTACCTACTGAATTTATTTCCAGGTCTTTTCATTCTTACAAGCAATCTTGCTGTGAATTCTGGTCTCATAGTAAATATATTGTATATGTTCAAAGATTTCCTTCCAACAAATTATCAGAAGTTAAATTGGGCAGGCTTCCATGGTTCTTGTCATGTATCACAAAATTGCTTTTCACAGAGATTTTTAACATATTTTCCCAGCAATGTAAGAGAATATGTCTCTCCTCATCCTTGATTTTGGGGAATGGCAAACATATATACAGAAAGGGAAATGAAGTTTTCATTATTCTTTTCCCATCCTGTGGCTTTTCTTCATGGCTGTCTGTGGCAAGGTCATTTTCTGCTCTCTAGTCTCTCAGGTTTAATAACTCTGGGAACATTCAGAGCCTGGAAAATTGAGCTCATGGTCACCAAGTCACATGAGATTGATTAGAATCAGTTTGGCATCAGAATGTTCATTCAATAGTTTATGCAACTGCTTTTCCAATATTAGATTAGATTGATTAGAAAATCTGGGCAGATAATTGAGAAGAGGACCCAGTGCTGTCCAGCCTAGCCTTGCTGGCCCACACCCACCAGCTTTGGTCACAAGGTGAGCTGACCAGGAGAGGGTGAAGGGGCAGAGGCACAGCAGGGGTCTGTCAAGCAGGGACCCGTATCCCTGCTAAAGCTTCTCTTAGAATTGGAGTTGTTCTTTCTTACATCTCTTAAGAACTGTGGATCTTTTAGAATTCAGTATTTATTCATTTAATTTCCCACAGGATTTATTTATTTATTTATTTTTTAAGATTTTGTTTATTCATGACACACACACACACACACACACACACACACACAGAGGCAGAGACACAGGCAGAGAGAGAAGTGGGCTCCATGCAGGGAGCCTGATGCGAGACTTGATCCTGGGACTCCAGGATCACACCCTGGGCCAAAGACAGGCGCCAAACCGCTGAGCCACTCGGGGATCCCTTCCCACAGGATTTAAAACAATAGACAATGAAATCATGAAGTTATAGCCACTAGGATGGTGGATTGTTGAACAGGGCAACAATCCTGGAAGAACACGTATGTGTGCACATATAGCCGTGTGCACAGACACACATGCACACAAACATACACATGTGTGCACACACACATTTGCAAATGAGTCAAAATATGGCATTTTTCTACTGGTCTCAATATTTATTTTGCCATTCTTAATCCTCTAGCAAGTATCATTTTCTCTGTATACCCCAATATAAAACTACAGGTGAATTTTTCTCTACTTGTTTATTGCTTAAAGTGTTTCATTGGAAAAATTTTAATGTGGCATCAGCATTTCAGTAACTTTTCAAATCTTAATAAGTTTTCATTTCTTCAAAGGAATATGTTGGTTCTTCACTGAAAAATAAGCTTAAGGAGGCCTGGGTGGCTCAGTCAGTTAAGTGTCTGCCTTGGGCTCAGGTTGTGATCTCAGGGTCCTGAGATCAAGCTCCAACTTGGGCTCCCTGCTCCATAGGGGGTCTGTTTCTCCCTCTACCCCTCTTCCTGCTCATGTGCTCTCTCTTTCTCTCAAATAAATGAATAAAATCTTTAAAAAGAAATAAGCTTAGCTCTACAGATTGTTTTGGAATGTATTTCAAACTCATTTTATTCTCCAGAACATATTATTCTAGCAAACATTTGTTGCTGGGTTTTACTGGAGAAATCCTGTGACTTAAGTTGGATGATGCCAAATTGAAATTCAAGACTATTTTAAAAGTTTAAAAGTTGTCAGCACATTTAATCAACTATACTGTACATGTTTGGGAAAAAATATTTGTTATCTCTCTTGCTAAAAAAAAGGATGAATCTCGAAAAGACCAAAAAGCCTGTGCTTATATATTTTGGTTCTTGCCTAAACTAACCTTGAGTTGTCCATTGCCAAGAATAAAAATTGGATATTTCTTTTCACACATTATATCTGGCCCCGTGAGTACAGCTTTTGTCTTGTAAGAGATTTTTTTTTTCTCCAAACTCATCATACTTCTAAAAAGGGATAAGGTAGATAATCAGAGCTAAACTAGTTCTTTGTACAACAACAAAAAGGCAAGAGTGCATCCAACTTCATCTAGCTAATACTGAAAAGAAACCAAGCAAAGCTCCCAATTAGTGTGATCTGTACAATGATGTGCTTCTTTCCTAGTTAATTAAGAGGGATTCAATAAGATCCAGACCATAGGTTCTGACCTTTCATCTTCCAAGAAAAAAATTAACCCAGCAAATCAAAACAAACTAAAAGGAAGGCTTTGTTGAGAGATTCTCCAGGGTGATGAGTCTTATATTTTTTTATCCTGTTTTCTCAAAACAGTTCTGTGTCTTGTAACTTTGGCATTTGTAGAGAACACAGCATATTCCATATCACACATCTTTTCCATTTAAAGTCCAAATTCAATGAGATGCCTTTTTTCAAAGGAGGAATGCATTACCAGTGATCCATGCTGTTGGAACCATATAGTCTTAGAATATCAGAGACAGGGAGGACCAGACAGAGAGACTGAGGCTCAGGGAAGTGACGTGACCAGCACAATATCCCATTAAGCAAGAAGGTACTGGAACCTAATCTTCTGATTTCTGTTATACCCGGTTCTTTCCACTAAACTCTTAATTTAATGATGCTGAAAGAATCTTTGTTCAATGTTTCTTTCAACATTGTGTTTTGTCCTACTAGGAAAGCATCACCCATGTATACCTTTTATAACAATGTATAGGATACATACCTACTATTTTGAAGATAAATGGTTATGTGAATAAACTTCATATTTGCTCATTCAGTTAACAAACATGTACTGAATGCCATCTGTGTGCTAAATGCTGGCAATATCAAATCACATCCCAGATGATCTCTGCACTTATATATAGAAAAAAGATATTTTATAGGGCAAAAAAGGTTTTTTTCTATAAACACAATATGCTTAACATGGTGTGATTTTTCTAGATAGCTTCATTTTATTTATAATGTCTAGACTTCTCAAGGTGTTGTTTCAAATCACCTTTAATTTTATCTATCTATCTATCTATCTATCTATCTATTTTAGAGAGGGGAGGGGCAGAGGGAGAGAATCTTAAGCAAGCTCTGCGCTCAGCACTGGAGTTTGACACAGGGCTTGATCTCACCACCCTAAGATCATGACCTGAGCCCAAGTCAAGAGCTGGACGCTTAATCCAACTGAGCCACCCAGGCGTCCCTCAAAAAACCTTTTATTTATTTATTTTTTAAAGATTTTATTTATTTATTCATAGACACAGAGAGAGAGAGAGGCAGAGACACAGGCAAAGGGAGAAGCAGGCTCCATGCAGGGAGCCCGATGTGGGACTCTATGTGGGACTCGATCCTGGGTCTCCAGGATCACACACCAGGGCTGCCCCAAAAAACCTTTTAAAGACTTGGAAGTTGGGGCAGCCCAGGTGGCTCAGCGGTTTAGCACCGCCTTCAGCCCAGGTTGTGATCCTGGAGACCCAGGATCGAGTCCCTGGAGACGCAGGATTGAGTCCCACGTCAGGCTCCCTGCATGGAGCCTGCTTCTCCCTCTGCCTATGTCTCTGCCTTTCTCTCTCTCTCTCTATTTCTGTTTGTGTGTGTGTGTCATGAATTAATAAAAAATATCTTTAAAAAAATAAAATAAAGACTTGGAAATTAAGTCACCTCCAGTACTTCCAATAATGGTATAGAATGGTATATAAATGGAATATAATGCTAATTTGTATAGTGATATTTAAAAATTAGTTCTTTTCAGATATCAGTATATGGCATCCTTCTTTTAGTGCATGCAGTTTTGTACACATGAAAGTTCTGACAAATCAAATAGGCATCAGCTACAGAGCTTGTCCCCTGCAGTGTCTGGTAGCTGCCAATGTATGGCTCAGTCAGAGGCCTGGCTTCCTTCATCTTCACCCCTGGGACACCCATCAGTTGGGACAAAGTCTATATTAGGTCTAAAGAAAGCTGACTTGTTTCTGCCCTCAAGTCATGAACTCTGGGAGTTCCAGGCCAAAAGAAAAATGTCCGTAGAGTGTAAGTGTCCAGTGAGGGCTTTAAGAGGAGGGAATCAGCCCTGGGATGAGGGCTGTATATGGGGTTTAAGACTGGCTTGAGGGTTAAGTGGAAGAACTGAGGGAAGAGAGTGGGCTAGACTCCTGGAATGGAGGGATGGTAGCCAAGTTTAGGAGTGAAGTGGGGAAAGACCTTGCTTGACTTGAGGCTAACAATTACTTGAAGTAGCTGGCTGCTCTTCCACACATCACTGTCCCAGATGTAAAAGCTTTGCTCCCTGGAGCTTAAGACATTTGGGGAGTAGATTGGGAGCTTTCTGCAATTATTACCATTGCTTTTGTAAGCAAGTCAGTACTTTTGTAAGGAACAGTCTGGAATTAGCTCTGACTGGAGGCCCTGAGCCCCCGAGAATCATTATCATTACAGAGGGCTTTCAAAGAGGCCTTCTGCCAATTTCTTCAAGAAGAGTTTGGTGCTGGGACGTAATAAGACATGAGGTACCATTCACAAGGAGAAAGGAACCTAGTTTATTTTAGTACTACTGTTTTTCTAAATTCCAGCTCAGAATGGTTCTCTGTTTATAACAAGAAAAACAAAGCCAGAAAGGATGATAGTCAAAGGCATTGGGCTAAAGGTTCCGTCTCCCTGACAATGGGGGAAAAGGCCTTGCTCGGTCAGGTGGAAGGAAGGCAATTTTGTGTGAGGCCTGAGATTAAAGGAAGTGTTTTTCTATTTCAAAAGTGTTCTGGAAGAGGGCAGCCCCGGTGGCCCAGCGGTTTAGCACCACCTTCAGCCTAGGATGTGATCCTGGGGACCCAGGATCAAGTCCCATGTCAGGCTCCCTGCTTCTCCCTCTGCCTGTGTGTCTCTGCCTCTGTGTGTGTGTGTGTGTGTGTCTCATGGATAAATAAATCTTAAAAAAAAAAAGTGTTCTGGAAGGGAGAGAGACAGAGAAGAGAAGGAAAACAAGTTGAGGCCACTGATACCACCACTGACTTTGACCCCACAAAACAGTTTTGACTTTTGGGGAGAGGCTCAGGTCCAGCTCAGCACAGATATGAGCATAATGACTAGGCTCTCCGTTGTGCTGAGTGACTGTGATGTCCACAAACAAGTCTACTTGTGGTAGCAGAGATTTACTCAGGGAAATTTAAAAACCATGCCAGAAAATCAAAATCCTTTATCACCATGAAAATTTGTGCTTATCTTGTTCCCATATATTTTGGATTTTACTGCCCAGAAAGTGGTAAATGCCCAGTACACTTTAGTAGTAAAACCTTTACTAATTGCAGCTTCATTTAATGCAACTCTTTCTGCAATTTTCATTTCATCTGGAAATGTTTCAGTGTATCTCTAAAAGTTATAGGCACCTTTTTCTTCTAAAGCATGACTACAAAATTTAAAAATCTCTCAATTTGTGCATTACACATTTAATTAAAAATCAGTGATTTTTTAAAGAACCTCATGAGAGATTTTCTTACAAAGCTAGATAATGTAGGGCCACTGAGTGGCTCAAAGGTTGAGCATCTGCTTTTGACTTAGGTCATGGATCCAATCCTGCATCGGGCTCCCTGCAGGGAGTCTGCTTCTCCCTCAGCCTATGTCTCTGCCTCTTTCTCTGTGTCTCTCATGAATAAAATAAAATATTAAAAGAAAATGAAGCTCAATAATGTATCGTTTATTTACAAACATTAAGTATAAGCTCTCTCAGGCCCTATTCTGTATAACTGGTGGCAGGGGTGAAGCCCCTGACTGTGTAATTACTTAGTCATGATGGAGCACACTGAAGTTTTTAAACCCTCTATGTTCTATTTTGTCATTTTTAAATGTTAATTTGATATAAGCCTCATAAGATACTTAATCAACATACTAAAAATATACCTATGTTCACCTTACTTCAGCAGGTATTTATTTAGTGTCTATAACGTGCGTGTACTAACCGAGTTTCAATAGGAAGAAGGGAAATTGTAATCTAAAGGATAAAAAGAGAGGGAAGAATTTTTTTGGTTGCCCAGGAAAGATCAAGGAAGATCTTTCTTTGACCCCTAGATATTCAGTAGAATCTTTGTCACAAAATGCTTGGGGGGAAGGCAGACAGCCTCCTGAAGGCATCAAGAATGCAGAGCAGAAGTCTGGGAGAGTGACGTGTGGGAAGAAATGGGGCAGGGAGCACTTTAAATTGTCCTGTGGTGGGGAGCTAGGCTCAGCCCAAATTCAACTAGCTGCTTGGACAGAAGGCTACTAGCTGATGAGGGTGCAGGAAAAGTGGTGCCAGAAGGAAGCTTGAATTTTAGAGGTCGAGAGGTGGAATGCAGATGAGCAGAATGGACAGTGTGCCCTGAGGGTTTGGTGGCAAATGGAAGGAAGCTGAAGGGGCAGGGCAGGTTGAGGGTAGAACCCTTCTTTAGGAGAAAGGAGAAGTAAGTAAGTTCACTGTCTGGAGAAGAGAGAGAAAAAAGAAAAAGGTCTGCTAGTGAAAGATAAAGGGACATCTAAGGCACAGACTAAGGATTTCACTCTAGGAAGGTGAGGGACATATCATTTTTCAAAATCAGAAGGAGGGAGAAAAGGATAGGTTACAATCCCAGGAAATTTCAGGAGGAGAGAGGGCAAATTTATGAAGGTTAAGCTGAATCTTCAGACCTACCTCTTGTGATTAGGTAACAGCTGCTGTCATGGTTATTTTTACATGTCAACTTCACTGGCTCAGATGCCCAAATAGCTGATGTTTCTGGAAGAGATTAGCATTTAAGTTGGTAGACTGAGAAAGATCTGCTTTCACCAGTGTGGACAGGCATCATCCAATCCATGGGGTCCCTGAATGGAACAAAAACGTGAAGGAAGAGTGAATTCTCTCTCTCTTCTTGAGCTGGGAGATCATTTTCTCCTACTCTCAGACACTGGAGCTCCTGGCTTTTGGGCATCCTGACTTAGGACTTAACACATGTGGCTCCCTGGCTCTTAGGCCTTTGGACTCAGATTGAATTATACCATTGGCTTCCCTGGTTCTCCAGCTTGCACATGGCAGATCATGGAACTTCTTGGCCTCTGTAACCACATGAGCCAGCTCCTATAATAAATCTCCTCTGACATATGTATACATACACCTATACATACACATACACATATACATACACATACACATATACATATACATATTTTTTGTTCTTTTGAAGAACCCTAATACAGCTACTGAAAAGTAATTTGTTGTGGCTCAGAAACGAAGACTATAGGTGCCGGGCTGAGGTGCGATTTGGTTCACAGATTTGTAGGACAGAGAACAGATCCAGTTTGGGTTTCTTCCAGTAAAAATTTTTCCAGCCAGAAATTCAAGGTGATGGCATTTACCCAGAATTTTCGATTATGAAAAAAGATTAAGTAGTTGAGGGATTCTCCAGTTTCAGGGGAAAGTAGGATTAAAAAGGCCAATCATGGGTCCAGACAGAAGCCATGATAAGAATGAAGGACCAGTGGGCAGGATTGAAGGAGGGTGGGTGGAAATATGGAAACCTGTGATCAAAGAGGAACTCAGAGTTTGGTTTGCAGAAAGTCTGATGATTAGAATGGTTGAAGTGGGGCATCCCGGGTGGCTCAGCGGTTTAGCACCACCTTCAGCCAGGGTGTGATCCTGGAGACCCAGGATCGAGTCCCACATCAGGCTCCCTGTCTGGAGCCTGCTTCTCCCTCTGCCTGTGTCTGTGCCTCTGTGTGTGTGTGTGTGTGTCCCTCATGAATAAATAAATAAAATCTTAAAAAAAAATAGAATGGTTGAAGCGGAGTGAAAGGAGGAGTGGTAGAATTGAGAGGGCTAGAGAACCAGAACATGAGGAGAAAGAAGAGCCACCGGTGTGGGTATGAGGTGGCCCGCAGTCATATCAGGCCCTAAGTAGACGGGAGGGCTGGCCACTTACTAAAGGCTTCTTATTTTAGGATATTAAAAATCAATCTGTTCTCTTTCTCTTTTTTTAAAGATATATTTATTTGTTTCAGAGAGAGAGAGGTATGGGGGGCAGAGGGTGAAGGAAAGAGAAACTCAGGCAGACTCTCTGCTGAACGCAGAGCCCGACTCAGGGCTTAATCTCAAAACCCTGAGATCATGACCTGAGCCAAAATCAATAGTTGGACACTTAATTGACTGAGCCACCCAGGTGCCCCAAGTCAATCTGTTTTCAAAAGCACTTCCACTTGAATAATTATTTATAAAAGTATTCAGTATTTTAATATTGTGTCATATTTTCAAATTTATCTTGACATTTTTCCTCTAAGACTCCTACAATTTCATACAATTTTTAATTTTATTTCAATTTTATTTAACCTTAGGGCACTTGAATAGGCTACAAAAATGCACAGAGAGGCAGTCAGTAACCAAAGTCAGTGCTGAGGACAGTACATCAAAAGAAGAATTTACTGAGTGATGCTACCAGAACAATGGTCTGAATTAGGGATTGGAACAAGGGAAACTGTTGATCATCTTTAGCAAGAGAATAGGCTGGTTGTATTTTTAAATTTATTTGTTATTACTAATTTTAAGATTTTATTTATTTATTTGAGAAAGACAGCTTGGCCGAGAGAACTAGCATGAGTGGGAGTGGGGTGGGGGGGAGGGCAGAGGGGTCATCTGCTGGGAGCCCAACATGGCAGATGTTTAACTGACTGAGCCACCCAGGCACCCCTAGACTCATTGTATTTTAGATAAGGTTTTAGTAACAAAGCTTGTAGCAACAGTGCTGAACTTCAGACTGTAGCATCAAGCTATCCAGAACATCTCAGACTTGCTCATTTGATTAGTTGAATTATTTCTTTATAATGGAACAAAGCACTTGACAGTAATTGATCTATGAGAGGCATACTTTGATTTTTGTCTGCCTTTTTTTAAAAAAAATCTGATTTAAAGACTATGTCATTGTAAGCCTTCTGACTTAATAACCTTATTTGAAAATTTCTGTGTTAAAAAGAATGTTTTTACTACAAACCAGTCGTTTTCAGTTTAGTCAGAAAACTTAATTAGGCCAACACTACCTCATGACTAGTGATATTAAAAACTATTGATAGATATAAACATGTGATTGGCTGTGGAACTGTTTTGCTTTGTCAGAGTAAAATCAACTCTTGAAATTAGAGCCATGTTTGTTCCATTCACACTGGAAAAAGTCAGGAAAGTGAAAATGTCCTTTACCCCCAAATCAAGTTTTCTTTTTTTTTTTTATTTTTTTTCTTTTTTTATTTTTTAATTTTTTTCCAAATCAAGTTTTCAACTTTCTGCTCTACCATAATTTTTTTATCCCTTAAAATGGAAGAGAATTGTCTTCATCAATAAAGAGAAGATATTGTCTTCATCAATAATGCATCTCATATTCCCTCATCATTAAGAGGAACCCGATCTAGACAATATGCGTTCATACTTCATGGAGAGGATCATGAGATCAGCTATCCTTGGATTTGCATTTGTATGTGGATGAGTCTGATCTTGGAATTAATTTCACATCAGAGATGTAACCTCAGGAGAGAGAAGCCACTCTGGAAACTGATTGGGTTTTTCCATCCGACCTTTTATTCATTCACTGCTTCATTAAACTCCTTTCCTAGCTAAGAAGAAACTATTTTCCTGCATGCAAATGCAAGGAAGTGGCTAAGGGGTTTTAAAGAATTTAACTGCATGCAGGAATCACAGGGTTAGAAAAAAAAAAAAAAGCTCTAAGTACAGTTGTATATAACTTTGTGGCCAAGAAATTAAATGCTCAGTATTAAATATGCAAAAATAAAGTTATGCTATCCAAATAGATGAAAGCAAGATGTGTACAGAGGAGATACAGAGTGGATAATAACCCTTCAGATAAGTGGTGCATTAGGGTTCCCCAGAAAAACAGAATCAATGGGATAAATATATATAGAGAGAAAGAGATTTACTTTAAGGAGTTGGATCATATGCTTATGGAGGCTGGCAAGTTCAGAATCTTCAGGTTGGGCCAGCAGGCTTGAGACTCGGAGCCAGTGCTACAGTTCAAGTGGAACGCTGTGGCTGGCAGAGTTCTCTGTTAACCTGGGGAGGTCAGTCTTAGTCTATTCAAGCCTTCAACTGATTGGATAAGGCCCACCTGCATTAGAGAGGCCAATGTTTTGCTCAGAGTTGCCAACGTAAATATTAATCTCATCCAAAACCTCCATCACAGAAACATCAGAAACATCCAGAATGGTGTGAGCATGTATCTAGGCACCATGGCCCAGCGAAGTTGACGTGTGAAATTAACCATTTTAGGTGAGATTAGATAGCATTGCACACAGTGCTATTTAAACTGGCGCAACTGAATTTCAAGGAAGAGAAGTCTTCATCTATTTCTCCTACTTAGAGCACTGATTACTTTATTTAAAGTAGATCAAAAATACTGTTGGCCTTAAGAAAAAGTCTAATTTAGAAGATCTTTTAGGCAAACTGTTTTGGGTGGTTGCTCATGTTTGAAACATTTCTGCTAGGTTTGCATTTATAATACCAGTGAGGAAACAAAGGTTTATGGAAAATATGTATGATCTCATACCTAGGTTAATTTATATTCTTTCAGGTTGTCTGTCACAGCATGCCACTAAAAATAAGCAATCTTTTTCTACCCACGTGGGATTTAGTCAGAAAAGCCAGTGTATTTTGTCTAATGATTTAGAAAGAAGGGAAATTTTTATTGCAAATGATAATTTCCTGTTAATCAGTGATGATCTGGAAGAGCCTTTCAGACTATTCCTCAGTGTTTGGCCTCAGTAAAAATAAAGGAGACAAAGGAATGTTTACATAAAACAAAAATGTTCTTATCATTCTGATTTTGTTAATAGAGTTACCAGATTAGTTTCCTCCTCCACCCAGGTGTCCCTAATGTCTAGAATTGTTGAATCACTATATTGTACGCTTGAAACTAATATAACACTGTATGTTAACTATACTGGAATTGACATTAAAAACTTAATAAAAAATAAAACAGTCGACTTAAAAAAAAATAAAAGGAGATTCCTTAAAAAAAAAGAAACAGGGCAGCCCGGGTAGCTCGGCGGTTTGGCGCCACATTCAGCCCAGGGCGTGATCCTGGAGACCCAGGATCGAGTCCCTTGTCTGGCTCCCTGCATGGAGCCTGCTTCTCCCTCTGCCTGTGTCTCTGCCTCTCTCTCTCTCTGTGTGTGTGTGTGTGTGTGTGTGTGTGTCTCTCATGAATAAATAAATAAAATTTTTAAAAAAGAAACAAAGAAAATGTATAGCGTTAGATTTACTAGTAAAATGAACTTAATTCACTCAAACTTTCAGTAATTTCTCTCATTCAATCCTTTTAGATACAGACACTTTTTTTATCTTTCCAAGGTGATACTGGGAAAACAGGAAATATCAGTGATTTGATGTAACAAAGAAAACCCTTGTTACTGTACATAGAAGCTCTGTCCATTTTCTTGATCTTATTCTATTGGAGCAGAGGTTTGAAAAGGTAAGGAACAAACCCTATGACTACAAGGTACCTTTGAAAATACCTGGAAAAAACTTGCTCAGCACATATGCTATTTGATGGAAATCCCCAAATTGCTCCTTATAGCTTTCTGAATTTGTGGCAGATCTGCGTTTTCAAATTGAATATGCTACAGTTACAACCAGTATGCTTTTGAACGGGTCTTAATAATGGGCCATTTTTTACTGCTGTCCTCTGTGCTTTTCTTTGCTGATTTATGTCAACGACTTTAAATGCGTTGTGGTATTTGGGCAGTGGATAAGATAGTAATGCCATCACATGCTGGTTGCTTAATGATGCAATTGCTTGAAAATTTTAAAGCCCATAATAGCTTCAGGTCAGGTTCAGAAGCTCATGTACAGTGCCAGACATTTGAAAACTGAAGCAGAGCCTGAACTCTGCCAAAATCAATGCCACATTTGTCAAGCCTGGTCTTAGGCAAAAGCTGCTGGAAGCCTCTCATTCATCTGAGCCAATCATTGATAATGAAGCTTGAAGGAACATGAAATATCTTTTCTAAAGGAACAGACAACTCGCCAGTTGGCTGCCTTCTTTTATTTTTAGTATAATTACCAGGAGCAAACTGTCTTGCAAAATTGGTAACTTATATTAGCTTAGAGCCTGTATCTTTGCAAGCTGATGCAAAGATGTTTTATTAGTTAAGAATACGTGGCTTGAAGTCAGCTGAGCATTAGTCTTTCAAGATTTTTCTTGTGGGCCATAATGTGATTGACGATGCTATGGTGTGGGAAGCCTTCAGAAAGAAAAGCAGCTTCAGAAGAACCACTTCCCTGCTTTCATGCATGCAATTTGTCTAATTTGCTTGACTCGTGCCACAAACATCCATCAATGCACAGGTTTCTGTGACCTGGAATGTTCCAGAAGAGCTGTGTAGCTGGAATACCTCAGCCAAGCATGGTGCTGGAAGTGTAAGATGTAGTTCATTTCAAAATGACCTCAAACTATCCCTGCCGAATGGCTTAGGGGTTTTGTTGTTGTTGTTTTGGAAGCTGCATGCTCCTTTGCCCCTCTTTCTTCTTTTCAAAGGGCTCATGGTACTGGTTCCAATATCTCAAAAGGATGTCTGGCAGATGAGAGAAAAAAACTTGAAAGTAGTCTGAATGCTAGAACTGACAAGTGAGCTGGCCCCTTTCCCCCATTCTTCCTGCCTTTCATATTCCACAGTCAGCTCTTAAAAGACTTCAGCATTGCATAGAGAAAATGGAATATGGTAACCCTAAGACTAACACATTTCCTAGTGCCTTTCTCGTGCATGTTCAGAGAAAGCAATTGATCTCAGGTGCTGCGATGCTTGCCCACGATGCAGTCGGCTCAAGTCCAAATGATACCTCTCTGAGGCATCATGTGATAGGACTTCTGATTAGGTTGTGGCCAGGTATAATTATCTTTGCCATTATCAAAAAAAACATTGGATTCATTCCTCGTGTATATAGGACTTGGTAATTTATAACAGGTTCACTTACCGTTCTTCCTCACCACAACCTGGCAATTATTGTCATCGTCACCATCCCCATTGTATAGATGTGGAATCTGAGGAGGGGACCTTATGTCCCTTTCCCAAGGTGTCACAGTTGGTAAGTGACAAATCTAAGACAAGCCATTCCAGATCCTGTACTTTTCCTGTTCTTCATATTGCCTCCTGTCTGCTGAGCAGACTTGGATGCCGTTGAGAGGAGAAAATTATAAGGTCCCTGCACTGGGATGCTTAAGATCTACTTGGAGAGAGGCAGAATAGAGACACGGAGGAGGCCAGGCAGGGTAGTGGGCTCTGCTAAGTGCTGAGCCCACCTTGTTCTTTGCTGCAGGAATGTCATATAGGAGAGGTACTGAAGGCAGGGGACAGAAGAGAGAGTTTTAAAGAGCAATGAGATTTGAGTTGGGTCTTATAAAGAGAATCAGCCTCAGATAAGTTGGAGCTGGAGCAGCCTGAGCAGTGGGATCACTGTTGCAGGTTCATAGGTTCGGTGAAAGCTGAGCAGGCCCTTTTGTTGGACTCACATGTTATGTAAAGTAATTAGAAGTAATTAGAAACAGCATAAGGGCCAGAATGGGAAAGATCTGGAAAGTCTGGGTTTGCACTTCATCCGTTAAATGAAATTAAGACACTGAGGGTTTTAGAGCAGCAGATTCATGCGTATAATTGATTAGACTGGAGACCATATGCGAGGGAGTATTAGTGCAGCTCATAAGGAGGGGGATTTGAAATGAAGAGTGGATGATCAAGTGCTGCAAAGGAAAAATTGATGAGATTTTTGGGGAAAAGAAGAAACATAGAGTGATAATATAGTTTGTTGTCCAACCTGGGACCTGTTTTCCAGGACACGTGCTTAAACTGGTCAGGATCCTGCGGAAACCAGCATAAAGCAGGATCATCCCAGGTAAACTGGACCCATGCGCATACTGGGCAAGAAAGATGCTAAGGTTTTGAGATCGGAACAGTTGTGCTGGAGATAAGGAAAGTCAGCAATGAGACTTAAGTTTGTGGAAATGCCAATGGTCTTGGATTTAAAGCTTTGGGATGACAGTGGGATGTCAGTTGTAGATTTCCAGTAGAAAGTAGAAATGTAAAAACATTGTCTGTATATCCTTCTGGTTTCACCTTCCATTCCTCCTCGATCTAGAGCATTTTCTCTTAAAGCAAGAGAAGTCAGAAATGGCGGCTTTTTCCTGGTGCTGCCAACATGTTACATTGCAATTCATGTTAGAAACTTGAGCCTGGATATACTGTCAGGAACTCATCATCTACGCAAGTCTTTGGATTGCTAACACAAGGCCATGCACATTTTCCCACATCAAAGGGGCTTATTTGTCTCCAAAGTGGGTTCAGACAGCTTTGAGTTTCTAAAGAGCAGAACTGAATGTTGACTGTCTACCTGTTGGCAGTTAAGGTTCTTGGGAGGAACAAGTGTGAACTAGAAAGCTAAGCTAAGCTGTGGGAACCAAGTTACTGTCTTTGATTTACTTGCAGATCAGAAAGGATTTGTTCATTTGTTATCAGTTGCCTTGGTACTTCTCAGAGTGACAATGAAACCAACATACATTCAGGCCAGTGAATTTATAAAGCTCAATTTTCATGATTAGAAGTGTCGTTGGTTTTGTTGTAGGTTTTTTTTCTGTGTGTGTGTGGTTGTGACATTTTAGGTGATTTATGTGGCATTTTCCAGGAAGGCATTTAAAAAGCTTCATCAATGCCAATGTTTATGATCTTCTTAGGTTTTTTTCTAGATAGATGAGTCGCTTGTTACATGAGGGTAGGGCAGGGAAGTAGTTTCAAGCTCACACAAAGTTCTTGAACCAGACGTAGATTTGCCAAGGAGAGGATCTGTCCTCCCCACCTTCAGGAGCCCAGTTCACAAGGAAAACAGAGCAGTCACATTGGAGGAATTTGAAAATGTCATTCTCTATAGTCAGTGTCGTTATTTTTTTTCTCCAGGCCTACTTTGTAGACATTATCTATAAGAGAATCCTTCAAATTCGAAATAACTTGGTTGGAATATTCAGAAGGATCTACGCCTCCCTCCCTCAGATTTCCAGCCTTGAGTATCTGTTTAAAAACCAGTAAATGAGAATTAACCACAGCTATGCCCATGAAGGCTCACCTGGAATTCAAGATGAATTTAATCGGGAGTGGTCAGTGAGTATAGACAGCTCTACTCAGGTGCCGTGTGGAATCCAGAGATGTCCAGGCTTGGCCTTAAGTAATTCACATTTGCTTGGGATTACAGAACTCATACCAAGGAACCAGTGGGAGCTCAGAGGTCTATTACCCTGAGAGCCCCTGTCTCTGAATACATTACAAGTTCAGAGAAGGGTAAAAACCTGTGATCAGAATAGCCAAGAAGGGCCTGACCCCAGCAGGAGAAAGTGGACAGAGGAACCACTAGAGGCCCAGCAGGCAGGGTGGAGAGCAGACCAAGAGAGCCAAAGGCAGTTGATGTTCAAGGGGGAACAGAAAAGCGTCCCTCTGTGGGACACGACATATTCCCATATCCTGGGAAATATGAAGGCTTTTTGCAGGCTGCTGGTGACATTCCCACCTTAGCCAGGTGTGAGAGGTGCCTTCTCGCTCAGTAAGAAAAGGGGCCCATTTCCTTTCCTACCTGTTGCCAAATTCTTTCTGTGGTCTTCCAGAACTTTAATGCATATTGCTGCACTTTAAACCCCCCTTTATTACCCAGAAACGGTCCCTGGTTTTGATTTATTGACAAAGCTGCTGAGCTCTGGAAAATCTTGGGCTGCTTTTAAAAGCCCATGTAGCCTTTAGCACTCTCCTGGGCAGGATGTGGAAAGGATTTTTCCAGAAGAGAAAAAGTAGTAGCTGTGGGTCTGTAATGTTTAAAATACAGGTGATGGAGTAGATGCTATAATTTTTTAGTTTCATATTAGAGAATATGTTACTAACATGCGGTGTTAGGTTTTTAAAATTTTGTGTTTTGGTATTTAGTATTAGTACAGACTGTACTCTGATATTAAGCCTATTTTTATATCTTTGAGGACAATTAAAACATGGTTTTTGAAAGGGAGACATTGTTGGGAATTTGGACCTCAGGCCAGGAATGTGTTTTCTGTACTTATTTCAGCCTCTTCACAAGTATGCTGCCTTCAGATAAGATTTTCATATTTTATTACATATACATAGAAGAAAATGATTAAGACTGGCTGCCCCAGAGTTCTACTTTCTTAAAAAAAAAAAAAAAGAAGTAATTTTTGATGGCATCTTTCCCCTTTCCAAGTACAATGATTATATCTGGTACCTATCCACTCTTAGTTTATCACATGTCAGTTCTTCTTTCAAGATTAAAGATTTTCTTCAAAGGTGAAAAATATAAGGGTCATGTTTTGAAATTCCAAAGTGTTACTCTTTTACAAAAATTAAGTTCCCATAAACTTTTCCAGTAAACATATGTTGTAAGGGAGTGAGGGAGTGGGGCGGCAAAGAATTCACTCCAGGAAGAAGAGCACACCCTCAGCATTGGAGACAGTGAATATGGGATGGATCCCTTATCGCATTATCCTCTAAGTGATGGGGTAATGTGTAAAGTTCCTAATTTATCATTTGTTGCGTATCTTAGCTTACACCATGGAGGATGTGACCGCAGGCAACAGAGGGCTGGTGTGTAATTTCCAATGGCCCTTTAAATTCTGGACTTGGCTTCCCTCCTGGCCATGTGCTGCCGCTGACCTGCATGTAGTTCTGGGTGGCCACGCTGAAGAAGGTCTCCTGAAATGTTCTGGGCTGCAGCCATTTCCTTACTGCAGATGAATAATGAATGAGCTGTGGTGAAAGCTAATGGTTCAAGATAAAAATCAGAAGCTCACTGCGAAGTGGGTAATGTTCCTTTGTCATCTCCATGGAAACTGCTATTTATCAAGACATGCTAGTATTTCAGAAGATGGTAAGGAGTAACCAGTTTCTGTAACTCTGGGTCAGGTGTTGAAATATAGATTTCGAAACCACAGATGGAGACCAGAATGAGTAAAGAAAAAGCCATCGGCATGCAATGGGGAAGCACTTCAGGCCATTCTTTTAGATTTTCATAAATGGTAAAATAAATATTAAGCTGTAAGATGTGAATCAAAAAATGAGTTAATACTTTTTTCCCCCCAAGAACTTTGACTTGGCAACTGGGTGGGCTACAGAGTGAATGAGTGTCAGACATCTTCCAGGTGGCTCTTCTGGGATGCAGTGGGGAGGATGGGCACCTGTGTCAGGAACGCCGAGAGCAGCTGGCTGCACAGCACTGGTACAAAACACTCCCCTGGCCTCGTGTATGAGTGATGCATTGCCCGTGGCCTGGGTGTGTTGTCCCCACTGCAGGCACCGATGTTAGACTGCTACTCTCACATCGGGGGCTAGTCTGATGCTGTGACTCAGCCAGTGTGTGGGGCAGGCTGGTGTAGCCGAGCCCTGAGGACAGTGGTGCCCTATCACTGATAGATGGAGAGAGGACGGGGAGACCAGGGACTCCCCTGCAATGGGGGTGTGCCTTGGCCCTAGTAGAAAAGAAGTGGGAAACAATGCAATAAGAAATCTGGAATTGTTCAGACGTGAGTAATATATTAGAAAAGTGGCTCTGCACACTAAGCTTTTGGCCTTTTGAGAACATAGCATTGGGTTACCTAAAATCTAAGGAAAGAGAACCAAATTTTATAGACTTTGATTTCATCTCGTCCCCCCCCCCCCCCACACACACACACACATACACATACACACACACTTTTGGACTCATTGCTCAGGGTGAGTGAGGTGTTGACACACAGGGAACTTCTTTCCATCTGATATGTGAAAAACCAGGGCAGTGATCCTCCTCAGGGTCATTTTAAGTATGAAAGGAGACAATGTGTGCAAAAAGGTTTAACCCAGTGTCTAGCATTGGACTGCTATGAGTTAAAAAACAAAAGCGTCTGCATAGGTCTCTCCTTTCTTAGAAAGGGGGGTAGCAGAAGAAGCTCAGTTTAGTGTAGGAAGCAGCTGGACCAGACAGACTCTGCAGGAACTCACTTTGTGGAGGGAGGAGTGGTGGTGGTGCTTTGACCCTGGTCTCTCAGTGACCCATCCAAGTCCTTCTGCGGGGCTTGGCCCAGCTGCCCAGTGTCTGGCCACCTGGAGATCTGTGTTTTTGTGGACGTGGGAGGGGCTGTTGGCTGGCCATGTGCATGCATGCCACTGCCTCCATGGACAGGTCACCATCACTATTTCGTTCTGAGCCAGTCCCCGGCTCTAACCTTTCTCTGCTCAGTTAATGCGAGCACCGGAAAGACAAATAATTTTAAGGTTTTTCTACATAAAATATCATAGGAAAATGCAGCTTTCAAAAACCATGAAACGTTGTTAGTGCAAATGTAAATGACTTTTTAAAAATGATTACCCAGATTACCTTGAGGCAGCAGAACTTGCCTTCCTACCATGTTTTCCTTTACTCTGTAGGTGTCTCCCCTCTGACCATGTGTCTGTCCTGTGCTCAGCATACACTGAACCTGTATTTACTGGCTGGTTTACGTACTGAAAAACCAAGAGGAGGTCTACTTATAAATGCAACCTGTTGCTAGGGAAAGATCTTGGTCTTGGTCTGCTATTAACATCACGAGGGTCCCAGTGGTATCTGTGTTTCTTCAGCACCCCTCCCCCAACCTCTGGTCCTTTACTCATAGAAGGACAGTAGTGATCCACACAAGAAACCATCCCATGAAGCCAATCTCAGCCAAATGATAAAAAATTGCCTTTTTTGTGAAAGAAGTTACCAATTCTGCTTCTCTGGTATGTGCTTATGACTTTAGCTGGCTATTCAGATCTCATTAAAAGTCTGTATATAGGCTGATATATAGCAATGAAAGCCAAATGCATACCTGTGAAAAGGTCTAACGGGAATAAACTACAGAAGGAGAGAAGGGGTCCCTTGCTCAGCAGAGTTCAGGAATAAATCAACGTCCTGGCCCTCCCTTGCCTCCTCTTGTAAAGTGGGAATCATGTACTTTATCCAGCTTCAGAGTACAGCTAGACCTTATGAACCCTTGATATCTTCTCCAGCTCTCTGATAATGATCCTTCAGATTCTTTTTACTTCTCTTTATTTTTTTTTGTTTTTTTTTTTAATTTATTTGGCAGAGTGTGCACAAGTAGGCACAGCAGGAGGGAGAGGGAGAAGCAGGGTCCCTACTAAGCAGAGAGCCCAATGTGAGGCTCAATCCCAGGACCCTGGGATCATGAGTGGAGTGGAAGGCAGACACTTAGCTGACTGAGCCACCCAAGCGCCCCCTTTTACTTATCTTTAAACCTAGGCATAAATATGAATACTAATGCTTCTGTGCTGAGGATGTGAATTTCTTTCTGATATCTATTTTTTTCCATTGCAGATTATTTGGGGGTCAACTATGCATTTTAAAATGAACTCTTAATTTTCTGCTAGTTGACATTGCCACATGGCCAGAGGGGAGGAAGATTCTGCAAAGGGAAGAACGGATGGCCTGACAAGGCAGCATGGATTCCAGGTGGCCCATCACAGCCAGCCTGACTTTGAGACTGCCACCACCAAGTCCCTGACCCCCAGGGGCCAAGGCTGCCATGCCCTCTCCTTGCAGTAACCACTTTACTGGTGCCTAGGGAGCTGTCAATTACCTTTTAGTCACTTATCATTTTGCTAATTGCAGAATAAACACCCTGAAGTCAGCTTTCTTTTACAGCCTCCTCTACTTCCCTGGTATTTATGTGTTAGCTTCTTTAGCATTACATTTCACTTATCATTTTCTAAAGACTATCTCTTCTCCCCTTTTTGTATTTTAAGTGTCTCAATTTTTTTTTTTTTTGAAGCAGAGAACAGGGATCAGTGTCAGGTTTTCTAAAGGGATTGCTGGTGCCACACCTGCTATTGTTGATACTCATAACCTAAAAATCCCTAAGGATGGCTAATCCTCCTTTCAGGAGGCATTGTTTCCAGGGAGAACTGGCTTATTGGCTTTCCACACCTCTCCGAAGGAACAACGGTGGAGAAAGACAACATGAAAGGGAAGTCAGCTGGCAGCAGGGCTAAATGAATCTGTATTCAGAAAGATTTCCAGATTTCCCTAATTGCTGTTTTTATTCGCAGAACTTCTATTTTAAGCGCACACACTCACATGTGGATTGACAGGCACTAGCCCCAGTAATGGCTGTGTCTGTCTGTAGTGCCTGCAAGTGCTCGTTTCCATGGTGATGGATGGCACTGCAGAGGCTCCATCATGGTGCTGCTGGGACCAGGGTGCTGACACACAGGGAGGTTTCTTGTCTGTGTGTGTGTGTGCGTGTGTGTGTATGTGTGTGTGTGTGCTGGAGGTGGTTGGGTGTTGTCAAGTGAGAGAGCCAAACAAGGAAGAGGCTGGGAAAGCATGGTAGGTGGGTGGGGGCGTTCACTGAGTAGAGTTGGGGGGGAGGGGTTGGGGGGAGAGATGAGGTAAGGTGACACCTGGATCAGGGGAATTCTAGAAAAAAAAGAAAAAAAGTGATACAGATGGAAAAAGCAAAAAGCAAATGGAGAATCTCTCTCTCTGCAGAGCATTTTCCCCTTCCTTTGAAAGGGTTATGGGAAAGCATGGTAGGTGGGTGGGGGCGTTCACTGAGTAGAGTGGGGGGGGGAGGGGTTGGGGGGGAGAGATGAGGTAAGGTGACACCTGGATCAGGGGAATTCTAGAAAAAAAAGAAAAAAAGTGATACAGATGGAAAAAGCAAAAGCAAATGGAGAATCTCTGTCTCTGCAGAGCATTTTCCCCTTCCTTTGAAAGGGTTTTTTTTTTTAATTAATTTATTTATTTATGATAGTCACAGAGAGAGAGAGAGGCAGAGACACAGGCAGAGGGAGAAGCAGGCTCCATGCACCGGGAGCCTGACGTGGGACTCGATCCCGGGTCTCCAGGATCGTGCCCTGGGCCAAAGGCAGGCGCCAAACCGCTGCGCCACCCAGGGATCCCCCTTTGAAAGGGTTATGGTGGCAGAATTATCCTACGTGAAGACGGAAAAGAGAAAAATCGAATTTAGCAAACAGAGGCAGGCAGTGCAGGTGGTTTGAGTGTCTGTATTTCTGGAACTCCAGAGTCGATGGTTTGCTGTTGCTAACAGTGCAACAGGGAGAGGTGGGAAGCTGCTCTCTCACTCACTGCAGGATTAGGGGGACACATGAAGCCATTACTTCACCACGCCAACACTGTGGGACAAACAGGTAGAGAGCACCCAGAGCCGTCTCACCCTGGTCTGAGTGAATGACATGATGGCTTCATCTAGATCTCACACGGAGTATGACTGTTAATCACAGAACTTGAAAGGATATCCAAAGAATGACATTATATTAGCATTTATTTTGTGAACATTGACTGAAGCCATATCTTCAGCTAAAAGACAGACATCCACCTAGGGAACAGCATCCAAAAGGGAACCTTCTGGGATTATTTGGCTGGTCTCTTGTTGATCTTTGAGTACCTGTTGACAACCAGTTGTGGACCAGAAGTTTTCACATAATGCTGAGATCTGCACCACTAGGTGTAAGTGGTATCCATCCCATTTTACAGTTGAGAATATAGAGGCTCAAAGAGGTTGAACTTTTTGCCCACAGTCAAGGAAGTCAAATCAAAAACCAAGATTTCCAGTTCATTGTTGTTTCCTGTATTTGCTACTTCTTCTTTCCAAATCCCTAACTTTCTGATGGGAAGATTCAGGCTAAGGAATCTCCACTGACTCACCTTCGTTCCACTTATAGGTTTGGTAATGGAAGGCCTAAGAGGTGGTAACCAGGCCAAGCATGGTTTTGGCTTGGCCCCTTGGCAGTGGTATTTTCCAGGGATGAACTCTCAACCAACCTTAGAAAACAAATTCTGGAGAAGGATCTTCCCCTGTATCTCTAGACTTTTTAAGACTTTTGGGGGATCCCTGGGTGGCGCAGCGGTTTAGCGCCTGCCTTTGGTCCAGGGCGCGATCCTGGAGACCCGGGATCGAATCCCACGTCGGGCTCCCGGTGCATGGAGCCTGCTTCTCCCTCTGCCTATGTCTCTGCCTCTCTCTCTCTCTCTCTCTCTCTGTGTGTGTGTGTGACTATCATAAATAAATAAAAATTAAAAAAAAAAAAAAAGACTTTTGGACCCTACTGAAAGCTTGACAGATAAAACATATGAAAAAGCCACTCACCCTAATGAATGGACTTTGGAAACCAAACACCTCTGAATCATTTGAATCTCCCGCTAAGCACATGATTAGCATTTAGATTTTTGAAAAATTATATTCCAAGTTTGAAGACTGATGAAAAAGCACTCACTTGTGTTGAGTCATTTATAGTGATCTTTGTTCAGTTTTGTTCATATTCACATTGTGCTTTCATTGTGGGCTCATTCTAAGTTTAAAAATTAATGGAACTTTATGAACTCTGACTTCACCAAGCTGGAATTCACTTAAATTGGTTGTCCTCATGTGGGAGGTCAGATTTCTGGTTCCTTCTTTCCCTTGTGAGAAATACTCATAGGGACCTGGGACCCACCCTAAAACTCTTCCATTCAAACCTGACATCCTTCTATGTGGTGGGTAGAATCTGGAGACCATAAGTGATTTAAATCTTAAATGTGTGATGCATTTCTGTAACTATTAAGTACTAAATCAGGGCTTTATCCTAGAATTTCAAGCCTGGAAGAGGTTGTTTGGTGTTTTTTTGTTTTTGTTTTTGTTTTAAGATTTATTTATTTATTTTAGAGAGAGAGAAAGAACACAAGCAAGGAGAGGGGTCAGAGAAAGAGAATCCTCAAGCAGACTCCTCACTAAGTGTGGAGCCCAATGTAGGCCTCCATCCCAGGATCCTAAGATCATGACCTGAGGCAAAATCAAGATTCATCCTCTTAACGAACTGAGCCACCCAGGCACTCCAGCCTTGGAAAGTTTTAAAAGGTCCACTTCATATCCACAAGGATGGCTCCTATCAAAGAAAATAATAGAAAATAACAAGTGTTGGTGAGAACATGGAGAAATTAGAGCCCTTTTGTACTGTCGGTGGGAATACAATATGGGGCAGCTGTTACAGAAAACAGTATGACAATTGCTCAAAAAATTAAAAATTGTTTTTATACTAAAATTCATTCACTTAATTAAATTTATTCCAATCTTAGCCAGCTGTGACCAGAGAAACTCCCTTTTCAAAGATTCATTCTCCAAAAACCTTCTATAACTTTCTCTTTTCTCAACAAGATGTATCTCCATTCCTCATGCTTTCTTTAACCCAAAACACATATCCTTTTTTTCCTTGTACACAGAGATATTTCCCTTATTATTTCTAGTAGCTTTAAGTATATATTAGAATTTTAACCCTAAATCCCTTAATTTTTAGTGAAAATAAAGAATTATGAACTTTTATATTAGCATTCCATAGCTTGACAAATGTAAAAATACTTTTTAGGAATTGATTTTCTCATAGTAAATTTTTCAGTATGGCACAGAACACATTCACTAATGGACACAAACATCTTTAGTTTCTATGTAAAAGGAAGCCCGTGTTCAGTAATTAATATTTTAGTATTCAGTCTAATTTGGAGAAATGGTCTAGATATTTAATGACTATCCATCATTTGATTTAACTTAGCAAAACTTTAAGGATTTAATTTACCAAAAATATTTGGGGAAACTTTTTAAAGTTTCATTTCTTTTATTCTATTACATCTATTTAGTTTACTTACTCTTAATAATTATGTTTAGATGACCCACAAAAACTTCATGAGACATCAAAGTCAACCATTATTCTAAGTTGTTTTTCTGACTGTCAGATTCTGTTAAGGGACAACATGAGCTTATTTGACTGATAAGCCCAGGCAGAGTAAACTTTGTGTGTCTGCATTATATTTAATGCTGGTCACTCTGAAGACATGGCCTGTTTTAACAAAGCCAAACTTAAACTGGCTTTTATTTGCCAAAGATTATCCCAGATCACGTGAACCTGAGAGTCATGAGACCTGAAAAGTGGTTGAGTTAGTTTCTGTTACATTTTTGAGAATTTTTATGAATACTTAATTTATATAAGTGCTTGATTTTCTTTAAGCCAATTAAATAGAACTCTTCTACAAATTGATTTTGGCAATACTAACCAGAGATAGAAAATACAACACATTTGTAACACACACACACAGACTGACAGATGTAAGCAGATTTTATAGCTACCATACACTTAAGATTTCCCATTAGTCCAGATTCCAAATGACCTTTCCCCCTTGTTTTTCTTCTATTAAGAATTAGTTCTCTAAAGTTTTTACTTTAATGCTTACAGTCTCAAAGTCACAGAGAAGAATGCAAGTTACAAGCCTTTTTAAGATAAATAGGGGAGTTTTGGAGATTGGTAAAAAGGAATTAGGTGAACTTTGAACTGTCTCTAGAGCTGCATTTTTAGTTTTGCCAACATTTGTAAGATGAGGACAGTTGCTCTTAATTCCTCAAAGAGTTGTTTTGCAACATAAAGACATCATAGGTGGATCCATCCATAAATCCTTTTATTTAGAAGATTTTTCTTTCCTTCTGGGTCCATTTAGCTTAGAGGCCCTAAAAAACATTCCCATCCGGCCTTGAATATCAGTTTCCAGTTGGGCCAAATTTCTGTTCACAAAGTCATTAAATCCTTTAAAATATCTTTTAAGGTTTCAGCCAGAACTCACAGTAAATATATCTGGCAGTCTTTAAAAAACTCCATGGCCCTAAGAGGCATCCTCTAAGAGGTAGTAAAGGTCATTACCTTCCCAAAATCCAGATTCACTCCCAAAGATAGTCAAGGGAAAGAACTGACTGTATGTTCCAGGCAAACGGAAAGTTAAGCCAAGCTCTTAGAACACAAAACAGGACAAGAAAGAAGGCAGTAACTATCCCTGAGAGAGAAAGGTTCAGTAACCAGTGGGTCTGGTTATGGAAAGGAAGGAACAACATGAAATTTTATTTTTTTTTTCCTAACTGGGCACTATGGGTAGAGGTTTGGGAGAGCTAACTCTGGTAAGAATTCTCACCCATCACTGTCTTCTGTTAGTCTTTTCAGGACCCCCTCTACAGACTCTAATTTTAATTTCTGCTTCCCTTAACAGCTTAAAGGAATAGCATAGCAGTTTACCAGAAAATCCCTCAGAATTTCAACTCTAGGAGGGGCCCTCCTTTGAAAGTAGACACATAGGTGTTTGTGAGGCATTAAGTTGGTAATTTTTGTTTATGGTCACGTAGAGGCAATTCAGAGAGAGGATTAGTAGGATGAGTACTTGAATAAAGGGGAACAGGAGGGAGCAGTAAGAGTCATGTCCATAATTTAGGTACCTCTTATCTTTAATTTTTCATTATCTTTTTGCAATGTAACTTTCATGAAGCTCTTTTTGGAATTCTGAAGGTTTTTGGAAGCCTCTGCATACGTATTAAAATAGGTATCCCATTCTGTTTATTTAATTTGGGAATGCTTACTTTTAAATGCACTTCTTAAATGATCTTATCTAACTGGAACCTTCCTTCTACTGGCCATTGTCATTCCAGTGAGGGCTAGCAGCAGGGTGAGACCCAAGCTGCCAACAGAGTTCAACTCACATTTCTGTCCAGTCATGTCTAGCCACAAATGGAGTCCAATCCACATATTTGTCTGGCCATATGTTGGAACTCCTAACCTGACTGTTACCAATACAAATTCTCAGGACAAAGAACAAGCTGAGTAAGATTTTGCTGTTTTTGTAAATATTTATAGCTTCCAGGACCATAGTTCTTAGATATAAAATAAGCGTGTGTACCAGAAATGTGGTACCAGAAAGTGATACAATTAACTCTTTAGATTTTAAGGATCATATTTCTTTCAGCCAAGCCTTTGGTCCTGTTGGAATCAAGCTAATACTTAAGAGGGATGTGTTCCTGGGTTGAGAATTGTGCAGTGTTTTACAGTGTACCTCATCGCACAGAAATTTTCTTGAGGTTGGTGATTGACCTATTGACATTCTAACCCATTCTGTGACCAACTTATCCTAACACAGGAGTCTTTGGGTTAGGTAATGAATGTTGTAAAAACTTTTTTTTTTAAGATGTGTTTATTTATTTGAGAGAAAGAGCACATGAGTGTGCAAGTGGGGGAACGAGCAGAAGGAGAAAGAGAATCTCAAGCAGACTCCCTGCAGAGCGTGGAGCCCAATGCTGGGCTTGATCTCATGACTCTAAGATCATGACCTGAGTCGGAACCAAGAGTCAGACGCTCAACGAACTGAGCCACCCGGGTGCCCCTTCCCCAACAGCTTTTAAATGCTCACCCTGTGCCCATCAATTTTTTAGGTTTTTTACTTCTGAGGTTCTCATTACCTAACCCAAAGACTCCTATGTTAGGATGAGTTGGTCGCAGAATGGGTTAGATTGACACTAGGTCAACCTCAAACACATGTGCCTTAACACATCAGCAGTAACCAGTTACTGTGGCCTGGCCAAGAAAAGGCCCTACGCTTACTCCAAAAATTCCTAACGTGGAACCTGGGACTACAGAATGGATTGAACCCGCAGACCTCAACAACTGGGGACTACAGACTGACTCTAAACAAATGAGGAGCTGCAGCTGCCACTAGCAGTTCCCAATGTGGAATCTGGGGAAGGATTCCAAAGAAATGAGGAACTGCAGCCAGTAGTTCCTAATATGGAATCTCAGGGATGGAATTCCCAATCAAATGAAGAACTGTGGCCCATAGCACTAGCAGCTCACAATGGGAAGCCAGTCATTCTAAACAAATAGGGGCTGACTGGAAAGCCAGTTAGATTGGGAGCTTGACACAAAGAGATCAGAGTTTACAACCAAGAGGAACTTACCCATGGCCCTCGGAAATAGCAAGAGAGGCAGAACTCAAAAAGGCATTTGCAGATACTATGCTATGCCTGTGTTTCTTGTTGCCCCAAGGGCCATCCCAATTTTGCTCTAAATCCCACTGCTGCCACCAAACCTATTAAAAAACAGGAATTCACCTGAGCAAATTTGAGGATTTAGTTAACTTTATTCAGTGATTCATGAATCAGGCAGCATCCTATCCAGCAAGTAGAAAAGAGCCCCAAGGAGCTATACAAAATAGAAGACTTTTCTGGGCAGAAGAGAGAAGGAAGAAGCAAAGAGTGGATTATGTCATCTTCCTTCAGGGGATGGGAAGTATCTATGTTGCAGATTACCTCATTGGTGCTTGCTGAAAAATTCCAGACTGACTAATTTAGACTACATTCCTATGGAAAGTTGAAACTATAGTTAGGTTAGGTATTAAGCCCTAGTTTTGTGACATGAGCTGTAGTACAAGTGACTCCATTTTGAGTTTTTTTGTTTCTTTTTAACAGCTACAATATAGATGAACCTTGTAAACATTATGCTAAGTGAAATAAGCCAGTCACGAAAAGACAAATATTTCTCCCCCACTTATATGAGGTATCTAGTGTATTCAAATTCCAGGAGACAGAAAGTAGAACAGAGGTCACCAGGGTCAGGGGAGAATGAGGAGTCATTGTTTAATGGGAACAGGGTTTCAGTTTTGCAAGATGAGAAGTTCTGGAGATGAATCACGGTGATGGTTGCACAACAGTATGGATGTATTTAGCACTACCAACTGTACCCTTGAGAAAGGTTATGATGGTAAATTTACATTATGTGTCTTTCACCAGAATTAAAAAATATATATATGTGAAGAGGTTTCTCCTATGAGTCCTAAGTATATGAGATTTCATTATATTCCCAATGGCAAACTTTCGGTTGTGATAGGGTTTACCAGTATGACAAAAGAACCAGTGTGCTCCCAGCCAGCTGACTCGCTGCCAGAGTTGCTCAGAGAATCATCCACATCTCATAGAAGAGGAAACAACTGCCCACATTTGGGTGCCTCTGTGGAGACAAAGGTCATTTTCAGCCCTACTGCAGGGTAACATGTTGCAGAAACTTGCAGCTCTCCAGCTGTTAAGATTTGAACGAGGTAAATGACCATGATTGGCCTTTCACTGCCAGCATTTGTTCCCAGTGAATCATCATTTGACGGAGGAGCCAGCTCAGCAGCTTTTGGGGGAAAAAAAAATCAGCCCATTCCCTTTCAACCCCAACAGCTCTGAGTCAGTACTTTGGCACTGGGAGTGGAAAGCAGTAGAAATGGGTGGGCCTGTAGGGATCTAACAGGAAAGGATAACTCTGGGAACAATATCACTTATGCAGGGGCTATTACGCATCTGTCAGGCAAGGGCAGTGGCTGGCTGTTCACCAGCTCTCTGCCCCTCACCCGCTGGCAGATTCTGTGGGTGTCTTATTTCTGAACCCCCTGTGAGGATCAATCACCTGGCATCCTTTGACTTCCAGGAAGCTTCAGGGATTAGTTTTAGGTCTCCTAGATCATGGGATGAATTATCTGGCTTTTAACAGTCATTGGACAGCCTCTTGGCACTTAGTTTACAGCCCTTGGACTGCTGCCTTTTCATGGGTGAGCCTGTCTCTCAGCTGGATTGTTTTGTAGTCCTCCAGGCCAGAGACATGGCTTTCCCCTCTTTGTGGCCTCTTTGCTTAGCAAAGATTGGGCATTGGGGACACTTCCATAAATTACTAAACGCTAGAGGGCTCGGAGTCCTCATTTAGAAACAGGTATAACCGCCATGCAAAGAAGGCAGTGTTATACGGCTTAGATAAGACAGTGTGCATAAAGCTTTTAGTACTGTGCCTTGCCATCAATAAATGATGGTTAGGACTCTTACAGTATTATATGTCATAGGTGTGTATGGTGTTTGGGGGTTAACCTGACTTTACAACTCTCTTAGAAGACAATTTTATTCCTCTTCTAATTCATACCATTTTCGCTTTGTAATCACTTTGCATGAAATGGGGGCATTTAAAGGATTAAAAAAAAAAAAAAAAAAAAGCCAGCACAGAAGTCTGATGTAATAGTGCAGGTTGAGATTTGACTTTCCTGGGGTTCTAGTGACACCATGTGGACAAATATGTTATATATGTCGATCATTCTTTCAGCGGTTTTCAAATTACATTGCATTGTTAAATGGCAAATTAGTTTGCTATGTATCATTTCTAATTTTTTCCTTCTTAATAATAACCTTGTTTTAAAGAGTAGGGTTAAAAATGGGAAATTGACTACGGAAGGATTGTATGTAGACTTAACTAAAGAGAGGAAGGGCATGATGAATCGTACAAAGCAGAAAATCAATTCTTAGATAGGCAAGTGCTTTCTTCATATCATGTCAACACAGTATCTGAAACAGATATTGATTTATTACAAATCATTAGTAACAAGTCATTAAGATTTCATCCAGGGCCCATGGCATTCTACTTCATATTATCTACCCCAGTCCTCCTCCACCAATGGAGGAGTCCCTACTCCACCAATGGAGCTGGCGCTCAAGCACTCACAGAACTGTTGGCAGTGCAGTTGGCCCACCGTGTATGGTAGGTTAGCCCTATTCCCAAAGTTGTATCTAAATTCCTTCTTCCGGGATCCCTGAGTGGCGCAGCGGTTTGGCGCCTGCCTTTGGCCCAGGGCCCGATCCTGGAGACCCGGGATCGAATCCCACGTTGGGCTCCCAGTGAATGGAGCCTGCTTCTCCCTCTGCCTGTGTCTCTGCCTCTCTCTCTCTGTATGACTATCATAAATAAATTAAAAAAATAAAAATGTTGTTATTTAAAAAAATAAATAAATAAATAAATTCCTTCTTCCTACCTTCACTTTCCTTATGGGGAAGAAAAATGAACACCTCTCCATCTCTTCTACACTCCTAGGATGCCATGTGGGTTTGGAGTTAGTCGCTGAGCATAGAACTGTACTCATGTGCTTATTATTGCTTTAGTTACTGATGAGCAGAGCCATTTGGGTGAACTGGATTTTTCTAAACCCGCTCCTTCTCAACCTCTTTTTACCTTGTCTGTGCCCACACCTGGCTCTGTGTTCCAACCTCATGGTTATTTTCTCTCCTTTGTTACTCAAGGTGCCCTGGAGAAGAGACAAGAGATAGGTCATCAGAACACTCGTGGTGATCTGTATTAAATGCATGCATTTCTAAACTTTCATCAGCAATTTTAATATTCAGTAATCAGAGCAATATGCTCAAGTTGTGAGTGTTTTGCAACACTCCTCCAATGAAGTGGGGTTTATCAAAAAGCAGTCCTCATACACATGAATCCTTTGCTTGCTCTCAGGGAACTTATTTGAGGTGGGCCGTGAGTGGCTAACATACCTTTCGTGCCTGCTAGTCCCCAGTGAAGGAGTGCAGAAGTTGTACAAAGGGAAGACTTGTCCAAGCAGCTCAGACACTCTGAGGAAGACCATAATCAACTGGAATTTACAAAGAATATGGCTTTGCATCTGGTCTCTTGGTATACATGAAGTAGTTTATATATTCAGAACAGCTAATATAATTTGAATTCATATATATTTAGGAAATAGTGTCTTATATTTGTCATTTTGTAAAGAGCTGGAGAAAGTGTGAATTCTGTAAGTAAAACTTTCAGAGTGTTCCCGACACAATTCTTTAAAGAGTAATATCCAGATTGTACTAAGGATCCTTCTACAGCTGGGTTAATTGTTTTAGGACATTGCAGTGATGATTGGGTCTGCTCACTGGAACCGCCTGAAAGAGTTGTTTTGTACAGTTTCCAACAAAGCCTCATTCCTAACCTAAGAAAAGTTGAGGTCCCGGGACAGCCTTTCTTATTACCATTCACGGAATTTTGCCTCAAGCTCATGGCTAAAGTTTCATCCATAACAGTGTGCAGAAGTGTCTCTGAGGTTGTGAGGGAGAGGAGGTAAACGTTATGCCAGCCTTGGAAAAATGCTGACAAGAGGAGAGGTGTTCCAGAACTTCCTTTTGGTTTCTGACTGCTGCCACCACCCACCGGCTTAATGTATCTGTGCCGTCCTTCCTTACCCACTGGGCCCCTCCTGTCATCCTTGGATTGACCTGAACTGGGCAGGACAGCTCCTCTCTCCCTCACTGCAGCCTCCAAGCCTACCCCTTCACACTGTTCCAAAGAGAACCTTTTCTGTGTCCTCATCCTTTTGGAGCTTGGGAAAACAATTAGGTTAATTGGATAACTCATGCTACTCATGCTGTAGGGTGCCACAGGGACTCCCTGTAAGGCTGTCTCCTGTCTGTGTCATTGACAAGACAGTGTCCCAGTTAGTCTACCAGTACCACTCTGGTTGGGGAAACTTGGGGTGGAGTTATGTGGCCCCCTACAAGTTGCAGGAAGGAGCACTTTGGGTTTGAGGCTAATGTCCATTGTGAAAGTTTCCAAGTCACATCAAGTAAATGGCCACTGACTTTCAGAGTAGATAGGGAGGGCTTCCTGCCCTGGTGAGTTGGCACAAG
This sequence comes from Vulpes vulpes, assembly GCF_048418805.1. Classification (NCBI taxonomy): domain Eukaryota; kingdom Metazoa; phylum Chordata; class Mammalia; order Carnivora; family Canidae; genus Vulpes; species Vulpes vulpes. Next base: position 47,996,169 of record NC_132788.1, on the reverse strand, counting down.
GAGAGTGAGAAAGATTAGCCCAAATGACATTAGATGCTGGGTTTCCACTTAGCCCTTGTATGAAATCCATAAAGTGGCTTCAGTTGAGTTAGGCCAGAGCAGTGGAAAGCAAGAGAAGAAACATAGGCAGATCTGTGTGATGCTCAAACTCAGGATTTCAAAAAACAAACTCACCCTCTTGCTTATGGGTCACAGACCTCCTTTCCCTTTCTTTCCCATTTCAGAACCATTTATTTAAAAGATTTTATTTATTTATTCATGAGAGACAGGGAGAGAGAGACAGAGACACAGGCAGAGACACAGGCAGAGACACAGGCAGAGACACAGGCAGAGGGAGAAGCAGGCTCCATGCAGGGAGCCTGATGTGGGACTCAGTCCCGGGACACCAGGATCACACCCTGGGCCGAAGGCAGGTGCCAAACCGCTGAGCCACCCAGGGATCCCCCAGAACCACTTTATACTAAGCGATAGTGTCAGAGCTGTGGTACAAAATGGGGTCAGGGTGGAAGTGACAGCCAGCTCAGGAGGTGTCCCTGGCTTTACCTTTGAGTTTGTTGACTAGATAGGCTCCCTGACACTCCTTCACATACAGTGTGAAGCGAGACTTGTCTAGAAATGGTGAGTAGATATCTTGGTGTTACATCCCTGAAACTCTGCATCCTGTGTCTATGGCATACCAGGCTGGCACCGTGATAAGCTGGATGACATAGGACAGTGGGGTCTCCAGTCCCATGTAGGTCAGAACCCTTGTCTCCCCAGTCATCTCTGGCTCTCCACCATGGCTCATATGTGTTTTTTCCTGTGTATGCCTCACTCACCCTGATCTCTGATACCTTTGTCTGCTGCCCAGTCCACACCATAAGCCCCATCTGCCCTCTTTGCTCCTGTTCATGACTGGGGAAATAGTTAATGGTGGAGACTGATGCTTTTCAAAGATGTGGTTTTCAACCAGAGTTGACTTGAAATATGCCCTTAACCAGTCTTTGGTCATGGAACACTACATAAGGATTGAGACCCCTGGAGACAGACTGATGTGGTCATACACAGGTTCTGTGTCCTTGGAGACATTCCACAACGTCTCCCTCACCTCCTTGCTGCCCACCAAGGATGGCAATGACACCTGCTTCCTAGGGCTGTTGATTTAAATAAGTTAATTATGCTAAAGTTCTTATCTCCATGCCTGGTGTATTCGTGAGCTTGGGCAACAGAACAAAGTACCAGAGACTGGGAATTTATTTATTTTTATTTATTTATCTGAGAGAGAGTGTGTGAGCAAGAGAGAGCATGAACAGGGGAAGGGGCAGAGGGAGAGGGAGAAACAAGCTCCCCTCTGAGTCTGATGTGGGGCTTGATCCCAAGATCCCAGGATCATGACCTGAGCTGAAGGCAAACACTTAACTAACAGAGCCACCCAGGCACCCCGAGACTGAGAATTTATAGTCTCATAGTTGTGGAGGCTAGAAGTCCCAGATCAAGGGACAAGGTTGGCAAGGTTGGTCTCTTCTGAGACCCCTCTTCTTGGCTAGAAGATGGTTGTCTTGTCTCTCTGTCTATACAAGATCTTCCCTCTGTATGTCTGTCCAAATTTACTCTTCTCATAAGAACACAAGTCAGATTGGGTTAGGGTCCACCCTAATGACCTTATTTTAATACAGCTGCCTCTATAAATCTGTCTTCAAGTATGGTTACATTTTGAGGTGCTAAGTAGTTAGGACTTCAACATACACATTGGGAGCGGGAGACCCAGTCTGACCCATAACACTTAGCATATACCATGTGCTCAATAAATATTTCCTCCTGGGTAATTATTCTAAACTTGTCACTTTTCCTACTTGTTTTTTTTTTTAATATCTCTTTACTGCTTCAATTTGCTATTTGATGATATATGGTCCTTTTATTTCACTTAGAGGTACCAAAGCATAAACACATTCAACTTCCAGACTGTTGCTCTTCTCCCTCACCCCAGAAACCTTACGTACGTTACCTCCTTTCCTCACAGTCTTCAGAAAGTGAGGTTTGACTCTTCCTGCCCCAAGCTTGCTCCTACCCCTGAGTGCCCTTGGCCCCTGTCCTCTGGGACCTGGTCAGCAATTGCTCCCTCTTCTTTGCATCTTCAACTACTTGACATTTCCTTCATTTTAGCCTTTGAACACGTTCCTCCAAACAGGCTTCCTTGGCCCTTCCTCCTTCTCTCTGCTGAGCTCTCTCTTCCTTTTCTTATCCAAGCCTTTGAAGAAAGTTTCTCCATTCATTTCCTTCTGTTCCTCATTTATTTATTCGCTTGTGGAGCACCTTCTCTTTGTCAAGCTTTGGGCGAAGTGTGGGGGACACAAAGATGCATATTCACAGTCCAAGACATAGAAGGAGAGAGGTTTGTGCTCTGACAGAGAAGAGCCTGGTGAGCCCTGTAGGCAACATGGGCACATCCAGTCCAATCAGGCAGTGGCAGAGGTGTTGGGGAGAACTTTCCAGAAGAGAGTCTTGTGTCTAGAAGGATTAGGTGGGTCATGAGCATGAGGGGAGTTCTTTTCTGCAAGCAAGTGGACTTGGGTTCCTCTGTGTGGGCAGAGTTTTCTTTCTTCCCATTTAATCCTCAGCTCACTGGACTGTGCATGTGCCATTCCACTGAAGGGATATTTGTGGGGTCACAGTGGACCCAACTATGTAATCCAGGGGATTTGTTGCATTTTTGTCTTGCTTGACCATCTCTCCTCCTAGCATCTCTTCTCCCTTGGCACCACACCCATCTGGCTGTCCTCAACCCTTTCACATCTTTCTTTTTCTGTGTTCTTCGTGGATATTTTGGGAGCTGATGTGGGCAAGTGGATTAGTAATGATATTACCAAAAGGTGGGAGAAGAGCAGGCACTGGGTGGTGGGAAAACTCATGCATTTGTTCAGTTTGGGGACTGTGAGTTCCATGACTGATGATGTTTCATGGACAGAAGAGAGAGGGAAGGGGTCAGCCCTACAGGAGAAGGTGGAAGGTTATCAATATACGGGATGTATTTGAACCACCACTCAGCCTCCTTTTACTTTGTCCCTTATGCCTAATTCACCACATAGTTCTTTTGTTTTTGCACTCTGGCCATCTTTTGAAGCTTCTTTCTCATTTCCATCTTCACAGCAGTATTCATCATTGCTTCTTTCCCAAATCTGTTTCAGTGGTGCCCCCTCCCAACTTCCCACCCCGTCTCCCTGATGCCTTTCTAACATGCTGCAGGCTGCTGGTCACTTCTTTGTGTTTGGCAACCTACAGTGACTCCACAATCCACACCATATTAAGGAAGAATGCCTCTCCTAGTCTTTCATGAACCTTTATAATCTGGCCCCATCCTAATTATGTGCTTGTAAATTCCTTAGGAATATTTATTGAGCACTCTGTGTGTAGCTCTGAACATAAGGCCTTTCTTTCTCTCTGTCTCTAGCCTTCCTTGCTTCTCTCACTCCCTGTCTAAACACACACACACACACACACACACACACACACACACACACACACAAGCTAAGCACTTAGTAAGCAGTCAGTACATGTCCAAGGGTTGATGGATTTGTGTAATTGAGAATTGATATGGAGGAAGAATTTGCTGAAAAGTGTTTGGGAAGCACATAAAAATCTTAAGGGAAGGAAAGGAGAGAGAAATGTGGCCCAGGTTGTGGGCAGGAGTGGGCTAGAGCTGTGCTGGTGTTGAACCAAGTAGAGGGCAAAGACTATAGAAATACTTGAGCAGTGGGAAAGAGATAGGAATCCAAGTCTGTGGTCAGCAGTCTGTGGATGAGAATTTTAATAATGTGGATGAAAAAGAAGAAGCTCCTGGGAGTGCAGTAAGGAAGAACTGAAAGGATTTAGTCTAGACATTGAAAGGAAGTCCAAGGTAGGACTATTATTAGAAGATAGGAGTAGTTTGTACCTTGATCGCTGTCCTGCCAAATGGAAACAAAACCCAAGGATGGGATTTCATCCCTGCATTGTGTTAGCAGCTCCAGAACCCAGCATTGGGCCCCTGGGAGAGTTCCCTTATTGTGAAGTCTTGATCAAAGCACACGTCTCCTCCTGTCTCCTCACCTCTCATGGGACTTTCACGAAGCTCTGAGCCTCTGCTTCCATTCAGCAAGTGCATGTGTATGTATTGTTCCTAATGGTAGAGCTCCCATCTGGGGTCCAGGGAACCCCCTTTGGATTCTTTCTCTTTCTCTTAGTGCTCCATCTACATGGAATCAGTTGATTATTCTCTGCCTGCCTCATTTGTAGCACAACAATGGTGCATAGGGTGGAAATCCTATCACTTCAGTTGGCTCTCTGAGCTTCGTGATGCCAAACAGCTGGATTTGACCCACTTTTTAACTGAACTGAGTGTATTCCTGGCGCTTTTGCTTTGCTTTATCAGGTATATTTCCTTAGTGAGAATATAAATTGTTTCTCCATGACTTGGGCCCTCTTTCCTTGTAGTTCCATTTCCATGGTCTGGAAGGTTCCTATACTGCCCAGTCTGATCTCTGCTCTTTCACTGCCCTGTATGTGGCCTGAGGCCCATCAGTGACATTGGGGGCCCTGAAATGGCGCTACCCTTCTTGCTTCCCTCCTTTGCCAGTTCTCCTCTAGCCAAAATATCTGTGAAATTAACCATGTGTATCCTTTGGAGAAAAATTAGAAGCAGGATTGTCTAGGAAATTCCTACCTTTCAAAAAATGCAAATACCATTAGAGGCCTGTTCACACCCTAAAGAAAAGTGAACGGCCTTCAAATATGGGAATGTGGGTCATTTTAATCTGATGTTGCTCTCAACTAATTTCAGGCAGAGTCTATGGGTGAAAATTCTCTTTACTCACCAGGAAGATGAGCAAAACTTAGGAAAGCTAAGCAGTTTTAAAGAAAACAAAAATGAGGAGCTTGGTCCCCTGAAGGAAAAGAGAAAGGAGGTCTTTAGGTGAGGGATGGGAGGAGAGGTGGGAGGAAGGATGGAAAGAAGATGGGGATGGGAGGAGGAGGGGAGGGAGTTGGAGAGAAAATGGGGGATGGGAGGAGGGGAGAGAGGAGGAATGGGAAGAAGATGAGTGAGACAGGTCTCAAACTGATTTTGCTTGTGTCACACCTGAGTGAGTGTGTGTTGGGTGGAGGCAAACACGTCTGCAGCAAAGAGGGACCCCAGTAAGGAGATATTCAGGCTTTGGTGCACAGACTGTGTCTGCCATCTGGGGCTGCTGCCCTACATTACCACAAACTTGGCTTAAAACAAGAGAAATTCATTCTCTTGCAAATTAGAGGCCAGAAGTCTAAAATCAAGATGGCAATAGGGCCGCGCTTTCTCCAAAGGCTCTAGAAGAGAATTCTTCTTGCCTCTTCCAGGTTCTGGTGACTGTAAGCATTCCTTGGCTGTGGCCACATCACTCCCCTCTCTGCCTCTGTCTTCCTTTGCCCTCCCCTCTCTGTCTTCTCTTCTGTCACTTATAAGGACATCTGTCACTGGACTCAGTTAATTCAGAGGGATCTAATTTCGAGAGATCCATAAGGTGTCTAAATAGTGTCATATGAACAGTCTGGGGGTTAGGACTGGGACATATCTTTTGGGGGGCCACCATTCAACCCACTACACATGCCACACCAACATGGCCATGTGATCATGGCTTCAGATACTCAGATTATGTGTCCCGAATGTTGATTCCGAAACTAGTCTCCTTACAGGTGTAGGAGAGGTGAAACTTGCTTGAGGCACTGGTCTCCTGTTACATGGTGGGATGATTTCCCCGGTTTCATTTTCTGTTAACTTGCACTGTTTTACTGTAGACCCAGAGAGATTTAACCTGGAGCATTTGCTTTGTTTTGAACTGGTGAGGACTGTTTTGTTTCTTGTTGGCTGACTGGTTGGTTAAGATGGCCGGTGGAAGAAGGTCAGGGTTTAGAGAGTCTGTACCATTTTGAAAAAAACCTTTTCGGCAGGGTCCACGGAAGGGCAATTATTTGCAGAGAAGTCCTCTGGGCTTGATGTAAGGTGGTGTTTTTCCCTTTTCTTATTTTACTCTTATTCTGCCTTAGAAAGGAAGGCCAAGAATATGTAATCTATTGAAGAAATAATGTATGAATCAGAAATTCGATGTGGCACTACCCCCATTTGCAACCCACCTGTGTGAGAGAAGCATTTCAGCTGTCCCCTATTATAATTGAGTTTCAGAGCAGGTCTAATAGATCGACAGCCTTGTGGGCCATAGTATAATGCCCTCATTTTATGTTCAGTGTGGGCAGCTATTACTGTTAATTTGACTTTCTACCAAATACTGTAGATGATGGTTATTGTAAACAGGAGCAGCCTTATCTGGTGTTCAGGGAAGGGAAGCAAGAGGAAAATCTGCCAGAGGAAGCTGTTTGAATGAAGGTGCTCTTTTGCAGACGGCTTAGGGCCCCAAGCTCCCCCCAGGGGAGCTGTATCCCTACTTCTTTCCTTTTACACTGACCCCTTCCAGCCCAGTGGTGGGGGAACCTCCATGAGAACTGTGGAAGGTGTTCATCAAATTTATTGCCTGGTGCCTTAAAAAGGGAAGGATGCTTTTGCTTTTGAGATTTAAACAGAAGTGTTTCATTCCCTCCAACCGGGAGTAAATATTTCACAAAACTTTAACAACTATGATCTTTGTATTAGGACTTACTCTGAGCTATGACTATGGTTCTGGAATTGTTTTTGAGGTCAAGGTTTTACATTCTTCAGAATTTTCCTGCCCATATCTGAGAGCAATGTTGCATTATCACTCAATTTTCATATGGTTAGGTATTTGCTCTGTCAAGTTATATCATTTAGACTTGTGGAAACTGTAAGCATCTGTTTTCCTTCTTTTTTCAGACTCATATTTTAATGTAAGATGACTCATCTCTCAGAGAAGTGTAGGGAGGTACAGATCAAGTTACGACTTAACTGCTCACCCACCTTGGCCAAGACCAGAGGTCATGTGGTTTAGCACACTTCCAAAGTAGCATGTGGGTACACAGCTTTCTGGTTCTGTTTATTAGAGATCACACTTGAAAAAACTACTCAGACTATTATTCATATGTCTTAATAATTTTGAAATGAAAGTGTCGATTATTGATCCAAGATTGTGCCCACTAAAATTTTCCTTTTATGGGTCTCTGATGGCAGAACTGAAATACAGTTTGATTAAACATGAAACAAAAAATTATAGTACAAAAATTATTTATGAGAGGGACACCTGGGTGGCTCAGCAGTTGCACATCTGCCTTTGGTTCAGGGCGTGATCCCGGAATCTGGGATCGAGTCCCACATCAGGCTCCTTGAGGGAGGCCTGCTCCCTCCTCTGTCTGTGTCTCTTCCTCTTTCTCTCTCTCTCTCTCTCTGTGTGTGTGTGTGTGTGTGTGTCTCATGAATAAATAAATAGAAATATTTTTTAAAATTATTTATGAGAGAAAGAGAATAGTGAGTGCGGAGAAGGGGTGAGGATGGAAAGAACCTGTCTCGAAGTAGGTCCAAACTTATGTCCAACTCTCTACCTCCGGGCTGGCCTTCAGTTACCCATCCTGAAAAGTCCTCGAGCCCACCCCAGGGCGAGTGGCAATCCATTCTGGAGCCCTTGTTTTTTAAAAAAAAACAAAAACAAAAAACAAGGCTCAAACCTCAGAGAAGTGGTTGTGGTCCTCTGTGCCTAAGGGTCCTTCAGTGAGCTGGTCAACCAGCTGATCCCAGCCCCGCCCAACATGGTTCCTTAGCAACATGATGCACAAGAAATTGACATTATCCAGGAATCCACAGTAAACTCTGATACACATTTTAGAAAATCTGTGACTGGAAGAAGCTGTATGATTTCATGGCCGTGGGGAGCTGGAGTTGACTCAGGGACAGCCAGAATTAGCTCTGGGCCATGAAGTGTCTTCTCACCTCCTTCCAAATTGTCCTCACTTTACCTTGTTGCCTGGGAACCTTTCATGGTGAAATATGTGCTTAGCTTCATAAGCTTCCTTTTCTAAAAGTACTGACACTGGAGGGGATTGATTGGCAGGAGAACAGGAACATTCACATTTAGGAGAGATGTTTCCAGTCAGTTTTCTTCCCTCCCTTCTTAATTGAGAGGTGACAGAGGGAAGGCCCAGGAATATCACGTGGGCTGAGCCAGGGCAGTGGGAGTGCTGCTAGGCCAACAGGCACTGGAAGAGAGGTATGGGTGGCTAGGGGTTGACAGAGCCTATAAAAGAAGAGCCTCTCAGCTGCGCGTGTCAGAGCTTTGTAAGCCCCTGCTCCAGAAGATGAGGAAGGTTCTGTAGATCTCTGTCCTCTCTTAGAGGATTACTTTCCTGTCCCCAGAGCATGGATCCGTTCTTGTGGTGAATTCACAGACTTGGATTCTAAGGGACTTTAAGGTGACCCTGATGCCTCCATGAAAATGTGATCTGTTGTTTAGCAGGGCTGCAGCTCAGAGTATGCCATCAGGGTATGCCTAATGTTCACTTAATTGTCCAGTATCGTAAGATGCCAGGAGCAGGATCCCACCCACGTTAGCTCATGCAACTTGGAGCTTATTAAGACACTGAGAAATCACTTAGAACACAACTCTGGAGTTGTGGGCTGGCACCAGGGGTCTGGCACTGAGAACTAGTCACAGAAATCACACTCTGTGTTTTCTCTCTGCTCTTCTCTCCTCCCCACTTCCCTGCCCACACTGCTCTCCCATATCGCCTCCCCTCTCCCCTTCCCATTCTTTCCCTCTTCCCATTCTTGTGTTCATTCTCCTCCCTCCCATCTCCACTCCTGGGTTACAGCTGCTATGGATCAGCCCTGTGATTCAGCACCTCGGTGGTCACATTCTGAATTAAGGAGATGCTGACACCAGGGTTGGAAAGCTGTAGAATTAGATAAAACAACACAGTGCCCTTGATCACACTGGAAACTCAGTCAAGGCTGCCTCCTGTCCTTCCTGTAAGACCTTTGAGGGAGAAAAGCACAAGTAAGTCCTTGCTGGAAGTAACCACTATTTTGTCCAGCAAGAGAGTGTACTGATGTTTTCTTGGAAGCCAATATTTTCTTATTTTGGTACAATACACATAACATAAAATTCACAGTTTTAACCATTTTTAAGTGTACAGTTTAGTGACATTAAGTACTTTCACATGATTATGTAACCAGCACCACCACCCATCTTGAGAACTTTTTCATCTTCTCCGACCGAAATTCTGTACCTATTAAACAGTAGCTGTGTATTCCCTTCTCCCAACCCCTGGAACTGCCACCATTCTACTTTCTACCTCTAGGAATTTGACTGTTCTGGTTACCTCATATAAGTGGAACCATACGATCTTTAGGATTTTGTAACTGGTTTATTTTACTTAGCATAATGTCTTCAAGGCTCATCCACGTTGTAGCATGTGACAGTCTTCCCTCTTTAAGACTGATTATACTCCACTGTATCGATATACCACATTTGTTTGTTCATTCTTCTGTTGATGGACACTTGGGTTACTTCTGCCTTTTGACTGCTGTGAATAATGGGTGTGTCCATAAGTGTACAAATATCTTGTCAAGTCTCTGCTTTCACTCCTTTTGAGTAGACACCCAGAAGTGGAATTGCTGATCATATGGTAATTCTATGTTTGAATGTGGGGAGAACCTCCATACTGTTTTCCACCAGGGCTGTACCATTCTACATTCCCACAGGTAATGCACCCCTAAAAGTGGACAGGGCCTAAAAAAACAGGAATTAAGTGTGGATTGATTCTCAGTGGCTTCCAGTTGGTCCTTACAGAAAAAAAAACAACAACATGGTTTTTTAACTAGTCCTTAGCTGCTCACAAATGAACTTTCTTCTTCAAGGGAGGACATTTTAAGGTTTCAGTAAATAGGATTCTTTTTCTGTGCTTTGCACAGCAACTGGTAAACCAAGATATATATCTATATATCTATATATTACCCACTAAGATATGGTAAACTAATATATCTATATATACTAAGATATATATGTGTATATATATATATACATGTCCACAAACATATATATATATGTGTGTGTGTTTATATATATATATATATATATATATATATATATATATTTTTTTTTTTTAATGTTGGGCAGCCTAGGTGGCTCAGCAGTTTGGCGCTGCCTTCAGCCCAAGGCGTGATCCTGGCTCCCTGCGTGGAGCCTGCTCCTCCCTCTGCCTGTGTCTCTGCCTCTCTCTCTCTCTGCATGTGTGTGTGAAAAATAAATAAAATCTTTAAAAATATATATATATATGTATATATATATAAATGTTGATACATCACTTACAACCAAATGAATAAAATTTGGTTAGAGAAGAGCATGTCAGTATCACATGGAATTAGGGCCATGTATACCCAGTACAGAAACTCCAGGTTCTGGTGTTAATTCAATTAAATTTGAGTCAGAGTAAAGAAATAGTGGCACTGGGATCCCTGGGTGGCTCAGTGGTTTGGCACCTGCCTTCGGCCTGGAGCGTGATCCTGGAGACCCAGGATCGAGTCCCCGTTCAGGCTCCCTGAGTGGAGCCTGCTTCTCCCTCTGCCTGTCTCTCTCTCTCTCTCTTCTCATGAATAAATAAATAAAATCTTTAAAAAAAAAAAAAGAAAGAAAGAAATAGTGGCACTGCTGGATCAACTGGTCATACAGATACAAATGGCCAGCACTCACCTAGCCTGGATCATTGGCCTGAGCAGAGTAGCAAGATATTGGCATCTACAGGAATATTCCTACAATGCCCGCTAGTTGTGTGTATTTATTTTTAAATTTTAAATTTATATTTATTTTTAAAAATTATTAGCACCATGAGTGACACATTTGTGAAATAACCTACCCTGTGTTGAGGAGACTGCTAGATTTATAATGATTAACGAACTGCACTGGTAACCTAAGACCTGGTATGTGATATAAAGGAGCTTGCTGATTTCATATCAAAGTAACCAGAGTTGTGACTTATATTAGAGGTTAACACATTTTCTCTGGAAATAGTCAGATAGAAGATACCTTACACTTTCTGAGCCATTTGGTTTCTGAGATAGCTACTGATTCCACCATCGTAGCGCAAAATCAGCCATAGACTATAGGGAAGCCAGTGAGCTTGCCTGTGTTCCAATAAAACTTTATTCATGAACACCTAACTCTGAATTGCACCTAACACAAAATGTTATTCTTCTTTTGATTGTTTTTCAATTCCTTTAAAATGAAAAAACCATTCTTAGTTCCTGGACTCTATAAAAACAGGCAGCTGGGACAGATTTGCCCACAAGTCTCAGTTTACAAAAACCCCTTGGAAGTCATAAGAATGTTTATTTTTGATGCTCACTTTTTTGTATGTCTAGAAAAACTTGGATGCAAAAAACATTAAAAAGTATGTTCTGGCAAGTTATTAATGAAGATTTAAACTTATGATATGAAGACAAATATTTCCAGCCACATGCCTCAGTGTAATTTGGTTAGCTGCATTTAATAGCTTCAAGGACGCAGAGATTTAGGTAGCAAAGTGAACGTGCCAAATAGGAGAGCAATGTGGAGAGTTTTGAAACTGTGGCACTGTCTATGAATTCTTAAATCATGCATTCATACAATTTGTATGTTCGTTTCCTCTTTTATAAAATGTTTGCTCCTGGAATTCTTATAGTTTCATTGTTAGTGAAAGTGGTTTCTTTCTTTTCTTTTTTTTTCCACAACCCTATATTATAAATTCTCAAAACCTGGCACTTCACAGCATTATTCCTTTGAATGTCTTTAATTCTGTAATTTTACACATCCTGTTATATTCTAAATTTAATTCATTTTCAGAAGTTCTGTATGGAAAAGGGCCCATAATAATTCATGATTATTCCCAATTATCTTCTTATAATTTAATACAAGAGGATTTTACTGCATTTTTAAAAGTATCTCTTAATTTAAAAAAAGACTGTTTTCCCAAGTTTAACTTTATAAAATAGTAGCCATAATTTAACTATTTCATGGTTCTAGAAGTATTTTTGTATCTTAAAAAAATAAAGGATTTTCCCAAGATGTTATAATCCTGCAGTGATAATTTAACTATTTCATGGTTCTAGAAACACTTGGAACATTGAAGTTTTAAGGTTATCATTGACTAGAATATGCCAAAGATTTAGTAATAACCTTTCACTTCTCAGCGTAAAATCAGTGCTTTACAGTCACAGTCTTCATATTCATAAAACATGCCCCAAAGCTTTCTATTGATATTCTACCTTACCAGAGCATTAGATAAGAGCATATAATAAATTGTAAAATCAATGATATTTTCATTGTTACCCACTAGTCTAACTATAGAGGCCCCTCAATGTGGTAATAAACATGAATTTAATCTTTAGGACCTTGGGCCTGGTAGACTCGTGATAAACATTCATTTGCCTCCCCAGTTTGTCTATTGCATGTGGTCCTTTCTAAGTCATGAATTGAAAGAGCTAAAAGAGTGGTATTGCTGCCACTCATTTAGTATAATCCCTCTTTAGAGAAAACAAGAGGGCACTCAAGAGACATCAGGATCTCACAAGAGTGATTTTGAGTCAAGATTATGACAATCCAGTTCTGATTCCCTGTAGTCTAGGGTCCTGCCTGTACCCACTTGTTCTTGGGGAATTTTCAGGACTAGTTCTTTCCCTGCTTCTATTTTAGAAGTCAAGGAGACATCCCATAAAGGCTTTTCTGTTCTTAATACTCTACCCTGTATATATTTTGTAAAACAACTGGCCAACCATGAACAAAGCAGAAAAGACAAAGAGAAAATAAGAGTCTAGATAACCCAGAGTCTGCACAACTCTCCTACAATGAAGAATTGGTCGTTGTGGCGTAAAAGCTAACTGGCATAAATGGCAGTTAAAAATAAAAATCATGGAATAAAAATCATGTGTTTGCCTTTCTTTCAGGTTAGTACAACATCTATAATATTTGAATAAAGTGTTCTAGGCTTCAGAATTTGTCTCTAAAATGCTCTAGAACTTAATAGGACAATGAAGCCACTAACAGCTGATGCTACTAAAAAAATCCTCAGGTTAAAGTTTAACAATAATGTTATGCTTTGAACCTTCCTTCTTAATCCTTTTGGTTAAAACGAGATGAGTGTGTTTCATGGAAAATTTTTATGTTACTCCATATCTTTGTGTGCATGAAGGATATACACCTGTATTGTTTTGCTAGAGCTGCTGTAACAAAGTACCACAAAGTGGGGTGATTAAACAACTGGAATTTATTGTCTCATAATTCTGGAGGCCGGAAGTCTAAAATCAGGTTAATGAAGGATTAACAGGATTGACTGATTAGCAGGATTCTTTCTGAGGGCTGTGAAGGAGAATCTGTCCCATGCCTGCTTCTGGTTTCTGGTGCTTTGCTGGCAATCTTTGGCATTCTTTGACTTCTAGAAGCATCACCCTGATCTCTGCCTTCATCATCACATGATGTTCATCCTGTGTGCATGTCCATCTCCGAACATCCCCTTCTTATAAGGCCAACAGATTAGATTAGAGGCCTACCCCATTCCAGCATGACCTCATCTTAACTAATTATGTCTGCAAAGACCATAATTTCCAAATAAGGTCACATTTTGAGGTACTTGGGAATTAGGATTCCGACATATGAGTTTGGGGGGGAGGCACAGCTTAAACCATAGCAACACCCCTCACTGAAATACTGTTAAAAAACAATTACTCTGTTCTCTATAAAGGTTCATACAGAGACATTTCTTGAGCTCAAAAAACATTGTTAACAGTTCATATGTTTGGACACTGAAGGGCAGTATAACACTACAAATAATGCAAGAAGTTTCCAGCCCAGTTACTGTAGAAATTAAATTATGATGCTTTATAGTAGCATGGTTGTTGTATATGGTGATTTTAACCTTATTTATATCAATGAGACCTAATAATGGGGGAGATTTCAAACCTGAAGTTGTCTAAATGACACACGAGGAGAGAAGCTCAATGTTGAGATTCCTGCTGAACGGTTATGCCTCTTTTATGGTTTTAAAGCTGTAAGTGGCTGCTCATCATGGCAGTTCATGCTTAGATTTCATTTCCCTTAACATCAAGGAAATTGTGATTGGCATGGACAAATGTTTCAGCATGGAGGGGATGTTTAGTCATCTACTTGTCAGGCACTTGAAAAGAATATGATTTTTTCAGGGGATGTAAGGAGATAGCTTATATTAATAGAGTTATTGCGTTGTATTCTTCACATATGAAAGAAAAATGGATAATACACAGAGGGAAAGAAAATGTTATTTTCATGCATTTTGGTTAGTGTTGATTGCAATTCTAATGTCTTACGGTTGTCTAAAGTCTGACAGCAGTAAGATGGAATAATTTTCATCAGAAAGGCAGTGCAAGAGAGGACAAACAGGAAACTGCTGATTTATTCTGCCTTCCATTCTGTGATCATTGACTTTTCTGAGTGTGATCTTGGAAGTTTATGCTTCAGCAGCATTAACTTAAGGCCTTTCATTACTGTTTTTTGCCTTTCATTACTCAACATTTCCTCTCCCTGACACCTGTCGGTACATTATCTCAACAAATTCTTTCTGCCATCCTGGGAGGTGGATACAATATTATCTTCATTCTCTCTATGAAGAAAAGGAGGTTTCCAGTTGATTCACCCAGTTAGTAATTAATGCAATTGAGTTTTATTTTTTTTAAAGATTTTATTTATTTATTCATGATAGAGAGAGAGAGAGAAGCAGAGACACAGGCAGAGGGAGAAGCAGGCTCCATGCAGGGACCCCGATGTGGGACTTGATCCCTGGTCTCCAGGATCGTGCCCTGGGCCAAAGACAGGCGCTAAACCGCTGCGCCACCCAAGGATCCCCTGGAATTGAGTTTTAAATGTGACTTTCTCTGATTCCAGTGCTACTATGCAAAACTTTTCAAGGCCACTGTTGTCATTGACAGCTTTATTGTATGCGGTCTATATTGGTGCATTGTTAAATGAAAGCTAGAACATTAGAAAATGTAAACATGAGTGTTCTTGTCCAAATATTGAGAGAATCTCCCTGTGCTAGGTAGATGTCCCCTGTAAAAATGAGCCTAACCCTTTATATGCCCTTAAAGATATTCTGAGTAAATAATCATCACAGTTTGAGAGAAGGCCAGCAGTAATATTAGACAAGTTTGTGAAAGGAAGGAAGAATCATGTCAAATTACTCCTGACTTGTGAGAAACCTAGTAAGTAAAAACTAGCCATTAGATGTTATTTGTGAGCCGCCGCCGCCACGCTGTCGCGCCTGCTGAGGGAGCACCAGGCCAAGCAGAGGGAACGCAAGAAGCTGCAGGAGAAGAGGAGGCGGGAGGCCATCCCCGCAGCGACCTGCCTCACCTGCCTCACCGAAGCGCTGCTGCATCGCCTCAGTGTGGGTGTGGCCCAGGCCTCCATGAACCAGAGAAAGCTGGACCACGAGGCGAAGACCCTACAGGTCTAGGCCGCCCAGTTTGCCAAGCAGACAGGCCAGTGGATCGGGATGGTGGAGAACTTCAATCAGGCACTCAAGGAAATCGGGGATGTGGAGAACTGGGCTCAGAGCATCGAGCTGGACATGCGCAGCATTGCCACAGCCCTGGAATATGCATACAAAGGGCAGCTGCTGGCCGCCCCCTCCTAGCCCATCTTCCTTTCCCCTTCCCCACACCCCGTCCCTCCTACCTGGGGGAAGCTGATAGGCCAAGAATAAAACACAAGCGCCCCCCGCCCCACCTTTCCAAGAAAGAAGTTATTTGTGAAAACCCTTGAGTTTCTCCTCTCACTCTGATGTGCTAGGCCCCAAATCTATTTCCCTAGATGGTTGAGTTTTATTTACTCTGCTCCCTTCCAACTAGTGCTAACATTTCTAATAATTTTTAGTAGCCATGGTTGTTTTTCATAATTGGGCAGAGCAGATGTGATACAAAAAGAAAATTACTGCTTATGATTGATTTTCATTTTTTTTAGAAGAGACCTTTCATTTTTATGATGAAGCCAGTAGCTATTGAAACCACCATTAGACCATGTAGACAGGAGTTGCCATAAGGGGTGGGAGAGAGGAGTGAACTGTGCTTCTGCTCTTTATTACAGGGAGTTAATTTGGTTCCGTCTCTACTGAGCTGGTAACATTTGCTCTGAAATTTCATGTTACTGATTCTCCATGCTATTTCACTCCTCTTCTCTCCCGGGAAGGAGAAAGGGAGGGTAGAAGAGAGGAAGGACACAAAAAACAAGTTCAGTCGACAAATCCACCCTTTTCCCAGGACACCTGTGTAAGCAAGCACATGTGTTGGGTCTTGACCATGTCCTACCCTATGCTCAGAAATTCTAGCAATCGGGGTCTATTGGGAAGCCTCATTGCCTTCCTTGCGACTTTGGCACCGCTATGGTGACCCGCCTTGTGCACATTAACCATTGCTAATGGCCACTTAGTGGGGAATTCTGCCCCAAAGATTGCAAACTGCCTGCCCATGGGTCGAATCCAGGACACAGGTGTGTTTTATTTGGAGTGCACAGTGCTTTTTTTAAGAAAGAAAAAAATAAAAGAATTTATTGCCAACTTTCAAAAATCAGGTACTTTTAAATGAAAATCTGATTTCACTTTTTCTTAAAAACTCAGTCTAGCAGCCCTGGCCTTACTTTGCTGCATGACAAGGGTCAAGCTGCTGCCCTTAGGAGAAGGGAAGGTTCTAGTTTATTACCTTCCCCCACCAATTTCCTATTGTCTGCCTATGTTAATTACCATTTATCGCCCCATTTGCACTGTTTTATTATGCCTGGCCCCCTTCACTGTTTGTATTATCTTCCAGGCCTCTGAAAGCATTTGAAGTCCTTATGCTTTACACACATAGCTCATGCATTGTGGGGAAATAGCAACCAGCCCTGTTATTCACTCAACTCTAAATTTAGATGAAAAAAGAATTATGGAAACTCTAATATATGTGGTATAAGGTGAAGACAAAGAAGAAATATTGGCCTAGAGTGTTTTGGTCACCATATATAATTTTCTAAAAGACCATTGAGTAAGGAATATCTCCAAGTATGTATTCATGGTTGTACACCCATATCAACGTTTATTTATAAAAACAATATTTTAAGCCAAGCCTTCATTTTGGACTGTAAAATTTTTTGTCTTACCACTGCCAATCTCTGTCTCTCAGCCTTTTCTTAGCTGTGCTTGAATCTTAATACAACTATGCAAAAATGGTATCTTATTCAAACTATTCCAGAGAATGTTTTTATTGGCAATTTTAAAAGCTGACTTACTCTGAAGGACATTTTTGGAAGGAGTACTTTACTCCAGTAATATTTTTAATTCTATATAAATGTTTTTATTAGCTACATTTGAGTTTGGGTAAAAAAAAAAAGCAATTTTTCACTTAATAGTTTTAGAATGAAATTTTAGGTTGCATTTGTACTAAATACTACTGGAATCATTATTCTCAATTAGAAATGGTTAACCATCTTATGAGTAGAACACTGACCAATACTGAACCCACACAAGACAAAAGGCTCTGTCCTCAGCTTATTTAAGGGGGGAAAAAAACTTCCAAAATTGTATGAGAGTGCCGACCATGAAGGTGGTGATGTTGATGATGGCAGTGGTGCTGATGGTTAGGAGACAATGCTGATGCTCATGGTAGTGATGGTGATAATAGTAACAATCATTTTGGTGATTTTAGCTTTACAGTATTATCATTAGAAAACATCATTTGGGGCACGTGGGTGGCTCAATGGTTGAGCATCTGCCTTTGGCTCAAGGCGTGATCCCAGAGTCCTGGGATCAAGTTCCACATCAGGCTCCCTGTGAGGAGCCTGCTTTTCCCTCTGCCTACGTCTCTGCCTTCTCTCTGGGTCTCTCGCGAATAAATAAATAAAATCTTTTTTTTTAAGAAAAAAGAAAAAGTAAAACATCATTTACTTGAGGAGACTAGTTTGAATCAAATTAAAAATCTCTTTTGATGTTAAGCCATTTATCTAGGCAAGTAGATTAGAAATAGAAGTAGAAATATTTAAAGCAACCAATTCCATACTTCAATATCAAGGAACATTTACTAATGTTCCTGGCAGGCACATACTTCCATAGCTTTAGGAATATCATTTTTTGCCTGCAACCTTAAGCAACAAGCCAGTATGCAAGAATATAAAAGACAGAAGGATTGTCTTTATGGTTTTAGCCCTCACACAGATACCAATTCTTTGGATTGTGATTTTTCTTATTAAACTTTTTAAAAATCAGGATTCACTAAAGGGTCCTTGTGAGGAATCAGTATAATGATGTGAGTCAAGTGTTTTTGGGCGTGGCACATTGTGGATCTTGGCACTGGCCTTAGGGTCGTTCGAAAAATCTCAGAAGGGAAATTCATAGCACTGTGATTCACTGGTCACATGCAAGTTGAGTAAGAGTTAACCAAATGGCAAGAGAGCAACTGGTTGCTCTAAATACGTTTTCAGCTCCCGACCCAGAGAACTATATCTGGAGGGTGTGGGCCTGACACGGGTTTTGTGGGTTCGGTTTATTTTTCTGGGTTTGAAGCCCAACTTTTGTAATGCACATGCTTTTGCTTTACTTGCATGCCAAGATCCCCAACACATGCCTCACATTAGCTAGTGTTTTAGTGACTCCTTTTCTTTAAGAATATGTTCTGTTAGAGTATATTCCACAATACACTGCCCTAGCTGCTGTTCATGTAGACTAGCAGCTGAGAACACCACCAAGGAATGAATATACTATCAATTTCATAATTGTTGTTTTTTTTATTGACTCAGCAAAAAAAAAAAAAAAGTGTCTTAGAGCTTCAAACTAGTGAAAAGTAGTTTGAGGATCTTTATTTTCCTCTCTGTGTTATTATTATTTGAGTAATTTACTTCTTTTATTAATGGCTTTATCTTTCTCTGGGCAAGAACCAGAGTTTAAGGGATTTTTCTTCATCAGAAATTTATTTACATAAGTTTATTATCAGAGAAATGAAAAAGTGATAAAGTAAAGAAACAATGGAGGATGTGTTTTTACTGACAATAATATGATAGAACACATTCCTGATATTTGGCAATAAGACAAATTATAGGCATATTATTGAATCAGAAATGTATAGAGTTACATGATTATAGAACAGAAAAATTCACAGTGGTTGATTTATAATATCATGTGCATAACAACGCTCACTGCTAAGAGTGGAGAAAAAGCCAAGTATGGAATGAAATTGGAAAAGAAACCTTATCAAAATTAGGTTTTGGTGGGATGAGGAGGCCCACATGTGCCAAGTTTTAGCTGAAAACTAATTATAATGGTCACATTATGAATTGTGCAGAAAGAAGGAGATTATTGATTCTGATGCTTTAGATGCACAGGTGATTGGATTTTTTTAAACACGGGTATAAGCATTTCTTTTTGGTAAAGAGCATCTCCTTAAAACTGAACCTTTCAGAGGTGCCTGGGTGGCTCAGTGGTTGAGCATCTGCCTTTGGCTCAGGGCATGATCCCAAGGTGCTAGGATCAAGTCTGCATCAGATTCCCCGCAGGGAGCCTGCTTCTCCCTCTGCCTATGTCTCTGCCTCTCGCTGTGTGTTTCTCATGAATAAATAAACAAAATCTTAAAAAAAAAAGACCTGAACCTTTCAGTATGTCCCCTTTAACTGGTATCAAGAAGAATGAGAAATTATAAATAAGTATTTTAAAAAGAAAAAATTAAAACAAAAGATATGGCATACTCAGTGATTCCAATAAATGGACTGAGTTTCATGGCTTTTACTTTTGTGATCGTAATTTCACTTAAAATACATTAGGTAGGTGATAGTAAAATATTTTAGTGTTTCATGCAAGGAGAGGCACCTTATAGGGACACAATGACTCGCGTGGCTTTAAAAAAAAATGAGGCCATGGCTGCAGAGATATCCCATTGTTGGTAGAGGGCGCTCCTGTAAAAGAAAAGATAAGGACTGCTCCGTGACGTCAGTGTAACCATGGAGATCTCGTTCCAGTGAGGCGGAATGGATTCCACCGTCCTGCTCTTGGAAATGTGTAAATAGCAGATGCTTTTATTGCCTTTGTTTGAATGTCTGTCGGTACAGCGCAACTCAAGCCGGAAGCTCAGAGGAGAGGAAGTCCATATTTGTATATAGTGTTTTTTTTACTCCCTGGAAGCAGCTCAGTCTCCCGGGACCAGTGTGTATGGTGACAAGTTAATGGAAAAGATATAAATCCAGATTTCACGTAAAAAGAGTCAAAACTGAATATGTTTTCCTAGGATCAAAGAAATAATTCAAATTTCCTTGTAAAAAAATTTGCTAGACACTTTTTGCTATAAACAATTAATGTATAATATATGTGATAACTATTATTAAAATGAGTTTATTAACTGAAATTTATAATACACAAATGTAAGGGCACATTTTTCTATACTTTGGATAGATTTGTTTTCCTGTAGCTTGGTAATTAAGAGCCTGCTTTTGAATGGTTTCGAATTTCTACACATGTTGAATCTGGCTAAGTTGTTTTTTTAATCTGTACAATGGATACAAATACCACCTAACTACTGTAAATAGAGTCTGTTCCTTTTATAGCAGAGAGGGTTCAATGCAATAATATATATTGAGGATTACATGTAAAAATATTTTATTTTTTTGAGAGAGAAAGAGAGAGCAGGAGTGGGGGAGAGGCAGAAAGAGAGAGAAAGAGAAAGCGGGGAGGAGAGAGAGAGAGAGAGAGAGAGAGAGAGAAAAGTAGACTCCCCACTGAGTACAGAGACCAAGGTGGGGCTGGAGGTGGGGCTCTATCCCAGGACCCTGAGGTCATGACCTGAGCCAAAGTGAAGACACTTAAGCCACTAAGCCACCCAGGCTCCAAGAGAACTCTTGTTGCTATCATACCAAGAAAAATTTTCATCTTTTCTTTATATCTTTATCATATAAAGTACTATGGTAAAACATTGTAGCACCAATGTAGAAGCTGATAACCGAGAGAATTTAAGGAACTTGTTCCAAGTTTATACAACGTTTATGTCAAATCTAGGTTCAGAACCCAAGTGTCCTGATTCTCATTCAAGGGCTTTTTCCAGCACATCTGGCAATTATAGGCACCTATATTTTTTAAGGTACAGTGAGTGTGGCATTATGCTAAGCACCGTCAGAGATAAAGTCTGATGCAATAAATGCAATGTCATTATTTGGGGTTAGAGTTTCATATAATAACCAAAGCACCAGGTAAGAAATGAAAATTAATTGATGGTATATTAAGCATTGTATGCCATAAACTGATTACCTCCTTTATGAATTGCATATGATATACATAGAGTTTCTTTTCTAGTGTAAGGACATTTTGACAGAGGACAGTTTTCTCAGAGGAATACAAATCTCTGGGTCCCACAAAATTAAAAGTCGTGACAGATCCCAAGGGGTCCTGAGTTCAGACAGTGGTTCATAGAACCAGACCTGTGTTCTATGATGATCATACTCATTAATGACATTCACAGCATCATTTCAGTGGAAGCTTGATGGAAATCAGAAGCATGCACCATATCCAGCATCATGCTAGCAACTTCTACCAGCTTTGCACCGTATTCCTGAGCATAACTCCAAGTATGCTTTTCACAAAAACAATTATACTAGTAGAATCCCTATTCTCCAGGTGAGAAGGGGCACCCATATGCTGTATTTTATCCAAATTCACTTAGAAAGGAAGCCTGTTGCTATAGTGCCCAGGAGCTACCTACTTTGTTTTATTTTTTTATTCATTTATATTAGGTATACATTTCACTTATACTTACTTGGAAGTAAAATTGCATTTGAGCTAATAAAAATAAAATGTATTGAGGACTTATTCTCTTTTGATTCAGTCTTAACTCATCTAATCTTTGAAGCAACCAGTATACAATAAACGTGTTTGATATGAGGCACAAAGAAATGAACATCTAAGTGGCAGAGTTGGGTTAATTCAGAACCTGGGTGGGCTCTTCAGAAATTGTGCTAGAGCAGATATCTCTGTGGTACTGAGGAATACTTCCCTACAGGAGGCACTATGTCTACCCTGACTAAATGTAGGATCTCTAGAAATAGGATGTGTTTTAAGATAGCTACGTGGGATTTCCTGACTTGCCTAAGTCAGAGGTGGTTACAGTGCAAAGACTGCAACTCAGCCACCCGACTCCAGCCTCATGACATAAGCCACTTGTAGGTAATGCAGTTTACTTTTTGCTGAATTACTGATACACAATGTGTTAGGAATTCTTTGGAGTGTAAGTCTATACACTATGTGCTGGAAAAGAAGAGATGAAGGATTAGGGTAGTTGTAATCTCAAGGGCTAGTACAGTGGGTAGTAAATAATATGTATTTAGTAAACATTTATTGAATGATGACTAGGGGTTCACGGAAGGGGTAAATCACTTGGGATTGAAGTGGATAGAGAAGGTAAGGCTTGAATCTTCAACTGAGCCTTAAGTCATAGGAGAGATTTGAACAGGCAGAGTTAGGTAAGAGGGGGTATCAAATGAAAAAAAAAAAAGTCATACAAAAACCCATGCAAGTAGGAAAGAAGTCCTTTTCTGAGAAGAATATGTAAAGTAGATAAATTAGAATGTGTTTTGGGTTAGAGCATAGTCCTTGTATTTGTCCTTATATCTATTCATCCATCCATCCATCCATCCATCCATCCAAACATCCAAACATCTGATCATCCATTCATCCATCCATCCATCCAAACATCTGATCACCCATCCCTTCATCCATCCAAACATCCAGTCATCCATTCATCCATCCAACCATCCAAGAAATGCTTATTAAGTATCAGGTACATGGCATGACTACTGTAGACTTGAAAAGTAGGTTGGAACCAGATGGAATGCCAGACTCAGAAGATAAACTTTAATTTGATGATGGTAAACCATTGATGTTTTTCTGAGTCATAGAGAGAGTTTTTGAAAGTTTAAAAGAAAGAATAGATTAACTGAATTAAACAGGATGGATTGGGGATAAAGGAGGTAAAAGTGAGAAATGCACCTGAGGGAAATGCCAAGGTGCACAGGTAGGAGGATAAATTCAGGAGTGATGTGGTAGGAGGAAGGAGGACAGGAAAAGGCCCAGGTCTGAAAGATGTTAATCCATACATGGAATTTGTTTTTTTAAACTTGTTATCACACTGAATTTTGAGAACCTCAAATTTTAAAAGGAGTAACACTGTATAGATATATAAAATCAGATCTTTGTGCAAAACATTGGTAATCTTTTGATTAGAATGTCCAGTAATGCCTAAAGGAAAATTCTCACAATGTATTGGCCTACAGGAGAGGGTTATACATCTTCCATTACTCTTTCTTTTTTAGATGGAATACATTACAGCCACCTCTAGATCAATGATAGAGAGTGAAAGCATGGATAATTGAAGTGCGCAGATTATCCTAAATCCATCTTTATCATAACCTTGTGTTTAAGCCTCCTTTTCTACCAAATCTTTTACCAAGGCTTCTAACAAGGAGCAATTTTATAAATTTGAATTTGATCTACTGACCATACACCTTCTGTGGTGGGAGGTTGTGAGCAGGGAAATGGCTAAATGATGCCAGAGCAAAGAGCACAGAAGACATTACAGTTTCTAATAGTTCAACAAATTCTTTGGTTTTAGTCACTGAAGACTGAGAGGTAAATGAATACATGTTGCTTGGCACCAAAATGACTTTTCCCTGTCTTTTTGTGCTAGGCGATGACAGTTTTTCTTTAACAATCGCTGCATTCCTTTTATGTTCTTGGAATCCTGGAGTTGGAAACAACATCAAAAGTTCATCATGTTTCATTTCCCACTTGCCAACAGAATTAAACCTAAACTGTCCAAGCTGGATCATTGGCTCTTCTGTTCTTTGAGTCTCAGGCTTAAAGGATGGTCATGGGCATATGATGGAAGGAGGTTAGTTAGCTGGCAACCCCCTTATCCCATGCTGTAGTTTTGATGATAGTTATCTGCCTGCTTAGCAAGAGCGTAAAACATTCACACACAGATGAATGTGATCTGGTTTACAATCTGATGCTTTAGAATACAAATGATGGGAATATGTGGAATGAAAGGACCATTTCCTTTGGAAAAGAACATTTTTTATGTAGTAGAGATTTGTCATCATAATGTTTGCCACACAGCTTAGCACACAGTAGGCCCATCATAAATGTTTATCAGCTAGAGAAATCTGGCTGCCCAGGAGAGTGGGTAACATTACTTTCCATTGTGTGTTGTTTCCCTGAGTTTTTTTCACCCCTGGCCGTCAGTACAGAACCAAAGGGAACCCTGTCACACATTAGTCCATAGGATACTATGTGAAGAGGAGAGTTCCAGAATCAAATAAGTTTGGGAAATAACGTATTTTCTATCTCCTCTTTGGAGTAGTGGTGTACATTAGCCCATTAAGGGTTTTTGCAAGAACCAGAAATAAAGAAACTTGTTTATATTGAATGAGCTCAGTATTTACCAAATCTATTTGGCCATAAGCCTCCCCTTCCCCCTCTCACCCACACCCCCCTGCACAAAATGTTTTAACCATTCACATTTTAGGAAATAATTGCCTTTTGAAGTTAATTATTCACATTTTTGCCTGAGGGAGAGACGATGTTTTATTCACTTTTGTGTGTATATGCTCTATGCTAACTGGCATATAGTAGGCTCAATAAAGACTTCGGTGTGTATAATGAAAATGACCTATATGGGGTTGACATCAATTGCTGATCACAAAGGCTGGGTGGGGTGCTTGTTGTGAAGATAAAGATGAACAGGGTCACAGTTGGGATCAGACAGAAAAGGAGGAGTGAAGTGGAGTGGGTTCTGGATTCAAAGGGCCTGTTTTTAATCCAAGTAGAAGACTAGAGCTTCTGATACCACTCATGAAGATCTTTAGTCTGTTTTCCGTGATAATTACAATGTCCTTCTTAAGTCACCTATATTTTTAAGCTTTTCAAAAATATGTCATGGATGTACCTCACTTATAATTAATGTTTATCATCAAACTATTATGGAAATGCCATTCTTAAAATTTCAGCCAAGCAATTATTTGGAAATGAGAGCTTATTTGGAAAAACTATCTGACGGCTACACATCATTGTCTTTGGGGTCTCTAAGTAATGCTCTGTTCTCCCAAGTTACTACTGTAAGCTTTACAGTGCTGTCAATGTGTCAGGGCAGTGCTACCAAGCTTTGACAGAGAGTAGAATCTGAGATGCCCTGCAGATAACTGCAAAAGAAAATAAAGGTAGGAGCTCATAGTAAATCCAGGCCAAAAGGATCTAGCTCTCCAGGGGGGTTTGTCTGTGGGCCTCAGATATTCAAAGGAAAATGCTGTTAAAAAGTCTATTTTAGCAGCTCTGAATGGGTACCTTCAATTGTCCGCTTCATAATGTGCTCTAAGCAAAAGAAATTGAAAATGGATAGAAATCAGCAGTGTTCCCTGTGCTTTCTGTTGGCATCATACATATTGTAAACAAAATATTGCATCACACATCCAAAGACAGTAAGTAGTATACTTGAAATTATTCCTTTTGACCACAGGTACTTGAAAGAAAACATTTAGCTCTCTTAAAGTTCTTATTGGATAATAAGTTGAATAAATATCAAAAGGTTATTTTAAAACTTTTCTTTTGCATAACTACGAGAAACTGGACAGCACAGGAGTTTTAAAGTTTGGCATGACTTGAGTGGTGAGCATACTGTTGCCCAGTCTCTGTATCTGAATCTTAGAAATAAGATCATTCCTTTTATGAGAACTTTCACTTTTGTTTCAACTAGAGGTAGAATGGGTCTAAAGGAGATCCTTAAATGCATATTATGATACAGATAATTTTTTTCAATAGTTTCCCCAAACAGTGATCACCGCGTGTATACTATATTTGTTGTTAAAATCTTATGCTGGCTTTTATTGCTCAAGGAATATTACATTCAAATGAATAAAGGGGTGTTCCTTTCCCACATGTTGCTGCATCCACTGTATTGTGAAAAATAAAGGGTTCTTACCTCATAGCCTATTGACATGTCAAGTAATAAATGTGACAGTTACCGGTTCTACTTTCCTTATCCCGTCTTCCTGCACAACTGAAATGTAACATGTTTCTTACTAGTAACAGATGCTGGAAACCTTCTTTTGAAATTCCTCTAGAGAAAGCTGTCCTGTTGATTCCATTAGACGTGGGAAGTGGCTTTATGCAGATGTCTACTTGCAGGGATGCAATGTTGTAATTGCTGTTCTGCTGACCCCTTGCTGAGTGCCATGCTTTTCTCTTGTAGGTGATGTGCCTTCAGGACTTTTTTGGTGACGATGACATTTTTATTGCATGTGGACCGGAGAAGTTCCGTTACCAGGATGATTTCTTGCTAGATGAAAGTGGTAAGGAAAAAAAAAGTTCAAAACCAGGGGAAATTTGAGGCAGCTTTCCAAAATGAGCTGAACCAGGCCAAGATTATGTCAACCCCAAAGCTACCAAATCAGTTTCAGATCCTCACCCAGCATGTCTTTTCCATATCTCGAATTTCTTTGATTTTTTTTTATATAGAAAACAGATGAAATGATAATTGGAAAGGTTAAATCATTCAGAAGAGAAAATCACCAATGGCTAATTTATAATCATTTAATAACTAAATCGATGCTTTATAGAAAACCAAAATGCAGATTTCCAAGATGCACATTTTTAATTATCTATTTTTGTCAACATAGGTAGTTGAGAGATTTGTAATCATAAAGTTATTGAGTGTGTTTCTAGATAGAGCTTTCACTAGCTTCCTCTGGTTCCTAACTAGGACGGTGGCCTCACATCCTTTTTCCTTGAACTACTACAGAATTTGTATGTCTATATTAGCATCTGTAAGGGACCAAAAAAGAGGAAGGTGGTGTCCTTCGATTCAAATTGAAATGTGATTGTTTCTAAAAAGAAGAGACAGTCCATTAAGAGGGAAAGATGTGTCTCAGGAAGTTAATGCAAAAGGTTGTGACTTCAAGAATGATTTTTTTCTGGTGCTGTAAGTCATTTCAGAACCTTAACAGCATCACAGTAAAGATTATTGCACTGACAAAAGAGACCTCTCTTTAATCATATTACATCTAATTTAATTAGGGAAATATTACATATTTATGGACAATTCAGACACCAGATAGTTGGAAATGCTTTTTGAAGTGGTAATGAATTTTCTGCTTAAATGCATGCAGAAACAAATTGGTGAGCTTTTGACAAAGTGGATGGGGAATACTTAAGCACTGACAAGATAGGATAAGGGATGAGAGGTAGGGGTCATGCTCTCCCACTGCTGATGCACATTCACATACAGTGTCTATATTAATACACACATATGCATATCATCTCTGTGCATTTAAATGTAGTATAATTATTTCATCATTTAAAAATGACTTAGAATATATAGGGAGGGATAAGAATTAGAGATTTGCCCCTGAGTTGTAAGAACTTCAAATTCCCAATGAAAGTACATATATGATATGATATGTTAGACAGATAGACAGATAGATAGATAATATGACAGAAGTGTCATTTGAAGAGATTTAAGTTATTTTGGTTCAAAGAAACTAACTGGAAAGTATCTCCTTCTCTCTAAATAAGTTCTCTCTAAATAATACATTCCATCTTTATCTCTGGTTGATGTGCCCTTTGGGAGCAAAGATTTATATAAATATACCATGCACAGGGTGCCCTCAGGGAGGATTGTCCCCCACCCACCCCTTCCTTCTACAAGGTGAGAAAGCTTTGCTGTAACATAGAACAAGAGAATGTTAGGAGTCAGGCGGGGGAACTGACAGCACAGTTTTGAGAAAAATAAACTGCCTTGACTTTCAATTTAAAGAAAATAGCTGCTTCTGGTAGAATAGTCTGAAAGAACAGATGCGTTCTGAAATGAATGTTTCGTTTGTTGCTTTGATAGAAAACAACCTGTCAAATTCCAACTGGAATACACTTCAGTTTCAAATCAGCGTTGTTGACCTGGGAGCTGTCAAGGTCTCTATCCAGCCTCCAGTTGGACTTGGGGTCTCTCTCCAACCTAACCCCTCCTGGTGAGGCCTCTGTCCTGGGCTTTCCCTCTCTTACACTGTGCTCTGACACCAGACCATTCCCATCCCATTCCCCTGTGACAGTGGGCAGACAAGCTTTCTGGAAAGTACAACAGAAAAATACCAGAAAATCCATCGTGATTTATCTTTCGAAACCTTTCTCATTAAAAAGAATGCTGGCAGATAGGTAGATAGATATCTATCTACATACATGCATAATGATACATCAAAACACCACGCCCGTCATTTATGGTTTGGCACTTTGAAAGACCACTTCAAACTATTTTAGTAAGAAAGTGAGAACTTCACATTCTTACCTCTGATGAATATACCCTAACCGTTTTGTGGTGTGAAATCCATTTGCTGAGTAACAGTATCTTCCCCCATCCTAAGAGAAACACGCGGATTGGGGGAAGGGGTAGAAAAAGAATCTAAATTGAGATTTTACTTCCTTGGATGAACTTACTCTGAGACTAAATTCACACATTGACAACTGCAATTTCCCTGTTGCTTGTACAGCATGTTCTAGTGCTAATGTATTAAAATTTGAATCTTTTTTTAAGTGCTCTGAGATGATTTATCCCAGCTTATCTGTACTTGCTAAATGGTATTTGTACATTGAGGCTTCATTTGGCCTGTTCCATAGTAGCTTCCTAAAAGGAGTATCAGCAGGGGGTACAGACATCTTTAGAATTAATACTCAAGCAGAGCTGGGCTTGATTTAATGGCATCAAGAAGTGGCCTTTTGCCACAAGGCAGCACTTTTATTTTATCTTTCAAAATTAACCCAGCTCATGGTGTGCTCAGGATTAGCAATAATACATCCCCCTAATTATTGCTGGGAAAGCTCCTGGAGACCCCTCATAAGGTCTCTCCAATGAGGAATCCTGCCATTATAGACTTATATTTCATGGGCTACATTGGAGCCGGATCAATATTAGAAACTGTGAGGGAGCATCCTTCTTCCCCTAAATTTTCACATGGGAAGAAAAACCAAAAAAAAAAAATGCCTTCCTTTTTCCATCTTAAAATGTAACCCATTTTAGCAATATCGTCATCAATCAGTGGAATCTTAGCACCTTGGAAAATTGGTGGATACAGCACTATATATAGAGACAGACAGGCCAACAGCTCCTTCCCCTGCATGGGCTGCTGTCTCATTTAGAACGATGAAGCATAGGCAAGGGAAATGCCAAATTGGAGACAGGAAGCTTAACATAGTTTTGCTTATGTATTGATGATAAGCTGACAAATTGGTGATTTTTGTTGTCATTAAAAAGCGACAGGATTTTGTGGAGAAATGCCCACCTCACACCTGGGCAGGGGGACAGTTAGCTCCTTGGTGATGAGCCTGTCCTGGGGTATCACTTCCTGTCTGTCCCCCAGCCTCAAGCCAACACCCCCAAACTTGCTTGGCTGGTCTCTTCACCCATTTATCTCACCCCTGCTGGACCTGCCACCTGCTCAGGAATCTAGGTATATCTCTCCCACTCTCTTTTTACCAAGTCCTGAGTACTCTTGATTCTGATGTTAATAGGCATTACTTCAAACTTACAAATTTTTGCATAGATACTGTATTAGTTTCCTAAGGCTGCTGTAACAAAGCACCATAAATTAGTGTTGGTGGCTTCCAACAACGTAAATTGATTCTCTAATAGTTCTGGAGGCCAAAAGTCCAAATTCCAGGTACGGGAAAATCCATGCTCCCTCCAAAGGCTCTGGGTAAGAATCCTTAAGCTATAATCCTAGTTCCTGGTGATTGTTGGCAGTCCTTGGAATCCTTTGGCTTACTGCAGCATTACTCAAGTCTCTGCCTCCGACCTCATGAGGCCTTCTCTGTGTGTCCAAATTGTCCTCTTCTTGTAAGGACACCAGTTTTGGATTAAGGTCCATCCTAATCCAGTATGACTTCATTTTAACATGGTTACATCTGCAAAGACCCTATTTCCAAATAAGGTTCTTCACAGGTGCTAGGGTTAGGACTTCAGTATATCTTTTGTGAGAACACAATTCAACCCACAAAAAGATGTTTGAAGGTGTCTGGATTTTATTTGAACTTGAGTTACAAGTAAACTCATTTTTGTTTGTTTTGACCTGTCTTTAAATTTGTACAATTACAGCTTTATATTAATTAGTAGAATACATAGACAACAGAGCTGTGACAAGACTGGCCCCTGGTCTGACCTTTCATAGGTAGGGTCACTCACCTGGTAGGTCAGAAGAATGCTGTGAGATCATGTGAGCAGTGCGTTGGTGCATTTGACAGAACTTCTCTTGAAATCCTTTTGACTAAGATAAAAATATATGGTCTGAAGGACATAGGTCATTGTGTTTTTAATTGCTAGAACTGTCTTGTCCAAGAGGTATTGATTTATAGATTGATGGCAGTGTGTGGAGGAAATCTCTATTAGAGTTGGCCCATAAGGTCATGCTGATGGAAGGGACTATGTGCTGAAAGTCATGCCAATAGGGTTCTGTATAGTTTAGTCTGGCTAGAAATGTCCATTTGAGAACATTGATGGTGTGTGGATGAAATCATCTGGTAGGAAAACAAGGATCCATAAGGATTTTAGCAGATTTTAGCAGAATGAATTGAATCCAAGAAGATAAGATTGAATTGGTATTAACAAAAAGTAGTGCTTTAGGTATTTTTTTTTTTAATTTAAAAGAAAGCCAGTGCTACAATCTTAGTTTGGAGTGATGTAGTTTTAACAGTAGAACACGCAAAGATTTTAGTTGCACGTTTCTTGTAAGATATGGCTCATTTGCTGTATGGATTGTAGGCATGTCATATATTATAAAACCTTTCAGCCCCTCTGACTGAACATGGCAATGTTGACTGAAACAAAAAGTTAAAATTAAAAACGTTCTTCAGAATTCACAAAAGACTGTAGAACTCTAATAAGTATAGCATAGAAGAATAGACAACATTTAAATAATTGGCCTTTCACATGATTTTTGTAAGTTGGTAGCATTCATACTTTCAAAGTTATGAAAGTTTAAAACTGCACTAAGACTTTTAAATACCATGTGTGTGTGTGTGTGTGTGTGTGTGTGTGTGTGTGTCCGTGTGCGTGCATGTGTGTGCATAATGTCCTATTTCTGGGGAATGCCAGTCCGGCTTCTCTCTGTACTAGACACACCTGTCTGGAGTGTGGTGTTCTTCTTGGGTATAGGACTCTAGTAGGAACATCCTTGGCTTCTCTTATGGGCCCCCTGGTGTTGGGTGCCCAGAATCCACCGGGTAAACTTTTCTAGAAATACTCCATCATGACCGCTTTCCGGGGATCCATGTCCTGAATGAGATAAGATAGAAGCTGCATTAGACACCATTCCCCAAGCAATGATCCCTGAGTGTTTTTTCCAACTCTGGGTGGTAAGAAAATGGAGTTAGAACCTAGAATAGTAGAAACAGACTGGTGTAGGGTTAGAAGACAGGTGTAGTCCAAGCTCCTGGCCTACTTGCTGTGTGGTCTTTGTATCTCCAAGCCTGTTTCCTATTCTGTGAAACACCTTTTTTCCTGACTTGTAATGGACCTCAAATAAGATAATAAATGTCAAAGCACGTTCAAAACTGTGTTCCTTATTACTTAGTGAATGATGTTAGTGAATGACACCTCAGCTGAAATATCCCTCATAGTGGATTGCAGCTGGACTCAGCCACGTAGATTCATTTGCCCTTAATTGGAGGCAGATGTCACCAAGATTTGGTTTGGGTGCTCTTTAGAACCAAAAGGCAATTATTATCTATTGCTTTCTTCCTATTCTCAACTTTTATTCCTGTGGTGGAGGTAAAAGGGAATGAAAGGACCTTTGAAAATATCCATTCTTTTCTGGAGGGAATCTCTGGAAGATTAAACCAAACTACATTTAGAACCAGTCAGACTTTTCAAATAGATAACGTTCAGAGATCCCAGCATGAATGTCCACATCAATTTTGATGGCCTGCCATCCTGTCCTGGGGCTGGTGATGTTGGGAAACCACAAGGTCATTGTGAATACCAGGAAAATGCTGAGTCTGGAAAGAGACCAGTCCTCCTCACAGAGTAGATTTTGAGCTACTGCTAACAAAATTCGTTCATTCTTTCATGCTTCCATTCATTTATTCAATAGACCAAGCTAACTTAGCATGTGCCAGGTAGTATGTTTAGGCAGAAACAACTATCAGCCTTGACACTTATATGAAATGTGACACATCATATCACTTTTAATATCTTTTATGTCTAAAGATGTCAAAGAATCTCTGGTACTCAACTTTGACTCAAAATATTGCTTTGATACTCATTGCTGTAGTGTATTTTATTCCTTTGGAAAAATATTGTGGGAAATGACTAATGGGGTCACAACATCCTGACTTCTCTTTATAGATTTAAATTTTAATTGGATTATGTGACCAGTTTAAATTGCATCTGTGGGCACATTTCTTTGAGATGCATAGTACTTCATGCTGGAATATTTTATTGTTTCAATAAATGTTAATTCTAGGAACGTATAGTTCTTATTTTTAAAAAATCAAAACAAAACCTGATGGCTATCAACATTTCATTGTCCTGCAGAAATCTAGTATAATCTTGACTGCATTGATTTACAGAATGCAGCCTGATGCTTGAACTAGAGGGTTTTAGGGGTTTTGTTTGTTTTGAGTTCCAAAGAGTACATTGGTAATGTGCTTTGCTCTTGTCAGCAAGTTCCCATTCACCTCTTAGCAGTGGTAAAACTAGAGGGGTTCTGAGACTTTCTCCACCATAGCTACACTTCAACTCATGCATAAATACAAAGTTCCCCAGAACATAGTGATATTTTCAAATTTCATAGCTGCCAAGCTATGGAGACATATAGAGTATTATGCTTTGGAGACAAGCTCTAACTCCAGCCCAAGCTAGTTCCTTTGCAACGAATAGATGATTTTCTACTTAGGAAGGCAAGTCATTGCATAACACATGCAGTCTTCCCTTTACACTTTCTCTTCTGGTCCTTACGGCTTCTATTTATTGCATTCAGTCACAGTGATACCTGAATCGTTAATGTGGAAATACCCTACACGTTTAACATTGACAATGAGTGCGCACACAAGGACTCTTGGAGGCCACCAGCCCACTGCCTTGTCTAGTGCAGGTGACCCTCGCACAGCTGTTCATCCATCCACAGCTAGAACCCTCTGTTCTGCAGTTTACAACTATGTCTGAAGGCCACTGTGTGCCAACACTGATTTTTTAAATAAGTTCTTTCTTACTGGGGCCTCAAATTAATCTCTCCCTAGCTTGTACACAGAGGTCCTGGTTCTGTCCTTCAGGGTAATAAAACCCACTGCCTTCACTTGCAGAAGATGAGCTTCCATTCATTTGATGATCCCAGTAGCATTGGGATGATCAAAGTGGTTCACTGTAAACTATTTTATTTGCCTTTCCTCCTAAAGCAAAATGTCTCTGTATCTACCCACCCCCCCCCCAACCCACCCCCCATGTTTCAAAGGAAGAAGAGCCTTTAGTTCTTTTAAGGGCAAATGCAAAGTTCTTGATTTTGTCTTCCCTCTTCTTTGTGACCTTGCCTTATCAGTGTTCCTTTCCTCTTCTCCTTGTGAATCTGTTATTTTACCCTATCTTCGCTGTCTCTTTCTCCTCAACCTGCAGCCACAACTGAATTTCTCCTCTCCTCAAACAGCCTTTAGTCATCTCTAACATGTTATCACATCTTATCAAACCACAGCGCCCTTTCTCTGCCAAACAGCTTTAAAAGGCAAAATTACAAAAAAAAAAGCTAAACTACTGTCCTTGAGGCCTCCATGTCCTCGTCCTGATTCACTTTTTAAACATAAGAATGTGTTAAGAGGAGTCTTTTTCATTAAAAAATTATCTTTTACTAACTTTTTAAAATTATATAGTAGTGCAAATTTTTCTTTTGCCACTATATGATGCTGAGACACAAATCTCGAGACTTTTCTCTTCTCACCCAAGATACTAAAAAGTATTATGGACTCTTCTAGCTACAAATCACCATCTCAGTTCTGAAATGAAAATATCTAGCCCCATTCAATAGTCATTCAAAATTGGAATTATTTTTCCATACCCACCCAGGGCCCAAAGTAATAAGTCCTTTCTCTGAAAGAAAGGGGTCGGGTTCTCCTTTTTTACTTACCTCCTCCCTATTGTTTTTGAAGCTTTCAGGGCTGGAATACAAAAGAGTGGCGAAGAGCAGGGTGATGAGAAAGGCGAGTTGAGGAGTCCTTACATGACCACACTATTGTAAGATGGCTTCAGGCTGTCAGGGCTAGCAGATGTTATATTAAGCCAACTCTGCTTATGGGTGTTTTTAGGGTTCTTCAGGGACTCTTATTGGGAACATTGCACTCTTCTTTTTTGATGTGGTCAGTTCAGTTTCTTCCAGTTTTGGGTGTTCTCCCTCAGTTCTTGTTTGCCAAAGCTCTCCCTGTTGGCCTCAGATGATCCTCTTGGGAAGAATTTAAATGAGCCACATGCCAACTCACACTCTCAGATCCATCAATACACTCACACGTCCTTTCCCCCCCAACAAAAGGCCACCCAATGCAATCAAGCCTCCTTTACTCTGCTGCCAGTGGTTCTCCAGGGAAAGCCAAACACTCCAACACCAGTGTGTTATTCCCCTCCATCTGCAGATGATGCTGGCCAGTATTTTCAGATCTCCCAGTGAAGCCCTAACTGAGATGAAGAGAAGTATCTCCCCTCCTTTGGAATGAGGGAATTCATAGAAAAACTCTCTCTAAAGAAGTCCTTCTCACAAATTCTCTTTCTCTCTGATAACATTAAGCATTTTCTACCTTTGAAATGGCTAAGAAAACTAAGGCATGTCATTGGTTTATATCTACTCTGAAATTTCTAGCAGGTGATCAGTCTTACAATTCACTTCGGTAGCTGATACACATCCCCTCACAGTCTGGGTGAAAATCCATTTTGAATCCTATTTCATTGGTGACTGCCTTCCACTCCTACCACATATACGATAGTTCCATAAACAAGGATAACCTTCAAATCACTGTATCCAATGCCCTTTTTTTCTTTTTCCTCCCCAACTTCTTTGTGTCTGAGGATATCCTCCTTGAAATCCTCCTCTTGTCCTTCATGGTGTTTTGCTGTTCTGGTCTTCTGCCCTACCTTCTTGACTGTTCCTGAGCTGCTTTCACGTTTGTTTTTCCATGTATCCCTTAATAATTGTTCCCGAAGATTCATTCTTCAACCCTTCTTTCTACTTAATTACTTTCAATTCCTAGCCAAGTTCATCTACCTTAATGGTTTCAGCAATGATGGTTATGGTAGACAGTGATGGTGACAAATGGCAACCAGATGGTATGCAATAAGCAAAGTCTTTGAAGTATGTATAATTTTCCCAATTTTACAATTAAGGAAATTAAAGCTTTGATGATAAATAATTTGTCCAAGGCCACACAGCTAGTTAGTGCTGGAGGCAGAGTTCAAACCCAAGTTTGTTTATGTTTGACAATATACTCTAAGTACACCTCTTCTCAGATCTCCATCTCTGACCCTGATTCCTCTCGTGGACTCCAGAACCGTATTTCCAACATGCTGGTATGGATTTCCTTATGGTTATTCCACAGCCACTTGAAATCCAGTGTTATCCCACAACTAACCTCATCATCTTCCGAGTCAACTTTATCTGTTCTTCTGTGTCTCCTGTATTAGTTCATGGTATCAACATTCTCCTTTAACACATGGAGTTGTCGTTTACTTGCTCCTCACCTTTTTACTCCTCGTATCCCTCGTTTTATCACCTGCTTTCAATGCCACCACCATTATTTTAGGCCATTGCCTCATAATCTCTTGCTTAGACTCTTAACAGTGACGTTTTAATTTGTTTTCCTGGTTTCAGTCTTCAATTGTATAATCATGTGTTTGTACACAGGTTGATTTTCCTGTATTCACTTGACTCCTTCACTTGATGCCCAGAGACTCCTTGGCATGTCATTCTAGGTTTGTTGTATCTTTACAGCCTTCTCATTGCTTTATCCCTCCTTTGTACTCCACCCACACAGTATTATTTGCTGGTCTCCCAAAAGCCATTTATTTTCAGTATCTCCGTCCCTGCTCATACCCATCAACCTGGAATGTTCTTCTTCCTTTTCCCCATCACTACCCACCAAACTCCCTTTTGCCCTTTGAAATCCAGTTGAAAAGTTGCCTTCCCCTATCTTGATGGTTTCCTTCAATTACTGAGTTCTCATTCTTTTTACAGATATTTATCTCTTTTAATCCTCAGAAAAACTCTGCAGTGTTGCTTTACAAATAAAGAACCCCAAGTTAAAACAAGTTAAGAAACTGCTTAAGGTCACATACCCAGTGTCCTCTGTATCACTAATTTCTGTATCCCCCAGCACTTATCACAGTGCTCTGAATGTCGTAGAAGCCCAAGATAAGTTAGCTGAGTCAGTAGATACAGAAGGGATCTCCTCCACCTGTCCGCCTTGTAGACGCTTGAAGAATGAGGCTCTACACTTCCCAAGAGCTGGTTTTTCCAGATCTGTTAGGAAGATTTCTTCAACTGTTTCTCTTAAGACCACCCTACTCTCCTGATTACTTTTCTCTGAATACTTTGGTCAGCAATATCCTCCTCAAAATAAACCCAGAGCTGAATGCAGTACTCCTTGAAGGCTTCAAATAGCATAGAGAATATAAACTTATTTAATAAAGGCATCAAATGTGTTCAAATGCAGCCAAAATGTAATCATGGTTTCTTTAAGCACCAGCCAAGCCATATGGGCTCATGGTTAGCTTGCAATCACCTGAACTCTCTGGGGCTTTCTGATGTGATGTCAAGCCACATTCTACTTGTTTCATTGCATAGCTGAACCTCCATCCAGCACTTTAATTTGTATTTGTGCCAGAGAGCACCTTAGTCATTTTAGTCATTAATTCTGGCCACTTTAGAGCCTTAGGCATCCAAATTCTGCCTGAGGATAAATAATTGCAGAGGACAGAGTTGAAATAAGATCTCTCTGATTTCCAGGTCCTTGCTCTTCCCAACTAAGTTATGCTACTAGGGACCTCTCTAGCTAAAGACCAGTAACATAGCTGCCTGAAAGCTCTCAGGCCAAAAGAAAAAGAAAGGAAAAGCTATAATAATCTTTATGTGTGTCCTCAGGGACGGCAAAGGCAGGGCAGCCTCAGGCCCAATGTCCAGCTTTGGCTGGGCTAGTCTCTTTCTGCAGCAGGGGAGCAGTGCCATAGAAGAGGACAACACATGTTCTTTTGTCCTATGCACTGATCTGCCCATGCCCCCGAATACAGGAGGGTACAGATAGGACCTTCCTCTTACCGTGCGGCCACAAGGCATATGCACTGAGGTTTGTGTGCCTCTGCGATCTGCCTGTTCAATTCCCCATACCAAGCACAAGTTAAGAGCATACTATGTGGCAGGCATTCTTGGGGTTTAAACAAAGAAGTCCTGGAAAGTTAGATATCTACTCAGGGAAAGCCAATGAAGTGAATATTATTGTGGAAAAAGACTTGATGTGAAGGTAATTCCAAAATCTAGTTCCAAATTTGAGTAATAATTTGGTATGTGGGTGGCTAAAGGTTGTCTCTCTAGATTTCCATTATCGTAAGTGTTCTGAGTAACTAAAATAAAATAGATACTGATGTTATATGATTCTCTGCTGCCTAAAACTAGATATTTTTTTTTTGAGATAGCTCTGGAAAAATAAACAAACGGATAAAGCTTTTGGAAAAAAAAAAAGATTGTGTGGGTGACTTAGCTTCATGTTTCAATAGGCAGAATCACTGTGAAATCCTAAGTCCAACTTTTCTTGGAGACCTGAAACAGATTTGAATAAGAATTTGTCTGAATTCATATGAATCTTAATCAAATAATCAGAACAAAGCCAAACAAAAGCAGCAGCCTTATCAAGGAGTGCAGGCAATGGAATTGAAAGAAGCCACATCTTGTAAGCTTAGCAGAGGGTAGTGAGTAAAGGCAAACCGCTGTCAGGAGGTCGGGGTGAAACTGGCATCATCCTGATCAAAGACAGAATCAAGCTCTGCAGTTAGTTTCACTGTGAAGGTGCACTAGGGCCAACTGATTCAGTCAGTGCCTTTTGTTTGCTTGCAGGGCATCCCACCGATATGATAGCTGGGACATCTCACTGGTAGGACCACAGAGCTCCTGCCCAACTATTGAAAACTGAGGTTATTAAGCTTTTGACTTTATTAGCTCTGGAGGACACAAAATTTCTTCTTTTATAGATTTGCCTCTCAACCTTTGTGTCACCTTAGCTAAACTTATGTCTTAATACCTTTTTTGTGTTCATTTCATACTTAATAGCCTTTCAATAGAATTATTCTAAGGATAATATTAGAAGTCAGAAGATAATTTACATTATGATTAGTTTTTAAAAACCTATGGGAAAATCAGTACTGTTGTTCCTTCTTCCTTAAGTGAGATATAAAATCTTCCCATATGGAATGGGTTTTTGAAACGTGGAAATCAGGGTAGCTTAACATCTTACATAGCAGAGTTTATAGACGATTAGCATGAATTCAATTTATTGTATCACTTATAATACAATTGTGTGTGTGTGTGCATATAGGTATAGATTCTACCCAATTTGGCTAATATTTGGTGAATACTATGTGCCAGGCATTGTTCTGAGCACCACACATTTAACAGCGAACCAAAGATAGGAAAATTCTTGCCCACGTGAAGCTTATTAGGAAAGGAAGATATTTAATAAGCAGATTCATAAGCAAATTACATAATGTATCAGAAAATAAGTGGTAGGAAGGAGAATGAAGTAGGGAAGAAAGGGGGGTGGGTGGGATGTGGGGGGGGGTGGCGGTGCAGTTGTAAGGTAGTTGGAGGAGACTTCAGTAAGAAGGTAGCATTTGAGCAAAGGCTTGAAGGAGGTGATGGAGCCAGCTGTGAAGATCCCAGAGGAAGAGTGTTCCAGGCTAAGGTAACAGTGCAAGCAGCCTTAGGTGGGCAGGTGCCTGATGTACACCCTGGTAGAGCTCTATAGTGGCAGGCGGGCTGTAGCGCTGCACTGTAACTCTGACACTAACTACCTTGAGTTAGCACATACTTCCCGGGTTAAGGGCATAGTCCCCAACAAGACCACCTGAATTTCAGATGCTAGCTGCCAATTCAGGGGTCCCCAGGCCACTCACACTTCTAACCAACTGGCTAAAATTCAGAGGTTACCACCACACTCCCCTCAGGTTTAATAATCTGGTAGAATAACTCACAGAACTCAGGACATTGCTGTGCTTTGGCAATGATTATAATTTTATTATAAAAGATACAACCAGGACCAGCCAAATGAAGGGACACAGAGAGCAAGATATGGGAGGATCCCAGAGGTAGAGCTTCCATGCTGTATCCCTGAAGAATCAGGACACGTCACCCTCCTGGCACTGTAATGTGTTCACCAACCAGGAAGCTCCACTGAGTTCGATATACAGATTTTATTGGGGGTTCATTACTATAAGCCTGGTTGATTGACTCATTCAGTCTGTAGCTCTCCCACTCGTAGGAGGTCATGTGGTTATCATGCAGCTCAGAGCTCACCCCACCTCCCATCACATAGTTGGTTGGTTTGATATGACCAACCCCCCATCTTGGGTCATCTCATTAGCTTAAACTCAGATGTGACTCAGGGGACCTGCCATAAATGACATGGATATTCCTATCACTTGGGAAATTTCAAGGGCTTAGAACCTACCTCCTAGGAACCCAGGAAGAAAACAAACACATTTTTTAAATTATTTTTTTTAGATTTTATTTATTTATTTGTGAGGGGGGGGAGAGAGAGAGAGAGAGAGAGAGCACATGAGGAGGGGGAGGGGAAAAGGTAGAGGGAGAAGCAGATTCCCTGCTAAGTGAAGAGCCCGATACAGGGCTCGATCTCAGACACATTTTTCTATACAACACGGACCCTGTCAAGATCTCAGAAAACATCATGCTAATTAGGTAATGATAACCATACTAACCACTTATAATGAGGAGAAAACAAACAAAGTAACAAAAACAATGAACTTTGCTAAGTTTCTTTGATAAGTTTTTTTTTGATAAGTTTTTTTGATAAGACCTTGGACCTTTACACACAGAGAAAGGCAAAATGACTAGCTCCAATCCAGAAGGGACAGACTGACCCCTCTCACTTGACCCTTCCATCTCAAAAGTCAATTTCTGTATAAGGATCATAGAAATGTTTTAATAACTGTGTGGATAATCAGCTTTTGGTGAAATGTGCTAATTGAGAGGGACTTGTGGCATGAATCATCTAAAAATGTGCATAGTACAAAAATCTCTTTCATCTTCTTGTTGAGTGTACTTGGTATTTCACACTGTGTACATTCCCTTCAGATAGATCATTTGGGAACTGGATTACTTTTGCTCAGTAAAATTCCTAGTTGTTAGGGTTGAAAGAACTTCAGGGAATGTCTTGTTCTGTTCTTCCATTTCATATGTGAGGAAGCAGAGGGGAGTTAAGTTGACTGCCCTAAGTCAACCAGCATGCTAGTGTTAGAGCTGAGAGAGTCTTGAAGCCAGGTTGCGATGTCCAGTCCTGGGTTTCTATTGTGTGAGGTTGCATCAGTTCATCAGTCAGTGCAAAGCCTTGGCCTAAAATGCATCTTCAAGAGAACACCACCCTTGGAGAAGGAGGGTCCTGCTCTTATCACCTGAGTAATCCTGAACAAAGTACTAACCCTCCCTAAGTCAGTTGTCCACTGGCAAAATGGAGACAAAAGCAGTACCAATCAGAACAAGTTGCCAGGAGGATTAAATTAGATGATGTGGGTGAAAATCACATGCAAAGCTGTAATGTAATGGACAAATTATTCTGGGGGTGCTTAGAAACCCTCATCTCTTGATTAAAGTGGAACAGATTTTAGATCTTTATTTTGAACTATTTAAAAATATTTATCTGAACAATATATTAGTGAATATGGAAGATGCCAATTTATGATAAAAAACTTTCACCACAAGTGGCTAACTCACGCAACGAGGCTGTCCACGGTAGGCAGCAGCACTTTAATAAATGAGATTGAAAAACCACATGAGGTCCGTGTAGCAACCCAAAGAGGAAGACTCAGACTTCAAGCATGTGATGATGCACTCTTGAGGAGGATAAGACTTGAGGTTCCCTGACATTAAGATTAGGTTTGCAAGTATTTCTTCCCCTCTGGCTAAGAGACTGTTACTTTTTTCAGCTCTCTCTCCCAGCTCCAGATACCTCGCTTTATAAAGAAACTGCAAGTTTAGGTCAAGCATACTATTCTTTAGGTTTCAGTGTGGAAGACACTGACACAGAATAGGGCTGCATAGCTTGGGGTTCATGCGTTGTCATATTTGCTATGGTATCTGCCTGCTTTGTTCTCTGCACATGTACAGTTAAAGCCCATGTACATAAGCTGATCTGCCAGCAAATATAACAGAATGATGAGAACTATCCAAACAATATCAACAGTGAAAAACACATAAAAAATATTTTTGATTTAATGACTTAAAAACCAATATACTTTTAATTAAAAAAATGCACTGAAAAAAAAAATGCACTGAACGTGGATATGTGCTACTTAAAATATGTTTTAAAGTGGAATTAAACTTTTTCTTCACCTATTTTGCAACCCAAGAATGGTATTCCATCAAATTGAGAGATATCGTTATTTTTAAAATACCCTTAGGATGTTTCTTTTTATTTGGACTGCTCCTATAAGCTAGTTAATATATGGTGTTGTTTCTGCAGCTTTGCCTTAACATTGTGAGAGCATTAGCATATTTTATATAGTCTTTTAAATCTGCTGCAGCTAATTATATAATTTCTCATCTTTGGTTTGAAGCCAGCAGCAGGACTCCATTTGAATTATTTAGAGTGATGTTAATTCTCTTGCTTAACTATCTCTTCTCTCACAGTTTGCAAAAGAAGCTGGGTCTAAGATGCCTGCAGTAGGGTCATTTTGGAAAAATTCTAGCTGGTC
Organism: Vulpes vulpes; assembly: GCF_048418805.1. Lineage (NCBI taxonomy): Eukaryota > Metazoa > Chordata > Mammalia > Carnivora > Canidae > Vulpes > Vulpes vulpes. The sequence continues at coordinate 47,954,240 of NC_132788.1, read as the reverse complement.
TCTCTCAGCCACTCCCCGGTCTAGCAGACTTCCAAGGAGGACAGAAGGAGAAAGGGCCAGCCTGTAGCACGTTAACTAATCTATGAGGTTGCCAGTTAGGGCAAGGTAAACTTTGATTCTAAAATTACTTGCTCACTTTTAGTTTGTGGTGATGAATTATTAGCAACAAGCACTTAATTGTAGTGGATGGTTCTAAAAAATATTGTCCAGAGGTGCCTGGGTGGCTCAGTGGGTTAAGTGTCTACCTTCAGCTCAGGTCATATCATCTCAGGATAGAGCCCCAGGATAGGCTTCCTGCTCAGCGGGGAGTCTGCTCCTCCCTCTCCCTCTCCCTCTACCCTGCCCCCCGGCTCATACTCTCTCTCTCTCTCACACACTCTCCCTCTCTCTCTCTCTCTCTCTCTCTCTCTCTCTCATATTCTCTCTCACACACAAATAAATAAAGCCTTTTAAAAAAATTGTCTAGGGCAGCCCTGGTGGCTCGGTGGTTTAGTGCTGCCTTCAGCCCAGGGCATGATCCTGGAGACCCAGGATCGAGTCCCACGTTGGGCTCCCTGCATGGAGCCTGCTTCTCCCTCTGCCTATGTCTCTGCCTCTCTCTCTGTGTGTGTCTTATGAATAAATAAATAAAATCTTTTAAAAAATTCTCTAAATTGAGGGTAAGCATCTTTGTCTGTAAAGAGCCAGACAGCAAATACTTTAGGCTTGATAAACCATACGGTGTTTTTTGTTGTTGTTGTTGCATCTTTTCGTCTCTACTGTTATAGTGTGAAAGTAGCCACATAAACACCTGAGTGTGGCTGTATTCTAAGAAAACTTTGTAAGAACAGGCTGGATTTGGTTTGCAGGCTGTGGTTTGCTGAACCCTGGTCTGAAATCATTGATTTTTAATCTTCTGGGGAATATGCTCCATCATGAGAATTAAATGAGAGGTATGGACCCTAGTCTAGAAAAATCAGCATTTCCTGCCAAGTGTACACACACCCACACACAATTCACATATATGAACCTTCAATACCAAGAAGTTACACATCCCCAAAATTCATATATGGATCAAGGTCAAGAACTCTTGATCTAGTTGTTTTCCTGACCAAGAGCCTTTGTAGTGACGTGCTGGATACTCTGGAATCCACCCATTCCTCAAAGAAACTAAAAAAAAAAAAAAAAAGATTTTGCTTCTACTTACCTCCCATCAGAAGATCTAGACTTTGAACAGACTCTACAGTTTCTATGAAAACATAGAAGTCCTGCATTAGAAGGACCAGTGGCATGCACCTTAGAGCTTTAAGGAGAAGAAGTCGTGGACACATTGGAAAGATAGGTAGACTTGGGAAAAGACGAGGGATCAGAGAAAGTCAACTTGTTACACTTCAGTAAAGAGTGGGTTACTTGGGTTTGGGTCTGTACTTTTAGATATGGCTGCAAAACCCACCTCCATATGACCCCTCTTGCGCTGTCCTGGCTTACCTTGTTCTTTCTATTATCTACATTTGTTCTGCTCTTTAAAATTTTTCTCTCATTGTCTTCTGGGTGTCAGTGTCAAGATTCCCTGAATTTATTGTGCTATTCTTAAAGGCAAGAGGCTAGGATTTTTTGTTTTTTTTTTTTTTTTAAGTTTTATATATATATATATATATATATATATATTTTTTTTTTTTATTAGTTCTCCAGCATGGGACTTGAAGTTTTATATTTTTTTTAGTTCTCTAGTGTGGGACTTGAATTCAAGATTCCAACAATCTTGAGATCAGGAGTTGCATGCTTTTCTGACTGAGCCAGCCAGGCACCCCCAGGGGCTAGTATTTTATACTGTCTTGTATACTCACTATTGTCTTTGTGCCTCACCTCCCCTTCCCCGGTTTCCCTTCTACACCCAGCTTCCCAGACATACCAGACCCTTGTTCTGCCTGTGGCCTCTGTATGCTGGTCCATGCTGTTCTCTTGGCTTCCCCCTCCCACTCTACCTGGTTAATTTTTGGTCATCCGTGAAGAGTCAGGGCAGTGTTACCACCTCTCCTGGAACCTCCTGGAACCTCCCCAACCTCAATATGGCACTCGTGGCTGTCTCTTGTGTTACTATGGCACTTGATGCTTCGAAGTGTGTGACTGGGTCTCACTGGATTATAATTGTTTGCGTCCCTGTTGGTCTACTTGAAGAGTCCATGAGCAGTAACACAGCCCGGGCACTCACTGTCTGAGAGTAAATTTGCTTGACAGACAAATGGTGTCCTCAGTAAGCAAGTACTTACTGGTTGACGGTAACTACAAGATAGGAAGAAGGGAAATAAGACAATAAAAGAGAAGGAAATTGATGAGTTTCAAGTAAATTTATTTTCTAAGTATTTTCTAAGACCATCCCGTCAACATTTCTCTTTTTTTGACTTAGTGGTAATTATAAAGAGAAATGTGTTAGATCAAATAGCATGCAGATGAGGCTGTGTTCTCCTGTTGAATGAGCATCCTTGGGCAATGTCGGCCCTTTTCTCCACAGACACTCCCCACACAAGGGCTCCCATGTCCTGGCCCCCTGGTGATGTTGCTATAAACTAAAGTGGTACAGCTTCCTAAAGGAGACAGGAGGTGAGATTTGGGAATCAGTTTTCCAGAAGTGATGGCTATGGGGTGGTGATTTGTTCACTACCAGTGGCAGGTGGCCCAAGCACTGGCATGACTACTGGGATGACTACTAGGGCTGGCTGTGCAGGGGTCTCCCTACTTGAATCTACTTGGCTTCAAAGGGACAGAATCTAGGACCAGCTCACATGATATTCTAACATCGGCATTACCAGACTACCACCAGGATCAGATGAATACAAAGCCCTAGTGTCAGTTTACAAACAGATGGGCTTGGGTGTGTATCTTGATACTCCCAGCGTCCTCCCAGGTCAAAGGCTGGTGGCTAAATGCATCGGCTCTGGATTAGCTGGTTTCAATCCCAGCCCCAACCCATACTAGCTTAACAGCTCTGTGAATCAGTTTCCCCCTCTGTAAGTTATGGCTAACAATAGTCTGTACCTCATAGGCTTTTTGTGAGACTTAAATGTACCATATAAAGAACGATTCCACGTCAAAAGAACACCGCAGCTATGCCAGTTGGCTACTGAATCCACAAGCAGTTGACTACTAGACACACAGACCTTTAGGAACATGCCGCTCCAAGGGTCTCTTCTCCGAGGGTCTCTTCTGCCTTCCGGGGCATCCTTCACAGGACTGGCACCCTTCCGGGACAGGTGTAGAAGACTTCTAACCATTGATGCCCTCCTAATTAAGGAATTGCAATATATAGAGATAGATAGACAGCATTGAAACATCGTGGCTACCACTACTGCTAATAATAAAGTAGCTGTTGCCCTTTACTGACTGAATATTGTGCTAGGCAGTAAGTATTCATATTTATCTATGGTATTTTTAATTTTCTCAGGAAGAATAGAAATAAGGAATTTGAGGGTCAGAGAAACAATAAAACCTCCGCGACAACACACAGTACATGGTGGAACTGGAATGTGAACCCAGATCTGCCTGCCCCCGCACCGTAACACGTTATCTTCACCATGGGGCCATTTCTTACTGGGATCAATTATAGCTCTCAGGGATTTAAAAATTGGCCACGATATTCATTGTGTGGCTTTTAATTAATATAAAAGTGTAGCTTCTATTTAATTATTGTTCTTTTTGCTTCTGATGATCAAAGGGAACACAGAGACCTGAAATATACCTCACTGTCCTTTTCCAAAACATAATCCAAGGCTGTGCTTCCTGCTCACAGCCTGACTCAGTGGTGAATCAAGGGGCTGAGCCAGCCTGTGTGTCCTTTACGTTTTGTGCCACCAGCTTTATCACTTGTCTTCTAGCCTCTCTGCCCCCCACTGCTCTCTCGTAAGAGTCCTGACACCCACAGCCTCCACCGTCTCCTCCTCCATTATGTTTCTCAGGCCCAGGGCAGCCCACCAAGCCCCGGCTGCCGTCCTGGTGACTCAGATGCCCTTTAAACAGCTCAGAGGAAAGGTGAAATTGTCAACATGGGGGCGTCTTGAACTTGGCTCTGGAGCTCGGTTAGGAGTCTGGGTTCTTTTCTAAACCAGACTGGAGTGTGACTTCCTGAAGATCCTTTGACCTGGTTTCTAAGGTCCTTCCTGGCTGTCCTTGTATGTTCACATTTCTCTTCGATCTTAGTGTAAAACTTTGGGAGATCTCTCAAGCTGCCTTCTGTTCCTCCGGTCTTTTGCAGCCTTTCAACGGGTTAATATACTGACCAATTGACCTAGTTACTTCTCCTAAGTTCCTGATTCATAGCAGTTATTCCGCTCCTTTAAGGAGCCAGTGCAGAAGCCGAGTCATTTTCAGGCACAAGGGAGAGATGACCGGGCTTTCCATTTCTGAGGTCTGATGCTAGAGCTCCACTCCTGTGTGTTGGTCCCGGGAGGCAGCTGCATGGTCAGGTGTGAAGCAGCTGGTGGACTAAGACAAGCCTGAGGTGCCCTGGGATGACAATGGGCTTTGAAGTCACTTGGGCCACTTGCAGTTGTATGCAACTTTGGGAGGGTAACTAATAGCTCAGAGCCCATTTCTTCATGGAGTTTTTATGAAGATTAAAAAAGGTAGCACACACTAGGCATTTGGCATAGTCCTTGATCTGCATCAATGCCTAATAAATGTCAAATACCTTCCCTCTTCTTCTATACTCTTCCAGTGTTCAAGTTCCATACTGTATTAATAACAACAGAAAGCATGCAATTATATGTTCTTTACAACTTGGGAAGGGCTTTTATGTGTGCTACCTCCTGCAGTCCTCACCAGAACCTGGTATAGATAGGTAGGGGGAAGGGCGAGGTTAGTTACACTGTACGGCTAAAGAAACAGATTCTCAACCCAGATCTGACTTCAAGTCAGTGCTCCGTTCTTTGTGTAACAGCCAGTTGATGTATACTTACTGATCATCTGCTGTATGTTCAACTCTGAGCTTAGTACTATGCAGAGGGGTTGGAGGACATGGTCCTTCTCCCCAGGAGATCTTGGGTGACTTAAGTGGGGTGGTGATAGGCAGAAGATATGTGAAACAAGAAATATTTATGTATGCAAGGCTGTGAAAGTACAGTACATAGTGTTTACTTTTTAAAATGTGATTCCTTTTTCCTGACACTTTTTTCTTTTTTTTTTTTTTTTTTTCTGACACTTTTTTCATAAGGATCTTAAGAGAAGCAGAATTTAAAAGTGAGGCTTGATTCAGCTCAAGTCATAATCGGAAAAAATAAATAAATAAATAAATAAATAAACTCCCACTCTGTGTTTCTAGGGCAGAGCAGGGTTTCTAGCCTTGATACATTTTTTTTTTGTTGGATAGAGTTCATCTTCATTAAGGAGGTCGTATGAAACATTCAGGGTGGTGGGCACAATATTCCTCTCTATTTGTTTATACCTCTGACCCAAAATATTAAGTACCAAAAATCAGTTTGTAGTCCAGAAATCTGGTGCTGTCATTAATACCATTTTCTCCCAGTTCCAGAAGTGGCAACTCTAACCCTGCCCTGTCATCTGGCCTTCCCTCTGCTTCACTAGCTCCTTCCCACAGGTACCAGCCCCATCCCTGTATCTTCCCAAGTGTCTTTAATTCTTCTTTCATTCTCTGAGTCCCAGCAGGAACCTCTCAAGTGATCTTTATTCTTCTCTTCATTCATTCATTCAACAAGTATCTTTTGAGCATTCCTTTGAGCCAGGCACTATTCTGGGTGCTGCCACCATATGTAAAACAGATATGGTCTTTGCCTGAGGGAACGTAAAGTCTAGTGTGAGGGATAGACATTAAAAGAATAACTCTAGGAATAATGTGCACTATGATAAAGGAAATACAAGGGCCAGGAGACAGTGTGGAACTAATGTCAGGGTTTAGGAAAGACTTCTCTGAGGATGTGGAAGGAAAGCTGAAATCTGAAGGAGGAGTAGGTGTCAGCGAGGTCACCAAGGTGGATGAGTCAGTGAGCGTGTGGGTAACATTGAGTGTTTTCAGGAGGAGAGAAAGCATGTTTCAATACTAGAATTGAGGAATGGAAGGAAATCCAGAATGGCTGGAGTGGAGAGAGGAAGAGAAAAAGTGGCAGGAAATGAGTTTGGGGCCAGGCTGTGGTGTATCTTCTAAAACCATTTTAATGACGTGGAACATCCTTGGAACAATAGTAACCAGGGCATGACATGCATGACCCAATTCACATTTTAAAAAGATCTCTCTGGAAGCAGAGTGGATGAAGAATGGATGGAGGGACCCAAGAGTGAATGCAAGATACTACCAATCAGATGACACTTAAGATTGTCATTGTGGGGATGTTGGTGACCTTTCTTGGGTTGTTGACAGGGGGATGGAAAGCAGTGCACAGAATTAAGAAGCATGCAAAAGCACAAGTGAGTGGTCATGGTGACTTACTGAATGTAAGGAATCAGGGATAGAAGGGTCAGGAACAACTGGAAGTTCCTATGCTTGGGTGCCTCTTGGATGGTGGCACTGTTCACTACTACTGTTTGCATAGGAGAAGTGAGAAGTAGATACACTCCAGCTTTGTCTGTGTGGGAGACATTGGGTTGAGGTACCCCCAGAACAGGTGTCCCTCTTCCTACCACTCCCCCTCCCCAGTTCCTTCTGCACACAGATTAGTGGCCCTCAAACTCCATCTTGACCACATCATCCCCTTTTAGGGACCTTTCAATGAAACACTGTTTGTAGAACTGTGGTCATCCTCTTTGCCCTCCATTGTCCAAAGCTTGTCTCTCATGAGCCCCCCTCTATAAAGTTCATTGGGTTCCTCCACAGCTCCCATGCATTATCCTCCACGTTACTCATATGTCTTCCAATTCCTAATTCAGTCTCCTCAGACATACTCCTTTCAGCTCTCCCAGACTATTTACTTCAAGCTTTTTATTCTTGCTATTCATTTTGGAACACTCTACCCAACATCCCTGCTATTTTCTCCTTTTATGGATTCTGTTTTTCTAATTTACTTAGGAAATCCAAATCAGAAATTATAATGTACCTCATGCCTACCTCCTTCCACAGTGCTCTGTGCATAGTTATCCTCCAAATATATAAGGGCATGGACATACAAAGGGCAGGTCTATGGAGTGAAAGATGAGGCAGGTTGATAGAGAAGAGAAGGTTGATAGAAGATATGTAGATGTGGACATAGTTATAGATACATATTGCTGTATCTATACACATGGACACATACATCGAAGGATAAGGGGTTAATCATTTATTTGGTGTATAATAACAGAGAGAGAAAACATTATAAAGTTTGAAATGGGGAGATGACACATGGAATGTAGTAATTTATAAAAATTATCTGACTCTTCCATATGGGTAGGTTTGAAGGGGAAAACAATCGCTAGTGATTAATGAGTTCTTTTTATCCACCAGGCTCTCTGCTGAGCATTTCACATGGATGAACCACCCTGTGAGAGTGGTACTATCATCATCCCCATTTTACAGAGCACGAGTACAAAGTTAGAGAAGGTAAACTATTCATTGGTGGAGCCAAGATGCAAAATTAGGCTGCCTAACTGAAGAGCCCATTCTCTTAACCACTACACTAAAGTGTCTTCTGGAAGAAGAGGAAAAAGAGAGGAGTCCAAGTGTGTGCTGGGAATGGAGAGTGATTTTCAAACTGATTCTGGGATCGCTAGGGTTCCAGGAAGAGTCTCTGAGCCTGCAGTGAAGAGGAGCCTTCCCCTTCAGCCAAAGCATCCCCACTGGCATCTGTCTTAACATTGGGGATCTAAACAGGATTTGAAGAAAGGATCCCTTGCTTAAAAAAAAAAAAAAGTTGAAAATCACTAGGATTTCAATTGTTTGGCTTGTCAAGGGAGCTAAAGAACTGGTACCAGGCACTGCCTAAGATCCTATAAGCCTGTCAAAGCCTTCCTGAATGAAAAGAAGGGATATTTATTATTCCCAAAGAAATGAATCCACTAGCTCTAACTTTTAAATTAAGGCATTTTTAAAAAACTTAAATCAGCAACAGAAGTTGTTTACTTGTTTTTGAAACTCTTGGGAAAGAAAATTTCTTTTTGGCTCTTTTGACAAATTATAAGTCAACTAATTAAATAGGAGTATTTTTTGAGTCTTACAACTGCCTGTGAAGTAGATATGGCCAGCCATTAGTTAGCTAATTTTGCCAAGCCAATACTAGACACAGAAAGGTCAGGCAATTTGCTCAAACTCGTTGCTTATTCACTGCTCTAATTCCTGTGCCTAGCACGTAACAGTTGCCCAACAAGTGTTTGGTGAATTCATTGAACACAGACAGTGAGTGACAGAGTTGGAATCCAAGCCCTTCAAAATTGAGACTTGGGGCCCCTGTTAAGTGTCTGACTCTTGATTTCAGCTCAGGTCATGATCTTACGATCATGGGATCCAACCCTATCATGGAGATAGGCTCCATGCTGGTCTTGGAGCCTGCTTAAGATTCTCTTTCCCTGTCCCTCTGCCAGTCCCCACCACCTCCTAACCCCACTCTTGCGCTGTCTCTAAAAAACAAAACAAAACAAAAATTGAGTCTAGTTTTATTATCCCACCCTGTCTAAAGTATGGCAAGAGTCTAGTCTATGGGAAGTTACCACTGTAAGTGAGTATAAATTTAACAGTGGAAATCAATATTTTGTGTTTCATCTATCAATTTAGTATCTAGAATGCCCCTTTTTGGGGACACCTGGGGGACTCTGTTGGTTAACTGTCCAACTCTTAATTTTGGCTCAGGTCATGATCTCAGCAGGGTTGTGGGATGGAGCCCTGTGTCAGGCTCTGTACTCAGCATGGAGCCTGTTTGTGTCTCTCTCTCTGTTCCTTCTCTCCCTTGGTCACATTTCTCTCTTCATCTCTAAATAAATAAATAAAATCTTAAATAAAAAAAACAATAACAATGCTCTCTCCTGTCTCATGAGCTTGATAAATCTCCCCCTACACTTCCTCACTCTTCTGCATTTCAGGTTGGAATCTGTACAATCTCCTAGACAATGTGTCTGCCAGATATTAACTCTTACTGCTGCCACCTATAACAATGAAATGTTTCTTTGATTATAAACCTTGATGCAATTTATAGAGTGAACTTTATCCTGATTTGGGGGAAAGAGGCTACTTATTACAAAATATTCAATGCATTTTTAGAAAGAAAAATTAAGATGTTATATATGAGTTCTATGAGGCTATAGAATGGATTCATTCATTTTGCTAGTCACTTGAAATTATTACATTTTAGTATGCCTGTTAGGAATAAGCATAGCATTTGACTGTAAAAATGTTTGGAGAAGAGAATAAATAAAGATCCATGGCAGGATTTGGACATGGTCTCTATTTGTTTTCTGGTCTGTCTGGCTTTAAGGAGCGTGAGCTGGCAGGCCCATGAGCTGGCTACACTACCTCACGCTCTGGAAATCTCCTCAAATTCCAAAATGCATGTCAGGCCAGTTGGGCAGTCTCCAGCCATCTAGAGAACACCTCTCAACTGGCGACTCCCCATAAAAAATCTATGCTAATCTCTGCTGAAAACATTCTCAGGATAACTAATTACTTTTAAAATGCCACGTTACCATGGTACATGAAACATATGGGTGGAGGGTCATGTAGTTGGGATTCAAATTAAGTCTCCAGGTTGTAAGTTTTAGTTTGTGCTTAATTTGAAACACAATGAGAAAACCATCCTACCAGGCTTGGCTTGCTTACTCTTTTGCCTTTCCTCCTCCTGGTAGTTTTGCCTTCTACCTCCTAAATTCCCACTGGTGTTCTGTTTTAAAGGCAGGGTGGGGATTGTTTGAAAGCTTTCACATGGGAAGGGGCACTGGATCTGATCCCTGTGAAATGCCACTGACCACAGGAAACATGAACCACAGGTGATCCAAGAGCCACAACCACAACAAACAGAGAAAACCAAACAAAAACTCTACCTCAATACCCAGTGTAGCTGTTTTAGTTATAGGCGATCCAAGGATCATTTTTCTAAAAGTAGAGATAGGTGAATATTCACCATCATTCGTATACACACATACAGAATTTAATTTTAGTTTTATACTTTGGCTATTAAGGAAAGGCATCTAGAGGGTTGTAGAGGGAAAGAAGGAGGGAAGCATAACTGAAGAAGAAGTGAAAGAGGTAAAAGGAAAAAGGAAAGGGTAGGATTGGATGATGAAGCTAAGATTTACTGGCCATCTACTCTATGTCCCTTGCTAAATATAGGCAGGCTGGGCATCTTATTGGAGGGGGAAGGACTACCAAGACTCAGGGATGGGGAGATGAGCTTAACCAGTGGAGAGAAGGGAAGAACTTGAGAGGGGAAGAGAGCTACCTGGAGGAACCAGTAGTCTCTGGAAGTTCCAAGTTGTGTAATCCACTCTTAGATCTACTGAGTGTCCCACTCTGGGTAACCGAGTGGCTGGATTTCATGATGCTGGATTTCAAATGCAAAAGTTATTTATGGTGTGTGTGTTTTATGGATGTTTTTTTTTCTTTTGCTCTTGGGATACTCAGGGTTTTGCTTCTTGGTATTCTGGAAGTTTGATCTGGCTTTCCCTGTAGTTGTCAGTTAATTCACCAACTGGGACCTGAAGCCGATAGGCACCTCATCCCTCCCGAGCCTGAAGTTTAGATGTGAGTAAGGAGTACAATGACTCACAACCCTCTGACTCCCATCCTTAAAAATCAAATTCTCTTGATTTGCTGGCTTTTTTGTTTTAAAACACTTCTTATTTCCTTCAAGATGGTTTTCATTGTTGACCTAGAACTATTCAATTTCTGTGACTTTGAAAAAAGAAAAAGAACGAATCTTTCCTTTTCTTCAGTCTTCAGAGTTATGATATGTTCTAAGGATTAATGAATTAATTGCTTTAAAATCGTATTATGATACTATTATACTTAGGCTTAATTTATTATTATATTTTCTCATTCATTTCTCATGAATAGAGCTTTAAATTCCTCATGGGAAATTTTGGGTACAATTAGTAGAGATTCCAGAACATAATGCAACCATAAATGTTTCTTTTCAATATTTATTTGCTACTTAGTGCCTTGTAAAACAATTCCTAAAATCACTGGGTCTCTCCAATTATCTTTACCTTTCAAGTAATCTCTTTCCTATTTATATTTGATTGAATTATGAGATTTTACTATTTGCCAGGGACTAAACTGGATGCTGGGGATATAATAATGAATAAGCTATTAGGGATTCCTGGGTGGCTCAGATGGTTAAGTATCTGACTCTTGATTTCGGCTCAAGTCATGATCTCAGAGTCCTGAGATCTCAGCCCTACTTTGGGCTCTGTGCTGTGTGTGGAGCCAGCTTAAAGACTCTTCCCTCTCCTTATGTCCTTCCCTCCTGGTCATACCTTCTCTCTAAAACAAACAAACAAACAAACAAACAAACAAACAAACAAACAGAGCTGTGATCCTTGCCCTCAAATAATTCCTGTGGTCTTTTTTGTTGTCATTGCTTGTTTGTTTGTTTTGCTTATGAGATAATTAATGATCAACTCTGAATTTGGCAACCTCAGAAAATATCAGGTTAATATTTTCATTAACAATCATTTTGCTGCTTTATTTTATTCTTCTATAAAAATCCCTTCCTCTTTTCTAAATTGACATTACCAACTTGGAATAAAAATAATCCAGACTAGAATCAAAGGAAAATTAATCCTTTTCTCTGGTCAGTGCTGTGATCAGCTGAATGCACTTGTCACCTGCCAATCATACAAAGTTCTAGCCAACGTATTCCTTTATCATGTCATATTTCTAAAACCTTGTTTTCCCATAAGCATGAACTTTAACTTTTTCAGCATTTCTGAAATTCTCTCACACACAGTATCACAGGTTTTGCTGGGTAAAACCACTGAGCAACAATTTATAAAGAGAATTATATTTATCTTGTTTTTGCTTCACATTGTGAAGAGAGTCTGGGCTGCCAGAGTTTTAAGACAAGGGAAAAAAAAAGTGATTTTGTGGGCAAATTAAAACTGTGATAGCAAAGGAGTTATGCATATAACCTTTTTCTGTGTATCTCCATTAAAAATCATTTATTTGAGAAGATGGTTAGGAAGAAAAAAATGAAAAAAGTATTTTAAAATTCTTATGAAACAAAGGTGTTAATGGCAGTGCCAGAATTCATAACTGGATGCAATTTCAAAAAAGTATTTATTCAGATATGAAGTCAAAGGCAAATATATTTTTTAAGATTTTATTTATTTATTTGAAAGAGCATGCTTACATGGGGAAGAGGAGCAGAGACAGAGGGAGAAGTAGACTCTGCTGAGCAGGGAGACCTTTGGACTTGTGGGGTGTGGAGGAGCTTTATCCCAAGACCCTAAGATCTGGACCTGAGCCTAAATAAAGCAAATGCTTAACCACTGAGCCATCCAGGTGCCCCAAGGGGAAATAACTTAACATACGAATACTGTATACTAAGGGACAATACATTTTATATAGGCTCTGGTGAAAGAATGTATAGTCTTCTTTTTTCCTGCTAAGTATCCAGGGAAAATATCGTGGGACCTTGCTTTGAGGATGTTTTAGGGATCCACTTGGGTTTTATTTTTCAGCTGAGTCCGACCTAACACCAGGCCTTTCAGGCAGACATTAGTAAAAGCCATGTGGCCTCTATCAGGACATTTTCACATCTCCCTGCATGGTACACAGAGCACTTCCCCGGTATAAGTCATATACTTTCCCAGCTCATCACAGTCAGAAACCCCTTCTGCCCAGCTCTATCCATGCTGATTACTGTGATGAGGATGCCAAGACATCCAGGAACGGTTTGGGAAGTACGGGTCCCCCTGGAGTAGGTTTTATTATGGAACAGACACTGAGGGAAATCTATTTCATTGCATTTCCACAAGCATCCTGGAGGCGGATTCGATGATCCTCATTTGTTCACATGGGGAGTGTGGTTGACAAGGCGAGGGGCCTGTCCAAAGATGCCATGTCTGTGACAGAACTCCTGGAGTGTGCCATTGACTGTCATACCATCTTACTCTCCTAAAAAAAACCGTCAGCCCTCTACAGAAGCTAGAACTGTTTTAACCTTTTCAGTTCACTGGATCCTCTTGTTAGTTAAGGTGTGTATGATGAACTCTGAGATGATGATCTGTATGGCCCTAACACATCTCCTGTCTGGTTAACCTCGACACAAGAAACTGTTCAAATCCAATCCATATCCTGGTAGTAGCTCTCCTTCAGAATGCACGGGGCAGCTAAAATTGAGAAATTAATGATCTGTGTGGCAGAGGTACCAGTCCCAGAGACCCTTCACCCTCTGCTTCAGGCACAAATACTGCGACAGTAGGGCCATTCTAGAGTCTGCCCTAGCAAATGTGACCTCAGGTGTCTGATCCTCCCATGTCTGATGCTTGGGCTCTAGGGGAACCTTATAGATACCCACCATCTTCTTTCAAAGAGCAGATATGCCACTGTGATCCCATGGGTGGGCCTGTCAGTGGTGACAGACATCCCTAGAGAGGTGAGGCCATTGCATGGAACAACTTACCTTTCTCTTAGATACAGGAGTTTAGCTCAGGAAAGGTGGCCACTGCTGGGAAAATCTAGCAGTCTCTATAGATCTCTGTTCTAAAATTTGAAACCACTGATGATTTTTCAAGTTAAATTTGAGGGGCAGCCTGGTGGCTCAGCGGTTTAGCACCGTCTTCGGCCCAGGGCGTGATCCTGGAGACCCGGGATCGAGTCCCATGTCAGGCTACCTGCATCGAGCCTACTTCTCCCTCTGCCTGTGTCTCTGCCTCTCTCTCTCTCTCTCTCTCTCTCTCATAAATAAATAAAAATCTTAAAAAAAAAGTTAAATTTGAAAATTTTTATCAATTCTTATATCTCCCCATTGGCAGATTATGAATCAATGTCTTTGTTAATTGTAAAAAAAAATGTTTTTTAAAATTTCTAAGAAAAAAAAAGACATAGCATTTTTGTGTGAACTATACACAAAATACACTTCTTCTTTTCACTACCTCCTCTACCCACCCCCTCCCCGGACCCCATCAGCAATTTATGGCCTATTTCCTAGAGGTTGGTTTAATGCCACATTAGGGTCTTCACTGCACCTTCTGTGCCCGGATGCAACCGCAGTGGCCCCCCTAGAATGTCCCCACAGTGCTAGTTTTTTTCTATAGATCTGTCCAAGAGCAATCTGAGGGATTGGGAAGGGCTTAGGTCCCTCAAGAAATGGTCTGTTTTGGTATGCTTGAGTGGTTCAGTGGTTGAGCCTCTGCCTTTGGATCAGGGCGTGATCCTGGGGTCCTGGGATCCAGGCCCGCATCAGGCTTCCTTCCTGCAGGGAGCCTGCTTCTCCCTCTGCCTATGTCTCTGCCTTTCTCTTTGTCTCTCATGAATAAATAAATAAAATCTTTAAAAAAAAAAAAAAAAAGAAATGGTCTGTTTTAAGGAAGGGATATCCACCCTTCCTATTTCAGGTTTAGAAGGAAAAAAGGGAAAAAAGGAAACAAGTATTTAGATTACTTTGGGGATACTCTCCATTTTTGTTAGGCACAAAATCAGTAATTCCCTTTCAAATGGCTACTGACTGGACAAAAACATTGTGTATACTCAGGCTGAGTGTACTTCTGTTTTGTCAAATTCTTTTGTCTTCTGTGCTCTTTCATTATCTCCTCTAAAGAGGCAGATCACAGATCACAGATTAGTTTTAAAAGAAGTAACAATGTCTTGATTTCTGTAGAGTAATTTTATCACTGTACTGCCTATTGGTGCCTTTCAGTTATTATTGCTGGTTTCTATAGCATGTAATTTGCATCTGAAGGTAGCTTACAGACAGGTAAGGAAATTGCAGGGCACCCATCCAGTTTTGTCATAGTAAACCAAACTCTGTTAGGGGAGCTGGGACCATGTACTGGGTCAGTAGCTCTCTGTGAACTCTGAAAATAGCATCTGGAGAAGACAAGAAAGGAGAAGCATATGGGGGCAGACGTCTTTACCAAGGCAGAGGAAGCAGAATGACGGGTGGTATAGGGCAGCAGTGTTCCCAGAGAGGAAGGTGCTGGTTGCTGGAAGTTTCTCCATGTGGAGTTGTAGATGCAAGCTTGTTTCAGGTGGGAATGGGCAATTCTCATTCCCAGAGGGGATTTTGTTTTCTTTTAAGGAGTACTCAAGTCCTTGAAGTTAAAGAGCAGACTAGTTTTCACCCAAAATGCCTCGTTGCCCTGTGAATCTCTCAGTACTCGCCTCCTTCCTTACCCTGGATTTTGAAATCTCTGCCAGATGCCTTCCTATAAAGCCTTTAGCATCCTTTACCTTTGAGGAAAAATAAATAAATAACAATAACAATTAATAGCTGGAGTTAATTGGAGGTTTACAGTGTGTCAGGCATTGCTTCATTGTACACATGATCTCATAAAACCCACCCCAAATGCTATACGTTGGTATTATCCTGCTTTGCAGATGAGGAAATCTTAGAGAAGCAGGTAAGTTGCTTGAGGTCACACAACGGAGAGCCAGGTTTCCCCACAGGCCTGCCTGACTCCAGGGCTCTTGCTTTTAACCTGTGGGGAGCAAGGGCAGGGGGAGGGGTATGGCTTTCACAGATATTGTGTCTTCAGTTTCATATGCAAATATTCACTTCTAATACCCTCTTTGGACAAAGATGAGGTTGACAGTATTAAAAAAAAAAAATCAAGGATGCCTGGGTGGTTCAGTGGTTGAGCATCTGCCTTTGGCTTAGGACGGTCCCGAGGTCCTGGGATCGAGTCCCATATCCAGCTCCCCACAGGGTGCCTACTTCTCCCTCTTCCTGTTTCTCTGCCTCTCTTGCGTGTCTCTCATGAATAAATTAGTAAAATCTGAAAAAAAAAATGCAACTGAGTAAATTTGAAGTTCTAATTTGCTTTATTCACAAACTGAGCAGCATCCCATCTAGCAAGGAGAAGGAAGCTCTGAGGAATTACACAAAATGGCAAGTTTTTATAGGAAGGAGGGTGGGGCAAAGAGTTATTAGTAAAAGGCCTTATTTCAGGCAAGGTCAGTTTTCCTCAGGAGGAAGAGCAGGGGGTCTTCTCCTGCAGATTACCTCATCTTTTGAGGCATGGAGAGAGCTCTATGGCACGTTACCACACTGAGTCTAATCCAAAAATTTCTTCTGACTGACAGTTAAGGTGACATTTCTGGGGGGAAAGTTGGAAATGCTATTAGTATTAAGCCCCAGTTGGGTGCCTTGGCCTAAATGACACCATTTTGAGCCTATGGTTTTCTTTTTAACCAGAAGTTATAGGTTTAAATAGGAGCAGTAGCATTCATGAGTTTATATTCCAGCCCCCCCTCCATGAGGCCAGTCTTGGCAGGACAGCTAGCAGCAGAGGCTCAGACCCAGGAGATGCTGGCAGCCAGGTTGTCCATCCCTTGATCTCATTTCCTTTCCTACAGCATAAAATAGCCGCTACTGTATGATAGTGAAAATGTGTTGCCTCGTGCTGACACAATAAAGCATTTATATTAGGAATGCTCACAACAACTTAGGAGCCCCAGTCTCTGTTTGCCGAGATATCTATGCAAACTTCTGTAAACAGGTTCCTTTTTCCTTCAAATACTTTGAAGAGGTAATGTATTTTTTATTTTTTATTTTTACTTATTTTTATTTATTTATTTATTTATTGGGGATCCCTGGGTGTGGCAGCGGTTTGGCGCCTGTCTTTGGCCCAGGGCGCGATCCTGGAGACCCAGGATCGAATCCCACGTCGGGCTCCCGGTGTATGGAGCCTGCTTCTCCCTCCGCCTGTGTCTCTGCCTCTCTCTCTCTCCCTCTGTGACTATCATAAATAAAAAAAATAAAAATAAAAAAAAATTTTTATTTATTTATTTATTTTGGTAATGTATTTTTTACTGCTAAAGCTTTAGGGTTTCTTGTTCAAGAAAATCTGTGCGTCTGAGTATCCATCTCTCAGCACAAAGCTGTAAGGAAAAAAAGCCCTTTCTTTGCTAACTCAACAATAGGAATTGATTACTTACATCATGCCCCCACAAATTATACGACCACAAGAAAGGACAAATTGAGAAGCCTATTGTCTAACCTAGTTTATAATTAGCATAATCGATATTCTTTTTCTTTGTCCTTCACCCAACATTTTCTCCTGCCTGATTTGAATAATAAAATGGCCTGTCTTGTTTGGATGATAAGAAATTTCTTATCTTCTCCTGAGAAATGATAGATAGTATTGGCTGAGATTTCCTAATTCCTATGCCTTATTCAAAATGTCTTAGATCTTTTATACTAATACCTATAACACATTTTATTTCCTTCCATAATTTATCTGTTCTGTATTCTCCATCTCCTACTAATTCAGACCTCATCAGGAAAAGAGAAACAAAGCCTATTCTAACCATTATTCTTTCTTGAGTTGTATTAGAATGTCAACACAGTTCTATTTTAAGATCCTAAGCTCAAAAGCTCATTTTTAAGGGTGAGAATCTGTCTAGACTACAATCTCAAAGCAGCCCTAGAATGTCGGGAAAAAATTTAATGTTCTTAGAAATGTTATTTTTAAACTTAAAAGATAATTTAAATAATAATATTAATTATTAAACCCAATAACTCCTACCTCTAAATAGGTGATCACTAAAACTTTGTTTTTAGGCTATTCTTTTGAAGATTTAAAACAAAATTGTTTTTCTGGAGAAATTACATTAAAAGTGATGATAAAGGTTTCAGGCTAATTCACCAAAAGCTGTTTAACCTACACTGACCCTGGGCCCTGGTTTCCTCTGAGCCCTGGCCTGCGGGGAAGCTGGGGGCAAGGGGTGAGGCAAAAGTCTTTCTGGTGTCCGCAAAACCTCCCCATATACCCTAGTTTAGGCTTCTGTGACTTCCCTCTTTGATCATTCTTCAGGCCATTGCCAAATCAATCTTTCCTACAGCCCAGACCTGGTTATGTCACTATCTACTAAAAAAATCTTCCCAAGGACAACAGTACTGAGACAGGACTTCAGAGTCCTGCACATTCTGCTCTCCACCCACACTTCTAGACTTTATCAGTAGTTTCCATCCCGCAACTAGCACATGCTCTATGCTCATATCAAACTGAGAGCCACCCTCAGTTTGCCAGGTAGAATTCAGGGTTTCATTCTTGTCCTTCAATTCTGCCTCTTGCTCATTCCTGTCCTTCAAAATTTAGCACAAATGCAGCATCTGTGAAGTCTTTCCAAACCTTCAAGTCAGAAGTAGTCATTCTGTCCTCAGAAATCTCTTAGCCCTTTATATGTATTTCTTATGCACTGCTTTCATTCAATTTTATAATTATTCAACAAACAGCACAAGATTTTGCTGTTATTGTTATTCCTTGATTTTTAAAAGTGCTTTATTTGACAAACTAATAAAATGAAAAGAAGAAAACATCTGCTTCCTGAATTTACTCCAGTGACTTTGTCTATCATGAATCCCACTTATGAAGGTGAAGATAGGAATTCATGCTGTGTGGTTGCAATGGTGATTCTGTTTTCTCTGGACCATTAGGTAATTGGGTTGAGTGGAATGGTCCTAGAAGCTAGCAATGATGGTGGCTTAGGATGGAAAAGAACAATGAAACACATTTGTGTGTCTTTGTTTCAATTTTTAGGTAAAAGTACTCTCTGGGAGAGTTAAACCTCATTTGCGCTGTGCTTTATTCAGTTAGTCAAATGATACCTTGCTGGAATTTGTAATGGGAAATGGGACTTCTGACTGGGATAGGTATCAGTTAGGAAACCTCGCCATTGACAGACTTCAAGGCAAGAGAATGAATGAGCTCACCTAAGTGGGAAATCCAGATGTGGCCTTCAGGATAGATTTGAGCCAGAGGTTTATGAGGTCTCAGGATTGTGGCTTGATTTCTTTGAAAAGCTTTTGATTTTGTTGTCCTGTGTATTCCATCTTTGACCTCATGGGAGTAAGATGACCATCCAGAGGTCCCAGGGCTTTTGCAGGTTCCCAGCTCTGGTGAAGGAAGAAGAAGGGGGGAAGCTTCTCTTTCATCAGCTATTGAACAGAATCCCCGAGCTTCCCTCTGATTGCACTAAATTATATTACATGTCTACCTCCACGGTATGCAGGAAGAAAATGATGATTGGCTTCGGCTAATCAAGGCCTGTAACCTGGATTTGGGGTGGGGGGTGGTATTGATCCTCCACAAACAATACAGATACTGATGTGGTGAGGACAGTGTCTATCCACCCTAGGCTGGCTTGGAGGCCAGAACTGTCTGGGGGCAGCATGAAGTCATTGTACCTGTGAATTCCCCAACAGGAACAGGACGAGGCAGGGAGTAAGCAAGGGGCTCATTTATCTTTTAACAACCTCTGTTCTGCTCTGTGCCAGGCACTAGTCTAGGTGCCGGAGTTGTGAGGTGAAAACACAGACCAGGTTCCTACCCTCACAGAACTTACAATCTATTGGAAAGGGAAATAAATGAAGTGAACGAGAGAATTTCAGATTGTATTGCTGTGAAGGAATTGACAGGATGCCTTGCAGAGATAGGTGGTGAGGGATTCTAGGAAGGATGCCTAGATTTCAGAAAGAAGATGAGGAGGGCAAAAAACCAAACTTTGCCTCTTTGCAGTTTTACTGAGGGCACTGGCTGGCCTCTTTGCAGTTTTACTGAGGGCACTTCCTGTCCTATGGAGGCTGCCAGTGCCCAAGCAGAGGTGTCCAGATCAATCTGGAAAGGCACAAAGGAAGCTTTTCCCATCTCAGCTGGTCTTCACAGTTCCTGTTAACCCAGATTAGCCATCCTGGCTCTCTGAGGGTCTCTTCTTTCCTGGCCCACCCTTTCTTTCTAAAATGCAGAAGGGAAGAAGATAGAAGTAGAAGGAGAGCTGAAACCATTGCCCTCACCCAGCCAGTATTCAGACACTTTCTCATTTCCTTTGAACACGCAATGTTCAATAGAGACCCCTGTTGAACAGGACCTTTAGAAGAGTTCCCTACTAGAACTATGCTGATTGACATTTCCTCACTACTGGAATGTTACATGATGTTTTGAGCTGCTTGAAATGCTATTTCCATAGTATTTGTTTTAGGATAGCCATAGCTTTGTTATTTGTTATTTGTACCCTCAGCATGTAGACACACAACTTTAAGCTTTTCAAAAATATGTGTAATTGAGAAGTCTTTCTTGGATTTATATCTAACAATAAACATATAAGACCCTGTTTGATATTTGCTTCACTGGCAGTGAAACTAACCATATGAAGAATTCTTGAGATCTGGTGTTGGTAGGTTCATCCATAAATTTGAAGGGAGTTTTTTTTTTATTTTTGGCAAATGGATCCTAGTGATTTTATGCTTTTGTATGGAAATTATATTGTTTGTGGTTTAGTAGGTTGTTCCAAGACCATATTTGAATCGTTGGTATTTTCTTAGGCCATGTATCAAACTTGGGCTTTGGAGGGGGTGGACAGTCTCCTTCTAAAACATTTGTGTGTGAGTGTAGCCTTAACATTTTTTAGACTGAAAATAGTTCTGAGAGCACTAACTACAATATCTTGTTTCTTAGAAAATATTAAAAACTGTTTGTCTGACATTAGCCGTATGGTGACATATAGAATCATTATAACTTGATTTTGTAACTTGACCAAAGCATTCATAAAGTGGATGACAATGAAATGGGAATAAACAAGCTAAAGAAAAAAATAATAATAATTATAAAATAAAAAGTAAACACACACAAAGCCAAAAAATAACAACAACAAAAAACAACCAAAATGAGACATATTAAATGCCAACTAATAGAAAACACATTTGTTTTAAGGTTAGAAAATGTTTCAACAAGTTATATCAAGGCTTCCATAGCAGTATTCCTGCCTCTGAGTTAGAATCAGACATTTTCCGTTGCATTCTCTTTAATTTGCCAAGTGTGTGTGACATAATATAGTTATGTCACATCAGAGAGCTTAAAAAGACCTTGAATTTTTAATCTTCTGCTGAAGGACAACTGATAGAAGCAATTCATCAAAACTCCTTTTAAGTAAAAACATCTTGTGATTAAGCATTTAAAGTTTAATACTTAATTTAGTTTCAAAGTTTTACAAGAATTGTTTACAGGAATTTAGTTTGCAGCGTTTTATAGGTGCCAAAAAAGAAAGTTTCTTTTCCTGCTCCCCCTTCCCATTTAAATGGAACCTGGCACAAAGGAATTCAAATTTTTATTATTTGGTGATTATTTAAATTATAAGAGAATGTTCTTCTTGCCTTATAAAATGATTCACAGCAGTGTCTTTTAAATCAAGACTTTGGAGGGGCACCTGGCTGGCCCAGTTGGTTGTGTGACCAACTCTTGATTTCGATTCAGGTCAGGATCGCAGGGTGGTGAAATCACCCTGCCTCCAGCTCCATGCGCAGCAGAGAGTACGCTGGAGGTTCTCTCTCTCCCTCTCCCACTGCCCCTCCCCACTGCTCATGTGTGTTCTTCCTCTCTCTCTCTCCCTCTCTCTCTCTTAAAGCATCTCTACTCTATCATCTATTCCTCCAGTTGGATAGGTAGCCTGGTGCACTGCAGGACACAGAGAAGTTCTTTCAGGGGACCTCTCTGGAGCCTTGTCTTCAAAAGGATTCTGAGGCCATATCCAAACTCTTGGTATAAAATCAATTTGTTTGCAGTGATAAAGAAACAGAGAGGATCAGTACATCTGCCTCAAGTTTGTAGCAACTAATGTAGTGAATAAAGCCCTAGATTTTGGAATTAAGGAGACCTGGGTTTCGTCCACGGCTGCAAAACCTACCAACCATGAGATTGTGGGCGAGTCATTTATCTTCACTGGGATTTAGTTTCCTTATGTTAAATAGAGATCATAGATTAACTTCAAATGAATTGAATCGAATTAAACTGAACTAGCATTTATTAAACACTTCCTGTGCGTAAAGCAATCTAAATTTGTTGTTGATGGTTACGAGGAGCAAATAACAGCTATTACCCTCTAAAGTATCATACAAAATGTAAATGGTTCTATGGTGTGCAATGTCTTAGGCTCTCATTACCTTTCTCTTGAGCAGTTAGCTCCCTCATTATTCTCCACAGAAACACTTCCTCAAAAAAAAAAAAATTGTTCTGTAGGATACAGCGAGGCATTGATCATGCTGTCCTCCAGTTCCCAAGCCTTCTGTGGTAACCGTCATTCCACTCCTGGCAGTGATTTGGCCTTGTTTTCTCGTCTCTTATCCACACATCCTCCTTCATGGCCACAGTGAGCAGTTGGTGGAGCCTGAGGAGAAGGATATTGGCAGCCTGCGTTGAGGGGCTGGGCTCAGGGTAAATAGGAGAAGGCTAAGAGAAGGCAGAGTGGGGAGCCAAGAGAAGCTCCACTTTTAACTGCCAATCCGCTGATCTCTCTTCCAGAGCTCTGTCCCATTTCCACCTCCACTACCACCCCATCTCTGCTGTCTTCTCCTGATTAGGTCTCCTGTGTTTTATCTTTCAGTTTTCATCTCTCTATTGAAAGCATAATATGGAACTCAAGTATATTTTTATAATCTGCTGTGTTTACTGAATTAATTTTATGTCTTCTGTTCTTAATTTTACAAGCAAAGGAGAATATTTCCTTATTTCTGGTTTCTTTCTCACTCTCTCAACACCTACCCTAAAAAAATCAATAAATAAAACACACTTTGTTGAGTTTTTCCTTTTGCTGAGTTTAATTTTTTCCTGTGGCTTGATAATTTTCATCAAAGAAAAAGTTCCCTATCCTTGTCTCAAATAGTGAATTTGACTAGTGCATTTAAATTATGACTACATTAACAGAATTTTTTATTTGTGTACATCTTTCCACATTGTATAAAGCAGTAGCTCTTGACAAGGAACAGTTTTGCCTTCCAGGGGACATTTGGCAATATACAGAGACATGTTTGCTTGTCATTACTAGGGATGGGAGGGAGTGCTACTGGTATTTGCTGGATAGAGGCTAGGGATGCTGCTAACCATCCTACAGTATGCAAGGCAGCCCCCACAATAAAGAATTATCTGGCCCAAACTATTATTTGTGCCAAGGAGAAACACTGTTATAAATTAGGATAAGCCTATGTGGTGCTCAGACTGAAAACTTGGTGAATAATTTCTATAAAGTGTTTATTTAGTTGAAACTAAAATGTCTTAAAGCTAAAGGAATCAACTTATGCTTCCCCTGTAACATTTCCTTAGTCATATTTGTATTCAAATTATCTAGATTTTTTTCCACTGCTGATGTTCAGTGATTTCTTCTTCCAATTCTTGTGACATATTTTTCCACAATGTCATATTCTAATTAATGAAGAAAAAAATATTTAGTCAATGTATTTAGTACTATTTGTTACAGAATATGTATGATTTTAGAGAAAGCTGGGGGTATTTTTGATGGTTTCTTCATGTATATTTTTTAAAAATACCTGTTAAATGTTCTTTAGGAATTTGATTATAAAACTTCCCAGATATTTACTTCAGTATATCCATTTTTCCCCTCTTAAAACCTCTGAGGCATATTTCATATGTAAACAACCTGTGATATAGAACAGCCAGCATATCTTTTACCAATAGCCTCCTCCTTGTCCTTATTTATAAATGCCAGTTTTCTTAAATTATTATTACTTAAAATATTCATTTGATTCCATCCTCACCTTGTCATTTCTTATAAGCTTCCAAGATTTTAAGTTATGGGCCAGTGATCATACCAAAAGAACGATAATTTATGAAGGCTAACTATACATTAGCAGAGTTCAATGTTGTAGTGAAAATGTGCACAAGTTAATCTCATGTGTAGTTAATGATTTACATATTCATCACAATGGTGCCTGGTAATTAGGCATGTGGTAAGCAGTTCAGAGAAATTACTATAATTAGTATTCCTTCTACATGGCCAAACTACATTTTTGTAAGGGTTTTTTTTCCCCCTGCTTGCTTAGTTATTTTCCCAGTGGCTATAATCAATGTCAGTGTTGACATTCTCCCGCATATAGTACTGTGGAACTGTGTATACTTGTTGTACACTTTAGTTGTCTTCTCTCTCTCTTACACACACACACATCACTTTTTCTCATTCAGACATACATGAAAGACTAACATACTCAAGCTGCTCCCTTTCTTGTATTATTTTCCTGGGGCTTGAGAAAATTAGGAATAAGGAAATGTTTGGGAGATGACACTAGCCACTCCTCTGTTTATCATAATTTTTGATAATATGAATGAATTCATCATTTTTGTTTAAGAAAAAAGTCATAAAAAATAGAAGAAAAATGGCATGAACTAGAGCCCAAGACAGACTTAGGTGCCAGTGATTGCTTGTGTGTGTCTCCCCTAAGCAGGGCCTCATTTTCTGCCTGTAACTTAAAGAGGTAAAACATCATGTTCTAAAGCACAGAGATTCAAAGCTGTAACTAGACTGTGGCACACAAACAAAATGGCACCATTGGTCATACATACCAACCAAGAACTATCTTGTGCTTATTTTATCTATTCATGCTTGTAGTGTAGGTTGGCTGGGTCCAAGGACCAGAGGAAGTCCCACAGGACCAGCCAGGAGGGCCATTGGCTTTGCACAGGATGGGAATCAAATGTGAGCTGAGAGGAAGTGAGAGCAGAGTTTATTGAATACAGAGAAAGTGCAGGTGCAGAGTTTCTGGAAAACTCAGAAAGAAAAGGAGATTGAGTCTTGTTTTTGCTTGGGAGCTAGGGTTTTTATTGAGCACGGTGGTCTGATGTATATGTCCTCTCAGGCATCCAGGAACTAGTTAGAACAAAATGAGTGTCTAGGTGTCCTCCCTAAGTCACTTAGGCCCTGGAGCCAGGGATCTTGATGAATCATTGGTCTGGAAAATGTAGATGACAGCCCTACCTAGTTATTCCTTTAGATGTTATCTTTGTGCTGGAAGACTCCAAAGAAATCATTAACTCCTTGCTCCTTATAAGGAGGACATACATTATTTGTACTGTAAGGCATGTGGAAGGTGGAGGTGCAGGTCCTAGCAAGAATAGAGGTGGCAAAAAAAGCCATCCTTCATAGGATTCCTTCATTTTCCCTCTCTTACCTGGACATGAAGTTTTAGAATTATACTCTACAGTTCCTTTTAAACCAACCAGATTAGTCTAAATTTTTTTCTTCACTGTTGTTTCAAATATGCTAAAATGGTGAGACTACAGCCAGTTTTGATTCTTATTATCTATGAAATTTTTAATTCTCATTATTTACGATTGATATCTTTATAGTATAGGAAATGTTTACTGCTAATGTGTCCTCTCACTCATTAGTAAGAGCAAGTTTTACAGACATTTCTATTTACACATACAAGACTTAAGTCTTAAGTATCTTCTTAAGTATCTTCTTAAGGACTTGGGGTAATGAGAAATATGTTTCATTTCTTTTGCAAAGCTTTTCCTGGAAAACCAGGCAACTGTTTAGCTGACAGTTGAAGATACGGTCCATTGTGGCCTACTTTCCTAGGAAAAGACATTTATAGGCATTTTGTAGTTCCAGGAAATAATCTTGTATCTATAATTGGAACTTATTTAGGCTTTCCCAGACTTTAAGTGTGAGTTAAAAGGTGACCTTTAGAAGCAATAATGGAAGGGAATAAAAGAAAACCACATTAAAAGAACAGGGTTAACCAGGCATATGTGCCTCACTTTGGTGCCTTGTGCTATTTGGATCATACATATTGGATCCAGGTTATTTAATGTTTTCATATATTTTTGAAGACCTCTACAATATAATGATCTTGGGATGCCTGGGTGACTCAGTCAGTGGAGCAGCTGACTCTTGGTTTCAACTCAGATCATGATCTTAGGGTCCTGGGATCAAGCCCCATGTCCCTATGTCAGGCTCCATCAGGCTCCATGCTCAGTGGGAAGTCTGTTTGTGGATTCTCTCTCTCCTTCTCCCTCTGCCCCTCCCCCAGTTCCCTCCCTTTCTCATAAATAAATAAATAAATAAATAAATAAATAAATCTATCTTAAAAAAAAATGCCTGTTGCTCATGGAGGTGGCCTCTCAATTCTGAATGAAATGTAATTATTATGAACGAAAATTAAGAAAAAATTAAAATGTTTAAGCTACAATAAGCCAATCATCTAAGTACTTAAATGTAAAATAGTTTTATCAGTTACACTCTCCTGTATCAGGTGTGTATGTTTTTGGTAGTGTTTCCTGAATCAAGTTCATTGTTGTTCTCAGTTTTGTTTTGTTTTTAAGTAAGTGATTTGGAATTTTTATGTTTCACTTACATGGGAGGGGAAGACTTAGCCCACTACCTATCCTCACCACCAATGGCATCCTCCAACTAACTAATTCTAAGAATTGGTTGATGTAGTACTTTTAAAATGTGTCTAGTTCTCATTTTCTTCCCATGGTTTCCCAAGGTTTAGTAGCCTTTGATAGAAAAAAAAAAAAGTTGTCCTGGAATGTGCATTATTGTGACTCTGCTTGCCATAGTCCCAGTAATATTGTCAAATACTTACTGCACACATCAGTTTATTGATCCCTTTGCTATTCACTGAGCTCCTGAAAAGTCATATTGACTTTTTCTCACCCACTATCCAATCCAGCTAGTTTTACTCACACTTGGTCCCTGCCCTCCATTCTTCATATGTAGGCTGGGTCAAGGCAGTCCTCATTTCTCCTGGCATTGGGAAGCACCTTGGCTGGTTTCCTTGCTTTCAGCCTTGCACTTTTCACATCTCTCCTTCACATGCCTTTAATGTACTCTCTAAAATGCAGACCTGATCAAGTCACTCTCATTCCTTAAAATGCAGTACTTTAATAGATCAAGGACCTTCCTTACTGCCCCTTCCCCATCCTCTAAGGATAAAGTCATTACTCCTTTAAGTGGTCCCCCAAACCTTAAATCATCTGGCCTCTACCTGCCTCTCCACATTCCCCTTCCTTCATTCTACTGTTCTACTGAATGACTCAGTAATGAATGGCTTTAGTTCTCCACTCTGTGCTGCCTTAGACCTGCTCTGCCCTTGACTTTGTGTTCTCTAGCCTGTGATACATTAACCTCTCTTCACCTAGTTTATGTCTACAGGTTCTTCACATTTTACCTCAAGTTTGCCCTCTTCTGTGAGTCTTTAACCCACACCCAGATGGAGTATGTCCCTCTTCTGAGCTTCCGAGCTCCTAGACACACCTCTGTCTTCTGTCCTTGCACTCTTACCACCTCATGTGGAAATGATCTGTGTGTAGATTTGTTTTAACCTCTAGTTGAAAAGTTCACCTAAGCTAAGGACCATACCCTCTTCATTCTCTTCATTTTGACATGCTAGTGCTGAACTCTTATGAGATGTAAGAGAATTTCCCTGTGGAGCTTTACTAGATTCCTTGATAAGAAGAATGTTGCTATCTTCTATATAGTCTCTTTCTTTCCTTTTTTAAAAGATTTATTTAGAGAGAGAGAGAGTGCGCGCACATGAGTGGGGGGAGGGACAGAGGGAGAGAAGAATAATCCAAGCAGACTCCCCACTGAGCTCAGAGCCTGATGCTGAGCTTCATCTCATGACCCTCAGATTATGCAAGAGCCAAAATCAAGAGACACTTATATGACTGAGCCACCCAGGCATCCCTGTTTTCTATATGCTTTCAAAGAAAACAGATCTTCACTTGTTTTTTTTTTTCTTTTAAATTCTAGTAGCATATTAAAATTGTTTCACTCACTTTTACTTTTCTTTATTGTTGCTACATACAGTTTAACCAAAGCCTCTCAGAGACCTATGAGTTCTAAAGCAGATTTCACCAATTTTCTACCCAGTTTCAAAATAGATATTTAAAATATTTCTTTCTCTTGGGGGAATATATATGTTTAACATCTCGTTTCTGAAGTTCTTCTGAATGATGATGTCAAAGTAGTACACTATAGCTGTATTCTTCTAAGAATGGAAGTAATGGAATGTGGTTAAGTTATGGAGGAAAGAGCACTTTTTGTTAAGAAAGCTTTAGGTTTGTGTGAACTAGAAAAAAAACATTCATGAGAAGGTCAAGCAACCACTGACAGTAATCTATAATCTTGGCAGTGCTTTGGAATTAAGTGTCTTTGTGGTATTCGTAGAATTTTTTAAAAAGATTTTATTAATTTGAGAGAAAGAGAGTATGAGAGCATGAGCAGGGAGGAGGGGTAGAGGGAGAGGGAGATTCCTCACTGAGTAGGGAGCCCAACACAGGGTTTGATCCCAGGAACCTGGAATCATAACCTGAGCTGAAGGTTTATCTTCAAGTTTATGCAGTGTCAGCAATCCCTGATTTTTTGGTATACTATATGGATACCAAATTATAAAGACCACTGTAAAAGTTATATTTTCTCATAAAATAGATGCTATCTTATGTTCCTCTCTAAAGTCTTGACATAAAATAGTTCATAGAAATAGCTAACCACATGCTATAAATGTGAAGATGTGACTAACCATCTCTGATATCATTTAAAGAGGACAGCCTACCCAAAGGAAATGAGAATAAGGGTAGTGTGTACCTTGATTATAGAGAAGACTTAAAATAAATACAGCTTAGAAAAATACACCCATGTGGTGACTTAAAGGGAGCCAATCTAAAACTAAATACTGTCCTCACAAACCATGAAACATCCAACCACAATTGGTCTTCTATTGTTATATTTATAAAGGCATATTAAGGATGATTCTGAATGACCAAAACATATTTAAAAATCCACCCAAAGAGGGGCACCTGCGTGGCTCAGTGGTTGAGCATCTGCTTTCAGCTCACGTCATGATCCCAGGGTCCTGGGATCAAGTGGCACATCGGGCTCCCTGTTAGGGAGCTCCCTGTTAGGGAGCCCGCTTCTCCCTCTGCCTATTCTTTGCCTCTCTCTGTATCTCTCATGAATAAATAAATAAAATCTTTTAAAAAAAATCCACCCAAAGAATTTTCATCTGAAGTTATATTCCTTCCTATAGGAAAAATATGCATTCAAGAAATACCTGAATATGATTGCCATTTTAGTCACACTCCAGTCTGGAATCGCCCTTTATGCTAATCATCCTCACAGCATCTAAAGATTTGAAAATGAGGGTTGTTGTCTGGTAGAGTTTGGAGATGAAACATGGCTGGGATCTGAGCTCTTGGGCATCTTCTCTCCTTTGTCATCTCTGCTCCTCGTGAGTGCCCATGTCAGTGGCAGGCTTAAGATCCAGGAAGAATCACAAAGGAAAAATAGAAGAATACGAGCAGTAGGACCACAGGGCTTTCCACAACCTTATTTTCCAGCTCCCGGCCCTCCCCTGAGCACTTTCCTGTGCAGTCCCTTTGAACTTCCCCCCACTTTCTTGTACATTTTGGTCCCTCTTCCCTTCTCCATGCTGCTTCCTCTTTTTCTTAAGGAAGACTCACAGGATCCTACTTCTAGGCCCAGCTCAAAGATCAGAATGCCCGGCAGAGGCATTCTCCATGCCCACTAGCTTTCTCCTCCCCTGGCCCTCAGGCTGGAAGGAGCCCTGCCCCTCCCTGCTAGGACAGCAGGACACTCTGGGGCTCCCACATCAGAGTGCACCAAGTTCAAGATCTGGCTCTGATACGTATGTCTGTGTGGCCCTGGGTCCTTTGCCATGCAAAGCCTTCATTTCATCTATATAACCAAGTCATACTTAATTCTACACTACATCATAGTGTGGAATGAAATCATGCGTATAAGAGAATGAGCATCGTGCCTGGCACAGAGGAAGTGCTCAGTGTGTGGAAACCATTAATGACTTTGTCAAAGGTGATCATGTATGCACCATTCTTTAAGGAAAGAGATGGGATTTTATTCTTTGAATATCTATGGTGTCTGGCACACAGACACTTGAGAAATGTTTACCAAGTGGTAATTCATTCAGTTAATGAAAAAGTTTAGAGTGGTGGCTGTGAATGAACAGCAAGAAAATTTCATATCATTCTGGAAAAGCTGCTTCCCACCTTCACCTCCTATCCCTTTGCCTGCTGGAGTTCCTATGGGCCGCTGGTAGTTTGGACCCCTTGAGAGAAACCACAAATTAGAGTAGAAGTCCTTGTTTTGAGTCTCTTGTATTCACTGAGCATTTATTAAACAAATACTGTTGAGCTTTTCTTTTGTGTGCAGGCACAACTGTACATCTGAAAGCAGAGTTTCACTTTTATACTGCCAAAAAGGAATCCATTTGGGCTTGTATGTTGTTATATAGGAAGCTGTATCCGTGCACAATCATGCTTTAACATACTCCAATTACGCCTTTCTCCCGCTGAGATATTAGGGGCTTTCCATTTATCTTTCTAGCCAAGAAAAATTTCCTTGAATCATCCAGAGCTACTTACCTTATGTCTAAATCTCCAAATGAACAGGTGAATATCCTGAGATGTTTAGTAGGAAGGGCTACCAGACAATGTCACATGTGTGGTACAGGGAAGTGAGATATGGTCAAAGCAGAAACTGCTAGTGTTAGTAAGATAGTGACTATCCCTTTATCAAAGAAAAGCACTTTTACATGGTAAGGACAGACTAAAGGTCTTCATGGACACTGAATTCCTTGAGGTCCTCACCAAAGGGAGGACCCTTTGTGGGATCCTCCAGAATACTTGATAAATTTTTATGGTTTGATCACTTTTTTTATTAGTACCCAAAAAAGAATGAGAGGGTATGGTCCTTAGCTTAGGTGAACTTTTCAACTTTTCAGTACCCACTTTTTTTTATTAGTACTTTTTTTTTATTGGTACTAACTTGCGATCTGGCTAACATTTTCCTAGGTAATAAGGCCTCACAGATATATTAATAAATGGGATCAAAAACCTTGACAGTGTTCCCCAGTTATGTGTATTAAGGATGATTCCACTGAATTAAATTAGTTTTAGAGATCTTTGCTCATCTCTGACTCACTTCAGATTTGTGAAAAGAGAGAAAGGCAGTTTACCTTGAGTTTTGACTCATACTCATAATGATTAAGAGTCCTTGAAAGCTGCTGGAAATAATGTAATAATGCCTATAGTTTTATTCTTCGTATTGCATTTTAATGAAAGATCCTAACGAAAGATATATAAAAAGCAAAAAAGTCTACCACTGAATAATCAGTGCAGGTATTTAAAGTGAGAGGTGAGATTCTCCAAGAAGTAGTGATTGTATAACATGTCTTGTTACACTCCCTTTAGTAAGATGAGGGCACATTGGGGCATAAAATTCCCTTATGATATGTATGTCCCAGCTGGTACTAGCCAAGATACATTTCCTTGAACCATCCGAAACTATTCTGCTAAAATCTACACTGTGGCGTGATATGTTATAAAGCATCTATGTTGAAGTAAAATGGTCTAATACCAGGAATCAGAAGAATAACAAAAACGTGGAAGAGAAGGTTGGCAAGTCCCCATCTATCTGCCCTGCCCCTCACCCTATCCAGAGAACCCAAAAAGGGAAAGAGGGCAAATGAGAATAAACAAAGAGAGAAGGGCGTCTCCACAAAGCTGAGCCCCCTGAAAACCTGCTTTCTAAGGAGACTATTTCCTAGCGCGGGCAGAAGATGCTACAGGCAATGTGGGGGCAAACCACAGTAATTTATTTTGCACACAGCTATACTCAAAACACACCATGATTTATTCCTTTATAGCAGCTTTATTGGGATAGAATTCACACACCATACAACTCACCTACCGACCAGTGCACCAACCAGTGCACAATTCACTAGTTTTTAGTATATTCATAGCATTACACAACCATCACTGCGATCAAGTTTAGATTTTCATCACCCCAGCAATAAACCCCATACCCTTTAGCAATCCCACCATTCATTTTTACTCAAGCACAAGGAGAAAAATTCTGTATTTATATACCTGGATTTATAATATAGTCATTTTATTTTTACAAGAGTCATGGTGTAATTGGGGATAAAGCAACTTGAGAATTACTTAGCTAATCCAGTTTAGGTTTTTTTGTAAACATTTTTATGATTTTTAAAAATTTTCTAAAATTCAACATTTTATGCTGTTTCTGGAGATAGAACTCTATAGTCTACCTGAATCCTTATTGGTCATTTACAGAACCTACTGTGTCACCCATCTAATGAGAACGTTCTTTGGAAATACTTTGTGACCTTTTGTTTAAATGTCATATTGAGTAGGTTCCTTTTATTTTTATTTATTTATTTGTTTATTTTTGAAGATTTTATTTATTTATTCATGAGAGACATAGAGAGAGAGAGGCAGAGACATAGGCAGAGGGAGAAGCAGGCTCCACACAGGGAGCCCGACATGGGACTCGATCCCGGGTTTCCAGGATCATGCCCTGGACGGAAGGCGGCGCTAAACCCCTGAGCCACTGGGGCTGCCCAAGTAGGTTCCTTTTAATAATTAATTCCCAGAACCTGTAGAACAGAAGTTTAGCCAATCAGAATGCAAAACAATTCTGTATGACAGGGGCTCCTGGATGGCTCAGTCAGTTGAGTGCCTGACTCTTGCTTTAGGCTCAGGTCATGATCTCAGGGTAGTGGGATCCGGACCTGTGTGGCTCTGCACTCAGTATGGAATCTGCTCAAAATTCTTTCCCCCTCCTTCCCTCCCCCTCCCCCAACTCACATGTTTTCTCTTTCTAAAATAAATAGATAAATAAAAATCTTTTTTAAAAATCTATATGGCAAAACATTATACAAATTTCAAGTTAGGAGATAAAAAAATACTGTGTGTAAAATGTGTCTTATGAAGGACTAAATTTTGTAACACAGAGAGTATATGCTGATCAATAAAGAAAAGGACAAACAGAAAAGCCCAAATGACAAAATTTTCAAGAAGTAGTTGCAAAATATAAATTAACACAAGAGTGTAATGCCATTTTTACTCAACATGTAAAGAACGTGTTGTATGGGCACCTGGGTGGCTCAGTCCTTAAGCATCTGCCTTCTGCTCAGGTCATGATCCCAGGGTCCTGCTCAATGGGGATCCTGCTTCTCCCTCTCCCTCTGCCCCCCTCCTCCTTCCCCTCCTTCCCTCTCTCTTTTTCTTTCAAATAAATAAACATTAATAAAAAAAGGATGTGTTGTGAAAGCAAGAGGAAAATCATTCTCATACAAAGTTGATGAGAATCTGGATAGTGCCAAACAGCTCTAATTTATACAAATTTTAAATGCTCATTTGTCTTTGATCATTGATCCAGCAACTGTCTCTAGAAATTTTGTGTACACAAGTTTATATGTCAAGTTTATTGCAGTTTATATATAACCACAAAAATCTAAAGAAAAACTAAAAGCTATTAACAGAGGTCTGGCTAAATAAATTAAGATATATCCATTTAATGTAATACTGCACTGTCACTAATAAATATTAAGCCTATTTAAATGGGCCAATATAGAAAGTTGCACAATACATATTATTAAGTAGGGAAAAAAATCAAAATATCAATATTATATATTATATTCTGTTTGAATAAAAAGAACACATATACACATATATGTTCACATATGCATCTTTGTGCATGCTTATATATGCGCTGACATTTTATGACAGACTCCCAAGAAATTATCACTGATTATCTTCTGGGTGCTAAACTAAATGGGGAAGTAGGGGAGAGACATTTTTACATTATACCTTTCTTTATTGTTTGGGTTTGTTCTAATAAAACCTAAACTTTGTAAAATTTAAGAGCATTTTTACATTTAAAAATCAATGCTCATATATTACAAAAAATTGAAAATGCAGAAAAAACTTCTTAAAAATGTAATCCCTTGACCTAGGGAGGAAAAACAGCATTAAAACTCTTCATAAATATCCTTTGAAACATTTATTTTCTTTTTTTTTTTTTTTTTTTAATAAAATCTTTTTTTTTTTTTTTTTTAATTTTTATTTACTTATGATAGTCACAGAGAGAGAGAGAGAGGCAGAGACACAGGCAGAGGGAGAAGCAGGCTCCATGCACCGGGAGCCCGATGTGGGATTCGATCCCGGGTCTCCAGGATCGCGCCCTGGGCCAAAGGCAGGCGCCAAACCGCTGCGCCACCCAGGGATCCCAAGAAACATTTATTTTCATACATATGCACTGTATGCTCTCATTTGATAATCCACTTTTTTCATGACATATATTCTATGTGAACACATAGAATATTCTATGTCATGAAATACTATTTTATAGTACATTTTAAATAAATGTATCCTTAGTAATTGTCTGGTTGTGATAGCCTGTTTGGGCATTTTCTCTTAATTTCCCTTCATATATAGAAAGAAAAAAGGTTGGGAGAAAACAGTAATCAAGATGTAAAAATAAAAATATTATAGGCGAGGAATGAACAATGACCCTGAAAATCAAAAGCCATATTCCTTATTTTATTTTATTTTATTTTATTTTATTTTATTTTGTTTTATTTATTTACTCATGAGATACACAGAAAGAGAGGCAGAGACATAGGCAGAGAGAGAAGTAGGCTCCCTGTAGGGAGCCTGATGCAGGACTCTATCCCAGGACCTCAGGATCACGACCTGAGCCAAAGGCAGACACTCAACCACTGAGCCACCCAGGTGCCCCAAGCAAAATTTCTTCTTAAAAAATAATATGTATCACCAAATCTTTGGGGGGAAGAAAAAGATGAGGAAATGAACCAGAATCCCAAGATGTCTTATGCTGTATTCCTAACAAAACTGACAAAAAGGAACTTAAATAATTTTTAAAAATGAAAAAAATCAATAAATCTTCAGCTGTATACAAACAAAGAAAGAAGTCTAGTTTATAAACTTTAAAAAGTGGTTGCTAAGTAAGGGCACGGAAAATCCTAGTATGTCCCAGCATGACTTAGCTCCTAACTTCTAATTTGAGATTTACTGCTTTCTTTTAACTTTTTTTGCTTTGTTTGGATTTTTACAATGGGTATATATCATCCCTATAAAAACAATAAATCCATTTAAAACATTTTGATAGGTATTTTCAAAGAAGAAGAGGAAAAGTCTTCATTAAATGTTTATATTTGGCACGTATGAATATGCTTTCCTCCCTAAGTGAGGCCCAGTGGACCTCATGTAGACTCCTGTCGTTACTAAGAGACCATCATGTTCAATATTGTCTCTCTTAGCCTAAATGATGTTTAGGACTCTTTGATTTTTGTTGGGTACATGATGTGCCAGGAAGGCTGAGGAGAACAAGATGACTTTTCTGTTTTCTAACAGAGAATAGGCTTTTAGCAACTATTTAAATACATTTCTGCTAATATTTTCAGAAAAGAATAAAACCCTCTCTATGTGAAATTGAATGTCTTTAAATATCTCTTGACACTTTTTCTTTGTTTTTGGAAATAAAGGACCAAATTTACCATAAAAATACAAGTTTACCTTAGCTCAACATCTCCGTTTACTGGGTAAATATTTGAAGATGATAAGTCTAGCCATGAAAAGAAGCCTACTGAAGTCATTCAGTGAATTACTCTACCGGAGATAACTACCATGAGGATTACAGTAATGACTCATTTGTTTGATGGCTGAGGGCCAAGTGCAAATAGAATGTCATCCGATTTCAGACAGCTTCCCTGCAAGTCGACTATATTATCTCCCTTCTACCCAGACCCTTTTTACTGAAAGACCACAATCCCTCCAAAATCCTATATACTGTCATATCAGATGGCTGTCTTCCTATGACTACAAAATTTATTAGCCTTGAAATACTATAACCCAGGGACTTACATAAGTACTGCACAGGGAATTCGTTTCAAGCCACATTTGACCCCTTGTTTTAAAGGTGATCTTCAAATAGGTTTAAGGGAAATAAATCAGATTTTCAACCCATAGTCTGCTTTCTCCTAATAAAAAAAGAAAAGAGGCTTTAAATGTTTCTAACCTTTTTCTTCTTTTCTTCACTTTGGAACAGAAGATTAATCACATCTACCCAGAGATGTAATTTAATGTCTGTCATTTGGAATAGAAGGGAAAATAGATAAATGGCTCATGAAGAGAGTACTTTAAAATTAAACTATACAACCAAAGATTTTATTAGGCTGCTAATCCATACTGCTGATGGGGAGGATACTTCTCATTAAAAAGTCAAGTAACAAGGAAACATGAGAAACAGGATAATAAATATTACACTCTTTGGCAAAGTGAGGAAAGGAAATTTTAAGTTTTCAGAGTATGAGAGAATTACCCATAAGAATTAATTCACCCTTAAAATGTCCCTCTCACATTGCATAAATGTGAAAGAATTTGGAAAGAAGAAATTGTTCAGAAGTTTGTCTTATCCAGGAAAACTTTGTCATTCATAACTTTACATTCCCTATTTATGGGTGGGCATACTTTCCGGCAAAGGTTTCTATTTGTATCTGATATAACTCTGTGCTTAACAAAAAACCTAGCTACAAGACTTAAGTGATTAAATTATGCTCATGAGATCAGTTCCTAGATAATGGCCTTCCTCAGGTTTTCATTGAATAAAAACCGGGAATTTTGTTTTAAAGATAATATTTATGGCTACTCTCCCCAAATTCCCGTTTTCTTATTCTTCCCTACACACAGTATCTTTTGTGATCTGTGAGCAGCTCAGATCATGCAGCCAGAAATCTAGTGATCAGCGTAACAGGTCACAGAAATGATGGCAAATATCTTATCTGCTTGTACAACATTTTAATTGTTCCATCCAAAACTCAAAGACCCATCCGAGCTGCTAAAAATGCAGGTCTGGGAATAGCTGGGATATTCACCAGGATTGCCCATTTCACATTGGTTTAGCCATTTTCAGGTGTTCATCCCCCTGCCTTGTCCATTCGGACGGGTCATCTGTGGTTCTTGGACAACCTGTGATGTCCCCCCAAGACTTTAACATGTCACATCATTAGCTGTGTGTGACAAGTGTGTCACCTAAGAAATTGCTGACTGTAGAATAGCAGGATTTATCTTCTGAGGCAAGCTCACTCTGCCAAAGGTATAAGCAATCCAGAAACATTTCTTCTTTCCAATTGTATTGCAAGGTAATATTTGGGGACTCACCATCCAGCTGGAAACACAGTTACTTTCTCAGCATGGGCAGTAGTAGGGCTGAGGGGAGGTGGTTAACCTGGAGAAGTTTAGAATACATTATTGATCTTAGGAAGCAAAATTTATATCTGACTTGCATTAAACCTGTGAAACTTTGTCTCTGGCTTTTCAAATTTCTTTATCCTATTTAATCTTCAAAAGAAATAAACTGACTTGCTGTTTTTCCTGGAGCAGTAGAATAGTCCGGAACACTAAGTCTAGAAAAGTGGTCCTAATGTGGGTGTTGTCTGGTTCACGTACTGAGTTATTTTAAAAAGGAAAAGAATTTATTTCATCCCTGTTTCCTGGGTTCTTTCATGCCGCTACCTTCAAAGAGTACCCTAGAAATCCATAGGCATAATGGATTCACAGAAAATGAATTTATATGCAGCACTTAATTTAATTTTTTGAATAGATCTCCCTGGTGGCACTCTTCAGAGACTTTTAGAAAAGAAGTATTGCTTGTGTGGCACCAAGGGGGAACTCTTACTAAAATCTTTTTTTCTTCAGGATAGGTACTTCTGTAATATGCCAAGAAGTCACTAATTCTAAAGCCTGTTCATAGTTAGAACAATAGATAAACCGTTGCAGAAAAACATGATTGGCTGCCATACTTTTATGTATTTTCTTGGAAGGAAATGAAAACTTTCTTAAGAACCTATTTAGCCTTTAGATAATGTGCCTCCAGAACTACTACTACTTCTACTACTAGTAGTTCTTCTTCTTCTCCTTCTCCTTCTTCTTCTTCTTCTTCTTCAGAAGAAGAAGAAGAAGAAGGAGAAGAAGATTTTTTTTTATTTATTTGAGAGTAGTGAGAGAAATAGAGAAAGTTTGCCCACGAGTAGGAGGGAGAAGCAGACAGCCAGCTGGGAGCCAGACATGGTGTTCTATCCCAGGACTCTGAGATCATGGCTTGACCCAAGGCAGATGCTTAACCAACTGAGCCACCTAGGCGCCCCTGTCTAGGGAACTTCTAGCATTTTAATCCCCTCCTGTAAGTGGTACTATTATTTTAGGTACAGAACACCTTTATGCTATCTCCATAGTAATTATTTATGGTGGAAAAACAATCACAAGTTGTTTACAAAGTTTTATTTCTTTAGACTATAGAACCATTACTTGAATCATTACTTCTGCATTCTAAGGCTCTGATTATTTTAATTTTGATTATGGGGTCACAAACCAGTAGTGGAATTATATATTAAAACATGAATTTGAAGAGTTTAGGGAGGGTATGGCTGATTCAATTCCTGACTTTTTGTGCTCTGCCAAATGTACACATTTGTGTTACCTGTTTCTTCCCTGAAGTAGCTAAGTTTTATCAACTCCTGTGATTGTCCCTATTCCTTGAAGGCAAAACCTTTAAATTAAATTCCATCCCAATGAGATTTTGCTCAGAAGTAGATTTGCATTACCATTCTTGAGTATTACTCAATCCTTTTATAACCACATAAGTTCAGCTTATCATTTATCATGACGTTCTGATTATTTTCTTCTATACCAGGGTTGGAATGTTTATTCCTGTCCTATAGTTAGGGTTTTTTTTCCCCCCTTCAGCTTCCCTATTGACTTTTTATTTTTTTCCTCCTTGAGATGACAGAGCTGGCTCAAAGATGATTTTGGTAGGAGAATTATCATATATACATATGGTCCAAAATATATATATATATATTTTTTATTGGAGTTCAATTTGCCAGCATATAGTATAACACCCAGTGCTCATCCCATCAAGTGCCCCCCTCAGTGTCCATCACTCAGTCACCCCATCCCCCTGCCCACCTCCCCTTCTGCTACCCCTTATTCGTTTCCCAGAGTTAGGAGTCTCTCATGTCTGTCACCCTCTCTGATTTTTCCTACCCATTTTCTCTCCTTTCCCCTATAATCCCTTTCTCTATTTTTTATATTCCCTGTATGAGTGAAACCATATAATGATTGTCCTTCTCCGATTGACTTACTTCACTCAGCATAATACCCTCCAGCTCCATCCATGTCCACTCCTGATCAAAACAATTCAGAGTGTAGGGATAGAGGGAACTTTCCTCACCATCTTAAAAGCCATCTATGAAAAGCCCACAGCAAATATCATTCTCAATGGGGAAACACTGGGAGCCTTTCCCCTAAGATCAGGAACACGACAGGGATGTCCACTCTCACCACTGCTATTCAACATAGTACTGGAAGTCCTCGCCTCAGCACTCAAACAACAAAAGGAAATGAAAGGCGTTCAAGTTGGCAAAGAAGAAGTCAAACTCTCCCTTTTTGCAGATGACATGATACTGTACATAGAAAACCCAAAAGACTCCACCCCACGATTGCTAGAACTCATATAGCAATTCGGCAGTGTGGCAGGATACAAAATCAATGCCCAGAAATCAGTGGCATTTCTCTACCCTGACAATGAGACTGAAGAAAGAGAAATTAAGGAGTCAATCCCATTTATAATTGCACCCAAAAGCATAAGGTACCTAGAAATAAACCTAACCAAAGAGGTAGAGGATCTATACCCTAAAAACTACAGAACACTTCTGAAAGAAATTGAGGAAGACACAAAGAGATGGAAAACTATATCATGCTCATGGATTGGAAGAATTAATATTGTGAAAATGTTTATGCTACCCAGCCAAGTTACACATTCAGTGCAATCCCTATGAAAATACCATGGACTTGGGCAGCCCCGGAGGCTCAGTGGTTTAGCGCCGCCTTCAGTCCGGGTGTGATCCTGGAGACCCCGGATCAAGTCCCACATCAGGCTCTCTGCATGTAGCCTGCTTCTCCCTCTGCCCGTGTCTCTGCCTCTCTTTCTCTGTGCCTCTTATGAATAAATAAATAAAATATTTTAAAAAAAATACCATGGACTTTCTTCAGAGAGTTGGAACAAATAATCTTAAGATTTGTGTGGAATCAGAAAAGACCCCAAAAAGCCAGGGGAATATTGAAAAAGAAAACCAGAGCCCAGGGCATCACAATGCCGGATTTCAGGTTGTACTACAAAGCTATGATCATCAAGACAGTGTGGTACTGGCACAAAAACAGACACATAGATCAATGGCACAGAATAGAGAACCCAGAAATGGGCCCTCAACTCTATGGAGAATTATCTCCTCAGGTCTTATCTTTACCTTCAGACACAAAAGCATGACTCCCAAATCTCATTTACTCAATGTGGAGTCAGGTTTGGTTGTCTTTTCTCAGGATGAGACTCCGATGATTTCTCTTCAAATGCAGGTATACCCCCTCCTGGTAGACAATCTCTATTTCCAATCAGGCTTGATGTCCTGAACATCTAGATGAGGGTCAGTGACTTTCTGGAAACTTCTTTTATATGTAAACTCCTCCCCCTATCAAGAACCTGGGTCCTCTTCTTTAATTGACCAGGTGATAAGCTGGATAGCTCAGGCCCACCTTGCACAGCGGTACTTAATTGTAGCATAGATATTTTTCTTGAGCTGTGTGCCTCCCAGCAAAGTAGTTCTAAGCCTTTCTAGGTATAAGAAACCATCCAGGAAACATATTAAAAATATAAATTCCTAGATTGTTGGTCTAGGGGAAGGGGTTTGGGAAATTGAATATTTACCAATAACCCTCAAGTGATTCTTACCATTAAGGAAGTCAAGAAACACTCTTTTTAAATATTGCTCTCAGTAAGTTGTTGGGGTCTATCTGTTATTTATTCCTTTCTAGAGCAACTAACTCCTATTTATTACCATCTTATGGCCCTGTTTCTTAAATTATTGTTTGAGTGTTAGAATCACAGTCAGCTAAGGTGCTTGCTCAAGATCTATTTCAACCCTATGGGGTTGGAACCTCTGGGGACCTGGGCCCAGGAACCTTTTTCACATGCTCCTTCAGATCAGAGTCACTGACTTAAGGGTACCTCTCCATAGCATTAGCTTTAATGTGAATACAAATTACTAGGAACACTGGTAAAATGCATATTCTGATTCAGTAGGTCTGGAGTGGAACTTAAGATCCTACAAGCTCCCAGGTGATGCTGAGGCTGCTGGTCCATGGACCACATCAGCACAAGGTAGGAAGGAATGTTCCTAAACAGAACCCAAACTACTGGACAGCACAGAGCCTGTGAGTTTGTTTTAGTGGGAGAAGAGCAGACCCCATTGTCATCTAAATGGTTCTAGTCCTAATCCCATTAAGGGGGCATGTGACAATTCAGAATAAAACCTTATCCTTTGTGAATGACATACCTGGCTTTCTCAACTCTCATTACTTTGTGTTGTCCACCAGCTCCACACCTTCATCTTTCCCAGTGAGGCCCCTTCCAGACCTCCTGACCATGAAGCACTCAGACCTGTGCTAGACCATTGAACCAAAGATGTACATTATCCTTGCTTCTGCATGGCTGAGATAAAGCCAGACATAGAGGAGCCTTCCCAACGAGAGAGCTAAAGCTATCAAATTTAATTTCAATTTATAGTTCTATGCTCTTTTTTGGCGGGGGAGCTTCTTTTATATCCTTTTCTTTTCCCTAGGAGTTCATACCCATTTTCTAGCTTTCAGTTCTTGAGTAATTTATCTGTTTCTTATTTCTTGTCTATTTTCAGAGCCTTTCTATTTTATAGCTAACAAGAACCAGGTGGTCATGAGTTGCTAATAAATGTGAATTCTTATTCTTTTTTCAAAGTCTGCTTTCAGCTAGGTCTCAGTATGATAGTTTATTGTTTTTGAACATGTGAATTGGGACCAATCTAAAGTGGGACAGATACCTGTTGCTTTTTCAAGATTGATTTGTCTTGCTAATTCATCTCATTCTGTTAATTTTATCCTTCTTTCCAAATGCCACATTGTACAATTACTTCAAACTCTGAGCCTCTGAATTTCGTTTAGTAATTTTCTTATCTGTGTACCAGAGAATGGCAAAAGCTTTCTGGTCTGTGGATCCACACCATCAGGATCACCACGGGATTTTGTTAATGCCCCAGGTCCCACTTCCAGTGATTCTAATTGAATAGGTCAAGGGAAGGACAAGGATTTGTAAAGAGCTGGAGAGTCTGTCCTTTATCCTGCAGGAAGACCATAGGCCTTGGTAAACACTTGCTCCCTGCCCTTTGGCATGTGATGTCACTGCATGTACAGACCCTTCATCAGGACTCAGCAGTACACCCACCAAAGATCGTGTAGGCTGAAATTGTCCTGTCCACCCCACACCCCATCTGGTGCATCCTTGAGTTTTGTGGACTCCATCTTTGCATCATACCCCAAGTTAGTCTGTTCTGTCCATTTCCATTTCCTTCACCATAGCTCAAGCCAGCATCTTTTCTCACCTATATTAGCCCCTTTGAAACCCTTTCTCTACGTAACAGCCAGGGTGACCTTGTAGACTCACAAATAAAATGGCTTTGCCTAAAACCCTTCTATAACTCCCCATCTTGCATAAAGTACAATCCAAACCTCTCTCTTAGTCTTCTCACTCCTGACTTGATTGATCTCTTCCCTGCCTCCCTTTGTTTCCTCTAATCCGCACATGGCTGGCTCTTCCTTGTGTTCAGAGCTCACCTTCAATGTCCTCTACTCCCAGACACCTTCCCTGACCACCAGTAGAGAAAAACCACTCACTCAGCCACTCACTGTCACATCACCCTTTCAATTCTTGGCAAAGCACTTATAAAACCAGCACTTGTCCTTGTTTTTTTTTGTTTGTTTTGTTTAAGATTTTATCTATTTTTCATGAAAGACACAGGGAGAGAGACAGAGATATAGGCAGAGGGAGAAGCAGTGGGACTCGATCTCAGGACTCCGGGATCATGACCTGAGCCAAAGGCAGTTGCTCAAATGAATGAATTTAATCTGAGCAGGAAGTATGTGCAGAAGTTAGCCAGGTGAGGTAGTAGTATGGCCAACTTGAGTCTTATGCTGGGAAATGAAGGTTTTAATGCTCAGAGGTAGGAAGATATTTAGTGCATGTAAGAAACTGAAATATTGTACCCAAAGGAAAGATGAGACAGAGGCTGAGGTAGACAGGAATCTTATGGAGTGTGCCAAGGATGTTCTCAAAAAGCAGCAAGGAGTCACGGAAAGGTTTTTGGCAGGGGAATAACAAGAGATTTTCTGCAAAAAATTCTCAAGAAATGCTTGTCCTGAAGTTGTGTCACACCTGCTGCAGTAGATTGACTAATGACCACCCAAAGATATCAACTCTTAAATATTACCTTATTTGGAAAAAGCAGCTTTGCAGATATAATTAGGCTAAGGATCTGGAGATGAGGAGACTACTTTGGATTATTCAGGAGGTCCCGAACACAAACGTCCTCATATGAGCCAGGCAAAAGGAGATAAAACAGGCACACAGAGCAGATGTTCGTGCAGGGATGGAAGCATAGATGTCAGTGGTGTGGCCACAAGTCAAGGAATGCCTGGAGCTACCAGAACTTGGAAGAGGCAAGAAATGAATTTTTCCCTAGAGAGCCTTTGGAGGGACCGTGGCCCTGCAACACCTTGATTTTGGTCTTCTGGTCTCCAGCATCTTGAGTGAATACATTTTGGTCACTTTAAGTTACCACGTTTGCAGCAATTTGTTATAGCAGCCTTCATAAATTAACACACGCACTTTGCAAAAAAGAAGAAATAGAAATAGAAATTCAGATGATGTGCGCTGTCACACATGGGAACCCACCCCATCAGTGTAGGCCCAGAGTGTGAGACTGGAGATGTTCGTTCATCTGCTGTTTCTGCAGTCAGCCTTTTCCCCTTGTGAATGTTCTCATGACTCTAATGGATGAAGGTAAGCCTGTTTCATACGACATGATGCTTGACTCAAGCCAGTTACTTTATTTGAGGCTAAAAGGGAGAGCTGTGTGTGTTATAGAAACAAAGACCAACCAACCAAACAAGATCATGCTAAGGCTATTTATTTTTTGCTAGAGCAAAGGAGTTAGCCGCCATCATTTGCATTTTGGCAGAGACTTAGAGCAGGCAGAGGAGTGGGAGAGCTTTATAAACGGCGAAAAGGGAAGGCTTCAGGTGTGGGCTGATTGTTGGTGTGGGGAAGCTGTGGGTGGGCTAGCTGTGTGATTGGCTGGGGTACATATTTAGCTTTCTCTGGTTTTAAGTTGGAAACAAGGACAAAAATTAGGGGAAGCTGTCATCTATTAATCAAGTCTTGGCCATGTTGGGCTGATTGTTACAGCAGTTACTGGTTAGCTTCCTGGGTCGTTACTAGGGAACGCAATCTGACTTGTGGCTAGTCTGACTTACAGCAGGCTGGCTTCCTGGCTGGTGAGCATAGATGAGGCTTGGCTTGCTTGCTGAAGTAGTGGGTCAGAGTTCTATTGTTCTGCATGGTCCAGCTATTGTCCATTTGTATACTCAGTCACTCAGTGTTCAGTGAAGACCGAGAATGCATCCCTCTTGAGCCAGATGACATGCATGCGTCTATCAACAGGAACACATTGGGAGGAAGGCCCTCAATGTCTGGTCTGTAATTTGTTCAAACCTCCCACCAAAGGCACACAGGTTTCTGATGAGAGGCTCAGAGCGAGCCAAGGGGTGCTTCTCAATTTTAGTAACTGCTTTACTTTCAAAAAGATGAAGATTGTTAGTGGAATTGTATGGGCTAATGAGGCAGCAGATCCTGGGCAAATGCAGAAAAAAAAAAAAGGCTGCCCTCAGGGACAAGTTTAAAGCTTATGATGT
Source organism: Vulpes vulpes (assembly GCF_048418805.1). Classification (NCBI taxonomy): domain Eukaryota; kingdom Metazoa; phylum Chordata; class Mammalia; order Carnivora; family Canidae; genus Vulpes; species Vulpes vulpes. Next base: position 47,909,702 of record NC_132788.1, on the reverse strand, counting down.
TGGGCTTTTATGGGAAAACAAGCTTAACAACTACAGGTATATTTTAGACTTCCAGAAAGACAAGATCTTGACTTCATATTGGCAAAAGGGTATATGATTGTGGCGTTTTGAGGCAATTCTGCCTGGCTTGACGAATAGGGTTACATATTCCCAGGCTCAGTAGGTAAGAAAGGTATCTGCCTGGGTACTTGGCCTCAAACTAACATGGCCCGGGTAGCATTATTTGGGGCTGGGCTCCAAAAGTTTCATTGCAAGGTCAGGTGGTCCCTGGAAGGGAAATGATGACTTGGAGAGCAGCTATTTGGGCGATGTTCCTGGCCCTTCTCTATCACTAAGATTTGTACAGCGCAGAAGGCTGTGCCCCCATAACCTCCTCCATTCTCCAAACTCTCAAGTGAGAAACCCCCAGTGTTTCAAGGCCCTGTGTCCTCCCATGCTCTCAGAGATGGGTGAAGCAATCGACGCTGATCCAATTTTAGCAGACAATTGGAAGACCTTCAGTGTGGCCAGTTGCATCATCTGCACTATAGTGAATGCATAGAAGACTGAAACTATCAATTCATGTTGGCCACAGCTATAGAAAGAATGTGCAAAATGCATTGTTTCAGGGACCCAGGCAGGTGGTTAGTGATGGCTTCATAACACCCTCAAGGAGGAACTTAAGAATGGATGGAAGACCATGGGAAACGTGGCCTGATGAAGGGATCTAGCAGTGGTTCTCAGCCAGGCATCACTGACATGAGGGACAAAGGAAATAACAGAATTCGTTTTAGGAAATGAGGACCGGACAGAACAAGGCACGGAGCAGCTTTTCTTGCCTAGTGTCTGGAGGTCGCCCTCCTTTCTCCCTCCTCCAGGGCTGAACCGCAAGGACTGCCTGACCAGCAGGCTGGGACCAAATGGACAAGAACACTCATGGGTGACAGAAATAAGATAGCAGGAACCTGGGTTACCAGGCTAATGTCTTAGAGCAAAACTGCTCCCACCCCAGACCTCCATATATGTCTACATTGTTATGAAGGGAAAATTAACTTTTACTTGACTGTTAGGAGAAAGGAAAGTATTTAGAGAAGAGAATCATTCTGAGGGGTGACTCTTGTGACATTAGTACAGAAAATCCCAGTGCCCTAAAGTCTTCTGCAGAGGTTACATAAAGGAGTCTCAGCCAATGAGTGCTTCCAGAGCTGGTTGGTGTTAGCTTCACAGCCAGCAGCCCTGGCTGTGGGAACACGTGTGCGCCATCTGGAGTGCTCAGCTGAGTGTTCTGAAAAGTTGTGGTGGGCCAGTCTAGGTGCTGGGTTTAGACACGCGTAGCTGTATTTTTAGAAGGTACTTTAAAAATCTCAATTTCTGGGACTTTACTCTCCAGCTAAGCGACTCCAACCAATGCCTTCACTTTCAGCTCAGTCTGCTACATACTTCGTTTTTGAAAAACCATGTCTCAGAGTGTTTCAATCTCGACTGCTTTTATTCTAGACATGCTGCATATGGAGCTTAGGGAAGTAACACTGGTTCCCAACCCCACAGCCAGTAGGGATGGGAATTTCACTGTCAAAGTGTCAGGATTGACTCAGAATGCAGGTGGCACAGGAATGAGAGAATGGGCTTCAGTCCTTGCTGGGGAGATGCAGACTGACCCTTCCTGCAAGGAGCCTGTATTTGGATATCCTGTGATGCTACTGTGAAGTGCAAAAATCATCATGTTTCTATCAGAAGTAAACCTTAGTTGCCAGACATAACCAAGAATGCTCTGTTAAGTTCACCAGTGCTGACAATCCAGAGACTAAGCAGGATGGTGAAGGCTTCAAAACCATGAGACAGACATGGTGAATCCTCCAAGCACCAGAGGTGCTCCAGAGAAAGCTGGACAGCCACTTCTAGAGACAGGAGAAGATACTCATGAATTAAGGAGAGTTGATTTGGTAACCGCTGATAACCTTGGCATTCTCAGAGGGCTCCTTCCAACTGAGGGCATGTGAACATGTAAGAGCGACGTGGTGGAGAGTTAGAGACAGAATCCCAAGTTCTCTCTCGGTCGTTGAGTTTGTGTCATTTTTATAAAAAGTCTCTAGAACTGAATGTGCTTCCTGACTCCCTTTTGCATATAACCAAAGAGAGGAATGCTATTCCATTTGGAGGCTTTGTGCTTTTGCCAAGTTGAGAGGAAGCTTATCTTTGTAATCAGGGTGGGGAGGAAAGCACAAAGCCTCTACTGCTCGTGATGGATTCTTCCAGGTGAACTTGCTCATCTCCTTAACAGTTCTGAACAACTGAATTTCGAGCAGGTATCAATTGAGAGGCCTCTGCTTGACGGTGCTTTTATTCTGGTTGGTTTTGAAAAGAGAGTAGAGGAGTAGAAACATACCTTGTTTAAAGAATATTCTCTAGCCAGCATGCAGCATGTCACTAAGGCTGTCTAGGCACGTGGGACTTCCCCTTTGCTCTTCAGAGTTCTACAGAAGGCACAAGTGGGTCCCTCTGAAGGCACTAATGTCCCTGCTGTGTGAACTCAGGTGAGGTGTTAGTGCCTGTGGTGGCATTCTGCCATCATTTCTCTTCTCTAGCACCTTCCACAACACTACAGCCTACCTACCAACTGTTTCTGAGTGGGGGGAGAATCTGCATAAGTGGAGGTTCTCATGCCACTGGGAACATGGCCAAAGAATTTGTTCCTGTTTTAGTCTCTTCCCTATACATCGGCATCTGGGTTGTCTTTCTAAATTTGTCCATTACAGAAGGCTCATTTCTTGAATTGGGGTCCAGGGTGAAGGTGGAAAATATTCTAATTCCTATCTTACCAAATCTTGAGGACATCTGTAAGGCAAACATTCATAGAGACCATATGGAGAATTATACTTTCCTTCACAGAATTGTGAGTATAGGGACTTTCCAAAGCAGAGATTTAATTAAATCTGGTTTGCTTGCTGTGGTAGCTTCACTCACCAGACACCCATTTAATGTGCTTGATCTGATTTTCTATACTTTGGGTAGACTTCAACCTTTAGTAGCAAGAGAAATTACTATCTGGAAGCTTCAAGTGGCTTACCTGCAATCCTTCAATATTGTCTTTCTTTTCTTTTTTTAAGATGTATTTATTTATTTATTTATTTATTTAGAAAGAGAGAGAGCACAAGCAAGTGTGAGGGGCAGAGTGAGAGGGAGAGAGAATCTCAAGCAGACTCCATAGTGAGCATGGAGTCTGACATGGGGCTGGATCTCACGAGCCTGAGACATAGTGTCTGACACTTAACCCACTGCGCCACCCAGGCGCCCCCAATATGGTCTTTCTTAAGGAGTGTCTGTTCTGTCCATTATCTCCACTGCCAAAGGAAATGCATCCCTCATAATACAAGGGTGCCAAAAATATCAGAATGAAGTGATTACCCTCCCAAAACAAATGGCCCCACAAGAGAAGGAGAATGGAGAGTGCTGTTTTTTTCCTTGCCAGAGGCTATGAAATTGTCTTTTGTGAGAACAAATAAGGGTTTCTGTTTTACTAGCCATTTAGATCATATTATTTATGATGTTTCTAAGTTGTGGTTCTAAGCTGACAAAGATTTTGGTGTTCTCTCTAAAGTAATGAAGCATTTGTCCTTCTTCACTGCATTTTTCACCATTATAAAACACCATTACCATTTAAACTAATTAAAGTACTTAAAATTTAAACTTTAATGGGAAAGATGGTTGAAGTCTTTTGGTTTGTTGGGTTTTTTTTTTTTTTTTCCTAATTTATGGCTTGGAGCTGCAATTTTCTTCAGTTGCTTTTATTTTGACCCTAGGAAAAAAGCAGTTGCTGTCATTGTTTTGTTTCTGTTTTCTGTTATTCAGCCCTAGCCTTTCAGAATTATTCTAATCCCTTATATGACTCATGAAGCTTCACTATTATCCTGAAGGCAAGAGGTACAAGATTTGTAATATTTGTAATTATCTTTCAGACTCCATGACCCCCAGCCTAATACTTCACTATAACTCCACTTCTGAAAGAGCATTTATTGTTTTGTTCTGTTCTGTTTCCTGATACGATAGGCATCTTGATAGAGTTGTAGCTCTAGTATCTTCATTTTTTACCCTAATGTCAATATGGGAACTGGTTGTTTGCAATGCTTCCCACTATCCACCATCACTTACTTGTCTCTCTGCCCCAACCATGGGCACTGATAGAAATTTTTCATCCTTTATTCACAGTAGGACAGCTTGCGTAAGTGACAACATCAGATCCTGGGGTCATGAAGAAGCCACCAATCCAAGCCTAGGGTTCTGATAGAAGTCATTTAGCCTTACTGAGACCCAGTTTCCTTCTCTATAAAATGAGAAGTTGGATGAAGTCAGTGAATAGTAAGAGTTCACACAAGTGGTAAGAAGATCAGTAGCAGGCAGCCTGGGTGGCTCAGTGGTTTAGCACCACCTTCGGCCCAGGGCATGATCCTGGAGACCTGGGAATGAGTCCCACGTCAGGCTCCCTGTATGGAGCCTGCTTCTCCCTCTGCCTGTGTCTCTGCCTCTCTCTCTCTCTCTCTCTCTCTTTCTGTGTGTGTGTGTGTGTGTGTGTGTGTCTCATGAATAAATGAATAAATAATCTTAAAAAAAAAAGAATCAGTAGCAATTTGGGCCAATATTTATGGAGGAACTTTACACACTTTTTCACATGCCAGGACTGGTTAGTACCAAGTGGAGTAGGAGGTGAGGGGGCAGACTAATAAATGGATACTTTTGATAGATTAATGATATGGTGAAAACTAGGTTCAAGAGAAGCAAGAGCAGCTCTAGAAGCATGGCATGAGCCCATGAGTTCTTTTCAATACTTCAAAAATCAAACAAAACGCCCACATTGGCTCTGACAAGGCTGAGCTACCTAACATCTTTATGGTAGCTACTACTTAGTGTAGTAAGATTGGTTCAGTTTTGCTGATCCCAGAGCCCTGGTTGGTAGTTGGAGCCATAACTAGCAGTTCTGGCACCTGTGGCAACCAGCACGCGACAAACCCTAAAATCAGCTTTTTAATTCATGTTGCGACTCACAGATGGGTGTTATTACCAATGTGCACCATCTGGTAGCTTCTTATTTTAACTTTTCATTCTTGCTCACTAGATACTGAGCTTTTTAAATTATTATTTTAAATTTAGTGACCCCTAAACATTCATGATCTGAGACAAAAAGTCCTGGTCATCCTGCCCTCGTTATAGCCCTGATTTTGAGTTAAAATGAACAATGTATTATTATTCAAAACAATTTGTTTCATACCAAGGTTTTTTCAAACATGAGTTTCATGACATAAAAATTAGCAAAAGAACCCTCAGTTTCAACAATGATTTCGTTCAAATTACTGGTGGCTAGAAGACTCCATACTGCACTACCAGGTGGTATTTTGAGTCCCAAAACTTTGTATTTTCTTCAGTATGCCTGCCATGCTCAGCACTTGGCACACAGTGGACACATGATGGAAGTTTAATTGGAAGCATGCCAGTGGACCAGCAATATTGCAGCCATCCAATCTGGTTGCTAATATATTTCCAAAAGGCCAGGCCAGTATCCAAGGCTAGGACAAATTCCAGGATTTGTTGTCTGTTACATGGACAGAGCCTTGAGCTAATTGGATGTCCTCTTCACATGTCCCAAAATCTATTTTGTGAATTAAACCTCTGTAGACACACTGTGGACACTGTCACCCCATGAGAATAATTTTTGAGGTTCTGGTTGTATCTTTTATTATATTTCTTGCTAACTTCTGTCATTTAATTTTTGCTGATATCTCTCTCTCTCTCTCTCTCTCTCTCTCTCTCTCTCTCTCTCTCTCCCTCTCCCTCTATAAGAAATAGAAGTCTATTTCAGGACCATCTGGCTAGGCTAGAGCAGCCAACAGTGACCCAAGTAACTACCAGGGAAGCCTGGATATGCTCAGTAATGCCCTGGATCATTTTCTCTCTGCTTTTGACAAAAAGACCACATAACTAATACCTCAAGGTGGAATTTCTTTCCTCTCTTTTTCTTCCTGAAATCCTTCCTCTTCTTTTTTGCCTCACTACCCCCTATAGTTCAATGCTCTCCAGGAGACATTCTCCCCTATCTCCTATGTACAGCCTTCCAACATTTGTATTTTATGTACACTTACATGTCTTCTCTGTTAAACAATATGAACTACTTTGTTGGTCTGGGAAAAATAGGAAAAGATGTTTATATAAAGCCATTCAGAATGTATAAAGGAGAGAAAAACATGTTTTGAGCTCAGAAAATTAGAAATTTCATGAGTAGGGAAGAAAATTTCAAATTCAAGCATCAGAAATAGATCTGGAATTATTATGATTTCTTTGTTATTGAAATATAAAATGGCAAAAAATGCATAAGGGAAAAGCTAATCAATAGATTTCAATTTTAGACTACTATACCTAAAAAGAATACCACATTTAAAGCTAACATACTTCAACAACTACCTACAAAGATAAATATTTATAATGTGGTAGACAAAAGGAAAGAACTTTAATACAGAATGCATTCTTAGAAACCAATAAGAAGAAGAACATGCGAATTGCAAAGGGCCAAAGGACATGAGCAAATAATAGCAAAAGAATACAAATGGCTAATAAGCATCTGCGAAAAAATATAGAACTTTATTGGTAATCAAGGCAATTCAGTTTTAAGGCAATGAAGTCTGATATTGTGTAGAAATTAAAGATTTTTTGAGAAGATAGAACCTAACCTTAGTGAGGGGTTAGGCTATGAGTACTCTCATACTCTGATGGAAGTACAATTTGGGTCAGCCTCCCTGGAGGGCAGTTCGTCAAAAGCTTTTCAAAAGTGCATCTCTTTAGAATCAAAATCCTACTTTCTTCAACAGAATTTTTTAAGCACCTGCAATGTGCCTGGTTTCCAGTAACTAGAAACTAAATTTCATGTGCAGAGGTTAAATCTTTCCTAAAGAAATAATCAGATAAATGCACACTTATTTAGAAAGGTGTTTTTTAGCATAATTACTTATGGTAATGAAATGTTGAACCCAAGTTTAATGTTAAATTTCATGAACACAAACACCAAAGATTTAAATCTAACAAAAGCAAATTGTTTTTCATCCTCAGGCCTAGAACCATCCTATAAACACTGTTGTGTGGTGGCACACACTCACACGGTGCCCTTGTAGCAGGGTAAAGTCATCTCCACCAATTTGACCTCTTTTGAGCCAATGGTGTCATTTCTTAACATATGGCAAAAACAAACAAAAAACATCGCTAGCACTGCAAGGAATCCCTAAGACCAATAAATTGGGACCTGATGGGTAGAATCCTCAATCACTGCATATCTTGGTTTATGAGATTGACCTTTGGTCTAACATTTTTCTTGGAAGAAAGAACAATTTATCCTGAAAGAAATACATAAACACAAATAACACACAAGGCGGGTGGAGAGAACCAACAAAAGCACCCTTTTACTAAGCTATTACTCCTCATCTATCCAAAATATTATTGTAAACAAGGTAAACTACAAGGCTTAGAGTATTATTTACTTCAGTGTCTAAGACGCCCGCCCACCGTACCCTTTCCTCATTGTTTTTTGGCTTTTGTTATAGATAAGCACTGGGTTGGCAGGAAGTAGATGCGGCTGAGGGTGGCCATATATATCTGTTTCCAGGTTTTCTGTGCATTTTGAATGGTTTGTGCCATGCTCCTATAATGATGTGTGGTTGTTGTTCTTTCTCCAGAATGTCGAGTGGTGAAGTCCACTTCTTACACCAAAATAGCTTCATCATCGCGCAGGAGCGCCACCAAGAGCCCGGGGCCTTCCAGGCGCAGCAAATCCCCTGCATCAACCAGCTCAGGTAAAGCACCACAGGAGATGAAGAAACTGTCTTGTTTCTGACGCATGATGAGCAGAGGGTGTGTGAAGCCCAGAGCATGAGGTTTTTAAGATAGGGTAGATTCCGGTTTATAATTTTAGAACAAGTTGGAGTGGTGTGGAACAGATTTGCTGGAGTCTAGCATGTTAGCTTAAAGGAAAAGCATCAAGCTTGGGAAAACTTACTTAGCAAAGACTCAGGAAACCCAAATTTGCCCACAAATAGAAGTATACTACCGACTTGCGTCATTTCTACCACCAAAATCAATTTTTCACGCTAAGAGCAAACCCCCCTCCCCTCCAACTCCAAAAGCCTCTGTTGAAGCATTTCTTCTACTTGGCACTGGCTTATGAGGAGTTTCCAATTTGTATTTACTGAACTTCCATAAAACACATGTTTTACTCTGGGCCCCAGAGTGGCTCTGGAACTAAAAGCAGTAAGAATAAGAGCCTGGAGCAGGAAAAGTTGTGTTGACTCTGGGTCAGTGTCCTGCCTCTCAGGGGCTCTATGCTGGTGCTATAGCAGGATGTGTACTCAACAAATGACTGTCTCAGCCCTGCATCTTCCTTCTTTGGTCTTAAAAATAAAATGAGTCAGAAGGTATGTGTTTGGTTTGGTTTGGTTTTTGGTTCTTTCTTTTTAGTTTCAGGAATAAGGTCTATTTCACTCCTGAAGAGAATTATTTATTAAATAATATAAATTGTTGAATGGGAATTATTAAATGATATGTACATCAAGGTGATTGTCCCTAATTTCATGAAGACAGAGGAAGCTCTTATGAATAGAGACAAAGACACTTTGTGGCTACATGGAGGCCTTGTACTCGCCAGCGTGAGCCAAGAGACATGTGCAGAGATCTCTAAGCTGGAGCAACAAGGCCTGTCTCTGGCATCATTCGCCAGCTATTAAACTACAGTGTGAGTTATAACCTCCATACTTAAAAAGAGAGAGGTGCTCCGATCTGTTTTTCCTAATTAAAAAATAAAACTATGACCTCCAAAGGAAGTCTTGGAAAAAGAAACTCTTAGTAAGCTGGGTAGCTAGAGCACCTAGCTCATCTTGGTTCTCTCTGAATTGCCTTCTCCCTGGGCTTTTATTGTTCACAGCAAATCCCTAGTCTCCAAAGATCTTCTTCTTTGATGTTCAACGGGTGGCCACTGCCCCCTTCTCACAGCATGCCCCACATCATAACCAGTCAAGGAATAAGTCTCAGATCATGGTTAGCCCTTGAGATGCAGCTTGTTTGCTTCTCCTAGTTTAAGGGTAGGCTGAGAACTCTTTCCTTAATATGACATAGCTCACCCAGATTGAACGGAACCCTGAAATGAGACTTTGCTAATGAGTGAGGTATTGAGACTCAAAAGTATAGAGTGCATGAATGTTACTTGGGAACTCAGTAAAGTTTGTCATTCTGACTGCTGCCCCCATGCCTCAGATTCTGATACATAGGCCATAAACCTATGTTTTAGCAAGTATTCTAAGCAATTTTAATCAGATGATCTATGTATGTACCATACTATGAAACACAGGGGTTAAGGAAGTGGCTCCCCAAATGTGGTTCCCTGGACCATCAGTAGCACCATCATCTGAGCATGTTAAAAATGCAGTCTTGATGAGGCCCTCTGCAGACCCACTGAGTCAGCAACCCAGGAGTTTAGGGCCCAGCAGTCTGGGTTTTCACAAGCCCTCCAGATGATTCCGATGCTCACCCAAGTTTGAGAACTAATGAATTATAGATAATAAAAGGGAAATAAATATAGGGAGTCATTTGACTGCATAATCTGGTAAAAGATATGACTTGCTCATCTTCATTTATTGGCATGACAGAGATGACTTCCTTTCTATGCCTCTACTTGCTTCCAAGTGGCAATGTCCATCTTTAACCTTGCAAGCCAAGAGCAGAGCTCTAGGTACCATGAAGTATAGACCAAGGTTTTAATGACCCACCTTCTGAGAGCCTATTACCTGGGTCAAGAGAGAATTTCTGTCTGAAGATCATCCCTTCCCTGGAAACAGATATTGGGGAAAGTCTTTCCCTTTAAGAGAGATACCACCTGTACACAGAGATGTGGACTTCTACCAAATGGCAGAGAGGTGCATGTACAACTCCCCTTGGAGACCTTAGCTTGTTCATTAATCAGCCAGCAGGTGAAGCCTGAGCTCTTTAGAGCATGTTCAGTCTTGACCAAAGAAAATTGCTCATTTTCTCTGAGCAAACCTGGGCTGTCAAATGAACCCCCATGGAGCAGAAAGGAAGAACAAGATCGCGGGCCTAGTCAGCCTGTCGCTCCTAAAATCTTGGTCATTTGGTATAATCATGGAAAGTTGTAAAGGAGAAAGAAGCCCCACATTAACGGAAATATTAGCAATACTGTAAAAAACAACAATATTACAAAACAAAATCAGTCCCCAATCTAAAACACTCCGACATTGACGAATTTTTAATCTTTTCTCTCTTCTTTCTTAGTATATACCAGGTGTAGTGGGGGAGATATCTAATAATGGGTGATTAACCAAATTCTTATGTTTTTTTTTTTTATGGGATAGCTATTTCAACAGAATCAATATACATAATTTAAGCATGATAGCTGGTGACTTTTTGTTGTTACTGTTTTTAACAGTTTTTAAAATGTAGATTTAGTAGTTTTTTTTTTTTTTTTATTGAAGTAGAGTTGACACACAATGTTGCATTCGTTTCAGGTGTACAACATAGTGATTTGACAAGTCTGTACATTATGCTGTGTTCTCCACGAGGGTAGCTCCTGTCTCTCACCGTAGAATGCTATTATAATGCCATTGACTACATTTCCTATGTTGTGCATTCTATGTCCATGGCTTATTCACCCCATAACTGGAAGTCTGTATCTCCCACTCTCCTTCACCCATAGTGCCCATCCCCCACATCCCTCCCTCTAGCAACCATCCATCTGTTTCTTATATTTATGGGCCCCCTCTGCTTTTTCTTTCTTTGTTTATTCGTTTAACAGGTTTTATTTTTAAGACCTGTAGGCAGGCAGTTAAGTGCTCCTAGGCTTGGGCAGGAATTTCTTTTTCTTTTTTTTCTTTTGTCCTTATAAGTCAAGGAAGGGGGATAAGTTGGATTATCGTGCACATGTCAAAGAATGGAATCATGAGATCTGGAGTAGTTACTGTCTGCTACTAAGTTTGCTACTATAGATTCAGAATAAGTGTCCTGTTTTCTGTCTGCTTATGGCAGCCAGATTGAAGGAGGGAATACAAGAGAAAAACATGGAGAGAGAATTTTTGCAACTCAGAAATAACTGCATAAATAGTGAAAAACCTGTGTTACTCCAAAAATGAATCTAAAAATTTGAGTTTGAAAAAAGGAATTGTGAATCTAATTTTAAAAAGATAATTATGAATACAGGAAATCATTTCACTTGAGAATTAACTGGTAACATAATCACTACTCAGCATCTTGAAGATTATATAAATCTTACAAATATAATACATCTAATATATCTACTTGTAATCTTATAAATATAAATGAATGTATCATTTACTAAAAGTAATTTCAGAAACTAAAAAGCAGACAGGCAAATGTAATGAATGTATTTGTATTTGTCACTGCCAACATTTGTAACTATTCCTTTTAGAAGTTTAAAATGGATAGAATGCATTACTTCAAAATCAGTAGATTTTTTTCAAACAAGGATTTCTCTTTACTTTTGTTTCCCTGAGCCCTTTCAACTCTAGTTAAAATCTGGTTGATTTGACTGGCACTAACTTGGAATTTGTGGTAAGTGTGACATGGCAGGTAGTATCTTTTCTATAAAGAAAGTGGAATCTGAATCCATTCTAAAATTAAACTTCATCAAGGTGTTTTTAACTTCTAGGTCAAAATTAATTAAATGGTACTGATCACATTTTGTTTAACATGAGACCTTTATGCATATAAAATTTTGCCTTTTGATCTAGAAAGCACTTTATGCAACCATTTCTTGGTTGTATAACAGCTTATAATATGCAATGACTATCTCGATTCTGACTTGCTACCAAACCCTATCACCTTCCTCTGGATGATTCTAACTTAGAGAAGGTCTACAGACCTTCTGCAATACCCCGTCACAAATCTGTAGATTATGTCAGTGTTCCCAAGACCACTCTCTTTCCCTAGTATCTAAGCTCAGAGTTTAGGAAGTCCCATGATATTTCCATTTCTTTTCTGGGCAAATGCAGCTGCTGGGTGTCAGGGAAGTGCCTGCCTTGGGCCCCTGCACTGTGGTCACCTAAGACTCTTGGCTTCACCCAAGTATGGCTTTTATACCCAGTGGAAAGGAGCACTGAATTATCGCTACATTAACTGCATCACCATTTTCCTAAGATGGCCTGTTCACTGTTCTTCAGAAATCATAAAGACTAGAATGTGAATAATTTTACTTTCATACCTCTTAAGGTTGATGTTGCCCCAGACCCAGTTGCCACCATGAACCTGTCTTTATAACATTAAAGAATCTTTGCTTCTACCCTTAAAGTATTAACTTAAAGTTTGAAATAATTTCTATTTCGTTTGTTCAATTTCTACTTCCAATATTCACCTTTCTATATTATACAGAGATTAGAGCTTAGTATAAAGTTAAGATTTGGTCAGTTTTCTTTTTTGTGTTTTAAGATTTTATTTATTTATTCATGAGAGACACAGAGAGAGGCAGAGACATAGGTAGAGGGAGAAGCCGGCTTCTCCTGGGGAGCCTGATATGGAACTCAATCTCAAGACTCCGGGTTCATGCCCTGAGCCAAAGGTAGACGCTCAACCCCTGAGCAACCTAGGTGTCCCAAGATTTGCTCAGTTTTTGTGCCATTCTGATGTTCATGATAATACTGTTAACTATATTTAAATGACATCAGAGTTTACGTAGGATCTTTATGTCTTTGATCGTTTTTGATTCTCCTAACCATCTCCCAACTACAGTCAAGACATGATAGTATTATTTGTTATATAATAATATAGACTATTTTTGAAAATGAGGAAGCAGTGAGGTCTGGGGGAACTGCCTGGCCTAGAGTGACTGAGTTAAGAGTGGCAGCTCAGGGCTGGCACCTGGGGCTCCCAGTGCTCCAGACAAGGTAGGCTGGCCATCCTGGATATCTGTTTCTTCACCTCTGTTTATTAGAGATTTGATCTCCAGAAAATAACTAATACAGTACCTAGTTCAATGTTGCAATTTACAACAGCATAACACTTTGCAATAGAAGCCTGAATATTAGTCCCAGGACCAGCATTCCAGGAGGTGAAATGATTCACTCCAGCTTCATGATGTATGGTTAAGTGGTAAACAGAAACTTTCCTTTGTAAGTCAGTGTTAGAACAAGAATGGGAAACCTCTATAAATCTTCTCTTCGTCCCTTACTCATTCTTCTTCTTGGAACTAAAGGAAGTTAGAGGTGATTTATGAATGTAAGGTGTTCATTTACACATTCAGAAATATCAAGTGCAGGTCTGCTAGTGTCAGGTGTTAGCTAGGCACTAATAAGGCAGAGATGAAAGAAACAGCCTCTATTCTCAAGAAGTACACAGGTCAAGCCCCCTAAATAATTTAGAGATAACATAATTCATATACTTGTTGAATTATTATTAATCTCCTTAACAGAGAGTTGGAAAAGGCAATTGGAACTACAAGAAAAGAGAAACCAGGAGCCTTACTAAAACACACAAAGAATGATGTGTCCCTAGACAATTGTGCGCTGAGACTTTGACTGCGTTTATCACTAAGAAATGGGAAATGTAGTTTTTAGTTGCTTCTTAAAGAAACAAGAATATATAAGAGTATCATAAAGAGTGTTTAATATGGGTTGAATCTTTATTCATGTGTGTTTATCTTTGGAACACAGACGTCTCATAAAATGTGTAATTTAAAAGTGAAATTCTTTTAAACGAATTCCTTTTTCTGCACAAAGAGGTTATAACAAAATATCTCTAAAATAAAAGAATAATATGCAACTAATTTTATTTCAGTAAGAATGATGTTTAGTTTTGCTTTATATTGTTTTCTTAATGTTAAAAATGTAAGAAAACCACATTTACCTATCCTGAATTTTCATTGCTATAGTCTATCTTAAAATTTACAGATTTCAAAATTTTGACCTCTTCATTGATCACTTTAGAAGAACTTTGGGGCTTTTTGTTTGCTTTAGAGTTTTTACTCCCATTGAAATGGATGGCCAACTTTTTATCCTAAAATAATAACTATTTAGACTGTCTCTTTAGAAGCCATGGGAAACATAATGGAGCCCCAGTAGGTGCCATCACTTCAAGCATGAGCTAATGGACTTTCTTGACTTTATAAGTTTGTGGTCTAAGGTAGGAACCCTCCTGACAACAACCATTCATTCATCTAATATGCATGGAGATTCCATCATTGACCAGCAATGCTGGGTGCTGGAAGTGCAAGGGTAAAGATTTGACAGAGGATAAAGCTGGGTGACTTAGTTAATGACCTCCTACCATGGCTAAAGCACCATTCTGTCCTCCCCATGCTTCACACTTGTATGTGACTCTGGAAATCCTGCAGTTTTCTTATTTATGCTATTCGAATTTTCCCTTTTTGTGGTTATATAAACATATTTTATGCAACATATGCAGATAAGACAGGAATTAAAGCTGGGGAAGCAAAGAGAATTTTAATCAGCTTTCTAGTCCAATATGTCAACTTTTTAGATTTATATCAGACACCTTCAAAGGCAAATTGTTAGCTTTTTTTTTTTTTTAGCTTAGTCTTTTCCTATAATATTTCAGCCTTATACATTCTTTGGAGGATCTTGGCTGCTTTGGGGTTCCAAGGGAATTCTTGAAAACAGAGTGCACCAGAAAGATCAAGGGGGCTGATGATTCATCTCTTGTGTTTTTGGAATTTTCTGCTGCATGTGAAGTTAGTTCTCTTTCCATTCCCTTTCCCTGTACCGATCAATTCCTGGTAGTGCTTCCTTACCCTCAGCAGATGAGTATCTCCAAAGGTATTTTTCAAAGCTTTGAACCATGATCTTGACCCATTCTCTGTAGGGGGCAGGCAGCAACCCTACATCAACTGCCTTTATGAACTCCTCACTGTAAATGCCCCATGTTAACTAAATAAATATTCCCTGAACATCTGCCGTGTTCCAGTCATATCTTAGGTCCCAAGGATATGAAGATGATTAAAGCACAGTTCTTGTCTTCATGTTGCTTATATTCTTGCCTTCAAGTTGATATATATATATATATATATATATATATATCACTTACTGTAATAGTGTAGAAAGTGCCATGACAGCCCAAAGGAGGAAAGGATTAGATCTCATTCATGGAGTCAGAGAAAATTTCCAAGAGAAAAGAACTTACAAATTGAAGGATCCTGCCAGCGTAAGAAGGACCAGGAGGGCATCACCACTTGAAGAAACAATATGAAGTAAGGCACAATATGAAGTATATGGCATATATTTTTTAAAGATTTTATTTATTTATTATGAGAATACACAGAGAGGAGAGAGAGAGAGGCAGAGACACAGGCAGAGGGAGAAGCAGGCTCCATGCAGGGAGCCTGACACGCCCTGATCCCCTATCTCCAGGATCACGCCCTGGTTTGAAGGCGGTGCTAAACCGCTGAGCCACCTGGGCTGCCCAAAGTATATGGCATATTTAAAGTTGCTAGTCTGACAAAAGCACATGATAGATTGGAGGAAAGGGTTTGAGAAGATGGTGGTAGCCACGTTGATGTTGATCATTGCAAAGGCTTATGAAGGTGTGTTTTTGTTATGGGTATTAGGGGGTGAATAAGAATTTAAGCTAAGACCATGATTTTTTATTTGAATTTTAGAGACAATGGTGCAGTAGTAGAGAGGGTGACTACACATGAGGGGCCAAGAGCCATGGAACTCTATGAGGCTATTGTAGTCATGCTGGAAAGAAATTGTCGGATAGAATTTAAACAATAATGTTAGGAATAGGGTAGACTTTGAAAAGGAAATGAACCAGGAATTTAACTGGATATGAGCCCAGAAGAGGAGAGAGGAATCAGAGACCAGGAGCATGTTTGAAGGTTGAGGAGGAATGATAGGTGAATACATTTCAGGTATGTGGAGTGTGAGTTGCTTTAGAAAAACATCAGTAGGCAATTAGGAATTAGTAACTGGGTTTAGGGATCCCTGGGTGGCGCAGCGGTTTGGCGCCTGCCTTTGGCCCAGGGCGCGATCCTGGAGACCCGGGATTGAATCCCATATCAGGCTCCCGGTGCATGGAGCCTGCTTCTCCCTCCGCCTGTGTCTCTGCCTTTCTCTCTCTGTGACTATCATAAATAAATAAAAATTAAAAAAAAAAAGTAACTGGGTTTAAGTCAGATTTGAGCCAATGATGCATATCTGGGAGACCCTGCATATAGTAGTGTTTTAAATAATAGAAATATAGGATGTCTTTCCCTCCACCCCAATGAAAGGTTTGTAGAATAAGAATGGGCATGGCAGCGTGGTGACCATTTACAATTAAGGGCTCTCCTGCAATACCCTGTGGGGTGGGGGCAAAGCACCCCATGGGGACCAGAGGATCTTCAGAGCCCTTTAGTCTCAGGACCCTCATCCACACTGGGCTTTACATGTCCAGTTCCCTCAGAGAAGGACTCTGAGATCCCAGCTGACACATTTTCATAATTTTAATTTATATTATTTTAAAGATTCATTTATTTACTTGAGAGAGTGAGAGAGCATGTGAGCAAGAGACAGGGTAGAAGGAGAAGGAGAGAGAAGCAGCCTCCCTGCTGAGTACAGAGCCCATGTGGCGATCAATCCTAGGACTCTGAGATCATGACCTGAATTGAAATCAAGAGCCAGATGCTCAACTTACTGAGCCACCCAGGCAGCCCACATTTTCATAATTTTAAATCAAAGGTCTCCAGGTGATCCTATTTCATTGTTGAATTAGATTTTTTCCCCCTTTACCCTGAAATCATCTTTAACTCGTCCCCCCCCCCCCCCCCCATTCAGTTTATCACCTGTCTTCCTGGCTCCCCTTCTCAGTGCTGCTCTAGGACTCCAGTTTCTCACAGGCTACAGAAACTGCTTGCTAGGTGGCCTCTTCCCTGCCTTTTTCCTCTGCCCCTTACATCTGCCCTGCACCCTGATGTCAGACTTGTCCTTACTTCTGCCTGCCAAAAAAGAGTCCAAACTCCTTCTTCTCAGATGAAGAACAATCTTGATTTGGCCACGGTCTTCCTTTCCAGCCCTATCTCCCACCTTTCCTCTGGACTCATGCTTCATCCTGTGAACCAATTTAAATTACTAGCAGATACCCCTTGGGCTTTTCCACTTGATACCTTTCTTTTTTTTTTTTTTTTAATTTTTTTTTTATTTATTTATGATAGTCACACAGAGAGAGAGAGAGAGAGGCAGAGACACACAGGCAGAGGGAGAAGCAGGCTCCATGCACCGGGAGCCCGATGTGGGATTCGATCCCGGGTCTCCAGGATCGCGCCCTGGGCCAAAGGCAGGCGCCAAACCGCTGCGCCACCCCGGGATCCCTACTTGATACCTTTCTGAGTCTTTTTTTTTTTTTTTTTTAATTATAATTTTGTTTTTTTTTGTGTGTGTGTTTTTTTTTTTTTAATTTTTATTTATTTATGATAGTCACAGAGAGAGAGAGGCAGAGACATAGGCAGAGGGAGAAGCAGGCTCCATGCACCGGGAGCCCGACGTGGGATTCGATCCCGGGTCTCCAGGATCGCGCCCTGAGCCAAAGGCAGGCGCTAAACCGCTGCGCCACCCAGGGATCCCCCTTTCTGAGTCTTAAGAGCCTTCTTTTGCCCCTTCAGCTGTCAAAAGGGCACACACGCCGTTGGCCCAGATGACTCTGTGCAACCTCACAATGTAGGTAGGATCTTCTGATCACCTCACTATCTAGGGTCTTCTGCACCTCTACGATCCAGTGACAATTGATTTGGCTCCTGGCCTATAGGAGACACATCATATCACCCTCCTAGGTTTTAAGGTTTCTGAAAGCAGGAGTTTTTTGTTTTTTGTTTTTTTTTTATACATTCTATAGTGCTTAGTGCTTAAAAGTTCATGATAACTACTGGGTAAATTGGCCAGATGAGTGAATTGAGAAATACTAGGATCTGTTCAAGTTGCCTAGATTTCCTGGTGTTCAAGGGTCTTTTTGTACATATTTATTAAAAAAAATTTAATTCACAGTCAGGTCACTTCCTACATCCCCACAGTTTCTGTGGGCTTCTCAGTTCTCATTATTCTCAGCAGACAGTCCCTTTGAATTGAATCCATTATTTTAGTTTAAGAAGGAAATGTAGGGGTGCCTGGGTAGTGCAGGCGGTTAAGCGACTGACTCTTGGTTTCCCCGCTCAGGTCATGATCTTGGGTCGTTGTGATCAAGCCTTGAGTTGAGCTCTGCACCCTCCCCTCCAGGCTTGCTCGCTTTCTCTCTCTCTCTCTTAAAAAAATATGATCCATTTCACCTATGAGTTGAGCATCTGTGAAGACAGAATTAGGAAAAAGCATCTTTCCCTAAGTCTTCCCATCCCCCACCCCATTAGTTTGTTTTCTCTTGGCCTCATTTGACTCCCTCTGCTTTTTGTTTCTCCTCCTCCCTCCTCCTCCTCCCTTCTCCTCTTCCTCCCTTCTCCTCCTCCTCCCTCCTCCTCCTCCCTCCTCCTCCTCCCTCCTCCTTCCTCCCTTCTCCTTCCTCCTCCTCCTCCTCCTCCTCCTCCTCCTCCTCCTCCTCCTCCTCCTCCTCCTTCTTCTTCTTCTTCTTCTTCTTCTTCTTCTTCTTCTTCTTCTTCTTCTTCCAAATAAGGTAGCAAACAATGGACAAGGGCTAAGAAAAGAGATTTTAGAGTATCTACAGCTTCCTCCCATTATCAGGGGATGAAAGTCTAAGGCAAGCAGTTAGATCTCTTCAACAACACGCCTGCATCCCTACTCTCTAAATACACAGCCGGACCCCATATGTTTGCAAACATGTTCTCTCCTCTTAACTCTGCAAGAGCAGCGTTATAGATACATGAGCCATCTTAAGTGCAGAAAGGAAATCAGGAAAAGACAAGGTAGATTTTCATGTCTAAAAAGTTCCCTTGTAATTAGTTAATCTTGCTTGGAGATTGCTCTGATTTTGAGACCAGTTTGAGACATTTAAACATTTAGCTTCCACATGTGGTCCGAGACTTTTTAAAATGAGACTATAAGGAGAAGAAACCCTTTAAGGCATTACTGAGTTAATATACATGTGAGTCTAGTCATTTAAAAGGAGCAAGGAAAAAAAAAATAAAAGGAGCAAGGAATGAGTAAAAATAAGTGAAGTATTTCTGAATTCTAGAGTTTTTTAGTCACTTTCATATTCAATTATAAGTTTTGGGACATAGGGACCAATAGAGTCAGACGTGTAGTAAGTATGTGGTGTACACTGTGTGTGCTGACTGATTACAGAGACCTGAATTATGGCTTCAGTGAGTAAAATGGGGCAGGATCATTTATCTGAGATGATAAAGGGAAAGGTGAGGCTGGATCCTGCGTGAGGAGTAATATCCTGTGACCAGCTCATGCTGTTGTGTCCCTGATGGGCTTAGATGATGACTCGGCTGGATGGAGGCAGGGCACAAAGTAAGGGGGGTAAAGTCAGCTCCACAGATGTCATACACAGCTCTTGGGTGGCTGGTTATGTGATTGATCCTCATAGGATCTGTGAACAATCCAGCCTAAAGTTTAGCATTTGTCATTCAGGAGGTAACAAGAAGACCAAGGGATACAGGATTAAAGGAAAATGTACCCAGATAGATCTGAGTAAAGGAAACCTTAATGGGTTCAAGGCAGTGGATCTGATGAGTACTTCAGTAATTCAAATGTAGCCATCTTCACATTGAAATAATTAATCGTTAGACCTGCTTGGCCACTTAAAAGCAATCTTTTTTTTTTTTTAAGATTTTATTTATTCATTTGAGACACAGAGAGAGAGTGAGCATGAGAGAGATCAGGAGCGGGGTAGAGGGGCAGAGGGAGAAGCTGACTCCCGTCTGAGCAGGGACACCCTGATATGGGGCCCTGGGATCATGACCTGAGCCCAAGGCAGACCTCTGCTTAACCACCTGAGCCACCCAGATGCCCCATATACCATTCTTTTTTAAAAAAAAATATTTACTTATTATTTGAGAGAGAGAGAGAGCACAAGCAGGGGGAGCAGCAGAGGGAGAAGGAGATGCAGACTCTCTGTGAACAGGGAGCCAGATACAGGACTCGATCCCAGGACCTCAGGATCATGACCCAGGTACCCTAAAAACAACCATATTGAGTTTAATTTTTCCCATTCGAAGTATAGAATCCTTTATTTTTTTAAAAAGATTTTATTTATTTATTCATGAGAGACACAGAGAGAGAGAGAGAGGCAGAGACATAGCAGAGGGAGAAGCAGGCTCCATGCTGGGAGCCTGATGTGGGACTCCATCCCAGGTCTCCAGGATCATGTCCTGGGCTGAGGAGGCGCTAAACCGCTGAGCCACCCGGGCTGCCCTATAGAATCCTTTAATAAAATAATACTTTACTCTGTAAAATGATGCCATTTGTCATTTGAATTTTAATAAGTTCTACTAAATAGGTGACAAAGCCCATTTTATTGGCATTCAGAGACTTCTGGTATTACAGGATAAAAAACAACTGAACTCAATACATGTGTCAGACTTACTTCTGAAATAAAATTATGTATTCCAGCAGTGATTCAACAATAAACTATGTGGTATTGTCTGGATGTCAAGAACCATTTTAAGAAGTTGCTAATGCTTCTTTTAGGTGGCCAAGAGGAAGAATCTGAATAGAACTCTGACCCTAAGAATTCAGTCTGTTCCCAACTTTCAAGCAGGTTGTGTTCCAAAAATGTTTGATCGTAAATGGCTTGTTTGGCACTTGAGCTACATCTCTCAGGAGAGGTGGCAACACAAATGGAAGTCCTGAGTCCAGTGGCTTTTTTTTTTTTAAAGAATTTATTTATTTATTCATGAGAGACACACAGAGAGAGGCAGAGACATAAGCAGAGACACATCCCAGGGCCCTGGAATCACAACCAAGCCAAAGACAGATGCTCAACCACCGAGCCACCCCGGTGTCCCAAGTCCACTGGCTTTAAATGAAGGAGGTGCCCCAGTGATAAAGAAGGAAATCCAGAGGTCTGAATACAGGAGACAAAAGTTCTAGATGGGTCCTGAGGCATCAGGACAGGACTCTCACAGGAAAGAAGTACAGTTCTTTGAGAAGACATAAATGAAATCTCTCCAACTGTTCATCTTTGGGCAAGTTATTTCATCTTAAATAGGAAAAATTATATCTACCTATACTGCAGAATTGATGTTAAATAAGTTGTTTCAGTCTGACATGTCCAAATTTTTTATGTCCTTCCAAACCTACTCCCTCCCTCTCTTCTTGCCTCAATCCTCTTCTTTTTTTTTTTTAATTAATTTTTATTGGTGTTCAATTTACCAACATACAGAAAAACACCCAGTGCTCATCCCGTCAAGTGTCCACCTCAGTGCCCGTCACCCATTCCCCTCCAACACCCGCCCTCCTCCCCCCTTCCATCACCCCTAATTCGTTTCCCCGAGTTAGGAGTCTTTATGTTCTGTCTCCCTTCCTGATATTTCCCAACATTTCTTCTCCCTTCCTTTATATTCCCTTTCACTATTATTTATATTCCCCAAATGAATGAGAACATACACTGCTTGTCCTTCTCCGATTGGCTTATTTCACTCAGCATAATACCCTCCAGTTCCATCCACGTTGAAGCAAATGGTGGGTATTTGTCGTTTCTAATGGCTGAGTAATATTCCATTGTATACATAAACCACATCTTCTTTATCCGTTCATCTTTCGATGGACACCGAGGCTCCTTCCACAGTTTGGCTATTGTGAACATTGCTGCTATGAACATTGGGGTGCAGGTGTCCCGACGTTTCATTGCATCTGAATCTTTGGGGTAAATCCCCAACAGTGCAATGGCTGGGTCGTAGGGCAGGTCTATTTTTAACTCTTTGAGGAACCTCCACACAGTTTTCCAGAGTGGCTGCACCAGTTCACATTCCCACCAACAGTGTAAGAGGGTTCCCTTTTCTCCGCATCCTCTCCAACATTTGTGGTTTCCTGCCTTGTTAATGTTCCCCATTCTCACTGGTGTGAGGTGGTATCTCAAGTGGTTTTGATTTGTATTTCCCTGATGGCAAGTGATGCAGAGCATTTTCTCATGTGCATGTTGGCCATGTCCATGTCTTCCTCTGTGAGATTTCTCTTCATGTCTTTTGCCCATTTCATGGCCTCAATCCTCTTCAACCACTCAGTTACCATATCCTATAGTTTTGTACCTCTAAAATCTTGCCTGAATGTTTCCATTTACCTCTCCCCCTTCCGCACCCTCATTGACCCAGCTACACCATTTCTCTGACCACAGGACTTGTAAATGTGCCATACTCCCTCCTGCCTAGACATCCTCCTTAGGTATATCTCCGAGCCCATTATTATTGTTCTCCCTTAATCCATTCTTGATGGGCAGGAGCTCTTGAGAGCTTTTAAAAATACAAATGTGATCTCCTGGCTCCGGCTTAAAATCATTCAAGAGCTTGTCATTGCCCTTTGGATAAAAATCAAATTCCATAACATGAATGTTAAAGCCCTGTATTATGGGACCCCTACCAACTCCTCCATCTTCATTTGTGTTTTTTTTTTAATTTTTTTTAAAATTTTTTTATTTATTTATGATAGGCACACAGTGAGAGAGAGAGAGAGGCAGAGACACAGGCAGAGGGAGAAGCAGGCTCCATGCACGGGGAGCCTGATGTGGGATTCGATCCCGGGTCTCCAGGATCGCGCCCTGGGCCAAAGGCAGGCGCTAAACCGCTGCGCCACCCAGGGATCCCCGTCCATCTTCATTTGTAAGACTTTTTCCCTCCAGCTCCATTTACCTGCCAGGCCAACTTCTTTAGGTCTTTTCAATGCACCACACTGCTCCCTCCCTCCCCAGGCCGAGCCACAAAACAGGTGCACCTCCCCCTATCCCTGCCAACACTTTTCCTTCATTGAGCCCTATCCTCTTTCACCTGCAAAATCCTATTAACACTTAGGTTGGATTTCCTTACCCTTTCTGTAGGGTGTAGGGCGACTTTGATCCCATAGTTTATTAGGATTTCAGAGGCAACAGCCAAAACATCCCTCCTCAAAATACTTTATTGTGATTACTAGTTCAGTTATCTGATTTCCCTGCGGGCTAGCAAGCTGGAGCCTTAGGCAATGTGGTGGTGAAAAGTACAGATTCTGGATTCTCTTGGTTAGATTTGGGGCTCTTGTCTCCATATTTGCTGGTCAAGCTGCTTATCATTTTATGCTTCAGTTTCCTCTTCGGTAAATTAATATTGCCTGCCTCATAGTTACTGTGAGTATTAAATGAGCTTATATATATACATATATGTGTATATATATATAAACTATACATGTGTGTATATATATATATACATATAAGCTCATTAGTGCACATGTAAAAGGTTTAAGTGCATTAACTGATCCATAGAAGATAATTCTTTGATAAACTGGGATGCACATAGAATGGGCACTTACTAAATGCAAACGTGTTGCAGTTTTGCTTTTTAAAAAGACTAAGGCTGTCATACTGGAGTCCACTTTCTCTTTTTCTTTGTTTTCCGTTAGCTTTATAAAATTTGTGGATCAAAAGTCAAAAATGTCAATACTCAGCTTGCTTCCCCGTTTACTTTCTCCCCCCAGTCTGGGTAGCATTTAGGTGTGATGTAGAGATGCAAAGTGGAGAAGTGGACCAAGAAAATATTACTGTCATAGAACCTGTCTTTCTGTCAACTCAGAGGGATCTCTTGGCTTGGTAGTTGTAGGTTCTGCCTCTGCCTGCAGTTCCTTGGTTCTCTCTCGCCTGTGTCTGAGCCCTTCGCACAGAGGCCAAGGGCTGGCAGTCTGGCAAGAAAGAGGAGGCCTGAGCATCTCGCTTTCAACAAAGACAGGATTGTAGACTTGAATGCAAGCAAATTAAAACATTCTCAGCACTTCCTACTTCAATCTGCCCCCCCACCCCCAAAATTGTTGTTTGTTGTTGTTTAGAAGGCGTCACGGAATACATTCCAAAGGCCAGAACTACACAGTAGTGCAGCCTGGGTTCTGTGACATTTTTTTTTAAAGGTCTTTAGAGAAGATGACAAAACAGGGAGCTTCCCACTCTCGTGGGCACTAAGTTTTTGTGCAGACGTTGTTGGTGATAAACCAATAAACACTGTCCCAGGCCACTGAATTTTGTGAGGGCGTCCTTATTACCAGGTAGTCACCAGGTTTTAGAAGTTATTGTCATTTTGATTTTCGGGTGAGTCACTGGGCCTCTTGCCCCCCAGGCACTTCATTATGATTCAGAACAAAGCCGGAGAGGGCTCTGGCTTCCGGGACTTACTGGTGTCGGGGGTGGGGGTTGCGGTGGCTCTGCTTTGGCATGAGGCTTAATTGACACCTTTGATGTAGCCTAAGACAGAACCCGCACCTCCCACTGCTGCTTGGAAGACGTCAGCCTTACGCAGAAAAGGCATCTGCTGATGAATCCTGAATCTCATTCAGCCTGCTCGGGGAGCAGCCTTAGCCATCCTTAACTAATCCAACTGCTTCCCAATTCCGCGGGTGCTGGGCTTAGTGCTGAGAAGGGATTTCGTCTCTTGCTATTGCCAGGTTAAACACTCAGACTGTGTCCATGTTAGAACTCATAGAAGGTAAGTTAAATGCATTCTTGCTCTCTTTCATGGAAAATGTTTATTGTTGCTAATTCTCCTTCATGGACTGTGGTTGTAAAACATGAGAAGATGTTGTCATGTGTGTGGGTAATAGAGTGGCAACCTTATATATCTTCTTAGGAAGAAGTCCTGTGTCCAGAGTGTTTTGTCAGTTCTGGAGGTGATGTTACTCAGAGAAAGGAATTGCTTACTTGAGTTCTGTGGCTTTGACTGCATTTAGTGATAATGTCTGAAAGTCTTCAGAGTCCGGGAGAATTCCAGTGATTTTAAACCTATCAGAAAGCAGCTTTTATTTTCAAGTAGCAATGAAGACAGACTGTAAGGAGTTCCTGAGTGTGTGCCAATTAGTTTGTCCTGCTGAAGGCAGGTCCTTCAGAGTTAGGCCAGAGGGATATGTAGGGGACAAGTGGATGCAGGAGCTTCTAGAAGGGAGTTGTTAACTGTAAAAAGATAGGGGTCTCTTTTAACAAGACACTGAGAAAATCACTTGGGAGCCGTGGAAATATTTACTCCTACTGGGTGGTTCTGGGAAGCTAAACTACAGAACGAAGGATGAATCCCATTGAAAATGTCTCAGGACCTTCACCACATGGCTAAAACTATGGGCACAGTTAAAGGCACCGTTAATACATTCATCAGGAAAGTTATCAAAAGTACATTTTTCAGGATGTTCATGTAGCCTGATGGCTATATTTAACAAAAGATTAGCAAGACAGTGAATTTCTGCGAAGATTACTCACTGAAGCTGTTTTTTAGGACTACATAGAAAGGGTCCTGGAATTTTAGCAAAAATCGCTCTATAACTGCTTGTTTCTCTGCAAAGATGATTTGTCATGAAAAATTTTTAACAAGCCATTTTCTTTTTCTGATTCTTTGCTTCCAGTTAATGGAACCCCTGGTAGTCAGCTGTCTACTCCGCGCTCGGGCAAGTCGCCAAGCCCATCACCCACCAGCCCGGGAAGCCTGCGGAAGCAGAGGGTAAGGATCTTAAAAGCAAGCTCCTTGTTTAAGACCTGCCTGAGCTCCCGGTGCAGTGACCCAGGTGCCAGCTCCCAAGAGCACTGCTTGTCTCTAAGTAATAACCAGGTGAGGGCAGGTGGGCTATGGCTGTGGCCTCTTAGCTAGAACTCAGGGCTCTTGTTTTCTCTGAGTTTGTCCGAATCTTGACTCTGAGAAGAATTAACAGTTGCTGCCTCACTTTTAAATACCCCACCTCTTTTTGTTCTGAATGGACCAAGACTTTATTGGCACTGGTTTGGAAGCTCCTTAGTTGTAATGAGGTTATTAGATCTCATTGCTGACCATCAGCCTTCCTTAAGAAGGAAAAGGAAAATGGGGGTTATGGTGGGGGATTGCTTTATGGCACAGAATGGTGGTCCAGAGCCGCTTAGGGTCTGTGGCACCGAGGATGGATACATGTGACATGTGTTTTTGTGAATGAAACCCACATCAAGTGCCTTCTCTTTCATCACTATGTGCATTTTGGTGGGGTTTTTTTGTTGTTGGTTTTTGTTTTTGTTTTTTTAGCTTCTTGTGTAATACTAGAGAAGTATACTGAGCTTGGAAACCAAAGTCAAAAAGTTACTGGAAACAGCGTTAGCTTCTCCATGCTCAGGAAGGGGGAAGAACTACTGTTCTTATCCTCTCAAAACCTGTACTGTCTGTCTTTTCTAGTAATACTACAGCAGGAATAAAAGGGGTGGGAAAGGGAAGAGAAGAAGGTGCTGAGGAGGGAAGCGAGGGCCTTTTACTTCCTGATTTCATGAGCGAGGTGGAGAGGAATATGTGCTCTTAGGAGGCTTTATGATGGTGCTTACTGTACATTTTAATAATAAGCCAGGGCTCCTTGGAGGCTTCTGAACTCAAAGAGTAGATTCTTGGTTTGGTTTCTTTTATTATGCTTTAAAATGAAACTTCTGAGTTCCATAACTTTAAACTGCTTCCAAGATGGAAGCTCTTCCCTTCAAGCTTCCTGCAAGGTTGCATCCGCATGCCCCCATCTAAAAGCGGGGGGCTGGGGACTCCATCAGACCCGGGTCCCTTTGGTACCTGGCCCACCACGTGTCAGCTTATGCTGTCTTTCTCCATGGAGCCTCCTGGCATCAGGTGTAGCTGGTTTAGATTATTTGATGAGGCCTGGGTTTGGCACCAATTCCTCCACTAAAAGGCTTCCAGTCTGCTATCCTGAGTCTCAGTTGGAAAAACAAGGCAAAACAAGAAAGAGGCTCCTTCCAGATAGGAAATCCAATAATTCTGTTCCATCTGAGTGTTTTCACTATGGGTTTCTTGTTGGCCACAGTCTAATTTTGCATTTTATTTTTTAAGATTTTATTTATTTATTCATGAGAGACAGAGAGAGAGAGGCAGAGACACAGACAGAAGGAGAAGCAGGCTCCATGCAGGGAGCATGACGTGGGACTCAATCTGGGGACTCCAGGATCAAGCCCTGGGCTGAAGGCGGCGCTAAACCGCTGAGCCACCCGGGCTGCCCTAATTTTGCATTTTAAAGTACAGGAATCAGTAGTGAACTTCTAAAAGAAGAATTGGCCAAATTCATATGATCCCCTAAGTGTCTATACTTGAGTTGGGGAAGGTGTAGTAGGGTGTTTCTTTTTTTCTTTTTTTTTTTAGGGTGTTTCATTTCTAGAAAAGTTACCCCCTTCTATAGGAGCAGTCATATATAGCACAGATAGTGCTCTTTGAGAGAATAGTTTCTATTTTGAAGTTTATACTTTGGAGAATACACCTGGCATAGTAATCCCCCTTCATCCTTTGAACAAATTAAACTCAGATTCAGGCTTTAGCTCATACTTAGTTGCTAAGACTAAATTATGGTGACTGAGAATCCCTGCCATAGATTTGAGCTTCTCTCCCTGTTTGCGTATCATGGAGACCTCCATGGGTGAGAATATAAAGTGCTTTGCCCAACTGTCCCTTCACTGGCAGAATGAGGGTAGATTTTGCTTCTTCTGCCCTCTGTATTCTCTTCATCACTATAATTTTGTCCCAATGAAGCAGAAAATTTCTCTCCAGAGACTAGCAGCTGTGTGGCCAGTGGCTTCTATAATTAACATTACCAGCACTTGGGAAATGATTATAAAGGGTGGCTCTCTTGTAGATTCTTCACTGCATCATTTAAACTACCAGTGCAAGCATCTACTTGAGAGGGAAAATAATCCCATTTGTTTCAGGGAGACAGAGGCTTATGGTCATCTGAAAACATTTATTAAGCACATGTTGTAAGCAGAGCACTGGATAATTCAGAGATGGTTCAGTTTCCAGGCTTTTAAATTTAGGCCGTAAATGAACATCCTCCATCCATGTACCATGTCAATGCATGGAGACATTCCCAGATGCTTTAGCGAGAGAAGCTTTCATCTTGGTGTGGAGGCAACTGCATCAAATAACCCCTCCCAGTTAAAACGGGCCTAGCATATCCCTAAAAACTGATCCTGTTTCAAATTTGGTTAATGTTCTTCTCAAATGGTTGGCTATACTCCTATGCAGGAAATACTGAAATAAGTAAAAGATGGTAAGTGCTAAAAGAAGACACTTCAAAGAATAAATTAACTCTTTTTATTACAAATTGGAAAACAGTAGCTAGTTCTATTTTTCCTTCTGTGTTGCCTAGCAACATGGCCAGGAAAATGAGTTGGCTGTGCCCAACACACTCAGACACACACACACACACAAACACACACACACACACTTACACTGCCTACCTCGTTTAAAAAAATAGGAATGTATTTCTTTAATTTTTAAAGGAATCTTGATACATTTGACCGCTTTCTTCACAGTCAGGAAAAATCTATATTCCTATTTATGTTAATTATGATGATTTAATCAGCTTTTTCCTTCCTTTGAAATCATATTTTTATGTTACAGCTCTTGGTATTTTAGAATAGTCATATGCAATAAGAGTCTGCATGCCAGTTAGTTTTCTTCATAAAAGCATTGGTGGCAATGTACCAAACAACCTCCCTATTTTTTCAAAACACTATTATTTAAATTGCTGTCTAGAAGCATTTAACTGATCACAGAAGCAGATATTATAGGATCTTTTCTATCCATGAACTTCGTTTTGGTCTTATTTCTTAATACATCAGGAAGAAATGTACTGTGCTGTGTAGGTTGAATGAAGCTCCCCATTATACTCCCACAGGGCTGACTTGTGTAGATTATCTGATCAGTCAGATGATGTGAGATGTGGGTGGTACAAAATAGAAAAGAAGCCAGAATTCTAGACTGTCTGCAGATCTGAGCCGGTTGCCTGGCTACCAACTGAGAGATCTCCTAGCAGAAAAGGCTGGAGGGAGGAAGTAAAGAGGTGATGGCGAGTGGTTGGAGAACCGGAAGACCATTGGGAAGGGAAGGGGAGGTCAAGTGTGCAATTTTTCTGTTATCTAAATATAAAATTTTGAAAAGGCAGTTTTTATTGGGTTTAGGCGATATGCAGTGCAACAACATTGGGTTGCTGCTTTGTGACCAGAATTTGCTAAATACCATCTGGGGTTCCTGACAGATTATTTTGTGAGGTAAGCACATTCCTTGTCTACCCAGAATGGGAAAGAAATGTTCAAGGAGGAATTGCCTAGACACATAGTAGTGGAGTTGGCATCCATAGACCTCAGGATTTATAAAACTCAACAGGACACAGAAAGGGATAGCTCAGAAGCAGTTCAAGCCAGTTAGGCAAAATAAGCACTATTTTTGTCTGTTTCAATGGTCTCTCAGTTATTATCTTTCCTCTTACCCAAAACTGAAGACTCTAAAAGGTCTGATGACATTAGAAACCAAGGATGCTCATTCATTAGTGCTTCACTCCTAAGAGAGCCACAGGGCACCCAAGAAAGCCAAGTAAACAAATCTATACCGCCCTTCATCTTACAGGACCTGTATCGCCCCCTCTCTTCGGATGATTTGGATTCAGTAGGAGACTCAGTGTAAAAGAGACAATGGAGCAATGTATATGGTTTGTGATTCGGTGAAGGTGTTTCACATTTCCTAAGAAAAGTCTAACAGCAAAATACACAAAAGAGTTTTGCATACCTTGAAATTATGAACTCAAATTATATAAAAGTAAATACACAGGAATTTACAGGAATTTTATATTCATCACGTTAATCCTTGAAGATTTATATATATATATATATATATATATATATATATATATATATATATATATATATTTCCTACATTGATTTGGTTGGGGAGCTCCATTGCTGAGGTTTTTTTTGCAAGGCCTGGCTTTAGATGAATTTCATATATGGACCCAATATTGAGTGTAAGAACGAGCTAATGGTAGAGCAATATAAGGCAATAATTTCTGCAGATGAGCTTTTCATTTAATCATAAGTAGACATATAGATACAGTTTTCCTATACTCTTGATCAAGGGAATTAAAATGGTACTAGCAGACATTTTTTCTTAAAGTTATATTCTTTTTAAAGTTTGGATTGCTGATTTTTTAAAGATACTTTATTGCAAAATAATAAAAATATTCAAGTTTTTTTTTTCTTCCTGGCCAGTAGACACGGCTACTTACCATTTTATGGGTTAAAATATCTGAGAAAAAACACTTGTGTCAAGGACACAGCTCATGAAGACTCTAAAATTAGGCATTAGGAACTTTACTTGCTTTTGTTGTCAAGTAAATTTTTTTAAACTTACCTTTCATTGGAAGCAACATAAATATAGCTTAAACAATATACCAACATGAAGAACTTGTTCAGTGGCATTGCGATAAATTACATAATTCCTCCCTACAACCATATATGTAATTTTTCAAATGTGAAAAGGCTGAAACTACAAAACTCTTTTTTTTTTTTTAACACACAGACCTAAAAAAATTGTGTCTGGATTTCTTCTAAGAAGAAACAATTTAAAAGAAAAATTCTCTTAAATGGTGCTATGCAAATCAGACCCCAAAAATCCAAATTGCCATTCCGAAAAGTCCTGATGTTGTAGAAATTTTCGTATGCAAAACTCCTTTTGTGTTAAACCCAGTAAATCTATGATTATAACCCACTGTTTAACATTAACTTACTAATTCTGCTCTTCTGGTCTTCTGTTTTAAAAATCATAGTCAGCTTTGCTTAAACATAAAATAATTATTTTAAGATCTGAATGTTAAAAATTAATTTTACGTGTATGGTCTATTGTATGTAAGCCATACCCTAGTGATCATTTAGTTTTACTAGTTCAAACACTAACAATTTAAGACTTGTGAAGCATGGTTTTGATATTCTACAGGCTTGACATATCTCAGTAGGTGATAAATTAAAATTGTATGATGCCATTTGGAGGCCTTTCCTTGAGTTCTTTTCAAATTTTACTTGAAAACTGAATTTAAAAACAAAATGTTTGATTCAAGATGGAGAGAAATTCAGTTGTCACATACCGTTTTAAATGGCATCAATTTATCTCCTTGATAAATTGCTCAACTATCAAATTTTACCATCTGGTTTATAGTTACATATGTTACCATCTCACTTTTCAAGTGAATAAAACATTTCACCCAAAAGAAGAAAAAAAAGAGAAAAGAGTCCAGGCAATCTAACAGCATCTGAAAACTTAGCCTTATAATAATTAGTGCCTCATTATCCTGTCTGTTGGAGAGAAAGACACTTCTCTGGCAGGTTATTCGAACCACAAACTGAATCATTCCATCTTGAAAGAACATTTCATAATAATACCTGTTCCAGACTTCAGGTTTTAAAACTGTTTCCAATAGAAATGAACAGAGACTCCTGCTGAGATCAAAAGGCTGCTTTGTTTTAGCTCAAACAGTAAACATCTGTGAAGTTGCCTATGCTAGTGTCTGTTCTAGTTATGTCTTTGTAAAATGCATTACTTAATACAGTTGAGTCCATAAAAGATTAGTATGTATTTGACTGAACTGTCAAAAATGCAAAGAAAGCAGTGGAACAGTTAACTTAAATCTGGTGGGGTCAGATGGTCCAGAACAAAAATAAATTCCAAAAATTTTAACTTCCCTGCACTGTCAATCTTAGGGACAAGTATTGCTTAGAAAGGCCCAATAAATGCTATTTGTTCTGGATAAGTGGCAGATATTGCCAATTGATATGAAGCTCATGGCTTTGTTTAGACATGGCAAAAAGAAACTGTACTTGTGCTAATTGCCGATAGATATCATGGCCAGCTTTCCATTCAGGCAGTTCCAAAGGAAATGCTATTCCCCAGCATTTAATCTTTTGAACATATGACTTTTATTAAAGCACTGTTCAGAGGCAATATATGTCATTTACTTTTTGAAACGAAAGCCCCTCAGAGATTGAAACAACACACCATTTATAGACTTTGAGATCTCTTTCTATGCAGAGCATAATTCCATTATACTAAAGCAAAAATTAAAAAAAAAAAAAAAAACCTCTTAGCAACAAACCAGCAGTTCTCAGTTCATTGGTAGAATCAAATTGATGATTTATAGGCACTTAAAATTTACTTACGTACAGAATTATTTTTTAAAAATTAGGCATTGAACTTTAAAATTGTTCTACTGAGCGGGAGAGAGCTCCAGCAAAAGCCATCCATTTTCGTCCTTATGGTAAACCTTAAATGTGCTATAGAGACATTGTGCTCGAGTTAAAAGTTTGACATTTCTTCATTTGCCCTCGCTTTTTTTCCCTTAGACATCATAGAAAAAGATAGGATAAGGATTTCCCTGCTTTCAGCATTTTAGAAATGTAAAACAATAGTCTATCAAGTATGAAGTTCAGTGTGTACTCAGAAGACTGGTTCTGAAGCCATGTGGTTGATTTCTTCTTTGTCCTAAGGGGGAAAGATCCACAATGTTTCTATACTGTCATAGGCTTTTAAGACATTTCAGACCCACCCATCTGTACACATCCCTGTGCTCTTACATTGACTCATCTAAATATTAATATCTTCAAAAACCATTTGAAGCAACATTTATATATGGTATGTGTTCCCCACATTGCATCCTTTACCATCTATACATGATTAGGCTAGCTTTTTGTTTTTATTTCTTTCCCCATTTAAAAACAATGAAGCCTGAAAGCTACATTTCTTAATGAAAATAGAGAACAGTATTCTTGAAAAATAATCCCATATATTTGAGCTATTGGGCTACTAAATTTTTCATATGTGGCCATATATCTATACAGGTGTGTGGGTGTCTATGTAAATTTTCAGGGCTCAGTGTTTATATGGGTGTGCTTATGTACGCATTTGTGTATGTTTGTAGACCATAAATAGTAAAATATGGTGACACAGCCTTATGAGTTACTGGCTTTTGTGGAATTGTATGTGTAAAAACTTCATGTCATAAATTGTTAAATGTGATGTATTAGGGCATTTTTAAGTTGAAAAGCTGTATGCTAAATTAGTATGCTTAACTAGTAAGGCAAGATGGTTCCAGTAGATGTATTGATTTATTTAACAAACAAAAAAATTGGAATCCAGTTATACAGAAAAAAACGTGAATTCAAACAAATTCAATATTGTGTTAATTATTAAATATAAGCACACATTAATGTTTATATTGTTACGTCTTGACATTCAATTATCAAAATGAGTGAATCCTATCACTGTGGTTTTCTCTAATGTGTATGTATTGATGAGATGTATTGATTGTCAATCAATAGTCACTAAAAAGTGAAATAATGATATATAGAGTTGTGGTAGCTGAAACATAAAGATAAAACAATCCAAACTATGTTTGATTTGAAGTAAGTTGTTAACAAAGCCAGATAACCTGTAAGGCAATTTTGTATGTTCTTTCAAAACACTATTCTAACTGCTGACATATTTGCAGTAGTAACCTTCCTGTAATTGCTATATGTGTGTATATATCTATATTAATGTATACACACTTGAAAATGTTAATTGAATGAATTTGTTATATATGCATACATTTGCCCATTTATACATGTTTGCATTAGCCTTGCTAGCATCTTTAATTATGCATGAGAGTGAAAACTGTATTTGTTTGAGATATCCCATAAGAGTGTAGTGTAAAAATTAGAGATATATTGAATTCAATATACCAGTTGCCTGATGCAGTTTGTTATACTGCCAGCTGAAAAATATTTGTAATTTTGTGTCTGTAACGCATGTGGAAAGGATAGGAAATCTGAAGTGCTAGCTGTAATTTTCAAGAGTGCATGATATATAGTGTCTTTAAAATGTGGTTCATTTTAGTAAGGATGATGGATAAATTCCAAGATAGTATAAATGGTGCATGTAATACATGGGTGTTTGTATTATATATGGCCACAAAAAGGTTTCGAAGCCAGGATAGTAGGCATCTAAAAGGTCACAGGCAAAGAACTATGAAAGCTAATTTTCTTGTGATGTGTATTTTTTTTAGTTTATATTCATCAACAAGCAAGAAATTATTTGTTCTAAGGACTTTTACTTCAAAATACACTATGAATGTTGTAAATTTGGATGAAATTTTTACAAAGAGGTGACATACTTTCTGCATACACTTGAGTTGCTTGGATGTATATTCTCTTAAAAAGAGCATTTGGTGTTAAAATGTTTTAAACAGCAATATAATTTAAAAATCCATTAACTGAGGCCCTCAGCAGAGTTTTATAGAACTATGAGATGTTTCATTTAACTACCCACTTTTGGAAGTTCCATCACTTTGTGCTGTGGTTTCATTGTAAAATGTTATAGCTTGTATTTCCCACTGGACCATGTTACTCCCCTCAAAGTTGACTTTGTGACACTTACCACCTTAGAATAACTATGTAATAAACAGGAAAAAACACCTATGTTGTTCAGTGAGTTTCTTTCAGAAAACTTATAAGAAGACATTGACATTGAAATGACTGTGAGGAGTAATGGTTGCTTTCATAATTATGTGTATGGCTTTCTTGTGATGTAATTAGTGTCAGTGAATTGATACTTGAGATACTGTAGAATGGCATTCCTTGCCATCTAAAGTATAAAATACTGGCAATATGACAAAATAAGGGGATCTGATGAAGAATTCTGTTTTGGCTGCTTATATTAAAATCATTGTGCTTTCCTCTTAGGGTTGTTTTAATGGTGAATTTGTCAGGCAAATGGTCAACTGATTGAAAAAAAAATTGACATGCACTTTTTAGACATACGAGCTGTCTCCTGAGTGTGAAGCCTTTTTTTCCAAGGTCTTCTAATTGTAGGGTGAGGGAGATGATCATGTGGATATATGTATGTGGGTGTGTATACAAGTTATTTTAAGTCACTGAATAAATGAATATGTAAAATAAATATATAATAAAAGAAATAGTGATGATAATAAAGTACTTGATTACCCAACTTCAATCTAGAACAAAAAAAAACACACTTTCATTCATAATGTGGTATAAAGGAATATAGAAAATTCTACTGGCTTAGTTAGAAAAATATTTTTCTTAAAATTCTTATAGAAGTCCAAAATTCTAGTTTTAAATCTAATGTTTTTGTTAGGTTCATTTTAATCTTAAAATTAGAGTTGCTTTAGTTGGTTCTTTTTATTATTTTCATGATAACGTAAACGTAACCAGTGCCCAAAGCAATATGGCACAACTATAAGGAATGTTTACAAATTTATAAAATTCCAAATTGTATATATACTTTCTTAATATAATAGAGTTTAAAATAAAGTATAGTGGGTGACAAAAATTGTAGTGAACTCCCTTCATCACAGACTAGGAATCTCATTTGAGAAGTAAATCACAGAGGGAATTATTTTATCAAAAGGTGATAACCTAGATGACTTTCTGGGTCCCTTCCAAACTATGATTTCATGAAGAAATAAGAAGAAACATTGTGCCTCCCCCCTCCCTAAGACAACAGCCTTTTCAGGACAAATGGTTCAGATTTTGGATTTATAGATCTTGGCCTAGGTGAGTATAGAGACTGGACACAAGAGCCAAGAGGGCTGCCTGATAAAACAAAGTTGTAACTAAATACATTTATTTTTGAAATCTTGGCTCCCGTGGGTAGCTTCACTAACATCGATTTGATACCAGTATTCCCATTTTCATTTTTCTTTCCTCTGAGTAAACCAATTTCATAATAACTGTTGTCCAGTTTTTTTTAAACTTTGACCAAATCTCTATAATAATATTTTACATTTTTCAATATTGATTCTTGTTATGCACATGATTACCTATCCCATAAACTGTATTTATGCTAAACATGCTCTGAAGAATGCAGATAGAGGAATTTTTTTTTTTGATAGAGGAATTTGGAAAAAAGGAATTCCCCTTGCCTTGTTTCATGTAGTAGAATCTTATTAGTTATTACAGATTGATGTGACCAACTTATTATTGTTCATACACACTTGGAAAGCAAATGAATGGTTTTTTTATACACACTTAGAATCCTCAGGTTTCAAGCTTTCAACAGCAAGAGTATGATTTAATTTTTTTTTATTAAAGGAGGTCATCTTTAGAGATTCTATAGACTTCAAATCAAGAATACCAAGACAGGGGTTTGAATTTGTTAAATATTTCCTGATTTTGTTTCCTTTCTAAAGTTGATCCACTTGATTTTTAAATTCTTCTTCTTCTTCTTCTTCTTCTTCTTCTTCTTCTTCTTCTTCTTCCTCTTCTTCTTTCTTCTTCTTCTTCTTCTTCTTCTTCTTCTTCTTCTTCTTCTTCTTCTTCTTCTTCTTTTTACAATTTTTCAAGTTAATATTAACTAATAGTTGTATGCCAAGGCAGGATGTGAAGTGGAAGTAAATAATTATCCAGTCAAAGCTAAACTTTCTGGTGAGATTTTTCTACCTTGAATAGATCAGTGGATTAATTGGATATTTTTGAAAACTTTATTCAGTGTGATCCTCATGATCCTCAGTTGAGTGACACCATTAATACAAATGGCAGGGGTAGCTAATGCCATTATATTTAAAATGAACTGTTTTTAACTACATAGTCATCAAATACATCTTGATAAAATGTGGTTAGAGCTGTTATGTCAGCTTTCTCACTTATTTCACAAAGTGTGATATGTTCTCCATCTGTTATATGATCCCAAGCTAAATAGCCACACTTAGGATGTGTTCTTACTTAGGGCGGTACTTTTATGAAGGTGTGTCATAAAAGCATCCAGGTGCCAGCAACCTGCCCACCTGGTTTCCATTAAATCTGCTTGGAGGTGATAACATTTCAAATGTCACAGTGTCTCTTAGAGCAACTAATTGCGTTAAATTCTAAAAAAAGTATATGTTCTGTACTACACATCCAGATGCCTTAGAATTAGCAAACTAAAGCAAACACAAAATCTTACCATTATGCATACTATAAAATGGTTTATCTGTTCAGAAAAAACAAATAAGCAAACTGATTTCACTTGTAAGCATGAAAAAATATAAGCAGGCTTTTCAGCTTCTGTTGGTCTAAATAAAGGCTGATTAATCTCTTTGGGTTAATTCTAAAGAGCAAGAATTTACACATTTTCCCTTTACTACACTCAAAATCTTTCAATCAGACTATAAGCAGTAATAAAAGTGTTCCAACACTGTCTAAATTAGTATATTTAGGATTAGTAACTAGCATACACAAAGAGCCATGTTGCTTACTGAATCACTTCAACTGGCAGAACAAAAACGTCAGGTGGCAGAATCAGAATTAAGAAAAATAATAGTTTGCAAGGATATCAATGTAATAAAGATAACATTTAACATGAATAAACAGGGAGTCTTAGACTTGATCCAAAGTACCAAACTCCCAAATACAGACTAGCAAGACCTGATATAACCGTGAGCTCAGTGTTAGGCTAAAAAGTTATGGTACTATTGCTAAGCCAATGTGATCTTAAAGTGCATTGATATTCCACTCACAAGGTCAAGCTCTGTCCTCTGCTCTGTGCTGGTCAGGGTACACCTAAATATTACATTTGTTTTGAGCACTGGCATTAACAAGAAATATTGAGAACTGGAGTTTATCCACAGGAGAGTGGAAGGGGTCATGAAACTGTGTAGTATGATGAACAATAAAAAAAAAAAAAAACGGGAAATATACAAATGGAAGAAGAGAAGGTACTAAAGGGGTCCAGAAGCTATTGCCAAATTCCTGAAGCACTGTCATGAATTAGACCTGCACTGGGTAGCTCCAGATGTGAGAGCTAAGATCAATAAGTCAAAAATGTAGGACATCATTTCAATATAAGGAAGAACTTTGTCTCCAATGAACAATCAAGGGACCACTGAAAAATGTGTTCAGTAGTGGAGGTGTTTGGACAGAGGCCATTTGACTAAATGGCTAGGATTTTTGTAGTGGGGATTTATGGATGGAAGTACAGTGGAATAAGTAATATGTAATATGAATATTTCCTTCAATCCCTGAAATTTTTTGAATCCATGAATAACCATTGTCTTAGAAAAGTGTACAATGTTAACTATTTTACTTCTTTGGGAAAGAGAAAAGAGAACACCATTAGGAATCTGATATATTTATTTTACTCTATTTGATCATAATAAAAAAAAAGGAGAACTTTCCACTCTGTGTTCTCTATCTGTAAGTAAACTCCCTTTAATTTTTTTTTTTTATTTTCTTTTAGTTGTCTGTTACCCTCAGCATGAAGTTTTAAATTATTTGGGGTAGATTTTCAAACCTAAAGTTGAAAATAAGCAATTCTAAATGTACGTAAATTTGTGGTAATCCTCTCTCTCTCTTTTTTTAAACAGAACCTAAAAACCTTGAGGGGTTTTTGTCCATAAGGCAGAGGGAACACAGCTGGCCTCAGATGTTAGGTGGCACTGTTAAAAATGCTATTTGTTAGTTGATAAGGCACTTGAGTGAATAATATCCAGTAAGTTTCTGAACATTACAGTTCAGAACTGTAATGTGCATACAGCGATGTTTTCATATACTTTGGGTCAGCGTCCTATTTTGAGTATCTGAAGTTCTTATTAAAAGAACAAGCTTTTGGAATTGAGTACATAATCGTGGACATCTTTGCTAGGAAACACGCTACTAAGTCTATTAATTTGAGTGCTTGATGAAAGAATGTGTCTTTGTATTCTAAAATTTAAAACACCATATGACAAGACAGCACCTGCCACCCTGAACCACAATGTACACACTTGTGAGGATGCTGGAAGAAATTCAAGAATCAGAAAGCCCAGAAGAGAAGGTCTACATTTTAGACATTTACCAACTGCTTTTCTTCTTGGAACCACACTATGTCTACAGCAAAAGCAATGGACACAGGATAAAAGATCTCACTTTCTGGAAAACACACCCCTTCCCCTCAAATGTGGTAATGGTTATTTTCACCAGATATCAACATTATAAATCTGCCTTGTCTAAGCCTTGTATTCCAATATTACAAATACAAGGTTTTCACAAACAGACATCCATAAAAGTCAGCAGAGCATGACTTAGAAGCTCATACATTTACAGTACCCTCGACAGAGTCGGTTATGACCACATAGTGTCACTTCAAGAGAAAACTGTTGCAAGGTTACAGTCTGAATCCCACTTTCTAGCCAGATATAGGATAAATGTGTGCTGCTCGTCACAAAGGGAGGCTGGATGAGAAAGGCTGAAAAAAACCACTCAAGTCACCAGACTGATTGGTGGAAGGAAAATAAAGGACACACCACGCAAACTGTGTTTTATTCAGCAGTATACTAGAGTAACCACCGAACTTCTAGGATGTCCTGTTAAGGAAGCAGATGCATCACTGCTGTGAATCTAGCTTTTACCCCAATGTCAACTGTCAGCTTTGATGAACTCATCCAGTGGAACATGCTTATCTTAGCCACACCTAGGAAAACAGGCAGTGGACTCAAATGGCCCTGCAATGATTTCAGTAGCATTTTCCCAACGATAGTTTTGGTGAAAACTAAAATCTGCTTTTTCTATATAAGATACTATTGGGGGTAAAGAAATTATGTAAGACTTTCTCTTCCTTCCTACTTTGTGTACTGTTAAGGCTGGATGGAATGGGGAGGAGGTTGAAGGGAAACAGGTAAGCAGAGGAAAAGTAGGTCAACTTTGCTTCTCACCACCTCTTCATTATTAATTCAACTACAGATGCTCTTTCCCTTCTCTCTGCTCCACAGACAGCCAGCACCATGAGCCAATGCCGCCCCCTCAACCGCCTCCTGCTCCCATCAGGCCAACAAAGTGGATAAACCCAGGGAAACAGAAGGAAGATCTTTTAGGACAAGCTGTGTTCACTGTTTAGAAATAACATTGAAATATGCAAATTGTTTTCTCAAGGAATAGATGCAGAGATGGCAAGGTTCATCGTTACAGTACTTCCCCATAGCTGATCATAGTACTAAATATTTGCTATTGTTTTGTCCTCTGAGCTTTGAAATATAGTTGTTATCCTATCTGCTGTCATTGGTCTTGGTTCAAAATATGCCCAAAATACAAGGGAATCACCAGGCTTAGGCTTTATTCTTGTCTTTGCCTCAGACTTACTTTATGACATTTAACGTATTGATAACCTACTTAGTGCTTGTGTCTTTATCTCAAAGTGGAATTAACAAACCCACTCTGTAGCCTTTCTCCAAGAATGTGGTAAGCCTCAATTTTTTTTTTTAGGATATTCCATAAACAAACTGAAGAGAATTTTTTTTTCCTATGGTAAGAACAGAAAAAAATTTGGATATCAGAGTGGCGCCATATTTGAGGCCTGTTTGCAGATAGACTGGAAAAGTGAGGTGAGATGCTTAAAATCTGACAAACCTAAACAGGGAGCTAAGGGATGCTGATCTTGAGAAAAAGGACTAAAAAGCCATGGAACATCCAAATTTAGAATGATTAACCAATAATAGATGGTTAATAGGGCGGGAAAGATAAGTAATCTAATTGAATAGCCTAAGAACCTCCCCTTTCGAGTGTAAAGACCAAATCCTCCCCGATGATGGGTGTAAGATCCTGGGCTGGGCATCGCACCTGCAGACTGGCAGTCTGACCGAGTATTTTTATTTTTTGTTTCTGTTCCCTTACAGAGCTCCCAGCATGGAGGCTCCTCTACTTCCCTTGCATCCACCAAAGTCTGCAGCTCAATGGATGAGAACGATGGACCCGGAGAAGGTGGTGAGCTTGGGAGTTGGTGTCTGAGGAGAAGGCTTAGCTTGGGGGGAGGGGGGGACAGGTTGGCTAAATTTCTTCAGGAAACTGTAACTTTTCAAGCATTATGAAACAGAAGCCTAAAGCAGCTCCTAGGGATAGGATTGCATATGGTTTCCCCCAGGGATCTCATCTACTCTATGGGAACAGGAAGAGCGAATTAGCCTAATTGGGAGATATTTCACATCCTTGGAAGGCGTAAGTATTCTAAGAAGCCAGCTAGTGCATACTTTGAAAATAAAAGGAAGTAATTGTTGCTTGTGTTTTCCTGAATTCTGTTCACTTTCAGTATATTCAAGACAGTGCCCTCTCTTGATTGACTGTTACAGATGTACTCTAACATAAGCGAACTGAGTATGTGAAAATATGGCTTTACTAAGAGAATTACTTGATAGCCATTGCAAAAAATATTCTTTGTACCTTAGGCTATTTCATTTTAGAATTTCTCTGTGATGTGATCAAAGGCCCTGGATTCCAGAACTGATTTTTTTCACTAACTCACTGGGTTGTTTTGTTTTGTTTTTCCAATTTTTTTTTGAGAGGGAGAAGATGGGTGGTTGAGGGGGAGAGGTGGAGAGAGAATCTTAAGCAGGCTCCACCCCCAGCACAGAGCCTGATAGGTGTTCAATCTCATGACCCTGAGATCATGACTGAGCTGAAATCAAGAGTCGGACGCTTAACTGGGCCACTCAGGCTCCCCTCACTAGACTGTTTTGAATAACCCTCTTCATCTCTCTACATCTTAGTTCCTCTCCTATAAAATTGTATAAGATTGTAATATATACCTGTTTCTCCCTGGGGGTCATTTTCAGCCTCAAATCAATTATGAGAAAGTACTTAGGAAAGTGTAAGACTGATATAATCAAGCCATTGTTCAAGAATCAGCATCTCTTACTTGTTTGAAACATGATTTAATTTTCCAAAAAAGTACCTTTTATTATGTCAAGTGAAATAAGTGATACACACATGAATTATTTCCTGACTACCATGCAGTATCATATTTTTTTATATTTCCAGAAGTATGAAATTCAGCCATCTAGAAGTCTTTTTGTTCAACTGTGTTATATTTACCTAATGAAATGAAATGGTCCTTGGCTAAGACTTGGCACAGCCTTCTTAGTCAAAAGCCTAAAGGATACATTTTTATCCATAGGGGGGGAAAAAATCCCAAGCCATGTGCTCCAGATGGGTGCCTCACTGATGCTCCCAGTGGAAGGAAGGATGAAGTACCTCCTTCCATTTCCCATCTGGAGTCAGCCTTGCTTCTGACAGCCAAGGATGGTTATTTTTATTATCCATGTAGTAAAGAGCCTTAAGACCGTGTCATCTGAGTGATGTTTTATAAATTCGGTGCTTTGCAGTGGATTTGAAACTTCTCCAAAGATCTCCTCTAATTCCCATGGAGTAGACAAAAATCCCCAGGCTGAGTCTCTGAAACCAGAGGCTTCTCTGGTTGTGAGATGGTGGGGATTAGGGAGGGGGTGTCAATTAGCATCAGCTCTCACTTTATTCTGGAGACCACTGTGATAGCTTCTGGTGGGTTAAGACTAAAATGTCACCTATAAAGAGGTAAAGAGGCTGCACAAAATGCCGAAGGTAAAAGTAGTAGCAGCAAATGTCCCACGTTTGTACATCACTTTCCAGAAATTCCTTCCACCCTA
The DNA here is from genome assembly GCF_048418805.1 of Vulpes vulpes. NCBI lineage: Eukaryota > Metazoa > Chordata > Mammalia > Carnivora > Canidae > Vulpes > Vulpes vulpes. Next base: position 47,867,403 of record NC_132788.1, on the reverse strand, counting down.
GGATCCAGAGTGGTGCAGATTGAGCATGATCAGAACCAGAATAAGAGTCCTAAAGCAGATGTGTGATAATTGTGAGTTTCCATTTGTTCTTCCCCAATGTTGCAGACTCCTGGAGAATACAAAATCACCAAGAAAGCCTGTGCACAACCTAAGGTTTTAATTTTATTTTGAGAAGAAATGTTTAGTCTCAGTTTATGATTAAAGGTCAGAATAGGAGCACATTTAGAAAGCACACTAGGCCTCCATCACATTTTGTATTCAGGTTGCCTGAGGGAGAGCTAGGATTTATAACTTTAAAGCATGTAAATTTTAGAGCCCAGCTATAAAAAGCTTTTTACACCCCAAAGATGTTAAAGGTTATCCAGTATATTTATGTGACCTAAGTGTGGCTTATTTAGTTTTATGGCCTTAGATATTTAAAGCATTATTAGGCATTTGTAAAATATTTCAAAATGCATTTTAAGGGGGAAAATGTGTTGTGTTAGTGGCACTAACATAATTGAAACTACAAAACTGTTCTGTTCACAGACATAATAAATATTGCAATTTTAACTCAACATCTGCTATGCAGGTTGCTGGTGAGAACATTTGTCTAAAATCTGCTCCTTGATACTAGGCAGGCCGGGCAATCGGGGCTTAGTTCATAAGGAATTTTACGGAGATCTCCGTTTCAGGATGTAGTAAAGCTAAGTGTCCAAACAGCAGGCATGTGTCATGCTTGTCCAATGTCAAGCAGCCCGGGTCCCCTATAACCTCCACTTTCCTCCTGAGCCATACCTAGGAATGTCATTTCTCTGAAGACGGTGGGTAGTCAGTCAGTAAACACTATTGATCAAATTGGCATGAAACGCAAGGAGCGAAAGTGTCAGCCACTCTTCCGTCCGTGGAAGCGGACACCATACAGTCTGCCTTTCCTTTTGGTCTATCATTCGTCTTAGGAAGAACTGTTGAGTATACAATGTCAGCAGAGGGGGGGTGTGCCTCACTGTATAGAAAGTGACATATCGATTCTCAATCAGTTCCAGTCTATTAGATGTTACTTCTAAATGTCTTTCTGGGGCAACATCTGTATTCCCTTTCCTACCAATAAAAATGTACTAATGATTCTTTCAGAAGTGTCGGAGGAAGGCTTCCAGATTCCGGCCACAATAACAGAACGATATAAAGTCGGAAGGACAATAGGGGATGGAAATTTTGCTGTTGTCAAGGAATGTGTAGAAAGGTGAGAAGGATATCATTTGCATCAGACTTTAAAGGAAACATTTGGCGTTATGTTTTCCAAGATTGTGTCTTTATTTGCCGTCTGTGGCACATATGGAATAGGTTACTGTCTCAACTCCAGATGTAAAAAAAAATTTTTTTAAAGAAGGAAAAGCCCATCTAACAACAGATTTGAAAAATGTAGTGATTCCTGGGACAATCTATAAATTAAGGACTTTGATTTTTCCTTTTTAATGTACTCAGCAAAACTTTGCCAGATCTTTCAGGTGAGCCCTTTCATTTTGTTAAAAAAAAAAAAAATACGTATTGAATGTTTTTTTTTCTCTACGCTTTTTTGAGGCATCTTGTAGAGGTCAGAAGATTCTTTTATATGGTGTATACTAATGTACTATCATCAAATTAAATAGAGTAACCTTGAAAAGCTTTAAAATGAGTATATACTGATCCCAACAAAAATGGTTTAATATATTAAAATGTTTCAAAATGAATGAGCTTGGTACTCTTGTGGGCCAAGGGCAAGAGGTTTGGAGTAAAAGGTCTATCTCTGAGATCCTGATACCTAATCAAAGACAGTGGCTGGTGGCTCCTAGATAAAGTGACAACTAATAAAGTCATAGCCCAGATTATGGCGGCCTCAAACCCCAAGCCCAGTGTTCTAGTTGGACTTCATTTCTTGAACAGATTTTTGCTTTACAGGGACCTGATCTGCCAGCAGCTCCTTCTCAGAGCTGGTGAACAGAGTGTGGAAAAGTTAGGGGAAACCCTGCACTTCTTGAGGAAGTGCACATGCGCTTCCTGGGGACTGGGTTCCCTGTCACTTCTCTCTGCCCATGGTGAGGCTGGGCTCCTACTAGATAGCACTGTCTGAAAATAATGCTCCTTCACTCTACTCTACCTCTCAGAGAGGATGCCTTGGACTACAAGCTTTAGTCTTGGCAAGATCCAGAACTTGTTCTTCTTTAAGGGCTTTGATTTAGAAGCACAAGATTTGTGCCATGTTAGAGTTCGAAGTCTGCACAGGGCCTCAGGCATCACCAGGGTCCTCACTTGGGTCAGTGTCCACTGATTTGCTCCCCTGCCCCCTTTGCCACTCTTAGGAAGATGCTTCCTCCACGAAGGCAGCAGAGCCCTCGTTAAGATACCTTTGTGCACTAAATCTCTAACTTCGCTCAACCGCAGCATACCAGCTGGGCTAGGGTATTCCCCCCAGGGCCAGCAAGCCACTGTAGCAGCCACTCTGTGAAGGAGGGGTATGGAATATAAGTAGTATAAGAAAACCTCTTATTAATTACTGTTAGGCTACTTTTTCTCCCCTCTGCCCTCAATCACCCCACTGCCACCAGAGTTTGACCATGTGTTACATCACTGCCAAATATAGAAAGTTCTCCATTACTTTTGTAGGCCTCACACCTCCAAAACCAGGAACAACCACTGTTCACTGAGCATAAACTACAGACAAAGCCCTTATGATTTTTCATGTAATTGCCGTAATAATCCCATAATACCAATATTGTCTTTGTTTTATATAAAGCATACAAAGAATGCTGTTAGAGAAGTTAAATGCCCAAGGTCGCTCCGCTAGTAGGTACTTAATAAGGCATAGATACAAAACCCACACTTTTGACCACTTCACTCCCTCCAGCAAGGAGTCTCTCATGAGAATGTAGCTTAGCATACCACATTTGTCTCTGTACAAAAAAGATAAAAGTTAAATCAGGAGAGCCACTCGTAAGGCAAAGGGTGGAAGTGTGTATGTGTGTGTGTGTGTGTGTGTGTGTGTATGTTTATATAATTTTATATTTCATTTCTACTTTTACTGATAGTAGATTCAACTCTTTTTAACTTTTTTTTCCATTGTGGCAGAAAAATCCCATTTTTAGCAGATTGCCATGCCCTTCCTATGTGGGGTATCTGGTTATCCGCCAGTGTTTGTCCTCTGTTCAGCCTGGTGTGGCAGCCATGTGCTGTTTCTCCTAGCTTGCTCAGAGATCATGATGGCATCTTAGTCTAACAGTTACTGGTCTTTCCACAAGAGACATTTCTCATGTCTCTATCCAGAATTCATTTCTTTCTTTCTAGCTTGGATTGTGTTCATTTTGCATGAGTTCTCATCTTGGGTTTCATTGTATAAGCCTTCGGAGTCAAAACACCGATTGCCCCCAAAAGTTTCAGTGTTCTGCTCCTGCTGAATGAGGACATATGGCATGTGCCCTCTCTCCCTGGAGGCATCATGAAACATTCTCTTAATATTTTCCAGAGGTCCAAGAAAATAAAAGTGAGCTAAGAATGTTGTGAATGGCACACATTGCTTGCGGGGACATCCTGCCATACTTTGAAGGATGCATATGTATTAACAAGAGCAAGTATGTCCTCCTCTGTTAGTAATATGCTGTCACAGGGAAGGCTTTCCTACAACAATGGACACAATAATAGTGTTGCATAGGCCTTGTGTTCCACGGCCCTGTCCCAGCATATCCTTTAGCAGTGGTTGCCCGGTCCACTTAGCTTTCTGTCTGTTCCCCTGTAGCAGTTTTGCCAGCGGCCTCAGGAGTCCCTAGGACATGCCAGAGGAGGTTGGTGAACTGAGACTTGCTCTATTCTGAAGCTGTTTTATGGAATACTTGAGGTCCCAAAGAGAACTCAGAGAGCTGAAGAGACCCATGAGGGCTCAGAGCATGAGTACAGGGCGCAATGAAGTGCCTTTCATCTTTGGCTTTGGGGGCTCTTCATGGGCTAATTACCTACAAGCCAAGGGTATAAGAGGTGCAGCTATGAGTAGGGCCAGTGTCTCCAGGGGCTTCTGGTCCTCCTCTCCACCTGCACTGCTTGCATTTTTTAGCAGTGTATGCATCAGAATTGTATTGAGGTTCTAGCTGCTCATGATTCCCTCTCTCCTTGCCTCCCCTATAAGCCCAAGGAACTGCGCAAGGAAACCATTGGCTTGAACAGCACATATAGGTGGGCTCAAACCCATCTGAACGGACGGGGACTTCAAGGCCACAAAAATGGGTTGCATCTTCCTAGAAGGTCTTCAGAAATCTCAAGAACCTCCAAAACCTTGGACCTAAAGTCTGAAGGCATTTCCTTCTGAAGTGTGATTTGGAGGATGAGTCAGGGTGAAGCTTAGCTGTTTCTCAGCTAGCTGACAGTACTCTTCCTTCCCTTCTTCCTGAGGATGCTCTGGCACTGGGCTTGTGCTCAAGTTCAAAATCAGACTCTACTTCCAGAGATGTCTGACAAGACATTCTGGAATGCCTCAATTCTCTGCTCTCCACAATTACCCTCTTCTGAAGAGGCTGAGATGGGCTTATGATTATGTGGCAAAGGAAGGGTGGTGCTTACTAACCCTTCTTTGTTGCGGGGGGTGGGGGGGTTCCTAACTGCCAACATCCTCTGGAATTTCCACAACTCAGCCAACATGCTCGGAGCCTTTGCTAGTTCAGGCCTACACTGGACATATTTGGGACTATAGAGAGGGACGAGACCCCCAGTCTCTTTGCTTGAGAACCTAATCCATAATGGATCGGTTGCTATGAAATCCATCAAATTCTACAATGGAAATGCCTGGGAAGCTGTTTTTCCTTTTCCACAGAACTTTAGTGCCTTGAAAACCTAGCACCACCCCCATAACAGCAACAACAAAAAGCACATTAGTCCAGAGCATCCCAATCAATAAGTGTTCTGCTGCCCCCCCCCCCAACCCAGAGTGAGGGAAGGGGGCTGGGTAGCAGACTGGCCCTGGGTTGAGAATCACTAAACAAGACTGCTTTCTCCAAACCATTATTTTTTAGCACAAACATTAAAAAATTAGATTTAGTTCAAATTCATAAAATTTGGAAATTTCTCTCTTAATAGTTCAAGCTCTAACCTTGGGTCAATCTTAATAGGAAGGAGACCTTACAAATTGAGTTAATATAAGGAAGAATAGAATAGAATAGAAGAATAGAATAGAAGGAAATAGAATAGAAGGAAAAAGCAAACAAAGATTGTCCTGTTGCTGCTACTGCTGCTGCTGCCACTGCCTTTGCTGTGACATTCAAAGCTCCGTGATTCTGTGCAAGGTCAAGAATGTAATTTCAGGAATGAGCAAATGGGTTTTAGTTTCACTAGCAATCCTGGTGTCTGGTGTTCTCACCACAACAAGCTGTAGGCTCCTTGGGACAAGGACCAGGTTTTGCTCACCTGTCTGAAATGCCCAGGTTTTGTTCACCTCTGTAGCCACCAAAGAACCCTGCTTGTAATCACTCACTGAAGAATTACACAGGCACAGTGGTCCTCAGAGTTAGGGTCCGCAGGAAGGCAAATACTTGGTTTAAGGTTTTATTTCTTGCCAAGTGTTTTCATTTACCAACTTAGAGCAAGAAGTTAAGTTTTTATACTTATGGTATACATTTAGTACTAACAGCTGTTCTCAGGTTTATTTTCCAGACTCAGCCACTTTCCTATAAACATATAATAATTAAGGATTTTATTAGGACTTTATGGTTCTGCCTTCAAGGAATCAAGAAAGAAAACTTTCAGTATTAATTTTGGTGGTCCTCTACAGGGCTCACCATCTGATATAAATTATGGGTCAATCTAACTGAGTTTTGGATCTTCTTACGTAAGGTTCTGGGTACTGAACCCATTAAGTCCCTTTTCCCAGTAAGTCCTGAAGCCACTGCAGCCCAGGCTTGCCCATATTTGTCCTTCAGTCCTAGGTTGAGGACATAACCTAATTGGCCTGGTGTCCTGGAAGCCAGCAACACACCCACTTGACCCTTGGAAATTCTACTCCTTGTCCGTCTGGCTGTTGAGGGAACTCAGCCTTCCTGGTGCCACACTAGCCCTTTACTTTGAGTCCTGTAATGTTACTTATTCCAGGGAAACAGGATCAAATGGTAACATGGGAAATGACAAAACTAATAAATCCCCCTCTTTTCTCACCAACACCATCCCCTTTGTGGAGGCACAGAATGGAAGTGTCACCTCCACCCAAGCTCACAGGCCCTGCCTGCAATTGCTGGCTTTTATCACAGTGGTCAGTCCAATAATCTAGTTTTCTCTGTCATCAGATGAAATGTTTTAAACCAGATATGAGAGTGTCAGGGATTCAATTCTCAGATTTGTTTTATTTTTTATTTTTATTTTTTAATATTTTATTTATTTATTTGAGAGTGAGAGCCAGAGAGAGAGCATGAGGGGAAGGAAGAGGAGGGGCAGAGGCAGAAGCAGACTCTCCACTAAGCAGGGAGGCCAATGTGGGGCTCGATCCCAGGATCCTGGGATCATGACTTGAGCCAAAGGCAGATGCTTAACCAACTAAGCCACACAGACACCCTTCAGATTTGTTTTATTATAGTTTTTTTAGTGATTCATGAAAAGCAGAATCCAGAAATTATTCAGCTTTTAGTTTTCCTCTTGATTAGACGTTTTCAAATTTGCAAACAAACTCCTCAGAAACCTCTTAAGAAGAGACTACTTAAAGGGACCCTGGTCCTTTTATGAGGTGAAGAATCCTCTTGCATGTGCATGACTTCACTCTTTCATTTGTCCACGCAGGGGCCTGGAAGTATAGTGGGAGAAGCACTTTTAGCAAATGATATGAGTGGTGTCTAAAATGCCCTTGAGAAACACTGCTAATATCTGACCTCTTAATTTATGGGCAAATTACTCTTGCTCTAAACATGTAATCAAGGGAAATCCCCCCTTGATTATTCATACTGAAGATTTTATTTTTATTTATTTTTATTTTTTTCATACTGAAGATTTTAAAACCCTATTTAAAACTTTTGTTCTTAATCAATCCGACTCCCACTGTATTTCATTTGCATCCCTCATGGTGGCTTTTATCTATGGGTAAGAAGCTAAGCTGTTCTGGTTTCCCAACAGAAATGAAATGGCGGGGATCCCTGGGTGGCGCAGTGGTTTGGCGCCTGCCTTTGGCCCAGGGCGCGATCCTGGAGACCCGGGATCGAATCCCACATCAGGCTCCCAGCGCATGGAGCCTGCTTCTCCCTCCGCCTGTGTCTCTGCCTCTCTCTTTCTCTCTGTATGACTATCATAAATAAATAAAATTAAAAAAAATTAAAAAAAAAAGAAATGAAATGGCAATGCTTGTAAAATAGTGGTTTCCTATGATTATTAAGTATACATCTTTCGACAATAGAGCTGTTGTTTTTGGCACTACAGTATCTTAGAAATGTTAACACAATTTAGGAAGCTATTTAAAGGTGCCTATATGACTAAGCCCTCCCTCCCACACCCATCACAGAGGAAGGTCAGAGTTGGCTGGGCTGTATATGAAGCAGAGTCCTTAAGAACAAGAGTCCTGAGTTATGGTTTTTTTTTTTTTTAAGATTTATTTATTTGAGAGAGAGAGAGAGCAAGGGAGGAGGGGCAGAGGGGGAGAGAGAGAATCCTAAAGCAGACTCCCTGCTGAGCTCAAAGCCTGATGTGAGGCTCCATCTCAGGACCCTGAAATCATGACCTGAATTGTAATCAAGAGCTGGTAGCTTAACCTACTGAGCCATTCAGGCACCTCGATGGTGGTGGTTTTATTGCAAAAATGGTAACAAACAGCTCAAGATGTTTCTATCCTAGCATATTTGTTGTCTGTACACTTGGTCCACTCCTTAAGATTTACATATTTCTTTGAAAAAAGGAATCTTTTACAAAATATTCACACCAGTTTGATGCAAGATATATGGGCTAATAAATTAATCCTTAACAAAATGACTCAACAGATTTGAAATTGAGTTTATTTTTTACAAATAACTTTCTCTTTGCAGGTCAACCGCTAGGGAGTATGCTCTGAAAATTATCAAGAAAAGCAAATGTCGAGGCAAAGTATGTATAAGGCATATTGTTATGAAAATAGGGGGTTGCTGGGGTAGAAACACGAAGATCAGTTCCCAAATAAACATAAGGTCACCCCAAGAATTGCATTTTGGTGGAATAGAATGTTATATATTTATTGGAACATAACTTTATCCTATAAATATTCTTGCAATAAAAGTTAATTGGAATGATTGTATTTCTGCTCCATTATCATTGTTTGCCTCTTTACTTTCTTCATTTACTTTTGCAATCTAAGTTTCATTCCATCCTTCTATATGCAATTATACTTATCCTGATAGGATGCAAGCATCATCTGAGGACCTTCAACATCTTTTGGCAGTTCTAGGCTGAGTATCTCAATCTAGGATATACTCATTCTCTTTTACCAAAGCATATCTCCTTTGATCCTCAGTATAGTTTCACTCATTGAAGTTAGCTCCTCATGTATTTTGATGTGTATATTGATTGAGGTAATTTTTCTCTTCAACAGGAGCACATGATCCAGAATGAGGTGTCTATTTTAAGAAGAGTGAAACATCCCAATATTGTTCTTCTGATCGAAGAGATGGATGTGCCAACAGAACTGTATCTTGTCATGGAATTAGTAAAGGTGTGTATCTTAGAAAAAGAATAAACCCACAAGGTACCACACTTTCCTATCTGATCGAGCTCTTTATTTTCTATTTTATCTCCTTTATTTCCTTCTACCAATGTTTAGTCTTTCATGTCCATGTATTGGCATAACAGTTAAGAGTATTAACACTAGAGTTATACCGCAAGAATTCAAGTCCCAACCTTGACATATAGCTTTCTGATGTTGGGTATACTTCTCTGTACCTGTCTCCTCAAAGGTAAAATGAGAAGATTAATAGTACGTACTAGGAGTGTTATGGTGAAGATAAGAAAGGTGGCTTTCACCATGTTCTTTCTTTCTTTCTTTCTTTCTTTCTTTCTTTCTTTCTTTCTTTCTTCTTTTTCTTTCTTTTTTTTTTTTGGTGAGGGGAAGGGCAGGAGAGGAAGAGAGTGAATCTTAAGCCCAATGTGGAACTTGATCTCATGGTTCTGAGAGTATGACCTGAGGCAAAGCCAAGAGTCCGATACTCAACTGACTGAGCCACCTGGGCACCCTCCACTATGTATTTTCTAATACACAGAAAGTATTTGGTACCAATATGATCATTGTTGTTAAGATTGTAGTAGAAATTGTGTACTTTTTCACAAACCACATCCAAAGGTATCAACCATTCTTATTAAAAAAAAACAAAAGAAAGAAAAAGCTTTAAACTTTTAGTCACCAATGTCATAGAAAAATCACAGTAGAAAATATTCTGCTGCCTTTCAGTAGATGTTACAACCTCATCTGTTACATAAAATTACATTTGTATTTTATTAAATCATAGAATATGGATAGAAATGACCATATATTGATAATGGTTGAATCTAAGTGAAAGGTGACTCTCCTGTTCCCTCTACTTCCATATTTAAAATTTTCAGTAACTAAAAGCTTTTACCAATTTAGTGTCTAGTGTTCATGAAGTGCTGTTTTTCTCAAGCCTTTTTCCTATTATGTTAATCTAACTGAAGGTGTAACTAATTTCTACTTTAGTTGTAAAATGTCGTAAATTAGTCACACCACCCTCTGCATCAACTGTGTGTACCCATCAGTGAGTGCCTGGGGCTCCGGGAATCATGTTTGGAATCACATGCCCCAGCTGGTGGCAGGAATCAGCACTGTGGAATGTGGCATTTCCTTCTGTAAAGACTTAAGACAAAGACAGCATGTAATAAGCTAATCTGTTACTATGTAGAAAAATGCTCATTTGAGGGCCCTTTAAGCTTTTATTATTCAGAGTTGCTTTACTCTAGATCTGTTGGCTTTTTTTTGTGGTTATTTATATATGCAGATGAAGCCTACTTTTTTCCTACTTTATGTTAGGATTTGTTTCTTTCAGAGAAGTGGGACTTGTTGATTTGTAGTGAAGCAAAGGTATTGCCACATTTGAGACCGAGGGAGATAAAAATGGTAAACTATTATTTCAACAAAGAAAGGTTGATTTCAGTTATTTGGAAGATTTTCATATTGGTGCTTTATTGCCATGTAGAGTTTGGTAATCACCCATATTGTAAAATATACTTTCTCTAGGTCCAAGGATAATATTTTTACAATGATTTTAATTTTCAGAGCAACAAATTCAAACCATTCCTGTTGCCCTTCTGTATGCTGTTAAAAACTGATTAGCCTCCTTTTATTGGCTGATTTTTGAAGAGTTAAGACAAACACATTTGAAGCTGAGAAATGAAAGCAGTGAAAGCTTAAGAGTTCAGAATACATTTTGGTGGGAAAGCCTAGGTCAGGTGACAATAGCTCAGTTACCACTGGGAGGCTTCACTTCACTTAACAGCCTTTTGCAGATTCCCTCTGGGAATTTGACCAGGATAGCCCAACAAGGCCAGAGAGTGTCTGCATAGTCCAGCATCGGGACTTCTCAATTGTACCACCAGATCACACCCTTACATTTAGGTTGCTCCAGAACTGCTGTGAGGCCAGATCTGGAAGCATCCTGAGAAGTGAAGGCCAACCCCAGGCTTGAGTTGAAAGGCTCCCATAAACATTTCCCCGGAGAATTGTAGCTAGGGCCATACTTGTCATGAGTCTGATGGTGTGCCAAAGAGTGCCTGTGGCTTTAGGATAAACAAGGCCTGTATTCTAGAAAATAGTGAAGTAACAGTAATTACAAGTGAAATTCCATAATTAATAAGAACAAGACTTTAGACTTCTGCCTACAGATATGTGCCCATGCACATTGCAAATGTGTTCAGAGGAAGGGATTCAGAGGAAGGGTGAGGGAGGCTGCCCTGTGGCCAGGCCCTAACTGATCAGCAGGAGAGAGACAAAGGCACTAGATGGGACATTCTAGGAAGGGGGTTCTAAGAAGGACAGGCTTGGAACGCAGGGTGATTTGGGCATGTTTTAATGATGGGGGAAGAATATCCTCCCTGGAGCATAAAGTCGACAAACTGGTCTAGCTAGTGGCAGGAGATGCAATGAGACAGGTTGGAATTAGGAGGGCACCCGAACATGGAGAGCCATGGGAAAGGAATGCCAACTTTTTGAAGAGAGAAGGAGAAGGCCAACATACCAGGTGGGAAGGTAACAGTCAGTTCCTTGGATGCTTCAAATAAAGAGCCTGGGAGGCAGTGCAGGTTGTGGGGCCACATGGAGCCCCCAGGGATAGTGCGGCAATAGCTCTTACCCAGGAGAAGAGCTGTGTATGTGGCATGCCTTACAGGAAGGACTGGCTGACTGTGTTGTTGAGGATGCAGAGGAAGCGAGCTCACAGGATGCCTGAAGCTTACCTAGATAACTAGGACAACTGTGGAGTCATCGCGGGATCATCATACACAGCCACACACACATCTCACTACATCAGGGTGCTGTTCACATAGCCACACTGAAAATCCTGCCTCCTGGAGGCATGGAAACAACTTGTAAACCTGCATTTGGCAGCCTTGCCTTTGAGAGAAAGAGAAAGCTGAGAAAGTGTTCATTTTGACACAAATGTAGGTGCTCAGGTTGGGAACTGTCAAGGCTGAATGGGCTGTGGGAGCAGCCTCCTGAGTGGAGGCTGGTACAGGGGAACAGAGGGTAGGCCAGCTCGTGAAATTCAAAAATCATCAGCCTGTAAGGCCTATATTTTGCTTTTGCTATTTAAAAACAAAAAATGAAATCCCTTACCACATTAGGCAATAGATGAACACAGTTGGCTCCTATGTTCAGCTATTTGGTGCATTGTGTGCAAGAATGATGCAAACGTTGTTAGTAAATCAGACCCAAATTTCTGAAAGGGTTTCAAATAAATAGAACTAAAATTGGAGCCTAAAAGCATTCTATTTCTCCAAATAACAATATGTTAGCAAGGAACAAGGGAAACAAAAGTTCAGATGAATAATGGTCCTAGAAAACTTTCTTTGAAATTTCTCCACCCTCTCCCCTCCTCCTCTCTTTCTCTCTCGTCATTGGAATGACAGTTTCTGTCCTTTTCTCTGCTTCTTACAAAGAAGCACATTATTGAAAAAGAAAACATTACACCCACTCCAAGAGAGCTAAATCTAGAGAATGAAGCGAATGGAGTGTGTGTGTGTGTGTGTGTGTGTCTGTGTGTGTGTACGCGCGCGTGCGTACTTCATAAGGCAGCAGAACATTTTGTTAAGGATGTGATCTGCAGTATTACCTGTTTCTCATTCTGAGAGCTTTGGGATTATGACTTTGAACTTCTGCTGGCAGTTAGTATGAGGCAGGTGGTACATGCTGCCAGGGCACCCAGGGGCCACAGGCCTCTGCCCTGGAGACCTGGCTCCGCCTCTCCTCCCTGGTTGGGGCTGTGGAAACCACTGCACATTGGATGGCAGAGAATCCTCACCTGCTCCTTTGAGCTATGGAGGAGATGCCATACTGGCTTTCACGGTGGGGAAAGAAATCCCCATAGGAAGTCTGTGGGCCTTTGCAATGGAAGTGGCAGGGAAAGCCCTAGGAGCCCAAAGATCCTGCATGCTTCTTCATCTCCTTGATAATCTGTCAGTTACCTCTCCAGGAGGCACCATTGGATCATCTGCTAACGTGCTGCTCCACCTGCTGTTCTCTTCTCAGGGAGGAGACCTCTTTGATGCCATTACTTCAACTAACAAATACACTGAACGAGACGCCAGTGGGATGCTGTACAATCTGGCCAGCGCCATCAAATACCTGCACAGCCTGAACATCGTCCACCGGGACATTAAGCCAGAGAATCTACTGGTAAGAGGAATTCTAACCTCAAGCATCCTGAGTTCTAAGCACTCATAAGTGAATATGAATACTTCTTTTTTTTTTCCTTTCCAATATTCTTTTCTTTCTTATAAAGGCTAGTTTCTAGCTGGACTTGAGCTGGAAACTAACCTTTTTAAGTGTATTTCTAAGGGTTCAGGGCCCGTTGGGAGTACTTGACTAATAATTAGCATATAAAAACCTCAGACAGCCTTGGGGGAATAGAGCTTGGGAAATCCAGGGCTGTGGTTGACACCTTGGGCTAGACCAAGAGAGTCCCTGAGGAGCATTTATTTACATGTATATTAATGTATCTACAGCACTTTGATGTTAAAGGTTTTTACTTAGTGGACACCTGGGTGGTTCAGTAGTTGAGCCTCTGCCTTTGGCTCACATCATGATCCCAGGGTCCTGGGACCGAGTCCTGCTTTGGGTTCCCCACAAGGAGCCTGCTTCTCCCTCTGCCTATGTCTCTGCCCCTCTCTTTGTGTCTCTCATGAATAAATAAATAAAATCTTTTTTAAAAAGTTTTTACTTAGAAAAAAAGGAAGCCCCCCCCAAATTTAGTTTTCAATAATATGATCTAAAGGCTAAGACAATAAATCATGAGTTTTAAAGACACCCTTCAGCATAAAAATAATCATAACACTGGTTTTAAAAATCAGAGACATGGGCAGCCAGGGTGGCTCAGCTTTTTAGCGCTGCCTTCAGTCCAGGGTGTGAGCCTGGAGGCCTGGGATCGAGTCCCACGTTGGGCTTCCTGTATGGAGCCTGCTTCTCCCTTTGTCTGTGTCTCTGCCTCTCTCTCTGTGTCTCTCATGAATAAATAAATAAAATCTTTAAAAAAAAATCAGAGACATCCCTATCCCCTTCTATAATTATTTGTTTTACTTTTCTGAACTCCATGTCTCTGGGGAAACACTGAGAGTTCTTGAAGCAAACAAACGAGAGTCCTTTCCTAGTCCAGATGTTAAAGGGACAGTATTGGAAATAATTGAGAAGACAGAAACTGGGCATCTGCGAGCTGTCACTGGTAAATATGGGAGTAACATAAATTTTGCTGGCTTTCCATGCTGGAATTTTAATGAAACCTATTCATTTTCTAAACTCCCCCCACCAAAAATAAATAAATAAATAAACAAATAAATAAATAAATAAAATAAAATAAATAAAATAAAATAAATAAAATAAATAAAATAATAAATAAAATAAAAAAATAAACTCCCCCCACCCACCCACCCCAACTAAGATGCTAGTTCTTTAACTTTCATTACCCAGGCCCAAGAGTCATGTATTATATATTACTGTTAGTTTGTCCATCTCTTCAGAAATCTGGGAATTGAGGATTCTCTCTCTAAAGCAGTGCTTCTCCAAGGGTGGTCCAAGACTCCTTGCATCTGAACTACTCCCAGATGCCTTTTAAAAATGCAGATTTCTGAGCCTCCCTGCAGCCCTAGCAAATCAGAATCTGGTGACTGGTGACAGGGTACAGATCTTCTTGGAAACAAGCTCCCCCACATGACCCAAATGAGCATTTGAGTGTAGAAGCAGATGAGCAACCCAACTCCCACTACACAGAAAGGGCTGGTGACATCTGCTAAGATGGCCACCTACCCATGAGTTTGCCCTGCGCTTTACCCTCATCCCATTTAATCCTCACAATGGCCAAATGGGGTAAATTCTATTACTGTCCCATTTCACAGGTTAAGGAAACTGAGTGCCTAGAAGTTAAAAGACCTGCATAAAGCCATTATAAGTCATATGTGGAAGAACTCCTATCTCAGCCTAGCTCTGCCCTACTCCAGAGTCCAAGATTTTAACCTCTAGACGACATGAAGCTGTGCATGAAGGAGGTTTATTGCATGCTTGCTTTGTGCCAGATGTGGTGCCAGGGAACAGAGAAACAGATGCCTTCATGGAGTTGAGATTCAAGTAGGAAAAAGAGGCATTCAAGAAATAAATACACATGCAGTTAGTTCACCGTAATTACGTTCATAAACTTGGAGCTACTGGCTAATGAAGGCAGCTGAGGTCAAGTGCCGGAGTTCTGACTTAATTGCCCCTCAAATTCCACATCTCCGCAGTCGCCAGAACATTCTCTTCTGCATAGTTGCCTCCATAACCTGCAGCAATTTTCTCTTGTCTGCATTCATTACTCCTCTGTCCTGAATTATGTAGGATCATCTCATGGGAACAGACTCACAATTAGCCTTTGTTTAAAAACTTCTCTAAGTCCCAAAAATTCAGTGATTGAAAAATTAAAGTTTCATTTCCCCCCACCCACCCACCCTTTGCAGTTTGGTTTTGTGTGACACTGCTCACTTGCTTCTCACCAGAGCGTTATCTATTTCTGTAAATGCCATACATGATTACTTAGCAGGGTACTTTTTCTAAAATTACAATTTGCAGGACACTTTGAAAATACTGTGCTCGTTCTAACATATTTTACTTTTTTAAATTACTGAAAAAGAAAAAGGTTCACTCTTTTTTTCCTTTCTTTTCCAATGCAGGGATGTGAAATACACACACACACCACTGAAGCCATTTGCAATATAGGTCTGATATATATGTATATGAACTAAAGTAATTCTGCTTCTCCAGTTTAGTACTTTCTTCTAGGGAAGTAATAAGAGTTGGTGAGTTTTACAGGGATAAATCTATTAAGTAAAAAATAGGTAGAAGAATAGAAAAATTGAACAAAATTAAGATATCGCTAATGTGAAATACACACACACACCACTGAAGCCATTTGCAATATAGGTCTGATATATATGTATATGAACTAAAGTAATTCTGCTTCTCCACTTTAGTACTTTCTTCTAGGGAAGTAATAAGAGTTGGTGAGTTTTACAGGGATAAATCTATTAAGTAAAAAATAGGTAGAAGAATAGAAAAATTGAACAAAATTAGGATATCGCTAACTGAACTTGCGACTTCTGTTAATTTCACGTTCTGTTGACTTTTATGTGGAAATAAGAGCAAATTGTCATGGGAGGCACATTCACATACTGAGGATTTATAGTCAGATGCACCAAAGTTCAAAACCAAGTGCTTCACTCTTCCACTGGCTGGTCTTATGACCTTGAACAAGTTTCTTTAACTCCTTTGAGCCTCCTTTAAGGGGATTTTATAAAGATAAAAAGATAACATGGAACTATTAGCTTCATTCTTTTTTATTCCCGTTTTATTTGTAATAAAAATTAAATTATTCCTAAAAATAAAACTGTTTCACAACAAATTATATGTTATAAAAATCATCTTGCATCTTTTTTGACATTGCTTTTAAAATTTTACTATCTACCCATGCATGGATTTGCCATCTCCTGGCAAAATGTAGAGCTAGAGACTATTTTTGAAAAATGCTATGACAAATTTAAAGATTTCGAGTCCATTTTTTTACTGCCAAATAAATAAACTTACCAAATAAAAAGGCTTCACTCCACACTTTGCATTACTCTTTTATTAAGGAACCTCAAAAAAGCCTAAATTGTTAGATTACTTTTTTTTTTTTTCAAATTTGTTAGATTACTAATAAGATTCTTGCCAGCTAAGTGTTTAATGTTTGTTATAACTAGCAAAGAATTATTTTTTAAGTGTCGAATTCAGCAATAGATTTTATTTTATACAGTACCATATTTATGGAACTTCCAGAATTTTTAATTTTTAATCCTTATAGAGATATATAAAAATGTTGTAGCTTGGCCTTAGGGATCTATATTGACCTATTCAAGTCTATGTATTTGTCAGGTCAAGGTCTTTTAATGAGAGAACATGATTTGATTTACAGTGGTGTTTCCAGCCACATTTGGTGTGAAAACTGAGAATTGACCCAATAATAAAATTATTGTATCATTCCTAATTTTTTGTTTTGTTTGTTTTCTTTTGTTTTTGTTTTCACAAGTTAATCATCTCAATGATCTTACATGGTTCTTTTTGCTGTCAGGCCTGGAGCTTAATGATCATAGAGGAGTGACCAGTGGGATGGGACGGTGGATGAGATGAAAGAGTGAGTGAATGAGTGACACTTCTTCACAGACTAGAGGACAGACACAACATGAGAGGTCCAAGCCATTCTTCAACTCATTCATTACGCTGAGGACTCACATGGGCCTCAGTCTAAATGCCACGGAGTGGGGATAGTGCAGTGTTTCCCCAGCTATACTTGTGCACAGGATGTGTGTGTGTGTGTGTGTGTGTGTGTGTGTGTGTGTGTGTGTGTAAGATAGTATATAACTAAAAGAGACATTTTGCTTTTTAAAAAACAAACAAAACCACCAGAACTGTCCTCCTGGGATCAACCGCCTTCAGTTTGCAGGAGTCACCACTAGATGGCAAGCTTGCACCCTTGGCAGGAAAAATTCTCAATAGCAGCCTGAGTTTCTTCCAAGGAGTTGGGAGGGTCTTTTATTTTTTATTTTATTTTATTTTTTTTTAAGATTTTTTATTTATTCACGAGAGGCAGAGACACAGGCAGAGGAAGAAGCAGTCTCCCTGTGGGGAGCCTGATGCGGAACCAGATTCTAGGACTCCGGGATTATGCCCTGAGCCAAAGGCAGATACTTAACCCCTGAACCACACAGGTGCCCCTGGGAGGGCCTTTTAAAATGTATATACAGATGCCACCTCCTTAGGAAAATCAAAGTATCTAATGGCAAAAATATAACTTAGAAGATGAGTTTTTGTTAGATTCCAGAAATAAACAGCCATTTTCTTGAAATATAAAAGTTTATGTTCAAAAACCTTTTTCCTTCTCAACTCCCCAGCTCTGGGAGAAAGCAATTTCTCAGAAAATCTGCCTATCGGGGCCAGAAATTTCCTTTTAGAAACTGTCTATCCAGGTATTTGTACCTGCTTCTGGCTGCCCATCAAAATGGCATGCCTAGCACATGACCCTCTGTTTCACTAATTGGATTATACGTAACAGTAAGGTAAGGTATCGTGTTCTTTCCAAGTGTTGATATGCTCCAGTTCCTCTTGGTTTCCAGTTCAAGCCAGCCCCAAGCCCACAAGATGGCAGATTTCTTTCTGCCTTAATCCCATGACCCTTAATCTCCAAATAAATCCATTTTATGGTAAGATAGCTAACTACACTGGTACACAAGGCAAGTGCCACAGGTAGAGTGCATCTAGAAGACCTAGGCAAAAGCACAGTTGAGTAGATTTGCAGTCAGTCCACTGTCATATGATCTTGAGCCAGCAGAGTGTTGACTGATGATTGGGGGATCCAGGAGAAAGGAGCCCGAGGCCTCTCAGGACTCTGTCACTAGCCCTGCCCCAACTGCCCTGCGTTATTATTGATGTGAAATGAAGACCTATTGTGGCAAATGACAGAATTGGCCTTTATTACATGTAGCCATTATGGTCATTGAAAATGACCAAGCAGAACCTGAATGATCATTTTTTATAGGTGTTTAGAAAAAAAAAAAATTCTGCTCTCCTAATTTGGATAAAAGTTAAGGGAAAAATAGAAGTAAGACAACATTTTCCCAAAACATCATTTAGTATAAGAATATACCAGCTACTTTACTAGCACATTTGCTGAGGGCCTTTTTCCAAGGACCTGTGATTGCACATGAGAAAACACAGGAAATAAAAGTGTAGTGTGTTGCCTTGGTTGGCCTGGGTCTGTCTGCTCCACTACTCATCCCTTCTGTCATTAGGGACTGAAGTAGTATCACTCATCTCATTTAAAATGACATGGCCTTACTGGACTAGCAAAGATTAATAATAAGAACATATAGTATTGGAAAGGTTATTAGGATACCAATTATCTCACATGTGTTGGTGCAAGAGTAACTTCAGAGAAGCTTTCTGAAAGGTAATTTGCTAATAAATAATTGAAACCTTAAATAGTATGAGTATCCCATGATCAAGTAATACCACTTCTGCAAATGTAACCTAAGGAGAAAAAAATCAGATCTCTATCCATATGTAGGGTTGTTCATCTCAGTGGTTTTTAGTATGAAAAAAATATATACATATATTTGGAAACAACTTAGGGCACTAATTAGTTAAATAATGGCATGATGAGGGGGAAGGAGGACATACTGGTTAAAATCTTGGACTCAGATGTTACCTAAATTTAGGTTCTGGTTCTCCCACATATTTGCTGTGCAAACATTGAACAACAGTGAAACATCTCTGAGATTCAATTTTGTCATCTGCAAAATATCAGTAAGATGATTTAATAGGTTGTTGTGAAGATCAGATAGGATAAAGAGCATGAACTCCTCAACACAATGCCCGACATATCTCGTGTGCTCAGTAAATAGCAGTTGTAGTAGCTGTTGGGATTATTACTGATGGTAGGTACATCCATGCAATGGAATATCCAGGAGCCACTGAAAATCGTGATGTAGATACATGCTTATTCACTCAGGATATATTGTCCAGTGGCAAGAGAAAAGCAGGAAAGAGAGGTAAAGAAAGGGCTGGAAGTTTATATCCCCAAATGTTAATGATGGTTATTTCTAGGTGTCAAGATTATGGGTGAGCTTAATTCCTTTCCCTCTGTAATTATCTGTCTTTTCTAATTTCCCTACAATGACATATTGGATATTGCTTGTGTGACAAAAATGTAATACGAGTTTTAAAAATTGCAATGACATTAAGTTCCCACAGTTTTAGCAAGGGGGTATGTATGTGCAATGGCTCACAGAATCCAGACGTGCCTGTTGCACGGATCTCACTGCAGCTATGTAGAACTCCCCTTTAGATAGTTTCATGACTCTTTTAAAGTGAGGGTGAGAATCGGGCTTTCTGGAGTTTCCACTCATCCTCCATCTTCCCAGATATCTCTAGAGTTAATACTTTGAGAGCTATTTTATTTTTCCCTCTGATATCGTTACCCCTCTTCTGACTTCTTTTTTTCCTGTTCTGACGTCTATGCGATCTTTATTATTTGTTTGATTTCATAAAGATTTTTACATTACAATAATTTTTTTCCAGGAGGTTTAATTTTAAAGTATGTGGACCATAAAGTGCATTTTGTAAAATAATCTCCTGCATTAATGTTGTTTTACTTCACTTCTTAAAGATTAAAGACTTAATTTTAATTCATTTTCCTTAGAAAGGATTGTAAAGGCTATATACCGTGGCTGGAGGAAAATGAGTGTCTTTTTTAAAGGGACACCATATTTGTTAAAAAGTAAATTGACTTTTTTTCATGACTGTCAATTTCACGCCACCTTTGTTCAATTCTATTTGGTGAAAAATTTTTTTAGTACCTATTGGGCTCCTCTGTGAAAAATATTTCAATGGATGCTAATGATTCATTAGCCAGCATTTCAACAGGGTTATCTTTGAATTCACAGCAACATTGAGAATTATGTTTGTTCCAACACATCTGTTATATTAGTCAGCTTTTAGTTCTCTATTATGGGAATCTCAGAAACCATTTGCCTGGGTTCAGGTTATCTGTGAATTTTCATAATATTTTATGGCCACCAGCTGCATTTTATGACTATATATTAAATGTTTTATTTTTTTCAAATAACTTTTCCAAATGGTCTCAGTTTCTAATCCAAAGGAAATCAGGCCTATGCCCAAACATCTACTGTTCAGTAAGTTACAGCTACTGCAAAACCCAAAATAAACGAAAGAGAAACAAAAAGAAAACTCTTCCTCAAAAAGGAAAAACCCTGTATAAAATGCCAGTGTGCCTAAAACCTAATACCTGACCTTTCACTGTATCTATTCTTGGTGGGACATGCCTTCAGCTTTTAATTGGGACTTCTTTCATAATTGTTGCCATTTAACACATTTAGTCTGTCAAATCATGGGATGTCTTTATAGCCGTATAATAAACCCTAGAGAACAACTTCTCTGACTGTAGCCATCTGCAATGATCACAAGAGTAGCTTACAAAATACTGACAATCTTTATGGTAATAGGATACATATGGCAGCCCACAATTATGTGTAGCTGCATTCAATTAGTGTTGTACAATTACACAGTTTTATTGCTTAGTTAAAACAGTGAAAGCACTACATACTGGTAATTTGCACTAATCCCCGTCTCTTTAATAGCCTCTCAGTGTTTAAAATGTGGGGGAACATCTATAGTATTTAAAGGGCTTGGGATGAACATTAAATTATATCTCATGTTGTGAATACTCATTGATTGACAATCAATGTATTCCCACCTCACTTGTGGGTCATGTTTTATGGAGGCTTTAAAATACAGTTATAGCAAAAAGTTCTTTTGTACAGCAGAACTCCACTTGCTGGATTGGGCTGCCCAAGCCTGTGCTTGCAGCCTGTTAATGTCCCTCCTGGAAGATGTTCAGGATGAGGAGACATGCAGAGGACCAAAGGTCAGAATCGATTCAGGGAGCGCTATAAGCCATTTTAAATGTGAACTTGTTAGAAGCGTTTCCAATTCCTAACTTTTAATTAAAAACTTAGTTCAAAGTAAATTTATAGCTGCCATTTGGGAAAATACTTTCTGAAGATGGCTTTTTGAGTGTGTGTGTGTGTGTGTGTGTGTGTGCGCGCGCGCGCAGGCGTGCACACACACACACACACGCCTGTATGTTTGAAACAGATGTGTTTAGCAATCTGTGATTTTAACAGAATTTAAATTACATTTTTAAATGGCCTCCTCCGTGCCCCTCTGTAACTGGCTTGGTAAAAGATAAGGGTGAGCCCAGCGCAGGTTGTAGCAAGCGCTAATGGTGAACCCCAGTTGTGAAGTGGGCTTATTACATTGCTTAGGAAAGGTGCTCTCCCATTGGAGGAGAGGAAACACTGGAATATATTCTTCTGTATCCTTCTCTCAAAGTGTTGACAGAGGAAAACCCAAGGCAACCTTGTTTCCTGCCCTGCCTGACAGTAAGTTAAACAGAATTCCAAACCAAAGGCCTGGACATTTATTCACCTGCAAAAACATTTTGCTGAAGCATTTCTAATGTCGTTGTGTCTAGAAATGTTTTCAATTACATGGATTAGGGCTTTGTCTCTCTTATTGTCTATCATAAGCATCAAGTTAACTTCTTTGTGTTCATGAAAATTCTATGTTTTTTCAAAGCAAAAACGTTGTGGAAGTGTCAGAGATAAAAAGAACATTAAAACGATAGATTCTGTGTGTTTTATTTAATACTGTTGGTTTATTTAAAAGAGTCATTACTTTTATGTAATCCTAATTTTCTTTATTTTAGATAAGATTTTTTTTCGTGCTTTTTTCCCCTTAGTTATTGAAACTTTGAACTTTGTTGCTCAGTATATTAAATATAACTGGCATATGGCTGCATATGAGATGGAATTCCTATTAAGTAAGATGTAGAGGCTCAAAAATAAAACCTTTGCTATGTGTAGGAGAAATACATGTTCATATTCAGAACCAAAATGTGACTTATGACTGGATCTGCCAACATCTTCTTTCATCCAACTTTTGAATAAAGTTAGGTGATTATAGATAGTATGTTTAGAGAAAAACCACAAAATTCCTGTGTAAATGGAGTTGTGTAAATTGAAATCTGCACAAACTCATAAAACACGAACTATGGATGTTTGGACCTAACAGAACATCAAAGTGAGAGTTTATTTTGCATTTTAGAAAGCTTATTGCTAACAAAATGGAATTAGGGAAGTAAACAATTCTCTCTTCGGGAAATAAACTAGATGATCTTCTAGATGTTTCCATCTCAGGTTTCTGTTCATGAAAAACATTTGCTTGTCACTTGGATGACCAGAATGGCTGAGGTGCTCAGACTATGATTTAGAAATTTCTTTTGCCAGAGAACATTTAGGCTGGGAATGAGATTGTGTTTTGCAGCTCTAATGCCTCGGAGTCCCTCACTCAGACCTTACTCCCACTGATGGGCTGGAGAGCTGCTTTGTTAAAGGAGAGAGGACAGTGTCCGTCCCACATGACAACTGGGCAAAGCCACATCAATGAAGGACACACAGCTGTCTTTGCCCTAAAGCCTAAATGCAGGTGACCCCGCAAGCCTCTGGACACCTGCCCAAGAGCCTAAACTAGATGCAGGTCAAGCCCTTAAGGAGAAGACTCCATGTTCTGAGTGTGGAGAAAGGTAAAAGAATATATATATATATATATATACATATTATTTTTTTGCCCAGAAAAGACACAGTCTCTCCAGAAGGGAAGATTGACTCCCTGCCTCTGCCAAAACAGTTAGATCCAAATGACCATTGCTGATACTGCCACTTAGCTGGCCAAACATCTGCACTTTATGCTGCAGTGAACTGAGAAGTTAATCTACTTTTTCCAAAGAAAAGGTGACGTGGAGTGTGAACAGTAGTGGCGCTCCTGATGTGTGGATATGTGTCTTGCTGTGCAAGAGGTTCAGGCTGTTGTATCAAGTTCAGATGATCACAAGGCAGCAACAGAAGAACATGCAGGCTTCAGTTTGCTAGCTGGATTATTTTGATGTACATGGAAAACTTCACTATTTCCTCAAGGCATCTCCTGGTGACTGCCTTTGCTGGGAATACTAGCTTTTTACTGTGGTTTTATCTTATTGATTCCAATGGAGGACACTGACTTAGAATCCTGAATGCCCTTTGATCTTTTCTTTGAAATAGTAGAAGTTGTTTGGGATACTTTTTAGAGCAGACCCATTTGGTTTGATCATGGGCTGGAATTAAAGTGGTATAAATACTTGCCTATGGTCACATGCATCCTTTTCTTGATTTGTTGGGTGAAGGACTGGAAATTTTTACTGCCTTAATAAGGAAACCTGGACAGAATGCTGACTCTGCACCTGATAAATCTTTCTAAATTGCCTCAGGTGAAATGAAATGTTAATATCCCTTTCAATTATTAATAAAAAAAATGTAAATAGGTTTTGTTGGAAATGTGGGCCACTGAATATAAAGTATTTTAATATACATGTAGTTTTTTTGTTCAATTACTAAAAAACTATATTTTTAAAGCTTCTTACATATTAAAACGGAGAGGTAATTATTTTCATAAATTGGAGGTACTGCACTAGAGACTTTCTATGTTTCATAATATTACACAAATCAATTTTAATTGTAGGAAACATTAAATACAGATAAGCCAAAAGAAAAAATCTCCCATAATCCTCCACCCAGAGACATACACACTAACATTGTGTTCTTTCAGACATTTTTCTTTGCATGTATTTTTTTCTTTAATACACATTTTATGCAAGCCAGTCTGAAATCTGTCCTTAGTTCCCCCAAATAATTTATTTCAATAAATATAAACCCACATCACCACATTAATGGTCCTGTAGCATCCCACTGTATCAACATACTGTCATTTATTATTGAATTTCCATTTGCTGGCTGTTCACCATGTTTCCAATTCTGCAGTAATCTTTAAAAAAAAGATATTCTTGTATGTATATCATTGCATAACTGCCTGTTTTCTTTTTTTTTCACTTTGTGATAAATACCTTAAATTTAAGCCTCAAAGCCCCTCATTTCTTCAAAAAAGAGCTTTTGAGCTCTTGGTCATAAGGTGAGTTCACTCTTTCCTTTTACTTTAGGTATATGAACACCAAGATGGTAGCAAATCGCTGAAGCTGGGTGACTTTGGTCTGGCCACCATTGTCGATGGCCCCCTGTACACAGTCTGTGGCACCCCAACATATGTGGCTCCAGAAATCATCGCGGAGACTGGGTAAAAGCTTCCATTGGTTTATTGGAGTGCTGTGCTTGCCAAAGAACTAGTCTGCTTCAAGAACAGGAGAAAACAGCTCTGTCCCATCAAGACAGAATTAGCTATCAGATTTCTTTCACTTTTTTTTTTTTCTAAACTTTAAAGGGAGAGCCATTTTCTCTGTTTCTCCAATCAAGTTGCCAATTACGGCAATCTTGTTCAAGGCTTCCATGCGGCCTTTGTTAAAGGTGGAACAGCAGTTATTAACCCCAGAGTAAGAAATGTTCGGACTAACAGAGAAACATATAGTGATGGTAATTAACTCGCTTTTGGATAAAAGAAACAGACACTGCTGTGTGCGGTGATTACAGTCTCCTGTGGTTTTTTTTCTCTCAGCTGTCCTTATTCTCCTGTCCCACTCTCATTTTGGCTCTCTTGGTGGTCCATTGATTATCTGTGCAGTACAAACACCCTTAGGCATCAGAGGGCCACTGGGAGTTTTCAGGTTTCTGTGTGCAGCAGTATTAGATGAATGAAAATCTCTAGAATGGGGGGAGAAGGTGAGTGGGCTAACATTTACGAAGTACCTACTATCTGCCAGGCCTTAAGGTCCTTTACTTGATTTTTACTCTCTCAGTAGACGGTATGATTCCCATTTTGTACATGAATAATCTCACTGCGATGGCTGGGTATCATGGAAGCTCATGACTAGATAGTGGTTGAATCAGCATTTGAGCTCAAGGCTGTGTGAATAAAGGGCTCCTTCTGGATACAGCTCTATTTCTTACCAAGGGTCAGAGGCAAAGTTCTGAAGCACTACCCCCTGCCCCCCCGCAGAAGGACTGGGGAAGGGTAGTACAGCAAGGGGAGATGGCCCTACTTTTCCCCCTCAATTAGAAGCACCAACCCAGACCTGGGAGTCTTGGTGGTGTCTTTCACTGAGACCTGTTAGAGACAGTTTTTCTGCTTGACCATAGACCAGAAAGGCAGAGAAACAGAATAGATGAGAAGGGAATGCCAATCAGGAAATCCCGAAGTGGGATGTGGGGTGATAAGGACTTTTTTATTTGTCAAATTTGAGTGATTTGGGAGCCCACACCTGTAACCTTGTCTGACATTCCTGAGAGGGTGCTGCCTTCAGCATAGCTACACTTTCTGGTTTATTACTGTGAATACTCTGACAGTCTGCTGTGAGGGAGGGCCCAGGGTAGCAAGAGGGTTGAATTGGGCTCTTGGAGACCCTGGTTGGAACCCAGCTCTGCCACCATCTTGAGCAAAACTACTTACCCCTCTGATTCTTGGTTTTCTCCTCTATGAAATAGGTGATAGTACTTATCTATGTAATGTAAAGAGTGGTTCGAAAAACAGCATAAGATATTGTATGTCAGTGCTTCACAAATCAAAAAATGTCCTATTCGTAATTATTATTTCTAAAATCAGAGACTTCATTTCAAGGGTCCATCACTATCTTAAAATTGATCTGACTTGAATTGATAACCTTTTTGATGAAACCTCTCACTGATACTTAGATATGATCTTTAGCCATGCTTTACTTCAATTTTTATTCATTTGTCTTAGTCTCTCTCTCTCTTTTATTACTCTTCCCTTGAATTCTGTTTAGCCAGTGGGTTTTAGTTTAGTGTTTGCTGTTGACTTTTTAAATTTTGTTTCATTTGGTTTTTGGTTTAGAATAGAAGAGTCATCTATTTTACTGTGCCCCATAATTTGTCCTGGCCTGACTTTTGCTAACTCTAACATCACTTACTTTTCCAGATATGGCCTCAAGGTGGACATCTGGGCAGCTGGTGTAATCACTTACATCCTGCTGTGCGGTTTCCCTCCATTCCGTGGGTATGGGCAGTAATCTTTTATTCAGCACCGACAAAGCATTTCTACATTCTCTGAGTGATCCATTCCCCCTTCTTGCACAAAGGAGCCTGAAGCAGGAAAGGAACATAATAAGAACTTCACTTCCAGCGCCTGTTATTTTTTCTATGTTGTACATGCTCATTTACATGCCTTCCATAAATCTTCCTCATATAATTTAAAAACTCATTCTTTCCTAATTGTCCAAAACAGTTCCATATTGACATTTTGAATTGCTTAAAAACACACATTTTACACATTTATGGGGAAAGGAAGGGCTCTAATGCATAAGAATGAAGAGACATACCCTGAGTTGACATTTTAGTGCTGTTTTTTTCCCTTGTTTTTCACCTGAACAGAAGTGGTGACGACCAGGAGGTGCTTTTCGATCAGATTTTGATGGGACAAGTGGACTTTCCTTCTCCGTACTGGGATAACGTTTCTGACTCGGCAAAGGTGGGTTTCCAGTGCCTTTCCTTTTCCTTACAGCCAGTGTGTATTAATGCAATTACTAATTTTGACTCATTTTATGCAAAAAGACCTAATGATATTGTAAATGCGATTTCTGTCCATTTTGGTTATAATTACTAGGTTTTCCAAGAGATCAGGATCATCAAATCATCTGTTTGTAGCCATCCCAAGTGCCTCTGTTTCCCCAGCCTTCTCACTTGCTGTTGCCACTCCAGTTACATTACTATAGCCTCTTGCTACACCTGGCCCATACCAGGCCGCCTTAGATTTCAGCATAGCTTGTGGCTTTACCTTGTTCAGGTCTCGACTCAATTTCATCCTCTCAGGGGAAGCTTCCCAGACCACCTTCTTTTCAACTGCAGCTCTTTAACCTACCTAGCTCACCTTATCTTCCTCACTTGCTTTATTTTTCTCTATAGCACTTACACCCACATGTCCATCTGGTATACCATTTAATTACATTTATCTATCTACCTTTCTAGATGGGTAGATACAGACAGGTGGATACATCTTATGTCGTTTATTTTCTGATTCTCCCCTCTAAAGCACACATTTCATCAAGACCAGGAATTTTGTGTATTTGGTTTATTGGTGTATCATCAATGCCTGTGCAGTGACCAATATATAACTGGTGTTTAACATGTATTATAATGAATGAATAAGAGAAAAAGAAAACTGTAAAAATCTCACATGGAGATACTAGTGGAACTTAAAAAAGAAAACTTTTTGGGGCACCTGGGTGGCTCAGCGGTAGAGTGTCTTCCTTCAGCTCAGGGCATGATCCTGGAGTCCTAGGATTGAGTCCCACGTTGAGCTCTATGCATAGAGCCTGCTTCTCCTCTGCCTGTGTCTCTGCCCTTCTCTGTGTCTCTCATGAGTAAATAAATAAAATCTTTAAAAAAAAAAGAAAGAAAACTTTTTAATTGGTTCCTTAAACTTACATCTCTAAGCATTGACTTAAATTTTTAAAAAATTGATGTTGAGAAATAATTGACTCTTGATTATTCAGCATGCCTTTACCTTCTCCATTCCTGAGTGTGAGTTCAATTTAAAATCTGAATTTTTCTGCCTGGCCACTTTCCATGGAAAATGATCCACATTGGGTCCAAAGCTTTCCTTTTCTTCAGCTGTCCAGGACCTCTAGCTACCTCTAGGCCTAGGAAAATGTAGAGGAGTTGAGAGAAGTGTCAGAAGAAAGGCAGCAGGGTGAAAGGAGATGGGGTGGTCCTATCATATTGTGGGGTAGAGGTGTTTTTGCCTGTGAGCAATCTCTTCAGGAACCTATCTACCTCAGTGCTGTCATCACATAATAAGAGGGCTCAAAGTCATTGACACACAGGACCATCTCCTTCCCATACCCCCATGTACCCTGGCAAAGGGCATCACAGAACATAGTTGCTCTAATAAGTTCTGGCCCAGGTTGAAAAGGGAATGAATGCCTTCTTGCACAAAGGAGTCTGAAGTGGGAGAAGAACATAATGAGAACTTTAAGGGAGAATCTCTACATCAGTGGAAATAAATCATCTCCATCATGGAATGATACTCAGACCCCGTGAATGTAAGGACCTGGATAACACATATCTAACCATTTTGTTACACGGGAACTTCTAATCCAAAGTGGACACATGTAAGACAGACTCATCATTAAAACTCAATCTGTGCTTTCCTGGTCCCAATCATTTTGAGCTCATGAGGAAGTCTCATTAATCTCAGCACCATTAAATCATCTGCCTCTTAATAGTTCCATTTTATTGGCATTGATTGATGTGGAAATTTTTGAGGCAAGTTTAACAGATTTCTTTTTTTTAGTTTTATCTTTTTAATTTATTTTTAAAATATTTTATTTAAATTCAGTTTGCCAACATATAGTATAACTCCCTGTGCTCATCCCATCAAGTGCCTTCCTTAGTGCCTGTCACCCAGTTACCCCATCCCTCCACCCACCTCCCCTTCTGCAACCCTTTCTTTGTTTCCCAGAGCTAGGAGTCTCTCATGGTTTATCTTCCTCTCTAATTTTTCCCCGTAACAGATTTCTATATTAAACTTAGAAATCTGGGATCCCTGGGTGGCGCAGCGGTTTGGCGCCTGCCTTTGGCCCAGGGCGCGATCCTGGAGACCCAGGATCGAATCCCACATCAGGCTCCCGGTGCATGGAGCCTGCTTCTCCCTCCGCCTGTGTCTCTGCGCCTCTCTGTCTCTCTGTGACTATCATAAATAAATAAAAAATTAAAAAAAAATTTTTAAACTTAGAAATCTGCTAATAAAGCACAAAATTCTAGACAGAGAAAGGGATATTAATTCTTTAATTTGTGTAACTGATTTCTTCTCTACTAACTATACTTTAATGAAATTTATTCTAATATTCCTTTCTTTCTTTTTTTTCTCTCGACTCTAAGCAATTGATTTATAATTCTAAGTATTCACCTTTCCTTTGACTTCTAAAGGTGTGGCTGTGGGTAAGTTGAGTTGATATATTTAAGATTTAGAGCTTTTCCAAACTAAAAGAGTATGGCTGCACGCTCAGATTTTTGCCATAAAAATTAGACAAACGGGATCAAACATTTGCCTTCCACAGGAGCTCATCACCATGATGTTGTTGGTCGACGTGGATCAGCGATTTTCGGCTGTGCAGGTCCTTGAGCATCCCTGGGTTAACGTAAGTGACTTCCTCCTTTCCCTGTACTGACTCCTAACATTCCCTTGTAAAATTGCAGATTTCCTCATGATGCTGCCTCCTTTGTCAACTGTTGTGTTTGTGTTTGTTCCTCCCTCTCAAACATGCCAAAATGGTTAGGGGGTCTCAGAGGGCCTCTGATGTAGCTGTGCCGATGTGCACTCCCATGGTCCCTGGAACAGAGCATTTCATTTGATTCAGATGGGACTACCTTCTGACTGGGGAGGTGCATGCACATGGATGCTACCCTCTGCCCCCCATCCTGCATTCTGAATACATCAATAAGAGCAGATTTTCTGAGTCAGTACTGCTTTTGCGTTATTCCTACCAAAAATACAGTTGACCCAAGGGTCTCCACATAAGGCTTGAGGTACTCTGGCACAGGACTTCTCAATCTTGAATATGCTCACAAGTCACCTGAGGATCTTAATAAAATGCAGATTTTAATGCAGTAGATGTGAGGCTCTGAATTTCTAAAAGTTCCCAGATGCTGCTGCTGCTACTTGAGTACTAGAGTCTCATGATACATGATACATGTTTATGAATGTTGAATATGAATGTGCATAGATATACAGCGAAGGTTTGTTTAAATATTTTCATAGAGTAGAGCTTCCCCATTGGTGTACAGATATGTAAAGACATTAATACCCTCAGCCAGGGTAGTCAGGCAGGGCAGCTAGAGTCTGGGAGTGATCATCTCCAGCCTCAAAACTTTTTCATTTACCCCAGGTTGCTAAACAAAAACTATCCTTTTCTAGGAAGTGAGAAAAGTTAGGAAACATCTCATGTAAGCCTAATAATCAGTGTGTAAGATAGGCAGAGTGGGTATTATTATACCCATTTTACAGATGCAGAGACTGAGGCTATGGCAAGTGACTTGCCCGAAGTAGCAAAGTTTATCATGGAGCCAAAATTTGCAGCTAGGTATCCTCTCTCCAAGTCCATTTGCTTTAAATTCCTATGCACCACAGTATATCTACCTGTCC
The DNA here is from genome assembly GCF_048418805.1 of Vulpes vulpes. Classification (NCBI taxonomy): domain Eukaryota; kingdom Metazoa; phylum Chordata; class Mammalia; order Carnivora; family Canidae; genus Vulpes; species Vulpes vulpes. The sequence continues at coordinate 47,836,970 of NC_132788.1, read as the reverse complement.
TTTGTTATATGTGAAAGCACCACGAATATTACAAACGAATGCATGTATATATCATATCGTTATAATGACTGTTCATACAAGTTAGCAATGTCTCCAAAGTAACTTACCTAGGTCATGGCACCTTTCCCTTAGATATGCTGGGAGGAAGAGGCACAGACCAGCTGCATGCAGCCTTTATTGGTGGCAGCAGTTGGTTCTGATTGATCTACATGCTGCTTAAAAGCCCATGATCTACAAATTGTCAAACTGCATGGTAGCACTAGAATCAGTGAGATTATGACCACATAGAATAAGCCAGAAAATCTGAGTTTGAAACATGGCCTTTGAAGGCTCACAAAGAGCCATAAAGGAAAGAGATTGCATAGGTTGCAAATAGCCATTTTAGATTTTTAAAATCTTGACTGCCTGCCAAGTCCACCCTCTGGAAGCTCTGATACAACCAGTCACAGGACAGTGGGGGAAGGGCTACTCCAGCTAGACTCTGTGTAGGAACAGGGGTCCTATACAGGATATATACTAGAAGAGGAGATCAGAGCTCCATCCTGAAGGAGGCTGGAAAGGAGATGTCCAGCAGAGCCAGCTCCAGCAGGATATGCATATTAGTTTTAAGATAACTTTGTGGATGTGAGCAAGTTTGTCTATATATTTGAGGGGACTGTAATGCGATTGAAAACAGCCTTAACCTGATTCCAAACCAAATAACCCTATATCCATATATATCCCAACTCTGTGGGATAAAGAAACAAAATTAGGAAGGTTTTGGCTTTTACTTTTGAAAAACTAGGTTGCTCCTAGGATCCTCCTTAGAAGGCATGTACATGTATCAGCAGTAACTTTCTGCCTTCTCAACCTGCTTTGTACACATTTTTACACATGGTCCCGCTTTTCTGGTAATTAGGCTCCACCACTCCCTCTAAAACATGGACTTCTGCTGTCATTTTAGTTTTCCCTCTCAGATTCCCTAAAGACATTTCCTAAAAGCAGGGATAAACACTTAAGGAATTATCTAGGAGATTTAAAACTAAAATATACCCTTTATATAATTCTAATGGATCTTAGATTCTAAGGGAAAAAATATTGATGTATATTGATGTTAGCAGAAACTTAAAAAAAAAAACCAAAAAACCCAAAATGTATGAAATGATTGCTTAACTTTTGAAATTTTATTTATGTAGTAACTAAATCAGAAAAATGATTACTGTCTCAAAAACATAAATGAAAAACCACACATAAGTTTTCACAGCCAGCATTTAGTATTTGTCAAGGTCTCCAAGTGCAACGAATGAACAACCAACCAATCAAAATAAATAAATTAGGCATTTAAACGGAAGTCCATTTAACAAGACATTTTGCATTTGGCGATCAAATTATCTGATCACTGCTGAGGACTCTACCTAAGGGGGAAAGAGGTAATAATAATTATCTGAGCCCTGAGGAAGTCATCAGAGAGCATTTCCTGACTCTCATTTGTCCTAATTTTGTCTGTTGCTCATATAGTGACCTTTTCAACTTGGTGCCCTTGGAATTGAAAAGGGAGTCTCTTATGAAACATAGAGTGGAACAATAGAATCAGAAAACCTAGTCAACAAAAATCACTTGTTTTAACCTTACTCCAGACACATTTTTTCATTCATTCTGGGTGGGAATCCCACCGTGCTCCTTAGTGTTCTGGGCCTCTGCTCTGTTATCGAAAGAGTCATGAGCAAGGTGTCTCAGTGGATTGCTCTAGCAAACCAGATGGACAAAAGCAGCATCAGTGTGCAGCCAGGTGTCTAGCAGAGGAATGTGGGCTTCCAGAAGGAGCATCAACTCACCCTCCCGTTGTAACCTTGGGACAGTCATTTCACTCCTTTGAACCTGTTTTTGTGTCTGTGAACTAAAGATAATAGAATCAGCCTCTTGAGTTGTAATGAGGATGGAGAAAGGAATATATATTTGAAGGGTCTGAGAGGATAGTCTTTAAGCACAAGTACTGTGTAGGTACTTGATAGATATGTGGAGAGTTTGGGTCTGAGACAGGCAACGACTCTGTCATCTGTTGCTATGTGCTGATGAAATATAAACTTTGATGGATGTTGGTGTATAAGAAGTTTGATTAAGAAGGAAAACCTTCTCATCTCCCGAAAAATTCCATTAGTGTATCCCCAGCTCCATATAGATAGTGTGTGCATTATCTGCTCTGTTGTCTTCTTTAGTATCACACCTGTTACCTCTACCATGGCTGCAGGATACCAACAGGAATTGTTTTGGCTTAAGTTGATATACCTTAGTACTCATCTGGTGGAGAACCACAGAATTTAGGCACATAGGAGGCTGAAAAAGGCATTAATACATCTTGATCATTCCAGACATTGGGGAGAAGGTGGAGTCACTTTCCCCCAAACAACACTTTGTTAATAGGAAAGATAGGTTAGTGGTAAACATAATTGACATAAATGTAATTGACATAGCACCCAAAATTCTTAAATAGGGTTAAATATCACCATTATAATATCCCAAAAGTATTGCTATTATTATATTTTTATTTTCAAACTGTTGACCTACTTTATCCCATGTTATTCACCTGATACTAGGGTAAAGGTCCATCTGAATGCTACAATTCTATCAGTTTATGTTTTACTTCCAGTTATTTTTCTGATTTTATTGATGAGGAAACTGAGCCTTAGAGAAGTCTCTAGCATAAAGCTCAATGGAGTTTCTAGAACAAGGTCTTATGCCTGGATTATGTCCCTAGAGATTCCGATTTAATTGGTCTACACTAGCATCTAGGCAGGCATCATGAATTTTAAAAGGTCCCAGGTGATTAGAGTGTGAAACCAAGATTGAGAACCTCTGTCCTGGTGGGAAGGATTGGTTTAAATAAGTCAAATGTAGGGTAGCCCGGGTGGCTCAGCGGTTTGGCGCTGCCTTCGGCCCAGGGCGTGATCCTGGAGACCTGGGATCGAGTCCCACGTCGGGTTCCCTGCATGGAGCCCGCTTCTCCCTCTGCCTGTGTCTCTGCCTCTCTCTCTCTCTCTCTCTCTCTCCCCTCTCTCTGTCTCTCATGAATAAATAAATAAAAATCTTAAAAAAAAAAATAAGTCAAATGTAGGTAGTCAGCCAATTCAAGACTTCCTATCACCTCCCTAGCCTTTAAATTTTATTTCATTTATCTTGCCAATCTACTCTTTTTAAGGAGAGGCTACTAAAATAAATAAATAAGTAAATAAGTAAATAAATAATAAATAAATATTACTAAGCCAAGATATTCAAAAAGAATAAAGAAAAAGAGAAGACAAAATAAGAGCCTGGATAATCTACCAAGATATTCCATGCTAACAAAAAGCGGCTCTTGGGGCACCTGGGTGGCTCAGCCAGTTAAGCATCTGCCTTCCGCTCAGGTCATGATCCAGGGTCCTGGGATCAAACCCCACATTGGGCTCCTTGCTCAGCAGGGAGGCTGCTTCTCCTGCCTTCTGCTCCCCCTGCTTATGCTCTCTCTCTCTCTCTCTGTCAAATAAATAAACAAAATCTTTTTTAAAAAAATAAAAATAAAAAAGCAGTTCTCCCTGCACAAAACTTTATATGCATTTATCTTGTGCTGTCAGAATTTGTTAGAAATTAAGAGAATCCTCAGTGATACTGTAATAATAAACAAAACACCTATTTATATTCATAAATTATAAATGATGAAATGGAATTCCATTTTCTATTTGGGCACCTTACCCTCTCCTTTCTCCAAGCTAGAGCTTAATTTACTTCACATTTTCTCCTCCAGTACAGTGCGAATTGTAGACATAGAGGATGCATAGGCCCAAGCTGAACAGAGTCAAAGGTGCTGGGTGCCATACAGCTGGAGATGGTTAACAAGAGTCAAAAGGCCAAACCCTGGGGTACAAAATGGAGCTGCTATTGAAGAGTGCTCTAATGTACTTGAGAGATTTTTTAAAACTAAATCAGGATATTCTGATAGTAAACTGCTCAAGACTGTCATACTTCTCATAAATTCACATATTATTATTAATAATAGAGTCGGATAATGAATTGACTGAAAACCAGATCCATGAGTCAAAAACAAAAATCCATGAGGGGAGGAGGAGGCATGACCCCTGGAATGGTTTCCCTGAGGAAAGACGGGAATTCACTCCCCTGAGTGACTTCACATCCAAGCCTTCACATCCCTCCCCACAGCTGCTCCCCAACATCCGCTGGAGAAATGGAGACCAGGAGGCTAGATCTCTTACAGACAGCTGTGAGAGTTCATTTTCCATTTTGCAAACTAATTTTCTTCTTGTCAGTTGCAATGCTCTGCCAAGTGGTGGATGGGAATTTCTAAATCAAAAACCACTAACCTCAAACCACAACCAGCCCATGTCAAACTTCAGAAACTACTCCCAGAAACTACATACCAGAACGTATGGTAATAATACTATAACTATTTGTAACATACTGCCAGGTTTGTCACGTTTAGAAAACTCATAGCACATTTTTGGCAATCTATTCAGAATAATGGTGATAAAGATGTATATATAAAAATGTATGTTTTTAATGGCCCTATTTATTTTATTGATGCAAGACAGTAAGTTAGCTAAATCTCCATCATCAATCTGTATGCCTCAGGTACAGATTAGGTCCCTGCAAAACCAATTGTTTGTCTTTTAATCCAATTATGCTCAAAGCCTTCAAAATTTATATAGAAATTCTGCAGACTTTTAGTTGCTGTGAGGTGTGTGTGTGTGTGTGTGTGTGTGTGTGTACATGTGTGCGCATGCATGCAGACACTCACATGCACACCCTCTCTACCTTCTCTGAGACACCTTATTTCATTTGGGGAAAAAAAACTGAAATGTTTTAAGATTTATGAAGTCAGAAACGTCTCTGACACCTTGTGCAGGTTGTTTCAGGACTTTCATTGCTTCAACATGAACTAATAACCCAAGGGAAGCTGAAACCTTCGCTAGAATTTAAAGTTGGAAGCTTGAACCCTCAGGACCCAACATCTAAAAGAGTTGCTAAGAGTCTTGACAGGAGATCAGGACCAGGACAGAGCAGGGAAATAATAATCAAGTCCCTTCTGAGGGTGGTGAGAAAGCAAACTTATCTCAGAAATTGGCAGGAGGAAGAAAAGTCAGAAAAAGGAAAGTTCTGGCTTAGATGGAACCCCTGCTGGGGAATTGAGGAGATGGCAGGATGGGTGCAGCCCGAGATTAATCGCCCTCAGTAAGTCAGGAAGAACTGCTCCTATGGAATCCTTACTATTTGTTCTATATCTGCACCAAGCCTGTTCAACATTGCCTGTATGGATCATAGGACCCCGCCGTGACCCAGTGCAGCTTCACGTCCTCCAGTGTCAGCCAGGCCCTCTGCTGCTGCCTCTTCTACACAGGATTCCAGAGCTGTAGTAGGTCACATTGCCACATCCTAGATGAATAGACAACCAGTCTCGTCTTGACATAAAAGTCAACCACATTTCCCTGGACCCCTGAAGTGCTCAGGATCCTTTTACTGCCCTCTATACAAATGCTCCCCATGCTCCACTGAGGCCTGCATGGATATTCTCTGGTTTTTTTCAGCCCCTAATTCAATCCTTCTTTCTCCTTACCATTGTCCCACCTTTATCATGAGAGAGAGGATTCATGGAATCCTATGATTTAACCCGAGGGAGCCCTTTTGTAACTGATGCCATGCTAATGAATGCCCTGGATGGATGCAGGGTGGTGCTGTGGAAAGAATACTTTCAGACCTGGTTCAGTCCCCGTCTGACTCAACCACTTTCTAGCTGTGTGACTTTGAGCAAGTTACTCAGCCTTGCTGAGTCTCAGGTTGCTCATCCTCAAAATGGTCCTAGTAATGCATAACATAGAGGATAATCTGAGGATTAAGGGGCTCGTATATGTAAGTCACTCGCTGAGAGCCACATAGCAGTTAATACTTGGGTCATCTTTCTTTCCCTGCCTTTCTCTTTTATCTTTGCTCCCCTCTACCCTCAAACTCCTCGGGCCTCACCCTTTCTTTCCTTACTTCATCTTGCCCCGGGTGAACCTGCACCTCCCCAGGGTGAACTGCCTCATTTCCCTTCCATCCCTGCCCTTCACTCTGATTAGCTCCAGTCTTGTGTCTTCCAGCTCTTCCTTTTCAGCAGCTTCTGATCCTGAGACTACAGATACGCCCAAGATGTTTTTGTCCTAAAGAGAAAACCCTTCCTTCAACCTACTTCCCAGTTTTGTTTTTCTAATTTGTTTATAAGCTAAAACTCAAACAAATCACTTTGCCTGTGCTAGCCTAGAACTCTATTACGACATAATTACACATATATGTATAATCTTGGGGGTGAGGCCCAATGGGGAAACCCCTGTATTAGGCTGCTTTTCCCTCAGGCAGAGCTCCAATCTGTGTCAGATACATGACACTAATACCTGGAAGACTCTCGGTAAATGCACGTTTCATCCCTCAAATGTTCAAATGCTCTCAGAACTCTAACTCAGATTCCAGAGGCCTATTGTTTCGTCCACCATTAAAAAAGTGGTTCACATATACCACTGAATCCACCCTTGTGTTTAAAGTTCCAGATTGCATAATTCTAATTCTTTCTGAGTGAGGGTAGTCTTCCACCCTTCCTACCCTTACACCCCTCTTATTAAAAAGTATTGGTTTTATTCCAAGTGGAGACTAAGGTTTCTATCTCTGGTCCTTTGTGGCCAGTTTTTTCCTGTTTTTCTCAGTGTTCTCCATCATTATTCTCCCACATACTCTTAACTATAGATAAACTGGTTAACTCATTGTTTGGCAAACAGGCCTTGAGGTTCCCCACTTGTTCATATCCGTACACCAAAACATCCATTCCCTCCGCTCTTAAGCATCAGTTGCTCCTCATCATTGAAGAAAGACCAGGCTAGATTCCATCTTATTCATGAAGTCTGCTGTGTTCACAACTGAAGATATGTCCTGTCCTCTGAACTCCTTCCATGTTTCTAGCTGAGCCATGAAGTTACATGCCTTATGACAGCTCTTTCTTATCTTGTTGATCTGCTTTATTATTTGATATTGTGTGCATACTTTGTCTCTCAATTAGCCTACAAGGTTCTTGTGGGCAGGGACCTTTTTTCTCTTACCCCTGCCATCCTCGACATAGCCCGGGACAGAGTAAGTACTTCATATGTCCCTGTGTATGTCCCTTCCCCAAGTATGATCCCACTGATAACCTAACTTACTTACTCTTTCTTTCTCTCTTTCTTTCTTTCTTTCTTTCTTTTTCTTTCTTTCTTTCTTTCTTTCTTTCTTTCTTTCTTTCTTTCTTTCTTTCTTCTTTCTTTCTCTTTCTTTCTCTCTTAGATTTATTTACTCATGAGAGACAGAGAGAGGGGCAGAGCATAGGCAGAAAGAAAAGCAGGCTTCCTGCAGAAAGCCTGATGTGGGTCTGGATCCTACGACTCCGGGATCAGGCCCTGAGCTGAAGGCAGATGCTCAACCACTGAGCCACTCAGGCGTCCCATCCTTCACTTTATTTCTGAGTCTTTTTAGAATGCAGATTTTTAAGAAGTTTTTGAATTCTCTCTGCAATCACTGGAAAGCATCCTTCCTCCAGATTTGATTTCAGATGTGACTTAATAAGCATAATAGTGGATTCTTCTAGTCATTAATAAGTCAGTCCAAGAATATCGCAAATTGATATTTGTGTGAGCAGGGTGCTGAACCAAGTGCTTATATTAAGGATTACAGAAAATGTGGAAGATGTGGTGCCAAAGGCAAGAGTTCAGAGTAGATAATATATTATGTATATAATATATAGATATAGATATGTTATATCTATGTCTGTCTCTGTATATATAAAACTCTAAACTCTCTCTATGAATTCACATATATAAGCTATATATGTATATATATATAGAATCACCCAACACCAAAAAGAATGTAAATAGTGCAGATATATATATATGTATAAAATGAAAAAGTATTAAGAGTTTACAGAAGAACCATTATAATGAATTACACTTAGTAGAGGAAAAATGTTTTGGAACAGGTGATTTAGACCCATGTTTTGAAGAACAAGAGAGGCCACAGGCTGTAAGAGCAAAGCCCATGCCTAGTTTTGCTCGCCATCTTTCCCCATCTCTTGATATAGTACCTGGTCCACTATAAACATGCAGTCAATAGTGACTGAATAAATGAATAGCCAAATGCTGAAAGAAGGAAAGCCTAGATTATGTAAAAGAGTAAGCATGTAATGCGAGGGAAGTAGCAATTTATTTTCCTGTGTGGAGCCAAGAAATAACATGCAAAATGATGGAAAGGAAAGAGAGAAGGAAAATGATGAATGGCGTTGAAGTCTTGCCAGGAATTTGGGTTTTAACAGATAGTAACAAACACTTTATTACCCCTTCATTCATTTATTCCACAAACATGTATTAAGCATCTACCGTGTGCCAAAGCACTGTGCTGAGGGTTCTGTAGTGAACAAAATGTACTCTCTGTCTTCATGGATTGGGCAGCCTTTTCAACATGAGCTAGTAAGTGGTGGCACATAGTTACGGCTCTGGTTATTGTTATCCTAACGGTATTTAGCAAAGGGGAGCAGCCTGACTAGCTTCCATCATAGACAACTCCCGCAGAGAGCAGAAGCATTCGTTAAAATAAGCCTCAGTATGTCAGAATCACAGATGACTTGAAGGCAGTAAGGAGGATTTAAAACTTAAGGAAGAACTTTTTGCCTGGAAGGTTGTCTGGGATTATAGAATGGTCAATTGAGTAACAGTGGAACCAGACAGAGTTTATTTACGGGCCCTCGCATGACTCCAGGACTGTCAGATTCCTCGTTCTGGGGTCTGAATGATGGGCTAAGAGGATAAAACTCTTGGCTCAGAAAAAAAAAAGAAGAAGAAGATGATGTTTATGATTTTTTTTTTTTTTTTTTTTGGTTTTTCAGATTTAACTTGCCCTTTGACATATGTCCCTAGAGCCGTGGCTGAGATCAATTTTATTAGAAACCAAAACCAGAAATAAAAACTTTTATTTAGGAACAGAACTCTGGGGGTCAGATGATACAGCAAATTAATTTAAGGGCAGATGTGGAAACGAATGAGACCTCAGAGCAATACTTTCAACAACAATGTTTAATGAGAAGACATTGGTTACTTTATTTCTGAAATCTTAGGAGTTCTAAGATCACCACTTGTAACTAGATCTTGGCTTCATTTTCCATTTATCTCATTTTTTTCTTTTTCTCCTTTTTTTCATTTCTTTTCTTTTCTTTCTTTTTTCTTTTCTAGGATGACGGCCTCCCAGAAAATGAACATCAGCTGTCAGTAGCTGGAAAGATAAAGAAGCATTTCAACACAGGCCCCAAGCCGAATAGCACAGCAGCCGGAGTTTCTGTCATAGCAGTAAGCATCTGAAATATCCACCTATAACTTTTTAAAAGCAATCCACCTAAGAGACAGGCATTACTCAGGAGATTCCACCCAGAGACAGCAGAATGGGTCATTTCTTTAGACAGCTCAACCATCTAATGCACTGGGGGAGGTTTGGGGCTTATATGTATTATGTGTTTTTGCTGAACATTTCCCTAGGAATCGCATCATTATCCAACACCTCCAGGGTGTCTTGCAGTATATATTAATTTCATGATTTATTTTTTAAAGCAGTAAACCTCCCCCACAGTGGACTCTGTGCCAATGCAAACTTTGGGGCTCTGAGAAAAAGAGTTCATAGTGTCCTTTTGCCAAGGCCTGGAAGGAGAGGGAAGCTAGAGAGACAACACCGCAGAGAGAGATTGGAACACTATAGATCTTTGTACAAGACCCATATGAAAGCCAAAACATAGCAGAAGGCTTGCACAGTAAGATTTTCAGCGAAATTGAGTTGCTGTGAACACCCAAAGAAATAATGGTGTCTTGCTCCTTAGAAATTCCTGTTTTTAAAGTTGAAAGTCTTTTTCCATTTACCATTTTATTGATGTGGCTGCACAAGGATTTTTTTTCTGTTCTATACATGCAGACATACACTATATGCAATTTGATAGCAGCTCTAGGCAAAGATTAAATTGGGCAGAGAAATAATGAAACCTCATACTTCCTGGTGTCATATTCTAGAGTAAATATATTCAAGTCCCTGATTACTTGAGTTTTTAATAATTTCCTCTTTTTTCAGAGTATGTAAATTTTAACAGCATATTCAATGTGGAATCGCTTGAGCTGTTTTTCTTTTCTCAAGAAAGAACTTAGACACTGCAGTATCGAATTTTAAAAAGTATATATGCTGCGAAACAGTACCTTATGCTCATGAGCAATACTGAATGTTTCACCACTTCTTCGGGTGTTTTATTCTCTTTTCCTTTTTTTTTTTTTTTTTCTTTTTTTGGTTGTACTAGAGCTCCAGATAAATGAAAGACAAATAAGTGACATATTTGATACAATCCATCCCAGATCTGGGTTACTAACTATTTGATATGAGCTTCCAGAATTTGCAGGTGGCACAAATGTATATACACTTTCTTGTACTGTTTGCATTTCATGTTTTTTGACTGAACCCTTTCAACATGAGTTATGAGTGAATAACTGGCTCATGAGCCCACTCACGGTGTTGAATAGAATGTAGACTCTTTCAGATGCTACTCAGTGCTGCTGAGGGTTTTAAACTGCCAGTTGTTCTTTTTGCCCTCTCTCTTTAGTTTGTTCTAAGGAAATGCAGTGTAGAAGTACATTGTCCATGTCTTTATAGATGTCAGTGTTCTTTGTTATCAGCTAATATTCAGCCAGTAATTTTTTGGAATTAACAATCTTATGGTGATTCTCAGCTAAACCTGACCTTCTCTACTCTGTTTTCATCATTCATTCAAGATATGTCTATTCCAAAACGTTCAGTTCCACAATTTTCTTTTGGAATGGACTGCCAGCACGCTTTTCCATGAAAAAGACTGCTTTCCTGCTTCTGCTGAGGGCTTACAGCTGCTAGAAAGGGTGCTTTTCCACCTTTGTCATTTTGTTTTTATTTTCGTTATTCTTGGTCTTTTATTTTAATTGGTCTTTGGTTAAGTTTGCCTTGGTTGCTCAATAATGGTTTGTTCACAGTATTCTGGGAGTCTTATAATGATTAAGGGCAAGAACTTCAGGACAATTTTTTCCAATGGATAGACAACACAGATTTGAGAAGAAATCCTACTTTAATCGAACTGGGATAAGTTTCAAAACCTAATCCATCTGAGTTTATTAAAACTTTATCTAAGTAGATCTCAGAAAACCCCAACTAGTATTTGAAGATCAAGGTCTACCGATTTTTCCCCACTGAATATCATGATTGGACTATCCTGAATACAATTCCATGTTGGTTTCTCGGTTCATCACTAACATGTTTCCATGGAAACTGTACAAACTAGCAATATACTTATAAATTGTGAAATGGACTGTGTATGGCTGAGTTACACATTAGTTGTGTGCTTATTGAGTCTTCTTTATTCACTACAAAGATAAAGAAAAATATCAAATTAACCCAGACTCAAAATAATTAACTATTTGGAAAAATATCTGGAAAAGTGTCTGTCCACTCTAAAGCACAATTCACATTAGTATCGCCAGTATTTCAAGCATTAAAGAGAGCGCAACTATAAATTTCAAGGGTTGTATCAGGAGAATCTGGCCTGCCATGATTACGCATTTATGCACCCTCTCCAGAATGCTTTTCTCTCATAAATATGCACACCCTCCATTAGAACCTGGGAGAGGTCACCAGTGGCAGGACGGGGCTGGAGATTAAAAGTTAGCCAGTTTGGCTGCCTTCATGACTAACTTTCAGAATAGCGTTGGATAAGTCAATTTATACTCCACACCAGTTTTCTCATTTTTAAAGGCCAGAGACTAAGTCTCAGGGGACTATCACAAGAGGAGGGAGCCCTGGCATTAAATGATTAAATGATTACATGACAGTTGACCCTTGAGCAACACCAGCTTGAACTGCACGGGTCCACTTAGATGTGGATTTTTTTAAAATAAATACATACAAGACTGGAGTGTATTTTCTCTTATGATTTTCTTAATGACATGTTCTTTTCTCCAGTGTGCTTTATTTATACAGTATGTAATACTTATCCAAAATATGTGTTAATCGATTGTTTATGTTATCAATAAGGCTTCCTCCAGCTAGCAGTAGGCTCTCAGTAGTTCAATTTGGCAGGAGTCAAAGTTATACATGGATTTTCGACTGTGCTGGAGGTCAGCATTCCTAACCCTCTCATTGTTCCAGAGCCAACTGTATTCCAAGTCAAATGAAGGTTTTCCTGCAAAAGAATGATATTCTGCTGTGAGAGAGAATATAAGCAGTAGGTAGAAAGAATTTCCTTTATAGATGGTACATTCTGTAAACACCATTTGACAATTTAATAATGCAATATAATTATTAATTCACCTTCATGAAAAATTCCTTTATAATTAATATAATTTTGTAATGGCTTGTATTGATGTAGAAAAAACTGACTGCAGCATAAATTTCATTCAAACAATTTTTTCCCATGGGCATGCATGCTCTCCCCAGAGGCTGTAAAATAATGCACTGTATTTTAAACTGCCTCTATATTTCCAACTGATTGGTTGGAAATTATATATACCCTTTAAAATGAAAAATTCTACTATTAAGACTGTTGTGTTAATCAGCTTGTATTTTTCAGGAAATCAACAATTAAATCATTAGCCTATAGCTGGCACTTCTCCTTCCTTAGTTAGAAACCTAACTACCCACTGGAGATCAGCAATGCTTAGAAAGGAATTCATGGCACTTCTTTCCTAGAGTGACAGAGGAAATAGAGCATACTGTCATAACAAGCAGGATCTCGTCACAGAAGTAATATGTGACATGAGCGTCTCTTAGCCTGCGCTCACGGTTCTGAAGCTCAGTGTTCTTTGTTTCTGTTGTCATTTTTTCCTTCTCTGCTTTCCACGCCCTACATCATTAAGACCAAAGAAAGGACAAATGATAACTTTGTATTAAGGTTGCAAGAGGTCCTCCAGTTGGCCAGGAGAGTAATTACCAGTAGGAGGCTCACCAGGATCATCCAGCCCTTCTAAAAGGAGAAAGGGTGTTCTGACACTGAGGTCAGGCAACATGATTAGGTGGGAGCCCACTGCTGTCCTTGTAACTGCAACACTGCCTCTCAGAAAGACTCCATTGTCCCTTTACTACCTTTTGCAGTAGTTGGGGGATAAACGCGCGTGTGCGTGCGTGCGCGCGCGCACACACACACACACACACACACACAGGCAAAACAGAACAGAGAAAGGGAAACAAAAGGTTATTAAAATGCAATTTATAGACATAAAATGGAATTAGAGATGACATTTTAACGGTGGACTTCTTGGGAGCTGAGGGAGGGAGGGAGGCGTTATTAGATTTGCTCAGCTTGATGAAGAACCGATGACTAAGATGTCAGTTCCAATTTATTTTTCCTCATTTAATTCTGTTTATTATTTTAACTGATAATTTTCCTAATGCTTTAAAGTTCTTCTTTTGCATTTTGCTCATGCAAATAGAGCACTTTAGTCTAATTGAACAAATCCATACTAATCAGTGTGCAAATAACTGTGATTCTGGGAAGCTGAGTTGTACCTGAAAGCCAGTAGCACTAGCACATACATCCCCGTGTGTCCTGTTATGGGACACTTTGCCTGTAGATGGCAACAGAGGACTAGTTACTAAGTAGCCAACTCCAAGGACTGAAACAGAAGCGTGGGACTTCATACAACTCCCTAACAGCAAGGATACTTGGATTTTTTTTTCCCCCTAAATGAAACGAAATGCACTTTTTTTTTCCCTTTAGGATTAAAATCTCACATTGCTGTTCCTTGAACACTAGGATAGCCTAGTTTGTAATCAGAACACCAAATCCTCCAAACAGTTTTTAGTTTGAATGCCTGGTTCGCCGGCATGTATTTGCAATGCCTTTGTGAATTCAGAAGTAGGAACTGTCAGCAGGGCACCAGTACCACACTTGAAAGCACTCATGAGCGTCTCTCTAAAGAAAAGCGTGCAAGTTGCATCCTTTCATGGGCGGAATGGAGGGAGTGGGCATATAGCATGATTACTGTTTTCCAATTTGGGGACTGAATCTTTCATTCCTAGGTAGCCAAAGGCTAACATCTTATTCCAGGATGAACAACTTTGAGAACTTACCCTGTCTTCTATTTATTGTACCTTTTGTTAATCATAAGCAGTTAACTGTACATATGTATTTTTAATATACAGTGAAAACTCTTTCCTTTTATTTTCTATATTTTCAGGGAGAAAACTGTTTTATATCTTTTTAGTTCAGAAATGTAATTAAGATTCACCTTTAAGAGTAGCTCTGCTTTTGAAGATTAACTCTTAAAGAAAGAAATCCAAACTGCTGTGACTTGTGAGGGTTCTTTTCATCTTTTATTTCATATTTATGAAGCCCTCAAATTTAAGCCTGATGGGATAGGATGGGGAGGAGGGAGTCCAATCTGCTTTCTCTTAGGTGGCTAAAACTGATTTCAGTACTTTATTTAATTGTAAAGCATTTTCCATTCTATGGCATATGAAGAGGTGTTTATATCTTTTGAAATTGAGAGGACATTATTAAATGTGCATTCAAAACCTTGTCTGACAAATTAGATCTATTCTAACAAATTGGCCTCCGAGATATTCATGAGGGATTAGTGTCTTTTCTTGCCTTTTTATTTTCAATGTGCAGATTTAGGATATTAGCTAGTCACCCTACAGAAGAGGCATCGTAACTATATCTCAATATATAGTCAATGAAGAACAGCTTGGTCTGGAGTCGTAATTCTCTAGCACAATGTCGATCCACTGAGTTGCCCCCATTTCTCTCTGCTCAGCTGGACCACGGGTTTACCATCAAGAGATCAGGGTCTTTGGACTACTACCAACAACCAGGAATGTATTGGATAAGGTATGAGATGGTGCAGCTCAACAGTCAGTGTTTCCATGGCAACGTGCTGGCAGTCTCCATTAACCAGTTCCTTCAGTGGATAAACATGCTTTTGATTTGTTATCCAGTCCATATGCTGCTTTATCAGTTTCATTTTAATCTTGATTGAGATGCCACACCCCCTCATTCCTTTTTTTCACCCATTATTCACACTGACATTTGCCAGCTTTCTTTCCATTGCACATGCTCAGTATCAATTTTCCTTACAGTTAAAAGGACAGTATATTTAGCATTAATGCCAAAGCCTTTTCCTGATGTTGCTAATTAAAACAATGATTTCTGGTGCTCTTCTGTCCCTTAACAAATGGAAGAACAATAGTGCCTTCACGTACGTTCTATAGAAGTATATACTGTCATTTTAAAGTCATCAAGCCCAACCTTGACCTTACTAGATGGATGAAACAATGCATTTACACGTTAGCAATAGAAGCTCCTCCAAGTACAATGAGCTATAGAATGCATTGTGTGTGTTGGTAAGCTTGTGTTTTCAAATTCTCCACCTTTTTGTTTTGTTTTGTTTTCGTTTTATTGTTACCTCCCTCCCCCCTGGAAATCCCTTTATGTACTAGCTATTGCATGAATTTATTTTACAGTATTTTGTAACTGTCAGATTACTTAGCTGGCTTATCTGCAGAAGCAAAAGGGACTGTGTATGGGAGGTATCGATTTTTTTTTAACTGGGTTAAGAATTCTATCCAATCATTTTTCTATTCTAGTCAACTGCCCTGGCATTTTCTTCAAGGGGCATTGTTTGTGTCTCTTAAAGTTATCCACAGGCAGGATGGTTTTTGATGATTTGAAAAATTTACTCTGAGAAGTCCCAGGGAACTTTTCTCCTCCACGTTAATGTTTCTGAAATGATCTCCTGGTAAAGCTCCACATCTTCGTGTTTGCACAGAAAAATTTCATTGGTTTTGATATTTGTTTCCCCCAAATGATGAAGCCTCACTGCAGTTATGTGGTGGCTACCTGATTTTTTTTCATGGATTGGCCTACTAAATTTTACAAAAAGAGAAGTATATATATATATATATATATGTGTGTGTGTGTGTGTGTGTATATATATATATGTATACATATACATATATGTAATACATAATTTTAACCCCCAATTAATTATTCCTAATTTTTTATTTCTATACTCAAAACAAAGGACTTAAGGAAGCAGTAAAGGGCACACTTTGACAAATTATTCAGTATATTAAAATCATGATAATTTCCAAGTCTATTTAAAGCCAGAAAACTTCTAAACTTAAGTGAAATGTTTTACAATCAGTTTTACACAGAAGCCTGTTTGTATCTTCTAGACTGATAAGCATGCAGGTGGTGCAACAGAACCTTTTTATTTACTTAAGTAAATTAACTTTATAAGCATAACAAGACCTTTGCTTTATTTTTAACCATTTTGGAGGAGGGATCAATCGCGATTTGCCTTTATGCAGACTCTTCTTTTTGGCTTTTTAATGTAAGAAATGGTCCATCCGTCTTTTACTTTGCACTGAAAGATAATCTGCATTCAGAAGGGTGCAGCTATCACGAATGCACGTCTCAATGAATTCTCACGAATGGAACACGCCCCTGTAAGGAGCCCACAGATCAGATCGGGCACAGAACATTTCTAGCACCTCCAGAGATCCCCTCCCCACCTCAGGGCCCTTCCAGGAGGGTCACATAGGCCCAAGGGTAAACCCTGACCTGGACTCTATCAACGTTAATTAGCTTTGCCTGGTTTTGTACTTTATATAAATCGAATCACACCATGCTCCGCCCTTTTTTTTGTTGTTGTTATTGTATGCCTCCTAACCTCAGGCATAGTAGTCAAATATATACGAGTAAAATTGATACACAACTAAAAATATGCATCAAATATGTCTAATTACAGTTGTGCATATTCGTTTAACAAAAATTGCACATAAATTAAATCTGATTTCAAAAAGAGAGCTGCAGACAATTACATTGCTAAATTTGTGGGATTAAGGATGGGAGCAAAATGCCAAGTAAACACAATAATTAATAAACGTAGCCAAGTATAAAAAGGCCATTTGACTAAAATCCTAGTGATGGTTCCCATCAGCAGACAAAATGACAAGTTCCTGAATAATGGGCAGGAGCAGATGGGAGATAATCTCTTTTTTCTTCCACACATAAACTGCTCTGTTTTCCAGCTGGGGGCAGTAACAACAATGTTTATAGTTAATGTTGTAGTAAACAGCACACCCAGTACGTAAAGTTAAATTGGAGAACGGATGCTAAAAACTCATCGGCATATATGCTTAATTAGGAAGTTTTATAATGCCATTTAGCCTCAGAACGAACACACTCTCCTCCCTGATTGCAAATGCTTGCCTTTTATCTCCACGGAAGTGGGAGCATTTGTCTAACTGTGGTGGCAGCCAACTTCCAACATAAACAATCATTACAGGCAAATATCCCCGATCCCAATTGTTGTGTTTACAAGTGCTCATGGCTGTTTTCACTACTCTGAGCAGAACACTTGAGAGTCGTGGTTGCTTTTTGTAAAGCAGCTCACTTCAGCCATAGGCTGGAAAAAGCATCTCTTCTGGGTGCCCAGAATTGTCATGTCCCTCTTTAATAAGCTTTATGGTGTTGGTGGAGAAATGGTGGGGGCCCATTTCCCTCTTTCTCCTTCATTCTCTTGCCTCTTAACAGAGAGTTCCTCTCAGGCTGTAGCTAGGGGAGTAGCCTCCTGCTTGGCTTATTATTCCAGGAGACCTGGCTCCTGTCACTTTGAGTCCAGAGGGGACACTCCCCCAGGAGTGAGCTGCCTGGGCCATTCCACTCCCTCCTGGCTTTACTGTGAGCCACTGGAACGCACTTACATCCCATTACATTCTCCCCCCGCTGAAGATGCATCCTTATCCAAAGGGGATGTGGTCACACATATCCTGTGCCTCTCCCAAGTGAAGCTTTCCCTGTGGCAGGTGCTATGGCACACGGAGAAGAATCCTGCATCTTCTGTACACAGAATGAGGCAACAGGCAGAATGGAGTAACCCAATTAAATAAAACAAATATCACAAGACAGAAGCTAAAAATGCTAAATAAGATAAAATGCGGAGATGAGCCAGGACAAAAGAGTGGTTGAGTTCCCAGGCATGATGGGATTAAAATGTGCATATTGGATTCAAGCACCATCCTGAAACAGTGAGTAATGAGGCAGAGCGGTGGCAGTCGTGCGCAATCTTTGCAAGGCTATTAAATGTTGTCATGCTCGGCTATGATAAAAGGAATGGGGTCAGTTAAATGCTTCTGGCTTGGTGCGGGTTTGAAAGGAGAGTTCCCATGAAAGCCAGAGAGGAACCCCAGCATGGTGTCAGAAGGGCTCCCAGGCCAGCCCCAGCCAGCAGCCAAATGTCTACAGCAAGTTCCATGCATTGCAGGTTGTTTCACTGCAAGTTGCCTTGGCCTTGCTCTGCCATTGAGAAAGCTCTCCCTGATGAGTGTCAGAGCACTGCCAGAAGGACGAGCAGATGCCTCTGTTCCAGCAAGGTATTAACCACCCTTGTCCACGCCAGCCCTGAGACTCCCTCTGTAACAAGAGTTGAACACATAGGAAAGGTGTAGATTTAACTTCAAAACCACCCAAACGGTGATTACAGAGAAAAAGGTCAGGGAAGTAGGAAGTTTGGTTTTGCAACCATGATGTTAAAAAGTGAAGCCCAGAGACTCAAAAGATGGGCAATACCCGGCACGGTAGTTCCACAGATGGTATTAAGAGAAGTACGGAAAGAATGAAGCATCTGGGTTATTTCACCAAGTCAGACAGGTTGCTTACTGTTGGGGATTTTGTTCCTCCTTATTTTCAGACACCCCTTAAGAGAGGATGCCAACCATATCTATCTTTTAAAAATACAACATACTTGTTATTGAAGTGAGAAGTTGCCATGGCATTCCAAGACTTACTGATGGGGTATAAATGGAAGTGAGATTTTATACTTCTCCCCCACCCTCAGTGATTCAATATTGTTTAAAAAATTTAGTGATATTACATTTATTTTTGACCTTGCTTCAGAATCTCTTTTCCTCTTTTTGATTTTAAAAAAAATCTGCACTCTTCTCCGTATTTATTCCTGCCATACTTTAACTCCAGATGCTCTCAGTGATGTTCACTGATATGATATAGATTTTATTTGGTGCAAGCATGTAGGAAAGAATTGTCGTGAGGAACTTAATCATAACTATTGGCACACTGTTACTCTATTAAGAAAGAGCATAAGTCGATCTGCTGAAGTCAGACAATTCTCAAATTCATGTCAGCCACATGACACTTGTAGAAAGCAAAAAGTCTTGAAAATTGAGATGAAATGAACTTGGTTAAAGATTGGCACCATAGCATGTGGGAAGTTTGTGATTTTGCTGTCGGGAAGCCCTGGTTTGGGATCCAGCCTGTTGTACTTCCTGCAATGTGACCTTAGGCAAGTTACATGTTTTTCTCTGATTTTCAATTTCCCCATCTATAAACACTAGGAGAGTATTACCAACCTCCCAAATATGTGGTGAGGATTAAATGAACTGCCTATGCCAAAGTGCCTTCACAGACCCCAGCCCAGAGAAAGAACTCAGAAAAGACTGCTTGACTCACAGGCTCTCCTTCACTTCCAAGAGAAAATCATCCACTCCACACAGCAGACAGATTTTCCTGAGAAAACTGATCTCACTGCAGATCAAAGCATTTGTTATTGAACTTGAACATAAACAGGAGTTCATCCCCATCAGAGCATCTTTTTTGATGCTCTGATGGGAATAAACCCCTGAGTAGTTTATATGTTGTATTATTTATGAGCATTTGTGGCATTAAAGTTTACTTAAGGTAGTATATTACCAAATATCCTAGTGAAGTGTAAGTTTTGAATGCTACCCTGTAGGGCAGAGATTGGCAAACCACAGTCAAAGGGTCAAGTCTAGCCCATTGTCTATTTCTGTAAAGAAAGTTTTCTTGGAACACATTCATGTATAAATTGCCTATTGTTGTTTTTGCCAGACAGTGGCAGAGTTGAGTAGTTGGGTCAAAGAATCCTGTGGCCTGCAAAGGCTAAAACATTAACTATTTGGCCTTCCAAGGAAAAGTTTTTCGACTCCTATTCTCAGGAGAAATGTTTCCAAAATAAAAGGTACCATCTTGTTAAAATCTGTATCTCTACCATCTACTGGAATGCCTGGCACATAGTAGGCCTTCAATAAATATTTGTTAAATTAATGCATAAATTATTAAACTGAATAATCAGGGAACCCTTAATATAGAGGAACCTTAATTTTGAGGATAAAAGTGTTTTTGAAGGATTTGGAGTAAATTAAAGTTTGGACAATCAAATTACACATGAGATGCTCTAGAATAGCATTCCATTTATAGCAATCCAAGAGTAAGTCTCTAAAGCTAAAAAGTTATTTTTTGTAAAAAAAAAAAAAAAAAAAAGGAATTACCCCTAACTTAACCTGCTTAGTAAATTCTAAATTTTCGTAGATTTTCATAAGATTAATTATGGCTGTGGTTGTGCTTTAGGTTACTAGTATGATGAAGGAAAAACAAGACGGTAGCTCAGTTTAGCTTCTATTGTAAGGAAACTAGGGTCTGTAGAGCAGAGGAAGCACATGAATTTTGTCCTCTAGAAGCCTAAGCTCAGCAAGTGGCTATGATTTTAACCCTCTGGTGGGAGGCCATCAGAAACCCATTGTAGACAGCAAAGACAATTTGGGATTCCATTAGGAATGGAGCAGCAGGAAGAGCCTGTGTATGTAGAAGTGATGGAAAAGCATGGGAGCAGCTCTGCCCCCGGGAGGTAAGGAAAGCATTTAGGAGAGTCACACCTAGAAAGTAGCTTAGAAGGCTACTAGGTTTCATTCCATGAGACATTCTTTTTGCCATTTTAACAATCTTAACTTCAGGGAAATACCATGTCATAGATCCAGATATGTGGTGCAGTTCCTGGCACGACCCCAAAAGGATATTAAAGCAAAACAAAACAATTCGTAATAAGTATGACAGTAAGCCAAATAAAATGAGGAGGATGGATATCTCAATCGATTTGCCAGTTTAATTTTACTAGCAGACAAAATATTTCCAGAGTGGCAAGCAAATCGTAACTCAGTCCCTACAGAGTGAGGGCAAGCAAGGGAAAGGGTTCCTGAGATTAATGCCCAACAGCTGCATCCTCAGTTCAGTCTCCTTGGTGGTATGAATAATGGATGGGCTAAAAAGCAAAATGCACAATAATGTTCTTTTATTAATGAAATGAAGACTACTTGTGATGGCTAGCAATAAATTAAGAAAAGCAAAAACGGAAAAGCAGTCAACGTTTGCCTCTGAAAAATGCAGTTACTTAAATCCAATAATTACTGCCATGACAGAAAACATTGCCTCACAACTTAAATGAGGTGCATCTCTTGCAAGTCCTGCACGTATACTGCAGAACAGAATTATTTTTGATCCATAGACTGCAAGGCCTATTGTTGGCTAGGAGATAAACATAACCCCATTAGAGTAGATTAATGGTGATATTAAGCATATTCATAGTGTATCTTAGGTGCAAGTTTCCCTAGGGATCACGCACTGTACCTCCCCTTCAGTCTATGGACCATGAAACTGGGGCTCAGCGTGCTGAAGAAACATATCCAAGGATACATAATCAGCTGAGCTAGGACAAAAAACTAGTTCTCCTGGTTAACCCCTACTGCTGCTTCCAAGGGGGTTGAGCGGAAGCCACCAAGCAAGACAAATATTGCAGACATGTGGGTGCTGCACACTAGGAGAAACAAAGCTGAAGTTCTAGTTCATTCTTGATGCATTCCTTACTTTCCTTCCTCATCTTGTATTTTCCCTTCAACATCGCATAGATAGGCCAGTTGGGTATGTCCTCCATATTTATGCTGATTTCCAGATGTAAGGTCAGAAATAAAGACTTAAAATATCTGAGTGCTCTTTGGAGGATAGTATCATTTCATTGTAATAGAAGAGGCCACTGATGGAATTCATTAGATGTCTCTATTGTTGGACTGTGTTTCCTCAGTAGGACACAAGAATTCAGCAAGGAAAGAGAACAATGTGCTATTCCATAATTTTAAAAAGGCATTGCTGTAAAACTACTGATAATTTATCTCCCCCCATCAAAAAGCATCCCAAACATCATTTTTCCTCTACAGTGCTGCATTACAAATTTAAATTCTGCACCCTTTCAACCATTTCTGAAAGTCTGCATTCCTCTTTATCAATTACCCAAATTCCCAGTATCAAGAAAATAGGGTCTCTTCTTCCTAATGCCTATCTTCATAAGGGAAAGTCGTCCCAGGCAAGCATTGTCTTTCATTCATGCATGCCTGGTATTACAGCAAGCTCCGAAACCTGATGGTAATTAATTTCTCTAAGATTTCCAACTACTGTGCGTGCACCCAGCTGAGTTGCCAGGTAACTGGCATTATTTTAACAATCCTCAGTTTTTACACTTGATCCAGCAGCTCCTATGGACACTGTGATTCCCAAGGGCTTACAGTCTGAGATAGGGACATACAGAGTTTCTTCTGTGTGAGACAGGCTTATATTAGTTTCTCCTTATCATTTTCTTTGGTCAATTATTTGTACTGTATACCAGGATCCCTCCCCCAGTACACTATTATTTAACTGTAACTAAGTACACAGGAGAGCTGTCATTACTGGGTACATATTTTAAGTAACTAGATTAGAGCTTCATCTTTGGTTACTGCTGGTCAACTCCAGAATCTCAAGAGATTTCTTGCTCACCTCTAACCTGTGGTAATTAGCACCAAAATGTGATAATGCAGGCTTCAGATTCTCTTACAAGTTCTTAACGAAGTGATAACTTACCGAGGAAACACTTGGGAATTTGATTGCAAGTTCATTCATATTGGTTCTAACAAACCTACAAACCATGTGCAAAAGAACTAATAAAATAATAAATCTGTTAGGATTTATTACCTTATCTAAGGATAAGTCTTAAATTTTAATGGAACATAAAGGCTATACTTGAGGATGACTTTCCCTTATGAAGATAGGCATTAGGAAGAAGAGACCCTATTTTCTTGATACTGGGAATTTGGGTAATTGATAAAGAGGAATGCAGACTTTCAGAAATGGTTGAAAGGGTACAGAATTTAAATTTGTAATGCAGCACTGTAGAGGAAAAATGATGTTTGGGATGCTTTTTGATGGGGGGAAATAAATTATCAGTTGAATTACATATAGTTTTACAGCAATGCCTTTTTAAAATTATGGAATAGCACATTGTTCTCTTTCCTTGCTGAATTCTTCTGTCCTGAATTACAAGTGGGGAATACAGAATTCAAGTGTAAAATTGAAAATGTACATACTTTAGAGGCAAGTTCATTTTATAGCCACAATTAAAATTCTAAAAAAATATGATATGAGAGTGCTTCCTGTGCTGAGAATTTCACAATAAATGGTTGTTGAATAGATAAGTATATGAGTTTAAGGACTATTAATGTGATGTAACCATTTGGTCACATATCCTTAAATATTGACTTGTGATACCTTTAAGTTCTTACTCTTTTGTATTATTCAATTGGTTTGGGTTATTCAGAAAGTACACAATCATCTGAAATGGTTTAATTCTATATTAATTAAGAAATATTTAATATGTCTCTAATATGTGTGACATAGTCTGCTAGGCATTCTGGAAAATGCAAAGAAGTTTCAGTTTCTACCATTGAGGAGCTCTCATGGTATTTGGGACATATGTATAGACAGATAATTAGGAAGCAAATGTGCAAAAAGTGCCAAAAGTTTGGTTAAGACAATACTTGCCTGAGGAATTTAGAAAGAGAAAGTGTGATGCAGGAGGTGAAATTTGATCAAACCTTGGAACGTAGATAAGTTTGAGTGGACAGGAAGAAAGTATTTCAGGGCAGCCCCCGTGGCGCAGCAATTTAGCGCCGCCTGCAGCCCAGGGCATGATCCTGGGGACCCTGAATCGAGTCCCACGTCAGGCTCTCTGTATGATGCCTGCTTCTCCCTCTGCCTGGGTCTTTGCCCCTTTCTCTCTCGCTCTGTCTCTATGAATAAATAAAAATAAAATCTTAAAAAAAAAAGTATTTCAGATAAGTGAGCACCTTGAGCCAAGATGTAGGGCAAGAATGAAGTGTACTCAGACATATCAGTTAGGACTTTTTTGATTGTAGGCAACAAACACCCAAACCAAACTGGCTTAAGCAAAAAGGAAATTTATTATGTCATCTAATCTGAAAGGTTCCAGGGTTGGGTCTGCCTTCAGTGACGGATCGATTCAGCACTCAGTCATGGCCTGGTTTCCTTCCATCCCTCTACTCTGCCTCCCTATGTTGGCCTTAGTCTGGAGCTGCATATGGTACCAGGATATGGGAAGTAACTCCAAACCTACCATTCTTCCAAAATCGGGATTCATTATAAATATGAAGTCCTTGTGAAAATCTCCTTGTGTCCTGTTAATTGGGTTGGATGCCCATCCTGAACCCATCATGGATATTGAGGAATGCAGTAAGCTCACACTTGCTTCTGGGTCATAAGCCCATCCTTGCCCCACTCTCAAAGATGAGAATATGGTCATCCTGACAGGAACCACATAGTACAGGAGTGGGGCATGTCCAAAGGAAAACTGAGGTATGGTTAACTGTAAACAGAGTGAATGGATGCTGTGTAAGAAAATCAAGTGTCTGCTAATGGAGAATAAGTCTACAGGTCATTTTGAGTAATTACAGGAACTAGACACTGGAAGTTTTTCCCCTTAAGCATGTTGTGAATGTTAGGACAAGGAGTTGGCCTTATAAGGAATGGTAAATAAATTGGACCTGTGGATAATTGACCTGTCAGCTGTGTGCAGGATGGATTGGGGGTTGGGTGCTCAAGAGGGAGATAACGTGACCTCTGTTGTACTTTCCCATATTTCAAAAGCTGCAATGTTTGCAGAGTATCTGTTGTGTGCTTGTGAACTATGGAGAATACAGAGAGGATGCCCAAGACTTGATCTTGCCCTTCAAAGAGTCTACAGGGTGGCAGAGAAGACAATGAATTGGAGGCAGTTGTGGTGTAGGCAGGGTGCACAGTGATAGCAAGACTAGGCTTCATGGAACACAGAGAAGGAAGACATTCTTAAAATGAACCATAGTATGGAGCTGGAAGCCAAGTGAGCAGGAACCCAGGGAAGAGAGGTCTATAGACAGTGACACCCTCTGGAACATCTTTGAGAGCAAGTCAGTTGGAGACCCAATCATTAGTTGTGTGGCCTTTGAGAATCTGGGTAGGTAGGAAACTGCCTCTCTGTTATCAGATAGGCCTCTCCTGGAGTTTACAGACTCAGAATGGGATTGTACTGGCAGTGGAGCCTGGCTTGCTGTCTCTGAAAGAGAGGGGTTCTCTGGCCATCAGCCTGGGAAAGCCCTGGTCTTTGGGCATTTGGTGTTGCCTGTGGTCAGTGTCTTCTCTCCAGCTCACTCTGGTTGGGAACAACAGAGTGAGCTACTGGTATATGGTGACTCCATTTTATTCTATTTCAATAGACTTCAGAATAAATGGGAAGAAATTGCTTGGGCCTTCTGCAGGAGGAGAACTGAGTTCCCTTCCTACTTAGCAGTGCAATTCAAGCAAGTCTCGGCACATGCCTGGGCCTCAGTCTCCCTGCCATTCAGGCCAGTCTCTGCACATGCCTGGGCCTCAGTTTCCCTGCTTGTAAAGGCAAAGCCTTGGTCAAAGAATGCCTTAAAAATTCTCTCTGCCTATAAATCCTACAGAAACAACCATCACACCCTTATTCCATGACGTGTGATCATGACATGATCTATTTCCAAAAATAACTGAAGTTACTGGTTAGTGGCACAACTGAAAGCACTGGAGCATTTGAGCACCAGGGTTCATCCACAAAGGGGGCAAATATTTAGAAGTTGCTAACTAGAGAAAGTGGCAGGAGTGGTGAGAACTGACCGGTCAAAGGGCAAGGGCAAGTGTTGTCCAGAGAGAAGTAAGTAAGGGAGAGAATGTGGTTGCCCTTTTAAGGATCTGTTGAAATGAAAGTGAAAATAAGGGGAATGGAACCATCCAAGCCTGGGCTCAACATTGAGTGCCACCAGCCCCTGCATAAACCAGCTTGCAGTATTTATAGAGACAGGGCCCATTTCAGTGGCTGCAGCCAAGAGCATGACTTGCAGTAATTGAGTAGATTATGGGGAGACAGTAAATATGGAGAAGGCGCCAAGGGGAGGAAGAAAGAAGGGAAAGTGCTTTAAGTTCTGATGCGAGCTTTGTTTTGCATGTTTTCCTCTGACCTGCAGCTCCTTAATTTTAAAACTGTATCTTACATCCAATGATAAAGGGAAAAAAACAAACAAACAAACACCTTCCATTTCTGAGCATTTCAGCCATTTAAAAAGCATTTGCACATCCTTTTTTACCTAGAGCAACTCTAGGACAGCAGGAAGGGGTTATTACTATTCCTTATTTAACTAGGAGCTTAGTAAATAGTTCACACAGCCAGTGATGGACAGAGCAGTCAGAATTCCTGACTACAATCCCAGTGTGCTTTTCTTCCCCACCCTAGAAAGCCTCAGTCCATGGTTCAATATTTAGTCCAATGCCAATGACTTTTTCTTTCTCAAGAAGGTAGAAATAGAAATATTTTTTATGACCAAGAGGAGAGTTTATATTACTCTTGGATTAAATACAGAATGGTTTTTTATGTAAGTCAGACTAAATAGACGCCTGTTTTTTTACAAACATTCAACTTTACACAAACAGAACATTTTCAGTTTGCTTTGAAAGCAAAATACCATGTGTCGTAACTCTACAGTGTTTTAAATAAAGTTAGGAATTTGGGTTTATAACGCTGAAAATATCACAAAATCCGAGGGTAGAAGACCAAGAATTCTATTTGTATATGTGTCCTCTAAAATTCTGCAAGTGGAAGAGTCAAAGGTAGACCTGTCAACAAACCAGTTATTGAATCTTTGTATTAACTGTCTAGTGAAAGGAGAAGTGAATTATTAAGGTTTATCTCCCTCATTGATTTGTAACATTGTTCTTCAGTATGCGGAGAGTTTTTAAAGCAGAGCAGTTCAGCCTTACAAAGCCATTTACTGTACTGGTTCTACACATTGGCACTCTTTTTCTCTTTATTACTTCATTTTGGAACTTTGATTGGCCTATTTCAGATCTAAGATTGCTCTAATGCTATACTGCAGTTGTATGAGGGGCTTAGTTTTCACTTTGTTCTCAGAACCAGGCTGGCTATAAATTTATCTCTGTTCTTTGAAGAAGCTAACAGTAAATTTTCAAGAGGGAAAATGGTGGTATATATCCCTACAGAGGAAAAGTAATCTCTTAAAAGCAGAATAACCTCCAGGCTACATCCTTTTAAAGAGAGACTTTCAAACAAGGACGCCTTCAACTTTTATATGTCTTCTATATTTTTCTTCAGGCTTTGTACCTACTCTTCTGCTCTCTGTGTAAGGTTTCTCTGTAATGACCCCATTCCTCCCCACACCCATTAAATCTGTAATGAAGTCATGCCGTTCCCAATTCTGATGTCATAATAACTTCCAGAGCTACAGCTGGGTAGCACATCCTGGAGATCATCTGAGGTTTCATCAGGAAAATGAGGCATAGAGACCCACAGTTGAAATACCTACAAAGTTGGGTCTCCATTCCATAAATTACCGTGTACCCTGGTGAAAATGAACTTTGCAAAGTTAAATCCAGGGGAAGGTTTCCATTTGGCTTAATTGCATTCGAAGCAGTTGGAATTACAGGCGTTGGTTTCAGTCAAGTTAAACCAGTCCTTCCCAGAGACTGAGCCATACTCCCTCATCAACAGATAATAAGATAATTGCAAATGAGGAGGTGCTAAAATAACGGGATGAGCTTGTGGCTCTGTTTCCATGTCTGACAACCTCATCACCTTTCATCTTTATTATACAGCCACCTGGAGCTGAATGTTGATGAATGAGGCACGCCTGGCGTCCTCACATGTCAGACACACACGCCTGGGGCTCCCATTTACCAGGGGCTCTCTAGCTCGCCTGGGAGCTACCAGAAGGAATAGATGTGGAGCTTGGGGAAGGCTGGGGAGAGGTTGAACCCACGACATCATCCATCCTGCCTGTGCCTTCTGATGTCATGACCAGGTGCTCTTAAGAGCTGCATTGGGAGGGAGCAGAAAGCTCCCCAACTGTGGTGACTGTTGTCAACAAAAGTGAGCCATAATGGACAGTTAAGCTGGCCAGCCTATTTTTCAGACCTCAGAAAGTTCCAGAAAGTGTTTCTTTCACCACTTCCTTCAGCCTAATTGTCCTCTTTCTCATTTTATGCCCCTGCTAGACCACCGCTCTTGATA
This sequence comes from Vulpes vulpes, assembly GCF_048418805.1. Classification (NCBI taxonomy): domain Eukaryota; kingdom Metazoa; phylum Chordata; class Mammalia; order Carnivora; family Canidae; genus Vulpes; species Vulpes vulpes. Next base: position 47,808,693 of record NC_132788.1, on the reverse strand, counting down.
AGGAGAGGCAGGTTTTCCGACGAAGACGCAACCAGGATGTGAGAAGCCGGTACAAGGCCCAGCCAGCTCCACCTGAACTCAACTCGGAATCGGAAGACTACTCCCCAAGCTCATCTGAGACTGTTCGCTCCCCGAATTCGCCCTTTTAATAAGACCCTTTTACTCAAAGTCCTGGCTTAACCCTTTGAGACTCTGAGATTCTTTTCCAAATTAATGTAAAACAGTTTCATCTGATCTATCTAGCACTCAATGCTTGAATGGCAAAACAGAAAGTGTGTTTTCTGGTATCTTTGTAGCGATTTCTCTTTGCTGAGTGAGATGACCACATGTTGTTTGCGAAGACGGCAACTTGCTGCTAATAGGGTCCTCAAAGGGTTAAGGCTAATTTGCAACTTTTTTAAACATAGAAACAATGAATGTGTTCATCAGTCAAACTAGGATCTGCAGTATGTAATATAGCACATGTTAACCCTCTGAGTGCATAGGATTTTGTGGAGAACCCCTGGAGAGTTTTTCAGGCCTTTGGATGTATACACACACATTTCTTGATTTTGCTGCAGATCAAGGGATGTTACTAGATGCTGAGATGTCCAGACAAGAAGGACATCTAGAACGATATCTTGCTTGTCATTTTTTTTTTGTGGGTTTAGAATATAGCAGGCTTATAACTTACACATAAGACCTCTCTTCTTCACAATCCCATTATGAAAGGGACTTTTTTCATTGAGAGGTATGACTTTCAGTTGCTGTGAGTCCTGCAGCCCGAGTGGAGGCCGTTGGGTCTGGCCGACAGCCTGACCCAGGACATAGATGGCGACCCACCCCCCCACCCCGGCCAACCATCACCATATCACCTCCACATGAAGATAGGCTGGTGATACCCCAGAAATGCTGCTTCCAAATCAGCTGCTGCTAGTGCCAGCACAGACCCTCGGGAGTCACCATGCCTTGTCCTGTGCGTGGTGAGTGAGGGACTGCCTGCTCAGTATGAGACGTCTACAGGAAAGCAAAAACAACTGGTGGAAAAGAGCAATAAATTGCCAGGTGCTCAATAGGGCTGGGATTTCAAACCGAAAGAGGAAACAAGGCCCCATTCTTTTTCTCACCTGCTTTTCGAGCACTGCAGTCTTCAGCATGAAATTCACGTAGGGTATAAGATCCATACAGAGGAGTGCTGGGGCACAGGAGCCTAGAGCCAAGTGCTTTGCAAGGTGGCCAAGGAGAAAGTACAAGGGGAGGCACACTCCAGAATGTTCTAAGAATGGGTTTTAATAAAATAAACTATTGGTAAGAGAATTCCATGGGCACCTTTAGGTTTACCTATTTACAGTCTCCCAGGAAGAACTGGATGGAAGACCTGGAAGATACCCCTGAGAATAAAACCTCTGTTCCCTGAGATGACCTTTTTATACCACTGTCTTTAGCTGTCTAGAGAGATGTGTTGTTTTTTTCCCTTTGGGCCAAGTTCTGTCTAAGACCTGCGTTTTCACTCCTGTTACCAAACCTTTCTGCCTAGCCCTATATCCCCAGTGAGTTTCTTCTAGAACGTGTTCCATTTCAGAACGGGGGCCCACAGCCTCCAGTGTGTCACTGCAATGCATAGAGAAGAGGCTGGCCATGGCATCTTGGAGGCCAGGGTCCAACTCAAATGTCCTGCTAAGGTTTGCTCAGCTCTATGACCCAGGAGACAACCAGTGAGTGATGTCTCATGAGATTTGCAACTGGATGGCTAAACAGCACTTACTATCTCTGTTCTGAATATACTTCAGTATCTGAAAGTCTTGAAATTCGTATAGTCGGTTCTTTATTTTCAAACACATGTTGGTCTTCAATTGCTGTTTTTAACTCTTCAACTTATAAACTATAGTCTGTGTTAACATACATTTTAAAAATCACAACACGCCGTGACTTTTGCAACAGAGTTTCCCCAGTTTTTTTTGCTTTTCCACATTTTGGTTTATCTCTTTGGTCCATGTTGTCCTGTCATATAAACAGTAGATCATTTATTGAGAGTTTTCTCCCCTTTTAGAGAGTTCTGAAATGATAGCACACAGCATCAGAAAGTAGCACAAGGCAGTTGGGTTTTTTGGGGGGGTGGAGGGGAGAGCACAGAACACCAGGAAGGGTGTTGATGTGTAGGTAGATTCCATATTAGTAAAATACCTTGAACTGGTCAGAAGTCACTGCTTTCTCTAGAACTATAAAGCAAAGCACTATTCTAAGATTAAGGAGTAGCGATATAGCTTGGCCTCAACTTTAAATGCGTGAATATGAAGAATCCTATGGACAGAGACCTACCTGCAGAAGTTTGTCACTTTCATTTCTTTGTCCAAATTACTGTTTTTCCGGTGGGCATTACATATATTGCTATAGCCTCTATGTACAGAACTTACAGTGCATGGATCAGGCCTTTTTCTGTCCAAGTCTAGGGGGACTGTGGATCCTGTAGAGCTGTGGAGTGTTTCCACACTGCAGAGGAGTAGCTTGGAGGAATGCGGGGCCCATTCAGCATGGGGATCCTAGCGCATCACTGTAGAATTTGAGTGATCTATGCTGAATAAACAGTGGAATGTGACCTGTCAAGTAGAAATATTGAGTAATCAGATGGAATGCAATCTTCAGCATTAAGCTATTGAGATTCTGAATGTCAGAGATGTACTCAGAGGGTTAACAGACAAGCACAAGGCATGCTGATTACATTGGTGTATCCAGACTGCTTTGCTTTTAGCCAGTGCTTTCAAATTTTTTTCACGACATTCTTGGGATAGTTCAAGTTTGAAATAATTAAGTGGTGGTGTTCTTTAAGGAATTTCTATAACCAAATTGATCTTATTTTTTATTTCACTTTATCATAGAATAAATATGTATCATTATGGCAGTGTATCTCTGTAATTATCGATTTAATCATTGCCACAGTGTTTCCATATATTTTTTTTTTCTAAGTATTTACTATAGCTCTTATGGTGGTGGCCTGGTGATGGGGACTGTCTTTCCTTTATCGATACATGACCAACCAGATGGTATTTTCAAGGGAATTTTTAGATACATCTTTTTAGTTGGGTAGTAGACTAACTAAAGAAGAACTCCATGACTTGCATCGTGTAAATCATCTTGGTAGATGAGAACTGTTCCTATTGATGAAGACATTGTAGCAGAAATCATTTTATTCGTCATAATCAATGAATATGTGATTTGCTCCACATCATTAGAAGGAAAAGTAAGATTTCAGTCATTGAAAATGTTTTTACTGTAGCCCTCATCTAACTAACACGTGGTGCATATTAAAATAAGCAGAGAAAAAATACAAATAAACTGCTGAAAACACTCAGTGTTTTGTATTCAGTGAGACCTTCCTGCAATACTCAGTACCCCCATGGGTGGTGGTTAACAGGCCCGTCAGATATTATTGAAAGAAAGCAATATATCCATGAATGAAGGCTAAAATTGCAATCCTTTACCCTTTGAGGCATATTTCAGTTGGAAAAAGAAAAGAAAAAAGAAAAATTGGTTTAGCTTAGAGGGTCATGGAGCTACCGTACGACCAAGGCTCACACACATTAAATCACAGTTGTTTGCTGGCCAACGGTGCCCATTAGACGACTCTGTACCCCACGCTGAAGTACGATTGTGCTTGAGGGACAGCTTTCCTAATATTATTGTGTTGCCTGCTAGCCCTTCTCAGGGTAAGGATCTGTCAGCATTTCCAAGATAAACTTCTGTTTTCAAAGGTTTTTAATTTGACCATAAAAAGGTGCCCCAGGCTGAAGTTTGCTATATAGGGCCTGTTCACTTCCTTTTCTGCCTAATTCTCCCTAGAAAAGGGCAGCAACAACAACAAATTTGGCATGTCCCCTTCACTGTAATTGCAGAATTGTGGAAAGCACCAAGATGCAAGATGGTGGTTTCAACGTAGTGATTCATTTGGATGTGTGTTTAAAAAAACACTAATGAGTCACCTGGCATTTATTGTAGATAACATATCTTTTCTATAATTTGTAAATTGCTATTTTTTAAACTGCTACATGATTATGATTATGATTTTTTTTCCCCAAAGATCTTTAGGAAACTTGAAGTTGTCAGTTCAAAAGTTAACCTTTCCTGGATGTTATCTGCCATTTCCCTTAGGAGTTTGGGCAAAATACTCTCAGACCTACCCTTACTTTGCATGTTGTGATAGAGGGTCAGATATAGGCTTCTTCTGAAGATGCAGATTTCTTTATTCAATCATTAGGTTTCAGGAAGCCATTCTTGTCTGTTGGGGAAAATAGTGATTAAAAGCACTTCCAGAATTAACATTTTGTCAATTCAGATATGGTAAGAGCATAAATCAACACACTTTATACTTTTTTTGGTTGTTCAAAGGCAAATAAATCAACACAACTTGAAGATACTAAACATCTGATTACTGCAAATGTGCTTTAAAATTGGCTCAATGGTGCTTATACATAAAACAGTAACAAATGGGGTTCCTAGGACTGTCAGAAGGAATCTTTAATTTGTATGTAATTACATACTCGAGGAGGAGGTGCTTTTAAGCCTGTCTTTTATTTTTTAATCATCTCAAATATGCAACCATCCATCCAGTAACATTAAGGGTCGTAAACTGGTGGGAAACAGGAAATTCAACGTAGAGGCTTAGAATGCCTCTGGTTAGGGTGGATTTTTTCGGTTTTGTTGTTGTTGTTGATAGGCTTCAACACTGAGGCTGCCGTGATCATTTTTCAGTGATCAAGCTTCTAACTGGCAGGTGTTTTGATCATGAGGTTTGCAGTATCTTGCCCTAAAGGAAGTGCGATCGCTATAATTAAACCATACCTGTAAATTTCTTCAGCATTCTTTTTTGGTCAACTGAAAAGAGACCCTTAATGTTGCTTTACTGTAAAATTGTATATTTTTGTCTGTGATATACTTTATTGATTTAAAGTAAATAATAGTTCTAAAAGCCTTCACTGTCGGTATTAAGAGAAAGTAGGATTTTAAAAGTGATGATAAAGATGCTATAATGTCAATTCATTCCAGTCCAATCAAATGTGGTAAGAAAAAGACCTTGAATAGTTCTCTAGGGACAATTTCTCACTTGCCATTGACATTAATCTTTGATGTATGCTCAGAAAAAATAAAAAGAAATTGAAACTGGTCCAAGGTTAGAGTCATAGCCTTGATAACTATTTTTTTTAATTTTATTAGGAAATTAATAATAGCCTTTTTCATTCTGGCTGAAAGAAAATTATTAAAGGATTAGTTGGGTGTGAAATTAAATAGTATTTTGCTCATGCATACTAAAAAGGTGGGCTAGGTACTTGATGTGTTTAAACAAGTTTCTGAAAGGTTTCAATTTGGTGCAAGAAAAAAATTCAATGTTTCCTTTGAAAATACTGAATTTATCAATTGCTGCATGGATCAGATGGCATAGGTTAATCTTTGATTTTCAGAATCTTAATGAAATAACTTTTGAACGATTTGTATCCACGATTAAAGCTGGAATGAGATCCGATTTTTCCCCTAATCTCTCAGTTTAAGCTAATAAATGTAGGTTAATGTGGAATGAAATCATCTGTGATATATTATGTTTATTTATCTCAACTGAGCTTTTTTGATGTTGCCTGTTTTTATGTAAAACATGTTCTTAAAGTTAATAAAACAATAGTACTTGGTGTATGAACTACTATGTAATACCCTAGCTGCAGCGTCCACTCCTTGGTTCTCTTTGCCATAATGGAGTAAAATTTCATTTTAGTTCAATTCATAATTGACACATTCAGTCCACGAAGGAATAACCCAGCTGTGTTCTTGGGGGGAATTCTCTCTATGCAAGGCTTTAAAAATTAGTCATGCGGTCAGAGAATAGCTTTCCCACATGTCCCCCACAGCAGAGTGTATATTTCATGGGCATAATTCAAAAACAACTATTTCAAAAATGTCCCTTTTCATATATTACCTTCCTGCCTGGGCCAGTGACTTGGATAAACACAAAGAAATCAAATACCATTCAGCCCTATTCTATCCTGCAACCTATGCACAGAAGCCCTCCTGAGAAGAGTGTTGTTTTATCCACTGACCTGTAATCAGCTGCCATTTTTATAGCAATTCCCCTTTAGGCATTTCACATGCAATATTGATCATCGAGAACATTGCAAAACTGTACAATGGAATCAAATTCTTTCCTGTGTTAGTTTTTCAATGCTACAAGATTGAAAAGCCGGCCAGCAAAAGTGACTTGCAGATTCCCTGGTGTCCTGTGAAGGCGCAGAACATCTCCAAAATGGGCCCTGATGCGGAAGCCTCAAAAGGCAAGGACTCTGGGATGGAAGATGATAAAACTGCCACAGGAGGAAACTCGGAAGGAACAGCCTCTGGGGACCCCAAAGGATTGGTAGTTGGAAAGGTAGGGCTTCTCTGCAGGAAAGGAAGTTTATGCAAAATGGAGGTAAACGGGTAACAAGAGACCGGCAAAGAAGCCTCCTGGGCCATTTCTTCTAACCCCTCCTTAAACAGAAGGAAAGCTTTGCTGTGTCCTAGGAGGTAGCCCATTCCCCCAGCTCCGGGAGGAGCACCGAGGGAAGACGAGGAACCCCGCCCAGCCAGCTGGACCAGCCAAATTCAGGCTGGCCATCAGCGCTGTGACAGATGTCCCTGCCAGCTTGCCTGCACATCCAAATCATTCATTCAAATGTTTCTTGAGTAAGTGCCAACCACATGGAAGGCACTTCGTTTGGGCTTAGAAAAGAAAAGGGAAACTCTGCTGTCCATTTTTGGTTTTACTACAGATCAGAAGACTTTTTAAGGCAAGAAAAAAGTCTCCAGCTGGAAGGGTTGCCATTTATTCTGAGGCTTCTGGGTCCAGAGGTCAGATAACGTAGATGGATGCACCCTTGCCCAGTGAGACTTTTGGATTTTCATGGCAACTTGGATTTTCTCGCTTGAAGATACGTGTTTACCATCTGCCTGTTCAGCGGTGCACACAGCCTGTGGTACTTTTGGCTTTGCTCCTGGCCTCTGAGGTGGAGGGCCTCCCAGAGTCCTCTCTGCCATCTGTAATTAGCATGAGATTTTAAACCTTGTCATAGGCTAATACTGAACCGTGTCTGTTTATTCAACAAGCCTTGCCAAGGACCCACTGTAGGTGATATGTTGTGCAGGCTAAGACGAATAAGTCACAATTCCTGTTTTTAAGGCTCTCCAATCTAGTGAGAAATCTTCTACTTTGGATGTCCCTGGGTTGGGGAGACTGATTTATCGCTCACAGATGGTGGAACACAAGTTTGTCAGGGGCGCAGCATCCCTACCAGCCCTGGACCGACACTCTCAGCATGTGTAGCCTGTGGCTGTCTGTAAGCCAAGCATCAGTCACATGCAAATACATTTGCAGCCTGCTCTATTACAACAATTCACAATGCCACCCTTAGAAGACCTCTAGAAGAAGGGAAAAAAGGAAGGAGAGTAAAGATAAGAGCGAGAAGGAGGGAGGAAAGGAAGGAGGACATGAAGGTGGCTGAGCTCAAAGGTGCCTCAGTCTTACAACCTGGTGGATTATCTGGAGAGTTAAAAAAAAGAAAAAGAAAAATATTAATATTAATGTCTCCCGGCGTGCTCGTCAAAACCAGTTTCAGGAGATGCTGTCTGTGGGAATCACAGAACATACCTTGGTGTGGATACAGTATGGCTTTTGCCTCTTCCACATTCCTTAGCCAAGTGAATGGTCCCCAGTGATAGGGTGCATAATAGTAAGATCTCATCCATGGCACCATCCCTGCATTTCTGCAGGAAGCAGGAGGTGGGGCTCTTCCCAAGGATGTTCTAATTCCCATCTTGTGCTGTCCATTCTCTCCTTGACTTTCAAGATCCCCTTGGAGGACCCATTCCTCACCACCTGGGAGAACATTCCCTGAACCTCTATTGCTAACAGAAATTTCAGCCTAAGAGATCCCCCTCCCCCATCTGCCCTCGAGGGCAGGTCATCTCCCATCATTAGCAAATGCCTATCAGGTGCCAAGCCCTCTGCTGGATCTTAAGTCACAAGGTAAAACACCTAACTACTGTTTCTGCCGTGCTTGAGGTCCTGTGTATGAAACAAGTAAATAGAGAGGTATCATCCAGAACGATCAGGGCTGTGACAGAGAAAAGCATGGAATGCTTTGAGAGCACTCTGCAGTTCGTCTGTGATGGGGAGGATTCAGAGGAGGATTCCTGGAGAAGACACCCCAGAGCGAGGGCCTGAAGCATAAGTAGGAGTCAGCCAAGAGAAGGAGGAAGACACTCCAAGCCATGAGAACATACATAGAGAACATGGAGAAGCTCAGAATTGGTGAGACAGAGGCCTAGAGTCTGCCCAGTGAGGCCAGGGGACAGCTCAGGGATCTGGGTCTCACGGACCATCAGCTGTCATGCCAGAGACAGGGCAGGGACTGGCACATATCCTCATTGTGTGTGGTAAGTAAACTTAAAAATGAGACAGTTCCAGATACAGATCCCCAGGACTTGGCTAAGGAGGAAGTAAGGCAGGGCAGATGGCTCTCTAGGGGATGTTAAAGACACTTTCATAGCTAATATGGATCCTAATTACCCCCTCACAGCAATAGCAGAGGGCAACCTCCCTTTGCCAACAGAAGAGCTGGTCCCACATTAATCCTTTCCTATAAGGAATAGAATCTCCACCTCACAAAGCTTATCAGTTCACTGTTCACAGGGAAAAATCATTTTTCTCTCCTATGTTGCTCACTTCTGAAAAAAAAAAAAAGAAAGAAAGAAAGAAAGAAAAGAGAAATTCACTGACCCTGAAAATAGCACTCTCTCTCCTTCTTCCTGGACAAATCCACATTGTCACCTCTCCCTACAGCAGGGTGATAATTAATGTTCCACCCAAGAGAGGTTTTGTTATTCCACCAGAATTACCTATTAATTTGCTGGGTCCTTCTGATTAAGTAGTGAACTTGTCATTGCTGGCAGGTTATTCAGAATGTGAAATACCCTTTCACTTTCAACAGGTAAATCAAGGCCCCAAACAACGCACACATTTTCAATTTCCTCTCTCATCATGGTGCCCATTGTTCTCACCATCGTGGATGTCCCGTTTTTTAATAACATTTTCCAAATCCTGCTCTCCTGCCGAGTAAACCATTTTTGCTCATCAATAGCTTCTATTGTTTCTACTTTCCTTGTTGTGGAGGTTTAACAGGTCACAGTGGTTTCTTAAATTGGAAAACTGAAAATTTCCTGCTCGAGGCCGGGAGGGGAGCCTCATTTACACACTTGTATCCTCTGATTTGCTCAAGGTACTTCTCCTTCCTCACAGTTTTGTGGGTTCTCCTCATTTGCCCATACCTGACTGTGCTTTTCTGCAAAAATGCTGACAGATTATGCCTTAGTATTGCTGCTTCTCACAACAGACCCTCTCTCAACACCCTTGCACTGGAATATCTGATGAAAATACACCAAGGGAGAGAAAAGGAAGGAGGCAGAAATCAGCCAGGCAGCCTGAGTCTCTAGAATGCCCAGAGTTGCATTCATGAAAGTGGGGAAAACAAAGATCCACAGCCTGGCTGACCCAACTGCCAGAGGGTATTTACAGATGAACCTCGGATCTCTTCAGTATCAGCTGAGCAGAGCCCCTGGGACTTGCTCTTAACCAGATCCCAGTGGGCAGCAATGGTGCTTACAGGAGCAGAGGATGCCCTTGGGCCTAAGGGGACACTCCTGTTAGTCACTCTCGGGATCATCCTGCTCAGCTCTAGCCCCAACCTGTCAGCGGTGCTTGCTCTCAAGTATGAGAGGAAGGCCAGGTTTTGTGGCCAAATCAGGCCTCCCATCACAGGCTCCTGGCCCCTCCCAGTCCCCAGCTCCCCCCGGCAAGGTTTTAGCAAAAACAACCCTGATATGACATGGTTTGTACCTGCTCAGTCCCAGGCTCCAAACTGCTCTCCTCCCCAGGGGCCCATCTACCACTGAAACCCATGTGGCTTCCCCACCATAAATGCACACGGTTTCACTTCTCCTTAATGTGGTCCTAAATCCAGACTGGCCTCTGGGCAACTCTGGCCTTGGCCTCCATGCCTCTTACAGTCTGGAGACTTGGGAATCATTTCCAAGAAGGTTAGCTTTCACGAGAGAGGCTGTATGCCCCTATTAGAGAAACAGATAGCATTTCGAGGTATTCAAAAGCACAGTTGGTGGGAAGGCTGTTTGCTGTTTCCTGGGCTGCGGGGCACGAATATGTCCTGAGAAATGTCCCAACTACAGGAACTCTCAGGAATCCCATGTGAGCCAGAGAGCCTGCGACATAGAGGTGGAGCTTTTCCATTCTAACTTCTATCACATCAGTCTTTAGCTTTAGAGCGCAGACCTGCACCACGCTGCTTCCGGGCCGGGCTGCGAGTTAGCAAGCTCCTTTGCCTACCCCACGGCCTCAGGGGCACGAGTGCCATTACCAGAGTTCCCAGTGGTGTTATTAACTAGTTACCCTCAAAGAATGTGGATGCGGGGCGGCGGCACGGAGAGGGAGAGTGTATGGGGTGTGTGTGTGCAGTGTGTGTATACATGTGTGTGTATGTGGCATATGTGTGTATGGGGTGTGTGTGCTTACGTGTGTGTTTGTGTGTGGCATCTTTGTAGGCCCTTACGGATGCATGTGTGTATGTGTGTGGTGTATATGATGTATATATATATGCATGTATATGTATAGGCGTATATGTATGTGGTAAATATGTATATATGTGTGCATGTGTATGTGGTGTGTGTATATATATGTTGCATGTGGGGTGTATATATGTGTGCGTACATGTGTATGTGGTATGTAGATGTGTATATGTGTGGTATCTGTGGTATATATATATGTATATGGTTGCATATGTGTGGCACATATGCATATATGTGTGCGTGTGTGTATTTGTGTGTGGTATGTGTGGTGTACATGTGCATGTGTGTATAATGTGTATGTTTCTACGTGTGCATGTGTGTATGTATCTATGTGTGCATATGTGTGGTATATACATGTGCACACATGCACATGGTTTCTGTGTGCATGCAAAGGGGAATGGTAATTTAAAAACGTGAGTCCGCATCACACAGTGCAGCAAGCTTCCTGCTGGAGACAGCTTAATGATCTAAATGTTTGCCATCTTATTGCCCTCCATAAAGACGATCCTTGCTCTCCCACCGCGACAGTCTTGGTACCTTCTGTAACATGGGACCTAGTTCCTGGCCGGACCTGGCCCCCTAGAGCTCTATTTACTCTCCTACACTGTCTTCCATGTCATCATCATCCTCCACAAGCACGGGAGGCAGCTGCAGTAACTTTAGATTTGAGTAGTCAGCCTCAAAAGTCCTGCCGTAAATCAGGAAGGCACAATCTGGCACTTGGAAATGAGTCGCTCCTCTCTATAATACAAGTTACTATATTTCAGTCCAGGGTGAGAGTTTCCTGCCTCCTGGCCTTCCCCTGGAGCTGATGCTCTTCACAGATATCCGATGTGAAAGGCTGCCTGCTGGCTATTGGCATCTTAAAAATGTTTACATGTGAAATCACCAGACCATTATCTTTCCTCCACGCGAGGCCCAGCTTTAACAATCTGCCAGTTGCCCTTGCTATTGACTTTCTTTCTTCCTGTTGGTTTGGCTGACACTAGTGTCATTCCCAGTCCCTGCTGGGAATGCTCCCGGGTCCCTGGAGAGCAGAGGGAGCCTGCCATGCCCCTTGCCTGCTGCTGGGGTCGCGGGAGGGAACGGATCACATTTGTAAGTATAAGCAGGGACTCATTCTGTGCAGCAGATCAAAACTGAGGGAAGGAATTTGAAATTCCCCTTCTTCTGAGAAAACCTGCATTCCTCCATTTGAGTTCAGCCACACCTGAGAAGCTGTGCCTGACAAGGAAGTGCAGTTTCCAAAGAGCAATGCACCCTAAAAGCCAGATTGCAGAGGGAGTGGGGAGTGAGGAGCAGAGCAGCCACCCTTGGACTGCTCAAGGCAGCACCAATCTCATTGGATTCGGGAGCCATGCACATGGTGACCTGCGGAGGAATGAGTATAGGATAAGGACATAGAGCCAGGCAGTTATAGCTAACTCTTTAGAGAGCTGCAGCTGAGAATTGAAAGCCAGAAATAAAAATGTGGCTAAAAGGGAATGAGTTAATGGTGTTCTCTTTTTTTTTAAAATCCAGAGAAACACTTATGTATTAAAAAGCAGAGCAGGCAGATACATTGAGAGAAAGGAATGACTGTAAAAGGAGTGGAGGCAGCTGGGTGGCTCAGCAGTTGAGCATCTGCCTTTAGCTCAGGGCATGATCCTGGGCCCCTGGGATCGAGTCCCACATCAGGCTCCAATGAGGGAGCCTGCTTCTCCCTCTGCCTGTGTCTCTGTCTCTCATGAATAAGTAAATAAAATCTTTTTTTTTTTTTCAAAAGAAAAAGTCCAGGAAGCTTCAACGTCATTCCTCATTAGGACAATGCAAACTCAAATATCCATGAGACGCCGCTTCACACTCGGTGGGATGACTAAATAAAAAAGGCAGACACCAACAAGTGTTGGAGGGCATCTGAAGAAGTTAAAACCTCATACATTGCTTGTGGGATTTGAAAATGAGGCATCCACTTTGAAAAGTAGTGTGGCAGTTCTTCAGACTGTGATAGAGCTACCATATAACCCAGCAATTCTACTCCTACGTATATGCCCAAGAGAATTGAAAACATACGCTCACACAAAAACCTGTACACAAACGTTCACAGCAGAATTATCCGTCATTGCCAAAAAGTGGAATAATTCAAATGTGATTAATTAATGAATGTATAAACAAAATATGGTACGTCCATACCATCAGTAGCATTCTGCTGTCATAGGAGATGAAGCACTGATTTGCACAACACAGATGAGCCTCGAAAATGTTACATTAAGAGAAAGAAGCTACTTACAAAAGGTCCCATAATGTATGAGTCCATTTATATGAAATATCCAGAATAGGCAAATCCAAGGATTAGGGCGAGCTGGTAGCCGGGAGTGACTGCTAGAAGGCATGGGGTTTCTTTTGGAAACGATGAATGTGTTCTAAAATGATACAGTGGTAAAAGTCGCACAACTCTGAAGATACTAGAAACTCCTGAATTGCACACTTTAGGAGGGTGTCTTCTATGAGATGCAAAGTGAGACAGAGCAGCTACTGATTTGAGTGAGGGAACTTGTGCACAGCTGGTGACTGTTGCTCCAGCTCGGTGACACTGGTCAGCCCCGGAGGGGCAGGGGACAACCAGCATGGAAATGCCACTACACTCAGCGAAAGCCATGATAGTCTAGAAAAGTGGTTATTTTTCAAAACTAAGACTTTTTTAAAAATTTTATTTATTTATTCATGAGAGACACACAGAGGGAGGCAGAGACACAGGCAGAGGGAGAAGCTGGCTCCCTGCAAGGAGCCCGATGTGAGACTCGATCCCAGGACCCCAGGATCACAACCTGAGCCAAAGGCAGGTGCTCAACTGCAGAGCCACCCAGGTGCCCCTCAAAATTAAGACTTCTATGTCCCTATTTTCTCTCTCCTTCTTCATCTGCTGCCTGTGCCCCTCCATTCCCCCAACACCCCCTCCTCTACCCAGTCAAGTTCTAATCATCCTGGGAGACCCACCAGTGCATCTCCATTTGGTGAACTCTTTGCCAACCACTCCCACCCTCACCCCCCAGTAATTAAACTGGGGCATTTCTGCTTTGTGCACTACTGTACTATTTCATACTATTTACTGTTTAAAACTCACTCTGCTTGTTTCTTTGGTGTTGAGTTTAATAAGTTCTTTATAGATTTTGGAAACTAGCCCTTTATCTGATATGTCGTTTGCAAATATCTTCTCCCATTCTGTAGGTTGTTTTTTAGTTTTGTTGACTGTATCCTTTGCTGTGCAAAAGCTTCTTATCTTGATGAAGTCCCAATAGTTCATTTTTGCTTTTGTTTCTTTTGCCTTTGTGGATGTATCTTGCAAGAAGTTACTGTGGCCGAGTTCAAAAAGGGTGTTGCCTGTGTTCTCCTCTAGGATTTTGATGGACTCTTGTCTCACATTTAGATCTCTCATCCATTTTGAGTTTATCTTTGTGTATGGTGAAAGAGAGTGGTCCAGTTTCATTCTTCTGCATGTGGATGTCCAATTTTCCCAACACCATTTATTGAAGAGACTGTCTTTCTTCCAATGGATAGTCTTTCCTCCTTTATCGAATATTAGATGACCATACATTTCAGGGTCCACTTCTGGGTTCTCTATTCTGTTCCATTGATCTATGTGTCTGTTTTTGTGCCAGTACCACACTGTCTTGATGACCACAGCTTTGTAGTACAACCTGAAATCTGGCATTGTGATGCCCCCAGCTATGGTTTTCTTTTTTAAAATTCCCCTGGCTATTCGGGGTCTTTTCTGATTCCACACAAATCTTAAAATAATTTGTTCTAACTCTCTGAAGAAAGTCCATGGTATTTTGATAGGGATTGCATTAAACGTGTAAATTGCCCTGGGTAACATTGACATTTTCACAATATTAATTCTTCCAATCCATGAGCATGGAATATTTTTCCATCTCTTTGTGTCTTCCTCAATTTCTTTCAGAAGTGTTCTATAGTTTTTAGGGTAGAGATCCTTCACCTCTTTGGTTAGGTTTATTCCTAGGTATCTTATGCTTTTGGGTGCAATTGTAAATGGGATTGACTCCTTAATTTCTCTTTCTTCAGTCTCATTGCTAGTGTATAGAAATGCCATGAAATATCATGAAATGGGCAAAAGACATGAAGAGAAATCTCACAGAGGAAGACATGGACATGGCCAACATGCACATGAGAAAATGCTCTGCATCACTTGCCATCAGGGAAATACAAATCAAAACCACAATGAGATACCACCTCACACCAGTGAGAATGGGGAAAATTAACAAGGCAGGAAACCACAAATGTTGGAGAGGATGCGGAGAAAAGGGAACCCTCTTACACTGTTGGTGGGAATGTGAACTGGTGCAGCCACTCTGGAAAACTGTGTGGAGGTTCCTCAAAGAGTTAAAAATAGACCTGCCCTACGACCCAGCCATTGCACTGTTGGGGATTTACCCCAAAGATTCAGATGCAATGAAACGTCGGGACACCTGCACCCCGATGTTTCTAGCAGCAATGGCCACAATAGCCAAACTGTGGAAGGAGCCTCGGTGTCCATCGAAAGATGAGTGGATAAAGAAGATGTGGTTTATGTATACAATGGAATATTACTCAGCAATTAGAAACGACAAATACCCACCATTTGCTTCAACGTGGATGGAACTGGAGGGTATTATGCTGAGTGAAATAAGTCAATCGGAGAAGGACAAGCAGTGTATGTTCTCATTCATTTGGGGAATATAAATAATAGTGAAAGGGAATATAAAGGAAGGGAGAAGAAATGTGTGGGAAATATCAGGAAGGGAGACAGAACATAAAGACTCCTAACTCAGGGAAACGAACTAGGGGTGGTGGAAGGGGGGAGGAGGGCGGGTGTTGGAGGGGAATGGGTGACGGGCACTGAGGTGGACACTTGACGGGATGAGCACTGGGTGTTTTTCTGTATGTTGGTAAATTGAACACCAATAAAAATTAATTAAAAAAAATAAAAAATAAATAAAACTCACTCTGCTATAGGGCAAATATGTTTTTGCATGCCTGTCTCTCCTTTTTGGAAGGCCAGTTCTCTCACTTCCTCTCATCTACATTTTTCTCTGTAGCATTTAGCACTGCACCTAAAAAGAAGAGGTGCTTAACAAATGTTTGGGGACAAAAGGATGGAGGGATGGAAGCAAGAAGAATGCCTTAAGAAGCAACTGGACTGGGAGCACAGTGGTTGAGTGTCCAATCACTGTGCTGTACACCTGAAATGAATGTAACATTGTGTGTCAACTATATTTCAATTTTAAAAAAGTACTCTAGCTTTTACATTAAATTACATAAAGAAATTATAATTATTGTGCCTATATACTGACTAAAGTCCACCAATGATGAACATTCATCAACAGTGAACAAATAGATTGTGGGGGTGTCAGCCCTACCACCCTCTTCCACCTAAGGGTTGTTTATCTTGTTAGTCTAAACCTGGCTTTTATTAGTTATGTAGAAGGGATGTTCAAGAAATACATACTAACCCTGAGTATAAAATAAAAAAATAAATAAATATTATTATGATGATATGATATGAGATGATAGATAGATAGATAGATAGATAGATAGATAGATAGATAGATAGAGGCAGGATTTTGATTCTCCAACCAACAGGCACCATTTCGATGTGCTAATAGCTGCAAATAACTGGAGTGACCAGTTAGCACTAAAGAGAGGTATTGACTAAATTTTAGCATATGTGGAACTGAAAAAGCAGATCAGGAAAAGTTTTGGGGTAACAATAATTTCTATAGACCCATGCCCTAAAGTGGGAAGTTGTTCAGAGTTGATATTTTTCCCATGGCAGTGAAAATGCTTGTATCATTAACCTTAGAACTTCCAGATGCCACAAAAATAAAAATACTTAAGCCCACAATGTGGCAGTGAGGAGGTATATCTCCCTAAGAGTAGTGGCTAGATGAGTTACAGTTTTATTGTTGCAAGGTGTAAGTACAACCCAAATGATTTTTGACTAAAGAAATGCATGTTCATTGTTGAAAATTGTACATTATGTGTAAACAAAAAGGGGAAAATCATCTGTAATTCTACCACCGGGAGATAAGTACTATGAAGATGTCAGCAGTTATGCTTCTGATCTTTAAAAAAATAGAATTATCCCATATTTACATACATTCAAGACATTTAACTAATATTTATTGAGGCTTCTAGGTGGAAGAGATGCATATATCAGTAAAACAAGAGACAAACATCCCTCCCTCTTGAAGCTTATATTTTACTTGGAGGGAAATACACTATCAACATAATAAGAAAATTATTCATGTATTTCGTTGAATTTCAGGCACCATTGGTATTAGTTATTATTGCCTAATAAAAGACATCAAAGCAAAAGACATTATTTAAGTCACTAGTCTGTGGGTCACTTGTTTGGGCTCAGCTGGGTGGTTCTTATGACCTCTTCTGAGATTACTCCTCTAATTCACAATTAGCTCCCTAGGAGCTGGCCAGCTCTGCTTTCAGCAGTTTCTGTCTGTCAGTTGGGACAGTAGAGGCAACTGGGCCATTTGTCTGTCATCCATCAGACTAGCTTGGGGTTGTTCATATGGCAGAAGCAGAATTCCAGGGCTTCTTAAGAACCAGGCTCAGAACTGGCCCCTCCTGCCACAGTATATATCTATCAAAGCCAGCTAGCATAGCAGGCAGGTAGGGAAATAGAGGGGCTACAAAATAAAAGAGGGGAGGGGATAAAAAGAAGGGAATAATCACAAAAGTTTCTGCAAACAATCCATCATACATCAACTGTAACGTGCACCATCATCCTATACACTACTCTAAAAGAGAAAAGTGGGGCGCCTGATTGGCTCAGTCAGTGGATCGTGTGACTCTTGATCTCAGGATCATGAGTTCAAGCCCCACGATGGGTATAGTTTACTTAAGAAAATTAAAAAATAAAAGAGAAAAGCTGCCCATAAATTGGGAGACATAGTGATTGTCAGTTGTATCTCAGTATCAGCAATGTTAACTATAGAAATCATAACACCTCATAAGTCAATGAAAAATGGCAATTAGAAAGTCATAAGTCTATGGGGAAAAAAAAGAACCATGAAAGGTGATTGGGAGGGATATAACCAAAAAAAAAAAAAAAAATGGGGAGGCAAGGTGCAGTTTTGAGTAAGGCAGTCAAGGTCACCCAGAAGGTCTGAGCAAAGACTGGAAGCAGCTGAGGGAGGAGTTACGAAGGTATCTGTGAATAGCCAGTAGATAAGGCCTGAAGCAAGAGTTTGCCTGGTGTGTTGGAGAAATGAGAAGTGTGTTGTGGTGGAGGTAATGAGGGAAGAGTGAGGTGTGGAGGACTTTGTAGGATACTTTATGTGTTGGACTCCTAGTGAGCTTGAAGCTATGAGCCTAGCTCTAATGCCTTACAAGGCATTACAAGACATTAGCTCTCTGTGTTGAGAGCTTGTGAGGTATAACAGCAAGAAGACCAGAGGAAAGACTGTTGTACCCAACCAGCTGAGAGATGATGGTGGCTTGCACTAGAACAATAGCAGTGATTCTGGTGAGGCTCAGATTCTAGGTACACTTTGAAAGTAGGGGTCGAAAAATTTCCTGAGAGATTGGATGCAGGCTGTGACAATCAAGGATGATTCCAAAATTTTGTTTCAAGCAAATGGAAGGAGGGAATTGCCATTTGCCATGGTAGTGGTTATAGGTAAAGCCTATTTGGCAAATGGGTGGACATCAGGACTTCATATTTTTTAAATAATCAAGATTAATTTTTGTCTATTAAATATCCAAGTACATTTTAACCTTTTCTCAATTAAAATGTCATGTATATCATGCCTGTCATCCAGTATTCTTTTACATCTTTTTAAATAATTGCACTATTCCTTTCATGGGTATATCGTGATCTTTTTCATTATCCCTTACTGATAAACAATTAGGCATTTCCAATATTTTATGACCACAAACAAGACTTCAGTGAATATCCTCAGAGTAAAATCTTTGTGCAGATCAACCATTTTCTTAGTGTAAATTTCTCAAACTGGAATTGCTGGTATGGAGCATTTACATATGTTTAATATGTTTGATATATGTGGTAAAATTTCTCTCCAGAAAAGTACCAACTTATGTTCCCACCACCACAATGAGTGACTGTTTTCTTGCACTCAGGTGCATTTTTAAATTCAGAGATTCGGATCAGAGAAAATATTTCATGAGATCAAAATAATTTTACTCTAAATCCAACAAATATTTATGGAACACCTACTATCTTCCAGATATATTTTCTATACCTCCCCAGTCACAGCCTCACTGAATGCTCACAAATGTGGTAAATAGCTATTATTAAAAAATCAGAAAAAAAAAATCAGCCCAGAGATGCCTGGGTGGCTCAGTAGTTGAGCGTCTGCCTTTGGCTCAGGAAGGCCAATGCATAAAAACATCAGGATATGAATCACAGATCCAATAGCTTGTGTATGCACGCTGATGGGCAGCCACAAACCTAAATGTACTTGTATCTACTGAGAGTCACAGAACACCCTTGTGCGGGTGGGTTGAGGACACACCATCACACAAAACGTCAGAGTGCGAATAATAAGGAGAATATCAAGGCAGGAGAAAAGGATCATTTTGGGCGCATGGACAAGTAAGTGTTGTTGAACCAGAAAGAAATGAGCAGTTCAGGGAGCTAAGAAGAAAGCCTAAATACTCCCTCAAAGAAAAGAAACAAGAGCTTAGAGGCATGTTGATTGCATTGTCTTCCCATAATTGTATAGAAGAGAAGAAACAGAACAGTTGGCCAGAAAATACACATTATGCCGTGAAAGGAAACGATGATGTTACTCAGGCCATAGACACTGGGTCAATGAGGCGAGGTGATTAAATTGCCAAGGCCTAATCCCCCAGCTGGGAGGAATCCAAGAGGAAGAAGGAGGTGGGTCTGGAGGCATGAAAATAAAGCGTTACCCTTGTAGTAAAGGCATTTTCAGAAGGCCTTCCAAGGGCAAATGGTAACAACGAGATGATAAGAGCAATATTGCATTGCACACTGCCAAGCATTTCACACCTAGAAAAATGTTACAGACTGGGCCAGAGGAGGATGAGAGGAGAGAGAGGAGGAGGAGACGAGCTATCGTGTGGTAAAGGTGAAGGAAAGAGTAACCCTGAGGGAGGCAGGTCGAGATAATAAAATCCACTCTGCCCCATCAGATGCCTGGTAAGTTGCAGGTGCAGGCCAGGCTGGCTAAGAACAGGCTCTGCCCGACAGTCCTTTCCTACCGGAGTCTCACCTCTCCCCTGCGCGTCCTCAGCCTTTCCAGAGAAGTGTGGATGTAAGCTCCTCCTGCCTCCCTTCTCACTGGACACGAGGTCCTCCTGTGCGGATATACGGATGCCTTTGGGCCTTGACCTTGTGAGTTCCTTCGTCCTGTCTGGTGGTAACGCTCAGCCTCGAATCTCAGGTATTTAAGTCACCGTAGCCCAGCAGAAGGCCCATGTGGCAACAGCTATTGATGTTGTTTTGTTTTGTTTTTAATTGAAGTGACATTCACATAGCATAAAATGAACCCCCTTAAAGTGTACAATTCGGTGGCATTAAGTACATTCATAATGTTGTGCAACCACCTCCCCCCTCTAATTGTAGAATGGCAGCGAGCTTTTGCTGGGCTTAGCCACTGCTGTCTTGAGGCCTCACTATGTGCGTGTACTCATGGGTGATAACTTAATGCAGGGGGACAATGCCTGCACTTAGAGCGTGAGCTGGACACTGTTCTCAGCTCTGTTGAAACACACTTGGCATTCGTTCATGTTTTGCTAATATTTTCCAGAGGCTTAACATTGAGGCATGCCTTATAAGTGAGGGAGCGAAAGGTAGAACAGGGGCGCCTGGATGGCTCAGTCAGTTAAGCGTCTGCCGTCGGCTCAGATGATGATCCTGGAGTCCCAGGATGGAGTCCCACACCTGTGTCTCCCTCTGCCCCTCCCCGGATCATGCTCTTAGTTCTCTCAAATAAACAAATAAAATCTTAAAAAAAAAAAAAAAAGGTAGAACAAAACATCATTATAGTTCATTCTTTTTTTTTTTTTTTAAAGCTTAAAACAAAAAGGAAGACCAATTATTTGAATGTTTTCTAGTGTATTCGAAACCCCTGAAAGTAGGGACCGTCTTATTTGTCTTTATATTCCTAATACCCAGTACAGCAGTGTTCATGCTATTGGGTCGGTTCACATCCACATACCTGTGTATACTGTACTTCCTCAACATTTCAGGAAAACTCTACTCTCGTGTGGTTGGTTTCATCTTTTGGTTTGGAGATTTTTTTTCCGCTTAAAAAAGGATGTCTCTTAAAAGAGGAGTAAGAAGAAATACTACCAGGGAAAAAAATGGTTTTAGATCTGGAGAGGACCCAAGAGAAAATTTAATGTCCCTAATTTACATGTGAGTCTAGAGAGAAATAAAGTCTGGTGACCTGGAGAACATACTCCATCTGCCCATGTGAAGCAGAACTCCCTGGAAAATAAAAGCCTATGTCTCCCTTCCCACTGAGTGGAGAGGAAGAGGAAGAGGAATTCAGGTTGCTGAGTGCAACCCCTGAGAGAGAAAGCTTCTTCCAATACATTCCCACCTGCAAGCATCTCACTTGGTTGGGGGGCTTATAATCAGCAGCCCTGTTTATGCCACACATGACAAAACTGAGGCCAACTCAGGTCAAGGACTCAGGACTAAGAAGAGTCTAAGAGTGCTTTGTACCCAGCCCTCCTGCCTGTCCACATTTCTCCAAGTACGTTCGTTCATCTGTTCAGCCTGCTAAGGCAATACCGTGGACTGGGTTGCTGACAACAGAAATTTATTTTCTCAGAGTAAAAATAAATAAGTTTATTTTTCAGAAAATGTCATTCTTGGACTTCCTGGAAAATCCAAAATCAAGTTGCTAGCAGGTTGATTTGTGGTGAGAGCTCTCCTCTTGAGTGGCAGATGTGTGCTAACAGGGCCTTTCCTCTGGGCATGCTCCCAGAGCAGGGTAGAGTAAGAGCAGGGGGAAGGAAAATGCCAGCTGCCTGTGTCTCTACCCACAACAACACTAATCCTATGTGATCAGGGCCCCACTCTGTGACCTTATGTCACCTAATTACTTCCTTAGAGGCCATCTCCAAAGGCAGCCATACTGAGGGTTAGAGTTCCAACATAGGAATTTGGAGGGGAGGCCACAAATGTTCATTCAGTCCATGACACAGAGCATGCAGCTTATCAGAATAGTTACTCTTTTAAAAAGCAAACAAGAATCCACATTTTAGACCACAGAATGAATATTTTCCAGTGTAGCACAGTCATGTAGTTTCAGTTTTCCCCCAGGGGAGTAGCTTAACACAATGGGCTTTGTTTGCACTTGGGTTTTAGTTTGGTTTTCTTTACTTTTGCTTTAGTTGTGTTTTGTTTTGTTTTAAACCACAGCCCACATGTATTAGATGGGTCCTGCGGCCTTTTGTCCTGATAAGGCAGAGGCACAGAATCAATATCCTCTCAAGGCCCCTTCCACCAAATTTGAAGCCAAATGCCAAAGTGTAGACACCAATCCCAAGCTTGCAATTGTCAGAGTGAGATAGATCTTCCTCTTCCTGTCGAGTGTGGCTGCTGCTATGAGTGAGGGGACTTCCACTCATCAGCTCCAGAGTGAGGGACAGGAAAAGGGGACACTGGAATACCGATGCACTAGGCCAGTAGGCTGAGAGCTGACAGCAGGCTTCCAGCTCACCAAAAGATAATCCTGATCTGACCATGGCCCTGCCCACCTAACCTTCCTCATTGTGGTCATTGTGCAAAGCTGGGGTGGTTCTTATTTTGGCAAATAAAAATCTGGTAATAAATAACGGGATGATGAAGAGAAGAGCTGCATTTATGCTCACATGTATGTGAAAAAGGAAACAGAGTAACCCCATCTCCCAGCTGAATGCTTTTTGCCAGGTCACCCTCCCACACTAGAACTATCTGGAATCGCCCTTCCTAGTTGTCCTATGAGTCTCTGTCTCTTAAATACTAAGCACACATTTGGAAGGAAGGATCCACAAGTGCTCCCTTCGGTGGAGTAATCCTGTGCAACTTCCTCAGAATACTGGATCCGTGTCACAAACATTTCCACACACCCCTGTCCCAGGAGCTGTTTCTACCTCTGGACACAAACTCAGAATGTTACTCCCAGATCTGAGGATGATTTTCAAACAGTGGAATGCCAAATGCATGACTGAATTCAGTCTCCCTTTTCCCCATGGTCTCCTCAACCTTAGAAATAAAAGTCTTTTTCTTAGCCCTTTGCAACAATGGTAACATCTTTACACCAAGGTAAATGCTTCTTATACAGAGTAAATCATTCTGACCCAACGTGAAAAGTGCACAATGATGTAAAGCCACTGACTTGAAGACTAGAAATTGAGGAGACATTTTTACAAAGGACTTTTAAGCAGGGCAGTTAATAAGAAACTGTAAACCTGGAAGGTATGAGATAGAGTTGAATATAAGTCATAAGAATATGTACTCTATAGTCACATAGACCTGAATTCAAGGCCAAACTCCACAACTTACCAGCTACAAGAACTTGGGCAAATTATTTAAATTCCCAACTTCAGATTCCTCTTTGGTAAAAGCGACATAATAATCCCCCCTTGCAAGGCTGCTGAGGATTCAGTAAAGTCATGTGATGGTTTCCTTAGCCCACCCTGCATAGAGCTGTCAGAAATATAAGTGCCTAGGTTCCTAAAGTGAATGAGTTGAAAAATTCACTCTCCCCAGCCCCAGAATTTATGTCCACGTGAAAACTCAGAATGTGACTCTATTTAGAAAAAGGATCTTTGCAGATATAATTAAGGCAACGATTAAGATAAGATCATCCCAAATTAGAGTAGACCCCAAGTCTAATGAAAGTTCCTTATAAGAGACCGAGAAGACATAGAGAAACATAGGAAATAAGTGAAGATGAAGGGAGAGATTGGAGTGACGTGTCTACAAGCCAAGAAATGTCCAGAATTACCACCAGAAGCTGGGATAACAGCATAGAAGGGATTATTCCTGGGGTATCTGAGTGGCTCAGTTGGTTGGGCATCTGCCTTCAGTTCGAGTCATGATCCCAACGTCTGGGATTGGCCCTGTGTTGAGTTCCCTGATCAGTCGGGAATCTGCTTCTACTTCTCCCCCTGTCCCTCCCCTCTGCTTGTGTTCTCTCACTCTCGCTCTCTCAAAATAAATAAATAAAAATATTTAAAAAGAAGAAGAAGAAGAAAAAGGAGAAGGAGAAGAAGAAAGAAGAAGAAGAAAAGAAGAAGAAGAAGAAGAAGAAGAAAAGAAGAAAAAGAAGAAGAAGAAGAAGAAGAAGAAGAAGAAGAAAAGAAGAAGAAGAAGAAGAAGAAGAAGAAGAAGAAGAAGAAGAAGAAGAAGAAGAAGAAAGGATTATTCCTGTGAGCCTCTAAAAGGAACCAACCCTGCTGATGCCTTGATCTTGGACTTCCAGCCTCTGAAAAAATACATCTCCATTGTTTTAAGTCTCCATGTTCCTGGAAATTTGTTACAGCAGCCCTAGGAAACCCAGATACCCTGATTTAATTATAGTTTTTAAATATGTACAAGGTACTTGACATGTGCCAACAATAGGTTCTAGCTCTGCGATGGCAACAATACAGTAGCCACTAGCCACGTGTGACTATTGAGCACTTCAAATATGGCCAGTGTGGATTGAGATATGCTCTAAGTGTAAAATGCACATTGGATTTAAAAGCTCTTGTACAAAAAGAAAAGTAAAAAGTAAAACATTAACAACTTTATATTGACTACATGTTGAAATAATATTTTAAATATATTGTGTTAAATGATAATAGTTTGGATATATACATTAAAATGAATTTCACTTGTTTCCTCTCATTTTTGAAATGTAGCTACTAAGAACATATTTTAAATTATACGTGTGACCAAAATTATATTTCTCTTCAACAGTGCCATTCTAGGCTTTGGGAATACACTGATGAGTAAAATCCCTGCACTCAGGGGCCTCACGTTCTCGCACTTTCCCCTGGGTCAGGACAGTGGAGGGTGGTCAAGGAAGACATCCCTACAGGATATATGCAACACCTGACAGGGCCTATGGGACATTTTCTGAGCACCTGCTGCCTTGAGTTCCCAAACCCCCTGGGTGACACCCCTCAGTAGGGACATTCACCTCATTACAGGAACCATTCTCCCTTAACAGCCCTAGGATCAGACCCAAACAAGATGTCAGTCACTAATTCTGATTTCCTTTCTGCTTCCTGCTGGTGGGATGGGTGCCTGGGAACAGAGTAGGTGCATGTGGCATCACTTGTAAACTGCGGGGCCTGCTTCCATCTCAACCAGAAAAAAATTGAGGATAGAGTGATTTGCCCACTTGATTTGCTTACTAGTAGCATGAAAATCTTAAGAAAAGAAAGAAAACAGGTAGTTTTTATGTTTTAGCATTGTTTCGCCAATTGCACTCTGGGATGTATCCAAAAGAAGTATATAATGTGAAGTTCAAATGTGAAGTTAACCAGGATAAATCATGGGAATATCGTAAGGCAAGTCTACCATCTGCAAGGATAGATCATTTTACTTCTTCCTTTCCATTCTGGTACTTTTGATTACCCTTTCTTGACTAGTATCCCTGGCTAGAACCTCCAGTACTTGCTGGATACATATTTAGACCAGGTGCTGTGTGGTGTTCTATGCACTTCATTTCATTTCATTAAATTCTCCAAAACAGTCCTATGAAGTAAGTGGCACTATCAACCATGCTTTATGGACCAGCTAACTTGGCCTTTGAAGAGCTAAACGACCTACTGAGGTTACCAACCAAATCAGGTTTCCTACTCAGGTTACCTAGTCAGCAACTCAACCTGGGATTTGAACCTGCATCTGTTGGATTCCACAGCCCAAGGTCTTAAATTACACTTGCCAGGTTGCCAAACCGAAGCTTACTCTCAGTTAGGAAGGGACCCTTCTGACCCTTCCAGCGGAGACAGGGCAGGAGGGCCCCAAATGCCTTTCAAGATGAACCACAGGCCCAGACTATTGGGTTGCCAAGACAGTACTTCAAGATTGACCATTCCAAGTCTCAATAATCATGACATGCTCCACCCTCTGAGGAGGAGTAGTATTCCTAAGAACAAAGGAGGAAGTGGGAGGAGAAGAAGGAAAACCCCACAGAGAGGAGGAGCTGAGGACAGGGCTGGTTCCCTAAAGATGTCTGATGCAGTAAGACAAAGGGGTGTAGACACATAGAGTGACTACTTTCTTTTCGCATCATCCTGACTGAGTCCTAGTAGCAGAGGACTGTTGTGAGGGGCTTCGTCCCTAAGAGTTATGAGAAGATCATAAATGCCCCATGTAGCTAAATCCCAGTAATCAATATTTCTATGGTAGGAAAGGTAACACATACGCACCGAGCGTCTACTCTTACACATGAGTCACTCAATCCTTTCAGTAGCCCTCGGAGGGAAGCAGCTTTAGCAAAGCACTTTAAAGAAGGAGCAGCTAAGGGTCAGAGACCTAAGTCTATTTTCTGTCCAAGTCACATTGTTAGCAAGTGGTAAAGCGGGCTTGGCTGACGTCCCCACTCTTACCCTGAGCTTTAAGATTGGGGCCTCCGACTCCCCAGAGAAAGAGGAAATGTCAGTCCTCACAGTACGATGCAGGACAGTTGTCTTCAAACATATCCCCTGGACCCCTGCAACCAAGTCTTTCCATCTGATACCTGCATGTGGATAATTTCAAGGAACTCAATCTCTGACTCCTCCAATTCCATGAATTCTCGCTCCTAAAAATTAATTGAGAACGAGCCTGTGTGTTTTCCCTTTGCTATTTCATCTTCCACAATATTCCTTCTTCTATTTTTAGAAGAAACTCAAAGGGGGATCCCTAGGTGGCTCAACGGTTTGGCCCCTGCCTTCCGCCCAGGGTGTGATCCTGGAGTCCCAGGATCGAGTCCCACGTCGGGCTCCCTACATGGAGCCTGCTTCTCCCTCTGCCTGTATGCCTCTATGTCTCTCATGAATGAATAAATAAAATCTTTAAAAAAAAAAAAAAAGAAAAAGAAACTCACAGCCAAAAAGACACAACCACAACAAAATCGTCCTCTGCTGTATTGTTCCAGGTTTAAAAATCTCCGGGGCACCAAACAATGGAACAAGTCAAAAGGCTATAAATGTCCCCATCACCATCTCATTAAGACATATGTCCGGTAAAAATGTTTACTTGTATGTTTATTCTTATTTTTATTTATTTATATTTTTTTAAGAATTTTATTTATTTATTTTTTTAAAGAAGATTTATTTATTTATTTATTCATGAAAGATACAGAGAGACACAGAGAGGCAGAGACCCAGGCAGAGGGAGAAGCAGGCTCCATGCAGGGAGCCCGACATGGGACTCAATCCCGGGTCTCCAGGATCATGCCTTGGGCCCAAGACAGATGCCAAACTGCTGAGCCACCCAGGGATTCCCTATTCTTATTTTTAAAAATTTGTGAAATCTTTATTTGGTTATGATCAATTGTTTATTAAGAATTATAATAATACCTCTATCCAGAATAAAAAAATTAAGCCTATAAACTTAAAAATAAACAGATACACACACATCTGTATCTATCACAGAAACATGAGAAAGAGTATTCCTAAAAGACAAGCACACAGAGGCACCTGGGTGGCTCAGTGGTTGAGTATCTGCCTTTGACTCAGGTCATGATCCCAGAGTCCTGGGATGGAGTCCCACATTGGGCTCCCTGAGGGGAGCCTGCTTCTCCCTCTGCCTGTGTCTCTGCCTCTCTCCCTGTGTCGCTCATGAATAAGTAAATAAAATCTTTAAAAAAAAAGGACAAGCACACAAATTTAATGCCATCTGATGGTTCTTAAAAGAAGCTAGAAGGGAAATACGAGGAAAGAGAAGTGTTTGCAGTTCTGTTTAAAATAGATATTGGAGGCTATTAAATTATCTAATTGGACAGATTTTCAAGAGTTCATTACAATTAAATCTTGAATTGTCAAATTTTACAATATGCCAGAAGTTACATTCTTGGCTGTTACGTAAGTTTACGATCAAGAAGTCTAGAGATCATTGCTTTAGCATATTCTTATTCTCGGAAAACTGGTCATCTATGAAAAATATCTGATTGCCTGTTAACCATACACACCCTTCCCTTCGGTGTTCTGCAAAGAGTGTGGAGAGAGAAGGGGGCAAGTGACCTCATCTTCCCGGAGACCACACTGGAAGTACCCCACCCACTGGCAAAAAGAGCACCGGGGCTGGGCTGTGGGGCCCCAGCCAGGGCTGCGTTGTGCTCTTCCCAGGTGGCTTTGGAGCCTAATCCCTTTAAGGCTGGGAATGCAGTCATTGAGTCCTTGCTTTTTTTTTTTTTTTTTTTTCTAACCATTGTTGGTGACCAGGTTCACTACAGAGCACCTTGCAAATAATAATGCTGCACAGGTGTATGGCAATGGATTCCCCTCTATTTGCAAAGATCTTTGAAGGACCCAATACTCCGTGAATGCGGAGCCTTCTCTTTATTATTCTACTCCATTAGGCGTGTTTTCTTTTGTTCTCTACAAGCACCGAGCTTTAACTTCTGGAATATTGAATTTCATTTGCTTCTCTCCTTCCAAAGGCTACTGAAATTGGTTGCTATCTCAACTGCTTACCCCACCCCCTGTTCTTCTTCTGGTCATGGTGAATTTGGATCTGTAAAAGCCTTGTATCGGCGTCAATTATTTTTTTTAATAAAAGAGAATATTGGTCTTGGCACCAGGGCTTGTCAGAAATGCTCCCTTTTGCTTTCCCTGAATGAACGACTTGCTCCTAATTATAGAGCTCTTTTCTGTTGCTTTCTCAGGCTGAGTTCAGTCTGGTGTGAACATCTTTTCCTTGGCCTTTCTGGTTCATGCTCTGGGCGTTATGTGGAATGATCACATGCCTTGTCGCTTCTTCTTGTCCAATTCTGAGGACATGCTAGAAATACTTGTTTTGATAAATCTACTGAGCCCGGCTCTTCATTAGTCTACTGTTAGCATGGGGCTCCCAGGTGGCTGGTCAGCTTGGATTTGGGCAGAGGACCCAGGATTTCCCCTGGGACCACGTTAGGCACCTGTTCGACATCAGCCTCTTGTTTGGGTGGAGGACATGGGCATTCTAGGAGGCAGGGCAGCACACTGACAGCACCAGAGGCCTGGCCTGGGCCCCTGCTGGCTGCTCCACATGCCAACCGCACAATCTCAGGGCCAGACCTCCCTGAACCTCAACATCCCCATTTGGAAAACGGGAAGCATAACTCCTACCTCATGAGACTTAATCAAGACAATGCTTGTAAAATACCCGATTTAGTGTCTGATACCTAGTAAGTGCCCAACACTTGGCAGCTCGCATTCTGAGAGTGCATCCAGCAGAAGAGTCATGACTTAAAAGGGTTCCCATTCCATTTAGTGAAAACTATTAATGTAACTCTTTCCTCAACCAGATGCCATGACCTCATATTTCACTAATGTCACTTTTTGTTATATTTAAAATTCTCAACTGGAGGCTTTTATATCCTTTTCTCTAACTTGCATAATGAGTTTCTGTGGAACTCAAAAATTAAAGTAGCATTTGCTTTCTTTTAACTGCTCTAAGCAAAATCATTTGTTTCATTTCTGCAATTTGAGTCTCCCTTTCAAAGGCTCGATTTTGCCGATTCCCCCTGGGGTTTCCTTTCATCAGCGCATTCCCAGAGTCCCCCTGCCTTTTAGAAATCACAGGATGCACTGGTCTTCGTGCGCATATTCAATTTTCCAAGAGGCGGCTGAGCTTTCTCAGCCTCTGAGATTGGCTCTTCTCAGCTTTCAGCTTTAGTTTCTCTCAGCCTGAGGACCCTTTGGATTCAGGCCTAAGAACATAGTCACACAATGTCAGAGTATTAGCATTAAGTGGGCGATGTCCCTCTTCCTGCCTCTCGGCCTCATTTAGAAAAACACGAGAAAATAAATCTAATCCCTCACGGTTCCCTTGCACAGCACCACAGCCGGAATGTTATATGATTTCAAATTACTTATTAGAAATATTCCTATGGGTATCATGTTGAGGATTAGTTTTCCAAGGTTATTATAGTGCCTGTATCGTTAGGAAAATGAGGTGTAATTCTACCTGCTATCTCATTGCAAAGGCTTCCTCTACCTTTGGACAAAAACCAACTTCCAAGTCAGGGAGTGGGACATTTATCTTCTGTTTCACCCTCGCTTCCTGTCACATTTTGGATGACAAGCTGAGGGTGGGAAAAAAGGGCTTTCTCAAACCATTTGCTTCTAATAATAGAGTGCAGGCTTATCTCTTCTTTCAAAAGAGCTGATGTGACACCCAGAGGGAGCTTAGTGATAGAAAAGGCCAGCGCTGAGAGTGGAATTGTTCAAAGTTGTGCACTTGCGCTCATTTGTGAGCGGAAAACAAGGCAAATGCTTGTGGAACTAATTCGAGGCAAGGCAATGCAACTGCTGGTGCCAGGGGGCTGCAGTCACAGAGACTTGATGGCAAGGGACCTAGCGAATCCCTGGGTGACCTTGAGCAAGTCACTTCACTTCCCAGAGTCGGAATAGCCTTCCTCCTATCTGTGGTTTGTGGGACTGCCGCACGTGTACGTGTATCAATTATCTGCATTTGAGTTTACCTGAGGCAAATCTTTCAAGTTCATTGACAGCCCTCACCATTTAATTATTTTCCAAGTTGACAGCTCCCTCGTTCTGCAAGAAACACTAACATGTTAATTCCTTACTTTCCTGACATGTAGGTCTCTTTAGTTCTCGCTTGCTCTACCTCATTGCTGCTGGGAAGCCCCTTGCAACATAAATTACACTCCCATTCTTGCTCCAGGGACATTTGAAAGGGCAGTACAGCTTTGCCTAAAACCTTTCAGAGCCTAAAAGACAGCCCAGTTTTCCACCCAGGTTTTATTGAGGTATAAACAAGAGAGGAGATGGGCAAGGATATATCTCTCTAGCACCTTCTGAGTCAGTCTTCAAAGCAAGATTCCTTGCTTTGCTGGAAGGGAATGTTCACAGAATTTTAAAGCTCTGCTTTTGAAGAGAAACACAAACCCATTTCCAACCCAAATACCAGTGAGTTTTGAATAGCCTTCTCTTCTCCTGGTGCAGAAAACTGACTGCATTGCATTGACTTCATTTGCATTCACACATTTTTGTCCTTTGAATTTGAAAGATGTAATTGTTCTCTGGCTCTGCAAACAGGCTGATTTTGACCTGTCCAAAACTAATAAATCATCCTTGAAAAGCTTTTGGAGAACCTGAAGAGATCAACCACATTTGTTTTACTCTCATGACTAAGTCTCCTCGGTTAAAACAAAGTAAGGACATTATGCAATTATTTAGAAGAAATTTTGGGACCTTTGGGACAGTCAATCATATAATTCAGGCAAAAGTGGATTTGGGGCCTTGACATTTGCAGATAATTGTGCAACCCTCAGCTGTGTGAGCTGGTCCTGGGAGAGCTCACACCTTCGATTTGCCCCTTTTTTCCCATTCTGCTTCACTTTGTGCCTCTTGATTAGCAATAAAATGAATAAATCACACAGAGCCTGTCTGGCTTTTATGAAATACGCTAAGAGAAACGAATACAAAAACTGTAAAATACCAAACCAAAGGTGTCCTCCCCAACCTTATTTCTCATTTTAAAAAAAAGAGAGAGAGAGAGGGAGGGAGAAAGACTCGTTCAGCAAACATGAGCTTCGAAACTAAGGCACAGCCCAGATGTTATTAAGTATAAATATTTATAAGACCCATAAAGATCCTGGCTAAGCTCAATTTTGCCTTAATGTGGCAAATGTTTCAAATTCGGCTCCTTCGCTGTTTGAAGCCTTTAGAAGGCAGGATACAGTAGAAAACGCATTACTGCTGGGGAGAGCCAGGGAGTTTCTCTTTTATGTTTTATGACCAGTTTTTCATTGAGGGGTATTGCTTTTCTCAGGAATCACTTCTCAAAGTCTGTCTTTTCCAAGAAGACGAAAGAGGTATGTTTGCTGTGGCCACGAATTCAAGGGCACTGAGTGAGGCCCCCACATGGTGAATCGTGCATCCTCCATGTGAACGGGTGGAGGAAAGCCAGGTTCTTTGTTTGCTCCCCACTTCGGTTATCATGAAACATAACAGCAAGATCCTACAAGCCTCAGTGTAGTCACCCGTTCAGAGGGTATGATAGGCATAGAGGCTATGATTCTGTGACGAAAAGGTTAACAGTTTGAACTACATGATGGTTGGGGCTCCAGATTCTTGAACAGGGCTTGGTGTACAAAATCATTATGATTTTTAATCTATTTGTTTTATGGTCAGAAAAATCATCCGTCCTCGTGTCTTGTCCATCTATGAAGCACGCAGTGCCTTGTTCTCTAAAATCCCTTTGGTTAGGGATCCCTGGGTGGCGCAGCGGTTTGGCGCCTGCCTTTGGCCCAGGGCACGATCCTGGAGACCCGGGATCGAATCCCACATCGGGCTCCCTGCATGGAGCCTGCTTCTCCCTCTGACTGTGTCTCTGCCTCTCTCTCTCTCTCTCTCTGTGTGACTATCATAAATAAATTTAAAAAAAAATTAAAAAAATAAAAAAATAATAAAAAAAATAAAATCCCTTTGGTTAAACACGTGATGTCAAGATAACACATAACCACCTGCTGCAAAAAGATTTATTACTTAATAGGATGATTCACCTGTGTATGGGGGTGAAAAGAACCCCTTAGAGTAAGTCCTAATCTGTGAAGTAATTCCTACTTCATTGAGAAAGTCCTGATGCTCTTTCAGCCAACCACCAGCAGTCGGGGTCAGGACCCCATCTCCCCACTCTTATGATAGGAGGCTTTCCTGTTTCTGGGAGCTCAGGAGGGGAGGCCCAAGGCCCTTCCCCAGCACCTGGCCTCCGCAGTTTCTCCACAAGTTCTTCAGGCATGTCCACACCAGCTCCACCCAATTCCCTACCTCCATTATCACTGCTCAGCTCTTTCTGGCTCTTGAACTTGGCAATTAATGTTGACCCTGGGTGCACTAATCTCCCCTGTGGAGGCCTTCATCTGCTGGACACATCTGGCAAATGCTCCATGGTGCTTACCTGGATTCCTGATTAATGTAGATGTAAAGATTTTATCAAGGCTCCTGGCGGCCGGACTTCAAGATGTAATCACAAAATCAATCCACATAGACTAACTGGGCATAGACTCACTAAGAAGACATCCCACAATGTCAAGCACTTAATTAAGGCACTCTGGCTCCCCTGCCCCACATTGATTCTTTTCTTGGCCTAACAGGTGATGCTGCTCCTCTTAGGTGGACATGCCCCACTCTGCTAGAGACCACCCTGCTTTCGGAGCCTTGCAGTTTGTAGGAAGACCACCAGGGGGCAGCTGTGCATCATCCCACTCCCCAGGGAATGGACCAGCAAGGACCCACAAGATCCCTCTTGCAGTGGCAACCCCCACCCCCACCCCCCAATCAAACTTCAAGAGGCAGCTCACAGGGCCTGTAACATCTGCTCCGCCGCACTTTGTTCGCTGAGCTCCATGATTCTTCTCTTAGCTTCGGGCATCTACTGAAGATATACAGAGGCTCCTCTCTAACCCTCTCTGGGCACTTGAGTGGACAGTAGGGCAGAGGGATTGCCTGACCCCTGGGCTTTAAGCCTCCTGTTCTGGCCTTAGCATCTGGGAACACGGGCCAGGTTGGCTTGCTTGATATCGACGTTTCCTACTGGAAATTTGAAGACTTCAGAAATCGAGGTTATTAACAACGTAAGCACCTTGTGAAAAGTAGTGCAGATCCGAGATTATCAATTTACTGCCACTAGACGATCTAGAGCTGAGTCTGTCAAGCCATTGCCTGGCTTTGATTTGTCAGGCTCATCTGGCGTGATTTTTAGCACATTATCATTTAATTCCGCAAATATTTGCCAGGCATTGTGCTGGGGATATATTCGTCATGCTCCAGTAATTCACGGACTAGTGAGGGAAGAAAGTCAAGTCAACAGGCCATTATGAAACAGGGCGTTTTGGCAAGAGTTTAGGGTCAAGAGCTTCCAAAATCAGGCACTCTCCAACTTAGTCCTGGAGGATGAGTCACCTAGCCAGTCCTTTGTGGCATCTGAGTAGCCCTGGGCCAGAACCAGGATCTGGCTATAGAGGAGCAATTCTCATCCCCTGTAGCAACAAGGGACAGTCCGGTTCTGGAGAAGCTCAGACTTTCATTTATTCATTCGGCATTTCCTAGAGTACCTACTACATGCCCGGCAGCAAAACAAGTCTAAGGCTGGGCAGCATTCTCATCACATAGGGAGCCTACTCACCCAGTGGTGCCCACATTAGACACCAAAATCCTGAGTCCCAATAGTCAAGTAGAAGCCACCCAGTCCTGGCCTAAGAGACAAAGCATCCTGCTCTTCCTCTGGGTCCAGGCCATTGGCTATCCTGGAGGATTGTCTCTACTGGGGCTGGCATCTTGACATGGCTCCCCGCTACTGTAGCTAGAGTGAGTCTCATCCACAAAGTCAGTAATCTACAAAATACAAATTTTTAAATTTTTTCATAACTTTATTTCTATTTCAAGTTCCTGTTCCACCTGATGGTCAGAATCAGGTTTTACATTTGTTCTGGATTTCCTTTCTCCACTTTTCCTGGAGTAGTGTTGAAGTTCCATGAACTTGGTTACATTGAGGCAGGCGGGTTTGGGGGCAGGGGTAGGGAATTTAGTCCTTGAGTCATCTGTCTGGTCTGAGGTGTCAGCTGAGCCTGTCCACACAGCCTCTCAGGTCGAGGCTATTTTCACTGATGAGAGACATAGAAATAAGCTCTTTCTGCTGCTCTCATGGGGTCCAGGCACACCTGAAAGCTCTCTTTGGGGTCTTGACTTTTAAGACTGTCCAGGAAAACTATCAGGGCCTCCTCTGAGGTGGGCATCCTCTGAGGCAGCCACCCTGGGACTCCATTCCTATTCCTTGGGAGCATTGTTTTAAGAAGCTAGAAGGGGAAATCCTTTTTCATTCTTGAGGTTGTTCTCTCAGAGAAATTTCTGTACCTTTAGGTCTGCTTTGGAAGCACGAAACAATACTCTATGGGTTTAGGCTTCGGAAAACCAAGGTAGGAGGCAGTTACTCCTTCTACCTTCTACTTTTTTTTTTTCTTAAAGAAAGTGCTTATTTTCCTTCAACTTTATTTCCATTTTCTGTTTAAGTCTGAAAGAACAGACTCTGAACAGTTCATACCCTTCCAGTGGCCTGAGCAGTGGAAGCTGCAGACCAGCCTTCAGTGGTAGGCTGAACACTTCGGGCTGCAGTAGCGAACTACTAGACAGGCACAAGAGGGCACTTGTGCCATCGGACTAGCCTGTGACCTTGGGTTCAGTAGCAGTAAGCCCAGGAGCTGGAACAGTCCATTCTCCCTGAAATTCCTCCTTGGTCCAGGCCTTCTCAGCAGCAGCCTGCTCTTCCTTAATCTTTTCAGGATCCCTGTAGAAATAGACATCAGGCCATGACCACTCATGGTTGTTCAAAAGAGACAGTGCCATGCACACATTAAACTTCTCCAGCCAGCACCCAGCACATCAGACCCACTGAGTGAACTCCCTTGATGTTGCATGGATGGCAATGTCTGCAGAGCACCAAGGAGAGTCCGCATCATACAGAGCAATGGGAGGCAGGTTAACCTAAGGTGCCTGTATTGAGAGGCTAAGGAAGGCTGGACCTAGTCGGTGAGGGTTCCAGGAGTGAAGCGGCCAGAAGTAGGAGCAGATCCCACTGCAGCAGCAAAGCTCAGCACAGCCTGCTGGCCAGTAGTCCTGGAGGATGTGACAACTGACATCAGCTGGGTTTTCAATGGCAACAGCAGCTCAAGCTGGGAGCAGAAACTTCTATTTATGACATACATGCCATCTCTCTTCTTTTTGTAGACATATTCATCTATTTGGAGGTCAAGGTTGGTGCCATCTAGGTGGACATCTTCCCCCTTTCGGTTGTAAGACATAAAGGTCTCCAGACATTGTGAAAGATTCCCTTTATGTTATCAGGGGCACTCAGAGCAACACTATATGGACTCCTCTCTGGGTACTGCAAAAAGGTGTCTTCTACACCTTGTGGCTGTGTGGTCTACCTGGCCCCAGGCGATGCAGAATGAGGGGAGATAAGGGAAGAAGGAGGATTACCAGGAGAGAGATTTTAAAAAACAGGTAATATGTCCACTAAAATATCAAAGATGTTATTGTACCACATCAAGGCATTTTTAATCCCTGCATAGACAAAGTTCCAAGTTCATTTTAAGAACAGTGTTTCATCTGTTGGCTCTGTGTGGCTCCAATGTGCTCTGCAAAAAGGTTGCTTCCAGATTTATTTCTGCTCCCCCAAACCTATGCCTGTCTCTCTGATGGTAAGTCTCCCAGCACCAAGGCAACAGAGGGTTAGATATAATATAGGCTGTTGGAAAGGCCTCAATGCCAGAGAAATTTGGGCTAACCAGATCCCTACAACCCTCATCTCCCCCAACACTTCTCTGGGTAAATCAATCACCACACATTTGTAGGCTACAGTTATTTGGGAATGTCACTATGCAGCTATCTCACCACGCAGCCCTCCATCCCCACAATAAAGAGAATTGACTAGTAGCAAACAGTAGAGACTCTTAAGGATAGAGAACACACTAGGGGTTGATGGAGGGAGTTGGGTGAGGGATGGGCTAGATGGAGAATGGGCATTAAAGAGGACACTTGTTGGGGATTCCCGGGTGGCTCAGCGGTTTGGCACCTGCCTTTGGCCCAGGGCATGATCCTGGAGTCCCGGGATCAAGTTCCGCATTGGGCTCCCTACATGGAGCCTGCTTCTCCTTTGTCTGTGTCTCTGCCTTTCTCTCTATCTGTGTCTCTCATGAATAAATAAATAAAAACTGTTTAAAAAATTAAATACAAAGTTGAGAAGCACAAAAACAGAACAAACAAAAGAGAATTGACTATGCTTGGGGCACCTGGGTAGCTCAGTGATTGAGCATCTGCCTTTGGTTCAGATAGTGATCCTGGGGTCCTGGGGCCAGGTCTCACATCCAGCTCCCCACACGGAGCCTGTTTCTCCCTCTGCCTATGTCTCTGCCTCTCTCTGTGTGTCTCTCATGAATAAATAAATAAAATCTTAAAAAAAAAAAAAAGAATTGACTAGGCTCTGAGGAAAACAAGGATCAAAGTCACAGATAGGCCTGCCCTCAAAGAGCTTACAGTGCAGGAGAAAAGGACACATAACATGTGTTCTGATGTAAAAAAAAAGTTCAGTTTTGAACTTGATCGGCAGAAATTTCTGGAGTGAAAGATGGAACCAGTAAGATATAGATAATAACTCGACATTGATAGGGGACAAGATCATTCCTACCAAGAAGATTTACTATAATGAGCACTCCATGTTCCAGGCCATGTGATATCCTATGTTTTCATATACATTATCTCTTTTAATGAGGTTGTTGTTGTTATTATTATTATCCCATATCAAAAGTAAGAAAACTGTACAAAAGTTAAAGAACTTGCCCAAGGCCTTGGAGCTTAATTGGGGATGATGAGGGTCAAGGTCAACAGAATCCATGCTCCTAACCAGGGTGCCGCACGTCTTAACCAGACAACAGTTTTCCTTCTGTGTCTCCACTGTTCATTCTGCTCTGAACAACTGAGAGAAGCAACGCCAGCAACATCATTTGTGGCTCAAGATCTTCTCCATAGCACCACGCACACCTGGCCGGCAGTTAGTGTCATTGACTGCCTGACTTTTTAAATCTCCACAGTTGTGGTGTGGCTGTGAAATGTTACCTGAGACATGAACTTAAATTCCACAAATTTGCATTGAATATCTAAAGCAGGCAGGTGTGAGGGTGGGATTCAAAGATAAGTAAGACATGATCTCTAGCCTGAGGAAATTTCTGACATGTGTGGGAGGAAGTGGGAGAGCAAGGAATAGAAAAACAACTCAAACCAGCTCTGTGCCATAGTGCAGGCACTGGGAATCTTCTGGGCCCCCAGCCAGGTCACAAAGACACGACCACCCGTGAGCAGCCTTGGGCAGCCTCGATCCAGGACTGACTTCTCCATCAGGCACAGCAAGAAGAGTGCCTGGGACCCGTAATATTATAAGGGGTCCTGAAAATGTCTTTACTTTTCTTTTAAATCAGAAAAACAATACATTTGATAATAGAAATGACCTCAGCCTAGATTATATACTTGTCTTATGCCAACACAGACATTTAAAATCTTTTATTTATCTATTTAATTATTTATTTAGTTTTTTTTAATTTTATTTATTTATTTGAGGGGGAGAGCAGAAAGCACAAGCAGGAAGTAGGAGGAGAGAGGGGCAGAGGACTCCCACTGAGTAGGGAGCCCAACGTGGGCCTCCATCCCAGGACTCTGGGGATCATGACCTTACCCAAAGGTAGATGCTTAAGCTTAACCAGACTGAGCCCCCCAGGTGCCCCTAATTATTTATTTATTTACTTAACTATTTACTTGTTTATTTGCTTACTTACTTATATGGAGGTAGGGGCTCATGAAAGCAAAAGTGCCCACAGCCCATGAAAATCACGGCTCTGCTGTGGTGGCCAAATTAGATGTTCAATGCATACTGGATTTTATAAGGTACCAAAAACTGTACTTGGCTCTGAAACTTGGGGTAATGTTTTATCAATGATCATACCATCTCAAGGTCCAACACTGAGAAGAAAACAAAGTTGGAACCATGAAATTTTGTCCTTAAAAGACCGATGAAAGAAAGAAAGATCTAAACACCAGCATCCGGGGGATCCCTGGGTGGCTCAGAGGTTTGGCGCCTGCCTTTGGCCCAGGGTGCAATCCTGGAGTCCCGGGATCGAGTCCCACATCGGGCTCCCGGCATGGAGCCTGCTTCTCCCTTCTCCTGCACCTCTCTCTCTCTCTCTCTCTATGTCTATCATAAATAAATAAGTAGATCTTTAAAAAAAAAAAATAAACACCAGCATCCCCTTCTTGGACCCCAAATAGCATCACTTTGCGTCCCAAATCCTAGAATTATTTGGAATCAATTGCTAAGAACAGGGCCCCATCTCTCTCCCTGCCCTAAGGGAGGATGCAAAGTGCCAGGAGCAAAAGCCACATCTGGAAACACGTACATTTGATCCACACTGGTGGCTGACAAAGGGAAGCTGCCCCATCCCACCTGCTCCAATTCTGCTGCTTGTCAGTGGGCACAGGAGGCCTTGCTGGCTTCTGGCTGGGGAGTCAGACTCAGAGGAGGCACCAAAGCTGGAGTCCAGAGCACTGGGTGGTCTGAGGAGGAGGTGACCATGGAGAGGGGGATGCACTCTCTGCCAGGCCACTGGTACCAGAGGTGCTGGAAAGGTAGGGCAGTCAGTGGAACCCAGAGAGCACGGGCTGCCCTAGAGGGGTCCTGATCCCCAAGCCCCTCGGAGGATGGCCCTGGGTGTTAAGCTTCTTTCAAAGCACCACCAGGACTTGATGGAATCAGGGTGAGGGCAGTTAGACGACATCTGTGAAGGGTAAGATGAGACAGTGACTCATGCTTGCAAATACTGACCGATTCCACCTCATACCTGAAGCACAAAGTGACATTTCTCACCCTTTCCCCAAATAAATCTTTCCTGCACTGCATTCTCAGTGGACCTCAAGGCCTGTCAAGGACTTGGCCCTGAGCTCATTGAAACCACAGTAGATTGCCAAGTTTTGCAGATGTTTGCACTGACTGCTTTATGTTTTGCAATATTCTAGAGCTGTTCCCAAGTGACGTTTATCCATTCACCAAGTTAATGCTTAATAAGAATGATCTACAAAAGTTGACAGCTCCAAGAGATGAAGAGGAGAACCACCTCCAATGAGAGGGGATTAACTGAATGAATGATTGAATGAATGAATGCAGTGCTGTTACCTATACCTTGAGGTGCAGAAAAGGCAGCAGTTCCTAGGGAAAAAAGAGGACAAGTGTTTATTTATGGACACACGGGACATGTTTCATTTTTTTCAGAAGTGCTATGAGACCCCAAGTGGGCTGGGAATGCTCCTGCTGAACCAAAGCAGCAGAGTGGAGATGAATGTGAAGATGAGCTGTGTCTGAACTCTACAAGGTGGGCTTTTCTGGAAACATGTATCAGTTCCATAGCCAAAGAGGGGTTAGTTCTCAGGGCAAGAAAAGTTGGATTCACTTTGAAGGAAGCAGAATGATCCCCAGCTCCAAGACTTGAAACACAACCTGTTTGACTCTATAGCATCTCATTGAAAGTTTGAAAAATCCTGCCGGTGTCCATATCAATATCTCCACAGAAAGGTAGAGAGTTAAAGGGTTTCCTAAAGGTCAACTGACAATTTAGTGGCTGATCTGGGATTAAAGGACTGGTCTCTGTTCCTTCCCAGCATTTGAGTGATGTATAAAATGTTAACTGTGCTTTATTGCTGTGATGCGCTGCATGTTTCACATGTCGTGTCTCTAAACCTCGCCTCGATGCTATAGGAGTGGTATTATTATCTTCATTGCAAGATGGCAAAATTCACGCTCTGGGAGAGATTTTGCAACAGACCTGGGGTCACAACCTGTTCAACAAAAATATGAGGGCTCCGTTTTGTGCTAAGCCTGGGGCTTCTCAGATACCAAGCAAAGCAAGTATAATCAAGAAGAAGAAATTACTGAAAGGCCTCAGTCAAAGTAAATTGTATTTTAAAGAATTTTTTTTTAAGGCAAAATAATCATTTGGTGCACTGTGGGGTTTTTTTTGTGCTAACAGGCTGAATTCCATGTAGAAATGGGAGAAGAGCCTTAATTGCTTGGAAGGATTGCAGATGTACCCAGACTCATTTTATTAATTAAGCAGGCCTGGATGCTAATTCAGTTGCTATGCACCAGAGCTCCCGGGAAATGCATGCAGAGGCAGAACCTTGAAGGAGATTTATATATAATGCAGGTGGGAATTTTAGAAGAGGAGAGGAGGAATGCGGTTGCACAACCATGTTATACAGCACAGAATCAAGTTTCTTAATAGTGTCCATGGACTGTGCTACCCCCAGCTCCACGCCAGCTGGATGGAGGACATGTAGAGGGATGTGGACAATTATAATAGTAACTATAATAGTAAGAAACTGTGTTATTTTTTTAAGATTTTATTTATTTACTCACGAGAGACACAGAGAGAGACAGAGACACAGGCAGAGGGAGAAGCAGGCTCCCTGCAGGGAGTGTGATGTGGGACTTGATCCCAGGACCCTGAGATCATGCCCTGAGCCAAAGGCAGATGCTTAACCACTGAGCCACCAGGTGCCCCTAAGAAACTATTTTTTAAAAACCACAATTCCGGACCTACGCTCTTTGTAGGAAGCCCAGCCTGCCTCAGTTTCCCTCCCCCAGTAATGATTGGGCCCGGGGGCCTCCCGCAGGCTTGCGGTCTGGCGGTGGGCACCAGCTCCCCGCTGCCCCAGTTCTCCCGAGCCGCCGCGCCGCTGCTGCTGCAGAGGCCTGCCCCGGCCTGCGGCTGGAGGCTGCCCTGCCTGCCCCGGCTGCCCCCCAGCCCCCAGGCTGCCCCGGCTGCCCCGGGGCTGCTTCGATGCGTGGCCTCCTCTGGTCCAGAGGTCACAGAAGCTCCATGCGGCTTCGGGAGATTTTAATGAAACAGCTTTTCTATTTATTTGCATTGCTGCCTGCGTTGCCCGGGGCCAGGCACCAGTCCCGGAGCCGGCGAGGGGTGGGGCTCCGCGGAGCCAGCGCTCTCCGCCCAGCCGGCAGCGATGCTTGACCCTCCCCTCCGGTTTTCTCAGGCACATCTAAATCCCGGGGTGAATGTGGTTTAGCTTCTACCCTGTGATACTCACTAAAACTAAACCCCCCCCCCCACGTGGGAGATTCCACCAGAAGGAGAACAAAGGT
Organism: Vulpes vulpes; assembly: GCF_048418805.1. Classification (NCBI taxonomy): domain Eukaryota; kingdom Metazoa; phylum Chordata; class Mammalia; order Carnivora; family Canidae; genus Vulpes; species Vulpes vulpes. Next base: position 47,767,178 of record NC_132788.1, on the reverse strand, counting down.
CAGTGTGGTCATGTGGAATCTGATTAGCACAAAGCTGCAGAAACGCACGGGTGGATTAAATGGTTCCCAAGTCACCCGGCCCCTTGGGCAGCGGGAACTGTTCTTGCCTGGTGGAATATGGGTCACTTCACTTTGCTTGCCCAGAGGGATGGGTTTAGCACCCACATTTCAAGTTGGGTTGTCCTATTGTTATTTAAAAATTATGTATATTTAAGAATGCCACTATTGCTTGAATTTAAAAGGAGAAGGGTTTTTTTTTTTAAAAGTTCATTACATTGGGTTAGAGAAGAAAATGTTGCTTTTCAAAAAACCGGGATTACTAAGGTATAATGAACATTCGTCCTCTTCAGTGTACACTCGGGTGACAAATACACACAGTTGGGTGTTAGCCACAGTCAAGGTTCCACTCCTTTCCCGCTCCAGAAGTTCCCGGTGTCCCCTGACACACCCACAACCTATACCCCAGCCCTCCACAACCATCGATCTGTTTTCTGTCCTCGCAGTTTTACCTTTTCTAGAATGTCATTTAAATGGAGTCATACACTGTATCTAGTGCTCGGCGTCTGGTTTATTTCACCCAGCACAATGCCTTTGTGATTCATCCACATTGCTCTGTGTACAGCGCCTCATTCCTTTTCACTGCTGAGCAGCGTCCCTCGTGTGGACGCTCTGCAGTTTGTATGTACATTCACCACTAGATGAATATTCAGGTTGTTTCCAGTGTTTAGCTGCAATGAACATTTGTTTACAAGTCTTGGTGAAAACACATGTTTTCACTTATCTGGAGTAAATACCTACGAGTGGGACTGCTGGGCCATTTGGCAAGTATACGCAGAAGGTTTTTTGAAGATGAGGGGAGTCTGAGAATGTTGCTGGGTAGCTTATACAGGGAGTAACGTATCAAGGCGAGGGATTTTAAGAAGCATTAGCTCAGCTCTGGGCTCTGTCCTGCCTTCCAAGGCCTGAGGTTAGTAAATTACTGCTTTGTTGGTCTGGACAATAGGGATGGGGCGGGTGTCTTTAGGGGGCTCCACCACTTATCTATGGCAGGACCTTGGGCAAGTACTTAAGTTCACTATGCTTTTCTTCCTTCCACTTTAAAATGAGCATAGCACCTACTTTGCAGAGATGGTGTGAGGATTTTCTAAACTATGCCCAGTAAAGAGTATCACACAATGCCTGCCTCAAAGCGGGTACTCAATAAACACCACCAATTTAAAGCCTAGGGGGAAATCAGAGCTACAATTTAAACTGAAAGAGATCATAGTGGAGATCATTTGTCTTTCTCAATGGTTCTGGTATTTTGAATCAAATATGCTGACCAGATGCCACTTATTCATTCAACACATATTGAGTGCCTGTTGAGTACCACGTGAGGAAAACAGGCCCATTCCCATCATTCTTATGGAGTTCACCGTCTAGTAGGAGAGTACAGGCAGTGTGTGTAATTACAAACGTTAATGAGCGCCACCAAAGAAAAGAGGACAGGGGAGAGTGTACCACAGTGCGGGCACTGCCAGCCTCACAGTGCACTGGAATACCTCGTTAGTATTTCTTTCTTCCTTTTTTTTTAATATTTAATTTTTTACTCATGAGAGACAGAGAGAGAGAGAGGCAGAAACATAGGCAGAGGGAGAAGCAGGCTGCCTGCAGGGAGCCTGATGTGGGACTGGATCCCAGGACCCCGGGATCACACCCTGAGCCAAAGGCAGACCCTCAACCACTGAGCCACCCAGGTGCCCCCCCACCCCATAACACTTTAGCATTTCTAATGTCAGCTCCATTATTGCCTATGCTTAAGAGGAAGGGAATAGCAGTCCATCCTGATGTCTTTCATTCATTTCCCCTTTATTCATTATTCATTAGCAAACGTTTGCCTGATGCCCTTTAGAATCAGGCTGCTGTCCTGGGCTCCAAGGACTCATGCACACAAGAAGTAAGACATGCTTCTCCTGCTGGAGGGTTTACGACAACGTAGAGGATGAGACCGGGATGCATGCACAGTGATAGCACCTCTTCCTGCTGGGACTGCTCCATGAAAAGGATCATGAAATTTTGATGAGTCCATGTGAGAGGAAGCTAATCACTATTTCCACTGACCCAGATTTAGCAACAGGATGATGCCGCAGGGACTGAAGGTACAAACCTGTTGCTTTGGTTGAAAGGGACCAACAGACGTGGTGGGGGGCCCTTCTCTTCAGGGCCCAAGGGAGAAGTTAAAGCCCCCTGAGGAGGAGGTGGTGGAGCAATGCAAGACCCACCATCAGTCCCCTCCCTGAAGCCAGATGGTGCTCGCCAGAGACTTCCAGAGGAAACTGAGTGTGAACAAGCAGCAGTGCTGCTGTGGAGATATGTAACATGTCTTGGAAAATAACAACTGTTTCAGAAAATTGGAAAGGCATTAACATGCTGAGAAGCCAATCCTGATGCAGGAACCAGGACCTGCTTGGCAGTCACAGGGACTAACAGATTTGCCCTTCTCTTGGGTCTCAGCCCAGCCCAGGGAAAGGCATCGACAGGCCAAGCTATAGAGTTAATGCCACCTATATGTTCCACTTTTGTCCTTACTGAGGTTTTCAGTTGCACCTACTGAATGCTTTCTGAGTGCTAGGCACAACGATCAGCCCTATGGGTAGATATAGGTTACATTGGTTTTTCAATGCCCTCAATTCCTTTGGGTACCTCTTCCTCACCACTACCCTCCCCCCCCCCCCCAATCATGTGATGCCATGGAGCTATCCATCACAAGTTCATACCTTCCTAGTTGGGACATGGCCAGGACATTTAGGATCCATCATTCTATTCCTTTCTCTGGTGGCCAAGATTGGTCTTGGAGTGGTCATGTAACCCAACCTGGACTGGTTGCAGACTTTTTCTGCAGATGTGATAGCTTTGTGGTGAACTACTGTACTGAACCACATATCCTAAAATTTCCTTTCCAGTATGTTTTCAGACAGGTCAGGCTATAAGAGACATTCTTTTGAGAGATGTGAAGGACAGAAGGGAAGCAGTAGCCATTTTGTAGCATATACATGCCTTCTCCCTGTTATTCACTCAAACACTAATTTGGGTGCTGCTATAAAGGGATTTTGCAGATGTAATTAAAGCTGATCAGTTGACTTTAGGTTGAGGACACTATCCTGAGTTGGCCTAATTTAATCAGTTGGGAGTCCTTAAAAAAAGGTTTAGGCCTTCCCTGGACAATGGCTTGTACTCATGCCTGTTGCATCCAGCCCACTTCTGAATTTCCACTCTAAGGGTCTGCTCTCTGGATTTCTTATGTGCTTAGCCAGCCAATTCCTCATGATAAATCTCAAGGGGTGTGTGTGTGTGTGTGTGTGTGTGTGTGTGTCTGTGTGTGTGTGTGTGTGTGTGTGTACTAATGATTCTGCTCCCCTGGTTGAACTCCGACCAGTACAACAAAAGACAGGGTTTTATGTTTGGATTATTATTGTGCTCTGCTAGTTGTTCCAAGTATTTGTTTCCTTCTCCTGTTATACTAGGACTTGTGATTTTTAGCTAGGCTCACTGCCACCCTGAGTTTCAAAAGTCAAAAGGTAGATATTGATGCAAGAAAAGTAAGACAAATAGCCACAGAAACATTTGTACACTGATATTTATAGCAATTTTTAAAAAAAATATAGCTAAGAACTAGAAAAAACCAAATTGTGCATCAAGTCATAAATGGATAAATGGATCATGTACATCCATATAATGGGATATTACCCAGTAATAAAAAAGGAACAATAACCATCCACAAAGCAACATGGATGAATCTCAAAAGCATTCAAAAGCTAAGTGAAAGAAACCAGTCACAAAGGCCACATATTTGCAAATCATATATCTGATAAGAAAACTTGCAAATCATATATCTGATAAGAAAACTGCATCCAGAATATCTACATAACTCTTACTATGCAAAAATAAAGACATGGAACCTAATGGAAAAGTAGGTCCAATAAAATCTGAAGATGATCAACAGCAATAGTCATTAGAAAATGCAACTTAAAGCCACAATGAGATATTATTTGTAGCCCCACTAGGATGGCTAAAATTAAAAAAAAAAAAAAAGACAGACAATAACAGGTGTTGGCAAGGATGCTGAGATCCTGAGAATGGAACTTCTGGGAGACGAATACCTTTATGAGATCTTTTATACTTCAGAAGAGGAGCGACTCTGGAGGAGAAGTCCACAGGCAGCTGCTTTAGGTGCTGCTAAGTGGTAAAGGAGGATCCAGACCAATACACAGGGCTATGAACTGACCAGGTCATCAATGCCCCCTATAATAGCCCCACTGGCTGCACCACACCACCGTGACTTGCAGGCTTGGGTAGAGAAGTAGGGAGAAGAGCTTGAAGGAGTCATAGGAATGAGGCAGGCTCTTTAGGAGGACCTGGATGTATTTCTGGGTACAAAAGACTTCCCCAGGGAGTGCAGTGCAGTGGGAAGAGGCTGAGAGCCCAGGAGGATGGGGTGGGCTGGGTGAGGATGAGGGCCTATGGTCCTTTCCCTGAGCTACAACCCTTTCTCCTCTTTCTCCAGTTAAAATGAATAACAGGCATCTTTGCTCAGGATATTAGAAAACTTAGTTTCTCGGGCTAAGAGCCCTTTGGGATGATAGCAATAATTGTAACTGGTTTATTAGTGGTATAACTCATTGGATAGAAGCATGAAATAGTTTTATTCTTTCCAATAACTGGTCCTTGATAAAGTCCATGTTGAACTCTCCTTTCTAACTAAAGACCAGGTGCCCTCATCACACCAATCTGACCACATCCCATTAGTTTCCATCACTTTTGGCTACTAAAACAGTTCCATATTGGCATTTAAAGCTTAGTTTTTATGATTAAAATGTCCTCTTTCTTGAACTAGGGCTATCACTGCTTTGAGAGGAGGAGGCAGTGTGATCTGGCTCTGAGACGCTTGCCTTCCAGTAAGAGCTGGCTTCCAGACTGTTGTGCAAGAAGGAGGTAGAGTCTCCCTAGGTGACTGTCATGGTGGCATGTGCACCTGGCCTTGCATGGCTCAGTCTGGTTCCATCTGCTCTGCAGGCAGCTGAGGTGGTTACCTCCACATAGGCAGTGTGGGGGTTCTTGGAGAAATGTTCAGTTAAATCTCCATCCCTGAAAATAGTTCAGTTCCACCAGCAATGCCTATCTCCAGCCCCCGCTCCAGATGTGGTGATTCATTGTCCTTGAAATGTCCCTGGTTCTCAAGCCTTTAATAAACATTGTGCTCCTTCATGGCCATAGAAGCCACTGGGCTCCTCTTCCATAACCTACAACAGCCATGAATGTTCACTTCATAGCCCAGGTTGGGATTCCTAAGGAGCAGTGGTGTCAGATAAAATATGCCCAATATATTAAAAAATTATTCATTGTTCTTCTGAAATTCAAATTTACCTGGGCATCCCCATAGCTTTATTTGCTAAATCTGGCAACTGCAATAGAAGCAAACTCTGAGGTGGAGATTTGCATGCAGAAAGTTCATGGGGGAGTGCTCTGGGGATTGATGCCTGTGGGGGAGCAAAGCCAGCAGAAGTGGGCAGAGAAAAAGTTGAACTGAGATGCAGTCACAACAAAGACCTCAACCCACCCTCCAGGGAGCTCTGGAGCTGGGTAGATCCTTCAAAATTGCCCCACATTGAGGGAAGAGTGGCTGGGGCTTTACACCCCCCAAATGAGCCATCGCTGGATGTGGGCCGAGCCTGGACGGTGTCACCTTGGGCAGGGCAGTGCTCTCCAGCAAGGTCAAATCTGGCATGAGGTTCAGCTGAGAGCTGTAAGCCCCCAGCCAGTCCAGCACATAGAAGCCACCCCTGGCTGTCAGGGGGAAACCAGGTGCCTTAGGAACTCACTGCACAGAGGTTTCACCTCCATCAAACAGCACCTAGTGGCAGCAGAATTTGGGTTCTCACGGGGGCAAAGGGCAAGAAGCCACAGGAAGAAAAAACTGCGCTGCGGAGCCTGGGCTGTTGTGCGAGGCCGCCGACGCCCTTCGCCGGCAGCGATGGATGTAAGCGCGCACAGCTGGGTCTAAGAGCATGACGTGTCTGTACAGGTTGACGACCTCTGCAGGTTTCCCAGGGGGGCTCCGTCCGACTCCTTCCCGGCTAACGGGGGTGTGCCGGGGCTCGGGTGCTGGAAGCGGGGCGCTGCAGCCCTGCCCGGCCCCTGGCTCTTGCCCGCGGCGCCCCTGGCTGGCTTCAGCTACGGTCTCCCAGGGGCCTCCCCTCTGGCTCCTGGAATGCCCCGCTCGGCTGCCTGCACCCTGCGGGCTCGGCACATCACCCCACCGCCCTCGCAGGCGGCCGCACCGCAGCCTTTCCGACCCCTTTACCTGGGACCCACGCACCCACCTAGGGCGTCGCACTGGGCGGCTGCTGGGGCAACGCCCACAGACTGCGGTGCAGAGTCCGAGGGGACCCCCCCCCCCCCCCCCCCCGGGTTGGCTGTCCTTCCACAGCCACTCGGCGGCCCTCGTCTCCAGACAGCTCCCCCTCACTCCTCCAGGTTCCAGTCCCTCCTCCTCCACCTGCCGCCACACAGAAGGTGGGGAGGCCCTCAGAGGAGGCTGCCCAGCTCAGGCACACCTCTGCATTCTCGCCTGCCCCCCCTGTCTCAGATGAGGATGGGCCCTCCAGGTCGGAGAGTCCTCCTTCCATCTGGACTCCCAGTCCTCCCTCTTCCCGTATCCTCAGTCTCCTGCTACAATGGTTTCCTCTCTTACCAAATCACTTCCTTTCTGCTGGCTCTGTCTATTCTCATGCATAAATGTACTTAAGATCCTACACGACTGTAAAGGAAATTACCCACCGCCCCTAAACCTCCAAGAAGTATCACCGGGTCCTTGTCCTGTTGGCACTCAAACTACCGGAGAATAGGCTATGGGTAAACTTCCACTGCCACATGCTCCACTTACAATTCAAGCCTCAGAAACATGCCACCTGGGCAGCCCTGGTGGCTCAGCGGTTTAGCGCCGCCTTCAGCCCAGGGTGTGATCCTGGAGACCCAGGATCAAGTCCCATGTCAGGTTCCCTGCATGGAGCCTGCTTCTGTCTGTGTCTCTGCCTCTCTCTCTCTGTGTCTTTCATGAATAGATAAAATCTTAAAAACAAAACAAAACAAAAAGAATGTGAAGCATTAAAAAAAAGAAAAGAAAAGAAAAGAAAAGAAAAGAAAAGAAAAGAAAAGAAAAGAAAACATGCCACCTGCTCCAACCCCTTCCCTGCAATGCCTACCTACATTGTGACCCATTTCAATCTTACTGGACCTCACTCCAGTTCTTGGTTCTGTTGACGGTTTTCTCCTTGAAACTCTTCTCAGGCTGCTCTTCCTCAGCTTCCCCCGTGGGCGTCTGATTCCTTGGTGTTGTAAGGGTTCCCTTTTCGTTCGTTCTCTTCTCTCTCATCCTCGTTGCTTCTCTCTCTGGTCATGCTCAAGTGGTTTAATCCCTTCTGAGCAGGCCCATGACTCCCAAAGCATTATCTTCCCCAGCCAGCCATCTCCTGGGGGCTCCAACCAGATCTGAAGCTGCCTCCTAGGCTCTTCCCTGAATTTCCTGGGTGGAAAGAGGGAATCCTCAACCTTTCACAGCTAAACCCATGGAGTTTCTCTAGACAGGTCTGCAAGCTAAGTGCATGTACCACTTTCTACCAATAGGTTTATAACCAGAAACCTAAGAAATATATTTGATTCTTCCTTCTTTCTCCTTCTGTATCCAGTCTGGAAAGAAAATGAGTATACAAGACACTTGGCAACCACCTCTGAGGGCAAACAAGATTAAACTTTGAATTTCTTAGGCAGTATTCTTATGAGTTTGCATCTAAGCACTCATTAGCAAGATTTGTTCATTCCTTTATTCTTTCCCTCACCTGTTTATTCAGCCACAAACCAGAGCTGAGTGTCTTCCAGGGCCAGTACTGTGCTCGGCATGGTCCAGAGTGGGGGATGAGAAGTGACTGCTAATGGGTACATGGTTTCTTTCCAGAGTAATGAAAAACATTTACTTTTTTTAATTTTTAAAAAATTTATGCATGAGAGACACAGAGAGGCAGAGACATAGGCAGAGAAAGAAGCAGGCTCCCCAAGAAGAGCCTGATGTGGAACTCGATCTCAGGACTCCAGGATCACACCTGAGCCGAAGCAGATGCTCAACCACTGAGCAACCCAGGCGTCCCATGAAAAATATTTTAAAATTAGATTGTAATGATACTTGCACAAACCTGTGCATTTCACAGAAAACATTGAGTTGTATATGTGTGGATTATACCTCAATTTTTAAATTGGCTCCTTGTCTTCTAATGTTTGAGTTGTAAGAGTTATTTGTATATTCTGAATGCAAGTTCCTTATCAGATATGTGATTTGATGATATCTTCTCTCATTCTATAGGCTGTCTTTTTACTTTCTTGATGGTATCATTTGCAACTCCAAATGTTTCTTTGATGTAGTTTTAAGTTATCCATCTATCTGTTTATTTATTTATTGTCACTTATGCTTGTGATGCCATGTCTAGAAAACTATTACCTAATCCAGGGTCATGAAGACTTACTCCTAAATTTTCTTTTAAGTGTTCTATAGTTGTAGTTGCTTTTCCACTGAGGTCTGTGATTTCATTTATTATGTGAGGTAGGGATCCGATTTTATTCTTTTCCTCATTGAATTGTCTTGGCATCCTTGCTGAAAAGCGATTTACTGTAAATGTATGAATTTATTTCTGGACTATCAATTATATTCCATTTTCTCTATATCTATCCTTATGCTAGTACCACATAGTCTTGATTACTCTTTGTTACAAGTCTTAAAGTTGGGAAGCATGAGTCTCACAAGTTCTTTCTTATTTTTCAAGGTCGTTTTGACTATTCTGGGTAGCTTGAACTTTCATATGAATTTTAGGATCAGCTTGTCACTTTCTGTAAAGAAGCCAACAGCTCCTAGAAGATAACAGTAGAAAACCTACATGACCTTGGGTATGGTAATAACTTTCTAGATACAACACCAAAGGCATGAAGTATATAATTGGTAAACTGAACTTCATTAAAACTAAACACTTCTGGGTAGCCGGGGGCAGGGGGTGCTTGGCAGTTTAGCACCATTTTCAGCCCAGGGTGTGATCCTGGAGAGCTGGAATAGAGTTCCACGTTGGGCTCCCTGCATGGAGCCTGCTTCTCCCTCTGCCTGTGTCTCTGCCTCTCTCTCTCTCTCTCTCTTTCTCTGTCTCTCATTAATAAAAAAATTAAAAATCTTAAAAAAAAACTAAACACTTCTGCTTTGTGAAAGACAGTGTTAAGAGAATGAAAAGACAAGCACAAACTAGGAGAAAATATTTGCAAAAACCACATCTGATAAAGGACTGTCACCCAAAATACACAAAGAACTCCTAAAACTCAACAATAAACAAAAATAACTCAATTAAAATATGAGTCACAAACCTTAAGAGATGCCTTACCAAAGTAGATACACAGATGGCAAATAAGCGTAGGAAAGGATGCTCCACTTCCTTTCAATGTCCTCAGGGAAATACAAATTAAAACAATAGTGAAATATCACTATATGTCTATTAGAGTGGTCATAATATGGAACGCTGACAACACCAAATGCTGGCAAATATGTGAAGCAACAGGAACTCTAAATTGTCGCTGGTGTGAATGCAAAATGGTACAGAAATTTGGAAGACAGTTTGGCAGTTTCTTACAACTAAACATACTCCTATTGTACAATCCAGCAATTGCACTCTCGGTATGTACTCAAAGGAGTTGAAAATTTACATCTATACAAAAATGTGCAGATGGATGTTTATAGCAGCTTTCTAATAATTGCCAAAACCTGGAAGCAACCAAAAAATATCCTTCAGTAGATGAACAGATAAATAAAATGTGGTACATTTAGACAGTGCAGTATTATTCAGTGCTAAAAAGAAATGAGCTGTCAAGCCATGAAGACTTGGAGGAACTTCAAATACATATCACTAAGTGAAAGTAGCCAATCTGAAAAGGTTACATACTATATGATTCCATCTATATGACATTCTGAAAAAGGCAAAGCATGGAGACAGTAAAAAGCTCAGTGGTAGGGAGTAGAGGTGGGAAGTCATGAATAGGTAGAGTACAGGATTTTTAGGGCAGAGGAAATATTCTCTATGATACTATAATAGTACATACATAATATTATACATCTGTCCAAACCATAGGATGTATAATGCCAAGACTGCACTATAGTGTAAACTATGGATTTTGAGTGATTATGATGTGTCATTGTAGGTTTGTCAGTTGTAGCAAATGTACCACTCTGGTGAGAGATGTTGACAGTGGGGGAGGCTATGTGCATGCAGGGCAGGGAATGTATGTACCTTCCCTTCAATTTTGCTGTGTACCCAAAACTGCTCTAAATTTTTTTTTTTGTAAAAAAAAAAAAAAAGAAGAAGAAGAAGAAGGAAAAGAAGCCATGAGGAATTCGGTGGGTATTGTATTACAGCTGTAAATCAATTTTGGGAGTATTACTGTCGTAATAATATCAAACCTTATAATTCACGAATGTCTTTCCATTTATTTAGATCTTTAATTCCTTTCAACAATGTTTTGCAGTTTTCAGTATACATGTGTTGTATTATTTTTCTAAATTTATACTTAAGTATTGTTAAACTTATATTTAAGTATGCTATTATTTTTTTAAAGATTTTATTTATTTATTTATTCATGAGAAAGACACAGAGAGAGAGAGAGAGAGGCAGAGACACAGGCAGAGGGAGAAGCAGGCTCCACGCAGAGAGCCCGATGTGGGACTCGATCCAGGGTCTCCAGGATCATGCCCTGGGCTACAGGCGTCGATAAACCGCTGCGCCACTGGGGCTGCCCAAGTATGCTATTATTGTAAATGAAGTTGCTGTCTTAACTTTATTTTCAAATTGTTCATTACTGGTGTATAGGAATGCAACTGATTTTTGTACATTGAGTATTTTTTAAAGATTTTATTTTTTTGTTTGGCAGAGAGAGAGGGACTGAGAAAGAGGGCACAAGCAGGGGGAGTGGCAGGCAGAAGGAGAAGGAGAAGCAGGTTCCCTGCTGAGCAGAGAGCCTGACTTGGGGCTCGATCCCAAGACCATGGGATCATGACCCAAACCAAAGGCAGATGCTCAACCAACTGAGCCACCCAGGTGCCCCACATTGAGTGTTTTTATAATGAAGGAGTGTTGGATTTTGTCAAATGTTTTGTCTGTCTATCGAAATGATCATGTGTTTTCTGTTCTTTATTCTATTAACATGTTTTTTTTTTATAACATAGATTTTTTTTTTTTATATGTTGAGCCAACCTTCCATTCCCAGAATAAATTCCACTTGGTCATGGTATATAATCCTGTATACATGTTGCTGGATTTAGTTTACTAGTACTTTGATAGGGTTTTTGCATCTGTATGGAAAAGGGATATTGGTCTGAGTTGGTTTTCTTTTCGACTTATGATGTCTTTGGCTAGATGTGGTATCAGGGTAGTTCTGTGACATCCTTGCCAAAAATGCATAACTGGAACTCAATATGAGGATATCAGACATATCTAAATTAAGAATGACTCTGCAAATCAACTGGTTAGCACTCTTCAAAAGTCTGAAGGCCGTGAAAGAAAAGGGAAGCCAGAAAAAAATGGGCTATAATAAAGGCAACTAAGTTGACATGACAAGCAAATGTAAGATGTACTACTAGATGAGAAACTGGAACACACAAATGACATCAGTGGGACAATTATTGAAACTTGATGTGGGCATGTAGATTAGATAATAACATTGGATCAATGTTATTTTCCTGACTTTGATAACTGTACTATTTCCTGTAAAATGTTAACATTTGGGGAATTCTTTTATTAGTTTCCCAACTTTCTTATGTCTGAAATTATTACAAAATGAGGAGTTAAAGATTACCCCCCAAATTTGTAAGTGTATGTGTATGAGATGCCATTGGTTCAAAGAGGTGGAGAATGTTTGAAAGCCAGGGAAGCATGAACACCAAGGCTTGGTGTCTAGTATTTCTGGCACCTGTAAGTGGCTGAGTGTTTCTGGAACCCAGAGTGTGAGAAAGGGGATGGGACCAGTGGCAGAGAGGATATCCTGAAGGCTATGGGAAGTCATGAGTCTCTGGACAGAGACGCAATCAGATGAGCTTTTTGACAGATGATTTGACCAGCAGGGATGGATAGGTAATAATGTAGGAGACAAGGGGGAAGCAAAAGTGAGGAAGTGATAGAAATGGAAAACAATACAAAGATTCTTTGTGAACTTGCCCAATGGCATTATAGTCTCCATGGTTTTATTGTAGATTTTTTAAAAAAAATCTAATATTGGAAGGGCACCTGGCTGGTTCAGTCGGTTAAGCATCTGATTCTTGATTTAAGCTCGGGTCAGGATCTTAGGATCTTGATCTTAGGATTGAGCCCCAAATTGAGCTCCACACTTAGCATGGAATCTGCTTGTCCCTCTCCCTCCTCCTGCTTGCATGCTCACTTTCTCTCTGTTTCAAATAAATGAAATCTTTTCAAAAATTTAAAACAAAAAAATTTTTATTAAAAAAATCTAATATTGGAAAGAAAGAAAAGCTATAATGATGTCTGTATCTACAACAATAACAATCTTCAACCTCCAATTCGATCTCAGAGAACCGAGGAATGTGCTTGGGTGGGAATTAAAATGAAATGTGGACCTTAAATGAAGGGAGGGCAAAGAGGAGTTTCTTCATCATGCTAAAGATATCTGGCTAAAGGGTCTGGTGATCCAATCTTTAGGAGGTATAGTTTCTTTCTTTGGGGTTGGAGGATTCCCACACTGGCCTCCAGGAGAGACGAGAAAATTTCTGTCAATGGAAAGTTGAAGCAAACTGCATGATGACTTTGAGGAAAACAATTTTGACCAGAGAACTAAGAAGCTAAAAGGGAATGACAATCTGTAATGGGAAGTGGGGACAGGGAGGAAGAGAAGAAGCGGGGTGCTGTCACCTTTCCAGCCAGTTCCTTAGAATTCTAGGGACACCAGCCACTTTATCGGGGTGTCTGGTATACTTGCAAAAAGGGAGGGGAAGGTTGAAATAAGCTCACATACCATATGGCATCACTCTGCCATATTAGAAATGTTTACATCCGAGAATTATTTTTTTCACCAGCATTATTCCAAGGTTGTATTGTATGACATTGACAAGTTGGCAGCAGTGAGTTGTGGGGTAAACTGGATGCTAATATGGGACCTTCCCCCCGCCCCCTCTGGGGGGAAAATAAAAGAACTGGCAAAAGGAAGGCAGTTCTAAAAAGAGGATCTCCACAGGTTGGCAGTTACGGATTCTAGCCCCTGGCCAGGGGAGGTGGGGAGGCGGGGGCCAGTGTGACCCTGAGGCCAATCAATCCACTTGGGTCATAAGGAATTGGTAGCTGGCAGCCCAGTGATCACACCTTGACTCTATTGAATCCTTTTAGGTACAGAATGTTCTAGGAAAACCTACAGTCAAGTACTGAGTGATGAGGACATGATCCAGGTGCAGGGCACAGGCAGGAGACAGTGAGAGCCTACACGGCTTGGTGGGTGGAGCCCCTGCACCTGACTTTTGATTGAGTGGTGGGTAAGTGAGACTCAAAGGGCATGATCAGTGGTACCAAATCCTTCTGCCAGGAGACATGGAGACTAAAAGATATCCAACAGATGTCTTACTGAGCAGTGCTTGAAGACTGTATAGGTTTCCTGTGGCTGCTATAACAAACTGCCACAAACTTGGTGCCTTAAAACAACACACATCGATTTTCTTATAGTTCTGGAGGTCAGAGGTCCAAAATCAGTCTCTTTGCAGTAGAGGCAAAGTGTCAGCAGGGCTGGGTCCTCTGGAGGCACTAGCAGGGAAATCTCTCGCTTGCCTCTTCCAGTTTCTAGAGGCTGCTCATGTTACTTGGCTAGTGATGAAATTGGCCACTTTGGTGTTGGCTTCCACTATCACAGTGCCTTTTCCTCTTCTGTGTCAAATTTCTTTCTGTGCAGCTTTTATAAAGATACTCGTGCTTTTAGGGTCCATCCAGATAATCCAGAATAACCTCCCAATCCCAAGATCTTTAACTGAATCATGTCTTCAAAGTCCCTTTTGCCATGTGAGGTCACATCCACCAATTCCAGGGATTAGGATGTGAATGTCTTTGGGGGCCATTACTCAGCTTCCCACAAAGATCTTGGTGAGAACAGTTTCCTCACAGCAGAGGAAACAGGGGTGTAGCAGCAGAATGTAGAGGGCCGATATTGGCTGGGACCCTGGCTGGATGACTCATTTGAGACTGTGTGGGAGATATAGGGGTGGGAAAAGCCAACACATGGGAATGGACTAAAGAATAGGAGTGTGCAGGGGAGAGGAGAAATTAGAAGTCACAAAAGATGACTCTTGATTTTTGGTTCAGGTTATGATCTCAGGGTCCTGGGATTGAGCCCCGCATGGAGCCCTACTCCCATGTCCAGCCCCACCTCAGGCTCCACACTAGGTGGGGAGTCTGAGGATTGTCTTTCTTCTTCTCCCTCAGCTCCTCCCCTTCCTTATGAGTGCTCTCTCTCTCTCTCTCTCTCAAATAAATAAATCTTTAAAAAAAAACAAAACAGAGGAGTCACAAAAGGCAGAGGAGAATAGGAGAGAATACGCTGGGAAGTTTGGTGAGGAGAGAGATTCTAGAAAGGAGAGGTCAATATCAGCAAGCACCACGGAGAGGACAAGAGATGGATGGTAAAGTCTCCTCTACCTTGGCAATCAGAGGTTATCGTCGGTAAACTGCTGGGGCAGGGGCAGTTACAGGGTCTGGTATAGGAGCTGAAGATGTGAAGACAGGGACATCGATTATTTTTGAAGAGTTTGATTAACATGAAAATGGGAGCAGGAGATCCCTGGATGGATGGCTCAGTGGTTCAGCGCCTGCCTTTGGCCCAGGGCGTGATCCTGGAGCCCTGGGATTGAATCCCGCATCAGGCTCCCTGCATGGAGCCTGCTTCTCCCTCTACCTGTGTGTCTCTGCCTCTCTCTGTGTATGTCTCTCATGAATGAATGAATGAAATCTTTAAAAAAAAAAAAAAAGACAAAATAAAACGGGAGCAAAAACCACAGTCTGGGGATAAGGATGAAGAACCCCAGACTGTTGGGAGTGTAGGCAACACCAAAGCATGTGAGAACACTGCCCACCCTCTCCAGCCTTCTGAGCTAACAAAGACATCGATGGATAAGTTATGGTTCTGAATGACTCTACCCTAACTGTGAAGATACTCTACTGCTTGGTTTCCTTCCTTCCTTCATCCTTCCTTCTCTTTCTTTCTTTCTTTTTCTTCTTTCTTTCTTTCTTTCTTTCTTTCTTTCTTTCTTTCTTTCTTTCTTTCTTCTCTTTCTTTCTTCTTTCTTTTTTCTCTTTCTTTCTTCTTTCTTTCTTTCTTTCTTTCTTTCTTTCTTTCTTTCTTTCTTTCTTTCTTTCTTTCTTCTTCCTGAGATATTAGGAAACAGCACGTGTGTAAGCCTGACCCTCCAGAGACAGGATGAGATGACACCCTTTTCTCTGGGGAAAGAAGCTGTTAAGTCAGGAAAGAGCTATTTTGAGACTAAAAACTCATAGCCATGCCACTACATGGGCAAAACACCTTTCTTTCTCCTTCTGAACTACCTTTTCTTTTAATTGGCAAGGTCATGGCAGATGTTTGAAATGCAACTTCGCTCATTCATCTGGAGGAATCACAATAATTTGATGTTGCCGTCCTGGGTTCAGCTTTCAGTGTGCCTTTTAAAAACTGAAACAACTCTCATTTTTTTTTTTTTTTGTTTTAGTTTTAGTTTTACAATCCTTTCTCTTTTTCCCCAAGGCTCATCTCTCTGGTTCTTGGAAAGGTCTTCCATGGGTTATGGTGGTTTGTATTGTACCTTTCTCCTGCTTCTTTGCTCTCTACTCCTTTTACCTCAGCCCCTCACACCTACACTCCTGCCACCTTGCTGCCTTCTATTGTCTCCCATTTGGATAGAGAGAAGCTGCTCCCTGGTATCTGAAACAGTCTCCTGAGCCAAAGCCCAAAACACCCCAGGAGGGCTCTAGAGTCCCTGCCTTCACTGCACTGGGGTAGGGAAGCCCTAGGCCAGCCAGGGCTCATACCCAACACAGACAAGGTGAAAATCCTCAACTGCCCAGAGGCTGCAGAATCCCAGAAACACATTTGGGTCTGTCTTGGTGAAAGAAAATGATACTCCTGCGGCAGGTGGTACTGTTTTGGGGAACATTTTAATGTGCAATTTAGAGTGCACATTTTACACACAGCTCAGACAGAAATAATCAGGTTAATGTGTGTCTGCACTGTCATGTGGTCAGGCTGTAGGTGAGAGCAGATTTACACAGTGAAATCAAAAGGAAATAGCAGGAGCCGTCTTCTGCTACATTCCATGTCAATAAATGGCCACGCGATGGAGGGGTCCCAACACGACTCTCTGCTCCCTTTTATTCCTTCCCAGAAAGTTCTTGAGTTTGAAAGAAAATTAGTTTCCAAGGTGCTTGAGTGCATTTGATAAATACGGATTTTTATTAACATGTAAACAAAAGCTACATAAACAGATGCCTGACAGCAAGTAAGCTCAGTGTCGGGGAGACTTTCTTAAAATGAAGTGGAAGGAAATGTATAGGAATTCCTGAGCAGATGTTTTGGTTCAAGAAGACATCCTGCTTCTCTGATGTCTGCTACAGAAGATGGTCAAGCCAAAGAGCTTAATTTCTTTGGCATTGGGCACTGGTCATTGTGTGTTTTGTTCATGGCAAAGGGGGTTGTTTTCTGGGGGGGGGGGTAAGATGTTAGGGGAACAACGGGCTAGACTGTCAGCACATTTGTCAGAAAGTTCAACCTTCAAATGGAAGAATTGCATCAAGGGCTATTTTTTAAGCAAAAACTCCATTGAAAGTATCTCCCTGCAAACACATCAAGAAGTAGAAGTTCTCTCAGTCAAGCCATGATGCAGATCTGCCCACAGGGTAATATTCAAAATATGTGTGTGTCACTCTTTGGCTCCCTAAGGAAATGAATCAGTGCAGACTTTGCAAAAGCAGCTGTATTGAGCCTGCAAGTCACCTCGGCCACAGCCTTCAGAGTTGGAGAAAAGAACTTTCGAGATTAAAGGGTAGCATTTTCCCTCTGAAATGGAATAATTGTGATGTGGGATTTGCTTTTTCCCCCCCAAGTTTTGAAGAAAAACAATGTTCTTCCTGCTGTGATGAATTTATTCGGGAGGTTTGAAAGCAAAGCTGAGTCCCGAGAGGAGCAGGACCCTGAGTCAAGAGGGTGAAGGCCAGGTTTTCAGCACATGTGTTCTCATTTATCAAGGGGCGGCGCTCGGTGTGAAGGGGGAAAATACCCAGGGTGAAAAGATTCAAGGGGATCAAATTATTTTTCCATTTGTCTCAGAAGGAAGGGAAGAGAGGGAATAAAAGAGGGAAGGAAAATCATTTCATTATGTGGTAATCAAATGCAATGTGGGCTGGTCAGCGAGTGGCGACTTTATTTTTCAGAGAAGCTCACTCTGGGGTGTCCCGAGCCTCCCATGGTGAGGCTGTGTCTGTGGAATTTGAAAACAGGAGGAGACAAGAACAGAAGTTGCAGGGATGTCTACACTTGTCATGTCTCACATGACCTCGTGGCTACAGTCCCTTCCTCGCCCCACCTGGATGAATCGATTGGAGGCAGAAGAGGGAGAGGAAAGCTGCTAAGTTGCACACGGGCTGCAAGCGAGGCATTTCACATGCATTCTGTCCCCTGCACTAAACCTGCCAAGTGGATACTATTGGCCCTAGGGTAGAGCTGAGCAAAACGTTTCAGCATCCTGTGGGCCCTGCTCAGTGCCACCGCTAGGAACGGGGGGTGGGGGGGGTGGGGGGGGGGACACCCCCCCCCCCCCCCCCCCCCCCCCCCCCGCCGCTGTCAGGGTGGAGGTCTTTGTAGTGGTCCCACACCGCCCTCCGGCGGGCTGGCCCCAGCATGTGAGCTGCGGGTTTGGAGGTCTGTTTGGCATCGCAAGACAAGGGCCCCACCAATCTGCCTCCACCTCTTAAGGCCTTCTAAGCAAGGGGAATCAATGGTTAAGTGAGTGTACTCACGGGTGGGAGTGAAGACCCGCCCCGTAGGACTTAACGGCCGGAAGCTGTGCCTCCAGGACCTGGGGGGGCAGAATGGCGCCAGTGTCAGGGGCTCTCTAACCCACCCTCGATTACACGGATAGGGAGGGCCGGGGTTCAGCACCCACGGGTGGTGGGCCCGGGGTCTCTAGCACACCACACCGGCTGACGGTCAGTTGCTTCGCCTGCTGAAGAACGCAGCTGGGGCGGGAGAAGCCTGGGTCCCGAAGCTATTCAACCTTCCTGTTCCCACGCCCTTATCACGGGAGCAGTACCCCAACCTAGAGAAGTCCACCCCACATCTCCCAAAGGCCTCTGTCTCAAGTCCTCCCACAGAGCGAGGGCCGCTCATGAGATTCCTGATGGGTGCCATGACGTCCCGAACTCCTCAGGAGGGTCACAGATTGAGCTTCACCTTGCCCGGGCCCCACCTTGCCTGGGCCGCTGGGGCGGGGGCAGCATGTGCTCTGGACTCAGGCTCCCCAGAGCTATGAGGAGGGAGGGATAGGGCCGCAAGCTGAGGCTGCTGCAGAGTTTTGAAATGCATGTCTCCTACTTTTATGTTTAAATGTGGGCCTATTGTTTTCTTCAGATAATAATAAATAGAGTTAGGAATGAGGAAGACACATAGGGAAAGAGGAAGGAAGGGCAGGTGGCAGTCATGTCAAGTAAAATTCTCCAAACTCAGTTCCAGGGGGGATAGACACGGTTCTGTGGCAGTTGTATTTTTCTCCGTGAGAGTGAGAAGAGCAGATCAGACACCAGGAGGCCTCATGGTGGGGAGCAAGCACGGCCCTGCAGGCCAGTTCCAGCCTCTGCCAAGGGGCCAGCTCCGGTGATGTGAGGAGTGGATGGGGCAGATTTTGAAAAGAAATCAAGAGCATCCTGAAATGCAATCGCCAAGGGACTGGGGAGATGAGATCGTTGGTGTGAAGGCTCAGGGCCTGTGGTCCTTCCTGATGTGTGGGAGCCCAGGCTGAGGACACAAATGTAATCTGCCCTGTCCCTTCTACCCAGCCAGTGCAGAGGAAGGTGACTTCTGTTCACAGGCCCACAATAGTCAGGAGGTGTCCCTGACCTGTAGCAAATGGCCCCAAACCACAGGTTTGTTTTGTCTAGAACTTTCTCCTTGAAGTAGCAGAAAGAAATGTTTGGAAAGAAGAGGCAATGAGAGTAACAGCTTGTGACCAAACTTAGGCACATGTCACAGCCAGTTAGACGAGGGGCACCTGGAAACCCTGCAGTCAGGTTAGGGGTGATCCCTGCAGTCCTACTCACAGACAGACAAAACAGCCCACCCCTGTTCAAAGACAGACTCTCTCCCAAGGACGACAGGGTGTGAACTGCCTAAGGATACAATGGGTCTCAGAAGAGTTAAGGTGCTCCAGGTCACAGGAGGATCAGGGTGCAGTAGAACATGTGCACCCCAGCATCAGGATGATGGAGCCCCACAATTCAGTTCCATATTGAAAAACATGGTAGATCGAAAAAGAGACAGGCCTGAGTACAAATCCATAGCCTCTGTCACCTTACTGGTTAGGTGACCTCCAGAATTTTAGCCAGTGGTTCCCCATCTATGAAGATAGAAATAGTAACCCCTGCCTCTGGGATTGATGTATGGATTAAATGAGACAGCATATACAATTACTTAAATAGTCATCACCTTGCAATTATTAATATCATTATGCAGATGGGAATCAACTAAGGAAGATTCATAAAGGCAGCAGCCTTGCTCAGAGTCAGTCAGAGGAAGGTCTAGGGTTTGAGCTCTAGGTCTACTGTGGTAGCAGCTTCCAAAATGGCGCCAATGATTCCTACCTCCCTGAGGTCACATCCTGCGTAATCTCCTCACGTGTTGTATCCCTAGGTACTGCAGAAGTTACAGTATGTCATAGGATTAGGTTGTAAGAGTCTGTGGCTCAGACTCAGTGGAATGTGGCGCCAGGAGAGGGTGGAGGAAACTGGGAGGTTCCTCAAAGATGCAAAGTTTCAGTTATACAAGGTGAATAAATTCTGGAGATCTAACAAACAAGATGGTGATGATAGTTAACAGTATTACACTGTATGTTTGAAATTTGCTAAGAGAGTAGATCTTAGGTGTTCTCACCACACATATACATACAAGGTAACGATGTTAGATATTGTTATTCATTGTGGTGATTATTTTATAATATTTACATATATCAGCATATCAATTTGCACACCCTAAATACATACAGTTTTAATTTGTCAATCATCGTTTAATAAAGCTGGAGAAAAGAGTCTGTGGCTTCCATCTTGGCTCTGTCTTGGTCACTTGCTCTGGGGGGAAGCCAGTCCCCATGTCCTGAGGATGCTCAGGTTGCCCACAGAGGCCCACACGGTGGTGAGATGTTCATGTCCAGCAAGAAACTGAAGCCTGCCAGCAGGCATTTAGATAATTTTCATATTTTATTTTAGGCAGCCTCAGCCAATATCTTGCCCGAAACCCAGCAGAGCTGCTCCTAATTTCTATCCTATAGAAACTGTGAGAGAATAAACTATAAAGTTTGGGGTAGTTCATAATATAGAAACAGATTAATACATCTGTCTTTACATTACATCATTCAATATTATTTTTCATTTATTATTTTTTTCAATGAACATTAAATGAGTACCTGATACATGCCAGGGTTTGAGCTAGGGGATCCAAAAAAGACAGAATCCCTAGAGGGCTTGCAGGCAGCATGAGTGGGAGTGAGAAAGGACAAAGGAAGACTTTTTTTTTTAAAAAAAAGATCTTATTTATTTATTTGTGAAAGAGAAAGAAAAAACAGGAGCAGGGAGGAAGGGGCAGAGGGACAAGCAGATTCCTCGCTAAGCAGGGAGCCCCATGTGGGGCTCTGTCCCAGGACACTGAGATCACGACCTGAGTCGAAGGCAGATGCTTAACCGACTGAACCACGTAGATGCCCCAAAGGAAGACTTAAAAAGGCAACTGAAAGAAAGCCTAAAATGAGGAGTGGGTAACAGGTGTAGGGATGAAGGGCACTTCTGGAGAAAGGAAGCCAACTAGGGGGTCAGGGGCAGAGTGAATCAGAGCTATTAGGTCTGAGTGTGAAGGTGAGGGAGGGGGAGAGAGGAGTCTGAAGAGATCTACTCTTGCACACCAAATATGTCAAATTACCAAGCCCCAGAGCTGCCTGGAACAACAGAAGCCAGCTGGAACACAAGAGGGTAATTCTCATCACATTTCTAAGAGATGAGCCGAGAACCACCGCACAGAAAGGCTGTAATAGTGTCCTGGGGCAGCAGTAATAAAGTACCACAGACTTGGGGGGCTTAACTAATGGGGATTTGCCGTCTCGCAGTCTGGAAGCCACAAGTCTGAGATCAAGGCATCAGCAGGTTTCGTTGCTTCTGAGGGCCATGAGGGAGAATCTATCCTACGCCTCTTGCCAACTTCTGGTGGTTTGCTGGTGATCTTTGGTGTTCCTTGACTTGTAGAAACATCACTCTGATCTCTGCTTCCATCTTCACATTGTATTCTACCTGTATTTGTGGCCAAATTTCCTCTTTTTATGAGAACACCAGTGATACTGGATTAGGACCCATGTTAATGACCTCATCTTAACTGGATTACCTCTGTAAAGACTATTTCTTAAATAAGGTCACTAGGTTAGGACTTCAACATATCTTTTTTTTGGGAATGGGGGAACACACAATTCAACCCATAACAGGGACACTGCAGAGGATAAGGATTAGTAGATGGAAGTCTTTTAGAATAACCCAGAAGTCCATGGATAATTACACAGTTCCCAGATGGCCTTTACAACTCACCCTGGGTGGTTAAGGAATCAGGAACTAAGCAGTTGCACTGGTAGTAGGTTAAGAAGCCAACCTATTCTTTTCATGTCGGGGCAGGCAAGAAAACCACCCACCCTCAGTGCCATGGGAGTAGTGTTCTTCAGTAAGCAGGGAACTTAGTTTAGTAAAACTAGTTTGCTAAAGGAGATGTAACAAAATGCCAACAAAAGACTGTGTGACTTAAACGACACAAATCTCTCTTCTCACAGTTATAGAGGCTGGAAGTCCAAGATCAAGGTGTCGGCAGGGCTGGTTTCTCCTGAGGTCTCTCTCCTTGGCTTGCAAAAATCTCCTTTCTTACTGCGTCCTCACATAGCCTTTCTTTGGCAGAAACATACAACTAGTTCTACTCTTCTTTTAAGGACACCAGTCCTGTTGGATTAGGGCTCACTAACAGCCTCATTTTAATTCAGTTATCTCTTTAAAGACCTTATCTCCAAATATGGATACATTCTCAGATGCTGGGGGTCAAGACTTGAGCCAATGAATTTTGGGCAGACACCATTCACACTATGATGAGCAGCTCTAGAGGAAGTCACTGTTCTGACATAGAGGAACAAGCCCGGTAGTTTTAAGTTTGGTCTTTAAGATGAGCAGATGAATAGCTTTTCCCTGAGGAGCTATGGAGCATCTCCCAGAGGGACCTGTCTTAATCCAGTCCATCCTCAAATGTCTCCTGACCTTTTAAAGTCCTATCCCACCCAGGCCCCTCACCTTTTGGTGTGTGGATCCCGTCTCTTCTCTAAGGTTCTGCTTCAGGTCTGTGGGGATGGCTCTCAGAAGGCTGCTCTCCCCTCACCCCTCAGGGTGGAGTGGCTGCCGTTCCCCTAGGGCCAAGCAAAGAGAACTTCTGTTTTGACTCTTCATTTTCTCACATTTTCCCTTTAAGCATAGTCTGTCTTATATCTCTTTCTTATTTTTGTTTCTAACCCCCTCTGTTCCTCTTCAATGTAATTTTAAAGTGAAAACACATGGCCTCAAAACCAGGTCTCTCCATTTACTCAGCTGCACCTACTTATTCAATTTAAACTGGAAGGCTAGTTTACAAACTTTCAAAAATAAGTCTTGGGCCAGTGTGGAGAACTGTATAAACACAGGTCTAATTTCATTTCTACTTGTTTCGTGTTTTTTTTTTTCCCCTCTCTCTCTTGCAAATGACCTTCCTAGTATAAAAGCCAGAACATATGCATGCACACACACATACACACTTTTTCTTTCTGGAAGTTCCTCCTTGATTTCTAATTCTGTAACAAAATAAACAGGTCTTGAGCAGAAAAAGAGAGTTTTACAGAGATGATTTGCAGCAAACTGTCAATTAACATTAGTGACATCATTCAACACAATATCAGTTTAAAGGGCTTCAGGATAGAGTGTTTGTTAGAAAAATGACTGAGTAAGTGAATTCTGCTTTCTTTCCATGAAAGACACACATGCACTAGTTTATCTAACTGCTAATCCTAATCCCTTTTCACTTTTGGAAGGAAAAGGAAGGCAGTTTTGGATAATAGGGCAAAGGATAGCATTTCTGGTGTCCAGCTATTCAGATTTTGGTATAAGGGAGCCACAATGAGAAAATTAACTAACCTTGAAATACTCTGGAAATAGATTTATGTTGTTTTATCCCAAAATGATCGATATTATAGCCATATAAGTTCCTTGTTTGATCCCACCCAACCATACCATTTTGCTTATACCCTTCTGAAACACATAGAATGATCAAAAAGAGTCATAGTGAAGTAGAATGTATCATTTATCTCCTCTTTGTGCAGCTCAGGATCACACATTTTTACATAATGTCTTATGCGACCCTCACAAAGACCCTGTGAAAGAACTTTCTCCCAAGACTGCTTTAGCAGATAAGTGGTAGAAGATTCAAAACCCTATCCTGTAAAGGTAAAGGCAAAGTGTCTCAGGTGGGGGGGTTATACAAGTCTGAGGTATTTTGTCATATTCTCCAGTGTCACAAATGACTCTCCGTAAAGCAATATTCTTATTATGGAATGAAAAATGTCCTCCCAAAATTCAGATGTTACAGCCCTAACTCCCAGCACCTCAGAACTTTATTTGAGGATAGAATCTGTAAGTAGATAATGAAGTTAATGAGGTCATAAGAGTGCAGCCCTGATCCAATAGGACTGGTGTCCTTATAGGAATGGGAAGAGACAACAGAGATCTCCCCACCCCCACCCCACCTCTGAGTACAAAGAAAGGAAAGTCATGTGAAGACACAGCAAGAATGTAGCCATCTACAAGCTGGGAAGAGAGGCCTCACCAGAAAGGATCCCCAAGGCTCCGTGATATTCCTTGATAATAGACTTCTAGGTTCCAGAACTTAAAAAAAAATTTTTAATTTCTGTTGTTTAAACCACTTAATCTGTGGTATTTTGTTCTGGCAGCCTGAACAGCCTAACATGGTTTTATTCATGAATCTTGGTTGGAGGCTGCTTCCCTAGTTTTACCCCATTTAGAGAACCAAACTCTAGTCCTTAATAGTGCTATGAATTTCTCTCTAGGCAGGGGCACCTGGGTGGTTCAGTAGTTGAGCATCTACCTTCAGCCCAGGGGGTGATCCCGGGTCCTGGGATTGAGTCCCACATCCAGCTCCCTGTGGAGAGCCTGCTTCTCCCTCTGCCTATGTCTCTGCCCTACCCCCCTCTCTCTTTTTGTCTCATGAATAAATAAATAAAATCTTAAAAAAAAATTTATCTCTGGGCAGAGGCCCCTATGATAAAACCTGGAGAATTTCTTGAATTTAGGACTTCATGGAAGAAATCAATGATAGAGACCCATGCTTGGAAATGAGAGCCATGATCACACAATGTGAAAAGTACTATACAACAAACGTAAAAAATCATAAAATTAACTTCTATTTCTTGCCTGATTGAAAAACCAGTGAAACTCTTTGCACGTACGACTTAGGGAGTTACTCTGATGAGACAGACTCAAGTGCAACTTCTCTTCACTCTCTATGAGGGTCCCCCACTCTTGTCCTGGTCCAGCCCATATCAGAATGGCTCACTTATATATCGGATGTTCTTTCCTTGCAGAAAAATTTGATTCATAGATGTGTTATTATTAGGGTTCTTTTTCAGGATATCTTACCAACAATATTTCTAAGGAAATTTCCACCTTACTATATTTTCTGCTAAATGCTTGAAACTGAGCATCCACTATTTCCTTCTCAGTCAGCCTGGCAATTCCTGTTCTTGCCATCTGATATCCTGCTTTACTTCATCAGGTCTTCAGCCCAAAAGCAACTCCTGATGGGAGTCTCCGAAAGCAGAACTCCTATCTGAGCCAAAGCCCTGTGTGATATAACTGCACATCCCTTCAGCTGCAGGCATTCTGAGATGTTTTTAAAAGCCATTGTGTGCCCGTTTGCTATAAGCCACCCCCTGATGAAGTCCAGAAAGATAGCTCTTCATTATTAATCCTGAATGCTTTCCAAACAGCTGCGGAAAATGTAAGCCAAGCCTACTGATGCTGAGTCATTGAGTGCTTTCCTTTCCCTAGTCCTGTAAGGACCTTCTCTTTGTGTACACGGTCTCAGTCTCTGGGTTTGGTAACAATCAGCAATAAAAACAAGCATGAGACGGTCATAGATAATACGATGGCAAGTACAACACTCAAGAAGCCTCTTGTGAGTTCGTTATTTATTTTTTATTTTTTATTTTTTGCCTAAGTCAAACTTTCAATGTACAATAGATGGCAAGTGGAAGCCCAAACTTTGCCTTTTTTCAACTATCAGAGTGGAATTGGGGATATGGTGGAGTGTGATATAGTTTCAGTAACAGAGGTTGTGGAAAGAGAGATGAAGCCCCCTGACAATTCTGAAGGCTCACTCATCCTGAGACAACTGTCCTTCTGGGACCCATCACCTTTCCTCATTTGATCAGCCACAAAGTCCCAAGGATATAAATTTTGTATTTAAGCTATTTGTTGGCTCACTTTCTTTTTATTTATTTATTATTTTTTTTAAAAGAGGAAAACAAGAGCAAGCTTTAATGCTATTCCTGTTGCTGCTCTATGCACCCAAGAAGAGGAGGGCAGCTCTGTAGCCCAAGGTAAGGGATTAGGGATCTTCATACCTCCAGGCAGGAAATGGCCTCCGCAGATGAAGAAGCAGATGAAGAAGTGCCTGGTCTGGCCAGTGAAAGGAACTGAGTGGCCTTGAACAGCCTCTCAGAGGACAATACAAGGAGCCTAGATTGCTTTATTACTGTTATAGATTGACTTGTGCATACCCCACCTCCGGCCCTCCAACACAGTCAAATTCCTATGTTGAAGTCCTAACCCGCCCAGGACTCAGAATGTGACTGTATTTGGAATTAGGGCCTTTAAAGAGATAATTAAGGTTAAGTGAGGCCATGAGGGTGGGTCCTAATCCAATGACTAGTGTCTTTATAAGAAAAGGAGATTAGGACACAGACTTGCACAAAAGGAAGACAACCATCTGTAAGAGGACTCAGAGGAAACCAACCCTACAGACACCTTGACCTGAGACTCGTAGCCTCCAGAACTGTGAGAAAATAAATTTCTGTTGTTTAAATCCCCTGGTGTGTGGTGCTTTAGCATGGCAGCCCTAGCAAATCAATACAACCACCAATCATTGCCCTATCCGCTTAACAGGATACCTCATCCAGGACTTGATTTCTACCTTTATGTTAACCCCACATATTAGATATTATTATTGTTGTTGTTGTTTTATTCAATCAATGCCTGTTCACATTTACTCGTGTTTACCATGTCCTGGCACAGGATTCTTTCTTGTATCTCATACTTTTCTCTCTGTGATTCTTTTTGTTTTGCTTGAAGAATTAAATTCCCTTATGAAAGTCTGTTATAATTATGTATTTGCTTATCTGAAAATGTCTTTATTTCATTCTCGAATGAGTTGTGCCTTGCAAATATATTTCATTAATTGTTTTCCCCCTAGTACTTAGAAAATGTTGTTCCATTGGTTTTCTTGTTGAGATGTCTACTTCCTGTCTGATTTTTATTGTCATGAAGGATTATATATCTTTTCTCTCTTGAGATCTTTTGTTTATGGCAATTCATTCCAGTTCCTGCTTTGGCAGATTCACGTTTTTCATCAATTTTGAAAAATTCTCAACAGCTATCTCTTAGAAAATATTGTTTTCCTCTCATTCTTTGGAACTTCAACTGGCCATGTAGAATTTCTCATTCTACCTTACATCTTTCTATCTTGCATCATCCTAGTAGATTTCCTCAGATCTAAATTTCAGTTCATTAATTCTTTCTTCTGCTAAGTTGAATCTGCCGTATATACCCTATCCATTAAGCTTCCTATTTTACTAATTGCATTTTTTTCTTTCCTTGAAGTTTGATTTTTTTTTGAAACCAGTTTGGTCTTTTGGATAGCACATTTTTATGTTCATTCTCCTTTCCCCTTTTGGTGTTTAAAAAAAATAACCATGAGCATTTTGGGATATAAAATACATATTAAAAGATGTAGAACATATTAAACTATTTCAACCATTTTGATTTTGACAATTCCAATATCTGTAATATTTAGGAGTCTAATTCTACTGGTGATTGGTTCTTGTTTCTGGTGGGCATGTTCCCTTTGTGTGTGTGTGTGTGTGTGTGTGCTTAAATTCCATGCAAATTTAACCATAAGAAATTGCTTCAGATTGAGAGTCCATTTGTCCATTTCTCCAGGGGCAATTTGGTTTTATATTTTTGGTGTGCAGGGAAATACTAAACAAGGACCTCTTTGCATGTGTGGGTTTTGTTTTTTTTTTTAAGATTGATTATTTGTTTGAAAGGGGTAAGAGGAAAGGGAGAGGGAGAGAATCTCAGGCAGACTCCACACTGAGTGTAGAGCCCAACACAGGGCTCAATCTCACCACCTTGAGATCATAACCTGAGCTGAAGCCAAGAGTTAGATGCTCAACCAACTATGACACCCAGGTACCCCTAGAACCTCTTTGAATGGAAGCATCAGCTTGGGGCTTTCAGCATCACACAGGTAATGAGCTGGACTGTGATTATAAATTGCTCATGGAGACTTTTTTCCCTCTCTACACAGAGCCAAAGCAAGACAGAAAAGTTTCTTGGCTTTGTTTGTTTGTTTGTTTTTTTCCTGGTCATTTTAAGAATAGCCTTTCACTTAAAGAATAGAAATTCTGGGTTTATAGGGGTGAGTGCAGCTCTGTTCATGCTCTTTGCTTTGATTCATCCAAGCCTTACCTTTTGTTCCCTACAGGCCCTTAAAAACTGGGGATTTGCAAATGACCTTTAGGTCATTTGAAGAATTTATGTTTCTGGATTCATGACTCAGCTTTGCTTTTGGCCTCTGGTGACCTCCCTTAGGTTTTTGTCAACTCCAATATTTTTAGATGTTTTGTAGTAGAATGGTTTTTAAATAGCTAAACCTCCATATTTCCAAAATAGAGTCTAAATGATTTTCTCTGATTTTTGCCAAAACTTTTACTTCTATTTGCTCTTTTGATTACGTACCTTTCTTTATAAAATAAAAGTATAATTTACCCAATTTTCCTAAAGGGTTACCCCAATATTCCTGTGCCAATAGTTCACATGCCTTTTCATTTACTTACATACTTTTCTTCTCTAAACTTGTGCCAGTTTTCTCCTTAGAACTTTAGGTCTGGATTTCTCATTATACTATATGAGGAACAACTGGATCTCATTTCCAAACATTGGCCACTTCCTTACTTCCTTTTACATTATGAAGAAATCTGGCAAGGATAACGCAGCAACTATTTGCATTTTTCTTTGGCCTATCTATGGACCAAACATCAGTGCCATTATAAAATCTGGATTCTACTTCCAAAAATCAATATAGACACTCATGATCTCTTGACTTTGTAGACAGTTGTTTGAAGTTTTCTGAAACAGGGATTTGGGGGCTTGTTTTTACCTCCCTCATTTTCAATTTATAAATAAGCGGTCTGGACTCACTTTTAGATGAACTGATTGTAGGCTCCCTTGTCAGATTAAGTGGGAATGTGGTATTCTATTAATTAATGGTAAGGTTTTTGTTGTTGAGGCCCATTTTATAAGCAATAGATGCTGTCCAAGGAAAACTGAGACTCCTGGTATGGAGGAACCGTTTATTTTTTCCAACACTAGTTTGTTCTGCTTTAAGGGGCAGAGCTAGGCGTCTGGTTAGATGTTTCAATGAAGTAGATTTTTTATTTATTTATTTATTTTTATGATGAGAAGAGTAAGACAGCCAGATCTGTCCAGCCAAGGAGCCAGAGCTCTGTCTTCCCCATCCCTTTCAGGACCAGTTAGGAGGTTCCTATTGGGAAGCCCAGAGTCCAGGCTAGTGACAAGGATGGAAACAGACTTTTATAATCGGAAACACAGAGCTTGTTTCCATCTGTATTATAACATATTAGTGAAATTTAAGCATTAGGAAACAACTTCCCACCCCAACACAGGCAACCACATCTGTGACATTCATTTCAGAGTCCCTAAAGTAAAGTCACACATTCAGAGTTGGGGGACATGGTGGAGACTCTGCTGCCTGAATCCAAAGCATCATGGAATACTTCTGAAGTTCTGAGGGACTGAGGTAAGCACTATACAATATTTGCTTCCAAAATCATCCAGATTGGAATCGCCTCTTCTAAGCTGTGTGTGTAGCAGGTCCAGCTCCCGAGGAACACCTCAGCTTTGCCTGTGGTATACCCCATGTGACACCATGACACTGAATGAGTAGCACTTCCCCAAGCATGGGAATCATCTACTCTCCTCCGCTATATTTTGTCAGCTAAAATCCCTACTGTCAGGCCTCAGCTTCCTGCCAGGTCTTCCAGGAAGGCTGCTCCAGCCCCAGCCCTGGCAGGGATCCCTGCTCTGTGCTCCCTGCCCTCTTCCTTCAGCTATCCTGAGGTAGTGATCACAAAGTCTACTGGTTTCCAGCATTCTAGCTTATGTGATATTTAAGGACAGGGTTATGGAACTTTTGTTGGTATAATACCAACTTTCCAGAATTTTATTCTGAAGTCATATTCATTTATACCTTGATATGCAGTGGTGTAAAATAAAGACATGACATGTCAAGTTCAACAAAGGTTCAAGTGTGGAGAAAATGCTCTAATCGCATCCCTCCTTGGTATCAAACCCTTTCCAAAAGATCTCTCTTTAATTCCCATCTTTTCTAATGATTATGAGTTTGTTCATCTCCTCAAGGCAGTTTTGGATTCCAATTTATTTCACTAGACTGGAGAATCACTTAGAATGAGGGCGGGGTGGAAAGTCAATGAAGCAAACAAGTGGGGGATGCAGGGAAGGGATTAAGAGAGGGAGGGGAGGGGGAGAAGTTAGGGAAGGACAGGAGAGGGAGGAGTTTCTAAGTCTTCACCTGGAGCCACACACAATCAAGCCCTCTTCCAGAGGCGGGTTCCTTCCTTTCCCTGCCTCTCATCCCCACCCCTCTCAGTTTTCCTTCTCAGCCAAAGCCAGTCCCCTAGGGCTCTATCTCTCCTGCCTAGGGACATTTATTTTAGCCTGGATCTTCTTCCCTGATGATTCTACATGAAGAAAGCAGTGGGGAAGAGCTTTAGGCCTGGGCCCTAGGCCTCTCTTGGCAAAAGTAGAGACGAAGGACCAATTTGGAATATGGTTATTTAGCTACAGGTGCAATAGTTTGGATATAACTTACTTAAAAATAAAATAGCACTGCCATAGCTCCTTGGAGACTCCATGATATAACACCCTGGAATAAGAGCTGTATTGTCATTTTGCCCCTTTTACCATTACTAGTCCAGTTACACTTGTTATTGAAACGATAAATGGCTCCTTCATCTCCCCACTGAACTGTCGCACCCTGACCTGAGGGTTTTGCTTATGCTCAGAACCCTGGGACCTCACACAAAACTAGTAGAAGCTTGAAACTATTTGTTACGTGAATGAATAAGCTAACGAAAGGGCGGCCTTCACTCCCAGCAAAAATACTGGGCAAGCTTCTAGACCTTCATCGGAGATCATGGTCCCCATTTCTTCTATTCATGATTTTCAAAAACATCCAGATCTGCCCTCACCACCAAGTTGGGGGAGCACTGCCTCAGGCTCTGCTCTGGGAGGTCCTCTGCAGGGCAGGACTGTGCTTTGCAGTGTACCAGTGGAGATGAGATTTCCAGGAGGCCTCAAACCTTAGTCCTGCTAGTTGAGTGCTTCTGAGGGTTACCCTTACCGAGCTGCTTTTACATTAAATCCTTGGATTTTACCCAGTACCGTTATAGAAAAAGTCAAATAAGAACCACATTTGCCTGTGCTACTGTAAAAGCAGTGCTCATTTGATTTCTCAGTGTCTCACATTTAAAGATGAATTAATTTCAGATTTTATGGTGAGGATTCCTCTATGTGTATACCTATCTCTCTGAGCCTTGGGTCTACTACGTGAAAATACAAATGCTAACATCTCCTTACGTGGCCGTTGTTGGGAGGGTGAGAAATAATGCACTGAGGTCACAGCGGTGCAGGGACCCGGTGGGCACTCGGTAGGGCTGTTAATAATGACTCAGTGCATTGCTGCTGCTGCTTCTCCCCTTCTGTTTTCGGCTGGCCCTGCCAGAAAGCTCACAACGAATCTGATGTTCAGTCACAGCAGCGACAGCCCTCCTGGTTAGCAAAGCTGCTTCTCTTCCAGGTTCTTATTGTTCTCTGTTTGTAAATCCCTGTGGTGTGGGCATGTGCTTTGTGCCTGTTATCATTCTCCCCCTTAGGCTTCTTTTAACCACTCCAGCTCTCTGAAGAAGCTACTGGTCTCCCGCTTCCTCCACAGAACAAGACAAAACACAGCAAAAGCAAGAAACCAGCACGCATGCAAAACCTCACCACAACCAGGTCCTCAGTGAGAATAAACACTGGGGCCCGTGCCAAGCTGGGCCACCCACTGGGCTGAGGTCACTGCCTCACAACCTCCTGTCTCCCCCAAACAATCCATACATTGCAGATGACCTGTCTTCCTGCTTTCACTTTGGGCTTAGCCTCTGGGGAATCTTCCTTTTGTGCCAGCTTGGCACCTGCATTTGAACTGGAGCTTTTGTATTTGACCCAACTTTCTAGTTGTTCCACTTGGGAAGGGTGTTCAGGGAGGCTGGCTCGCTGCACAGCTTGAGACAGAGGAGGCTTTCCAATAGTCCTATAAATCACTTTTCTTTCTGTCGGATTTTATTTATTTATTTATTTATTTATTTATTTATTTATTTATTTATTTAAGAGAGACACAGAGTTAGCAGAGTGAGCATCAGCTGTGGCGGAGGGGCAGAGGGAGAGGGAGAAGCAGGCTCCCCACTGAGCAGGGAGCCCAACACGGGGCTCGATCCCAGGACTTCTGGATCACGACTTGAGGCAGTTGCTTAACTGACTGAGCCATGCAGGTGCCCTTCTCTTTCTGCTTTAATTAACCAGAGCTGGGTTTTTGCTTGCAAGAAGCCTGGCTGATGGAGAGGAGACTCCTTCTCCAAGGCTTTTGGGGGCTCCCTCTCCTGTGGGTGACCCTGGGGGAGAAGTGAGGGCAGAATTTGCACATGGAGCCAGGATTGGGAGAGCTCATGCCCCTTCCCCTGGCTCTGCATCACTCAGGATGGGATTGGGGGGCAGTGCAGGCAGGGGAGTCCTCACCGGAGCTGCAGGGGATTTTTGATGAAACATATGTTCTCTGGGGGCAAGGTTGAGTAACGGCTCTCTGCTATCTCCTATAGATGTACATTTGGATCTAAGTGCTGTTTAGGGACCCCTGGGTGGTGCAGTGGTTTGGAGCCTGCCTTTGGCCCAGGGCACGATCCTGGAGACCCGGGATCGAATCCCACATCAGGCTCCCGGTGCATGGAGCCTGCTTCTCCCTCTGCCTGTGTCTCTGCCTCTCTGTCTCTCTCTCTCTGTGACTACCATAAAAAAAAAAAAAAAAAAAAAAAAAAAAAAAGTGCTGTTTAACCAGCTAGCTGGGGAGAAAGCGTTAGTTTGGTTCGGTTTACTTGAGCATGGTTTGCTTTGGTTTCATCCTGGGCAGAGCATGGCAGCCTTGCCCACGGCACCTTCAG
Source organism: Vulpes vulpes (assembly GCF_048418805.1). Lineage (NCBI taxonomy): Eukaryota > Metazoa > Chordata > Mammalia > Carnivora > Canidae > Vulpes > Vulpes vulpes. The sequence goes on along the minus strand of NC_132788.1, from coordinate 47,734,189 downwards.
CCTCTGGGCCTTGAGACTGCTTCTTCCTGGATTTCCCTGTCTGCTCTGCATCTGAGGGCAAATGCCAGCTCTGAATCGGGTATTTTGGGATGTCAGGAAATGGCATTTCAAAGACACTTTGGACACCGACTTTGTTTGATCAAGAAAGACATGAAAAATAGTTGTTTACTGTTTTCTTAATTTCATTCCAAAGGAAGTGTTCAGCACACACAAAGGCAGAGTCTCAGAATCAGAATGCTTACGTGACTTCAGCTTTAGGACAAGCCTCCTCATTAGGTTTTATTTGTCTGATTTCACTTTAGACTAATGGTATCTTTGTCCTGGGCCTTTGAGTCATGCTTGGGGGAGAGTTGGTTTATTTCAGGGGGTGATTCGAGGCCTACCCTCTCTTGTGCCCTCTGGGGGGTACTGACCACTGTTGCCTGCAGCAGTGACAGGGGCAGTACCCACCCAGGGCCTCCCTCACCCCACCTCTTCATTTCCCTGCCCCCATGGAAGATGCCCAGCCCTTCTCCAGCTTGCCCCATCTCTGGCCATATTGGGTTTTGGATGGAGAGTACGGGAGCAGGGTGGGAACCCTGTCACTTTTACTGCAGGTGTGAATGACTGAGGCACGGGTTGTGACCTCTCTGGCCATCAGCTTCCTATTAAGGCAAAGAGGAAGGGCTGGAGGGGATCTTTTGGGGCCCCAGCCTTCCCCAGGCCTGGAGGACTTGAGGCTACCTTCTGCCTCAGACCTGTCTAGCCCAGGGCCTCTGGCCTGCAGCAGCCAAAGCCCCTCTGCAGTTCCCATGGGAATCTTGCCGCCAGAGGAGAGGAAAGTCGTGCAGAGGTGTCCAAGCTTCTAACCGCAGCTTTCTTTACTAGGGTTTTGGCTCTAGAGGCAAAGAGGGAAAACATGTCATTATCCAGGAGAATCATCGCTCAGAGAAGGCCCTGCTAAGAAGCCGGATCTCCCGGTGGTGTTGAGTGGCTTCTTGTTTTTGTTTCTGTAACTGACTGTGAAGGGGCATTATAAAAACAAACAAACAAATCAGACCTAAACCAAACAAAATCTTTCTTTCTTACTAGGTGCTAAACAGAGCCGAAATCCAAATTTATGTCTGCACGTGGTGGTGGGAAGCTGCCGGCCTCAACCTCTTCCATGGAGAGTTCAGATTCCATCAACACAGTTCTACCCCCCCACCCCCCCCCCCCCCCCACCCCATGAGTTTTGTCCCGGGTCATAAGAGCGCTTGACTTGGTGCCTGCGGGCTTCCTCGTTCAGCAGTGATGCCGCACAGTTCTGTGGCGATTCATGATCTGCAAAGCATACATCCTCCGCAAGGGCTCTATCTCTCGTAGCCCTGAAAGGCCTGGCCTCAGAAACATTTGGCCACCTGCCCCAGATCACAGAGCTGGTAAGCAGCAGAACTGGGTCTCAGACCCAAGTCTCCAAATCCCAAGTTTATTATTATTTTTCCCTGCATGACTCATGCAGTTACTTATTCCTTGGTTTATTCATTCATTCTCTCAACATTTTCAAGGGCATAGCATGTAGGTTCACAATCCAGGGGGAAAGACAGACACATAAATGACAGTGACAAAACAGTCTCGTGCTAAATGTCCTGGACAGCAAAAGGAAAAATCCAACAGTTGAGCTGTCTTGTAGTGAGGGGAGATATGTGTCAGTGAGCAGTGGGAGGACAGGAGATGGGGCCAGATGGAGAGGGGTGTGGAAGCAATCCTGCGCACAGAGATGGGCACCAGCTGTGAGGGGAAGGGAGCTTTCTGGAGGAGATGGCACTGGAACCACGGCCGTCATTAGAAGAAAAAAGTGTTCGTCAAGACAAGGCAGCCTAGATGGCAGACCTACAGACCTCTGGAGAAAGAGCTGCTGCTGCTGCTGCTGCTGCTGCTGCTGGTCACTGCTCTGGCTTTCGGACAAGCTTAGGCCTGACAAATTCAGAGTGGTCACAAGAGTCAGTGTGTTTAGATTTTTAAAGTATACTTTCTACTCAAGTGTAACATACAGGCAGAAAAGTACACAAGTCATGACTGAACATACAGCTCAATGAATATTTACACAGTGAAGGCCCCTGAGTAGCACATCCCACTCATGAGAGAGGACCTAGAGCCCCGAGATAGAATGCCCACCCCCCAGATTCCCTCTCCATGGCCCTTACCAGTTACGGTCTCTGGTTGAAAGTAGCCACTGTTCTGATTTATAGCGGCATGGGGCAGTTTCACAAGGTGTAGTCTACTTTAGGCAGACTCCAGCATGTACTCTTTTGTGGCTGGATTTTTCTAGTCATCATCCATGTTTGGTTATTAGGAACAAAGTTACTAGGGCACTTCCCCCCAGATCCTCTTGATGGAAAAATGAAGGCCTTTCATTTGGATTTTTACCTAAACGTGGGATTGCCGGATCCTACTATAGGCTGGGAATATGCTTAGTTTTACTACTAAATGTGTTCTGTGTCACATTTTTTTTCAGCAGAGGTAGGGAGCTGGGGGGCAGGGAAATGTATTAGTCAAGACTGCTTTTATTTGATCTCAAGCACCAAAAATACAGCTTTGATCAATTAAGGTGGGGAGGGGTAGATGTTTCTTGGTTATTGAGTAAAGCAGGGTCCAGAATTGGGCCACCTGTAAGAATGAGGGCAATATAGGTCCTCATGGGCTTGTGGCTGGCAGATGAGTGCACATGATCTTTCATTTCTCATGGCTTTCTCTATGTAACAGAGAGCGTGCTTGCTAGCAATCACTGGTTTCTTTGTGACAGATACGTGACAGCAAAGGAGAAGACTTCTCTCCTTCACTTCAGAATATACACATTTCAAAGAAGGCTCTGGGAGGCCATCCCTGGCCCAATCACTGGAGTCACCAGAATGGGGGAGATATGGTTGCACAGACCTGAGTCCAGGAGGTCCCAAGGATGGGGTTCCAGTAAATCACATTACAGGAAGAGGAGGAGAAGTACCTCCTCCCCTCCAATGCATACAAGACAAAGGGAAAGGCTGCCAAACAGATGAAATGAAACATGTTCCCTAGACTGTGGAAGGCGATGACCATCTGAACTCTGCTGAGGGCCAGGTGCTCGACTAGGTGTTTTACATATGTTATGAAATTTGATTGTCAGAAACAACATGTAATGTAGATGTTATTATGCCCATTTTAACTGATGAGGGAACTCATGGTTTACTTCCAGAGTGAGGAGCCAGTCAGTGCTTGAATTGACCAGAATACCAGGAAAAGTGCTTACCCCAAATCGTCTGTCAGCCTTCCCTTTTTTCCAACTGGACGAATGTAGGTAAAATGCAGGAATCTAAAATGTATTCCTTCTTTTATAGCTATGGAAATTGCTATTGTCAGTGATTCCTTGAGCCCTGATGGAAAAAGCCTGTGATAGTGGTGGTGACTGGAGCATGATACTCTCTGGAAAGCCCACAGAGCAGTGCAGGGAAAGGTAGCCCAGGCAGTGGGGAGAGGTAGGCTGGCAGGCTTTTGAGCATCCTAGCCAACTTTGTCACTTTACCCAGGGTTCTGGTATTTATCGGTTATCCACACATTCAGCAAGTCTACGTTTATTGACGGTCTATATAAATCCAACACTGTCCTAAAGATACAAGATAAAAGAGTGCCATTGCCCAAGAAGCTCACAGCCACTAGGGAGGAGAGTCAAGTGACCCATCACAATATACCACTCAGTGCTGTGAGAGGGACATACCAGGCATGAGGAAGTTGACTCAGCAGGTAGGGAAGGCCTCACAGAGGAGGAAGCACCTGAGCTCAATCCATAAGAAAAAGAAAAAGTGGTATGATGTTGTCATTTACTTGAAAATATCCACTATAAACATTGTGATTGTATCTGCTAATTTATACTGCATTCTAAGGGGTGGTCAGTTGCTCTGATCAGAAATCTCTACTCCGGGTCATTTAATCAGAAAGGTCTCAATATAAGTCAGGGCCCAGAACTCCAGCTTCCTTATTCCAAAAGAAACCAGAAGCTTTTATTATGTCAAAATAGTGAATGCTAAAATGGCTTTTCAGTGGGGGAAATTATTGCTTTCTTAATTAGCATAAGGGATGCTATAAATGATCTCTCATTGATGAAATTTGTGGTATTTAGTATATGTGAATTCAATATGCACTGGCTGCAGTATTTTAGAGACCTTTCCTACCTCTCCACCACCAGGTGTAAGAGTCCACTGAAGCCATTAGTCTATACCCTTAGTTTGGGTGCCCAAGGCTGAGACCTAAATGTTTGGATTGGAGGATTCTGATGGCATCACAAGGCAGAGGGGATGCTACTTCTAGAATGTTGCTACTTCTAGATGCTACTTCTAGTGTCTGAAAGCAGACACTAATAGTTGTCAGATCATCTAAAAAGGCACTGGAATTCACCAAGCTCACAGGGTTCTATGATTGATCTTGTACTTGCCTGCTAAATTATGTTTGGTGAAAGGGTCGTCTGGGAGGCTCAGCCAGTTGAGCATGTTGACTCTTGATCTCAGCTCAGGTCTTGATCTCAGGGTCATGAGTTCCAGCCCCACACGGGGCTCCATGTTGATGAAAAGGTATCACAACATGTGGCAGCAATTGCTCCTAGGAATCGTTTGCATCATAATATAGTAAGCATGTGGAGTCTGGGTACCACCTGCACCTGCCAAAAGACTGTACGCTACCAAACTGGTTTAGGTCAATTTGCAACAAGTTTGACCAGATAGTGCTGGCAAAGAGGTCCTCTCGGGTGGAAAAACACTAGGGCCATAGCACAGAGAGTTTTCAGGGACTTGTAAATAGGTGGATTCCCCTGAGGTACGGGGTGCCGGGGGAAGGAGAATGAGAATGTTTCCCTCCTGAAGGATTTCTGTGCTCAGTTCCTGAGCGTGGCTTTCATCCCTCACATTAGTGTTGTTGAAAATGGGCCCAAGGATGATCCGCGTGGAATCACCTGGGAGGGATGGGGCCTAGATTCTATTCTGCAGCCATGTCTTCCCCCACCAGAGTTTAAGAACATGGAAAGCCACTGTAGGCTGCTCAGCAGTGGGATGACTGGGTGGATGATTGGGGTGGTGGTGAACCAGAGCTTCTGGTAGCAGAGTGTGTTGGGAAGGTCTGAATGGTCAGGAGGTTTTAGTGACAGTTCGGAAGATGGTTCTAGAAGCGGGGAGTTGTTTTAAAGAGCCGCTGGTAGCCAGCCTGAGTGACTGATGGGCTGCCAGAAGGCTGGTTTGAGGGAGCCGGCTGGACTTATGACCGACGTGACTGGCTTGGGGACCAGGTGAAAAGTGATAGGAGCAAGCCTTTCTCAGGTTGCTGTTGGTTGTCCTTTTGGTCTCCATTATGCAGATGGAAGCTTGCTTGTGGTCCAGTCACTCCTTGGGCCTGTTGGGCTGCTACCCCACCACCTCTGCTAACCCAGGGTGACTGAGCCCTCTTAGCACTGCCCCCGGCCTGCTGGCAGCTGCTCTGCTCGTGCCGGTCACTCTGTCCCTGCCTGTGTCATGCCTGGCCCATGATAAATTCTAGAAAGCATGATTCAAATGAGAACAGCATTATTTGGTAACATTCATGTAAAGAGCAATTATATTCTTCGCCATCACATGCATTTAGTTCCCTTCAAATAAAAGAAAAATAACCCAAAAAAGTGGATTATGTGGAAGAAACAACAGGGCTGTTTCCCTCTGGTCACTGTTGCCCCCAAATCCCTGCCAGATGGTCAAGCAGAGCAGCTCATGTTTCAGCAAATTACGGAACCTCATTAGGACTCTATTTCATGTTTTTAGATGCCGTAGGCCTTTATATGAGGTGATGCTGATTCCTTAAACTTGTATGACAACATAATGAATGCATGTTAGTGAAGTGTCCAATGAAATGTGAAACAATCAGTGAATTCTTTGCATATTTTATTTTTCTTTTTTTGATTTCCAACTCACACACATCTGGCATATTTTACATCTTTGCAATAAAACATGGTTACAATAGCTTAAGGAATTTATATATCCAAAATATTTCACCATGATCTCAAGATGAAATGAACTTGTCTTCCAGATGTTCGGTATCCTCCCAATTCTAAGCTACAAACTCAAGATATTGCTTACAGCCTGGTGATGAATAACTTAATCATTACGCTGATCCCCCAGAATTTCAGAATATCATAAATACAAACAACAATGAAGAAGGAATTCAGTGCTAAAACTTACTAATACAAGGTGGATGACAAAGAAGTAATCACGTCAATAAATAATGATATGTTTCTGGTGCAAAGTGCCAATACAAAGAACCCATTATCTTGTTGTATCTTTTTAAATAAATGACTGCAAGTGAGTATAAATTCTGAGAAAATTACATTCCTGGAACATGCCTCATAGCCCTACCGACACAATATGTACATCTATGACGATACAGCCACCAAATATACAAAGAAGAAACATGAATAAGTGTATATACCCCTGGGTGTGTAACTTGATCAGTACAAGGTATGGAAAATCATTTGATACCCATCAGTTTATATCATAAAAAGATGAAGTGCCTTAGGCTAAGAGTGTGGCTTTAGGTGAGAATTGCACAAGAACCTAAAGGAATAATCTCAGTTATTGTTAGAATAAAGTCTGACCCGTTATTAAAGAAACTAAGCTATTCGAGAACCAAAGAGAAAAAACCAAAACAAAATCAAACCAAACTAAAAATAGTTAGCATCAGATTCTCTTCCCCTAATGTACACACACTAAGCCAGCAGGATGACTCTGGAAGAGATGTCCAGGAGTAGGGAAGTCATTACTATGGAACTAACGATCATGACTCCTATTTATACAATAAAAACCAAGACCTCATCCCTAAGCCCCCTTTCTGCTGTGTCTTCAAATTATGAAGGGTAGGGCTGAATTTTCTTTGTATAAAGTAGCAAAAATGGCAAATAATGGCTTAGTATCCAAATGCTTTATGAGCAAATTTCACTTAGAAGGGATGAATGTAGATTAAAAAGTGCAAACCATATTTTGGTGAATATGTCCAAAATTACTGAGCCCAAATTCAACCCTTTCATACGAGCTGTGTCCTTGGACATATCTTTCTGTTTCATAGTGTGAATGCACCTGTTCCATCAAGACATCAGGATTAAAGAACATGCAAGTTGTAACTCCACAATAAAATTAAGAAACGTTTTGTTCTTTATACAAGGTTTTACTTTTACAAAAGTATCCCTTTAAATAAGATGCATCTGATGTACAAAGTATCAAACGTGTTTTTTTTTTTTTTTCTCAGCTTGAAAAGAGGCTGGAAATGGGATGCAGGTTAGGTTCAAAGCTTAAACTTTGTAACAACTGGACACAAGGTTCCTCAGAATTGTCAAAAGTCTCTTGTGACGCGTCCTATTACCTTTTCTCAATAAACAACAATATATGAAATAATTACCAAAACATCTCCTAATTCATATAATTTACATGATACAAGCTTGCTTGGTAGCAGCTGGTGTTCAGTCGTGAAAAAACACACAAAGTAAAGTGGCTGCTGACTACAATGTACAGCTATTGCTGGGTGTGATGGAATGTACAAACGGAGGTCGATGTAGACGAGTTTTTTCCACCAGAGATATTGCCTTTCCATGCAGCACTTGTGCTCTCAGCTTTAACTTGGCTTTTGGGTCTTCGTTTTTCTTCAGTATCTGTTCTGATGCTCATAATGCCACCGATTAAAATCTATATTAAACGCTACAATGCTACCAGAAGCCATACCAGTGATCAGAGTCCTGGAAAAGCAGAGACAGTGGTTAAGAGTGATGTAAAATCACTGATGCATTTGCTACTTTTCTACTAGACAGTATCATGCGTTCTGAGTTCCCCAAGTGTTAGTTTTGTGTTCACTGACACAGGATTGTAACCTATTCTTGGTTCTCCTGGGAGAACTTGAACCAATCCTGCTCAGATCCGGACTGCCAGACCGAGTGTTGTGTGGCTTTTGATCAGATAGTTCCGTAGATAGACACTTTATGGGTAAGCATCCTCAATACGTGCATGTAACTTATGTGCATGTGCTACTGCTCTAACATATCAGGGACATTATAAAACACAAAAAATAATGGAAATGAGGGATGAGATTGAGCTAGAAATAGGAACTTGATCAGTTTCTTTCTTCCCTCCTCTTTGGAGACCCCTGACATTAATGTGACTCTGCAGATGCTCCCCGTCTACCCTCTCTTCTGATGCCTAGTGAATTAAGCTTCTCTTGCCCTCCTCACTCTTCAAGAAAAGTCAATCACTTCCTTCTCCTGACATGCCGTCCCAACTTCCCTCCCATACAATGATGATTATTATTTGGGCACTGAGGAGTCACTAATCTTAGTACTTGGTGGTGCGTCATCTATGATGGTGGTAGGTAGCGAATGTTTGCAACATGAATGAGTAAGAATGTCAGGGAGATCATTTCAACTTGATTTCACTACTTGATAACAAATACTTTAGAAATGCTCATGTATCTATACGTAATTACATAATAAAGCATTCCCATTTATTCATGAATACGGACTACAGCATTCTGGAATACTCTTAAAATCACCTGCTTACATTTTCTTTAAAAACAGGCTGGGCAGCAGATCAAAAAATATCCCTTTCTCAAGCTCTTAAATTATGTTACTTCTCTTGATGACTTCAGTCCCATTTTACTAGATTGTGTAGATGCTTTGTCAAATTTGTGATATAAGCCTTAGTATTTATAATATTTTGAAACCATACTTTAATAAAGAATATACATGTAGATGAAAAAAGTTCGTTAATACACTTTTCTTATTTCTGTTAAATATACAGCAAAAAAGGAGAAATTATATACCACATTAAGATTACAGAGTTTAAGATTTTTTGAATCTAGAAATTTTAGACTTTATATTCCAAGTATCCTTTTCATTTTACAATAAACACCTGGTCCTGTTGCCAACTGAGGCACAAGGAAAAATTATTAATTAATTCTCATATCAGTTCTTTAAAAAAAGATTACAATGTTTTAGGGGAATATATAAAATACAAAAAAATAACACAAATGAGAAATGTGTGAATAAGAAAGTGGGAGGGAGAGGAGGGATTGTCTCAGTAACAGGTGAGTGTTTTATATCTTTTAAAACAGAGGCCAGCTCTGCTGAGAGTTGCTGGCTACAAGGATGCCTCAAGCTGAAACACACCTGTGCTGAGAAACCTGTGTCTCCTTCCTAGAATGGAAGCCAGGGGGCTCTGTCTGAGGCTAGGTGAGGCCCTTGGAACAGAGACGTTAGTGGGAATAATTCTGTTTGGAGCAGTGTCTGGATGTGCCTATTCTTCAAAAGACCCATTTCTTCCTTTATGCAACCCTGTTCTCCCCGCCGATTATTCTCTTTCTGTTTTCTTCCTACCAGAATCCTTTCTTATAGCACTTACTCCCCTTCTCAATTTATCCTTTTCTGTGCTAGTCTTTCTTCCATCTGGATGCTGGAATCTTATTCACAGCACATTTCACCCTTGGTAGAATGTAAAGAAGTTTCAGTGACAGTTCTCAAGTGATTACGTTTCCCCTTGGCGTGGCTCACCTCTGGTCATGGGATAAGTCCATTGCTCTAATGCCAGCATCACATCCAGGGTAAATGTATAGCTGCTTGAAGTCACAGGCCTGCCAGACCTCCACCACACCATTGTCCCCTCCGGTCACCAGGTTCTGGCCATCACTACTCAGGAGAATGGCCTTCAGAAAAGGCAGAAAAACAACAATTTCTCTGTTTTTCCCAGATGGTCAATGGTCATTACCCAAAAGCACTCAACACAGTTCCCTCATAATTATTATCTACTTTTAGCCATTTGTCCAAGTTGCCTAAAGTCCACTCCACAGAATTTCCAATGTGGAATTCATCAGAGTTCTTACATAAACAAAGGATCTTATTAAAACCAATTAAGGTTACAAAATAACAGAAGTCCCAAAGAGAATATTATCAATCTAATCCAGGAAGAATTTGAGAATTAAGTAACATGATGTTTTGTTAAGTCCTGAATAGTAACAATGTCAAGATTTTCAGAACAAATGGCAGAAGCATATTTCAAAAACGGTTTTTAATAATGATAAACCAACAATCACAATTCATTTATGGGTGAAGGGCAGTCTGGTACATGTAATTTTGGTCTAGGGTTCTAACGGTAACATTCTTTGACAAGAAACTCACTTTTAATGTCAGATGGTGCAGAACTGTTTATAAAGGAGCTGAAGAAAGACCTCCTTAGGGGTCTGACTTCTAATCAAACAAAAGCTATCATTTCTAAATCCACTGAGTTAACTACTTGGGATTAAATGAACTTTGGGTTTGTTCAAAGCATCAATCTACATGAAGTTACATGCTTTTAAAACCAGCACACATTTGGAGCACCTGGGTGGCTCAGTTGGTTAAGCTTCTGCCTTTGGCTCTGGTCAGGATCTCAGGGTCCCACCCACCCCCTCCCTCCCCTAGTTGAGCCCCCGCCTTGAGACTCCCCCTCCACTGCTCAGTGAGGAGTCTGCTTCTCCCTCTCCTTCTGCCCCACCCCATATTCTCTCTCTCAAATAAATAAATAGAATCTAAAACAAACAAAACACAGCACACATTTATCTGGATACCAGGGAAATTCTATTACGAATCCTTTAAAGTAAGGTAGCCGATCGGTCTCGTGGCTTCAGTCCCTGTTAAGCACTGAACATGCAGATTTACCCTGGTTGAATCATTGATCTCCATTTGAGCCAAAAGTTTCCCGTTAATGCTGAAATTGCTGAATCGCCCTCGTTCATAGTATATGATACAGTGGCCTTCACTAGAGACGGAAATCAAGCGGGGGAACAAGCAGTTTTCTGGTCCTTCTAGGGCTCGCAGCAAATCTCCAGTGATGGTGTGGACAAGGCAAGGGCCCTCTGCAGAAGGAGGACAGCCAGGGCTGGAGTCATTCATGATGACAAGTCACATATGAGCTCTCACAAACCCACAAACCCTACCTTGGTACGTACACTCAGATTTGCTCAAAGAAGGCAGAGAAGAAAAGAGGTACGCTAGCAGGAGCCAAGAACTGATGTTTTATTTAAACAGATCAAATACAGGAAGCTGTTACCACATACAGATCTCCTCAACTTTTTATCTAGGGAAATATCTGGTCTTTTCCTTCATGAGATAATATTCATTAAAAAAGGATACAGCTCACAGATAATGTGACAACAAAAAGGTCTTATGTTCCGAAGTTTTTTAGTTTGTGTTTCTCAAAAGTTTAGGAGAATTATCAAAACAACTGCTAATTTTCTTAGCATCATCAAAACTTTAACATTGTACCATATAAATACATTAATATCAAATAATGAGTTTTACCTTGTCTACAGCCCATACATTTTAGTAAAAGGCAAAATTAAGATACTTAATGAAGTAATTCAGACTACACAAACACTTTTTGTCTGTCAACATGATCAGTGAGGCAAGAGTGCAAAACTAGTATGGGGAGTGACTTATTTTGCTCTGATTTTTCTCCTCTGGCAGAAATATCGTGTTGATAAGATAAAAGTTTCACTAGCCAAGTTGATAGAAATAACTTGGTTAATATAGTTTGATATTACTTGCCCCTCAACAAAACAACCTCATGAAAACAATTAATGAATTACATTTTTATTTTCCAGTTGACTCCAGTAGATACATATTTTACAAAACACTTAGCATTATAAGGCTAGACCTAATTTTTTTTCCTGATTTCTAAAATGACAGAAAATACAGAAAATCAGGGAGAAAAAGAACATAGCAATCACTTCTAATATCACCCATCATCTTTAGAAAGTGTTGTTTTTTTCCCCCATACCTATCTTTTTTTTTCTTTTCACTTTACAAGATAGGATAATATTACACAAATTGCTACTTTAAAAAATATTTAGAAAAGGATATTTATTGAAAATATTCTATGTGTTCATAGGGTTATTTACTCTTAGACACAAAAGTGAAAAAAACACAGTCCCTAACCTTCAGATATTATATCCATTCTTCATAAAGCAGCCAGGACAAGCTCCTGAAAACCAAATCTGATCATCGCATCACTTTGCTTAAAAAACCTTCAGTGGCTTTCCAGTATGCTTGAAATAAAATACACATGGCAATCAATCCCTGTGCCATGGGCCCTCCCTCCTGTCAACTTTCTCTCTCCCTAACTCCACCACGACAGCATCCACTCAGCCCCTCTGCTTTTCTTGCAGTTTCTCCCAAGTATGAGGCTTCTTCCTGCCCCAGACCCTCCCATGGAGAATTGGGTGTCTGATCCGGAAGTAGAATCCAAGTTTCCTGATTTTTCCTGAAACACTTCCACAAAAAGTCAAAACCTCCAGGTAATCATGTGTCCTTTCCAACCAACCTCTACAAGCCTAGGGCCTTATAAAGGAAGGGGCTTCTTGAGGGAGATGGGTCCAAGGCTATGACTGGGAAGCAACCTGACTGCCCCCACCCCCAGATTCCCTACTGCCTCACAGATACCTCCCCCCATCTTTTATGTGTTATTTTTAATAGTTGCATCTCAGGGACATGCTATAGTTTAATTTACTAGTGTTCTGGCTAGAATGCTGGTGGCCACAAAATACTACATAACATTTTACATATATTTTATATTAATACTAGTGAATATTACTAATAAAATGAAACAGTTGCAAGGAACTCAGGGGATTACATTGTCTATAGAGAGCCTGCTAAAGGAAAGACATCATAAATCATGGTTCACTTGAGAAAATAGTACAGTTTTTAAAGACCTAAAATGAAAGAAATGCCTTCTGACCTTTAGCACCACTGATAACAAGTCCAAGTTCTGCACAGACGGAAACACAGACAACTTCATGGTCATGGCCTGTGAGGACAGCTCTGGGTGCAGGATAGTCACCTGCAAGGAAACCGGAGCAGTGAGTTAGCACAGACCAATGCTAGAAATGAAGAGCTACACCATTAACTCAGACATTTAAAATAATAATCATTAATATTTATTGAGTGCACTTACTAGAGGTGTGACCATGAGCCAGTGCCTTAACCTGTTTCCTCACCTTTAAACTACTACTACTGTAACCCACTCTGTGGGTCGTTTAGATGACTGAGTGCCTTTACAGATGTGACGTGACTACAACATTATGACAGTGGTGATAGGTATTCTTTTCCTGACCATTGTTATGAAACTGACACCAAGCCTGCCAAGGTACTTATATATATTATCTCATTTAATTATGGCAATATTCCTATGAGGCAGGTACTGTTGTTATCCCTATTTTATAGCCAAGAAACCCAAGGCTTTGCAAGGTTATTCAACTTGTACAATTTCATACAGCTAGCAAGCACTGGACTGAGCCCAGAGCCATCTAATTTTGAAAACCATGCTCTTACCCATTTAAAAACATTCCTTAAAATCTCCAACAAAACAGGCTGAGGTGCTTTGATTTTGAGGGAAAGGAAGGTAGGGAAGGAAAGAGATGACCATCTTAAATTTCCACTTGACTTAATGTTAAATTGAACCTAGCTAAAAAGTCCAGCTGTGTTACAGGACACAAGCATTTTCACTGCTAAGTGCTTTCCCAATCATTAAGTGAATGATTGGCATTCTTCTAGGCAGGCTAGGAGCTGGGACCGTAAAGAGGTGTAAGGCATAACCTGGAACTCTTGAGAACTCATCAAACAACTTCGGCCTTCCCCAGGCTTGCCATTGGACACACTCCACAATACCAAGTGTGAGGAAGAGCAGATTATGTGCAGAGTATATGTAGTAGGGATCAAAAGACCTCCACACGAAGAGAACATCAGAATATCAGGTGAGTAACCTGCACAAAGACAGCGTGAGAAGGATCAGCAAAGTTAAGAGGGCATCATGCTGAAGCTTGTCTTATTGCGGCAAATGTTTGGAAAAGCCAGTCTGGGACAGAAACGAGGTATCTCTACAGGCTTTGGTGCAGATCGTGAAAGAAAAGGAAACAATAGCAAGTCACAGAGGCACTGCAGAAGGTGAATGGGCTATGGTGCCAACCTGGGCGGGGTTCTCACAGGTTCCTTTGGTGGACAGGAAAAGCCAGTATTGGCCATCCTGGGCATATGTGAGGACCTCTAAGAGACTCATTGGGTGAAATGCTATTGAAGGTTGAAGGTTGTGATCAGAAAGGAGGATGTGAAACACTTAGTAACAATACAGTTTGGACCTGAATCAGCCCATCAGATTCAACAGATATTTTATCAATGCCTTGTAACACCCCACTATTTCTATTTCTCATTAGTATCACAGTTATTAATGCTTATGTTGCCTATTTCCTTCTGTTTTTATTTTTAAACAGTTCTAGCTGACTCCTAGTGTATGACAGTTTTATCTGGATGTGTGGTTTAGCTGACTTTACAGTACTATCTTAGCAAACAGTAAGTAGGATACATAAATATGCCTCTGTGCATATAGTACGAATGTATTATTTCATCTTAAGTTATCAGGATTATTGACCATTACTTTTTCTCCTTGAAAAGTCATGTAGGAACTTGGTGTTGTAACTCCTATTCTTCCAGAATTCTTGGTGTTTTTCAAACTAGGGTCTTTGTACCCTGGGCTCTGTGCATGTTTTCTTTTCTTTTTTAAGATTTTATTTGAGAGAGACAGACAGAGATTGAGAGCAAGCACAAGCAAGGGGAGTAGTAGGCCGAGGAAGAGGGAGAAGCAGTAGGGAGCTCAAAGTGGGGCCCGATCCCCAGGTCCTTGGGATCATGACCTGAGCCGAAGGCAGATGCTTAACTGAGTCACCCAGGCTCCCTCTGTAGATGTTTTCTTGGGAGTGGAAAGTTCTATGAAAATTTTAAATTTCAGATTTATACTTTGAGGATACTCTAAATATAAAAGACGAGCTCTCTCTTTGCTGTCAAGAATTTATGCTGCGGCAATTTAAAATCGACTTATGCTTAACAATTAAGATGAACTAATTGATTCAGTGTTTCTCAAACTTGTTCATGGGGTCCAAGAACACATTCCTCAGAGTCAGGGTTTTTTTTGGGGGGGGGGGCAAGCTAATGATAATTTTGTTCTATTTTGTATTTTTTATTTACATTAAATTTGCCATCAAGTGCCCTCCTTAATTTTGTTCTCTTTAAAAGGGATCAGTGTAATAGTTAAGTTTGAGGAACACTGTAGATTAATTTTTTTCCTCCAAGGTCACTGATTCTTTTCTTGTTGGTAGCTTCCACAAAGCTATCTGACCCTCTTTTGTTTTTAGACATAATTAAAAATCAGTTACATATTAAATATTTATAACATATGTATAAAATTAAGAGAATAAAATAAATTCACTTGTACTCATTTCCTAGCTTAAGAAATATAAAACAGTACTCAGTAACTTTGGTTCTTCTTTCCTTATACCTTAGACTTATGCTTTTTTATTTATCTATAAATTTTTTTTTGAGAGACAGAGAGAGTGTGTGTACATGCATGTGAGCGGGGGCCTGGGGGCGGGGTGCAGAGGGAGAGCAAATTTCAAGAAGGCTCCACGCTCACTGTGGATCCCGACTGGAGCTCAATCCCATGATCATGGCCTGAGCTGAAACCAAGAGTCAGAGGCTTAACTGACTGAGTTACCCAAGCATCCCAAACAAATGCCTTTTTAAGAAAAAGTTCTGTATTTTTCTTTTATTCATTCTGCTTCACCTGGTTGTTGAGTTTGTGATCTTTTCTCACATTGCTTGAGTTCCTTGCATGCTGGCCTGTTTTTTTTTTTTTAATTTTTTTATTTTTATTTATTATGTATGTATTACAGTCACAGAGAGAGAGAGAGAGAGGCAGAGACACAGGCAGAGGGAGAAGCAGGCTCCATGCACCGGGAGCCCGATGTGGGATTCAATCCCGGGTCTCCAGGATCGCGCCCTGGGCCAAAGGCTGGCGCCAAACCGCTGCGCCACCCAGGGATCCCCCCCTTTTTTTTTAAATTTTTTTTTTATTTTTATGGCCTGTTTTTTTCTGTCAATCCTACTCTGGGTAGGGTGCCCCCAGCCCCAATTCTTTTCTCCCAGAGAACCACCCTGTGCTTTGGGGTGGACACTGCTCTGATGGCTCCCACCTGGCTGCAATGCCTGGTCTTCACTGTGGAGGGGGCAGGGTGGGGGCAGAGGATGTTCACTGGCTGGCAATTGTGCCTGCCTCCCTGGATCACCCCTCCCTTGGCACCAGCAGCACTGAGAAGCTGCACTGGTGCTTTGATTCTATGCCCCACAGAGGCTGGAGGGAAGGCAACAATAGGCATGGGAAAATGGGAGGGAAGAGCATAACTAAGATGCCTATACTGCGAGACGCACAATGTGCTTCCTCTGGTTTGCCAACACCTCCTCCTTTAGACCCAATCATCCTCTTATCTCTCCAGGAATTGCTCAGTTTCCTGTGACCTTCCCCAGATCCATCAGTTTCCATTTTGCTTTTGGGGCCTCTCTTTGCTGGAATATGGGAGAAGCAGGGTGGCAGCCCGTGTGTCATCTTCTAAGTTTTTGTATACCACTATGATGGGTTTGAATATTGACAAGGTATCCATTTATATTTGTTGGCAGTCCTGGATTTGTCTGAATTATATTTATAAAATTATGCTCTAAAGATGCCTTGAGTTCCCTGGTAAAATGAAAATGAAGATTTTCTGTGTAATGTGATCCTTAATTTTCCTGATTATTTTATGTCAGAGAGACTGGTGAATTAAAAAAAATTATGAAATTATATGCTTAATAAAATTTACATTAAGTAAAGAGTTTTCTAAACTTTTCCCCTTATATGCTAAAGAAAAAAAGTAAAAAAGCTATCTAGTCCTCTTGCAGGGAATTGAAAAACATGTATAAAACTACTCCTTATGTATGTAATCTATTTTCTATTAGGAAATAAGCCTTTCCAAGGCTTGCATTTGATTCAGAAAGTCAAAAAAATTTTTTCATTACCATCTCCCCAGATCACTTGAATAAACCATGGAAACTGTTAAGGGGATATTGTTCAGGGCCCCTGAGAGCATTGTTTCCCTCTTTAAACTAGAGAAAAGTAAATAAAATGTTATTCAGGGGTTTTTGAGTTGGGAAACCAGCAGCAAGAGGAAGCATATTTCCCTGCCAGGAGGGACATTTCATTGCCAGGGACAGATGTCACACACCCCAACAATCATTCAAAATCTTGGGACTATCCTGTCACTGTCACATCACAACTGATGGATGTGGCTGGGGGTTAAAGGGCCTGCGCACAGGGAGGTGGAGGTGAGCGCTCCCCCCCCCATGTCCCCCCCCAACACAGCGCCATCGCCCTCATCTCCTCAACAGAGGAGCTCTCCATGTGATGGAATTACCATGGAAGATAAAGAGCAAACATGCCTGATTTTGAGATTGCTTATAGGCAAGCCATTTGGAAACTCCAAATATAAAAGGCTTATTATAAACAGATTCCATCTCATTTTTAAGCAAAAGTCATTTCAATATTTTAAAAATGGATGACAAAAACAGTACAAAGATATTAGATGCTGTTACTCACATGGAACTGATGAGAACTTTTTCAGTGAAATGGTCTCTGGTCTTAGAGAAATGATCAAAGTAAGGATATTCATGGTTCTTATTATTTTAAACCTTATTCTAAGGACTACTAATATGCAGTGGGAAGCTTTGGTTCCTCTGCATGAAGATCTAAATAAAAACAGCAGAGTTTGTACAATCTATGACCCTCAATGCAGTTCTGCTGGAATCAGAAGATGAACATCTTGATGATATATGATGTTCAGACTTTATCTACAACCTTTGTTAGCTCCCTGCAGAATCCCCGTGGAAAGGATTTTCATTCATGTTTATACCTACATAAAAATAGGATGGCTTGAAATCCTAGAATAAGTATTTCAATCACTACTGCGATTTCAAGATTTATGTTAAAAAAACTGTCACACAATTGTTAAGATTAGCTCAGAAGACCTGTGGCCAGGAGGAGTCCCTTATTGAGACTCTGCATCCTCAGCCACTTGCAGGTCTGGCCCAAGTATCAAGAATGCCCGGGCCTGCATTTTCCACAGGCCACAGGTGACCCATATAAAAATATCCCCAGGGCTGGAAAATGACCCATGATGTGGTTTCGTTTTATTATATTAATCTATTACTCACAGAATACTCACTGAAAAATAGAAGATAGCTATTCATTCACTCTATGTTCTTTTTCTCTTGCAGAGAGGACACAAAAAACCTCTGAGCACTGCTGTGGCAGGATGAATCTCCTCCCTTAAAGTCCTGAACCTGGATCTAGGTCAAGGTACATTACTGTCCTGCCATTACCTTCCCCAAACAGTCAACAGTATAATCCAAGGAAGTAGTTTTGCATAAATGCCCAGAGATACCCCTAACCCTCCTGGTATGGATCTGAAGCTCTGATCACAAGAACCTATTAGTCAACTCTTGTGTGTGTGTGTGTGTGTGTTTTTAAATAAATATTTCTTTTGACTCAAGCCAAAGAACCCTGCAGCCTTAGTTCCATAAAGGGACAGGAAGAGCACTGACCAAGTGGCATTCAGCCCCTTTCTTAGTCATGGACCCTACAAAGTCTCCTAATATTAGACTGAGGGGATGGGAGGCTGAGAAGAGAATGTTACATTACGGACATCACTTTTGAAAGTCCTAGGAGTTAGGAATTGTTCACATATAACTATGCTTCCTCTGATACATTTAATAAGCCCTAGCTAAGATCCCTAGTTCTGAGAAGTGAGGCAAGCATATGTATAAGTTAAAAAAGTTAAAAATATCTCTGGGCTGTTTGTCCAGGCTTCTTTCATCCAGTACAATACACTGGTTAGTGGTGGTCATGGAGCTGGGCACCAGGACATCCAAAGTAGGAGAAGGCTGGATGCAAACAAAGAGAGGGATATGATTTGGCAGATGTTTAATGACAGGTTGTAGCTGGCAGGAGGGTCAGTGTCCAGAGCTGAAGCTCACACAATGGGAGCCCAAGGAAGGGATGTGTGCACAGCTAGAGCCTCCTTTTCAATGGGCTTCTTGTTTCATAGTTTGCATAATGCTTATACAACATCAGTTAAAAGACTTATTTTAAAAAAGTGAAATTGGAATGGCATAATAATGTCTTCTGCATTTTACTCGAATATCTGTAGATTTGATCTGAAAAGATGAACAGTAAATTCTCTTCCAAAGTTTCCTATTGCTATGATTTTTAAAAAGTCATATGTATATATCAACAAACCTTTCTACAAAGCACCTTATATCTGGCAGAAACATTAAAACCACACACTTTAAAAGCAAATTGGATTTTGAGCTGAGGTCCCAGTGTATTTTAGGTGTCTGTTGAAGAGACAACAATGTTGACTTGCCCCTCTTGTGACTATCTTTTTGGAAGCTACAGCACGTAATGAGAAATGTCAAGTCCCAAGATCAATGAAATTTTGGGCTCCAGGGATTCAACAGGAATAGCATTGATCCTTTTAAAGAACACCAGTCAGAGATGCGTTGTAATATATTGCAAAGAGGGGCTCAGGAGGATAAGCGGCCAAGTCCAAGATACCTACCTGACAAAAATTCAATCAGCTTTTAACACAAATTGCCTGCTCTGCTCTCCTTTTTTTCATGCAGTAGGCTGCTTCCAATTAAAGTGCGCAAATTAATTTTTATCACTTCCAAATTAGTTTCAGAATTTGTGCAAAAGAGTGTTTCAGATGAAAGCATCTGTCCCTCACATCTCTGCAATTCTGTTATCTAGTCAGGGACCTATTTAAATCTCCAAGAAAATTTTCTATATTCAAAGTCCTGAGTTTGAAAAAGTAACACTGGATATTGGTATATAAAACATATGAATAAAACAGCTGTAATCCAACTGTAACCTATAGTAGGTAGCACCTGCTTATTTCTTTTATGGTCTGAAACTCTTTGTAATAATCTGCTTGTAAATGTTCATTGTCTTTGTGGCAAATTCATTAAAACTATAAAAATAATTAGGAAAAGACTATTTCTGAGATATCTGAATTAGTCACAGTAATATATTTGATTCAATGAAACCATAAACTCTTTCTGCACCTACCTAAAAAAATCCACAAACATTAGTTTATTTTCTCTGTAGTACCAACAGAGCTATCCATTAAAAAAGAATAATGACAATGCAAAAGAGACATAAATATATTAGAGAGCCAGTTGAATTAATGTTGAGAAAGTGAATAAATGAATCCTATCATTATATGTACTGAATAAATATGAGTCAGCCTCTGACATACAAAGCAATTCAATGTCTACACCAAGACCAATTCTAATAGCTACTGGCATATTATATTTCACACTAGGACTTCCCCCCTTCAAGTCTAGGTTAATATATACAACTCCTAAAAACATAAGGGCATTGTGTTACACACTTTAAAATGAATTTACACATAACTAGCTTTTTGGTCTTGAGTAGCAATGCATTATAAGATAGAAAACACATATAGCCTGATTCTCTGACCTGTGAATTGGTAGCTAGAATAGATTAAACTGGGACAGGAAAAAAAAAATCTTTTTCTTTCAGGTTGTGAGTTTTCTGATGGCAAGGACTATTCTGTGTCAACACCCATGGCTGATCCCTGATGTGACAGTCAATTCAGGGTGTGCTGTGACTGCCTTTACAAAAAGAGTGAATTGACCAATATATGTGGTCTAGGTTGGCTATTTCAACAGATTAAGTAAGTCATAAATCAGTCAAGTCTAACGAATACTATATATGACTAATTATTAATTTTTTACCATTATAATTATCCATATGGTAAAAAGCTGACACCAGTTTTTTTTTAAGATTTTATTTATTTATTTATTCCTAAGAGACACAGAGAGAAGTGGAGACATAGGCAGAGGGAGAAGCAGGCTCCTCACACGAGCCCAATGTGGGACTCGATCCCCGGACCAGGATTATACCCTGAGCCAAAGGCAGATGCTCAACACTGAGTCAGCCAGGCATCCCATGACACCATTTTTTCCCCCATGACACCAGTTTTTAACATAATTTTTATTTTGTACCCAAGATGTAAGACTGAACATTTTGTATGATACCAAACATTATCTGAAAGCAATTTGTGATTCATGTAATAAATACTCAATGTGTTCAGTACAGTCAGGTGGAAAAAGCAGTTTGGTGATTAGTATAATATATGTTTTTGTAAACTCCAGAAGGCCACAGACTTCAACTATCCAGCATTTTCAGCTGCTAAGATGGGACCAGCACCTAGTAGGCATTAAATACATGCTTACTGCTTGCCTAATACTTTAGTGATCATTTTTTTCCCCTTAAGGATAATGAATGAAATAAAGCCATATGACATATGTTAATAATAAATGTCCAAGAAAGCCTTAATGGGGTTTTGTTAAATCGGTTAGGGTCAGAATGATGACAACAGTTCTGACCAAAAATAAATTCTTATGAATGGAGGCAGTAATAAAAAATATGTATTGATAATGTTCTTAATTTCTCAAGAATAATCTTGTCTTTACTGAAAGCTTAAATAAAATGCTGCATTTTAACAAATACAATAGCCACAATTTTATTCTTAAGGGTTAATATAAACATTTTTATTTATATAGCTCCTATTGTATGGAACTTTAAACACTCTAAATATTACTACATTTAAGTTTTCTTGATAATCAGTGGACTAAACTGTTAGCCATCTTTTTATTTAAAAGATTATTAGAAAATCACAAAAATTAAGTACTTAACAGACAATTACTATAACTTAACATGAAAAATTCTTTACCTCATAGCGGTATGATTGTTTTTAAGAAATGAATCCTCTTTTTGGAAATACCATTTTCATCATTTTTAAGCTCCAGTTTGAAGATGTTAGTTAATGAGATTAAAAGCACTACTCTTTTTCTTAAAATTTTTTTTCATTATCTAAAAACTTCTAATTTTCATCAATTTAGATGGAAGATACTACACAGACCTGCTGCTTAATTAAACTTCTCTAATGATTACTACACTACTGTGAAAATGAAGATTTTTAAATATGCAAAAATAAATTTAGATAAAATATATGTAATAATGTAACATGCTTGAGGATAAGAAAGCCACCAATGGTAGATCAAGTGTCTTATACACATGTACATTCAAACACACACACACTAGAATTCTGCTAAAAATGAAGTTTGTTTTTTTAAGGATAGGATTTTAGAAAAGAGTAAACAAGGGGGTTAACTTTTCAGTATTTAGAGTATGATATTTGTTATAATATCGAATTGGTAGCTAATTATTTGAGCTGCTTGGAAATCAAGCAACACTGAATATTTTTTCCCCCAAACCAGCATCATATCTTAGTTCACAATTTAGAGCAGAGGCTGATAATATGCATAATGCACATACTTTCTCTTAGTATCTACGCTAAGAGTTACTCCACAATACACTTCAAGTTTCTACATCACTGTTCTTCAGTTCCAGCTATGGGCAGCAAGAACGAAACCTCACATGTAATTTGGTCACCTAGTTCATTTCCCACTACCTTCATTCATATAAATATTATATGAATCTGCATATATTTCATATTTCATTTTCCTCTCCACTATGATAGGGCCTTTGCTCCTATCAATCAAAAGTCACTCCTCTTTTTGCAATATTCCTGTCAAAACGTGTAAGAGGTGGGAGTGGATGAGACTTTGAAGGGTAGACAGATATACAACTGGGCTTCCATCCTCAGCTTTCTCACAGGCTGGAGTGAACAGACCAGGGGTGGCAATTTCCAGCCACGCAGTAATGTGGCATCTCGTCCACTTGTCATCTACTCTTACAATATTTCAGTGGCAGATACACAGCATTCCTGGAAAATTCTTATCTCTGTCATGTCATAAATATGACCCAAACTCATGTTTCACTTTGTTTCAGAGTACCGTGTATGGTGTAACCAATACATGAATTATAATCAGAATCACCCTGGTTTTAGTACTTGCCATCATCAACAATTTACAGACAGCATACCCTATTTTAAGGAAATATTTGCATTGAAACTATTGAAAGCTTGGTAATTAAAAATAGTGATTATTACTAGGCAACCTCTTATCTAGTTCTTCATTTAACAATATTTATTAAAAATCCTATTTGCTGTGTCACTAGGCCAGGAACTGGAAACTTAAAATGGAAAGGGAGAAATTCATGATCCATTTTAGTGTTTACTCAGAACAGCATTTCCAAAGAATAATAGCTATTCTGCTGTGAGCAAAAGATTGAATGGAAAAACATGTCTGAGAAGTTCTGGGTTAAACAAATTTCAACAGATTTATTTGTGCAAGTAAGACTTTGAGAACTTACCTAGAGAGTAGGAGTAAATGCAGTGTTTTCTAAAATTATTTTACTCTGCAGCCCCCATCCCCCATTTTTTTCCTACAGGGCATCTTAGGGAGCACTTTTAAAGAAAAAATACTTAGGAATCATCACAAGCAAAGAAATGGTCATATTGTTTTTGCTGTCCCAATGCTTAGTCTGAAGGGAGTACTCAATCATTGTTAAATGAATAAATGGAGATATTTACTAGACTGTATGGTAGAAAGTACTAAGTAAGTGTCCTTACTGAGGCACAAATCAAACCTTATGGAAATTCAGAGGAGGGAGAGAATATATTCAGTTGAGAGAAATTACACAAAGTTTAATGGACCAGGTGATACTGGAGGACATTTCTGAAGGATAGAGACATTTGGAGATATTCAGGGAGGATAGCCAACTACAAGGTCAAAGAGAGGGAACCTGGGACTTTCCCTCATTGAAGATTAGAGTGGTTGCTTTTTTTTTTTTCAACTTTGAACATAGTGACATTCTAGCAAAGAATTTTTTTCCACTGAAAGCTTTCATATTTTAAAATCCTTATAACCCACATCAACAAGAGATAAAACAAGAACCATATGATCTTCTCAATAGATGCAGAGAAAGCATTTGACAAAATAGAGCATCCATTCCTGATCAAAACTCTTCAGAGTGTAGGGATAGAGGGAACTTTCCTCACCATCTTAATGCCATCTACGAAAAGCCCACAGCAAATATCATTCTCAATGGGGAAACACTGGGAGCCTTTCCCCTAAGATCAGGAACACGACAGGGATGTCCACTCTCACCACTCCTATTCGACATAGTACTAGAAGTCCTAGCCTCAGCAATCAGACAACAAAAGGAAATAAAAGGCATTCAAATTGGCAAAGAAGAAGCCAAACTCTCCCTCTTTGCAGATGACATGATACTGTACATAGAAAACCCAAAGACTCCACCCCAAGGTTGCTAGAACTCATACAATTCGGCAGTGTGGCAGGATACAAAATCAATGCCCAGAAATCAGTGGCATTTCTCTACTCTGACAATGAGACTGAAGAAAGAGAAACTAAGGAGTCAATCCCATTTACAATTGCACCCAAAAGCATAAGATATCTAGGAATAAACCTAACCAAAGAGGTAAAGGATCTATACCCTAAAAACTACAGAACACTTCTGAAAGAAACTGAGGAGGACACAAAGAGATGGAAAACTATTCCATGCTCATGGATTGGCAGAATTAATATTGTGAAAATGTCAATGCTACCCAGGGCAATTTACACATTCAATGTAATCCCTATCAAAATACCATAGACTTTCTTCAGAGAGTTGGAAAAAATAATCTTAAGTTTTGTGTGAAATCAGGAAAGACCCCTAGTAGCCAAGGGAATACTGAAAAAGAAAACCAGAGCCCGGGGCATCACAATGCCAGATTTCAAGTTGTACTACAAAGCTGTGATAATCAAGACAGTGTGGTACTGGCACAAAAACAGACACATAGATCAATGGAACAAAAGAGAGAACCCAGAAATGGGCCCTCAACTTCATGGTCAACTAATATTTGACAAAGCAGGAAAGACTATCCACTAGAAAAAGGACAGTCTCTTCAATAAATGGTGCTGGGAAAATTGGACAGCCACATGCAGAAGAATGAAACTGGACCATTCTCTTACACCAGACACAAAGATAAACTCAAAATGGTGGAAAGATCTAAATGTGAGACAAGATTCCATCAAAATCCTAGAGGAGAACACAGGCAACACCCTTTTTGAACTTGGCCACAGCAACTTCTTGCAAGACACATCCATGAAGGCAAGAGAAACAAAAACAAAAATGAATTATTGGGACATAATCAACATAAAAATCTTGTGCACAGCAAAAGAAATAGTCAACAAAACTAAAAGACAACCTACAAAATGGGAGAAGATATTTGCAAATCTAGTATCCAAGATCTACAAAGAACTTATTAAACTCAGCAAAGAAACAAACAATCCAATCACGAAATGGGCAAAAGACATGAACAGAAACTTCACCAAAGAAGACATAGACATGGCCAACAAGCACATGACAACATGCTCCGCATCACTTGCCATCAGGGAAATACAAATCAAAACCACAATGAGATCCCACCTCACACCAGTGAGAATGGGGAAAATTAACAAGACAGGAAACCACAAATGTTGGAGAGGATGTGGAGAAAGGGGAACCCTCCTGCACTGTTGGTAGGAATGTGAAATGGTGCAGCCACTCTGGAAAACTGTGTGCAGGTTCCTCAAAGAATTAAAAATAGAACTACCCTACAACCCAGCAATTGCACTGCTGGGGATTTACCCCAAAGATACAGACGCAGTGAAAAAACAAGACACCTGCACCTCAATGTTTATAGCAGCAATGTCCACCATAGCCACACTGTGGAAGGAGCCTTGGTGTCCATCAATAGATGAATGGATAAAGAGAATGAGATTTTGTGGTCTATGTATACAATGGGATATTACCCAGCCATCAGAAAGTATGAATACCTGCCATTTGCTTCAATGTGGATGGATCTGGAGGATGTTATCCTGAGTGAAGTAAGTCAATCAGAGAAGGACAAACATTATATGGTTTCACTCGTACGGGGAATATAAAAAACAGTGAAAAGGATTATAGGGGAATGCAGAGAAAATGAGTGGGAAAAATCGGAGAGAGTGACAAAACATGAGAGACTCCTAACTCTGGGAAATAAACAAGGGGTAGTTGAAGCGGAGGTGGGTAGGGGATGGGGTGACTGGGGATGGGCACTGAGGGGGCCCTTGACGAGATGAGCACTGGGTGTTATACTATATGTTGGCAAATCGAACTCCAATAAAAAAATATACAAAAAATAAAATAAAATCCTTACAACCCTAGGAAAAGTTGCTAGGAAACTACGAAAGACAAAATATTTACATCAACTTGTAGTCTGATGGGACACTTTGAGACAAATACTCACTGCTGTTAGGGTTGTCTCCTATGATATGGTGTCGCCCACTCCAGTACCAGAGAAGCAGAGTGGCATCTCGAGACCCAGACACAATGTAGCAATCCCCACCTATGTAGGACTCAGACCTGGCCAAGCACGTGACCACATCCCAGTGGCCGAATACAATCTGAGTTAGTTTCCCTGAAACACAGAAATGGGAGGTTTAATTCATTTGCTATTGTTCTTTAAATGGCAATAAGCTTAACTTTATTTTACCAGATTTGTGAAAAGTGTCTCTGTTAAACGTGAAAGCTTATAAGCTAATTCAAATTGAGCTACAGATGCTTTCTTGAGTTTCTTCTGAAAAATGATACAAGAATGTTACTTGGGATTTTCAAGGAAAATGACTTACAAACACCACAATCATGATTTTTATTCTTCAGGATTGGGGCCAGACTAAGGGATGGTTTTAGTCTTTTACCTGACTTGATTTGGGGCAGAGACAGGACAATAGTCCCATTTGTCCTGTGAAATCAGGACTCATGCTAAGGTTTGGAATGAACAGAATTATAATGAGTTACATACAATGTGAATATTTAATTTGAATCTTGGCACTCAAGATGAAAATGCCTACATTATTAAGTATGATTTTATTTTAAGGTCTGGGTGTAACAACAGGCATTTTGGAGAGATTAAGGTATCTCATAGTTAGGCTTACCTGTTTCTGTAGAGTAAACTCTGAAGCTCTTATCCCAGAACCCACAGATAAGAATATAGCGATTATCTGCTGTGACCACAAAACAGTGCGCATTGATTTGTATACTCTGGTCAACAAGGTCCGTGATTTGCCGTTTGTTCACACCAGAGTTATTGGCTAAACATACACAGAAAAAAAGAGTTTAAAGAAGGATTCCACAAGAGTTTCTTTCTTTCTTTTTTTTTAGATCTTATTTATTTATTCATGAGAGATACAGAGAGAGAGGCAGAGATACAGGCAGAGGGAGAAGCAGGCTCCATGCAGGGAGCCTGATGTGGGACTCGATCCTGGGACTCCAGGATCATGCCCTGGGCCAAAGGCAGACACTCAACCTTTGAGCCACCCAGGCATCCCTCCACAAGAGTTTCATCAAGCACTAATGGAAGGAATATTTTTATGCTTCATTTATCTAGAAATGAGTTTTTAAGGCTCTCAGATTATTAACATTCTAACATATCCCCATGAGGAGTATCAGCTTAATTTTTAGTAGCAGTGGCTAGTTATGAACTACATTAGGTATCTAAAGGTTGTCAGAGATTTCAATTCCTTCTCCTCCAAAAATATGAAGAATTCAAATACTGAATTTAAAATAAAAATATTTAAGTGGATTTAATTCTACCTAGGTTCACTATACACAGGTTCATTAATGTCCTACAAGTTCTATAATGAGGAGGAACATATATTGTGTGAGGTATGGTATGTAAAAGAAAAAAATCTTAATATTCGCCCCAATCTGTCATTTTCTGATGGCATTTACAATTCATGTGGAAAAAACAGGAGAGAGGTTTGAGCAAGGGATGTTGTTATGTGGGCAGCCCCACAGGGAGCTTTAGGTCAGCAGCTTTAAAGACCTGGGTTGTCAACAAACAGAAGGCCTTTCCAGAATGGGCTGGCAGGTGAGGAGAGGAATAAAAAAGATGGGAGAGGGATTGGGGAGGAATGAGACAGGCAGAGAATCAATGGATAGCATTGGGATTGAATCTGAAAAAAGTCAGGAACTCGGAGACACCATCTGATTTCCCTAGTGTCTGTCTGCATGCCAGCCTGTCCCGTACTCTGCGCTGTCCTTTCAGGCTAAATCCCTGGGCTGAATTCTTAAACAGGAGATGCACACATCACCCACACTCCCTAAGGCCAATTAGACTGAAGTGCAACTATTTGTGGATCCCCACTAATGCTATCATAATAATGGCTAGGGCGGTAAGCCAAAAATTATACAGAAAAAGGTAGCAAAAGAAAAGACAATCAAAGGTTCTGAGTCACTTGAAAACTACATAACTGATCCTTGATTAATAAGAATAGAGCTAATTTTTCCATGGTTACATTCCAGCTGTATGTGACATTGTCGATGTCTCTTGGGTGAAGGAATAGCTGGACTAGACAATATTCCCAGTCCTACACCTTAGCTGTTCTCAAAGACATGTAACTGCTATTTTGTGTAGGGGTGTAAGTAACTAACTTGAATGACTGCCTTTTAACTTATTTCTGGGTTCAAAGATGAAGGGCGAATTAAGAAACATAAGAAAAGATATACCGTAACTGCATATGGCTTTATTTTTCATGCCATTTTCAATTTTTTTTCCTAATTTAGTTCTCTACATGATCCCACAAAAAAGGCAGGACAAATATCCTGATCAACCATCTTGCAGCTAGGAAATTGAGGCCTAGAAACAGGAAGGGACTTGTTCTGGATCATATACTAATAGATGTGCATGTGATTACAAGTATTTCCATTCTCTGTTGCAAAGAGTTACAGCTCATAAGTTTGCAATTCATATGAAATCCTTAATTTAAAAAAATCAGTCCTATTGGAAGGAGATTTCTAGAAAAGATGTCCTTTGTGTTAGTTTTCTTTCATGATTTTTTTTGAGTCCTTATGTATTTCAAATATTTTAAATAATATATAGTTGTTAAAGAATAGTTTAGGCTGAAAAAAAGGACAGTTTGAAATGATTTGCCTTGTTTAGAACCAACTTAAATTATCCAACTTAAAATATCAAGAAAATGCCACAAATAATCACTTTAATACTAAAAAATTTTTGAGATGGCATATTATGATATATATAGCTCTTTGGTGATAATTCGATGTTATCTGCACATTAATTTTATGGCAGAAAAATGATCATTTGGATACCTTTTGTAATAAATAACTACATAGGAATCTGGACAGTCAGCATTCATGAAAATGTATTTCTTGTTGTTACCGTACCAATTAAGGGGTCCATTTCAATGGGAAGATGATGAGCTTGATCCAAGGAGTATCCTGGTGCTCCTCTGAGGCCTAAAGGTTAAACAGAAGGAGAAAACTACTGCAATATTCTCAGAAAGAAGGAATTTCCTAATAAGCAGTGTTTTATGATGATTGTATAAAAGGTATACTGCTTAAAAATTATTTGGTAAGTTGTTATAAAAATGATTGTCATTTACACATCTTTGTAGATACTCTCAATGAAATCATCACAATAGGGACTGCTGGTTTCCATGGAAGATGTACAAAGCTGGAAAGAGTGTTGTTTTCATCCTAACAAGAAAAGCCTGCATAAAATAGAAGATCATAACATTTCTTGAACCCCTCCAAGAGCTAAGATTTCTGGGCAACCAGTGAGCTTGCAATCTAAGAAAGGTTGTGTGCCTGCAAGCAAGGGTGGGTGTGAACGTGGCAGGGCTCACCTGGGCTGGGGCAGAGGGGATGATGGGGCTTCCGTCTTCATTCAATACATGGCAAACCATTTGAAGGTAAAAAATTGAGCCACACCAAAGATCTTAAGCTCAGGAAAAGCTACTATCAGAGGATTAATATTTAGGGCTTGATTGAGTTCATTAGTCATAATTTTTTACATGTGATTATATAACATATATAATGCTTATGAATAATGCTAAATAAAAAATGAATATAGTTTTTTCTCAACACAAAGTATTTCTAGAGACTCAGACTTCTGTGAATAATAAAGTTTTATTTTTTCTTAAGATGTTTGTTGCATGTTTCTGATCAAATGGAATTCCCTCAAGGTAATAGGATTACCTCAGTTGAGAGTATCACCAATCAACATAGTGTATTTAGAAACTCTTACAAGATGAAGCTATGATATAAATTAGACTGTTTTTCAGAGCAACACAGAAGTTGGTAGAATAGAAAAATTCAGGTGAATTTACCATGGCTTATCCATCTAGTCCTGGAGATAGTGAGGGTCCTGGGGTTTCCAAGGATACTGAAAGGGGTGAATTTGGCCAAATAAATCATTTGGTCATATCCACTTCTGTAGATGTATCAATGTCTGATTTTTATAACAGAAGTCTATCACTTCAAGATGTACTAGCTGGAACTTTTGGAAAGGAGTTTAAAGAAAACACATATAAAATCACTGAACAATTTAGATTTTGTCTTTTCTCAAAGACTCTCAAGCTCCACAAGGAGGGAGATGGTGCCTGTCTTGTTCACTGCTGTGCTCCCACTTGACACATAGTGGCCATTTAAATATTTGCTGAAGAAATAAGTGAAGTGGAAGAAAGAGGATTTGTAACCACCCTCTAAGAAATCCGGATTCAAACTCACTTTTTTTTTTTAAAGATTTTATTTATTTATTCATGAAAGACACAGAAAGGGAGGCAGATAGAGGGAGAAGCAGGCTCCCTGTGGGGAGCCTGATGTGGGACTAGATCCCAGGACCCTGGGGTCACGACCTGAACTGAAGGCAGACGCTCAACCGCTGAGCCACCCAGGTACCCCTCACTTTTGTTTAATATGGGCTAAAAGTGTTGTTGTTTTTTTTTTTCCTTGTGGGGCAGGCATATAGTAGGGTGGGAAGACCTGAATTATTCGTAGACCTGCTTCAATTTATCAAATATTTATTGAATCCTTAACCATCAGCCAAGCATTTTGTGAGGCCCTCACACAGAGCAGAGTGAACAAGAGACATCTAGTTAGGTCTGGCAATTACTTGCTCTGCTGCTTCCTGCCAATAATTTGGAATACTAGCTAGCTTACCTTATACCCAGCACACTTACCTTAACTTCACTGCAGTTTTTAAGACCCCTTTGGTAAGCACCGTGTTTAGACACACATACCTACTGTATTGTGCCACCGATTCACTGCAAACAGTCGGCTGCAGGTCACGGTCACCACTGCGGGGATGGTCAGGTGGGGCAGGGTGTTGGCTGCCACGTGGGTCACTGGAGAATTTGAGGGAAACTTCAGGACCATGATCACATCCTGTTGCATCTGATCTTTAAACATGAGTGGACTCTGTGGAAGGAAACACTGTTGAATAGAAAGAGAAGAGAGCAGAAGAAAACAGAAGGGATAACAGAGTTAGTGAAAGCTCTGGGGAGACAGACAGAGGTCAACACAGATGAGGCGAGCACGAGCAGAGAGCAAAGCAACCTGAACTTCCAACCCATGATGAGGGGAAAGGGCAAGGCCTCTGTGCAGTGGCTGGCAGGTGACACGAGATCACTGATGAGTGGCCTCAGTGTAAGCCTTGCCAGACTGTGGTGTGAGGAGTGAGCTCACAGATCTGTCTCAGGATGTAGTGTCATTATTCAGTGTGGTGAAAGCATCAGTTTTGTGGAAGAATGAGTCAAGTCAGTCACGGACACTGTTTACATGAACTAATTGATACTTCCATTTGTTAGCTGGTTCATCTGGGGTCATGGCTTCAATGTAAATAATAATAAAATATAATAAATATAATATAATAGCCTTCCCTGTCAGACCTCTGCACGCATCTTTGCTGTGGCACCACTGACTGGTTAAGGTTGAGGTCTTCTTCCTAGACTGTGCGCTTACCGAGGGCTAACCCTTTTCCTTCCTTTAATCTCTGTTTCAAAAGTCTAGCATGTGATCTGACAGAAAGTGACACTGTAAACGCTACTGTTCCAACACCATAAATAATACTGCATTGAAAACACAAAATGGGGGGGTTCTAGAAATAACCACTATGTAGAGTTTGTGAATGTTTTGTAATTGTTTTCTATACATATGAATTGTCTGCTCCATGCACTTAGAAGGCTGAGCTTTCCATTATGAGCAGCTCCATGCCAATTTAGTCTCTAACAATTTTCCCCAGGAAAGCAATGAATCCTGACTGGGCATTTCTCCAGGATAAGTATTATTATTATTATTATTATTATTATTATTATTATTATTATAACAGAGACAACTAACACGGGAATAAAACTCTTCTGCCAAAGCATTTCATAAAATAAAGTGTTAGAAATATTCTCTTAGACAGTTTATCAAAAATACTTCATCTCAAGGCTTGAGGTTCCAAGGCCACGTCCCCACGTCTACACCATGACTGCGTGTTCATGAGGAACTGTGTGCTTGGTGTCAACCTTTCTGCTTTGTCACATACAGGGACCCATTTCAATCAGAAGAGTTCATTAGAACTCTCTTGAGCCATTGTGGAGAGAAGAAACATATTTTAAAACAAACACATTTATTTATGTGTTTCACTAGCAGTTTGATTATTGATTTGTTGAAGGTCTAGAGAATGCAGATCCTCTGTGTTACAGTGCTTAGCATCATATCTGATGCATAGAAGGGAACTTGATATGAATTTGTTAAGTAACTGAAAAAAACACATGAAAGGTCTGAACAGCGCTTCCACCACAATATAACAGCTTATAAGTTGTTCGCACATATATTATGTACCATATTTCACAGCTCTTTACTCCAAACTTAAAGAGTACTTGCTACCTTGATAACCGCCTAGAGAAATGGATGCACTTTAATCCCTTTTGTAGACACCTTTTTTACCTTTAAGCATTTTTCACTTCAGTAAAAAAATAATCAGTGAAAAACCACAGTTTAAAAATCAGTTTAAACCAGTTTTAAATTCCCACTAAAGAAGTTTCTCAGAAAAGTTACCTTCTTCAAATTGAAGAGGGAGGTGTTATACAATTTGCTAATAAGCTGCAAAAAAGGGACTGCTTTGTTACGAAAAGGAGCTTTTAAAATTCAGATTAAAATGAAAAGAATTTTACCTTTTCCCTGGCAAAACTAGAATAAAAGTTTTAATATGAGGAGCTAGTGAAGCTGATGTCACCGGCTAACGTTTCTTGAGAACATATTGTGCACCAGGTGCTGGTCTGAGTGCTCTACAGTATTAAGTCATGAAATTCTCAGGGCAGGTGGTATTTTTGCCTTCGTGTAACAGATGCTGTAACATAGCAGGCAGGTTAAATCCCTTGCCCAAGTCATTTGCTAGTGAGAGGCCGAGCTGATGCTTGACCTGACTGGCTCTGGAGCCCTTGTTCCTAACCCTCGGCCTCTCTGCAGTGCCTACAGAGTACCTGTATATTTCTCTCCTCTCCTTAAAACGAGCTACTCCCTTTGCTCCACCTTGCCCCAGAAGATTACATCGGGCAATATATTGTGTTGAGAGTATATTTTCATCCTACTTTAATCTAATTTTGGTGCCTACATGTGTATGGGTGAGTTTATGCAGAGGCCTACAGAGTCAGGGAAGACGGGCCCTTGTCGTGGATCCCAAATCAGGCCGGCGTAGCAGCACTCAGGGGTAAGAGCTGCTCTCCCCTCTCCTCTGTATTTCAGCATATACTTACCCTGAAGAGCTACCCAATAAATCGAGAAGCCTTTAAAACTGCTGCTGAAACCACAATTTTATTTGACGTGCACCCAGATACAAAGAAAGCAAAAATCTTTCCTTTGAGGCTGCTATGTCTTACCAGGTGCATGGCAGAGCTCCGAGGCGGATGTGGCTCGATAAGCAACTGAGACGGCGTCTGTCCAAAGTTCTGTATCTGTGCCTCCATGGCCTGCAGGGGAAGGAGAGGGACTGTCATAATCAATATGCATCAACGAGAGAGGTCAACACACTCCCCGACAATGCAAGTGTATCCCAAGTCAGCCATGAAAGAAGTCCAGAAAATTCAGTGGGTGTTCTCTCAGGGTGCAGAATCATCCAACTGTTAGTATTTTGCAGACAGGTTTTGCTTCTCTTTCTAAACGTGCTTCTGTTAACCAAGTCACTGTTCTTATTTAGAAGCTGGGGTTAAATGTGGAAGTGTTAAACCTGTGAGTGCATGCATGCAGCTAAGGTCAAAGAACACTTCTAACACTAAATACAACATGTATACCTTGATAAAGTCCTGTGTAAGAAGAAACGTATGGGGATCTCTAATGAAATAAGCTTCTGGGATCTTGGGGGAGATAAGAATGATACATAAAGTCCGACAATGATATGAAATAAAATTCAGAAAATCATACAGTCCAGTCAATACAGAGGGTAATCACAAGATTTGTTATGATTAAACATGGGCAAATTTTTGCTACAAAAATATATTTCAGCATGCCATGCTGTTTTAAGACAAATGTCGAGATATTATGTAATGTCTATAATGTATGAATTCACTTCTCTCAAATTTTTTTGAAATTTTAGACATAACTAACCCAGGGAGGAAACAATTCTTTGGGCATCTTGAGCTATGCAATATTTTATTAAAGCCTGTGCAGATAGAAATATTAATGAGATTGTATGGCTTCCAATGAATAAAAATAATTTTGGATCTCAAACTGTCTGGACTGTATAATATGCCTTTTTCTGTGTGTACGTCAAAGACATAATCTAATAGGAGATTTATGTATTTCTTCTCTATATAAGTACCACAGGCAAAAAGATTTCAATATATTAAACTAGACTAACAGAAATATTTTTCCAAAATACTGTTAGCATGTAATTTAAGTCAACAAGGGGAAGCACAATATTTACAATGGTCATTACTCTGTTACCATGCTAATTTTTCCCCTAAAATTGTGTGCAATTTGGTTGCACATAAAGATGAAATACGAAACTCATTGCTGAGTGCTTAGGAGTGCAGGTAAGGTGGTAGATGGCTCTTGACGCTGCGC
Source organism: Vulpes vulpes (assembly GCF_048418805.1). Taxonomy (NCBI): domain Eukaryota; kingdom Metazoa; phylum Chordata; class Mammalia; order Carnivora; family Canidae; genus Vulpes; species Vulpes vulpes. Next base: position 47,699,393 of record NC_132788.1, on the reverse strand, counting down.
TGCCACTAATCGCATCACTATCTACAAATCTCATTTATAAAGTACTTAAATTTAACAATCTGTCCGCCTAGACTGCATTTCAAGAAAATGTTTATCAATAAAAATGTGGATTTTCAAATTTATTAGCAATATTAAACATGAATGAATCATTATCTGCCGTATTCTAGCAATTGCACAAATGGGGCTTTGGTTCTTTTATTTGCAGAGGCAATAGGATGAATTATTAAATCTCTTAAGAGCTGTCCAATTTTTATGTATCCATTTATTTGCATGGTGTCCACCCATACATGAAGTGTGACTGTTTAGGTAAATCGCACTCACATAGATACCATCATACTTTATCTCCCCGGTGCAAGATTTATGATTATAAAAGAGGTATGAGACCATTTCTGGTTAGGTTCACATCATGAACAATAAACTCTTAAGAGTAACTTGAAAGAAGAAAAAAAAAAACCCAGTGATTTCATTGTTAAAACTGCCCTGGCTTGAAAATGTCTAGTACCTCGCTTACTGTATCAGAACAGCTAAAGTTGCTCAAACAATAGGTACCTGGGCTTGTGCTCTGACTCCTCCAGAAAGGGGCTGGGCTGGCATAGGGACACAGAGGTAAAATTAAATATAATTTAGCCTCTCTTGGTCAGTGTACATCTACTTAGCAGGCAGCCTTTAAATGGCCACAGAAGGACCAAGTCCACAAACATGCTCTGCTTGACTTTAGTTTTGTTCTGAAAGGGCAGTATTAAAACTATACTAGAAAACCTTAGGATACCCACTTACTTTCCAGAAATCTACACAGTTCTCTTCAGGGGGACCACCTCTGATTCTTTTTGGACTGAGGCAGAGTACACACACGTATTTATTTTAAACGACTCTCAAGTGGCATCAGGATATACAGGAAGCTATGATCAAGTTAATATTGTGGTCTCATCCTCTCATTAAGACAGTACATTCCCTACATTTAACATTTATTTATTTGTTTTTAATAATTTAAGCTGAATCCATCTTCCTTGGGATCCACATCACATGCCTTCATGTTCTTATTCCAATATTTACCTTTTGGCTATCTTGTAATCCTGTCTAGCGGCAGTTCCTTAACCTCTGATTTAAAAATATACAGGTCGGGATGCCTGGGTGGCTCAGTGGTTGAGCGTCTGCCTTTGGCTCAGGTGGTGATCCTGGGGTCCTAGGATCGAGTCCCGCGTTGTGCTCTCCAGAGGAAGCCTGCTTCTTTCTCTGCCTGTATTTCTGCCTCTCTATGTCTCTCATGAATAAATAAATTAAAAAAATATATACAGGTCTTTCTGTTCTTGAAAAAGCATGCTGCCTCCTCTAAGTTCTATTGCTCGTCATAACCAACATGTTTGGATAGGGAGTGAGCACCTACTGATTTTCTTCACCTCTCCCCCATCCTGTTTTCTGTCCTCCCCCACTTTTAGAGAGTCATCAGTGTCTTCTGTCAAGAGGAAGGTACTTTGAATGGGAGGGTGCCCAGGGATATACACAACCCATTTTGGAATCTATGAAGCATAGCAGCTGAATGGTTGTTCCTCATTCTGAGAACTACTCCCTGACGTAGGAGAAAATGCATCTCCTTAATGTGAACCCTGGGCAGGGTTCTAAATCCTTCCCAGGCCCCCTAAATCATAATCAATGTCCTCCATATTCTCATAGCACTTTTTCCCCCTTTATCATGACATTCAACGCATAGTTCTTTACATAGGTCTGTTTGCTCAAACTGTTCATCGTCTGCAGGTCAAGGCTGTGACTTAGTCTTAAGAGAGTCCAAAAACATTCGCTGACTATAGAAGTGGGGCAGTGGTGGGGCCTTTGTGCAAAACTGAAAGGTAGCCCAGAAAAGGAAAATCAATAGTAAAGAACACATCAGAGTGCTTTACCTTTACAGTTCAATACCGCAAAAACAATCAGGTTAACAAACATTAAATGCCTAGTCTATGCCAAGGGATAAAATATCAGATACCAGTCTGCCCTCAAGAAGTTTCAGCTCATGAGGAGATAAGATGAGTGGCAATCAGGGCACACAGTAGGTCAAGAACCACGGCGGAGGCCAGCCTCAAGTGCAAGGGGGCCCAGGAGTGATGTCTACATCAGACACAGAGTGGAGCAGGGTGCACACAGAGGACGGCTGTTAGGAAAGGGGCTTTGAGAAAAGGGACATGAGCTGAGGTCTGAATGTCACATAGGAATAGGGCAGTCAACAGCACAAAAAGATAACCAGAAATGGCGTTTAAAAAAATTCAACGTATTTCTCTTTTTCCATACATTGTTCTGCCTGGGTTGAAGAGACTTAATGCTAGCTTTATTTATTCGGAAAAAATTATACTTATTGAGCACCTACTATGTACTGGGTACCATTTCAGATATTTGCGATACTCATCAAACAAAACAGAGATTTGGGCTCTTGTAGAAGTTGTATTCTAGCCAGGATGGCATAGGAGCTTATTATTCGGCCAGATAGCACATGCCAGCATCCTTTGGGCTAGAATCCGCTCATAGGCATGGTTTCTATTTGAGCCAACATTTATAGGTCAGAAAATTTCATACAATAAATTGGATTTTTTGCTTCTCTCAACATAACAAAACAAAACAAAAAAACAGAAGAGGTGGTTCATCAGCATTTCTGCACAGCAACACTTGTCTGGTGCCAAGGCACAGGGGCTCTTTTGTAATGCCCATCACTCACAGGACCCAGGCATGCACTGCCTCTGGCCTGCTTCACAAGTTTCTTCCCTGTCCAACTCCTAAAGACTTCTCGGAATTTGTTAGTCCTTTTAAAATCTACTACCGTTAATTTGTATTACAAAAAAGCTATCGCTTTATATATCTACAGTAGTCCTGCCCTCATCCTCGGGGTATATGGTCCAAGATGCCAAAGAATGCCTGATACTGGATAGTACTGAACCCTACGTATGCTGTTTTTTCTTATACATATTTATGATAAAGTTTAATTAATAAATTATGCATAGAGATTAACAGCAATAATTACTGATAAACTGGAACAATGATAATATACTACAATAAAAGTTATGTGAATGTGGTCTCTCTCTCTCAAAATACCTTATGGTACTGGACTCACCTTTCTCCTTATGATGATGGTGTAGATGGTAAAATGCCTCTGATGAGGGGCACCTGAGTGGCTCAGACAATGAAGCGTCTGGCTTGGGCTAAGATCATGATCCCCGGGTCCTGGGATTGAGCCCCACATCGGGCTCCCTGCTCAGCAGGGAGCCTGGTTCTCTCTCTCCCTCTGCCCCATGCCCCCAATCCTGTTCACTCTCTCAAATAAATAAGATCTTAAAAAAAAAAGCCTAACTGATGAGATGAAATGAGCCAGTGAGGTAGGCACTGTGACCTAACATTAAGCTACTGCAGACCTTCTGACACTAGGTCAGCATCACTGCTTCCATACCATCTTGACTGCGGGTAACTGAAACCGTAGAAAGCCAAAACAGTGGATATGGGGTGACTACTGCATTGCACTTTCCATGGAAGCAAGAATGAACTGATACTGTATGTGTGAACTCATGATTTTTATAATGTGTATAGCAAAAGAGTACAACTTGGGAAATAAATCTGTCAATCTAACTTCATCGAATTTTAAGATGTTATCCATTGTGAGAAGCGTCATTAATTTCTATACTATTAAGAAGTAAAAATATGTTACTAATTAAACTATGATTCACTACTGATTATAAGACACACTGTAATTCGGAGTGCTGAGACAGAACGATGATAAGCATCTCAGAATCAGTTCATTATTGTAAATATTTTATGTTATTATAAATATACTTTTACATATAATAAGCAGTGATATAGAGTTTTAGATATTTCATATAAATCTAGCATACGTCATAGGTTTAAAACAATAGATTTTTCAAAACAAATGTGACTGACAAAATCTTTGGTGTTTTACAATTAGGAAAAGGCCATCTATTTATGGTCTTTGGTGGGATAACATGAAAACATGGATCTGCTTATACTTAGTATTCCCTCTTAGGCCTTTGTAATCGCTGACTGTGGTATCTTAGACTAAAGCTGCTTATGTCCATCCACTTTAATTAATTACGTGTCTGTTTTCTCCCTTAAACCACCACTCTGATCAAGACAGAAGGCTTTGGCATGGAACTGGAAATCTCTACTTCTTGATCTGGGTGGTGCCTACATGGGAGCATAGATATGTGGTGATACTGCCTTCTTGCCCCTCCACAGCAATTTTCCCATGCCTTACCCTCTCCCAGGCTAATCACGATTTTGATGATAATTAAATTACACCATCAAAAATTATCATCTATTACTTTTTCTTTTCTTGAACTTCTGATAAGTAGAATCACACAGTACCTACTTTAGTGTCTGCCTTTTTTGGATCAACATGTCTGTGAGAGATTCATCCCTGCTGTTCTGTATAACAATGGTTTTTTTGTTGTTGTTGATGACATCATCTATATATAGTGTCCCATTGTATTAACCTCTCAAAATATATCAGTTCTGTCGATGGATATTTGGGCTGCCAAGAGTTTCAGGTTATCATGAACAAAGTTGCTTAGGAAATTCTTGCACATATCTTTTGAAAGAGGTAAGCAGTCATTTTTGTTGGGTGCATAACCTATGTACTGGTTGCCAAGTTATAGGGTATTTTGTTTTGCTACTGAGTTGTTTTCCAAAGTGACTATACTGATTTTGTGTATTTATTTGCATAAGCATTTGTGAATGCAGAATGCAGGGGCCAAAGCTGTAAATATTTACTAATTTATAAAGAGTATTCTATCTTTAAGGGTACTGATATGATGAAACTCTTACATATCAAACTCAACTTTATCTCAAAAAATAATCATGTAAGGGATGCCACTTTATTTCATCAGGAATTGTTTAGATAGCAAAGATAAGTAAGTTAGTTTCTTAAGAGTTTTACATTTTAATTCTTATGTGGATGCTTACTTCTTCTTCTAAAAATCATTTGGTTGAATATTGAGCAGTTCCCATTTTTTCTCCCCAGCTAAGACCCATCAAGAAATAGGCAGGTCATAAAATTAGAAAAAAAGTATTTTATTTTTTAAACTTTGGAGGGAGTTCTAAAATATGGATATCGGGGTAAGTAGAGAAGTAAAGAAAAATGTGATCTAAGTTATGATTAGTAGGACAAAATAAGTAAACCTGAACAGTGACTTTCAGATTTCATACACACATAGGGCACATAACTCAGTTTTATCTGCTTCTATGGACTATAAAGCTCCCCTTAGGGAAAGTTCCTGTTAGGGACAGTTTCCTGTTTTTTTCCCCTCCCCACTCTCTTGATAGGCTCGTTTTGTAAAATCCTCCAGGACCCACCTACTGAGTTATGAAATTACCCACATCTTCATCGAGTTCTCCTTTTGTCCTCACTTATTTTCAACAAGCTCTCTCTAGTCTTATGTTACTCAAAGGTCAGGGCTAGGTGTACGACTGCATCATCTAGGTCCTGCCCAAAGGTGTCCTGTCGAGGGGCAAATGAGGGACAGCATCTACCTCGAATGCCAAAGGAAGGAGCACCTTTTATTATTCATCCTTTTAATGAGGGCATCTTTTTAAATTTGCACAAAGGGGCCATATGCATTAGCCATGGCTGTGACATGTACCTTATTCCTTTGACCTGTTGTACCTCTTCTTAGTTGCTTTTATCTGTCCCCCACGATATCCTACCTCCTTTATGAACACAGATATATATTGCTGGGATGAAATCCTCAGAAGAGGAAGTAAATATACTGTGGTTTATGTGCATTATGCTTATGCCTGTTAATATGAAAAATTTCATAGCTGAGGTAAAACTACATATGGCGACGGATAAGTGATTGTTCAGAATGATGTTCAAATCACCAATAAATTCAAAATACTCTAAAAGAAAGAAATTACTATTTAGATGAATAAGCATGCTTTCTCCCTCCACTTGTATTTACTATTTGGATAACTAGTGTATGCTAGATAGCACACACCTCCTCTGGTACCCAGGAGATAAAAAATTCTGGTTAATTTTGTCTTTTCCACAATATAGGTAAATGTAACCCACATACATTTCTCTCCTTTGGAATCTTTACAACTTCTAGTCTTTTTTGTAAATGTAATTTAGCATTGTCTTTCTGACGAAATGTCATAAGGTCTAAGTGCCACGAGAAAGACAGTGTGAGAAAGCACATACGGGAAGCTGTCAAATGACCGATTTCATCCATTTTGCTTGGTCTGTGCTATCTTTTAAAGTTGTTTTCCAGAAGAGTCAGCATTTTATAAAATATGATAGCTTGTGCTATCCACAATGCAATTATCAGATTATGTTGAAATTACTAGTCAATTATTGATCATTTTCAGAAAATTCAAGACAAAAATAGCAAAAGTGATTCCCTGGGAACACAGAAAAGGATTTCCTCAAAATTTCCTTAGGATCCTATTATCTTATTTTATAGCTCATTATAGTATGATTTTATTTTAATGCTTGAAAGTGGATATTCTTTTTTTACCAGAAAATACAACTTCAACAATTAAAAATATATATGTGATTTATATTATCTTTCTGTTCTACCTCCAATTCTACCAATTCTATACCAAATAGGAAAAAAAAATTGGAATTTTGAGAAGTCTGAAATGATAAAAGAAAAGATTACTTAATAGCAGACTGTATTTTAACTGATATGCTTTTGCTTTTGGTTTATTGTTACAATAAAACAAGATCATATAAAGCATTACTTTTTAATGCTAGAAAAACAGGAGCAAAATAAATCAAGAAAATAATATCTGCACTTTATTTCTTGCTTTACAAACATTAAACTATATAAAAAATTAAAATGCTATTTTATATTCAACTGCTTCTAGTTTTTCATAGAAACTACACAATAGAAGAACAAACATGTTTCCTCTTAACAGTCAGCTGCATTAAGGCTAAGTCTATATGAGCAGAATTATTAGAATATTCAAGCAAATACTTAATAACTCAAGTAAAAAAGAACCACTTTTGTTGTAACTATCAGACTATGTTAGACCATATTGAGGGAGAGGATTTTGATTTGTTCATTTGCCTGCCTCAGTGCTTGGTTTTATTCTTTTAGTATAAAGCTAAAAAAAAAATAAAAAGGAGAATTATCCTCTTGCTGACTCTGATTTCCTCCTCAGACTGATGAGTTATAATGATGACATTCCATATCTGACTTAACAAATAAATGGGAGCAGTTAATGTGAAAAGAAAGCACCGTGTCCTTTGGAGAAAAACTGCTTTGTCCAGAAGTTTTTTTTCACATTAGGTCAGGGCCACTGGTGGCAGGCTCACTTAATTTTTATATTTAAAAATAAATATAAGTCAACCCAGGTGGGAAAATTACATGCATTTTAATGTGGCAGGTAGTGGCTGTTCTATCCTGGATGTCTTCAATAAATTTGCCTAAAGTCGTGACTAACTCAGGGGGAATACAGAGTGAGCTGGATCATCTTCCTTGTCCCCTGGGGGGACTGGCCTCCAGAGACTGCATCACTGGTACTCTCTTGCTCTCTACCTTCCCACTCTTTTCGGCCAGTGAGAGCTCAGGACAGGAGATGGGAAAGGGAGATAAAACTTACTGTATGATCCTTCCCTGCCAGGTCCCAGGTCAGCAGTGGCTGTGCTGCAGTCTTCTATCTAAGGCCACGGCTCCTGTTGGGTGACTGCTTTCCCAGGGTTACTTATCCTGGCAGTTTCCAGTAATGGCCCCCTCTCTGTGTAGGCCTTGGGGTGGTACCTAGATCTTAATCTGCAGATGCTTCACTTTCCCTTGTTCATCCACTTTATCCTGCCCATATCTTTGTAAAGAGGATCATTATTAAATGTCCTATTACCAATCACATTGTTAAAAAATTGTGGTAAAAATACATAGAACATAAATTTACCACCTTAACAATTTTCCAAGTGTACAGTTCAGGAGTGTTATGTACATTCATAATGTTCTATGACCAGTCTCTACAATTCTTTTTAATCTTGCAAAACTGAAACTCTGTACCCATTAACAGCTCCCCATTTACTTATTCTCCCCATCCTCTGGAAATCAACCTTCTACTTTCTGTCCCTATGATTTTGACTATTCCAGGTACCTCATATAAGTAGAATCATATAGTATTTGTTTTCTGACTGGCTTATTTCACTTAGCATAATGTCCTCAAGGTTCATTTTTGTTGTAGCAAATGCCAGAAGTTCCTTCCTTCTTAATGCTGCATAACATTCTATGGCATGTACATGTGCATGTACCACATTTTATGGATCCACTAATCTGCTGATGGACACGGGTTGCTTCGACCCTTTGCGTATTGTGAATAATGCTGCTATGAGCATGGGTGCACAAATATTTCTTCAAAATCTTGCCTTTAATTCTTTTGAAATCTACCAAAGTAGAACTGCTAGATCATATGGCAGCCTTATTTTTAATTTTTCAAGGACCTCCATCCTGTCTTCCCATATCTACCTAGCAGAGAAGACACTTTGCATTCCCACCACAGCACATAAGGCTTCTAATTTCTCCACATCCTCATCAACACTTGCTATTTTCTGTTTGTTGGATTGATAGTAGGTAACCTAACAGGTGTGAGGTGGTATACAATTGTGGTTTTGATTTGCATTTCCTTAACAACTAGTGATGGTAAGAATCTTTCCATGTGCTTGTTGGCCATTTGTATATCTTTTCTGGAGCCTTCATTATTCCTTTGAGAGGGTAATGTGCTGTGACAGATACAAACAGAATTGATATTCAGGTATATAAGAGAAATGATGGTTAATTTTTGCTTCATTCTCAAGACTGACCAAAATATGATTATATACAAGTAAGAGACATTTTTATTGAAGATTTAAAATATTTTGGGGATAAATAATATCATAAGCCTTTTGAGGGGGAGGCCACAGAGACTCTTTGCAATCTATGCTCATAAATCCTCAAGAAGAGAACCAAAACACTATTTTCTGGATTAACTACCTGGAAGCAAGAGTTTTAGCAGATGATCTCTTAAAAAAATATATATTTATTTATTTTTAGAGAGAGAGTGAGTGAGCACAAGCAGGGGGAGAGGGAGAGGATTTCAAGCAGACTCCATGAGCCTGAGGTGGGGCTCAGTCTCAGGATCCTAAGATCATGACCTGTGCCAAAACCAAGAGTCAGCCACTTAACCAATCGAGCCACCTAGGCACCCTAGCAGATGATGTCTTAAGAACTCTTCAGGTTTTTTGTTCTTTGCTCACTTTGGGTTGATCATTACATAGCACGTAGGTAAAGGAGTCAACCCAGAAATGCTTAATGAAATGTGAGAAGAATCAGTACAAGGACCCTGCCAAATTCTTCCTGGTTGAATAAATTTATATAAAACAAACTCTATGCTCATTGATTCAGGCCATGAAGTTGGGGGAAGGTGGTGGTGGAGGAGGAACGAGAGACAAGTAGTAGTACTGGTGATGACCTTTTATCACCATACAAAATAAGTTCACTTGGAGTGTCTGATCTTGGAAAGAAAATAATGAAAATAACAAAAGCTGAAAAGATTTGCTTGGAAATGGAATGACATCAAGACAAAGGTTTATCAGGTGGTGGTATAAACATTACAAAAAAGAAATTATACACTTTTATTAGGCTAAATTCAAACTAAAAATAGTATTGCATGTATTTGGCAGAACAAAGTGCTCTTCTTTGATTTTGACATAAATGGGAAACAGTAATCTAGATATACTATATTGAGATTTCAAATGGCTTTAAATAGGTTCATTATCAATATGTTTAAAACCTTTAAAAATGAGCTCTTCACATCTAACTGAAATGCTTAGGTATTTAGATTGAGTAATATCTACTTCAACAAATTGAAGCATGCAATATGTTTTGAATAATTGTTAATTTATGCTAAGGTAACAACTGTGTAATATAACTGAAATCTATGTTAACAGAAGATAAGGAAATCCCTTCTAGCTATTTCTACTACAAACAGCAGGCTGCAATTTTCACCCTTCTTCCTTGTGTAAAATATGACTTTGGAGGCTTGTGAAAGCATGTGCTGTTAATTTCTGAAAATCAATAATTAGCACTTCTCAACAGTATGCAATAAAAATAACACAAAGACGAGAAAAAACACATCTCACATAAATGACACACATTCCACTTTGACTAGCTGCATTATTTATGCTTTTCTAGTGGACGATTGATGACCATGGACCAGCTAAGGACTGCAGTAATTATAGGGAGAAAAGATAAACCTAAATTAAAGATTTATTCACTAATCAAAATTAAATGTGTGTCATTAATTTTCTTGATACTAATTTCTATATAGAAACTTTATTCACTGATTCTTTGCAATGCAAGCCTTATCGCTGGGGATGAGGAACACATCACAGACACAGCTGAATCTATACTCTTGTTAGTTTTAGGGATCATAATATTCTTCTTGCTCCCCAAATGATTCTTTAAGCTTAAAAGAAAACCTAATGTGTGTTTCCACTCCCATAATTTCAAATGTAGGGGTTTTCTTTCTCTTTTATTATTTTCCTTTCAATTTTAATTCAGCTTTTGAATTTGCTAACATTTTAAACGTTAAAATGGTTTTAAGAAATCTTTATCAGCCATTTTGTTGATCATTTGTTGCAATTCATGTCTCAGAATAAATGCCCAGGAGAAAAACCCTGAACATTTCCCATATGAAGACAATTAGGCATCATGGCCCTTGTAAATGGACAACAGTGTGCTACAACCTACTCAAGCGATCCACAAGTGGGGCGTTGGTATGTCTTGTCAGATAGAAGAAATGAGTCAGAAATGGGGGAAGGAAAAGACAAGGGATAATAAACTCACAGAAAGAATAAGCAATGACCAAAGGCCATCATTGCTGTCACTACAAATACCTTCATTTACACCATAGGAGGAAAAGTGGATTAATTTTTTCCTTATAAATTTTATGAGTTCATCTTTTAGGAAAGCCAGCATTGCAGCTGTTTTGGATAAAGACACATCTGTCTTGTTGGTTCTTGACAGCCTTATCATGTCAGGTTTCTGTAGTAGCAGGAATGGTTCAGCAAAAAAATTAAAAAATAAAAAAAATAAAGTGAAAACTGAAGGAATTTATTCTACTTCTTTTGGGCATATTCTCACTATAGCAGATCCAAAGAAATGTTTTGGTATCCCTGTCATATCAAAGAAAGAGATAAGTGAAGAAAATATAATCTAAGAAGACCAAGAAATAGTAGTAAAAAAAATCAGACTACAAATACCATACTTTTGGGGATGCCTGGGTGGCTCAGTAGTTGAGCGGCTGCCTTCACCTCAGGGTGAGATCCTGGGGTCCTGAGATCGAGTGCCACACTGGACTTCCCATGGGGAGCATGCTTCTCCCTCTGTCTATGTCTCTGCCTCTCTCTGTGTCTCTCATGGATAAATAAAATGTTTTAAAAAAATACTACACTTTTGCAGTATTATAATTTAGTATTTACTGTTTTAATATTTCCAGCATAGATGAATGTGTATATATGCACAAATAAATAAATATTGCATGGCCCAAATGTTCTAATAGTTTGCACAGAAAAACAGCCTTTTATGTTAGGCTTGTGTTTATACCTCTCACTGTGGAAGAGAAATCGTTTAAGTCCTTTTTCAGTTTGGCAGTGTTGACTGCACATATGATGTATATATGGTATGTGTATATATCATATGTACATATGGTATGTGTATACATCATATGTACATGTGATATAGAGAAATGAATTATTAAAACAAAAGTTCTTCCAAGATACTTCATTTAATTATGCTCTTTGATAATAATAATAACCAATGTCTGTGTAGTGCTTTATGGTTTACAAAGTACCTTCCCATCTTTTATCACATGTTTCTCAAATCAGACCTATGAGTTAGGTATCAATTCTGTTATCATTTTATGTACGAGGGTATATAAAAGTTAAGTGACTCACTTAATATTACTCAAATTGTAATGACTGGCTATGATAAAACCTATTATCTGGTTCCCAACTTTCTATCATCTTTTATTGCCTACTGCATGCCATATAATCATACTCTAAGGCAGACAGGCTTGAGTAATTATATCCATGATTCTAAGAGTGATCAATTTCAGAACAGTTTTAGAATGAAATGTTTTTCACTCATTATAAGAGTATAGTAAAGAAAAAAAATCTGTGACATTTAATTTGTAATCTCTAACAACTATTGGCTATGGCATAATCCCCCAGTGCCTTTGGAACTCTTGAAGACTGATAAGACTTATGTTTTCCTGGGAAGTGGTTAGAATAAACAATGAACAAAATGGCTGAGAAAGATTTCTTTTTTTCTTTTGAGAAAGAGTGCAAGTGAGTGGAGGGTCAGAAAGAGAGAGAGAATCTTAACTAGACTCCACAACCAGCGCTGAGCCTGACATGTGCCTGGACCATACAACCCTGTGATCATGACCTGAGCTGAAATCAAGAGTCAGACACTTAACCAACTGAGCCACCCAGGCACTGCACTGAGAAAGATTTCTCAGAGCCATCTTAAAATTTCCCGTATAATTCCTGGAAGTTTTACAGAGTCAAGAATTTTAAGAAATTCAAAAGTACAAACAAAATAGAAAAACCTTACAAGTTAAATTAGTAAAATGGGAATACACATCAGGTGTCCCTCATTTTTAAGAATCATTTTGAAAGTAAGAAGAATGTCATCCCTAAAACTAGTAAGTATTAGTAAATACTGTTCTTTATAAATTCCTAGAATGTAATGGAACTAAAGTAACCCTGACTTGAGAACCAGAAGACCTCACCTAAATCTGACTTGGATGCTACATAGATTGTGCCTTTGGAAAAATCATTTAATAAGAGCCTAGATTAATGGTTTTTAACCATTAATGTATGGTTAATGTATGGGGATGTATGTGAAATGCCTGGAAAGGTTTCTGTTTTTGTTTTCCTTTTTTTTTCCGTTTTTGTTTTTCAAAATAAACCTGCCTTGAACTCTAATGCCTGGATGTCCTGAGATGCCCATGGGATGGGAAATGGGACAGTGGATAGGGAGTTAGACAGGGTTAGATGAATAGGGTAGGTGTGTTTGAAAATAGTTGAGGGGTTGGGAATATAGTAGAAATTAGAGTTAAAAATCTGAGACTAGGTGAGAGGTACATGGCAGTTCATCACACAATTCTCTCTACCTTTACAGGAATTGGAGAAAAGCTTTCCAGATCTTTTATATGCCTTTAGTAGACAGTGCTTCTTAAACTTCAATGGCTCAGACAAGTCACTGGGAATCTCCTTAAGTGCATGTTCTGATTTAGTAAGTTGGGAAGGCCTGAGAATCTGAAGTTCTCACAAGTTCCCAGGTGATGGGGATACTGTTGGACTATGAACTACACTTGAGTGGACAGGAGTTAGAATACCATGGGACCAAATAATTACCAACTAGAATATTCTATTTCCTCAGCAGGTCAGAGGATGGAGTTTCTCAGCCATCATTTGGTAAGTAAAAAAACAAAGCAAATAACATCATTTTTATTAATATGTAAAAATGGTAAGAAAGAGTATTCATTACTAGGCTTAAAATTACTGTTCAAATAGTCAGTTGAGCTCATCTATGAAATAATGTGTCTAGAAGATTATGATATAAGCCAAGACTTAAGACAATTTAAATAATATCTAATATCCAACAGATCTAGTGTTTACATATTAAGAAGAGCTTTGTACCAGAACTGTTCTGTCATGTTTCTGCCCAGAGGCTGTCATGATAAAGTTTATTATCAGTTACTGCTTTACAAGTATAAAATAAGTTAAGCTGTCATATTTTTCTCAGGCAAAGATCCTAAGCTGTCAAAGAATGTCAATTTTAAATCTGACATAGAGAAGAAAATTATCTGTTATTCTGACCTCTAATTTCTTGACATTTTAATGCCATAATTGCTGTGGTTAGTGCTGCTTCATGATTTCACCTGTCAAGGAAGAATGAATCAATAACCTTAAGCCATTTCTCAAATTTTAGCACTAACATTCAAAATTCAAAGTTATAGGCAGATTGTGGGATATGTGTTGTGTTTATATATATAGATAGATAGATTTTACAAAAGGGATATATATCAATATTCATATATTAAATATTTATTGTTTAAATCAGTGTTTATTTTTAAAAAAATTTTTTTAAAAAATTTTATTTATTTATTCATGAGAGACAGAGAGAGAGAGGCAGAGACACAACACAGGCAGAGGGAGAAGCAGGCTCCCTGCAGGGAGTCCGATGCGGGACTTGATCCCAGGTCTCCAGGATCATGCCCTGGGCAGAAAGCAGGCGCTAAACCGTCGAGCCACCCAGGCATCCCCTAAATCCATGTTTAATTTAAGCATCAAAAAAATTATCTCCCTTAGGCCAGTTGGACTTTAGTATAAGATAACCACAGCCTTCCTTTGGCTTTATTTATGTGAAATGTAATGTAGTATTTAAAAAATACAAAGACCAACATTATCGAATAAAAGAAATGCACCAAACTGGTAAGAGGGTTAATGTTTTGAACACTGCCTTTCCCAAGAGTTTATGTCCAACCATTTAGGTAGGTATTAACTTTCTCAAGGCATGGTATCATGGTGCAGACTGCTGGGATCTCAACATTGATGTTTTCATAAAAGATGTGGTGCCTCCCAGAGGGCCCTCCTCACAGGGGAAATGTATATGTAAGGGTTTATAAATGGCTACCAAATAAGGAATATACTGCACTTCATTCCCCTTAGCTACAGAGTTCTTTGGGTTACCATAGATGTTAAGTGCTTTTCAGGTTGGCAAACATTGTCATGTATTATTCCTCCTTTGTGAAGACAGCAATCGAAGAGGGAGATCAAGTGTCTTGGCCAGCATTAGTTCACAAAGAGCTCACAGATTTTAGGGGGGTTCTCATCTGTTGCAGGTTCTTAAACGATACTGTAGTACATTTTTGGGATTATATTAGGTTTTGTGGAATAGAGGAGATAGGGGTGGGGAGTGAGGAGAAGAACAGCTAACTCATAGCCCTTGATATCATTAATCTGCTATGGCTACGACATAATAAGCAGTTCCCTTAGTGGTCTTAGGAGATAAAGTATCTTCCTGAGCAGTCTTGAATGGATGCAGGTCCACAGGGTCAGAGCAAATTTCTCTCTCTGCTGGTGTATGGTTGGGCCTCTGCTGGCTGGGGGAAGGAAGGTAACAGTGTTCTAGGTATGTGCTCCCTTAGCAAGTATTCTTGAGAACTGATGTCAGAGTTTTGGGGTCAGGAAAGTCCTATAATTTGATGATTAAGGCCCATACATAGTCCCTCCACACACATACTGTCCAAAGCAACAGTGTGATTTTTTAATAGAAGCTGGTATTTTTATAGAATTCAAATAATAAATACTATGTCCACATAAAGAAAGTTACAATTCTAATTCCGTTTTTTTATTCCCACTTATCATTTTACTTACTCTCTCTTTTTTTTACTTTCATTTAAATATGAAAAATCTGCTATTTTTCTGTCAATTTTAATGCTGTCATGCACTTTTGTTACATTCAATATGCTTAAAATAGTTTATTTTGCTTGATAGGATTAACTTGGACAGATCTCTATAATGGATAAAATGTATGATAAGATAATTCAGGAGGAAAAAGGTTTATGGCATTTAAAAATAAAAAATCAACTTGGAGATGGTCTTGGAATAAAAGGATACGCTACTCCAATTATATTTTTCTGATTCTACAGGTATTGGTTCTAAAAGAAGAATATAATTTTTAAGGTGTTTACAGAACTGGGCAAAGATGTTAATGTGAAAAAATAAGTAAGCTCAGAATTACCTCCTATAAAATAATTTGATTACAGGGAGTAAGAAATCAGGGGAGTATAATGGTTTGCAGAGAAAATCCCCTTCTTTCACCACAGAATTTCCTAATATCTGGCTTCTCTTGCTCATTCATTCTCTGTCTTTATTCCCTTCTCCCACCTTCAAGCACTAATTCATTTCTTCCCACATACAACGTGATATAACCCTGTACCTTATAACATTTTTACAATGTGTTCTCTGAATATTTAGCCCTAAGGGTCCAAGAGCACCAATCACGAGCCTCTTCCCTCTCCTCTTCTCTGCTTGAAGCCATACAAATGGAGCCAGTTTTGGTAGAGGTATGTAAGAAATAACTTTATGGAAGCAAATTTTTCTTAGAGAGCTCTATTTCCCAAATCTACAAGTTTTCCACCTCTAAAATTAAAAGTAAAAAAAATAAAACAAGCATTCCACTGATGGGAAATGTAGCCATGATTGCTTGTTTTGCACACAGCAGATGGCCACTATTGGGCGGAATGGAGGCTGGGATGTGGCTTTCTGGCAGCAACGCTCACCCAGCAGCTGTTGCTCCTTTACTCTTTCACCTATCTGAAGTCATTTTGTGCAGTGTGGAGGTGATTTAAATAATATTTTATATGAATACTTTCACTAAAAATACTTATGCACATACTAGAGCATATAATTCCCAACTGTTAGCCATAAACTTTCAGGATAAGAATGTACAGGAATAAAAATACTCTACACTCATCTATTTTATTGATGTGTTTTGGAGAACATTCTGGAATAAAATACTATATGCTCAACTATTTTATCAATGCATTTTTTGAGCATTCTGTCTAGAAGTCTGTAATTTTGCATTTATTAAGAAAATACATACTGGCAGCTTATTTTAATGTGAATGATTCTTATTCAAATATTCAACTAGGTTTTCATTAATAACACACACAGGGCATTAAGCATTTTAATGAAGATGCTGAAATAAAACAAGTAAATGAAGGATACTGAAGTGCATTATCTGTGTCTACAATTCAAAAAAGAACACAGTGGTCTCATTACTTGGTTTTGAGATATAACATTCATTTCCCAACATTTGTTAAAAACCTGAGATTCATGTTTTATAAAAATTTATGCTGAAAAGAAATTTATACAGAAAGAGATGGAAAGCCAAATTTGTGTCTCAGAGATGACAGAAATTTTTGGAATAATATGGGACTTAACACCTACCTCCCTGAGCACAGGATCAGTGATACTATCCAGGTTGACAGAGCCCTCATAGGTTAAGTAATGAAAAACATTCAGAGCACGGACTGCTTCTGGTCCTCGCTGTTTGTAGCCAAATATAAGGTCAATCCACTGATGCAGTTGGCAAGAAACAAATTCACTTTCCAGGGCCTGCAAGGAGTTAAAAAAGAAATAAGAGACCATACAAACTTAGCAAATCTCTCTTTTTCTTACTTTGAAATATTCTGTACAAAGAAGTACAAATATTATGCTCTTTGCATTACTATATTTTAATCTATGTATTAGATATCTTGTTCCTAGAAATGGCAAAATAATAAAACAATTAGACTTTATTAAAAACACAGGCCTGAATGAAAATTTACTCGCTCTAAAATGCTTAGCTTTCTTGTGGCTCCATTATGTATGGCATATGTTTTTAAAAATTAAATAGATTTCTTAAAAAAAACACGTTTAAAAGAAAAATAATTTGAAGTACTTGTCTTAATTTTACAAAAATTTCATTTTTCTATTTCTTATAAAAGATTTTATCTGTTTCTTAGAGAGAGAGAGATTGAGAGAGCATGAGCAGGAGAAGGCACAGAGGAAGAGGGAGAAGCAGACTCCCGGCTGAGCAGGGAGCCCCATGCAGGGCTGGATCCCAGAACCCTGAGATCATGACCTGAGCCCAAGCACATGCTTAACTGACTGAGCCACCCAGGTGCCCCTTCATTTCTCATTTTTAAACATTAGTTTAAAACAAAACCATTTCATTAGAAACTTTGATATATGCTTATTTTCCTGCCTCACATCTTCAAATTTGCCTCTAACACTACTAAAAGGGGATGCCTTCTTTTGGCTACAAATGAATTCTTGCTTTTATATAGTCTAGGAATCACTGGGCAATTTTAGATGTTTGCTAGCTAGTAGGAAATGAATGCAAATTACTAATAGTCAATGAGCTTACTAAGCTTTCATAAAGAGAGAGAAAAAAAAAGAAGGCCTTTTCATTTCCTAAGAAGTCATCATAAGCTTCCTGGAGGTATCCTGACTTGTAGGCACAGGGTTCTGTTCATACCTGACATGAGCAGTGCCAATCACTGTATGGTTCTCTATGCCTCTCACTTACCATATCCACTTGTCATCAATTTCTTATTGATTTTAAGAGCACACTGATTTCAGCAACATGAACAAAAGCTGTAGACCTAGCTTCTTAAATTTCAACTAAGTGTAGCCATATTAAACAATTTTCTAAATTACAGCTGTAACTAGATATGTGAATGAAGTCATTCTCTGACTTCATGACCCTGATTTCTAAGGTGTTGACACCAATTTGGAATTCACTTAATTAATAAATAATTCTAAAATTAGCTCTCCGAGAATTCCATTTAATTTTTTTAATCTATAAAATATCTGAATACTTTTTAACTTTTCCTGTGATCACATTTTACTAGTTATTTTATTCCCCTCAACCTCTTCTTAATTTCTTTCTTTCAAAAGTTTTGGTATTTTACTTATACCAATTATTGTGACTGTTTCTCATTCAGAAATATAAACAATTAGACTTTATTAAAGGATAGTTTCTGTACCAAAATGAAAAAGAATTTATATATTCTGTATCTTAGTGGTATTGACATAATAGTTCAGATCAGAACACAGGGAAGAAGATTAAAAATTCTGTATTGGTTATGTCAATAATGTTGGTTTGGTCGATGTGTATAAATGATTCTGTAAGTGCAGTGTAGTTAATAAAAAAGTCAGCCTAGTTATTTAATATTTTTCAGTGCCTTGTACAATAAGGGATAAAAACCAAAAGATTATGGAGTACCTACTGTCCAAATGTATTCATGGGAATTCAAAATAGTAGCGAAATCAGATATATTACATAAAGATTTTTAGGGGTGCCTGGTGGCTCAGTAAGTGGGGCTCAGTAAGTTTGGTTTCAGTTCAGGGCATGATCTCATGGGTCCTGGGTTCCAGCCCTGGGAGACGCTCCCTGCTGAAACGGAGTCTGCTTGAAGATTCTATTCCTTTGCCCCTCCCCCTATTTGTGCAAGAATGCTTTTGCTCCCTCTCTCCCTTTTCTAAAATAAATAAATAAATCTTTAAAAAAATAAAGGAGGATTTTACCAACATCATCACATAGTCAGTTAAGCAGCAATCATTTCAAATAAATCTTATTGATATCACTACACATATTTGGAAAGGATTGATGAAATTTACTATTACTCTGTTAGAGTGAAATGATTATTGAATAAAATGCCTAATGCAGGTGTGAGAGGTGGAGGGAATCATGATTTTTGACTAATTTGAATTTAAAAATGGATTTGTTATCTTTATCTCCATCCTCTACTTTCATTTCCCTCCCCTACAAGAGGCAACATCTGTAATGTGGTTGATGTTTCTCCTTTTGTTTGCATCTGTTTTTATAAAACATCACTTATTATTTGTGTATGTATTTTTGATTCATAAAAATGGTATAGTTATAGATTTCATTTAGTTTCTTACTTTTTCCACCTAGCATTGCTTTTGAAGATCAGCCTACGTCGCTGTGTGTATAGGAAGTCCATTGCTTCTACTAACCACACAGAGCTGCCCCCAGCAGTGAGCTCTAGACTGCCTCTGCCTCTAACTCCCTATGACAGAATGCTGTGATAAGTGTCTTCTTTTGAATCTCTTTTTGGATCTTTGTGAGAATTTCTTTGGGACTTATAAACTGGAGTAGGACTGCTGTGTCACTGTAGTGGATGTGTACAAACAATGACTCAGCAGTAATTAGTGCCCAGATGCTCTTCAGGATGGTTGCCCCTGTCTCCACTCCCCCAGCAGTGCATAGGGTTCTATGTGTTCACATCCTCATCAACTCTTAGTATTACCCAGGTTTCTAATTTAGCCAGTGTAATAGGTATGAAACAATACCTCATTGTTTTAATTTGTCTTCCTCTGATTAATAAGGAATTTGACATCTTTTAAAATACGGCCTTTTGGGTTTCCTCCTCTGTAAATTTCTTGTTTACATCCTGTCTTTATGCTGTTACTTTGCAAAAGTTCTTTGTATGTTTTAGGTAATAGTTCCTTGTTGGTTTTAAACATTGCAAATGCATTCTTCAAAATGTCATGTGTCTATGAACTTTTTATCCATGTTGTTCTTTGTTGAACAGAAATTCCTAATTTTGAGCGAATCAGATATTTTTTTCTCTTTATTTTTTATACTCTTGGGATTTTGTTTTGAAATTACAAAGATGACTTTCTATAATTTTGATGTATTAGGTTTATATTTATGGCTTTACTTTTCATATATTGATCTTTAATCCATCTAGAGTCTACTTTTACTTGTGTAAGTGGTATTAAATAGGGATTTAGTATTGTTTTTGTTTATATAGTCGATTTTTCTAATACCATCTATTAAACAAATACAACGTTCCTCAGTGGTATATGATGCCACCTTTAGCGTGTGTATATCTGAAACAAAGATATGAAATTGCTAGTGTTTACAGATATGATAATCTACCTAGAAAAAACAATACAATCAGCAACCAACATATTAGAATAAAAGGGTTGCAAGGTCCCTCTTTCTTTTTGTCTTTATTCCCTCCCTGTTTCCTCCTTTCCTTTCCCTTTTCTCTATCTATCTATCTATTCATAATCCATCCATTTATCCATCCATTCATCCATCTGGATATGTGTGAGTCTCCAGGTGTTTCCACTCTTTTTATTTCATTTGTTACCCAAATTTACCCTAATTATCTTTATTTCTCATATATCTTTATATATGGTGGATGTATTCTTCTTTTTCAGTCACTGCAGCTATTTCTTTTTTTTTTAAATTTTTTTTAATTTTTTATTTATTTATGATAGTCACAGAGAGAGAGAGAGAGGCAGAGACACAGGCGGAGGGAGAAGCAGGCTCCATGCACCGGAAGCCTGATGTGGGATTCGATCCCGGGTCTCCAGGATCGCGCCCTGGGCCAAAGGCAGGCGCCAAACCGCTGCGCCACCCATGGATCCCACTGCAGCTATTTCTGATCCTTATTCTTCCCTATAACTTTTACAATAAATGCACATAGATACATCAAAATAATTGTGATTGGGGTTCAATAAATTTTTGGATTTATTTGGGAAAATTGGTATTAAGTTTTCCCATCCAGAGTCCCAGAATATCTCTTTACTTATATTGATTTTCTGTATGTATTTTATTAGAGTTAAAAATTAATATTTTCTCCATAAAGGATGTGAGAATTCTTGGTTACAGACCCTGACTGTCTGTAAGTTTTGTTGCAATTATAACATTTCCAAAATTATGTTTCATATATGGTTACTGATGATGTAAAAAAAAACACTGATTTCTTCAAGCTGATTTTGCTTCTGGCAAGTCTTATTAGTTATAACTGTAACTTCTTTATTTTTTCTTTATAGAATTGTTCTCAACTTTGATGATGACATTAAACAATAGTGTTATGATATGAAGCATCTGTCTTTTTTCTAATCTTAAATGAATATGAGTGTGTATATATGTGCTACATCAATATTAATCAATACTAATTTACATATATAATTAAATGGGTTGTTAAATATTTTACTTAGAATTTTTGTATTTATACCTATACATGTAATGGCCCTATTTCTTTATCCTTTTTTTCTCCCTTTAACAACTTCTGGAATCAAGATCATATTAGCCTCATGGATAGCTTGCCATGTTTTCTCCCACCACTTCCTAAGAAATGACTTTATTATCTCTTGAAAATTTGAGAATATGGCCTTAGATAACTTGGAGATGGAAGATTTTACACCATTTAAATTTCTTTAAGGCTTTTAAGTCTCTATTTCTTTTGTCTCAATTTCAACATTTTATATATTTTTCTCAGTATTTATTTCATCTCAGTTTAAAAAATTAGTTGTTTATAACAAACTTTAATTCAATTGAAAAAAATCTCTAAGTCAATAGTTATTTATTCTGTCCTATTCTGTATGAGAGACAGCAGAGTGAATCAATTAATAATTAATTGTTTAAATAATTTTGCCTCAGGATTTTTTGGGAGGGGTCATAAAATTAAATGACAAAGAAACAGTAAGGAGCAGATTCAACAGATAATGAATGTCTCATGGATTGTCTGTCTTGCTAGTCACTGTGCAGAGAGAAAAGAAAATCCACTTAGAACATATAAAAGCCAGTCCTGGTTTTGAATCAAATGTATACCTGATAATCGAATTTTAGATATCCCATCATGGAAGCATAAAGAGCTATGTAAAGCTAAAGCCTGACACTGAGACTGAACTGTACTCTAAATAGTATCAATCTGTTACTAAATACATGCTACCTGCTTATTTGTTCTTTACAGAACTATGTTTTCTTATGCAATCCCATTTTGGGCTCTGAAGCAAGATTTTTTTTTTTCTGAAACAAGATTTTATTGCAAACACTTACAATGGAAAAATATCAGGAAATACTTGATTCCTAAGCTATTAGGGTTATAATGGTCTTAATAGCTCTCTTTACCCTCTACTTCCATATCTAAAAGTAGAAGCAATTGCGTTAAGCCTAGGTAAACCAATTCCCAATCCATAATTCTACCCTGGGGATCTGGGAGGAAGGAAATAGAGTGAGATTTAAACCAGAGAGGATATCTCGTAGATGGATAATAGTTACCTAATTCTAATTTCCATATTGTCCCATGGGTATTAGATGCTAGAGAATTCTTTCTCCAGCAGGTTTAGGATAAAGCATCGCTGAACTTATGAAAAAGGAAACCAGGCTAGTGGAATTAACTCTGAGGAAAAAATATTTATTTCTCCTGAAATCTTTTTATTTAAGAATACTGAATTTCCATCTCCTCTTCTTGACTAGAGTAAGAATATTTCCAAGCCTTTTCTCCTATTGCCTCAAAATTCTGCTTCTGATATTGAAAAAATTCTCTGAAGAGAGTTGCATACAGTCAGAAATCATAGCGTTCCTTCTTCTGTAGGGGGCTTAAATTATTCTATTCCTTGATTGCTTACTGGATGTATAATAAAGGAATATAGCTCTATTCCCACTGGCCTCACTCTGGTCTTAGCTCTTATTGCTTTCCACATGGGCAACTGCAATAGACCTCAACCCTTTCTCTAATCCAACCCGGCTTGCACACATCCTGCTCGGTGGGGGGGGCGGGGGGGGGGACAGACTTCTGAAACCATCATGCTCCTATTGTCATCATCTAGTTCACATCTTTGAGGGTTCCTCTCAGCAAAACACATTAGGGTAAACTTCACCTGACTCCTAAGGCCTTTTACAAATCTTGACCCCACCCTACCCCACTAGTTCCTCAGACTTCAGGATATACATCCTTGGCTCCAAGTAGCACAGACAATTCACAGCCCAGGCACAGAGCAGCCAGTACAACCTTTGAGCCTCTGTTGCTCCTTTCTCCTTATTTGAAAGTATTTCATCCTCCTGCTTCTTTTTCAGGTCTTAGCCATCCTTCTTACTCAAGTTCAATTTTTGCTTCCTGAGTTCTCCAGGTCACACTCTATGAATTCTTCTATGAATTTCTATGGCACTTGAAATCAGTACCCTCCTGTTTAATGGAGCAAGATAATGTATACACATTTACTTGTGAAAATCGATTTGTATATAAACTGGGAAGTGCTATACAAACAAATGGGGTTATTACCAATTAGCACTTGTTTCAAACCTGCAATACTGTATCCTCAATTAGAATGTAAGCGTTTCTAAGATAGGGAACATATCTTCCATTTTTCTTTTTTTTTAAGATTTTATTTATTTATTCATGAGAGGCAGAGAGAGAGAGAGAGAGAGGGAGAGAGGCAGAGACACAGGCAGAGGGAGAAGCAGGCTCCATGCTGGGAGCCTGATGTGGGACTGGACCCTGGGTCTCCAGGATCACACCCTGGGCTGAAGGTGGTGCTAAACCGCTGAGCCACGCGGGCTGCCCTCTTCCATTTTTCATAGCTCCTAACCTAGTATTAGATACTAAATATTTAATAAATATTATTGGTTAATTAATTAAGCAATGGGAAAGATGCGTTGGTAACAAGAAATGTCAGGAATGGGAAAGAAGCTCATGTACTCAGTCAGTGAATATTGACGGACCATCTGCTATGCACTGACACTATTCTAGATTTTAGGATTAGAGCAGTAAATAAAAGAAACCAAAATCCCTGCTTTTCAGCATTGTAGTGGGGGGAGATCGATACAGCCCCAGATAGTAAGATACAGAAGGTGGTAAGTGCTAAAGAAAAGAGAAAGGTAGAAAAGAAAGTTAAAGAGTATGGATGGATGGGAAGTGGACTGCCATTTTGGAGTAGGTGGTCAGAGAAGGCTTCTTTGAGTTTGTGGACAATTAAGGACCACAATAAGGAAGTGAAATATAAACACATCTATGAGAAGAGGATTTTTTTTTTTTTTTTTTTGAGAAGAGGATTTCAAACAGCCTCATTCACTCATTCATTCATCCCTCATTCATTCAATACAGAACATCTGTTATGTGCCAGAGAGTTACTCTAGGCCCCAGAGATAATATGACAAACAAGACAAAAGCTCTCATCTCCAGGAGTATGTCCCCTTGGTTTTTTTTTTTTTTTTTTTTTTTAGTATGTTCCCTTGAAATGCAAATAAACAATGTGAAAATACTCTCATCTCTCTCAAGCTCCAAAGTACTGACCATCCACCCTATGCTAGAAACTAGCCTTGGAGGATATTCAGATGAATAAGGATTCCATGTCCTCACAAAGATCACAGTCTAGTAGAAGGGAAACATGTCAAGTTGGGCTTTTCCTCCTCCAACTGTAAGCTGACCATAGGCACTAAAGGTCCTTATTACATTTCTAGCAGAAGTTACTAAATATAATGATGCATCTCTGCTGCTCTATCCATCACCACTCTACAAATGCTTCCCCTACCATTTACTTGCCTCTATAAGACAGAGAATCGGAGGGAAAATGATTACAGCTAGGAAGCAGCAGAGAAAGACTGTTTATTGGTTGGAACTTTATTATTTTTTCTCTCTCTTTAAAAAAACATTACTTAAGTTCAACTTTGCTAACATAATAATGTATTATTAGTTTCAGGGGTAGAATTTAGTGATTCATCAATTGCATATAACATCCAGTGCTCATCACATCAGGTGCCCTCCTTCATGCCCATCACCCAGTTACCTCATTCCCCCTCCCACTTCCCTTCCAGCAACCTCCAGTGTGTTCCCTAGAGTTAACAATCTCTTACATGTTGCCTTTCTGTTTTTATCTTCTTTTATTTTTCCTCCCCTTCCCCTATGTTCATCTGTTTTGTTTCTTTTTTTTTTTTTTTTTATTTATGATAGTCACAGAGAGAGAGAGAGAGAGAGAGAGGCAGAGACACAGGCAGAGGGAGAAGCAGGCTCCATGCACCGGGAGCCCGATGTGGGATTCGATCCCGGGTCTCCAGGATCGCGCCCTGGGCCAAAGGCAGGCGCCAAACCGCTGCGCCACCCAGGGATCCCCCATCTGTTTTGTTTCTTAAATTCCATGTGAGTGAAATCATATGATATTTGTCTTTCTGTCTTATTGTGCTTAGCATGATGCCCTCTAGTTCCAACCACGTCCTTGTAAATGGCAGAATTTCATTCTTTTTGATGGCTGAGTATTATTCATTGATTAGCTTCTTACTACCTGCACTGCTACCACCCTGGTCCAAGCCCCCGTCACCTCTCACAAAACCTGCTAACAGATTCATGCCTGCCTACACTGTGCCTCAACAGTTCATTCCTAGCACTGCAGCCAGAATGATCTCTTCAAAATGGAAGATCATGGCTTGCTTCTGCTCAAAGCACTATGACAACTCTCTATTTCACTCAGAGCAAAGATGCAAAGTGTTTACCATGGCCTTTCAGGCCGTATGTGACCTGGTCTCATTGCTGCTCAGTCTTCTACTAGGTGCCCCCAATGCTCTCTACCCTAGCTCCATGGCTTCCTTGGGAAGCAGATCCCTGCCATGGGGCATTTGCTCCAGCTGGTCCTTCTGCTGCAGAAAGTCTTTCCACAAGACAGCCATTTGGTTCACTCTCTCATCTCCTTCCAGTCTAAAGCAAATATTACTTTCACGATGAGGGGATCCTGACTTTCTACCCTGTATTCCCGATCCCCTTATCTTTCACTACTTTCTTCCGTAGTATTGATTATTTTATAACATGTTACATATTTTACTTATTTATTTTCTATTTTACGGTCTGTTTCCCTTTGATCAAAAGTAAGCTGTATGAGGGCAGGGATCTTTGTCTGTTTCACTCCAAACAGATAAAACAGCACCCAGAACATTCAGTAACTACCTGTTGAACGCATGGATCAGAGCATCTATCGGCATTTGCTGTGACTGATGTTTACTTGTCAATGTTCCTAACTGGAGTGTGACCTCCTGAGGGCCATTCACTGTGGTGCTCATCCTTGTGTTTTCAGAGCCCAGAGCAGTCGGAACTTTGTAACAGGCCCTCAATGAATAGGAGGAAAGACGGAATTTCTCTACGTTAGCTTTCTTCCAAGTGGGATCCATATCTAATTCTTCGTGTTTTCCATAATGCTTTACACAGAGCTGGCTCAAAGATTTATGGAATAAACAAACCCCCAGTTTCAGAGATAAGGAGGACCTTGAAACTCTATGAGATTAGTTGTCCAAGGTGTCACAGCTAACAGGTGGCAGAACAGGCAGTTAAACACAAAATACTTCTCTCAGTATTCTGAGTCTGCTATAAATTACTTCCACGAGTCTCATTTCCTGAAACTTCTTTTTAGAGCAGGGTGCTTTGTAGTATAAAAGCATACCTCAAGTGCAAATTGTTATCTATCAAAAGAGCCTTTTTCTTTCAAATATGAAAATCTTGCAAAGGATGTAATGCAGTAAAAGCAAACCACAATCAGTTCTGCTTTCTCTGCCTCGGGCACTGCACTCTGCTCCACAGACGGAGAATGTTCTACATTTGGTCCAGGAGCACCTATGCTGGGCTGAGCGCCGGATGAGATTATCAGTGCACATCCATGAAAGGCCTTTTTCTAAAACAAAGTTTAAAAAAGGGCAGATTATGATTGATGAACCCAGCATTAGGGTAATGTTATCAGAGATACTTTCTATTTCTGTCCTTTGTGGAGAGGTCAGATTCTAATCATGTTAGAAGTGAACACAGTGCTTTATTAATGTTTCATGAGTGAGTCGGTTATAATCAGCCTAGCTGGGTGTGGGTCAATTAAACCAATTTTTGATGTATGAACTCAATGCACTTAAAATTTATTTAAATGTCTATCCAATGTGTCCATATTCCAGGTTTTCTAATGAGACCAAATTTTGAGTTTCACAGTTCTTCAGTAAAACACAATCCTTGTCACTGTATTTACAAAGTATAAACAATGGTACTTAATTATATATATAATTTCCAAAAACTAGAAAACCAATTAACTAAAAAAATTCATCTTTAAAATCAAAGTACTCTCATTTTTTAAAAATCAGAGAAGGAAATTAGGTTGTAGACATACACAAGTTTCCACAAATGTATCAAAATACCTTTTCAGTTGCTGCCATGGGATAATAAAACTGATTTATAACCAATGGTATCATCCCTTTTTGTAAATTACTTTTGTCTTCTTTGCCTTGAATTTCTTAATGATAGCTTGAAAGAAGAAGGAGGGAATGCTCAAGGATACAGAATACTAATCCATACAAAGAGATGAATATTTTTGACCACTGTGAATGTTATTTCTTTGAGACATATGATATTTTCATTTTATACTTTAGGCTCATTACAAAGAACCCCTTCAAAAACGGAAGATAATCCCAGCACAAATTATAAATATTCTAGAGCACATTTTCTCTAAACCTATTTCCTAAGAACTAAATCCTGTGTGAGCTACTCAGCTGGTACAAAGTTAGAAACTTTTAATGTTAAGAAACAATATAAAAGAATGAAGGCTGTACTCATGAAATTTGTGGAAAATTTAAACCTTTCTGTATTTTCTGTTACTACTCAGGCTTTGGGTATTAGAGGCATATTCATTAAATAACTATTCTTTCAGTAGAAAAAAAAAGGGAAAGAGAGATGCACATGATTGATTACATTTCCTAGTGTTAACACAGATGCCTGACATTATTTCTGCATGACATCAGGGTGATTGTTTCCCATCAGGATGACGGGAAAACTGACCAGAAGTTGGAGCAAAGGAAAGCATGATCAGGGTACTGAGAAGGACCACTGTGAGCTAAGGAAAGCAGTACAGGAGACACACAGCTACTTTTCATAAGATGTCCTTTGAGTGCTCTGCTGCCTAGCACTGTTCTCAGTGGCAGCACTCACCCACTGCCCCATTAGCTTTAATGCTCATGCAGCCTAGAATGGTGGCTCCAGATGCAGAACCTTGTTGATACCATGACAACTTTCCCTTCCTGTTCTGTAGGGTTCTTTCAAGGAAAAGACAGAGAAAGAAGACAGGAAGAATAAACACTTTGCAAGCCACCTATTCTGTGCCAGCAGGCACTTCCTACATATGGCCGATTTCACCTGGCATTGCATCCTGGTGCTGCAGAGAACCAAGACTGGGGCAGTTGGATTTTACCCAAATATACAGATTTTTGTGTAGAGCCTCTCACTCCGTGGAGTAGGGTTTTGTTAAAGTCCTACCTGACTCTTTAATGCCTAGAAGACAAGAGAGCCTTGCTTTTTTCATTTCTTCACAAAAACAAGTTGGAACTTGTTATTATAATAAAATGAAATATATAATATATAAAAACAATGTTATATGCCAATTACACCTCAATTTAAAAAAAGAGCTACAAATAAGTACTATGCATTTCTGAAAATGTTTTATGATATCTTCAGAAATGCACACATATTTATTCCTTATGTTTCTGTCAGTTATAAAACTTAATTCTTTTGAATATGTGAGAGCAAATCTTTGAGGGACAGTTAATTTAACATATCATATGTAATCTTTATGGTTCTTAGTATGCTATAGGTACTTGGCTTAATGACACACTTTGATAAATATGTACTTACATTGATAGTAAACAGTGAGATTTACTTTAAAGAAGAACTGCATTTTGTCTTAAAGTTTGTTCAGCAGCACTTAAGCTGACAGAAAGACAAGATATAAGAGGTATGTAAACAGAAGTCAGGTAATTAATTATGTTATCTGATAGTAAATGATTTCTTGTATTTTATTTATATGCAATAGAAGTACTCTGAATAATTATAAAGTGATTTCCCACTGAAAATTTGTATTTATGAATTTTATTTCTTTCTTAAAGTAACAGGGAAAATCTATTTTAGAGTTTAACTTGTCTTTAGAGTGTCAGAATCATTTCTCAGGCTGTATTGTTCAATGAACAGTCTGCTAAATTCTCTTAAGATCTAAATGATATGAAACCATTTGGTGAGAATCAAGTATTTCTAAGGAAAAGAGATTTTTAAAAATCTTATGTGGTGATCATATGAACAACTCAGATAACTTAAAACTCAATTATAAGTCTCAGTCAAAATTAGGTGTTTGGGGGTCATTCACGAATAGATATTAATAGTTTACAGATAACTATTCCTAAGTTCCTTGTGGTATTTTGAAAACAGCATTAGTCTAATTGGCTTTCGTTCTCAAGTCGATCTATAAAGCCACATTAATTTAATTTTTTAAAAGATTTTATTGATTTATTTATTCATGAGAGACACACAGAGAGAAGCAGAGACATAGGCTGAGGGAGAAGCAGGCTCCCTGAGGGGAGCCTGATGCAGCACTTGATCCCAGAACCCCGGGATTACGACCTGAGCCAAAGGTAGACATTCAACCACTGAGCCATTCAGGTGTCCCTATAAAGCCACCTTTAATTCAAATTGCAGGTAAAGTTTTAGAGACTATCAATGTGTCTAGGGGATATTACATTGAGTCCAATTTGCAATGCCAGGCATGGCATTAGAAAAAGCACTGGGGGGGATCCCTGGGTGGCACAGTGGTTTAGCGCCTGCCTTTGGCCCAGGCGCGATCCTGGAGATCCGGGATCGAATCCCACGTCAGGCTCCCGGTGCATGGAGCCTGCTTCTCCCTCTGCCTGTGTCTCTGCCATTCTCTCTCTCTCTGTGTGACTATCATAAATAAATGAAAATTTTTTAAAAAATTAAAAAGAAAAAAGAAAAAGCACTGGGTTAAGACCTTGGGTGAGCCACTTGGAATTTTGGGCTTCAGTCTCCTTACTCAAATAAAGGTCTGTCCTAGCTCTATAATCCTGTGTGCAACTCTGAAGTGTACCTTTCCACCATCTGCAGAGTTAAAGGATAGCCTTCTTCTCACAACTGCTATGCAGTGGGACCTAGGACTTCTTACTTCTAAGCAGAGGTCTTACCAGCTTGGAAGAGAGTCTTCAGGGTAAGGGCTGGGGGAGAAAGAGGTAGAAATGGGATCCCAGAACGTCAGGTCTGCATGGCCTTTGGGGTTGGAACAATCTTCTGAGTCAATTCCCACTAGTTCCTTCCTTTTCCTCCACTGACTGCAAGGTACTGGCTTTCTGTTAGAAGACATGATTCCCTTCCCTCTCCTCTCCCTTCTCCACATTCCTTAAATCACTATTATATCCTGGACACTGCATAAGAACACTGCCACTTTGGTAAGTAGGTGATATCTGGGAAGGTGATTTACCTCCCTGGGTTTCAGGATAATTCCTAAAAGACTTTTGAGGATTCAAAGAATACTGTGCCTAAAGCTCTAGCATAGTAACTGACAAAGAATAAACACTCAAAAATGCCATAGGTTATATAGACTATCACTGACATTATTGTATCTTGGTTGACCCTCATATTGGGATGCCTGAGGATCATGATTGGGGTGTGGGGTGAGTTGACCAACATTAGGGTATATATATCCTGATCTGTAGCAGATGCAAACAGTAAGTCTTGGAATGAGGACAGTAGAGAAAAAAAAATGTAAGCAGCTACCTCAGAGAACTAAGGAGGATGTAATAGGAAAGCCATATAGCTGTAAGGATGGTTAGGTATAAACTGGCTATGGTCTATAGTAACATTCCACTTACTAAAGGTAGAATTTTGTCACTTCATGTTTCAGCATTTCACTTCTAAACTTCAGACAGTGACCAATGAGACCTGAAGCAGAAGATACAGTCACTCTACCAAAGGTACAAAGTTTACATTTTCCTCAGGGCCCCAATTAGCACTTGACTCATATTTATCATTTGATACATTTGGTTCACTGGTCTTGTAGACTAGAGGGGATTTTAAGCAACAAATTCTAATTACTATGGCTATAAAAGGAAGTGTGCTGATGGTGGACAATTTCAAGAAGGAAACAGAAAAAGAATAGATATAGAATTGTATCCTTCATAGAATAATAATGGATGCCCATGATAATAAAGAGAAGCTTCCTCTTTTGTATAAGAGGATAGGGAACCAAGTAGTGATAAAGTTTAGAAAAATAATAAATCTCCAAAAAAGTTTTCATTTAGATAAAAATCTAGAAACTTCCTTTATCTGGAATGTTTATTTAGTTGTATTATATTACTATCCATCCTATTAGATGAATGAAGCCTTTTGATTTTTCTGCAAATTTAGTCAAGTGTGTATGATCTTGGTTATTCAGTTTACATAATACTAATTATCTGATGGTTTCTTAACCATAATAATTATCTTTTCTTATATTCAAGAAATTCTGTGTATGATGCTATCTTGGGGATTTGCTTTTAGGAGCACAACTGCCTTTTCTTTCTATTGAAAAAGGCATATCATTAATGAAATTACTAATTCTAGGGGCACATGAACTTCTTTCACTAACGAGGAACACAAAGGTTGTATCTATAACAAATCACTACTTAATGTTTTATTAAAATATATGTAAAAATGTTCTAGCATAAAAAGCATATGAAGAGACACTCACATCATTAGTCACTAGAAAAATGGAAACTATAATGAGATTTTAGTTCATATCCACCAGAATGGTTATAATAAAAAAAACAACAACCAGGCAATGCCAAGTGTTGGTGAAAATATAGAGGAACTGAAAGAGTCATCCTTAGTAGGAATATAAGAAGGTATAATCACTTTGCAAAATAGGTAGTTTCTTAAAAAGTTAAACATAAATTTACCATTACTCAACAATTCTACTGTAGGTATATGCCCCAAAGCAATGAAAACATATGCCCACATAGAGACTTGTATGTGAGTATTCGTAGCAGCATTATTTATAAGCCAAGGAGTGGAAACCCAACTGATAAATGGATCAAAAAAACATGGCATATCCATACATGGAATAGTATTAGGAAGAAGAGCAAAGTGCTGATACATGCTACAAAAAGGATTAATCCCCAAAACTATGCTAAGTGAAAGAATACACATACTAAAGAACACACATCATTCAGTTCTATTTATATAAAACGTCCAGAAAAGGAAAACCTGTGGAGATAGAAAGTAGATTAGTGGTTGCCTGAGGATGGAGGTGGGCGTAGGGACTGAGGTAGGTGTAGGTTGCCTGAGGATGCAAATGGGCATGTGATCTTTCTGGGATGATGGAAATTTTGGAAAATTAGATTGTGGTGGCTGTCACACAACTCTATAAATTTACTAAAAATCATTAAGTTGTACACTGAAAGCAAATGAATTTTATGATAATGATTTAAAAGATGAGAAATGTGAGGACCAGAGATGCTCCACAATTTACCCAGGGCAATGAAGCTAGTAAATGGCAGAACCCAGGTTCAAGAGCAGTAAATTACTAAACTCTAAGTCATACTCTTTCCAATATAGTATTTATTATTAGCACCCACATGAAAACTTCTATTTAATCAGTTGGGTACAATAGCATGAATAAGAGAAAAATCTAGTCCAACAATTTTGGTTCCTTTTTTGCCTGAGTGTCGGATTCATTCATTTTATTTATTTATTTTTAATTAGTTTCAGAGGTAGAATTCAGTTTAACTAGTTTGGACATAACTAGACAACATGTTAAAATCATTGCGATTATTATCCCTCTGTGATTCATTCATTCACTCAGCAGATATTTACTGACCAATCACTTTGTCAGGCACAGTTCTGGGCTCTACGAACGTACAGCATAATGATGTGACTGAGAGCTACTGATATGTGGCAGGTTTCTAGAGTTGAATTTGTAGATTTGGTATCCTTACATTGATAGTATAGCCAGCACTCAAATATGTAAGGGTCGTATGGAAATGGATGACCAAATCTAAAAATAAGTAGAGATTTTAGAAGTGTAATTGCATTACTTAAGTATAAACCCTTCACATTAAAAAATATAAATTGAAGAAATCTGTTATTCAAGGAGATAGTATGATAAAACTCCACTTATTTGGAAGTACCAATTTATAGATTAAAAGGTGAGAGAAATAATACCTCCAAGTCATGCAATATATGACACTCCTTCAAAAGGGGGAGACCAGTTTGCAGATTACATATACAGTTCTTTTAAGCACAGGCTGACCACATCAGCAACAGCTTTAAAATAAAATATATTAAAAGTAAAGTATTTCTGAGAGACAGAAAATATAGTTCCAAAATTGAAGGGAACATGAGACTGACAGTGAAATCCAAACACACACACACACACACACACACACACACACACACAATCAGGGAGTAGAGGGAGCAACCACATATTATATGATCCTGTTTATGTGAAATGTCCAGAATAAATATATAGAGACACAAAAGTTTAGTTGCCTAGGGCTGGCTAGGGAAAACTGTGGAAGATGCTGAAGGTACTGGGTTTCTTTATGGGGTGATAAAAATATTCATAATTGATTGTGGTAATGGTTGTACAACTCTGTGGATAAATTAAAATCCATTTTTTTTTTTTACTTTACATGAGTGAACTGTATGGTATGTGAAATCTATCTATGTGACATATGTCAATTATGTAAGTCTTACCAAAAAAATGGACTAAGGTGAGCTCCATTGCAAATGTGGACTTTGGATTCTGATTCAAATACATACAGTGTAAAAACAAAATAAAATACATTTATAAGACAGCTGGAAAAAATTGGGAGTTAGTGAAACAGTTAAAAATGTATTTTTAGTCACTGGATTCCTTGATATAATTCCTCAATTTACTAAGAATAATAGTATCCTAGGAAGTTGTTTGGCAAAGTGGTTCATTGCCATATACCATAACCATATTGAATAAAAACCTTACTCATAAAATCTTAAATATGGATAAAAATATATCAAAATCTATAAAATTTCCACATGCAAACATTCTATTTACACATTTTTTTATCTGAACACTCAGATATGTCATACAGATTTAAAAAGTAATGACATTTTTCAATGTAAGAATGTTTACTAGATGGGTGTTCTCTTAAAGACAAATATATTGTATATACATAAATATTTTTTTGAGAAACAGAGAGCACGCTCTTGTGTGCATGCAAGAGCACATAAGTGGGGATGGTGAAGGGTAGGGGAGAGGGAGAGAGAGAACCTTAAGCAGGCTCCATGTTCAGCACAGAAGCCCAACAAGGGACTCAATCTCAGAACCCTGAGATCATGACCTGAGCCAAAATCAAGAGTCAGCTCTTGACTCTTGACTCAAACTGACTGAGCCACCCAGGTCCCCACAAGTATATTTTAAGGTATGTCTCATGGCTTATGAGTTCCTGCATGCAAATATGTTCTAAATATAAATTATTTTGTTTTGAATATTTTATGAGTGAAAAAAGAGTAGAGATTTAGCCAGTAGACAAAAATAAGAAATGGACATTTATTTCAAGCATTTTAGAATATCTCAACAGATGCTCATCTGATTGTCTTCTCCTAAGGGAGCAAATATAACTGAATTACCATTCCTTTATTAGTCTTCATGAAAGAAAAATCCACTTCACAATAAAGAAAGATGTCAAAAGACAATAGTAAAATGCTTGCCTTGTTTTTTCTTAAATTTTTAACTTGTATTTATGGATGTTAAATGGCAATTTGTTAATAGTTGGAAACAAAAGAAAACAACAGAATATTTTTACTTCCTGAAGACTACTCAAGCAAAAACAGAATCTCTTACCATCCTGTTGATCCGTACAAAGTCTTCAGGTTTTTTTGCCCAAGGGGGAAGACCAACATCATTTACTAAAACTTCATCTTCTCTGACTCCGAGATTGTATCCATTACTATTGACAAACATCTCTGGTAGGTAATAGAACTCTGGAATTAGTTCCTGTCAGGAATAAAAACATGGTGTATTATTAAACCACTTTAAAAATGGGCTGAATAAAAACTATTGTAACTTGTTAACTATAAACTGAATTAAACAATTTTTTTACTTAAATTTTTTATTATCTAATTCTATTCTCTAATTTATTTTCTTTACATAAGAGAAAGAAAAAGAGAGAAGGAAAGAGAAGACAAATATTTTTCTTGAACATTTTATTTGATAATTTATAAGACTTTCAATCTTATATTGCCATAATTGGTTTAGAGAAATGGGTTATAGGATCAACAGTAGTTCACAACATCATTATTAAACAAATATGTAAAGCTGTATCTACAAGTCTATCGTGCTCAACAACCTTTTCTGAATATTAAGGAACTATCCAACTTAAAAAAAAAAGTTGTTGCCAGTAGTGGTTAAAAATCATGTAATATCTTCTACTCTTCCTTTTGATCACATTAGCAATTATGCTACATGATTTTTATAAAAGATTAATAGTTTTATTTCACAATTTGGCAAAATTAATTACTTCTGTACTATCACTAAGCACGATGAAAAGATTATATAAAACGTTTAAATAGGTAACACATGGTACCTGAATGGAATGGTTCTTAATAAATTGGATGCAAAGACAACCTGTGTTACATGTATATAAAGATGGCATAAACAACTTGATTCAAGGCAAACTTGTGTTTGATGCACAATGTCTAACATGAGGCTTATGCTTCTTTAGAATAAATCTGATATACAAATGAACTGCTTTTATGATCCTTTTTTTATGCAAGGGAGAAAATGAAAACAAAAACCATTATAGTTTTTATGTATACCATCTATACAATGATTTAAAAAGTTATCTTTTCAAATATCAAGATGAGGGTTAAATTAACTTTGTATTGTGAAAAGTGAAAGGACATTTATTTGTGTAACATGATCAACACTGATAATGTAGTGCCTGAAATTCAACTCCTGCTGTGGTCTTCTCTAGGGATCCACAGAAAAATTAAAAAACAAAGCGAAACAAAAAACACCAAACACTAATGCCTTCAAATAAATCAAATTACTAACTTTCAAAGAAAAGCATACACAAAACCTGGGTTCTCCTGCTGAAACCAACATTGTCTGTTATAGCATAAGTGGGTGTTTATCTTAGTAATGCTCTGTGAGAATCTGATTATTATCCATTCTGATGATGATAAATGTGAACCATAAGAAAAATAAAACATAATAAAATTTGAGTATGGGGCACTGCGACAGGTACAAAGAAAGAAAAAAATGAACAAGACATGGTTTTATTTCAAGTAATTTATAATCTTGTCTACAGGGTAAATGCACAAACAGATGGTTATAATACACAATAATAATAGCTTGAAGGAAGTATAAACCAAGGACGAGGGAGCACAGGGGAGAAGGCAGAGAACTCAAGGCAAGTGTGGAAAGAGTTCACTGGAAACCAGACATTTGAATTCACTACAGCTAAGATAAAGGCAGGGGGAAGCAGCAGGAGGATCATCAGAAAGTATTATCAAGAAGTGATAAGGACGAACAGTGGAGTATAGATATACTGGAGGATACAGGTCAGGATGAGGGAGATGGGAGGTGGGCTGCTGAGAGTTATATGGAGCCCGGTGATGAAGGAAGCTTTACGCCAAGCTAAGCTATTTGGATTTTGTATTATTGGGCATATTTGTTTTACAACAAGAAATTAGGTGTTAAAATAAAGGATGGACTGGAGAGAAGAGAGACAGGGTGTCTATGCATATGCAGCAAGAAGGGGAACTGGAAGCAGCAAGGGGAACAGGAGGGAAGGGAGGAAGGGCAGGTGTGAGCTGTGGTAAGGGGACATGTTGTGGGACTTTAGCAGGGAGGGTAGCCTGTGACAGAGGAGAGGATGGGTGTGCAAAGAAGAGAGGGAATTAAGTGGCTCACACTGTGTGATGCATCCACTAACAACAAACTATGTACAAGGCATCGAGGCCACAAGAGATTGTAGGAAAGGAAAATTATGGTGAGATTAATAGAAACTTGTGTAAATTTTCAGTGACCTGTATGCAAAAGGGAAAATTCAGAAGGGGCTGAAATAAAAACCAGTAGATAAACAAACATCCTTATTTGCAAATCGTGATACAGTTTAGTTGGTGGGCAAGACAGGAGCTAAAGACTGCTTCAGAGGTATTCTATCAGCAGTAACCATAATGAGCTGATTTCTGGACTGAATGAGCACGGTGGTGTATATTATATTGCTTTGAAGGAGCAATTTGGTAAAGGTGTATGATCACTGATCAGAAGGTAGAAGAGAAGCATCATTGCTATTCTCATTGATTTGTACACATCAGAAGTCCATAATTGTTATGATCTGACGTTTCTGTTCCTCAAAAATTCAAATGTTGAAACTCTATCCTCTGTGATGGTATTAGGAGGAGGAGTCTCTGGAAGGTAATTAGAATTAGATTAGGTCAAGAGGGTGGAGCCATCACGAGTGGGATTAGTGTCTTTATAGGAGCCCTGAGGAGCCATGTGAGACTCAGCAAGACAATGGCCCCCTGTGCCAGGACATAGACACTCACCAGACACTGAACCTGACTATTGCGGCACCTCAGTTTTGGATCTCCAGTCTCTACAACTGTGGGAAATAAATTTCTGTTGTTTGTAAGTTCCCTAATTTATGGTAAAATACAGCTGCCTAAGCTGACCGAGACAATAATTATTAACTTATTATTTCAATGCATTAAGATAAAACTTATAGTTTTCTTTTGATATTACTGTGCAGTTTGGGAACACACAAGACAATTAGTAAAAGGTGTAGAGAAAGGTAAAGAATATGGTTATTTGCACATTACCCATCCATTATGTGGCAGAGCACAACAACAGCACTGCAAATGGTCCAGAAGTGGGGGGAAAGAATGTAAGCTCATGCAGTCGCTCCTTGTGGACAGTGATTTATATGTCATAGACTCACATAAGTCAGGGATTTCCCTTACTGCCTTTCAAAGGTTATTTGTGTTCATGTCTCATCTCTAGAACTGGACTATCTAAGCTTCCTGGAGGACAGATATATCCACATGGATACAGCAACAAAGATTTATTTTTTGTTTAAACAGCTCAGAGTCATAATTTATCTTCAACTGCTTTGGTGCTCTATAATGTTTTCAATATATAAAAAATATATTATTTTCCATTCTTTCCTGTGGTATAGGGGCACATAAACTATGTGGTTATTATTAACCTACTTACCACTATAATACTATTTTTCTGAATGTCATTAAATTAGATTCACAAAGACAACAAAGCCCTAGGGTTTTGTATTAATAACGTTTTGGACAAAGGCAGATTTTCAAGCCTTACTTTGTGAGGTTCATCTTACTTTGTTGAATCCCTCATAGCTCTTGGTGTTATACTTTGTATGCAGCAGGCACTCATTAAATACTAAGCTACTGAAGATATTAGGCAAAGTTATTTTAATATCACTAGAAAACTTCTGGGGCAATAAGCAGATGGTTGGAAGAATGCCTCAAGACAGGATAGAGCCAATGAAGAGAGTTTCATCTCTGAGATTCAACTGTGACGTCCAAGAAGATGACAATAACTGTATCTGTGTCAGCTGAAATGTTATTTCTGCTCGTTCAATCTTACAACAGAAGGCAGAATTTACTTGTATCTTATACTATGTGTTAGCACTGCCCTAAGTGCTTTATATCTTTTTTTCTTAATCTTCACAAAAATTTCATGAGGAGGGTATTCCCATTCTACCCTCTTTTAAGACATGAACACTGAGGCAAAGAGAAGGTAAGAAATTTGTTAATGACTATGCTAGAAATAGGTGGTAAAGCCCTAAATCAAAATCAGTCACTTTAAATCCAAGGTCTCTACTGTTATATATTCTCTATTTTGCCTTCTGAAGTAGCAACCCAGTCATTCTATATGATTTTATCCTACTTTGATTTTCTGCATAGCAATTATAATTTTCTTCTTTTATGTATTAGGCTCCTGTGTCCTACTACACTGGAAATCTCATGACAGTAGGAGTCATTGTCTATTTTGCTCACTGGTTCACACCACTCGCTAGGAATGGTGCCTAGTACATAAAAGATCCTCAATGCAAACGTGTGAGATACAAAAAAATCAATTATTGCTGTGTGTTTACCATCTCCTGAATTTCAGGCATGAAACAGTGATAAAAACAATATTGCAGGCCATCATTTTCAAGTTGTGTCAGTTTAAGCAGAGGTCTTTAGGCAAGCAGTGAGTTGAAGGTAAGAGGGAGACAGAGCAGGTAGGCAGTTTGGGGATTATCCCTTCTACCAGGAAGTGCTACTTTATGTAGCATCAGAATCACAGATCCTAGTTTAAATCTGGGCATCTTGCCAGCTTGGGCAAGTTTCTTAACCTTTTGAAAAAAAATCAATTTCTTCATATGCAAAATTGTGATGATGATAGCAATGAATTCACTGGGTAGATGTGAGGATTAAATGGTGATAATGTGTAAAACAATGCATTTAGCAGCTGTCTGCAAAATACCTTTTAGAAGCTATTCAATCAACTTTTTTTGATGCAGATCAAAAATATTGCTGCTGAGTTACCCACTACCGAAGCATACCCTGTAAACCAGTAACAAAACTGTCACTTCGGATGTTTCTGTTTGAAGGAATACCTGTGTAGACAGTTCAGATGATTAAACGTTGTTTTTTTTTTTTTTAATTTGATTCTTCTTTCTGCTATCTTGGCTGACTTTTTTTTTTTTTACGATTTTATTTATTTATTCATGAGAGACAGAGAGAGAGAGAGAGAGAGAGAGAGAGAGAGAGAGAGAGAGAGGAAGACACAGGCAGAGGGACAGAGAGAGAGAGAAAGGCAGACACAGGCATAGGGAGAGAAGAGAGAGAGAGAGGGAAGGCAGACACAGGCAGAGGGAGAAGCAGGCTCCATGCAGGGAGCCAACATGGGACTCAATCCTGGGTCTCCACAGGATCATGCCCTGGCTGAAGCCACCTGGGTTGCCCATGCTGGGATGATCGGGGAAAGAGACAGACATGTCAGGACAGTCCCTAGCTATCCTGACTAGCTCCGAGGCTACACAAAACACCTGAGTAAAGAAAGCCATGCTGGGTTCTCTCGCTCAGCCACACCCCTCCAGCTGTCACCACACAGCTCAGCTTTGAGTGGTCTTTGCTGGCTTTAATTCCAAGTGTATAACTGTCAACAAATAAAGAGTTGCTGTGTGTGTGTGTGTGTGTGTGTGTGTGTGTGTGTGTGTGTGTTTGTTTTTGTTTTTTGGTTTTTGGTTTTTTTTGGAGTGGGCAGGGGGAGAGGGGAGGTGAGGGAGATAGAGAATCTTTTATTTTTTTAAGAGAGGGAGAGATTCCAAGGTGGTACAAATCAAATGTGGCCAGAGGGTAAAGGGCATGACTATAAGCCCCTTTATAAGTGCTCAGAAACATTTAAGGTTTGTAGACCCATTCAGCTACACAAAGGGATTTTAAGAAACTTAAGGGCATTATAAACAGCATCTTAACTCACAGCCATGAAGATCCTATCTCAAAAGGGTTTTTGGGTGCAAGTTTTTTCTCATAATGAACTATAATCCGATACATAGAAAGCCCACAGAATTTTAGTTAAAAGATGCCTCGGCCCCAACTTTCTACGATCAGAAAGCATTTAGAGAAAATCACCCAAGTGCAAACATGGGTGATTTCTTATGGAAAAGAAAGCTGTTTCAGAGAACAAAGTCAAGGTCCCAGAGGACCTGTACCCAGAGTCCAGGAAACTGGCAACAT
This sequence comes from Vulpes vulpes, assembly GCF_048418805.1. Taxonomy (NCBI): domain Eukaryota; kingdom Metazoa; phylum Chordata; class Mammalia; order Carnivora; family Canidae; genus Vulpes; species Vulpes vulpes. Next base: position 47,658,458 of record NC_132788.1, on the reverse strand, counting down.
GTGCCTGGCTGCAATTGCCATGAACTAGCCACTGCTCTGTATGTTCCACATCCCCTCCTTTGGAATAGAATCTGTTGAGGTTTACCTGTTTCTGGCTTACTACCATATGGTGAGTGTACATGGGACAGATAACTTGTCTCTCTAGTTTCCAAGTATTCAAATTAGAAATTTCTGCATTGTTTCTGTATCTGGACCTGATACAGACCATGAGATACTAGATTTTGATCCTGATGCTATAATGTGGCTAGCAAGTTGAGTATATTTTGCATCTAGGAGGAATGTGAATTGTGATCAGAGAGAGGACTTTAGCAGACTATTTCCAAAGAGCACCATAAAAAATCCCTCTAACCTCCATGTCCTTTTGCAATGTGACTTTGCTGTTCATCTCAACAGGAAGTAGAGTTCATTTCTCCCCTTCCTTAATTTGGGCTGGCCCCGTGACTTGTTTTGACCAACAGAATGCTATGTAGGTAACGCTACGTGAATTTCAAGCCTAGGTCCCCCCTCTTTTTTTTATCCTCTTGATAGCAAACCACCATGAAAAAAGATGTGATTTTCTTAGAAAGACTATATAGAGAAAGAGAGGACCAGCCAGGCCCCAGAAGTTCCAGCCATCCTTGTTAGGGCAACAGATCAGTGAGTAAGGTCATCTTGAATCCTCCAGATCCAGACAGGCCACCTCAGTTGACCCCAGATGGATTAGAGACGCTGTACCTGATGAACCCTACTCTGATTGCAGAAATCTAGGGATATAAGTGGCTATTTTTTTAAGCTACAAGGTTTGCGGTGGTTTGTTACACAGCAATAAATGACTAAAGTAAAACTTGATTGATCAATTATTCCAAACTAGTCAAAGTGGCTGGATACGATTATACGATCATGCAGAAGAATTAAAGCAGCATGCCGCCAATGAATAAGCACTACACATAACTTAATAGACCTTGGTGCTAATAGACCTTGGCTTCCTCCTTACCTACTATGTGAACTCAGGCAGGCCATTTAATATCTGGGAATCTTCTTTACAAAAACAAGAATAATGATAGCTATCTCACAGGGCTGTTCTAAAGACTACCAAGTAAATTACAGGAAAAAAAAAAGCACGTCTGAAAACTTGAGAACCACTCAGAAAGCATGAACTCTTCCAAGTGTGCTCCTTCAGAGGTACTTTAGGCACCAACTTGCCTACTTTGGATAAGAGCTCTCCTGCTTACTCTCTTCCCTTTGATAGATCTCTGTTAATCATTCTCTTTAAGGAAAGAGTCCAAGTAGTTTAGGGTTTCCTAAATGAAAAACAGTGCAGAAAGACATCAAATACTATCAAAGAAATGGCAAGATGAATATGATAACAGGCATTTTGTGTCTGTAAATGTGATTTCTGGTTTATTTTAACAGCTCTACTGAAACCCCATGGTACAGTTAATAGTGTTATATGCATTTTGTCAATAATAAGAAAATATCCTCAAACACAATTTCTAATTTACAAGCTTCTGACAAGTTCAAGCTGCTGAGAAATTGGACTTGAAAATATGTCTTAGAGTGATAGAAGACCACAATTAACACTATGATAATTGTATACCTATTGCATCAAATCTGACATTTCGGTTTAATATATTTTCCTGAGAAAGTGCACCATTTTATGGCTTCCTAGTGAAATCAAATCCAACACAGACGTTTTCACTTTTCTAATATAATTCACTGAAAGGTTTTAAAGCTGCCATTTCTTTTCTTCCTTTTTTTTCAAAAGATTGATGCCCTGGCATTCGTTAATTCCACAAGAGCTCATAATGGGTCAATGAGTCAGTGGTGAGCACCTCCATTAACTGTATTAATTTACACTATGTCACCTTAATGACATTTTGTCACAGCTACCTTCTCTGACATCTCCATAGCTATTCAAAAGTCATATAACAACTTTTGAAGGCATTAAGGAATCTTAGTGTAAGAACTTCAGTAAGTTGAATGTCACTGTTACCAAGACTATGCTAGGGAAGAAAAATACAAAAAAATAAAAATAAAGTAAAAACTAACTAGTCTGACTTAACAGAGGGGACCTGGCTCCTGAAAGGTCACTTCACCAACACTCCATCTCTGCCCAGCTTGTATGCATTACTGTAAGAAGAGACTGATGTTAGTAGAGATAGAATGAAACCTTCTCCTCTATTTTAGTTCTTTTTTAGATGAATATCTAAGTTACTAGATATTGCAGACAAACTTTTCTTCACAAATGGAAATGCATTTCCTTAAAATTATATCCAGTGCTTTATTCAACAGCTTAGGGATAAGAAATCAAAAGCTTAGGTTTTAACACCCAGTTAGCAAAACTATTATTACTCTTGGTAACATATTCTTCCCTGTTAAATCAAGTATTATTTTAGCGGAAAAAAATACCATGTGTTTTAATCAATATATTTAAACATGGATTTAGAAAATGTCAAGTTACTACCAGTATTACCAAAAAATCTCTCTAACACTTCTTCAGTGAGAATCCTCAAATTCTGAAAGATCAATACATTTGGTCACAGAGACATACAGACACATACACAAACATATTTGAAATAGAACAAAGCAGAAAGACTGAGAAGCTATACTTGTAATGCAACTTGCTGCAATTTCAAAGATCTTTTTCATATCAATAAGAAAAAGATATTTGACCCAACTTAAAAAAAAGGGAAAAGATATGAATACATTTACAGGTCAATCAATATATGAAAAATGCTCAATTTCACTCACAATTAATGACATGCAAGCCCAAACAAAGGCAACTCCATTTTTACTCACCAGATTAGCAAAAATTATACTGTTTATTATGATAGTGATGAGGGGGGCGTGGGGAAGGAGGCATCCTCACATACTGCTCTAGGGAGTGAATTATCATCTTTGAGAATAATGACTTGGCAATATTTTTCAAAATTAAAAATGTATATAGCCATTTAGCTATTAAGAGAAATTATCCTTTACACATATACACAAAGTCCATCAAGATCACTGTGCAAGGGTGTTTACTGCAGCCTTGTGTTTAACAGTAACAGAGAGAAAGACAAACTATCCATAAATAGGAGATTGTCTACATAAATTATTATGTATGTGTGCAGCCTTGAAAAAGCAAGGGTCTACGTGGAAAGATATTCAAGATAGATTATCATAAAATATGAAAGAGAACTGAAAATGGGAAAAATCCGTGCAATGTCAAGCTAGGGAAATGAGCTTCTTATGAACTAATTAAGTCCGGGGGTGGGGGAATAGGTCCTGTTTATACTCAGCACAGCCGCTTGAGGATAAAAAATAAAAACCACCCCAGTTAGTGACAGCCACATTGGTATTTGTCCTTGATGATGTGACCCCCAGGAACCAAAGGAACACAATTGGTAACAAAACGTAAGTGTTTTTTGAAAGTTCCAGAACAGGAAAACTCCAGGAGAAATCCTAGCAGTTTTATTTTATTTTTTTAATAATAAATTTATTTTTTATTGTTCAATTTGCCAACATACAGAATAACACCCAGTGCTCATCCCGTCAAGTGCCCCCCTCAGTGCCCGTCACCTATTCACCCCCACGCCCTGCCCTCCTCCCCTTCCACCCCTAGTTCATTTCCCAGAGTTAGGAGTCTTCATGTTCTGTCTCCCTTTCTGGGTAGGAAATATCCTAGCAGTTTTAGAAGGAAAAGCCTGGTATGAACACTGGTCATCAGAGACTGACCTATAACTTGGTGAGATATTTTTGGTGATAGGAAGCATCAATAAAGTTCTCAGGATAGAAAGTAAAGTCCAAACCTGTATCTACTTATGTAAATTAGAATGATTAACTCTGATCTGTGTGTGGGTTTGTGAGGGTAGATCTTTGAATTAAGCTGAAAAGCCAATTTTCTTTTTTGTGATGATGTCTAATAAGGGTGAGCAGGCATCTCACTTGAAATAACTTGATACAGGGTGTATACCTCTCTGAATTAAGATATGTATAACCTTATATATGACAGAAAGCCTTAAAATATAGACAATAATGTTTAATTCAAACAAACACAAAATATTTATTGAGTGCTTTTTGGGAATATTAGGCTAATTCTAGAAGCTGCTGGACTCCTCACTTTCTGTGTAAATTTTCAAAGTGTTATGAAATAAGAAATGGATTCTCTCGCTGATTTTATTGGAAGGAAGTCAGTTTAAATGGTGGCTCATGGGTATGTTAGAGTTTAATTCCTCAGTGAAATAAGGCTGATAGGAGAAAACTGTATGCCTTATGAGTCTGGTATAGTAAGAATGTATGTCAAATTATCTAACTTCCCAATATGAATATGTCATATGTACAAATTAATATTCATTCATGCAAACTTTGATAGTAACAAACGAAACAGAGAAGCTACAAACTACTTGGATTCATTTGGTTTGTTTCCTGCTTTCAAAAAGAACAGAACAAAGTTGTATTCATCTAGTTTTCTTACAATTCAGTAACATTGTAATTGCCTTTAAAAATATTTGTGATAAACATAAATATGAAAATGATAATTTTGACTTTAATTCACAGCCTTTTGTTGGATTAAGACCATAAATAGAATAATACCATAATATTTTTATATTTAACAATATGAGTGACAGTGATAGGGAAAAAATTGCCTTGAAGAAAGAAGCCTTAGAAAGTAACATGTATACCCATGCAATAACCTGATCATATCTTACTATCAGAGAAAAGAATGAGAAAAATGAGAGAACAAATGTATATTATTTTAAATACAACCTTTTCTTAAAAAACAAAAGCCCATATAAATGAATAACAGATCTTTGTATTTAACAATAGTTAAGTAGTACCAACATTACTCTGCTCTCTGGCTGTTCCTGGGTATTGTGTGTGTGTTGGTTTAATCTAATGTGTATTGTTGCATAGTATCCTCAGGCACAGTCAAGTAAAAGCTAAGGCTGTACAGAAAAGCCTACATTTTAAATGGGTCTTGTCATTAATGCTTTATTAATTGCCCCAGGCTACGTAAACCCAGAGCTGCGCAGGCTATAACAATATGACACATTAAGGTCAAATCCAATTCCTGCTGTGTTTCATGGAATGGGCCAAATATTGAGTTAACAGCAGGAAAGGCAATTTATGGCCTTTTCTTTCCATCTCCAGATTATTCAATCTAAATTAGATAGAATTTTTTAGAATTACGAGAACACCTTAACTGAATAAATGATTTTTGAATCATTTTCTGTGATGCTCAAAATTATTTCCTCTAGCTTCTTTTAGGTTGGTTGTACTGCATAATTTTAAAATATGATGGAACAAAACCGCAGCATAAAATGTCTTACACACCCAATTAAATTAAAAAAAATCAAGATGTCAGCATATTTTGAAATTAAATTGTCATCAACAAAAAAAAGGAACCTACCTTTACATCAGAAGTATCTCTCTGACTAGTTCTCCAAGACCTTGCAACCGATGAGAAGGTTCGATCTGGATGGTCAAACTTTCCATCATTTGCATTGAGGAAGAAGGTTGTGAAAGGTTCCTAAGTGAGAAGAAGAAGAAGAATCAGGAATCTGACCCGCCTGAACACAGCTGCCTTGTTCCATTGTAAAATATGACTGTCTTTGAACCCCTTGTGAGGTAGAAACAGTGCAAGGTCCCGGAAAGATGCCTATGCTGAGGAATCAGGACACGCCTGAAGGGCCGCTCAGGCACTGCCGCTCCGCAACCTTGGCAGAGGCCATTTTGCTTCTTGGGCTCCAGTCTCCTGATCCGTAAGACGATGGAGCTCTAGTGCTCTGTGATTTGACGATGAATGCTTCTGCATTATTATCAGTTTATAACTCAGATGTTCTTTCTGATAACTAAGGCCATATATAATAACACTGCACTAGAAAATCACTCCGGCACTGTTCACTGCACTGTGGAATTAAGTAGGGAATGGCCATCTGAGATTACGTATCAAAGTCTATTAAAGTACTTGTACCACACCACGGTCTGATGATCTTTTTAAAATGCAAAGTTCTGCTTAAAATCTCTCAGTAGCTCTTCAGAGCTCTTAGGAGAAACTCTAAACTACTCATTTTTTTTTTTTGTCTTAAAAGATCGTGAATGATCTGGAAATTTATCTCTCACCTTCCCTTCTTCACATTTTAAAGTCGTGCCACACTGCTCTCACTTCCTGTCCTTTGTAGGTGATGTTCCCTCTGCCTGGTACCAATTTATCCTTTTCCCTCACCAACCTTACTTTGCTAAGTTCTTTCTATCCTTTATGCCTCAGCCAAGGTGTCATTTTTCTCCTGAAATATCTTCCTTGATTTGCCAAGCTCTCCAGTATACTCAAATACAACCTATACTTTCTAAATACATCACTGAAACACTTGTCACGCTGTTTTATAAGTGATTTGTAACTTGTCTATCTTCCCCCCACCATATAAACAGATTCCATCATCTATCATGTTCACTGTCTTATCTCCGACACTGAGAATAATGCCTCGTACACAGAAGTTGCTCAATGTATAATTTGGCAAAGAAATGAATGAAATAAAATCAAGTGCAAATAAGACTAGATAAACTCTAGTCCTTTCTGTCACTGTCACATCACAGAAACACACGATACTAATCCATTGAATTTTAATGCTTTTGTGTATTTTTTATGTTGGGAGAGAGGCATTATTTCTAATATCATTAAATTTACTTCTGAGTAACATTCATTCTCATCAAGGATTTCTTACTTAACCACAAGTCTAACACAGACAAATATATATTTCCTTTTCCATGGTTTAATTCTCTCTTAGGTCTAGAATGAATGACATGTCACCCCTAGGTTCAATAATGCTAAGAAATCTACATAACATTTTCCTGAAAAGTTATTTTTCTTTAATATATATAATCCCTATTAATTCTTTTATATCTATAAAACATGACTTCATCCCTTTGAACTTTTTTGTTGTCATGAGCCATAGGTGCCAGCTGTTGGGCAACAGCTACAACCATTCATCTTCCTCAGTCTCTTCCTGAAATTTAGTGTGGCTGGATGTCATCAATGTTATAAGTTTGTAACAGATCACCAATTTTTCATGTTCAGTATCCGACAACAGGAAACCATGATTAAAGAGATAGGATGAAGAATGATAAAACAATATTTAGAGAAGGGCTGTATTATGGGTTCACCTGAAAATCAGAGATGCATCCAGGAAGTCCCATATTGCTGTTTTAAGATTTTAGGTGGTATGAAAGACAAATAGACGTCACTGAGATTAAGTTAGGAAGAAAAATTTTTTGAGATGTCCTTCTCTAATTAATCTGCTTTGCACAGTTTTAGCTTACTATTAAACATTAGGTAATTAATGTGGTATTTCTTATCACTCAGTTAAAGTGGGGATAAAAAATTCTAGAAGTAGCAATGGCAAACTGAATGAAATATGACAGATGTAAGTTCGAATCTTGATGGGACAAACCATTAACTTCTTTCAGGCAAGTTATTTAACCTTACCTATGTAGCTGTGTTAAGTCCCTGCTTCCAGGTCCTTCATCTATGTTAAATGGGAAGGACACCATCTTGGGGATGATTATGGGAATTAAATACAATTAAATAATATGGAAAAGCTTGAAGTGTCTCACCTGACACAGTTATAAAAATGACTACAGTTTTATGCACTTTACAGTTTTATGCACTGTGTAAATTATTCACTGCTGGGCTTCACACTAGACTGCAGTCTACCAGACAACCTGACCAGACCCCTAGTGCCTTAGGTCTCATCCATCTCTGTATCCGTAGCACCAAGTACCCATGCTTGGTTCATAGTATTTATTCTCATTTTTTATTTTTTAAAGACTTCATTTATTTCTTCACGAGACACACACACACACACACACACACACACACACACACACAGAGGAAGAGACAGGTAGAGGGAGAAGCAGGCTCCCTGCGAGGAGCCTGATGCGGAACTCGATCCCAGGACCCCCGGATCCAACCTGAGCCAAAGGTAGACACTCAACCAAAGAGCCACCCAGGTGCCCCCATAGTTAGTGTTTATTAAATGTTTCTTGAATGCACCCAAACATACAAGTACTGTTGGGAGATTAAGTATGGCTGGGTAAGAGTAAAATAGCTTTTGTCAGTTCTTAACTACTCATTTGACCAAAAAGTTGTAACTGCAGAATCTGCTTCTTCATAATTCTCAGATACCGATGTCCCGTGTTTTCTTTTGCACTCTCTCTCTCTCGCTCTTTCTCTCTCTCTGCAGATCATAGGCAGAGATTAATTTAGAAAGATTGCACTTGTCTCTATGATTTTTTAATCTATTACACAGATGTGAGTGAAGACCCATTTATACATGCAAAGCCTTACTTTTTATCATCAGCCACTAAAAGCTGGTTTATCTCTATCTTGACCTAAATTATAAAATCCTTCCTGGTCTTCAAACCTTAACAAAGGTATGCCCAAAATAGCAGAGATGGGCATAGTAAAAAGAAATCCGAAATTAAAGAATTACTTTTATTTCTGGTCATGAAATTTATGAAACTGGTGGCAACCAACAGCAGAGAATACTGAAGAATTCCACACTTCGCAGTTTTAAGTAGCTTTTAAAAAGATCTGATTAACAACTGTTTTCGGGTCACATACTACAATTACTGACATATATTCTCATTATTCCTGAAGGCCTCCAGCTGTAATGGAGGTAGAGTACGAACAGAAATTGATAACTTATTTGTTTCTAAGTGAGTATTGATCTTTCAAGCTCTGATTACCGTGGAGATTACCTTTTTTCTAGGTGTTTCCTTATCACCTTCAAGGCACAGTGGAAGGCTTTTTCTTTTTTCATTTGACTCAGGCCCAACTAACGTAGAGGATCAAGTACTATATTAATAAGTCTAAGGAACTTTTCTATTTTTTTACTTATCATATGCTGATTGAACCATTTTCAATGTGTACATTGCCATATTAGACAATTTATCATTATACTAGAAAAGCTTTCGGTTTGGACGATGCACAAATGAAAAAATATGAAGCAGAGATTTCAGAAATTCAAATGCTGGCATTTGTCGGGCTTTACGAGCTTCCTGATAGGTCCTGCAATATGAACAGCTGATGGCAGACCTCCTTCTCCTAATTACATCTGCCCTAAGGTCACTTCGTATCTTCCAACCCTGTCTTAGTACAAGAAAACCAAGCTAGCCAGGCCTGCATGGGGCAATCGTACACTGAATTCCACCATAGCCTTTATTCCCTTGCAAGGACACCAACAACCTTTCCTGCCTCCCGATGATTACAGCCCAATGAACTCTATACTGGGCAATCCTAACCCCATTCCCCTGCCCCTCTTCTTCTATCTTCTCTGGTATTTGCTCAGTAATCTCATAAAAATCTTAAGTCCCTCTCTGCTGTACTTTTTATCTTTGCCTTCCTTTCATTTCATTTGAAACAAACTCTACTCATGGGTAACAGGTGGTGCTTGGAGCACTACTTTACTTTACCAAAGTAAAGGGGTGTATCTTGGACTGATAACAAAACATAATAAAGATGAAAGGGCAGGGAACTAAGGCTGCCAGGCACCTGTTTCTGTGCTCAACACTATATTATTTCACTTAACTCAGTCCTCGTGATTATCCTTCAGAATAGGTGTAACTATTCTTATTTCACATCTGAGAAAATCAGGGTTACATTCTAGGAAATGGAGAAACCATGATTTGTATTGTTAATTGTCTAACCCTAGAAGTTTATTTTCTCCCATTCCTTTTGAAGGAACCCACAACTACCTTTCAGAATCATCAAAAAGTCTCTGTTAATTAACCCATAAACCTATTATAAAACAGGCTTTTGGTCAAAAACTCATCTGTATGGAGATTCCTCAAAAAATTAGGAACAGAATCCCCATATAACCCAGCTCTTCCATTTCTGGGTATGTATTCAAAGAACAAAGAAAGACTAATTTGAAAAGATAAATGTACCCATCTGTTCATTATAGCATTATTTACAATAACCAAGATACGGAAACAACTTAAGTATCCAGTGATAGATGAATGGATACAGAAGTTGTGGTGTATTTATACAGTGGATTACCACTTGGCTATAAAAAATAATGAAATATTGCCATTTGTGATACTTTGGATTGACCTTGAGTGGATTATATGCAAAGCAAAATAAATCACATGGAGAAAGACAAATATTGCATGATTTCACTCATATGGAATATAAAACAAAAACAAAAACAAATGAACAAACAAAATAAAACAAAAACAAATTTGTAGATTCAAAGAACAAACTAGCAGCTACCAGAGGAGAAGGGGTTTGGGCAGTGGGTGAGGTGAATGAAGAGGTCATCTGTATGGTGATGAATGGTAACTGGACCTGGAGTGGTAATCACTTTGTAGTGAATACATATGTCATATTATAAAGCTGTATCCCTGAAACTTACATAAAAAAAAAAAAAACAAAAAACAGAATGCTTCATCTTCCTCTAAGTCTGCACTGTCATTAAGCATCAGTACTTGAGGTAAATATAACAACACTATTTTATTCAGTAGCATTATCTTTTGCTTTAGTTACAATGCCTGCAAAACTGTTTTTACTATTTTTTTCACTACAATACACACTTTTAAAGACATAGGCTCTTGGGGAGGCTTTCCAAGAAATCCGTAATATGCTTTTACAAGTCTCAAATTCCAAACAACTGATTTATAAATGAACTTTTGTTATACAACCTATTTAACTTCCTTAAAGATTATGATTAAATGTTTGACAAATGAGTTTTGAAGAGGTAGGTGGAATACAGGTGAATAGGTTGCTGAGGGATGTAAAGGTTAGAAAGTAAGATTTAATTACTTCTGTGTGTATGTTATATGCTATATGTTCAGGGTAAGATTTAAAGTAAAAACATTCCAAGTAAAATGTGTCTTTTATACCAGTCAATATCTGAAGAAACTTCAAATTCCACTATAATAGTTCATTCATCATTTGTTCAATGGCAGCTATCAAGGAACCAGTCTTTTCAGAGTCTTGTAACTCAGACAAGTGATTTCACTGGTAGTTTGTCTAAAATAATATTTTTAATTAAAAAAATGAAGTATGTAGCTGATTAGCATTTTAAAGCAGTGTTATCATTGTTGTACTACATATAATGATTGAAACTAATAATGAGTTTAATGACTTTAGGTTAAAAGACTTGAAAGGTAAAGAGCAAATAATTACTTACTCTGTATTTTGTTTTTATGGACAAATTCTTGGTGACATGAATTTTAATGCATTTTCTACTTCATAAACTTCATGGGATGGGAGTGAGGAAATCACAATTCCCTGGACCATTAGGTTAAACATTTAGTAAGCTATTAGACTGGGATACTTCTATTTGTAACAGCACAACATAAGATGTGTTGGCTAAATGAGTCCCTATAAAAGCATAAAAGCAATCCTATATATCTGTTCTGTCCAGTACAGTAGCCACTTGCCACATGTGACAATTAAGTACCTGAAATATGGCTCCTTCACACTGAATGTGCTATAAATATAAAAACACATTCTGGATTTCAAAGACTTAGAACCAGAAAAGAGTGATATATACCACTGGAAATTTTTGTTTGTTACATGTTGAGATTATAACATTTTGAATATAGTGGGTTAACAAATACGTTTATTAAAATTAATTTCACCTATTTCTTTTTATTCTTGAATGTGGCTACTACAGATTTTAAATTATATAAGTGGCTTGCATTATATTTCTGTTGTGCAGCCCTGTGACAGATAATACTGAAAGGGGATTTATAGAATAAACATGTATATAATTTCTGCCATACTCTTGTGCAGATTCAAATGTGCACTCCATTTCACTGGAATAGTAAATCAACTAAATATGAATTATGATTTGAGAAAGTATTTAGCTTTATCAAGGATATAAGATTGTTAAATTAGGGGATGCCTGGGTGGCTCAGTAATTAAGCATCTGCCTTTGGCTCAGGGCATGATCTTGGAGACCCGGGATAGAGTCCCACATTGGGCTTCCTGTGAGGAGCCTGCTTTTCCCTCTGCATGTGTCTCTTCCTCTCTCTTCATGCCTCTCATGAATAAATACATCTTTTTTAAAAACTACAAGATTTTTAAGTTAAATCAAGCTGTTGATAGCAAGTATTTTTTTTACATATTTAATTTTTTAAAAAAAATTCATTTAAGAGAGATGAGAGAGAGACAGAAATTGGAAGAGACAGAGAGAGAGAGGGAGCATGAATAGGGGGAGCAGCAGAGGGAGAGGGAGAAACAGGTTCCCCGTCAAGTAGGGAACCCAACATGGGGCTGGATCTCAGGACCCTGGGATCATGACCAGAGCCAAAGGTAGAGGCTTAACTAACTGAGCCAGTCAGGTACCCCAATTTATTTCTATTTATTGATTATATATATAATATCTATCTATCTATCATCTATCTATCATTCTCAAGCAGATTCCCTGCTGAGTGTGGAGCCTGAAGGCTCAATTCCAGGACCCTGAGATAATGACCCGAACCAAAACTAAGAGTCAGACGCTTAACCAAATAAGCCACCCAGGTGCCCCAATAGCAAGTATTTTTATGGACTCACATAAACAAGTCATAAATCTGACTTCAGACTAATCTGATTACACATAAACTACTGAATACCAATATATTGGTATATATATATTATGCCAATTGGTATATATATATATTATATAATTTAGAATACTATTTCCTAGATACTCTCAACTCTCAAACCAGTTTTATGATAATGTAATGTTCTTTCTAAAATGATTTCTGACCTTTAAAAATTTTTTTAATCCCCAAAATACCCAAGAGAGTGCCTTACCCTCCCCATGGCAGTGGCTTACTACAGCAATGATTGTCCTTGATGGAACCCAAGGTGATGTGAAAAGGCCTCCCGGGATGAATATCTCTGGCTTCAATGCTTTCTAAAAACTTCCTTCTCTAACAGTTTTGGAAGTCCCTTTGAGAGTGATCTGTATGAAGCCAAACAGACCGTGCTGCTTAGGAAGTATATCTCATGGGCTGCTTAAGCCTGGGTATGTCTTTTGTTGTCCTGTAGAATGGATTCTGAGCAGCAAACATAACTTGAACTTTACTAATGCATTTTTTTCTGTATTTATTTTTAACTCTCTTTGCTGATTTTTTTTTTTTTTTTGTTATAACATTTATAACATGTACTGCTCATCAGTCATTTCCCATTGGTGGTGGTAATGACTGAGAACTTGGTTTTATGGTCTCACCATTTGGTGATCAGAGAATTTATTAGTCTTTTCGTTTTTTAGTCTGCCTATTTGTGAGCTCAAATCAAATATGAACATCTTTTGTGTCTATTGTAAAGGACACCAGCTCCTTGAAATCTTAACTGGTAATTTTTTGTGTTTCTGTGTTTTGTTTTGACCTATGGCTGAAATTACAGGATAGAAGCTATAAGTCTCAACATATCTGTGTGTCTGTAATTCAGAAAAGCCCTTAACTCTTGCATCAGTGTGAAGTATTTTCCTATATCTGGAGAGTATTAAAAAATTATTACTACCCATAAACTAAAGTGCTCTGTTCTGATTGGTTTATAGGGGTAAGCGGGCACCTATTTAAATCATATTCTTCAAAAATGAACAGAAAATAGATAGAAATTATTCTTTAAAAGTGCTAGAGTTCAAAAAATATTTAAGAAACTATTGGCTCAGGAACAAATTTATTTATTTATTTATTTATTTATTTATTTATTTATGGAACAATTTTAAAAAAGAATTCAAGTTCATGTAATTAAGGTGAATCTTTGGACAAATTAGACTAATAACTTTGGTCTAAAAGAGAAAGTTTTATGTATTTTCCTTTAGTTTATAATTCCAGAGTTTATTTTTAAAATAAGATTTGGGTTTATTTTCTCATAGGCTAGTTAGATCTAAACTTTTTAGAATTACTTAAACTCCTTTAAGATTATAAAAATAGAAAATTCGTTTGGTTAAACTGAATCATAATTTTGACAAATCTTTTTTGTATTAAGAGCAATTGTAGCATATTTCCTATGTGATTTACAAGTTACTTAAAATAAACTCACTGTATTTCTGGTAAGTTCAATTTTTCTCTTCTCAACATAACAGAGAGAATATTTGAGAAAGACTTCTAAACTAAAGCAGAGGGAAAAATATCTGAAAATATAAGATGCGGTCCCATGTACACACATTTTAATGAACTCTACCAATGTGTTTCTGAGGCAAATCAGCCTCATGAAACAGAGTGGCCTGAGGTAGATTTTGGTAAGGGGAGAAGACATTGTTGATTATATTAATTTACAGATTTGGTTTAGAATTCTATAATCCTCCTCAGTTGCTTATGGTGAAAAAAATAAAAAAAAATAAAAAAAATAAAGACCATCTGAGTCCAGTACCTGCTCTTAACTAGACTCAATTGAAGGCAGGACTAAAGGCAAGATGATTTGTCAAAGGCTTCTGCAATAATCTAGAAGAGAAATAATGGGAACCTAAACTAAGGAAATGCCAGAGTTAACAGAGGAAGGAGATAGATTGCAGAGATACTCAGTTGGTAGAACCCAGCTGATGTGAGGTCTGACTGGATGTAACAGGCTACGAAAATAGAGAAAATATCTATATCAGGTAACTGGGTGAGTGATCATACCATTTACTTAGATAGGAAACACAGGAAGAACCACAATAGGCTTGTAAGGGAGATGAGGAATTCATTTTTAGAAATGGTGTACGTGATATTATGAGCTGTTCAGGTAGAAATATCCAGTAGGCACTCAGAGATAAAGGTTGGGAGACCAAGAAAAATGAAGACAGAAGCTGGAAGTCATTAGCTTATAATTGAATGGCAGTGCTCAGATAAAGTATACAGAAAAACCTGGGGAACACAAACATCGAGAAAAAAAATCTGAGCATGAAACCGGCCAGGGCAATTAGGATGATAGAGGTAAGCCAAGGGAGGATATTGTCTGAGGAGCCATGAGAAGGGAGCATTTCAAGAAGGAGAAAGTGAGGGGATCCCTGGGTGGCGCAGCGGTTTAGCGCCTGCCTTTGGCCCAGGGCTCGATCCTGGAGACACGGGATCGAGTCCCGCGTCGGGCTCCCGGTGCATGGAGCCTGCTTCTCCCTCTGCCTGTGTCTCTGCCTCTCTCTCTCTCTCACTGTGTGCCTATCATGAATAAATAAAATAAAAAAAATTAAAAAGAAAAAAATAAAAGAAGGACAAAGTGAGCAATGGTGCCAAGTGCTTCAGATACATCATGGTAAGAAATGGGAAATTTGTGACTCTGAAAAAAAAATTCAATAAAGGGACGGGTATGGAACCTAAATCAGCCAGGCTAAAGATCGAATGGGAGGTGAGATAGCAGAGACTAGTACAGCACAGTGCAGTTTCATGGAGGCTGTGTTTACATGTGACTATGAAGGGAGAGAACTGGGAAGTAACTGCAGGGCTGGTTGGGGCGGCAAGGAATGTGTGTGTGTGTGTGTTTGTATGTGCAAGCATGTTTGTGCGTATATGTGTGCATGCATGTTTGTGTGTGTGCACACGTGCATGCACACATGTGCGTGCATGCATGTGTGCATATGTACGTGTGTGTGTGTACACGTATGGATAGATGTATCTGAAAGATCAGAGAGACTTGAATATGTTAGGAGAGAGAGAGAGTAACAGAAAGAAGTCTTCAAAATGTTTAGAAACTGTTCTTAGAGTAACATGCAAGCTTGAGAGGGCCAGGGGAGAATGCCAGCTTGTGGCCATCCGTGAACAAAAGAAACAGTGTACTCCAGGAGTCTGGTTCCTTTTATAACTGGTTTAGGTTTAGGTTTAAGAAGAAGCTCACAATAATCTATCTTCCCAATGCAATTTTGTAAATGAGAGAAATCATTAAAAAAAAAAGTTCAGGTTTTTGCTAGTTTGTAATCTCTTGTTTATACTTCACTGGCCTCTAATCTATGTTGAAAACAAATAACAAGTATAGTAATGTAATGAAGATACTTACAATTCGAACAAGCCAGGATAAGGTAGACGTTGCTGTTGAGTAATGCGTGTTATAATGGTAGGGGGGGCTTTGATCATCTTCCCATGTCTCATAACGCTCTGCGTAAAACACAGCTCTCTTTGGGTTCAAAGCACCTATTGGCTATAAAAACAGAAAAGAAGCTTTTCACTTAATACAGTTATACTAAACATTCTGTATTATAATTCTTTATCCTGGAAGTATTTACCATTAATGCATTTTAACCATAGAGCATAAATTATTTTGTATTATATTGTATCAAATTTGATTTTAATATTAATTACAGATCATTTACACCTGCTAAAAATCTCTCAGGAAGATGATTTATATATGTGAAGTTTCTGGATTTTACTAAAAGTTTCAGTAAACTGGATTACTAGGAATGATCCAGTTTAAACTGTCAAGGCAAAACCAAGACTTTTAATGCCGTTTTCCTGCCTACTTAAGTATAGCTATAATGAACGTTTGGCTTGATCACAGGAAATTCAATGAGAAAGTGAAGTAGTTGACCATGTGATGGCCATATTAGAAAAAAACCTTTTACTAGAGGGTCACCCCCTGTGTGAAAGATAAGAATCACCCGTATGGAAATATGGAAACCTTGTTGGAATGCTGGTTCCATTCTGTTATTATACAAACAGAGCATACAGCTTTTTTATTAAGTGAAACTTCAAACCTAAGGCTGGTGAAAATAATCCAGACAATTCAGATTCCCTAGAAAGCATTTTGTAAGGCCACTAAGACCTTTCCTATCAGTACCACCACACTCCCAATGATGATGTTAATCCCTATGGTGGAGCACACATACATGGTATATATATGTATGTATACAATACATACATATTTCTTTTTCAACAAAGCATGTATTAATTGGATCATTGCCTCAAACTTCTTAGCACACCTAATCATTATTTTTTTGGCACACCTAATCATTAAGAAATTCTAGCATAGACCTCATGATTTCAAATAACAAACTCTTTTCAGCTTCAGTTTCTGTCTGATTTTGATTTATAGGACATGGAGTCCATTCTCAAGATACCCAATAGCTACATTATTTTGTTTTAGAATGCATACTATATATACAAATATTTATAGAGAAAACAAAAGATGAATACTAAGTAAAATACAGAACTCCTTTATTCAAAATTTAATATTAACTAGTTAACTATGAAGTTCCCCCTAGGGCTTAATTTTAACAAGAGAAGTAGTAGAAAATCAGTGTTTCAAGTGGACAAATAATGTTACACAAGAGGGAAAGATTCATTTATAAATTGCTTGTAAGCTTTTTTCTTTTGGTCCCATGGGACTAATTCAAAGAACACAATGATGTCAGCAGTTAGAATTAGAATTTCCATAATAAACTCTTATTTGCAAAGGCTCTTATCCTTAATATTGAAATTGTTTGTAAGCATTTTTCATTTCATTATTCTTTAACTTAATTATGACTTAACAAAGACTAAACAATTTAATTATTTTTTAAAATTAAAAAAAAAATTGGTTTAATTTTTTAAAAAAATTTTAAGAACTTTGGTTTAAATATATTTTTTAAATGTCCTAAGGCTTATATTTTACTCTGTTAAGTTTCACTGTTCACCTTTCAATCTTTTTTACATAAATATAAAAAGGCAATGTAATTTCATTAGATGTCACATAAAATATTAATAATATTAAAAATAAATATACAATTAATTTTTTGGTAAAAGGATACTTACTATAGTGGAATGAATGTGAGCTGTTACTGAACTGAAATATTTTTTCATTTAAGATGGCCAACATTAAAAAAAAAAAAGATGGACAACACATTCTATACTTTTCTATATGTACAGACCTCTGTTTTTCTATGTCAATATTAAATAACAGACTATTTTTTGAAAGCATTTAAAATGCTTAATACTTTGTTCTCTCTTGAATATGCTTATGCTCTTTCACATGCATAAGTGTCTGCACAATCTGTAAGGATTGACCTTATCTGAGATTTTGTTTGTTCTATAAGACCTCACAAAACATTCTTGAGAAAGGAATAAGGCCCTTCCTCTAATCTTTTCCAGCCTTCTCCCCAACCACTGGAAAAGGGATAAAATAAATATCTACCATTTAATTTTAATCATGTTTCATTAAAGTCATTTTGTTGGAATGTTTGATAGAATAATACTTTGTAGGAAACAGTTGCACAGTATTAAAGTGTGTATATGCTTTCATTATATGCTTTCATTTTTCATTTTAACTTCTTAAAATGCATTTCCAATTTTGAATTTTTATCTCATGCATTTAGAAATGAATTTTTTACAATAAAATGTATATGATCTAGTTTGTACTACTTATTTTTCTTTTATTTTGCTCTAGTAATCAAGAAGCAGTAAGTCATCTGAAGAAAAAATGCTTGAAAATGTCTTGAAAACAAAAATTTCATTACAGATGACATATTTTCTTATGGATCTAAACATGTATTATCTATCTACTTGTCCATCTATCATCTACCTGCCTATAACGATCTACTTACCTAATGTATTAACTGATATGGCTATATTTGTTATCCTTTTAAATTTTGAGCAAATAATGCAATGTCAAAGCCATTTGGATTTAGCAAACGAATATGGTAGGAATTCTGGTGAAAAAGTAAAACTCCACTTAATGAAATGTGTAAGTTTATTTTGTAATCTTTTTTAATATTTACCATAATTATCATCATAATTATTACCAGCTTCCTTTTCTCTCAAACAGTAATAGGCTTTTAGGAACATCCATTTCTATGCTTTTAAGGGTTTCTATATGAAACAGTTTATTTTTATTTTTTAATTATTTTAAAGATTTTATTTATCTACTTATTCATGAGAGACACACAGAGAGAGGCAGAGACGTAGGCAGAGGGAGAAGCAGGCTTCCTGCAAGGAGCCTGATGCAGGACTTGATCCCAGGACCCCAGAATCATGACCTAAGCCAAAGACAGATGCTCAACCACTGAGCCACCCTGGTGCCCTCCCACATGAAAAAGCTTAACGGAAGTTTAGAACTTGCTATTAGATGTATTATGATTTTGTTCTTGTCTGTTTGCATGCCACAACTTGACACTAACAGGCAAGTGGAAATGATGCAGATAACAATGCAAAAATTAAAAATTTCACCTTGCTAGCACTTTATTATTATAATTTAGTCTCTAAATTATGTAAGCTATGTAATTTATGTAATTTTGTAAGCTATGTAAGCTTGCAAAAAAGAACTATTTTCAATTTAAAATTGGTGGAAAATCATACATGTAACATTATTACATCTACATAAAATCACTGAATTTATTGAAGAAACGGTGTTGAGGATTTTCTCTATCACTCAATTTCCCCTGTTTGAATATTAGAGAGGGAAATTTGTCTCCATCTTAAATACCACAAAAAGCTTTGTTTTCCTTAAAACACACACACACAAACACACACATACACACACACACACACAAAACCACCTGTGACTTTATTATATGGAGTATCCTGACAGATACTCATGGAAATTTACATCATTAAAGGCTCTCAGAAATATTATAAATAGAATTGGTTAATCTTGTTCACTCCATTGTTTACCTTTTATTTATTTATTTTTTTTTACTAGAACTTCATCCTTCTTTTTGTTTTCATAACTATTAATAGGCAGTAGAATGAGTACTTCTTCAAAAGTTCTGGTTAGAATCCATATGGTATGTATTTCTGAGTGTGAGCTTTTTCTTTGGTTACATTTTCCTATTTTCTTTCCTTTCCTTTTCTCTCAGCCTTGATCTATGATCTACTAATACCTTTCTGTTGTATGAAACCCTACAAATTTTATCAAGAGCATTTTATGGAATAGGTGTATAAATTAAAGAAAAAAATTAAATAAAAGAAGTGAAAATGAAGAACAAAGATAATTTAAATAAAAAAAATACTAATTGGGTAAATGGTCCCTTATAAGGCATTAGAAAAACTTTAGAGAATGTGAAAGTCTGGGCATATATATGGATTAGTTTGAATAAATAAATAAAAAATAAATGTGGATTGACTTGAGGCAGTTAATGTCATTAAAACAGATTAACATTTTTAAGAATAAGAAAGGTTTTTGAGAGGCATCAGAGGTCCAATGAAAGTAATAATGATACTGAATTCTGGTATTTCAAAAAACTTGAAAATGCTCATTATTTTCATGGCTTTAGGATTCTATTTGTGTATGTAAAATGTTTGTGAGCTCACTATTGCTAGTGTTCTCTTCTGCAAATGCTAATGGTGCTATATATTTATATAAGACATTGTTTTCACATCCATTTTCTAGATTGATTTTCATAAGTCTCTGAGGTGGGCAAGGCATTCATCCTGAATTTCATGATGAGGAAAGAGGTTGGGTCTCTACTCTTTCCACAGCATTGTGTTACCACTTCATGGCTAAATGTGAAATTCTGATCTTGTCATCACGTTTTTCTTCTATGACTGCCTACTTAATTCCTAAACCATCATAGATCTTCAAAATGGAATGCCCCCTACAGGCCTACAAGTCTAACTCCCTCACTTTTTCTTCATAATGAAGAAAAGTCCAATCAAGATTCTATTGCTAGTTGGACACTATACATTTTACAGAACCAGCTAAAGCTCTGTGGTAGACTGAGATGGATGCGGGATACAGTTAATCTATTTGGCTTGCTTTCATTATCTCAATGCTCTCAACACATATGAGCTTCTAATATATTGAAGTTATCTTGTTATTTTTCATTAGAATAACCAAGGGCTTGGGAATCCTGAGAAGAGGCTTCAAGAATTCTTGTCTTTTTATTTTTTTTCAGTTATGAGCTACATATCATCATCCTCAAAATTCTCGGTGATGACAATATAGAAATCATACGTACAAGTGCTTCTGTGCTCAAGGCAATTCCCTGCCTCTCTTCTTATCTGGCCATGGAATTTCAATGCATTCTTCCAGAAGTAGCTTAAATTTCATCTGTGAAGGCGTACATGACACTCTCTGGTAATCGGCAAGTACTGTAACTCTTTTTACCCAATAGGCTAGTCCTTTAAGGAAATGGCTTTTACTAACTTCTATGTTCGCAGCTCTTGATACACTACTTGGCTCTTTGTAGGTACATAATAAATGTGAATGAATGAAGGCTGACATATAACATTCATTCATTCAAAGATTTTAATTAATTAATTAATTAGAGACAGAGGCAGACATAGGCTGAGGGAGAAACAGGCTCTCTGCGGGGAGCCTGATGTGGGACTTGATCCCAGGACCCCAGGATCACAACCTGAGCCAAAGGCAGACGCTCAGCCACTGAGCCACCCAGGTGCCCCTATTTATTTATTTATTTATTTATTTATTTATTTATTTATTTAGAGAGTGGGCAGAAGGAAGAGAGAGAGACTCTCAAGCAGGCACCCCATCGAGTGTTGAGCCTGCCATGGGGCTTGATCTCACAAGCCTGAGATCATGATCTGAGCGAAAATCAAGAGCTGGACACTTAACCGACTGAGCCACCCAAGTGTCACTGATCATATAACATTCAAATTTCTGTATGGAAACTTAAACACAAAAATTTCAGGCAAAATCAAAAGACAAAGTGAGAAATATTTATAGCACATATGATAAAGGGCTAGCTTCCTTAAAAAGTGAGCTTTTCAGGTCCTTAAGAAACTAATGAATAATCTAGTTGAATAAGTGACCAAATGAGATGAACAGGCAATTTACAGATGCAAATTTCCAGTACATGTAGGAAAAACAGCACCAGTTCATACAATATAATGGATGTCTATTCTTTTTCTGCTCAGCATACATTACTCCTTTTCTTTTATAAACCACTCCTTCCCTAGTTTTGGTATATCTGGTTCAGGCAGGCTGACTCCATTACTTGATCCCCTGGGTAGGCATGTGATCCACACCTGGCAATCATCATATTCTATCCATATGAGTACTAAGATTGGTACAAAAATGGGCAGATGATTTAAGTTATTCCAATGAAACTTCCCTAAAACCTTGAAAGAAGTTTTCTCTTCTTCTAGTGGGGTTATTACAAAGACATCACTGCTATAACATAGGGAAGAAGCCTGAAAATGAAACCATGAGGAAAAATACCAGAGATCTAGTATCCTATGACACTGGTGAGCCCTCGAATCCAGTTTTCCTAAAACCAATCCCTGATTCCTTAGTTATATGGGTCAATAAAATTTTTATATTTTAAATTATAGCCAGTTTAAGTTGATTTTCTGTTCCTTATAGTCAAAAGTCAGAAGTACACTGGCAGTTTTAAAATGTCAAATAAAAAATATTTTTATTCATTAGATTGTAAAAAATTAAGTTTCACAATATTCAGTGTTGGCCAGGGTATAGCAAAACATGATATGTCATAATACTGTTGGTAGGAATATAAATTGATATAAATTTCTCATGGGGCAAACTGGCAATATTTTTTAAAATATGCACTTCCTTTTGATCCAATCATTCCACTTTGAGGAATTTATAATATGGAAAGAATCAGATATAAGGATATTTCTATTTCTCCAAACATTGTGTGAAGTGGCAACACAAAACAAAATAACCCCCCCAAACTAGAAGTAGTCTAAATATCCAATAAGGCACTAGTCAAATAAATGATGATATACCCACACTGCTGCATAATATCCATCTAATCAAAAAGGATGATTTGAAAAAAATTCCGAGGTAAATTCAGTCAGTTATTAAGTGCCTACTATGTGTCAGAAATTACTCTAGACTCTATCATAAAATAAATGAGGTTGCTGTTCTCATGATGCTTGCATTTGTGTGTGTGTGTGTGTGTGTGTGTGTACGTGTGTGTCTTTAGAGGCAGAGACAGATGGAATCTAAATAAACAATTAGGTAAATGATAAAATACCAAAGATAAGTGCTCTACTGACAATTAGAATAACAGGATAGTAGCGTCTGGGTGATAGGAGAGGCATCTCTCAAGAAGAATCTCTAAGCAGAGATGTGAATGACCAGAGGAGTCAATCATATGCAATTTAGAAATGAGAGAATTCCAGACAGAGGAAGAATTAGTACAAACACTCTAAGGAGGTCTGACTGACATGCTCAAAGAATAAAAAGAGAGTGTGACTGAAGCATAGTAGGTGAGAAGAAGAGATAACATGACAAAATAGGTAGAGGCACATCATATGACTTTGCAGATCAGGAAAATGAAACATATTTTGTGGTAAGGGAAGAGGAGAGTCACTGAATGCTTCTGAGCAAGAGATAAACAAGATCTGAGTTAGGCTTTAAGATGGTAATTCCAATAGTTTTGTGGAAAATGGATTACAGGTAATATTAAATTATTATTCTGAGTACTGGGTTGAAAAAAAGCCATTTGCATCATAGGATTATCAGCATCATAGCATTATCAATGTCTTTCTAAAAGTCCTATAGTACATAGTAATATACTTTTGTTAAATACTCAGAGAAAAAATTTTGCAGAATATACATAACACTACAATGATAGTTGCCTCTGGGGAGTGAGAATAATGGAGATTTTTAGTCTTCCCTAACAACTTTTTACTATTTGGTTAAGAATTTGATTTATCCTGTATATAGAATGTTGGAGGTTTTTTCAATTATATGACCCAGAAAAATCTTTCAAATATGAACATTTAAACTTTTATAAATTCAAATTTTTTTTTATAGAAAAAGAGTATGTGTGAGTGGCGAGGGGCAGAGGGAAAGGGGGAGAATCTCAGTTGGTATCCACACTCTGGGGTTTGATCTCAAGGCCCTGAGATCATGACCTGAGGGGGAATCAAGAGTCCAACCCTTAACCAAATGAGCCAACCAGGTGCCCCTAAATTAGTATAAATTTTAATCAAATTATGGTAACTTTGTATTTTAGTTAGCAAACGATATAGACCATATATCTCCAAATACAAATTCCTGTTATTGTCACTGATATTTGAATCACCATATATCAAAACTTCACTAGTTAAAACAAGTTAATGACAACATGAGGAAAACAAGATGAATCACGAAGGTGAGATATCTATAGGGTAACTGGAACATCTCTTCAGTGAGACAATATTATGAAAAAAATTGTGTGTGTGGGTTGCTGATTGGAAGCCATTCTAGCCTAAAAGACACTAAAGAGGCATAAAAATCAAGTGCAATGTAAGGTCCTTAACTGAATCCTGGCTAATCAAACCAAATTTTAAAGACATATGGGATATGACTGGGAAAATTTGATTATAAGTACAATGTTAGATAATATTAAGGAGTTAACTGTATGTCTTGTTAGGTGTGATGATGGTGTTCTGGTTATTTAGGAAAATGCCTTTTTCATACTAAAGTATTTATGGGTAAAGTATGATATATCTCTAATTTACCTTAAAATACCTCAACAAAACAATAAAAGCTAAAATAACTGTAACATCTAAGTACTAGGTATATGGGTATTAGTTATTATTGGTATTTCTATTTATGTTTGAAAATTTTTAATCAAAAAGTCAAAAATAATAGCAGGGTATAAAAATGAAGCAAAGTCTTTCAAATTCATTGTAAGTCCTTTCTATTGCGTCTATGCTCTGGGTTGTTCTTGTAGGTAAGAATGTTTTTAATATGAAAATTTGTGCTTTTAACATGTGTGAAAATGGTGTTCTCTTAAACAGATGAAGCCTCCCCTCTGCAATTTTATGCACTATATGGCATCATCAGGTGAACTTGCTATCACCATAAAATTCCCACATACATGCCTAAAAAATGGAACTCAAAGTAATGAAGCATTAATAAAGGTAAATGTTAAGATTTATATTTTGCTGGCTATCCTTTAGTGTAGTTCTTTTCTTTTTTATATTTTTCGTAGGGTGAATAAACATGATTAGTTCTTATGAGGAAAGAAACTAAAGTTGAGCCAAACTTGAATTTTGATTAGCAAAATTTATTAGCATATTTATAGGTATGTCAGAAGTCTTTGAAGGTACAGAATGGCTTACTCAATACATTTCTTTGCCTCCTCTGTCCCTATCACATGCCTGTCCACAAGGCAGGGCATTTAGGACAGGTGGAGGGCACTTAGAAGATTAATTAATCACTATGGTTTGTTGGGTCTTTTTAAAAAGTATATCCTACTTACTTATTAGAGAGAAATAATAGGTAACAAATGAAAGGATATGCAACCTATAAAATCAGTGCAATTCATCATAAAGTTGTGAGGATAAAATGAAAAAAATCTATGGAAGATGCTTATTAGCACAATGCCTAACTATATAGTAAGTGCATGTCAACTGTTGACTGGTGGTGTTATCACTATCCCAAGATAATTCCTAAGAAAATCAGTCTTAAATATTTTAGTGAAGAGTAACCAATGTTGACATAAAGACAATGGAGGTAAAATTAAATGCTTTAAGTCTTCATGTGTCAGTTCTAAAAGCTTTCTAAGTATTAAGTAGCAGAAGAATGACAACCTTATAAATTAGTTTCAAGATCACTTCTATTGGATCTTGTTTTGGCTGGAAAGGTTAAAGGAGACTGACTCTGGCCTAGGTGTGCCTTGATAATGCTGTGCTTCAGATGTGACACAGAAGTGCATATGCACGCTCTCCTTCCTTCTCTATAGGTAGGATTCTAAAAGCATATATTACAGAAGTGCTCTGATTGTTCCCAGTTCCTTCTCTAACAACTTAAAGTTTTCTTTTCTTTTTAAAATTATTTCTTTCTTATCTTTACACCCAAAATGGGGCTCAAACTCACAACCCTGAGATCAAGAGTTGCATGCTGTACCAATGGAGCCAGCCAGGCACCCCTGACAGCTTGAAGTTTACAAAGCAAGACAGCCTCTAGTATTTTCTTTCTCTCTCTCTCTCTCTCTCTCTGAAAGGGTAGAACAACTGGCTAAATGGGAAGGAACTAGGAAAGAGACTAAGGATACATTTAGCAAAAGTAGGTGTAGTATGGGGCCGGTATGGATATTTTGAGTAAATCCTCAAAGCTCCCTGTCACCCTATTATGTATCTCCAACAAACAGCAGAGATAAAACAAAACAAAACAAAACAACACCACCTGACTATTTCTGGTTACCAAAGTGCCTATGAATCAACTCTTCGTCTACACTTCGTTGGTTCTTCCTTTTAATTAGAAGGAAAAGAACGTAATATACCACTGAGTAAACTAAGAGTATGGACCAGTTATTATTGTCTTTTTATCTCCTGTACCTGGCACAGCATAGGTGAGGGATAAAAGTTTTTGTAAGGAAAGAACAAGTAAGTGAATATCAACTTAAATATCAAAACCCAATTCTGAACTTGGTACCTTTTTTTTTTTTTTTGCATTTTCCCCCTTGCAAGTTGTACCCTCAGCTTGGATTCTTCCATGAATTTAAGACAGTATCCAAGTATTGCCAATCAATACTCTGTCTTAAAATAGTACCTTTCCTTCAACAATGCAATATAAGCAAGGCTAAAAGAAAGAGTTTTCAAGTTGGGTTCTGTGTTAAGGTGACTTTCAACATACATTTAGAATATTTCAAATTTGGCAGTAGGTATTTTGGCAGATGATATAGAATAAATGCACAGATTCCCATTTTTATCTTCTACCAAGTTTTATATCATCATAGCTACTAATACCCTTAAGAGTCTTGCCCATTCACGTTTTGTTGTTAAAACCTAAGCACTAGGGAGATTATATATTAACGTAAATAGGATTAATTTCATTTTAGATATTGTTAACATAAGATGAAAAAGGAAAGACAAAATAGAAACTTGCACCACATTGCCAAACTGAGCATTCCCCACCTTAACAACGTAAAGGCTTTTCTATGTGGTATATAGACATTTTGCAGTAGTATCAAGGGGGAATGGCTGAAGAGTATTCACACTTCAGTGCATCCATTTGCATTATCATATTTCAAAGCCTCCAGGCATTATCACTTCCTTTTTTAAGTGGCATAATAATTTGGGAAAATGGTTCTGCTTATCATCATCTGTCAGTCAAACAACTCCTGTGTTAACACAATATATTTTTTCCACTCAGTGAATGGGTGTGTGTGTGTGATGTCTTAGGCTCATGTCAATATTAGCAGGACTTGGTTTTGTGATGAAACTATTTCATTTATCAGAGGGCATGACTGAGAAATAGGAAAATTTCATTTACACTTTAATGAGCAGAGGCTGTGCTTCACGTCAAAGTCATGTAACCACTGTAATTTAAGAGCAAAGTTCATATGAATAGTATATGTAAATAACTGGAGCACTGGTGTATATCATGTGTTAAGATATATTTCACCACGAGGTCACATCTCCATAAGGAAAATCTTGATACATGGAGGGGAAAATGGTCTACACTCACCATTGGTTGGTATTGAAAAGATAAGTCAATGATAGACTGTTTCATTTGCTGTCCATCATGCCAAACAACAAACATAACCTCTAACCTGTACACGTAATAAGTAAAACTTGAAACTATGAGGTCTAATCAAATGAGGGGCCTGATTAATTTTACTGATAAAGAACTTTTCATTGTTCCTGTGCTCTTCTGTTCAATTAACTGGATTAAGGAAAGAATATGAATATTATAAATATAGTAAAATATTTCAGTCTAAATAAATGTGCACCTCAAGTTTCAATAAATATTTAACTTCAGTATCTTGATGTTTATGATTCTGATAATTTGACAATTTAAAGAGATGAAAAAGCAACTGCTTATTGCATGAAAATGTGACTTTATATTTTAAAAAAGGGTATTGCTTTTTATTTTATTAGAACAAAATTAAATCAAGCAATCTTTCTCTATATATTTTTTCAATCATACCAAAGACAGTGAACCCTCAGCTGAAAATTATGGAAATCTGCTTTGTAGCTACCAGCCACTGAATGCCACTAGTGTGTCAGGCATTATGCTACGTGCTTTTCCCACATTAGTGCATTTGATTCTTTCAGCAACCCTATTATGTAAATACTACCGTGTTCATTTTAAAGAAGAGGCAAGAGAAGTTCAGAGAGCTTAGGAATTTGTTAGAGAGGGGTTAAGAAAATAAACCTGGGACTATGAACACCAAATGAGGGGCAAGGTATAAGAAGCCCCTCAAACCTGAGAGGCTTTGAACTTTAGGTTTCACTAGCTTTATGGCAAATCTATCTCTGATTCCACCTAATGTTCATACATTAAAAAATGTATATATGTAATAAAAAGCTACCGGCTATTGGCTTTCCCCCCTCATAACCAGTAACTATTCCTTGAGGGTCAGGACTATATTTTAAAGTCTAAGAGCACCTTGCAAAGCTCCTTTTATGTAGTAGTTATGTGCCTACAGACCTGTAGTTTATTTGCTATTCTTTAGGTTGTTAGAAATCAAAAAGAAGAAACTCTCAAATACACTGTATTTTTCACTTTAAAACAGAGAGCCATTTGCTGACCACAACTAAGTCCCCTTTCTTTAGCTACCAGAAATCCAAATTTTCTTTGGTCAACTTTCACCCCATCATTCCTTGACAGGAGTCTTGTGTGATTCTGACTACCTTTGGTTCCAACCAGGGGAAATGACTGGCTTATCGCATTTCCAGTGAACATATTCTGCCCCTGTGAAGCAGTACTAATGATGCATAAGGAGACATTTTCTGGGATTGCTAGGAAAGAAGTCTCTCCTGTCTTCCATGAGCACGACTTTTGTGATATGTTCTTTCTTCCTTTGGGCTGTATGATGTGAGGTCTGGAACTGATGCACCCCTTTTACTACTATACTGTGCAAAAGCTTTAACTGACAATGTAGAATTTCATGAAGCCAGTGTAATGTGGAGGTAGAAAGAAGAAAATTTTTTGATTTTTTTTTTTTAGGATTGTATATTTCACAGCTTCTTAATTTTTTTGTGCAGCAAAGAACATAAAAACTATTTGGGGCTTCAAATTTTACTGAAACAAATTCTAGAATCATTCACTACTAGAAATAATTTCATGGGTCCAATCTTTGTTTGGGAACAACTTTTGCTGTTAGGGGGCTTTTGGATGGCTCCTGGTTAATAATATCATTCAGGAATTCTAATTCTTCCTTGAGCTCTTAAAAATTAACAAACTCTCTAATTAAAAATTTCATTTGTAGTATTGATTATACCTACAAGAATTTCATGTGCTTCTTAGCAGTCATTTCATTACAATAATATTTCATTATTAGTAGTTTGTCCTTCCAATTATATTATTATACTGCAAATGTCATTTTCCCATTAAGTGTATAATACGATATATTTTCATACATTAAAATCTTGTTTATTAATGATTTTTAAACAGGATAGTTTTGGGTTTCTAGCCCATTTGTAAGAAGTTCCTATTAAGAAATTCATTGAAGCATGGGAACAATGCAAGAGCAATTTATTAACACACCAGGAGGCTTTAATTTGCTAACATTTTCCTATCATGTTAGTCTGACAGAATATAAAGAACAAATTACTAAACCATGGAACATAGCAGAACTGAAGGGAAAAAAAGCTATCTATCTTTTAAGAATGGATGCGTTCAATTGTTCACAACATGAAGGACTCCATGCTTGCAAAAGTGGAGTTAGTATTCACTGTTGCCTTGTCTGTTTACCTCTTCCACTTATTTAACATTATATAAAATCCGGAGAGCACATGTGAGTTATAAAGGGAAACACAGATCACATGGACCAGCATTAAAAATCCTAAGGAATGTTTACATATTCTGGTTACTTTAGAAACAGTGATTACCTCAGTTAATTTATGTCATCTTTTCTGTATGGATAAACTAAAAATCTACAATTACTAGCAAATATTTTATCATATGTCCTCTCTAATCCATATTAATCATAATGAAGGCTGTATTTCCTTTGCTGGGGAAAGTGTTTCAAGAACATTTGAGTCCAATGCCTTCTCATAGTTAAGCATGAACTCTCCAATTTGATATAGTGCCCACTGTACCAACTGTCTGAAATACTGGTCTCAGACTTCTGGTAACTACCTGAGTCTTTTTTTTTTAAGTTTTTTAAAAATTTATTCATGAAAGACACACAGAGAGAGAGAGAGAGAGGCAGAGACAAAGACAGAGGGAGCAGCAGGCTCCCTGCGGGGATCTCGATGCAGGACTCGATTGAAGGACCCCGGAATCACAACCTGAGCCAAACGTAGATGCTCAACCACTGAGCCACCCAGACATCCCAACTACCTAAGTCTTCAGCTCTGGACTGGACTTTTTCCAAGAAGGGCTATGACTAAATTTATTTTATTAACTCCTGTACACCTTTTCATCTAGTAAGGTGCTTGACATATAGGAAGTGTGTGATAAACATCTGTTGACTGAAAAAATGAATAAGTAAATGGAGGAAGTAAAGGAATCTTAAGTGAGAATCTTCTTATAACCACAAAATTCTAGTTGATTTCAAAGAAAAAGGCCTTCCTTCCCTGTTCTTAAAATAATCTAAAAAAAAAAAAAAAACTAAAATGGCCAGTTGCAGCCAACTTTTTTTTTTTTATATTAATTTTTATTGGTGTTCAATTTACCAACATACAGAAAAACACCCAGTGCTCATCCCGTCAAGTGTCCACCTCAGTGCCCGTCACCCATTCCCCTCCAACACCCGCCCTCCTCCCCCCTTCCACCACCCCTAGTTCGTTTGCAGCCAACTTTTAAAGTTTTAATATTGTGCATCACGCTACTTGAGAATCTACTATAAATTGTATCATATATGTACAGTGACCAGTACATAACAGTCATTTGAATAATGCTAAATAAAACATATGCAGACAAGACTATGTTAAAGAACTAGTTTGACAGTTTTCATCCTCACACTGATGAGTTAGTTTGGTTTTGTTTTTACATTCAAAGATTACACTGCAACCTTGGCAAGTCATGCCAAAATGCATACCTTTAAACCTTAAAATTCTAATATGAATGTTAACAGCATGTATTTGTCATCAATATTCGAAAGACCTCTATCAATGATTTACTACATCATCTTTACACATACAGTATTAGCTAATATTGATATGCTAAGTACTATCCTAAGTTCTCCTCCCCACTTTCAATTTTTTTATACATATTAACTCATCAAATCCTCACAATAAACCTTTTACTATTGTCCCTATGTCACAGGAAAAGAAACTGAGGCAAGGAGAAAGTTGCTTATCTAAGACCCTGAAACCAGTAAGTGGCACAATTAGGGTTTGAACCCAGCCCATCTAGCTTTGGAGTGTTCGTTCCTAACCACTACTTACGGCCTCTCATGTAGTTCTCTCTATATAATATTGTACCTTATTATTTAATTTTGCAGAGATTGGTTTACTTTATACTTTATAACTAGATTTGCTCCCAGAGGGCAGGCTCCATGAATTGCAATGCTTCCATCTACCTGGGTCTGAATGATTACTTGCCCATGGTAAATGATGCAAGACTTTTGTTCAGTTCATTTGAACTGGAAAAATTACCATATTTGAAACCATACTGGAATTCAGTTGCTAGCTTTTTGTTTTCTCCCAGATGTAAGACTTTCAGTGAGGCGTCAGCTAACTGACCTCTTAGGTCTCTTTCATACCTATAATATCATAACAAAAATTAGCAATGAGCTAGCAATGGAAATTTGATAAGGAAGTCACATAAAATAACATACTAGAGAGTGAATGACAGATAAGACTATGCAAATAGTAGTATGCAGGCTTCAGAAACAGGCTAAGAAATATTCCATGTGGATAGTAATAGCTAATATTCATGAAGTGCTTCCATGTGCCAAGTACCAACCATGTCACATTCTTTAAATGCATATGTCTTTCGATCTTTGCAACTATGTGGCTTAAGACAGTAGTGCTGTTCTCATATTACAAATTTGGAAACCCAGGCAAAGGGAAAGTCATTTCAGGTCACACAGCTAGTAAGCAGTGGAATACAAAACTTCAACTTAGGTAGGTCTGGTTTTCAAAAGTAAGAAAGGAGGCAAGAAAAGGTGTGCTGAGTTAAAAACCATCTGTGAGGTCACCTTTAGATTAGCAGCAATGCATATTTCCCTGACCCACAGAGCTTATGTTACTTTGGTTCACGAGGCCCCCAGCCCCCCCACCGCACCCAAACCAGACATACACACATATGCCACACAGCCTGCTGTGGAATGCTAAAGCAAGCAACTAAGTATGATAGAAAAGAGAATGAAATTCAGAGTGAATGAGGTGAGGCTTAAAACAGCTGAAGTATATATATAAAACTTTACGGTCTGGCCCTGACATCAGTCTAGGCTATAGAGAAGTTTTTGGGGGGCTTTGTTCCTAGTCCTTCATTGTGCTTCCAATAATTTAGTATTCTACTTCAGTTTCCTCTGGACAAATGAGATAAGCTAACCACAAAATTGCTTTTTTATTCTTTCTACCCTTATGTATTTTTTCTTGCCATTTTCTGGGGGCCAAAACTTCTCTCTTGTATCTTAAGAGATTCTTGATAAATTATTGTCCCCTACTTTCTTTTCACTAGTATGTTTCCTTACACAGTGTGTGTGTGTGTGTGTGCTGTGTGTGCATGTGTATGTGCATTATGGTCAAGATTACATTTCCTATCACCTTAGAAATATATCACAGAAATAATTTGCAACCGTATGTTGTTCTCATTGCAGGTTGTTTTTTTTATTTTGACCTTTAAAACCAAGGATATCTCAGCAACCTCCCCTTACAACTGCTCTTTCTCAAATATGTATTTCATCTTGTCTACGCTAGTACTAATTTATCTTCTGGTAGCTTAATACCTATGCTAACAATTCAGAATTTTTTTTTTTTAACAATTCAGAATTAAATGTTGACTACAAAAGAAGACCCAGGTTTACTTTCTTACAAACATTATTTGGATATATACATATACATATATATATATGTATATATATGTATATATATGTATATATATGTAGTAGAAATGCTTTTAGAATAAGGTTTTATGAAGAAAATTGACTTCTATAGACTTGAAAATTACCTTTGATAGATCCCTGAAGTTTCCTGGAAGAGTCAAGTCCAATTCTTCTGATTCATAGTTTGTTAATACCCATGGAAACACGGGATATTGGTTCAGGTCATTATATGTCCGTCCTAGTAAAGAAAAAGAGAAATGAAAATCTGTATGGCCTAATTGTTTATGAAATTATTCTTGTTCTTTTACAAGAAAACTATTGGATTTCACAAAAGAGTAACACGTTTATTGAACTATGTCTTTTTAATCAACAGTACCCTAATAAAATGTATTTAAGTGGATTCACTCAATAATAATTAAGAAATGAATAGCTAAAATTACTTTCTATAATATAAGCTTGTGGTAGAGACTGTGTGCCATTTATCATAATTCATTTCTCTTCTTGGGCTAGACCACATTTCTCAGCTTCCACAAGCAGCCACAGGCATGGTACTCAGTTCAAATCTACAGAACCTGAGAGGAAGTGATACGTCACACTTTCAATCTTGACCTACTGCAATCTCCATGGCTATGATGAAGATATTACTGGCATCTGAAAAGCAGAGCTTTGTGGGTGAAGATCCCTGAAAGGGATCATGGATGAGGGATCCTGATGACCTTTACTTGCTGGTTATGTGATGGTATTCTACTACAGTTATTATGTATCCAGAAATATATTCCCAATGTACAGATGACTATATCGAACTTATATCAAGAGTTATGAATGCATAAGTTAACAGAAGTACTCTGAAGCCAGTATGGGAAATTTCAGAGGCAGATGTCTCATGTGTTTTCTTTCACTCCTTTAGGTCCATGCATATTCTTTTGTATAATGTTGGAGAGCTGCTGGACCTTAGGTTGGGTTTGCTGTTTATTTTTTGATAGAATAACTTAAGAGGTTCAGGTAGGCTATCCAAGCATAGTGGGAAGGTAAAAAGTTTAAGGAATGCACAGCGCTGGCTCACCCTCATAAACTGGTCCTGAAAATAACACAGGAGCAGATGAAATTAAGAGAATCACTATTAAAGAAACAGCATCCAAAGAAAACTTTTGTTGGACAAGATTTTTGTTTTGTAAAATTATGTTATACTCTGATCATAGGTAACTTCTTGAATTTCCATTTGAATTCATATCAAAAAACAATTTCACCATATTCAGTGATACAGATTTCATCTAGAATGCTTTAGAGCACACATCACATATAGCATAGCAGTAAGGTAGATATGTATATGTTATCTTGTTTGGCATTAAGAATTGTCATTAAATGATACCTACTTTTTGTAGTGATTGGTAAATGTGGTTGTGAAATAGAAAAAAAAACAACAACCATAATCCAAGGGAGAACTAAACCTGCTATTATAAGCACCAAATCACATTAATACATCTATTTCATAAATATTTTATTGGGTAACTATTTTATCTATTAACTATACAAATCTGCATTTTACAACAAAATGACCTATTGTTTTAAATGTGTAAATTGATGTAGGAATATGCTATAGATGTAGGTAACTGCTAGAAAGCAGAATGTTACTTCCTGGAATGAGGTGAGAGGCAGGGTAGGGTCCCTCTTTGTTCTCCCAGCACAGCACTCATGCAGATGTATGTTGCCACTAATACACATCGCTGTTTGTCTGCTTCTCCATTACTCTGTAAACACATGACTTTAGAGTCTAGGGTTTTGTTTCATTTTTAATTTCAAACATGATCTGGCAATAAATGTTTGTTGAAGGAATGAATACATAGGTGATAAAAATGGGATAAGATCAATCACATTTTAAAAGATGAATCAGCAGCCAAGTGAAAAAGGAAAATTGCAGGACAGTTTCTTTGGTAGATGAAGACTATGTAAAAGCATAGCAGTATATATATAAGAGAGAATGACACTGTGAACATGCCTGTTAAGCTAGAGGGAAATGTCTGCAACTAGACAGCTCAGCCAATGAATGCCCCTGTTTTATGTTCATAAGTGAGGAGTAACACTGATAAGAAGAAACAAAAATTCGGGAAACTTTATTTATTTTTTTAATTTATTTATGATAGTCACAGAGAGAGAGAGAGAGGCAGAGACACAGGCAGAGGGAGAAGCAGGCTCCATGCACCGGGAGCCCGACATGGGATTCGATCCCAGGTCTCCAGGATCGTGCCCCGGGCCAAAGGCAGGCGCCAAACCGCTGCACCACCCAGGGATCCCCGGAAACTTTATTAACCTCTTGTGCATGAGAATGTTTTGCTAAAGCAATATCACTGTAAAGAACAAAATGTAAAATTCTAAAATTTAAAATGCATTACTGATAGCTCATGTATATGTTAACCTAGGACACTTGATGACTATCAGTATTTTTTCTATATATGTATAGATACAGAGACTCCAGATTGGCTGGCGGAGCTATTTCTGGGATTCTAAGTGGGCCCATGGCATATTAAGGCCTGTCATTTTTCTAGGTTACCATTCTACTTAAAAATCTGTAGATTTCATAGAAAAATAGGTCTTCCAGTAAGTAAGTATATTTTTATAGACTAATGTTGCTGTTATTATATAACATATTTATATTATTTATATAAATAAAATAGCTGAAAATTAGATATCATAATTGTTTTAAAATCTTCTGGTGAAATTTTATCCCAGATATACTAAGGGAAAAAAACTGTTAAAATAAAAATTTAAAAAGCCAATTTCTATTATTCAGTCCTTAAATGTATCATGTAAATACAAACAGCATAAAAACAGAGACCATATTTGAAGGCACCAGCTTTTTAATAGAAATGACTTTCTAATATCTATCTAATACATAGAATGGTATTTCTGGAAAAATACAAAGAAAGTAACCATCATCTTTAAAACACACACAAAATTGATAGATACCAACAGTCACAGTTTATGGCAACTGCTCTGTCCAACATTTCTCGTAATTCACTTTCAATAATATTTGGAAGATTCTTTCAAAATAAATTCAAAGGAAAATTTGGCAATTTTAAAATTACTCATAAGCTGATAGCACCACTTAAGTTCTAATAAATATTACAGATAAATGTACTTACAAATAAATGTACTTACAAATACAAATAAATGTAAGTACAAATAGATGTACTTACACAGTTAAAGTCAACCTCTCTCAATAGAGATTTTCACAGAAAAGCATTATGGCAGGTCAATATATATTTTTTATTTAAATTAAAAATTCACAATGTATTTAAAAATCACATGGAGGTAAAAGAACAGTTAAATGGTACTTTGGGATTTTTCATTCATAAATTAGCATTGTTACTTAATTATTTTACTGAACATCTTTGTGAAACAAATGAAAAAAAGGACTGTTTACTAAATTAGCAAAAAAAAAAAAAAAAAAAAAAAAGTGAAGTATTTCCAAAGTAAAACCTGTTACTTGAAGGTACCTATTTATCAAGTATTCTGTTCTGTTTTTTGTTTTTTATGTTTTGTGTTTTTTTTAGGATAACTGAAGTTTAGCAAATAACCTTGTACTGTAATTGGTAGGGTTCTTTCTTTTTCCAGCAGTGGTAATATATTATAATATATATATATATATATATTTTTTTTTTTTACTATGCTTATAAGGTTTTATCTTAGAAGATGAATATTAAATATTGTAAGCCTATGACACTAATCTACTCAAATAATAAAAGTGAAGAGCAGTAAATGAGATCTCAGAAACACTGGATATATTTCTTCATTTAAAAAAAACTTTTTAATTAAACCATCCAATTTAATGTTTTTATATGGCACTTTAGTTTTGAAGGTAAAGTGATCTAGAGACAGCTGACAAAGAAATTATAACTGCAATTCCTTGGTGAAAATGTTAATGACAGCAAAATATTGTTTAATTAGATGATTGCAGCATCTGGATTAACACTCTTTAAGAGCGATGTTCCTGTGCTTGTCTGCTTCTTCACACTTTACAGACATTTTGTCATCTCTAGGTCATTAGGAAAGAATTTTTAATGATTTTTCTAGAAGCAAGCAGTTCAAGTTACATCTAATTAGATGACAATAATAAGCCCAACACATGCAGTAGCTAAATATATACATAATTAACCAGGGAGGGCTTGTACATCACAGAGTAAAAAAGTGGAAAATGCTAAACAGAAGAAAAAGGTTGGGGTTGGGGAAGTTGTGCTGAATTCATTAGCTGATCATATGAAACACAACTTGAAAACCTTTAAAAAAAATTCTCAGACCTAACGGAATCATTTACAGAAAGCGATGTTAGCAATCACTCCACTATTTTCTTAAATGCATGAATGCCAAGTTTTAACGTCTTGTTCATTGTAGTATCTAATAAGGTATAAAATTAGGCATAGGTTGTATCTTTCAGAACACAATGAACAGAAATCGGGTCAAAGCCAGGAATTAGAGGTTGAAACCACATTTTTAGTTGAACTCTAAGCATCATCAAAATTCTTCTACAAGTAAAAAAAACAAAAAACAAAAAACAAAAAAACAACTTCTACATAAATCTTCCAAAACTTGATGTTCTTTGAAAGCAATAAAAAAGTTTCAAAAAGTTACATAAATTATAGCAGAGTCCTGAGCTAGACTTTCATGTAGTTTTTAAAATCATGTCCTCCAAGAATATTTAATGAAATAAAGTAGAATCTGAACCTGTATGTGTAGCAGGTTCCCAATGAGATAGCACACATGGAAAAAGAAAAAAAGATAAAAACACCCAAAATTGTTAGCTGGGATGTATTCACCGCTAGGCTTAAGAGTGAGTTAATTTTTTAATTACTCTTTCCCATATTTCCAACTTTCTATAATGAGTATTTATTAAATTTATAAGTAGAACAAACCAAAGGCCATGAAGACATGTGTGGGCTTTTAGGTGTCTTTTAAAAACAGTATGTTTTCTGAATTTTCGATAACTTCTTTCACTATGTATTTTTACAAAACTCATCTATATACAATAAAATGTGTTGATTTATATGCAATCATATATATATATATACACACACACACACATACATCACATGAGGCTCTAAAAAAAAAATCTAATAATGTACTAATACTAAGACACTGCTGCTATACGCTTTATACAGAACCTCATTTTTAAAAGGATCTAGGAAGGAGAAAAGTAAAATTGGCCAAGTAAGAAAGACCTCAAAAAAATGGTGAACAAGAAATGGGGCATAAATATACTTTGAATCCATGTTAAAATAATATTTTAGAGAAAAAAGGTAAGTCTAAGAGTTTAAGTCAGTAACCAAAATGGTTTTTTTACAGAAAATGTAGATTTACTAAGTCACATTAGTCTGTGTTTTTAAAAATGTGAAGCCAAGAAAGACTGTTTCACCTTTCCAGATTCCCACTCTGTAACCCTTCTCTTTAATCCAGGAAATTTAAAGAATCTCTCAACCAGCAATTCTAGTAAAATCACATAATAGATCACACAATCAAGCAAAACACTTGCAAAGCCAAAGTATTAATTCAGTTCAATCTGATGGCCATTTACTTGGCAAAACGTTTTTTTTTTTTTTCTGTAGTGATCTCATAATCTTATTAGAAAGATGAAATATAGACATAAAATGCTAAGGACACATACTACCATACATGCCAAAATGTGTGACACAGATAGTGCAGTGCTATAGAAGATGTGAGTGTTCAGAAGATTAATACAATTAATTCCCCTTAGGTATGTCTTTTGTTTTATTTTTTTTTTTAAGATTTTATTTATTTCCCTGACAGAGAGCTAGTACAAGCAGGAGTGTCAGGCAGAGGGAGAGGGAGAAGTGGGCTCCCCACAGAGCAGAACTTGATCCCAGGACTCTGGCATCATGACCCGAGCTGAAGGCAGATGCTTAATGGACTGAGCCACCCAGGTACCCCTTTAGGTATGTTCTTTAAGGAATATAGATGTAATGCAGTGGTTATCAAAGTGAACCCTAGACCAGTGGCATCAGAATCATCTGGAGATTTGTTAGAAGTGCAAATTCTTTAGTCTCACCTTCAACCTACTGAGTCAGGACCTGTGGGGATGAGGCCCAATAATCTGTGTTGGAGCAAGCCCTCCAGGTGATTCTGAGAACCACGAGTATCCTAAATGCTGGATTACTGACTATGTTGTTGGTGTTGTGGCCGGTGGTACTAAGTTCCTCCCCAGGAACTACACAACAGAAGAAAGCCCTCTCACCCAAAGTCTCATCTGTTTCTCAGGAGTCTGAATCCAGTGACAGCAGTGTGGAGGAGGTAATGAAGGCCTGGGCCACTTGGCTCAGGCAAGACCACTGTGAAGGGTTACCCTAGCTCCTGGCTCCCGGTGGGACCTGCTGAAGCTTTTGCTACACCACCTTGGGGTTCAATTTCTCTTTCTGTACAGTTCTGTTTTCCTCACTCCCCCACAGATGTGATCCCAAAGATACTTTCTAATAAACTTCCTGCAAGCAAATCTCTGTCTCAGAAATGGTTTCTCTGGATCTGAGACCTAGCTGAAAATAGTACCAGGTTCTACATTAAAGGTGATAAATTCCAGGCCCAGTTCCAGTGCTAGAATATCACCAGCTACAAAAGTCACGACAGCAAATAAGCTTCAACAAGGTTCTTTTGATGAAATATAAAAGAAAATAATAAAATTATTTAAAATCTTTGACTGTTTAGGTTTTTAAGCAGTCAGTAGAATAAAGATGATGAGAGAAAAACACTGTATGGTGCCATGATTATCCCGAAGCAGTCATTGAGGAAGGCTCTAGAGCCAAACTACTTGCATTTGAATCCTGACTTTGTCACTTATTAGCTCTGTGACTGAGGTAAGTTATCTAACTTCCTTGTACCTTTATTTTTTCATTTGTGAACAGGGATAAGAGCAGAACATAACTCTAGGGGCTATTATTGGGATTAAATGAGTAAATACTCATAAAACACTTATAACAATGTTTGGAATACTGTAAATTGCTCAATAATGTTAACTATTATTTAAGTTTTTTTTCCTGAAAGTTATTGTTAATATTAAAGAAATGTCTCAAAAAGACATAACAGTGAACAAAGAAATAATAAAAATAATACTTCTTTTTTCTGACTCCGGATATTAAGAATATTAAAAGAAATGTTTCAGAAAGACTATAATACTATAAGCAACCATGTATTGGCTTTGGATTACCCAGGAAATGAAACACAGTTTGTCACTAAGAACACTAGCATTATCAGTGATAATAAATCTTAAGTTTCAATCGATTACCTAAAATTAGCATTTATTGGGCAACAGCTGTATCCCTAAAACCTCGCTATGTAACAATATGACTATTTAGTGGAACCCATGTTAGTAAAAGTGATACTGGTTCAACATAAGGTCTTTGCCAATGTCCTTTATTTTAGGATCCTTAGGGAACTCTGAAAAGTGTTCCAATAAGAAGAAATGAATAAATACATTTTTCTCTGCAAATCAGGAAAACTGGCAATTCTAATTACTTCCCTAACATGTATTCAATTTGGCTTTAGTGAAGCTTCTCTAAAAAACCATCATCTAAATCTTCAATACTGGTGTTAAATACAAGATGGCACGCCTACTTAAAACTTCAGGATAATGGCCAGGGAAGAATTAGCAGGAATATATCCAGGAAGAGAATCTCAGGATATTTACATTCATAACTATTTCCAACTATCATTCTACTTCTCTATAAGAGTTCATGTTGCCTGGATCATCATTAATGTAGACAAAATCCTTGAAGAGCTAATTCAAAGCCCCACTTTTTCTATGAGGCTTCCCTTGAGTAGACTGGCTCATCCTCATCTCCCACTTCTGTAAACTTGTATGACTGTTAACGGCATGTAACTGCATGCCATTTTGCATGTTCTAAATATTTTTATACGCATTGTTCTGATAATTAGGTCTTAAGTGGCTAGAGCAATGGTGCTCAAACTGCATATGCATCAAAACCACCTAGAAGGCTTGATGAAACGCAGATTGCTGGACCCCACTCCCAGGGTTTCTGATTCAGTAGTTCTGAGAAGGAGTCTGAGGAGGGGAGTCTAATGAGTCCCCAGGTGACATTGACACTGCCTGTCAGGGGGCCACACTTGTCAACCACTGAACTAGAGCACATCACAGTGATTTCTACTTTTTGTAAAATGGCACTATATATGGAGTCACACACTTTTCTGTCTCTCATTCTCTTTGTGCCATACCTGCTGCCACTATAATCTATAATCCAGCTCTTCACCCCACATCTTTTCTTTTCTTTTTTTTTTTTTTTAAGATTTTATTTATTCACGAGAGACACACACAGAGAGAGAGAGAAGCGGAGACACAGGCAGAGGGAGAAGCAGGCTCCATGCAGGGAGCCCGACATGGGACTCCATCCTGGGTCTCCAGGATCACACCCTGGGCTAAACTGCTGAGCCACCAAGGCTGCCTCACATCTTCTTTTCTCTTGGAATGCTCTCTGTTTACTTTCTAGTAAATTCTTTCTCACATTACAATTTCCAAGTTAGTGTTACCTATGAGAAGCTTTTCCTGATCTTTTAAAGTAATGCCTTCTAGATCTGTAACTCCAAGTGGCTTTGTTTATTCTCCCATTTTAATAATTATCACTTTTTCCTGGAATTGCTGGTGTACCTGTGTGTTTTGCTGACTACATTATGATCTCTTCAAAGGCAGAAGCCATACTTTAGTTTTCTCTGTAGTGTCAGCACCAGAAGGTGTGTTCAGTAACTATTTACTAAAAAATTGAACAAATTGACTTAATATCGGGAGACCTGTAATATTCTTCTATCAACAGCTCTCCCTAACTTTAGGCTATCTTATTTCTGATTCAGGCCACTCATAGTCACCTAAATTTTCCTAAAATTCCACGCTGTATCTCCTTCCACTCCAAAATCATACTGACTCCTAAGAGTCTAAGATCAGGCTCTTTACAATCTGGCTTTTACTGATAGCTCCAGTATTATCTTCTATTATTCTCTGTTCCAGCCAAGATACAGTATTCATGTCCACTGAACACATCACATATCTGACTGGCAGAAATTTGTGAAGCTCCACTCTTTTCTTCCTCCCTAGACAAACAAATATTTAAAATTCCTCCACTTTGCTTAGCTAGCACAGCATTCATTATTTACAGCTCTTACTCAGCACTTATATCAGCTGTCTTAAAATGCTCTCTTATTTATGTATAGTTCATTTACTCATCCAGTTGTAAGTGCTTAGAGTTTCTAGTCCTAATTTTATACTTCTTTTTATCCCACTGTCTCCAACAGACAGGCTTTAAGGTTTAGTTACAATCACTATAAAGGAAAAGTCTACTAAATTCTTTTTTAAAAAAGCCTGTGGCTTCTACATTCTTTATGTCATTAAATAAAATAGACCTCAATGATTCAAAAGAGAACAGGATGGCACTTAAATATCCCTTATGACCTGCATGCTCTGGCTCAGAAACTGTCCCAACCTGAAAAAAACAAACAAACAAACAAACAAACAAACAAACAAAACAACAACAACCAGTGTCTATATTGCTCAGATGTGATGTGTGAAACAAAGGCAGAAGAAAACATACTAAATTTCCATACTACTTAGAGTCCATTGACAGGTCCTTGAAACAAGCAGAGTGATCTTCCTCTAGAGACTCAACTGCCTCGATGTTACTACTTTGCTAAGGGCAAAAGGCAATCTTATCCTGGCCCCAAGATCCTGTAAGTCTACTTCAACATATAAAAATTCCTTTGGAAACTTCCTTTATCTCTAACCCCCAAGATACAAATTGGCAATCAACCCCCAAACATATGGCCCACCGATACACATCTGAAGGATCTCATGACTAAAGTTTTATTAGACAGTAATATAAATGACCTTATCCCAACAATAGCTAGCCAGCCCCTCAAGGTCCTGTCTTGCTTCTGAAATTCCTTAGAGACTAATGGCTCTCCCTAACCCCCTCCCAACTTGAAAGTATATAATGGGTCACTCCTCATGACCTCTGTGCAGCTCTTTCTCCCCACAGGTCCTGTCCCCATGCTTTAATAAAACCTTTTTGCACCTAAGATGTTTCAAGAATTCTTTCTTGGACATCAGCTTTGAACCCTAACGTCTTTTCCTACATCAAGGTGTAGCTTTCAGAAGGGATCACAATGTTATCTCTATCCAGACTGTGATCTATCTGAGTTTGACAGAGAAAATCCCAAAAAGCAACAGGCATGAAGTAGGCAGTGGTTATAAGTGATACTGCACCACACTGTGGAAGTGTATCTGACTTCAGTAAAATGTAGTGGGAAAGGATGGAGACTTGAAGAGTCCTTTGAAACAATGAACTAGACCACATTCCATCCAGAAAGACAGATAGAATCCCATCTTAGAAGAGCAGAACAGTTTAATATTAATGCCAGCTCAACTGGAAACTGAGTTGTGAGAGTGAGGTATAGCACCTCCTCTTCCAGTTTTACATACAACAGCTCCAAATAGCTAGCACAGCCAAGGGAAAAAAATCATACACTCATCTATGACATATGGTAGACAATGAGTACTGCTAGATTTCTCAAGGATAACACAAAAGCCTAACACAGTGAATATGGAAAAATACTGCAGAAGAATGTAAAGAGAAAAATGTTATTCTAAAAATCAGGTAAAGATCAATGTGGCTGAAAGTAAGGTAATGCAGTACATTACATTAACAGGAAAAAAATCTTAATAGAGTTTGAAATCCTTCATAACGTGTAAAATAGATGGACTCCATAAAATGGGAGTTCAATAAGAATATGGATTCTGGGTAGTAAATCATATTGACAAAGATAGGCAATGAATGAGGAGTAAGTTGAATTAAAGT
Source organism: Vulpes vulpes (assembly GCF_048418805.1). Taxonomy (NCBI): domain Eukaryota; kingdom Metazoa; phylum Chordata; class Mammalia; order Carnivora; family Canidae; genus Vulpes; species Vulpes vulpes. The sequence goes on along the minus strand of NC_132788.1, from coordinate 47,614,894 downwards.
TGAGTTAACCGTTCATTCATTTCTGAGTTCAAAAATAAGAGAGATATATTTTAGAAGGTCTTAAAAAGTTTATACATATCTCCAGGAGAATTAATAACAAGATGCCTACATTCTAAATCACTAACAAAGTGGGCAAAAATGTGTAAGGCTAAGAAAAAACAAAAAAATACAAAAAACAGTATTTTTAAAACAACAGTATAAAATGAGATGATGTAGGACCAAATGTATCACTTATTACAACAAATGTGAACATATTAAATCTGGTTACTGAAAGATTAAAGTCCAAGATAGGGTTAAAACTAGAAATTCCACCTATGCTCTAGGACAAAGCAGGCACATCTGAGATTCTTTCTTCTCTTAGGCATTGAAGCTGCTTTCTGCTACATCATGCTGTTATTTTTTTCCTTAGATTTTATTTATTTATTCATGAAAGACACAGAGAGAGAGAGAGAAACAGAGAGAGAGAGGAGCAGAGACGTAGGCAGGGAGAGAAGTAGACTCCGTGCAGGGAGCCCAATGTGGGACTCGATCCCAGGACTCCAGGATCGTGCTCTGAACTGATGGCAGATGCTCAATCACTGATCCATCCAGGCACCCCTACATCATGCTATTAGTTGAAAATGCTAATGGAGTTTTTTACATTTTTACATTTCAGATATTTAAGTCACCCCATCTACACAGGTAAGTAATATGTGCTAATTAAACAGTATAATCCATTTCCTGTGTCTTTGAGGGAGTAAATAAGTTTCATGACACAAACATCAGGTATATATGTACAAAATATGTCATAAATGTGTCATGAAGATATACATATATCATATATACATATATCTTATATATATATCATATATATCTTATATATATATATATATAAAATGGAGGCGTATGTATAAAGATATAATGAAATTTAATTTATGAAATAATCCTATAGTTATACCTCTAGTATCCTATTAGCAAAGGCATTAACATTACAATATTTATTAAATGATTAGAGTGCAAAACCATTTCCAACAACTTTTTTATCCCTTTTTGTTCACAAATTGCATTCTCTTGCCTAATACATATCTGTATCATCCATATTTAATATGTATATCTCTATAGCATCCGCATTCACACATACATGATCAATTTCAAGAGTAATATTAAGCAGTTATCCTTTTAAGCAATGATTCAGAGAACATGGCTCTAAATTAGTGGTTCTGAGCCTTTCTTCATAATAGAACAATAAACCAAAGGGAAGCATGTGTATTTCTGTAGTTATTTCAGTTAATCTGATTCCAAAAAAGTTTTTGTAGAGCCTGATTTATAGAAGTAAACTTTTGTAATTCAACGTGAAAAAGGGCTTTTGGAGCTTAATTTAGGAAAAAAGAGAGAAACTTAAATCTCATAAACATGTTTAACCACTGACAGCCCCTGATTTGACAGAAAAACAAAGTCATTGCCTTCTTCTAATTTACAAGCATGGTACTGCTGAGGTGGATGGCAGTTACTCATCATTTAGAAATCCAATCTGATTTTGTATTTTTATTTGAAGATTTTAAGAAAAAAAGATCCTGTAACCCAATCATGCCATAATCCAGGTGACATGTGTACTAGACACAATCCTGTTGTTATTCTCCTGTCTAGCTGCTATTGCTGAGAATGACAAAGTAGGGAAATTACATTTTCCCATTATTATTTCCAGACACTTTCTGGCAGTGGTTTGTTGACTCTAATAAACCTTCAGACAAAGCTGTCAGCGAAGGAAATGGCAAAAGGAGAGCAAGGAAAAGCCTCTTCAACAACAAATGCATCTAAAACCTCAGTATCGGCTTGTATAGTTTCTGACAACACTTAATATGAGTGCTTCAATATTTATTCTAGTGCTGTATTTGAATTTCAAGGAAAAAATGTATTTTATCAAGTCACATTACCAATGATTTGGATCAACACAAACATATTATGAGATTAAGGAATGGGATGCCTTACCTGCTATAGTGTTAAGGAACATCAAATATTCAAAGTTTGAAATTTCCCTTCTTTGCCAACGCTGAGTCATGTTGGAAGATTTATAAAGCTGTCGAGGAGTGGCCAGGGATATCCTCCTAGCAATTAAGCAAACCATAACAAATGTAGTCTCTTTTAACTCATGACTTTTAAAAATCAATATTAATGAATACATTGGTTTAATACCAATCCACTTAAAATAATTTATGGCTTATCCTTAGCCTAATTTAAAATACATTTTAATTACAGATATTAGCAATCTTTGAAAATTCTACCATAGAAATGATACATTTAGTTACTCAGAATAAACCATTATGAAAACACCTATTTGTATAATATGGCTACAAATGGGTATTTTACAAGTCAACAAGAGCAAAAAAGGTAAAACTCTACTCAAGATAAGTAAAGTAGCTTTTAAATAATACAGCCAATCTTTTCCATGCTAATAAGTTAAGTAGATACAGGTAGTCAGGTACTAGCTTATAAGCATTTGACTTAAACTTCATATAGTAATGGCTGCCACTGCTCAGTTTGGGACCCGTAGGCTTAAGGCTACTTCTGTTTCATGTATTATCATCAAATTTTTCTATTCACATGGAATCTTATTAGGTACTGTCTTGTGCACAGTAGGAGCTAAAATACACGTTAGTTGAGGAAAAGGAGAGAGAGAAGACGGATGGAAATGAACCTGTTATCTCCAATTAAAATCTGAATTAAGAATTTCAAGAATAATTGGGTGTAACTCAATGTTTAAAGTATTAACATTTTTGAAGAACTTTCCTAGTAACATATATTTGACTGGTACTAACTCCAAAGGAACCATGAGCCTAATGATTCACTTCACTGTAATGGTAAATGGTATATGTATTTCATACTTCAATTCTAAAATTCACTACACTTCTCAATTAATTTGTAATATGATTTTTACAGTGCTTCCAGTTTTTGATCATACTGGTACCAATATTCAAAATTTTCCCAGCTATACTTCCGCTCACACAACTATTTTGTTATAAGCTTTAGCCATGATTCTGATGTTGTCATGGCAACATGCTAAAATAGTCTCTGAATTATCAAGGAATTAACAAACTATGCTTAGTCCAATTTTCATTGTGCTACTATTATAATCATATGCTGGTCTAATTTGCATGGTATTACTATTATAATCATATTTTGGTTATTCTGACCAAAAATTTTAACTGTGGCATGCTCAGGTAAGTCTGCTAAAAGCAATGTATATAATAAAGTTCTGAATTCCTTTGTTGACATTTTGAACCCAAGCAATTTAAGAAGAAAATTGCTAATCTGGAAATAATTCTGACCATCAAAAATACCCCCAAACACAAAATCAAACAAATCCTACTAAGTATAAATAATGGGAATCATGGGAGGAAGTCTGCACTCTTAGAAAGTCACTCTTAGAGTATATGACAGTGAGAAAAATGTGGCTATGGGAAATGAATTGAGAAAAGCTGATTATAAGCAGGTCTAGGGAAAGAATCAGTTTTTCCTATTTACTGCTCCATCTTTCCCACTATAAACTCACTGAGAGCAGGAATCTTATTTTATTTACTGTTATACACTTAGTATTTAGCAATGCTTAGTATATAGTGGGAGTCTCAGTAAGTATGTACTACATGACCTGACTTATTGCTCACCCTCAAAGAAAAAATGGCTGAAGCTGAGATGTGATGATAAAAAATTAAATAATTCAATCACATGAAGAAGCAAAATGGGAAACAGTAAATTATAGGGCTTTCCAAAATAACCCATAACAACTTTAGATGTTAGAATGAGGATGGTTGTATGTATTTGAGCTATAGTAGGATGCTTTTAGAAGTGGGGGATAAGGTGAAGACAAAATTGCCCTCTGAGATAAAAACTATTAAGTATCATAATGAAACATGACCATTTAATATCACCAACCCTATGGCTACAACCACATATATCTTTAGAAACTGAAGCATCTGATTAAATCCAAAGTTAATAATTGCACTGACTATTTGAATAGAAAAATACATTAACCGAATACTGACAATCAGCATGGAATCCAGAATATGTGCAGATTTTTGCCAGTATTTTTCCATCATTATGCAGAGTTGAAGGTGGTGTTCTTACGACCAAAGTGGGAAACCGTGACAAATGACACAAGATAGAAACTGAGAGTGAGCTATGATCTTGGGCAGGATAAGTAACATATCTAACTCAAAAATTTCTTCTCTGTAAAATGGGATAATAATCACACTGTTTTAGGATTGTAGTTGTTTTAAGAATAAAGGGCAGAGAGCTCCTTTTTGCCAGATGAGGATACAGTGAGAAGATGGCCATCTGTGAATCAGGAAGAGCTTCATTCTCTGTTTTCTTGACATTGGATTTTAATGTTTAAGCAGAGTTTATCAAACACTAGGGAACTTAGTCTAAGCTAAATCCATAAGATTTATAAACAAAAAAAAAATTACCAAATTCAAAGGTGGACATATTGCTAGAATCATTGACTTCGCATATCATTTAAGCAATTTCTTGGGCAAGCCCACCAAAGAGATCACATTACAAATCAGATTGTTGCTTTGTCCTTTTAGAAGGAAAAGAATATATCCATTAAGTTAGCAATTCATTAGGCTAATGAATGCCTCTTTAATTAATTAATATCCATAGCTATCATTTACTGAGAACATCCCCTATGCCAGCGACTATACTTTTAGTTTATAAAGCATTATTTCCCTTATTTCATCCCTCCATCTGTATATGTTGCATATATTTGTATAGTGTGTGTTTATAGTTTACAAAGTCTTCAGTTTACAATCTCAAGACATTCATAAAGCATCTCTTTTAAAAGATACTGTCTCCATTTTACAGATGAAAGCGTCATTCCTCTTGCCTAATGCTATTGTTCTTCATTCTTTCCACTAATATGTATTGAGCTCCTTCTAAGTACCAGGTTCTGTTCCTGTTACCCAGCCAGGAAGTGGCAGGCCTAAGTCTAGATTCAACATTTCTCCTACCCTCATCCTATATATAACAGGAAATATGTAAAACTGGACTTTTGAGAATATTAGGAAATTAAGAACAAGTTGAACCTTTTTTGGGGGGGCAGATGCAAAACAAAGAACCGGATGGCTTTTTAACATAGAATGGTTGTTTGAAACAACAGCAAACCCAAAACTATTAAACATCTATTTTGTTTCCAGTTTTTCAATCAAGAAGGATAATCTTCCAAAAGCCAAAGGAGACCAAATGTGGTAAAAGGGAAACAATAGAGAGTAAGAGAGCTTCTGGTTGTTTTCAATGCACCCAGGTCCAGACCAGTCCAAGAGTCCTGAAGGAACTTATACATGTCACTGAGAAACCCCTATTGGTAACCTCTGAAGAATCATGACCATTGAGAAAGATGTCAGGAGGCAGAAGATCATTTTTTTTTTAAAAAAAAAGGAAAAAGTGAGACTTATTTGTCAGTTCTTAATGTCAATTCCTGGAAAAATTCTTGAACTGATGATTAAACAAACAGTCTGTAAGTACCTGGGAAAGGAAGTAGTGATTGCATGAGTCAACTTCAATTCAGTAAGAACAAGTCTTGCAAAACTGACCTCATTATCCTTTTTGGATAGATTAAATGCATCTTTCCTTTGACCAGTATTCTACATAAGTCCTTCTTCATTATCCACTAATGTTTTAATTCAGTCTTGTCCTTCTACTAGTAAATAGCCTGAGCATGTACATACATGTCAGTGGATTGGTCTTACACTGTAAGCTTAGTAATATGAGAGCTGATGCACCGCAATGCAAGGTAACTCCAGTGGCAAAGCACCTACAAAGCACCTTGGCAATTAGGCACTGTTCTGGGTGCTGTAGATGAAAAGGTAAGTAAGACACAGCCCTTGTCCTTCAAATGATTGTAGCCTATTTGAGGGAAGACAAAGATTAGTTTTTCTTTCCCTCCATGCAGGGCTCTGCAATAATTCCCATGGACACAAAAAACTATGCACTGTTGTTTGTCTATTCAACACTGGTATCTTCCTTTCTTGCCAAGAGGAAACCTATTTTGTTGAAGTACGAGGTGGCCCGGAGTTCAGAGGTACAGTTTACCTTGAATTTTACTTGGAGGATGATTGGCCTAAACTCATCCCACTTTGGCAGTAATTGTTTTAAGGACAGGAAGGTGACCTCACTCAGGCCAAAGGAACCTGAGATAAAGATTGTGGAGGTGTCTGACAAATGTATTCTCTCCTAAAACATAGAAGCTCGAGGAAGAATCCTTCATGTCTCCTCCCCACCTTCATGCGGTTGGTGAAACTGTGGTGTCTGGAGCACTAGTGGTTATTTTATGAACATGAGGTCAACTGAGGGTCCTGACATCATTGAACCTGAGCCAATACTGGCAACTCCTTAACTCCAGACCTTTTAGAAAAGAAGACTCAAACAGCAAAACACCCCTTTAAGTCACTTTTAGACAGGTGTTCAGTTACTTGGAGCTAAAAACTAAGTGAATTTAGTGATACACATAATTACTGACTGTGTTATCTATTAGATCAGTATCTTTCAATAAGATTTCAAAATTATATTTTAAAATAACAGGATGAAAGATTTAGGAAATGGCTAAAACCACATTGTCATTCAAGACTGTTAATCTCAACAATTTCTAAGAGTTTTACTAATTTCATGAAGAAGCATCTATACACAGCATTTGCAAAAACAATTTACATGTGATTATAGAACAATTAATCGCAAATATCATGAGGCTTTTGGCAAGTTTTTCGTAATATCTTAAGCAAAAATGTCTTAGTTATATGCTAGCCATAATATGCAATCAACTTTTTTACTTCCTCATTTATATATGTGTTAAATAAAACTATACACGAACTATTCTGTCATTCTTAAAATAGCGGTTTTCATAACCTCTTTCCCTACAAATGGCTTGCAGAGAAAGAAAATTCCTTGGTTCTTAAAATAATTATTGCATAACCTTATTTACATTTCTGTCATATTGAGATTAAAATATGTTAATGAACTATAGATAATGTGTAATACGATATAATTACCTGGCTTGTGGCAAACCATAGCTGGTCCCTACTCCAACCCGAGGCAAGCTATAGACAACTTTTTTTACTGTTGCTTGATCAGGGAAATTAAACATAACCGAGGCTGTGGTAAGAAGAAAAAACATGATTTAGAAAACCACAGGAGAGCCAACCACCAATTTTAGGAATAATTTTCAAGTGCCTATCATGATTTATTTGTAGAAGTAATGAATCTTCATGGAAAATCAGCTTTCTGTATAACTTTATCCATAAGAAATTAGGATTAACATTTTCAAACTAATTTTAGTTTTAATTTTTGTTTTAGTGAGGGCATATCAAAGAGAGAAATACAGCAGGGAAAAATGAAGACTGTATCACACCGTGTAAATAAACAATATCCAAATATGAACACATTTCCTTTCAAAATATTTAGGAGGTCTTACTTCGGTTTGCCATAAATACTTCCAAAGCAGTGTTTTGTAGAAGATAACGTCTTGAAAATACAGCTCGTATCTCGCTGAACATCCATTTTCCATGAAGTCCTTCAGTGTATGCAAGAACCTAAAATAATGAGTTTAAAGGGAAGTATCAATCAGTACAATGTGTATCTAAGATTTAGTCTGACAATATCTTAGTGCTATATGAAAGTAAATTAAGGATTATTTTCCTGAATTCATGATATATCACAACACTGTCATCATTTGATTCCATTATACAGTATTTGCAAAATTTCTACCTTTCTAAACTTTCTTAGTTGGCTCATGAAGAAATGAAGGAGCAGGAAAATTATACGTCTCAAGTGATCTTGTGACTTAAAACAGAAAATATATTATAGTTTTTTGGTTTTATATATAATTAGTTGGATAAGGTAACCTGACATATGCCATTGGTTCTCTTCTAATATTCCTTTTCTTCTTTCTTCCTTCTTAACAAGAAGCCCAGTTAGTACCGGTGTCCATGTGGTCAACACCAGGCAATGGATCATGATTAGTCTAAGGCAGGGATAGTAAATATTTGTGGTAAAAGGACAAAAGGCAAATATTTTTAGACTTTAAAGGCCATATGGTCTCTATCACAACTACTCAACTATGCCATTATAGAGTGAAAGCAGTCAGAGACAATGCATATAAATGAATGGGTGTGGCTGTGTTCCAATAAAACTTTATTTATAACAACAGGGGTGGACTGAATTTGGTCCTGGGGCCAATATGGCCTATCCCCAGCCTAAGCCAATCATAGCAAAGTTATTCCTTGCTTTTTCAAATTCCCTTGAACCTGGCGATAAGGACACTTGACCCAGAGCTAATGAGAACAAAAGGAAAGTTAGACGGGGATGTATCAGCTGACAAAATGAGTTTTATGTAATTGGCACACTCCTTTTTCCTTCTTTCTTGAGTGGAGATGTAATGACAGAAACTGTAGCAGCAATTGTATGAGAGGAAGGCCACGGGGAATTGCAGCAAAGTTGGCAACCACCACATCTGCGTTTCTTGTTACATGATACACATAAGTCCATATTTGATAAAGGCACTGCAGTCAAATCTGCAACAAACACATTCTCTCCTGGTACACCAATGTATATTAATGATACAGAACACATTTCTACCTGTATTAGTATACTCTGTATAATCTACTCCATGTATATTTGTTTTGGTGAAATGAAAACTAGTTGAATTCTACAGGCATGATATTCCTTCAGCTTTGCAAACAAGTTGTGAATTTTTTTTTACATTTCTTTTCTCTAGAAAAAAATGACCCATTAGTCTTGCATTTTTTTTTGAAAATTCCATTTTCTAACTCCTTAATTCAGTTTTTGTCTTTCCCTAGATGCTAAAATGTTTTTGGAGGCAGTCAGACATCTGTTTAAATCCTGAAACATTTTGGAGCCAATCAGACTCCTATTCAAATCTTGGCTCTGCTATGTAGCAGTTATAGGACCTTGGAAAAATTATTTAACTCCATCTGATTTTCATCATCTGAAAGAGTGATAATAATACTATGGCTAGATAGTCTAAGTAGAGACAATGAACCTTAAGTGCCTGGCCTTAGTTATTATTTAAGTCCTGTTTATAAGTTTACATGTTTTTATTGCTGAGCATAAAGCGACAACTATTGTTTTGACTTCTACATGTAAAACTAAATGTAAATCTATACTTTCATAAAAGGGTTATAGAGACTCACCACAGTTTATATTAATAAATACTTAGTTGGGTGCCATGTTCTCCAGACTTGAATTTCACTGATCAGTATAATTTTTTTTTTTAATGGAAAAAGTACTGATACAAGACTGATACCTTTTTTGTCAAGTAGGGGAAATTTTAAGACAAAAAAAACAGCCACAACAAGAAAACAATCATCCGCACCATTATTTCACTAAAAAATAAAACTAGTAAGGTCATTTGAAAGCCCACACAGTACTATAAGTATAAACTCAGAAAAAGAAAAAAAGAAAATCTTTTCATGAAAGCTGTACTGGCACCCATATAGGAAAATCGTTGTGCCAGGAGACAGAGACACACACATGTACACACACACACACACACACACATTCACTTACATGTTTACTTATTTTTACTTTTTTTCTCTTTTTCTTATTTTTCTCTTTGGGAATTATGTAGTGAATATTTGGCCAGGTATTCCTTTCCATTATTTTACTTATAGCAGGCAGGTAGTTCACAAACACACAGGAGTTAGTCTGACTTCTTAAGCACTCCCTGTAAGACTGTCTCACCAATTTTGCCCCAAATTCACCCTTAATTGCTTGTTCTGTGAAATGAGTCTGTACCCTTTATTTGTACTTCACAACTGCATGATGTTAAACTTTGTCTGGAAAGGACACGGAAGAAATAACAGCATGCAGAAGGAAGGGGGTTTCACTCAGCATGTGGGAGGAAGGTATAGGTATGGCTGTAGCTCACTGTAGGGTGAAGCCACTCTGTGCTCTGCTAGGGGTACTTGCCAGAGCTCTATCCTCTAGAACTTTCCAGAAATACACGGTCTAGGGTGTTGGTAAAACTGTTCATAGGAGGACTTCTCATAAGAGGCACTCTGCTAAAAAACTGCCTAAGGCAGGGGAAAGTACTAGAAAAAACTCCGAGTCACTAGGTGCTGTTAGACATCACACACTGCAGGACTAGGCCCTGGTTTCCTTCCTGGTGCTGCTGTGCTAACTCAGCAGGCAGGGAGGGACAGACCAGATGATATAGGAAGATTGACATTGCCTGCTTCTCCAAATTATTTAATATATTGAATATATTTCAATTAGATTTCAATCTAATATACTTCAATATATTGAAATCTAATCAAACAGTTGCTAAATACCCCAATTCAGTTTTGTTTTCTGAAAATTGAATAAATCTAATTTTTATGACATCACATAGGTCATAAACAAGAATATTAAAGCATCTTGATCCCAAAGCTTATGGAACTTTGTGATTTTCTTAAGTGACCACTGAACTATTTTGAGCCAACTGCTTACCATCCAGAAGAAGTGAAGGGAGGAAGAAAGAGTTCATGCTGGCCTCCTACGCTGAGGTCTGCTGCCCCTCTCACTTATGAACTGAAGCATTCAGGAAGCAATATAAAACAAATGTCATAGAGACCCTTGTAAACCATCTCACCCAAATGTGTGCTTAACACAGATTATTTGATGATCCTGTTGAAGAAAAATCGGGTTGCTGTGCACTCATGTGTATCAGACATGTATATGTTGTCAGAAACACGTATAGGGCTGTCAAATCAGTTTTATCTTTCTTTCCCCCTTTTTAAGGCAGCGAATATTGTATCACCTAAAAAATACTTGTTTAGTGGTTCTTTGTTGATCTGAAATCATTGAACATGTATGTTAGAACAAGTATTACAAATACTTTTTTCTTTGAATATGGAAGATCTGAATTGTGCCACAGGTTATATTTTCTGTTAAGAATTGATGAAAACGTTGCGGAAGGCTGAACAGACATGCCCTTTCTAGCGTTCAGGAGGCCGTCATATCTAACCAACTGGCCCTTCCAGCTTAATTAAAGAGGTTGAGTACTATGTACAATTACAAGTCCCCATGACTTTAATAATTCCATATAAACATTCAAGGATTTGGGAGATAACAAATATATTCAAGATGGAATAATTCAAAAGTAATTTCATGTTTACATTCAGATGTGACAATGTGTGTTCTTTTCTCATCTGCCAGGTGAATGGAGAGAATTCTAAGGCCAGGAAGGAAAGCCCAACCATAAGATAGAAGCAGCTTTGTTTCTACAAGACCCGCATGCAAGATGGACCATCAGACTGATAATTGCTGTGGTGGCACATAGGGTAAGGATGTAGGGAGCCGCAGAGACAGCCAGGCGTCTGACACTCTCTCCCCACTGTTTCTGCCACAATGTCTTGGTGATGTTATTTTCTCACTCAAGGCATGGAGAAGTGGAAGATGCAAGAAATAATTAGATGTGCATGGAAGGACAGACATAGAAATGCAACGGAACAGCCTCTTCTAAGTGAGCAATGCAGTAATTTTCCAAGAAATAAGTTAGGTACACGTAATTTATTTATTTATTAAAAAACAATTTTTTAAAGAGATTTTATTTATTTATTCATGAGAGAGACACACACAGAAAGAGAGAGGCAGAGAGACACAGGCAGAGAGAGAAGCAGGCTCCATGCAGGGAGCCCGATGTGGGACTTGATCCCAGGTCTCCAGGATGACATCCTGACCCAAAGGCAGATGCTCAACCACTGAGCCACCCAGCATCCTTGGGTACATGTAATTTAACAGAATAAATGTCTAGATTCTCAACTTCTTAAAATCTATCTGGCTAAGACTGAACTGGGAAGTACAGGTTCTCTTTCTTGTAACTTTTTTCCATTGCCCTTTTCCCATTAAAAAAAAAAAAAATATATATATATATATATATACACACACACACTCTCTAGGGTGTATTGCCTGGGGTATAACAACTGCTGAGGGGGTAGGAGCCTCGAATAAGGGAGAAGTCAAAATACTGATGGAGATGTTGAAAAGCCGATGTCCTCAGTAACTAGATTTTAAAAAATCCTTTTGTAAGTCAGATGGTTTCTCAATCCACTTTCAGACTGATGTTGGATCTAATTGAGCTGACAATGGAGAGATAATTAAAAATAATTTTTGATTATAGATGACTGATTTTTAGCATAAAACTTAGAAGTGGTACAAAAAACTGTAACTACTAATATAAAACTTCAATATCCTTGACTTATGTGAACAAGGTTTTTCAACAGATCTACATAAAGAAAGCTAGGAGGAGCTGTAATATTGATCCTGTATTGTCCAAGTGATATTCATATGTGGAAATATTAACCATTCATCTCATTAAGAGATGCATTTCCAATAGCATTTTATTTTTGTGTTTAATAATTATTTTTCCAAATCCACAATATATTTTTGTTTCTGTATGACTGGTAAGCTGATGTTATTTATAATAACAATTTGTTCCAGAATAAAAATATTAAATACTTAAAATTCTATGGTCCTAGGAATTAAAAAAAAACTTTAAAAACTTTAATTCATAAGTGGATATATACGTTTTGCAGATTAGTATAATATAGTAAGCAATAAAATACCTTCAGGAATAAGATATCTGAGATAAATTTTGGGGAGGGAATCAAATGGAAATAGGAGTTCAAAGAGAAAGAGGAATTACATAAAATGTCCATTTGAAAAAAGATTATTCATGTATTTTAGATTTTATTTATTTATTCATGATAGACATAGAGAAAGAGAGAGAGAGGCAGAGACACAGGCAGAGGGAGAAGCAGGCTCCATGGAGGGAGCCCTACGCGGGACTTGATCCTGGAACCCCAGGATCACGCCCTGGGCCAAAGGCAGGAGCTGAAACACTGAGCCACCCAGGGATCCCTACTCATGTATTTTAAAATGGGTGATGACAGAAATCAAATCACTATTCTGTTGGATATAATTGATTCTACTGAATACATCTGGAAAGTGATTGTGTGAACCAGGCTAATCATCTGGGAGAAATCCTCCAGGATGACCATTCTGTGACCTTAAAACTTCATGAGCACAGCACTCCCCCCCGCCCCGCCCCCCCCACATTCTTTACTTTGTTTAACCACACCTTTAAGTACAGTCTCCAGGGCATAAGACTCTTGATCTGCCCTGGAGATAGGACTGTGACAGGTACACCTATTCTTAAACTTTCTCCTCCTGGGCGGTCCCTCACTGTGTACTCCCAGCCTCTAGGGCTATAAAAACCTGTCTTAAAGGGATGTGGGGTTGCAGGAGATTTACTCCTCTTGCAGCTGCCCAAGATCCTCTCCATGATTTAACTTCATAAACCATTTCTCATCAAGCTGGACTTGTTGGCCTTTCTCTTCAGTCTTAGGGTTCTTGGGCCTTTGGAAGTCATTTAGCATACATCTCCCTTTCATGCAACAGTGATGTAACAATTTTACCTTAAAATATCAGTATTTAGAACATATTGGATATTATATCTTTTAAAAATGTTTGAGCTTGAAAAATTTTAGATGTAATTTAGAAATTTTAGATGTATACTTAAATATGTGCAAGGGGTTTTTTTTATATTGAAGTATAGTTGACATACAATATTAAGTGGTATATAGTTTTATGATTTTTTTTTTTTTTTTTACAGAATAGGTTAAAAAAAGTTAAGGACAATTGCGATAGACCAGCCTCACACAATAAAGAAATCCTCAAATAGCTGATGGAAGAGTCTCACTTTAGCCTCTTGTCCAATTAATAACGAATAAAATCATCAAAATAAAACTGTCAAGGGCGGGCACCATAATCAGTAAAACCTAATATAGACTGCAACACTGCTCATGAAATCAAATCTTTTATTTTTTTTGTAAATATTTTCTTGATGAAAATAAATAATTTGGTAATATAAAATTGAAAATGGGGCTTAACTGCAAAGTAAACAAAAATGCTGAAGAAATTAAGCTGGCAAAATGAGCGTTTACAGAAAGTACATTCTCAGTGAAAATGAAACAACAGATATTATCACTGCTAAAGTTCTCAGGTTAAATATTCATAAACACAGCCATTATCAGTAAATGGATTAATACTGCAGGACTGCAACATCCTCCAATTGGGGGAAATTTAGGTAGCTCATCCATAGAGAACTTTTTATTTAATAACCTTGCTTTTTGCTGTAATTCATCAATTCATGTATCCACCTATCCTAGATTTAAAGTCACCATGGGGTCTGACTTTCTTACTCACTAGCGGTGAGACCTCAGGTAAGTTAGTTACTTTTCATTTCTTTAGTTTACTTACCTTAAGATTTGTAGAGGGTGATCATGAGGACTGAATGGAATAACTTCTTTAAAATGCTTGGCACACAGGAAGTGCTAAACAAATGTTACCTTATAACTATAACTATTGCCCATCAGACAAACACAGAACATTTTCAGCACGGGAGAAGAAAAGCTGGACCACAGTGAACCAGTACTAAGCTAACAGTCACGGCTATCATTTCCTTAGTAGCAGTTTGTATTCTAGAAACAACCCAAAATCACACTAAGCTCCAAGAAGAAAGCCCAACTGTTTGGGACATGAAGCTACCACTCTCATCAGCAATAGTGACAATTCTGAGAAGGCCTCTTCCTATCCTCTCTTCCTGTCTATCTGTAAATAGGCCAGCTCTTTTCTTCCAGGCCTATCCTCATGACGTATCAATCTTACTTACTTGCAGGGACTCTCAGTTATTAAATATTTATCGGTTGACCTTCATGATGGTGAACAAGAGAGGCAGAATCCTTCACCAGAAGGAGTTTGAGGTCTGCTGGAGAATCACAAACAGTGGGGAAAGGGAAAAGGCAGAGGGTCTCAAGCTGAACAAGGATGTAAATATGGTGCTTTGGGGAATGGATCCAGGCCATCCAGAACATACATCATAGAGAGGAGAGAGGTGAAAGATAAAATTAGAATAATGAATGGTGGGTAGCAAACCAGGATATGAGGAAATACGTAATTCATGCTAGAGTCTGAACTTGCAGTCTGAGAGGAACAGGGCCCTTATACTAAACAAGGAGGTGAGATGATTGAGAGGATTAAATTTGCACTTGAAATTGCTGTGGTGGCTACAGGGTAGACGGCGTCCCGATAATCTGTGTGAATGCCATTTTATAGTCATTAGTAGAAAACATGAACTCTTTCAAAAAGAGTATTGTCTGTACTTCCCCAGTGGTATCTCACACCATGGCAGATACTTCTAAATTCACTTATTTTATTACATACATCCCATAAACAGTTGGAGACTTCGTGAGGGTAGAGGCTAAGGCTGTTTTCTATTTTGTATTCCTTACAGAACGTGCACATGAAAAGAACTCAATCAACTTTTGTTAAGAAAACACTGAAAATTTAACTTACAAACTTTGAGTTGCAGCTGGAGTCCTCTGTGCCTACTTCATCTTCAAATACACACTCTCAAAATTACAGTAAAATTCTCAAAATTAAAAAATGATATTGGCAAGGTTGCTTCATTTTTGTCCTACTTATGGATGTCCCCACACGTAACTATTATATATTTGGCTGTGTTTGCTCATTTTCGCAAATTTGGCAAACTCTAAAATCTTGTATTTGTCCCTCTGCTGTTATTTAACAAAGGGGAGGAATTGAGTAGGGGGAGGGAGAACTCAACACTCTTGGAAAGAAGCTTACTTCTGAATTCCAGAATTTACTTTCATTTACATACTGAGTATGTTAACTTCTGTATTATTCTGCATGGTGGTGAGCTTTAAACAAGTTATATATATGTATTTCTCGTTTTTATTTTTATATATTTATTTATTTATTAAAAGATTTTATTTATTTATTCCTGAGACATACACACACACACACACACAGAGAGAGAGAGAGAGAGAGAGAGAGAGAGAGAGAGAGAGAGAGGCAGAGACACAGGCAGAGGGAGAAGCAGTTTCCATGCAGGGAGCCCGACATGGGACTCGATCCCAAGACTCCAGGATCACACTCTGGGCAGAAGGCGGACGCCAAACCGCTGAGCCACCCAGGGATCCCCACTTCTCCAGTTTTTAGTTTTATTTTCTTCTATATGAGATCATTTGGGTTTCTGGGTTACAGGTTTTTCTTTGAACCTTTTTGTAATAGGGTCTAATTTGTGGATACTCTTAATTGGTGCACAAATATTTTCCCTGTTTGCAGATATTTCATATTCGAGTTCTAGATGTAGTCAGAAATGATACAAGATTAGATAGGGCATTTGCAGTAATTGTTGCAACAGTGGAATCATTCTTAACTTGCAGAGTGGACACAGAGGAGAACTGCTTTTGACTGAAAATCTAATTATGCTATGAGAGAAATCGTTTCACAAATTAAAAGATTTTTATTTAAATTTTTATCATAATGCTATATATATATATATACACCCACACATACAAATCATATATACTAATGGTACACAGTAGGTATTTAATAAGTATTGACTACTATTATTAATAGTAGTAAAAAATTCCTATATTTAGCCATAATGCATTATGCCTAGTTCTTCAATCCTACCCATACCGAACACTTTTCAACTCCCAAATGCACCATGTTCTGTCATGCTTCTGTGTCCTTGTACATGCTGTTTCTTCTGCCTCATAGATGTCTCCCTATTTTGTTCTCCTGGTTAATTCCTATTAATGACTGAGCTAGAAGAGCCTGCTGCTCCCTCTGAGAACCCTGTACCTACCTATGACACTTTCCAGACCATTACTGCAGTTGTTGGTTTACTTGTTGGTGTCTCTTGTTAACCTGTGAGCTCACTAAGGGCAAAAGTTCTCAGTGCATCTCTGCATTTTTCATACTTAGCACAGAGCCCAGCATAGAGCAGTAATTTAACAGTAGTAATTAATTATAAATGCCTTTGTTGATCAATAGTAATACACACATATAGAAAAGTTATCATTTACATGGCCTGTATTAATTAAAAAGCAGTTATGTGAAGACAGTCCAGAGTTGATTCCCAGTTCTTTGTGTATTGGGCAGGACATGGTAAGGGTCCTCTCTTGTAAAGTTCCTTTTCACCAGGTTAATTACTTATGGCCCCACAACTCTGGCCATTAGGTTGAACGAGGATGGACATGTAATATAAAAGTAGTTATCTAAGTAGGATAGCCACAACTGGTGGCTGTGAGAAATCTGTCTGTCCATTGGAACCATGTTATCATGAATGTTGACAGGCTGACACCATTAGATAATCTCTCTTAAAGATCTGAATGTGAGATATCCAGAGACACCTCTAACAGGAAGGTGGGAAGAAGCTAGAAGACAGAGAAGGCAGTCACCAGAAATCATAAGCAGCAGGAATTCTAAGAAAGCAGAAGCCAAAACCAAAAGAGATAAAGTCTAATGGTAGATCTAACTATCTCCTGTACCAGACACATCTGGTACCACTTTGCTCTCCTGGATCCAGCTCTACTGGTCTTTCAAACTCTTATCCATACCATGTTGTTTTCTGTCACAGTCAATGCACATATTCTTCCTTCTCTGGAAATAGTTTCCCTCCCCTATTTGTCTACTTCATTTCTACTCATCCTTGAGCTTTCTATATGTTCTGTTTTCTCAACTGACCTCCCTTGCTAGGTGAATCTCTCCACCACCTCACCCCCCCCCCCCCCATTACATACTCTCATAGCATCTAATATGAGAAAAGTTCTCTTTACAGCACTTACTACAAATTTTGCAAATTTATTACATATTTTATTCATGTAATCTACTCTTTGACCATTTGTTTCTGCTCCCTACTGCTTGGCACAGTGCCTGTTGCATTGTAGAAACTCAATAAATAACCTGTTGGATGATTAGATTAAAGGTCTATTTAGAGTCAGTCTCTAGGAGCAAAAAATATAAATAAAGATGGAGAGTAATTGACTCTGTAATGTTATTGGATGTCTATGGTTGAAGGGACATTAAAAAATTGGGTCATGGAACTTGGATGAAATTCTAGTTTCTCAGAGGCCTGATGAAAATTTCCCATTTGAATGTTACCATGCTTTCGACAATAAACTCATTAGTAGACACTATTGCTTCCGTACTCAGAATCTACTCATGCTTCCCCAATTTTCCACTTTCCTAATTAACAGAACCCTGATTGTGTTCATTTATTGACTCCTCTCCCATGCACTTCTGAGTCAGGACACACTGACCCCAGACCCAGTCCCAGGGGTAGATCAAGTTTGTAAAAGTGTCTCCATACTGTAGAGGAAACCAGTGGAAGACATTCTCTTCCTCCTGTGAACATTGTTGGGCTTACACTGACTTGGGGAAATGTTAAAGCCACACACTGCTATCAGTGTGAGAATGAGGACAAACCATTGATGTCGGAATGGAGATGGGGAATGAGCCTCCTTTCTTGTATTTTATTTGAAGAAGGAAAAAACCTGACTGATACCACACACACACACACACACACACACACACACACACACAAAATACTGTACCATCTGCTCAAGTGTCTGTAAAGCCAAATAGTTTCAAAAAATACATTAAAATTTTTTAAAACGTGCAAACATTAAATATTTCCAAACTTTGTATATGTTCTAGAATAGCTTTCCTTCCTTGTCTGCCTGATAAAGTCTTATTCTGTATTAAAAGCTTACTACTCAAAAGAGCATTTCCTCAAAAGATATTTAACTTTTATCACATACCTGTCAGATTGGTACCAGACTCATGAGGGACAGGAAAGACAATATGAATGTAATTAGCAACTGAAGGCCATTTTCATAAAATACGAGTACAGTTTATAAGTATAAGGTTTTCCCTTGAAAACTCTTGGGCACTCACAGGTACAACCTTGGGGTTTATGGAAATTTGTTTTTCTTTTTCAAAGCTGGAGAATCATGATCTCAAAGAGCAGCTATAGAATGAAGCCCAATCTTTACAAAGGGAATTTGTGTTCAGGAAGTTCTTTAGATTGAGCGTTATTTTCATATGTATCTGCCCACCGCAGTATTAGTGTTACCCTTGACACATTTCCTCACACTACCAGTACCATACCAAAAAGTATGTAGTTTATTAGCACTTAGTCTGGTAGACTGTGATAATTTTTTAAAATAAATCTGAATGCCAGACCGGAGTAGAAAGAACTTGGATTTTAGAGGATGATAGAAAGAAAGACTTGAAGTCTGATGCAACCACTTCAGAGCTGTGTAACTTGAGAACGTTCCTCAATGTCTGAGACAAAGTTTCCATTCACATAAAATAGGAAAGATCATATCCACGTACTGGGCTGCTGTATTAAGTGAAATAACATATAAAGTGTCTAGTGGAGAGGTTGGTACAAAGGCAGTGCTATGTAAATATGCTGAACAAACTCCCAATCCTTCCCCACAAGGATCTTTGTGAGAGGAGAGCCAGTCCCCGCTGTAGCCTGGGCCCTTCTCTAGTGTCCATTATTCTCTGATCCAAACTCATCTTACTGCTTCAGTTAGAGACATTAAGCAACTGAATTTCCTGTGGTATTTTTACTCCTATGCTCAGATATCTATATTACAGGATAACTAACAACTCTTCAAGAAATGCAACTCAATTTAAATGTAAACAGCTCAGTAAACACCCCTTGTTTACACAGGAATGTCTTTCATACAAGTATTTGTAATGGGGGGGGGGGGGTAAAAGAGGTTTTAGAGACCTCTCAGCTTTTATAGGCAATGAAAATGGTACTTCTAGGGTTGGGTATCCCTCCTCCAAAGTTGCTTCTTCATTACCATAATGCTCCAAGACTATATTTGTTTCTTCTGTTTACTTTATATTCCTTGATTGTAAAGCTATTTGCAGCAACATGCTCTTTTGCCAAGAATTTGCTATTTATGTGTTTCATTTGAACATAATGAGCAAGTACTCTGTCCCAAGCAAGGCTGTTAGCATCACATATCATTTGTTTATCAAAGAACAATGCAGTCAGGATCTACTAGGTTCCTGATGTTGTGCTAGGTGATGGAAATACACTAGTGAACAAGAGAAAGATGGACCTTCCTTTTACACAGCTCCTACCTTCTATTTCTAGAAAGCCTTGATAATAGATTGATATAATAATTCGATTTTACTGGGTTGCTAAAAAAAACAAAAACATTAGATAGGTTACTGTATTTAACAGGTGTCTCCAGTATAAGTACCAGAGGTCACCCGGCTATAGGCAAGAGGCCGTCCAGAGCATTTACTGCAGAAAAGATCAGCAGATACACTGATTTTAAACTTAGCTCTCATTAAACAGTAGCTTTAATGATGGACTTTGATGCCACTAAGACCAGTGAAAGGAGCACAGTTATAGCACTAAATCTGCATTTTAGAAAGACTTCTATAAGTGGTGAGAAGGATTTGGAAGGATGCTAAACTGGAATCATGAACTATGCCACTCGGAAGTAAATGAAGTCTAATCTAAGGCAGTTGCCGAAGACAGGAAGAGGAAGGGGAAAATAGTAAACATATTTATGAGGCAGAATTAATAAGACCTGTGTTTTTTGTTTCATTTTATGCTGACATAAAGGAATGAAAGGAATTAACATTTGCAAGAGTTTCTGCCTCCAGCGACTTGAAGAATAGTGCTCTCTACCATATTCTAGGTTTAGGGTTACTGGTGGATGATGAGTATTGAGAAAAAGATAAGAGGTTCAGTCCAGATTCTAGATAATGCAATCACTATGTTCATCATCACTCATATCAACATAACCTGTACAAATAAAATGTGTTAACAAAAGCAACCTATCTATACTTGGCTACTTTAAAGAACTGATAGCCAAAGAATAGCATACAAATTAAAATACGTAATTTTTATTCAAGTTTTGCTCTCCACTAACAGTGTAAGTAAACCTAATAATATTATTTTCCCCAGATATAGAGGTTATTTGTGAGTCTCAGTCTTAACCCCATAATAACACAGAATGTTTTCCCTGGCACTTAGCATTGTGTGTGGCACACAGTAAGTGCATGTGGCTCCCGTGGAACTCCACTGTATGTTTCTCCAATATTCATGTCTTAGTAAATAAATAAAACTGTAAACCAGAGACATTCACACAGCAAACTAATATACAAAGAAGGTGGCCCCCCTGGTGATTCAGAATTCTATACTGTAAATATACCATGATGTATTAATATATTTAGCTAATTATATTATAATATTGCTTTTTTCAGCAACACTGTTTATTACACCAATGACAAAGTACAAGAGATACAAACAATATTACAGTGTGTATTTTGCCTGTCAATGGAAAGATAGTTAATGACAGTATCACTAAGATTACATCAACATATATTTCAAATGTTTTCCATTTGGGCATGTTCTGCTTTCTAAAAATTAAAGATCAAATGTTTCTCCCAACAGATAGCAGCTATCAGAAACTAGGACAGTAAAGAGACCATGGCTAGCAAGTTTATAAAGATGTCAATATTTACTTTTTAATTGTAGGTACAACCCATATTTTAAATAATGTCAGGCAGTTAACAATTTTTGTTTTTATGCCACAGCAGAAAAATTCTTACTGGGAGCTGGGCAAATTGAAAAGATTCTTATTCTTTTTTTTTTTTTTTTTTTTTTTTTTTTAGATTTTATTTATTTAGTCATGAGAGGCACAGAGAAGAAGAGAGAGACATAGGCAGAGGGAGAAGGAGGCTCCCTGAGGGGAGCCCAATGCGGGACTTGATCCCAGGACCCCAGTATCATGACCTGAGTCGAAGGTAGATGCTCAACATTGAGCCACCCAGGTCTTCTGATTCTTGTCGTTATAACTAATGCCACTAAAATTTGAGTGGGCATTCCACAGTAGAATAACAAATTAATTTAGATGGGAAGTAGGGAAAAAAGGAGATTATATATATATGCATATAATTTTCATAATATATATTAGAGGTCCATATGATATTTAATATACAAAAATACATGAGACAAACTGTACTATATTTATCAATAATTGCTTCCTCTAGACATTGTGATACAGTAAAATTTTGCTTAAAAAAAGTTAAAAAGATAAAGCCCAGAAAACAGTACAAATAGCTATTTGTCAGCTGAAAACATGATTAACTTTATCTATAGAAGATTTAAAATTCTATGGAGATATAGAAATACTATTTTTATCTATGAGATTGACAAAAATCTAAAAGTTTAATAATACTGAGCTTGCTGTGGAGAAAACACTCACTATATTGTGGGTGGGAGTGTAAATTAGTATAACTTATATTGAGAAAATTTTGGCATTATCTATCAAAATTTCAAATACATACACCCTTGACCCAGTAATTTGATTGCTAGGAATTCATCCTGTGCAAGATGAAGCAAGACAAAGTATGTACTAGATTCTTTATTGGTTGGTTATAATACTAAAAAATGGAAGGAAATGCCCACCAGTGAGGGAGGCAGTTAATTCAGTAAAGTAATAAAAAAAACTATGGAATGAGCTTATATTATTTAGGATGCCTTTACAAAGAAAAAGAACACAAAATTACAAATAAAAAATTAGGTACATTATGTAAGTGAATACTTATTTAGAATGAGAAAAAAAATCACAACAAATACTAGAACCTTGGATATTAACGTTGTTTTTTTTTTGAGGTCTCTTAAAATAGTTGAGTAAACAGTCCATTACACAATTCCCAGAAACTTCTATCTTTCACAAGCTCTATGGACTAAGGGACCCTGGTGCCCAAGCTTCATTAGCTTTACAGTAAATCTACAAGAAAATCTAGAAGTATCTATGATGATGCATATACTAAGCTAATTTCTAATTATTGTTGTAATTTTACTTAATTTCTCAACATGCATTTTAATTTATTTTTTAAATGTACCAATATATATAGATTAGAAATCTCAGATCTGTCATAAACAGGTAATAACTTCCTTAAGTTTACCATATCTGTAACAAAGCTTTTTGGCATCACAAACATTATAGTTAGTGTTCGTTTAATTATTTTAATTTACATTGTGGTTTTATGTAATTTTAATTATAAATAAAATACTTAATGTATATTCAACATCACACTTCAAAGTACTTAAAAGATCTTTGAACATACATGGGAAAAATATCCATTTTTCTCCTCATTAAAAAAAAAAAAAAAGATTCACACTTTCTTTATGAAGGTTTGATGTGCCTGCATTCAGCTGCTTTAAACTAGCTTTGCCTGAAAGGTATTTTTCATGTGATGAGGAAAAGATATTTTAATGCATTTTGAAATAAAAATCCAAGCCTTGAATAAATGCCTAAGCATCTAAGCATCAAAATGAAATTCAATGGTAAATCAAAGCTAAATAAAAATTACACTACCTTCAACTTTTAGCTCCAAGATAGGGTTTTACACAGTAATATAAAAAAGAAAGTTTAATATATGTGATAGCTGACAATTTCAAACTAATTCCTACTCTACCTTCTTTTTCTTTTATGAACCACTGAAGCAAAGTCCAAAAGACAGCGTAGGATGAATCTCAGGTCCACCAATACAAGCTTTTCAAGCCTAATCAAATGGGTGTAAAAACATATATAAAAAAGATGAAAGTGCTTTGCTTTTACATATGGCAAAATAAATCGGTGAAAAGCTGAAGAAAGAAGTGAGATGTTCCATAGGGGCAGGTTAAGTCTGATGCTAATGCTTACTTAAAATGGTGACAGTCTGGAGTAGTGAAGCCTTGCTGGGCTGCTTTAATTTCTCCCTGGAATAGCTCCCTCCCAACCTTCTGCAGCACATCAAAGTCTCTGGAGCTCAATTAAAATTGGATTATATTGAAATGCTCTATCTATGGGAACTGTGTGCTCACTAACACTTTTCTCTCAGTAATACTCCAGATGACAGTTGCCCATCCCAATTTAAACAGTTGTCATAGAGACGGGGAACTAAAGCAGCAGAAACTAACAATACAAAGGAAAGGTAAGGGCTAAGATTTCTGTGAATGAGAAGCTTGCTTTTTTCAGCAACACTGTTTATTACACCAATGACAAAGTACAAGAGATATAAACACTATTACAGTGTGTATTTTGCCTGTGAATGGAAAGATAGTTAACGACAGTATCACTAAGATTACATCAACATATATGTCAAATGTATTCCATTTGGGCATGCTCTGCTTTCTAAAAATTAAAAATCAAATTGAACACCAATAAAAATTAATTTATAAAAAAAATAAAAATTAAAGATCAAATGTTTCTCCCAACAGATAGCAGCTATCAGAAACTAGGACAGTAAAGAGACCATGGCTAGCAAGTTTATAAAGATGTCGATATTTACTTTTTAATTGCAGATACAACCCAGAAAGAATAATTTCTTGGCTAAAGATATTTTTTTCCCTTTCCAACACTACAGTTGTAAAAGTTTAAGTTGATAAATTGAAAATGATAAATCATGACTCTTTATGCATGTACACTTCAAATGTGCACCAATTTTTGGCAAATCTACTTCACCTTAAAATTGTCCCTATCATTGACAAAGAAACACATTTCTAAATCTGATTTTGGAATTTATTTCTGGTTTTAATTAGCAGGTACTCCATAATCTTCTATAATTTCTCTTCCTGACATCAAA
Source organism: Vulpes vulpes (assembly GCF_048418805.1). NCBI lineage: Eukaryota > Metazoa > Chordata > Mammalia > Carnivora > Canidae > Vulpes > Vulpes vulpes. The sequence goes on along the minus strand of NC_132788.1, from coordinate 47,590,378 downwards.
GACTATCAGCACAGGCGGAAAACTCTGTCAGCTTCCTAAAAGCCTAAGAAGGAAGATTGTTTAAATTTCTGGCAGTTCTAAAGAGCAATGTATTTGAGAGTGTAGACTGCTAGTGATGATACTATGTTCTCACGTAGATGGCATGTTTCTGGCACTAGAAAAACTCAACCTTTTTTGTAATTGGCTTATCCCAAGTCCTGAGATTATTTGTCCTATCATTGTGCAGATCACCATGGCAATAAATTAACTATTGCTATTTTATAGAGCATTGCACTGTTTTTCCTTTTAAGATCTCAATACCTGAGGTTTCTTTTCTCTCGGGAAGACTATGTTAGGATTTCGAAGCAGCAACAAGGCAGAGTGCACAAAGTGCAGGCCAAAGGGGAAGGAAACAAAAATGTGTCAGAAAATCTAAAAACGGCACAGATCAAAATTTGTCAAAACAAGGCCCTGGTTTAAACCAACAAGAAGGGCCTCTACAGCTTGGGCCTTGACAAAGCACAGACTTTTTATTTATTTATTTATTTTTAGCCCAGCTGTAGAAAACACCATCTAATGAACCTGTCTGGGGCGGCTGTCCCCATCCTGTCAGGCATGTCAGGAAATGACAAGCACTGGGGACAGGCCGCCGCCAGTCATAGACAGGCCTGCCAGCTGGAGAGTCCAGCCCCAATCTAATCACACCACCAGAAAATAACTTTCATGCTTTCAGCTTGACAGGATGGACTTGAGGAAAAAAAAATAGGACTGGAAACAATGCTTTTTGTTTCAATTACATATCATTTTTACACAGCAATTAAAAGTAATCTACTAACACATGCAATCCATGTTACTTCATATTGATGCAACAAAGTGTAAATGTCACCGTTAGAGAGAAACACACACATAAAGGTTATCTTGATAATATAGGCACAGAAAAAGGAACATAAGACCACTGCTGTCTCTGTCCATGGAGAAGCTATATCGTATCAGAAGTTTAATACTTTTCAATACAGTTTATTGATATCATAATCCTTTATGTTCAAAGAATTTTCTTGTAAAGATCACCAGCTAGCAGCAGTGCTGATTTTATTTCTTGTGTTCTGAGAACCAATATGCATGAAGAGAGTAATAGGAATAAAACTAGTATTTTCAGATGGTTATAACACATTTTTGCCTTGTGATGTTGGAAAAAAAGAGCCACTGAGAACACTGCAACTGGGATTGTGTTTATATTATATAATTTGGCATAAAGAACTAAAGAATGAAGACTTGTAACAAAAATGATTAAATGATTAAATGATTAAATAATTTCCATGAATCAGATGGTTGTTTCAGCATCAGGTAGCTCACCATACAAATATGTTTACTTTACATATAAGTATTCAAAGTAAAGTTACATGTAACATGTATAGGTTAACACTTCATTCAGTATATGCCCACATGTAGATAAATGGTTATATAGTAAAGTATACCTTAAATTCATTAGTGTTTTTCACTCACATTTTCCTAGCATTGACACTGAAACCAAAAAGAGCCAAAAACAGTGCTCTGTGTGTGTTTCAGTCTACATACATGCATTAGAACAGGCTTAAAGTGCTACTCATTCTGTTAACTAAAAGTAGACTCCCACTCATTTTTAAAGTCATGAATCATAAGATTCAATATGAATGGGAGCAATATCACATCAAATATTAATATATTTGATGTGATATTTGAAATGTGCTACTGAAAACGTCACTACTGAAAATATGTAGCTGGCATATAATAACTGCCACTTATTGGCCTGGCCAATTCAGTCAACTTCTATAACCATTCTGAGCCTGTTTCCTCATCTATAAAATAGTGAAAGCAATGTGTGCCTCAAAAGGGTTGTTGTGGATTAAATAGTGGATACAGGGCATCTGTCACTGTCTAGAATGCAGTACACAATGAACAAAGTTAACTACCATTATTTCACTTAAGAGAATCAAGAGGAGAGTAAATAATTCAAAATTAGGTTTACACTCTACAAAATAATACTCCCTCTGGAGAGCATATGGGGCTGGATATTGCTTCTATGGTATGAAGATCAAGTCTTTCATAATAACCCAATCACACTGAAATCACAATAAGTGTATAGAACGCAGCTACCCAAACTGGAATATGTCCAAATGATGGTTATGACCCTTGCCCCCCAGAAAAGGTCATGACATCCTTCATGAACACAAGAGAAAAGGACTTAGTTTTTCTATCCTAAGACAATCAAGGTGAAGTGGATGTGCATTTAAAATTTCATATTTTCAAAAAATAAAATAAAATTTCACATTTTCTTACACAAAATACATGTTTCTAACATATGATTTTACTCAAGCTTTCAGTATAATTTTGTCATTAGTTTGCTCAGTGCTGCTTTATTGCTGCATTATTTAATTCATTTCAGTCATGTAGGAGCAAGGAGAGCTATGGCCTACTGACCTCAATTTTCACTTAAAGAAACAAATTTCCTTTTTGCAAACTAAGACAATTTTTCTCCTGTCAACCTTGTTTTAAAATATTAACCTTATTCCCATTACAGTAAATATTCATATTTGTCATCCAGATTTGCTTATGATTGCAACCTTAATTAAGTTATGAAATTGCTTCTGTTCTTAGTTTATTCCCTAAAACAGATGAAAAATAAGTACTTTCAATGAACTATCTTTTTATTGTATAAATGCACTTAAAATAATGTCTTCTTTGTTTTTGCTTGGCATCAACTAACATCAAGAAAGGGAACAAAACAAGAAGAACAGAGTCTGAGTATAGGTTTTCTTGATGGTGACTAGAGTGTTTCTGGAAATCTATGTAATTGGCTTGCCCTCCTGTTAAAAGCCATCATAATGGATATATTCATTCTTGGAGTAAAATTGTTGGATGTATGAAAAACTGCAAAAATTGAGTGGAAAGTCTAAATCAAACAGGATCAGATTCCTATAATGCATCTATAAAACAATGTTGAATTCCCAGGAAAGAGGAAAGAAAATGAAACCACAAGAGTACAATGTGTATCTGTAATGCTTTATTTCATAAAAATGATCAGAAACAAATATGGCATAATATTACGATATGTTGGGTGTTGGGTACATGGCATTGGTTATACTACTCCTTGATTTTTTTCTGCTTATTTGACTATTTCATAATAATATAATGTAAAATGTTAATAAAACAAAATTAAAAGTACTGAATATGTGCTTTTATATCTATATCTACATTTACCAAATATTTTCAAATACTCAACTTTATTTCATCATCACAAAATCTCCGTGTAATGGGTATGGGTGGAGTTTTTATTCCCATTTTACTAGTGAGGAAGAAAAGAGTGATGTTGACTGACTTCCATCAAGGTCACAAGAAATCTGAACACTGGCAGAGCTGAGACTAGAACCCAAGTACCCTGCCTCAGAGTTCTGATATAGAGTAACACTTCCACATAAATATGAGCAGGCTTCTTGCATTTATTTCATTAACACAGTAATATTTACCAACAATCTCTCTAATCATTTCATGCATGTCTTGGTAAACATTTGATTACTTAATATACAAGGCAGTAGGGCAAAGAGACTAAATGTTTTAAGCAGTAATATTTAATAGACTTTGATAATAACTCATTTCTGATAAGCATCAATTTTGTTTATTTTCTGAAATATGGTAGGACCTTCAAAAAAATAATGATTACCAAATTTTGTGACTTGGCATAATTCTAAATAAATGACATCGATTTTAGTTCTCTTTGTAAAAAAAAGGGGGATACACATCAATGATCAGAATATATTGTGCCCTACCTATATAATGCTGTCTAGGTAAAAGCCTCCTACTCATTCGTGCAGGTAGTCTTTCTCAAAGTACCTTGCATGCTGATGAGGAACTTCCAGATAAGTGCCTGCAGTTCTGCTTACCAACATGTAAAGAAAACTTTATTTGGAAAAGAGGTGTTTTATACTTTTCTATGATATACAAATCAGCAAATTTAGTTGTATAATTTACATTTACTAATTAATGCTATTTTTAATAATATAAAATAATATATAATAAAATCTAGGTGATTTATTACGCCATTTGTGTTATCCTTCGAAAATATTTAGCTTTATCGGGTTTGCTGGTTAAGTATGACAAACTCAATGTAATATACCATATTAAAATAAAGGGAGTTAAAAATGATAATACTGTTCAATGACACAGAACTTGATACAGAACCTTCTCTAACAGAATAAAGAAGCTATGCAGTTTCTATGTTGAGGACAGTCCAACTAAAAGGAGTTTACAGGAAACATTAGTAGACACTTGGGGGAGGGGGTGCAGCAGGCAGTAAGAGGAAGTGGGGGAGGGGAGGGGAGGGACTTCTGGAGCACTCCCTGGACTCCTTTCTTCACTCAGAGTACACTGTTCATTGCCGACTAGTGGAATGTGTCCAAAAGACCTGATTTGATCCTTGGGAACATATTCTTTTTTTTTTTTTTTTTTAAAGCATCTACCTAGAAAGGATTTTATTTTTTTTTTTTTAAAGATTTTATTTATTTATTCATGAGAGACACAGAGAGAGAGGCAGAGACACAGGCAGAGGGAGAAGCAGGCTCCATGCAGGGAGCCCGAAATGGGACTCGATCCCAGGACCCCTGGATCACCCCTGAGCCAAAGGTAGACGCTCAACCGCTGAGGCACCTGGGCATCCCGGAACATATTCTTAAAGAGAGGAATCCTTCTCTTCTTTTTTAACCTATGGCCCAGATCCTCCTCATGGATTCTGAGTTGGCCGGGCAATGTGCAGTGTACCTACTGGAAACGAGTGAAACTCTGAAGCCTCCTCTGTCCAGGATTCAGCAGAACTTATTACTAAAGATATCCCACCAAGGTTCATTTGGATTATTTTCACTGTTGGGAATGAATACAGCAAGAGAGTATTTAAGAAACAATAAACATTAAAACATTATCATGGAATATGATGAATATGATGAAAATATCAACATGAATTCTCAGTTTTAAATGTTTCAATCGTCAAAAAAGAAAAGGAAGATATCTGAATTTAGCATTCAACTTATATCTTTAAAAAAGGACAGAAAAACATACCAAAGAAAAAAAGTATAAGGGAAATAGTTAACATAAAAATAAAATCATTAGAAAATTAGAAAGGGAAAATTTTATAGGTCTAAAAATGGATTCTTTGAAAAGACAAGTTAAAAAAAAACCAAATCCTTAATATCTTTTAAAAAAGAGAAAAAAACCATAGAAAAGTAGGGCTGCAACAACTAATATAGAAAGATGCTTAAAATTAAAAATGAATACTCTGAAGACTTGTATGTATTTAAAAATAATTTCTCTTTTACACTGTCAAGCAGCTCCCAGGAGAGGCAAGCATCTACTTTACCTAGGAACTAAGTGGCTATCCTCTCCCAGAGCGAGAGCCTTCCTTCAAGAGCTCCCATTTTAAGCCATGGACTCGAATCTGAGCATCCAGCCCAGACTGCTTTTAAGTTGCAATCCCATAGTCCAATGTGCACCGGACCTTCAGTGCTTGATCATTCCAAAGTCAGACAGAAATGGGTGTGAAAATTCACTTTGCACCTTATGAGTTATGTGAGTACCGGCAAAGTACCTAAATTCTCAGAAGCTTGTATTTCTTATCTCTAAACTAGTGAAAATAACATAAAATTCACAGAGACATTATGATGATTAAATTGAATAATGACTGGAAAGGTCTTTAGCACAGTACTTCTGTGCAACAGAAGTACTCAGCAGAAGTACTCAGCACAAGGGGTAGCTGTCACCACTGTAAGCTCCTATTGCTATCTCAGTGAGCAGCACTACTGTTCATGGAGGCATCAGAGCTAAAATTTGGGACTTATCTGTAAACACTCCTGTTACTTCACTCCCGATATGCAGCAGGTGGCTAAATCTTGTTGATTCTAGCTCCAAAGTATTTCTCAACTCTGCCTTTTGCTCTCCTTTTCCACTGCTAGAGCCCTCACCTGGATCTCCAATCTTGCCTCCGGAGTGCCTGGGGGTCTAATGGCTACACTGACCCCCATCCCTGGCATCTGCTGGCTACACTGCCTGTCAGCTCCCACCTCCAGGTTCTCCTCGTGCCCCACACTCCACTGAAGCTCAGCTCTCCTCAGAACCTGTGTGCCTCACTTCTCCCTGCTTTCGCAGCCTAGCTCCTTCTGTTTGGAAGGTCCTGCTTCCCTGTCTGACTTCCTGACCTACTGTGGACAGTTTCATATTTGAAAATCCTGTCATCCTCCAAACTGGGTTGCTTGTTCCCTCCTTTCTTCTTCTGGGATAGTACACTGAGGGAAGGAAGCACCAAAATAGTTTGAGAGAGGGTCTTTTTGGAGCTTGTGTCCCCACCATCCCCCTTTTCTCTGAGAAGTTCTCCCACACTGCCAGGGATATATACTCTGCATGTTACACTGAGGTGTGCCCCTGCTTCTCCTTCCTTAACTATAGCTGATTTAGACTGGGGTGAACACTGGCTGCGATGCTGGCCAATGAAATTTCCTCTCGTTGGCATGTGAAATTGGAATCTTAGTTGGTACTGGAGTGGCAGTGAATTGCAGAAAGCTGTAGTGGCTACTTTTGGGTTTTACACAGGGAGATCCAAGGACACTGGGTGTGTGGAGATAAATGACAAATAAGCAGAAGCAGAGACAAGAGACCATCTGGTCAAGAAAGAGATAAATCTAGATCTTCCAGTTCTTTGGTAATTTGGGTTTTCCAATTTTCAGTTCCAGGCTCTCAGCAAGCTCAGCTGTACTTGTCACTGAACAACTCTTAATTGCTGAAAATAAACAATCTTTTAGATTAAGCTGCTTTGAGTTCTATTTCTTGCAACCAAATGCTCCCTGAAAGTTTGTACTTATGGTAATAATGGAATTAGGATTAGAACTAGTGGGTAGCATTTTGCTACTTAAATCCTATCATACTCTGCTTTCTCTGGTAGGGTTCTTGACTGAAAAAATATACAAGAAGGAATAATGACCAGATGCAAAACTAAGAATTAAAAAAAAAATTAATAGCTGATATCATCCTCTCTTACTGCAAGCTTATTCTGGGAAGAGTTAGATTAAAGAACTTGGTGTGGAGTTGATGCCAAGGCAAGGCCCCCACTGCCCAGCATGAAAAGAGATCTTGGGGTATATGTACCTGAATATCCCTGTAGGGAAATGTTAGACTAGACTTAAGAGGAACCTATTCAACTTAATGACTTTATGGAATAAAATGGAAGAAAACAGGCTGGCTAGCCTACCTTGAGGGATCAGTTCTGTCCAGATGTGTTTACCTTATGGGAGCATTGACTATTTAACATTATACTGACCCTACCAGTAGTGAATTTTTATGGCCCAGTGAATACTCTGGCTCTGGAAAATCAGAGTAGAAATTCCTTTCCCATGGGAAGAGCAACAAAAGCTTGTGCAGAAGTTTCTTCTCTGTGGACAAAGCAGAGATGTGAGGAAATAAAAGGATCGCTCCTTAACAGAAGTCTCCTAGTCTCCTCATCAGTAAAAAATTGTCAAAAAAAAAAAAAAAAAAGCTGGGTTTATGGAATCTCATAAATAAACCATGAGTTTCAAGGGCACCCTCTCAAATTGAAACGAAAAAGACACTTAGAACTTCCAGAGAATTTTGCTCTGGTTTAAGGAAAAGAGTGAGAATCAAGAAGACTGTGCCTTTTCCCCCTGTGGGGTTAAGAAGGAAAGAAAATCAGACTGAAAATAATGTTTAATGCTCTAGGAAAAGGGAGAGGAGGAACCACTTCCTGGAGCTGTCAGGGAAAAAAAAAGGCAACTGGTCGTTTGGTTGGTGTCCCTGAGAGCCTTGCTGACAAGATGTCCTAGATTTATCGGCACTGTGCTCTTCTAACCCTGGATACTCTTACCTGCTCCCCACTAGTGACACCACTGGCACTTCTTCCCTGACTACCTGTTTCCAGGCCCTATTTCTATAGGAATCTCTTCTCTTCAGTGCCACTGGAGCTAAGGGGAAGAAATATTCTAATTGTGGCAGGACAGGGAGAGATGTGGTTGCCCGATGCCTTTTATCACTGAAGCACTGTTCTACATGGCAACTGTATCAGTATAGGCATTTTAGGCTTGATTTCTATCTAACCAAATCATCAGATTAAATTATGCTCTGTATGTCATCAGTAAAGCTTACTGACTCATGTGTACATTATTGTGAATGCTACTTAAAAGTCTAATATTATTTTTAAAAATAAATGAAACTAATACTTCACTCACAGATGCTTAGGAAACCTGAATATTAATGGAAATGATATTATTATCAAGAGCATTTCTATGTAAATATTTGGGAATGTCATGTGATGGGCACTATATAACGTCCATTAGAGAGAACATGAATGACCTTGCCTTTAAGCTTATAAGTTGAAATATAAAATTAGAATATAAAATTAAATAAAACTAATATCCTAATTTACCTGATACTAAGGAGTGTCATTTTGGGTACTGATAAGTACACTAGAATTTTTTTTAAAATTTTTAAATTTTTAAATTTTTTTTTACACTAGAATTTTGAAATTTGGATGTGAGTCAATGAGAAAATTTCTACATTATTTTATTTTTAAGAACATTTTTAAAAAGATTTTATTTATTTTGAGAGAGTGTGTGTACATGTGCGCATGAGCACAAGAGAAGGGAGGGGGCAGAGGGAGAGAGACAATCTCTGGCAGACTTCCCGCTGAGTGTGTGGCTCTAGGTGGGTGCTCCATCTCACAACCCTGAGATCAGGACCTGAGCTGAAACCAAGAGTTGGTCGCTTAACTGACTGAGCCCATCCAGGTGCCCCTTTATATTTCCTCCCAAAAAAGGATGGATTCACAAAACAGCTTTTAAGTCCAAAAGACAAAAGAAGGCTTGATACTTAAGGGAAGTCTGAATTTGAAGAAAGAAAAGGAGATCTAGGCATAACAATCTAACAAGCAGTTTGAAAGGTTGTTTAAAGGGCTAAGTAGAATCGGTCAATCCACTGACGTTTATTTCTCATCTTCTCAGTGAAGTTCAAAATTTGCTAAATGCAGAGTGAGAAAGAAGTGAATTCTGTTCCATCTGTCAACTTCTGCACTTGATTTTGGGCTTATGGTCACTTAACCACCCTCCTATAGTCATTGGAGCGGCAGCAAGTGTGGTAGAAAGTGTGAACCTCTATAAGGTTCCCACAACATGACTCCCCCAAATGCCTGGTAGGATGCAGAGTACGTTCTCCCTGACTCACATTCTACCAGTAATTAGAATCATGTGACTAGTGCTAGCGAACAGGGCAACTATGTGTCCTCGCCCTCAGTGGGCATTTGTGCATGAACGCAGTAACTGGTTTTAGTTCCATTCATAAAACTGCAGGGGTGTGTTTTCTGTAAGTGCAGTAATACCATTCTACCCATTATGTGGCATAATTATGACTAACGCTTCCTGCCTTCTCTAAAAGTTAGGGCAACTGGATAAACTCATGAGTCAGAGTTAAGGACTGTCATGTAACATCGCTTTTGCTTGGACAGAGACATGTAGAGTGGTGTGCCATGGTAGAAAAGCATGGACTCTGGCATTAAACAAACTTCGGTTCCACTTCCGGCCCTGCTGCTTTACTGCTTTTGTGATTGTTTTTTATGTTCAGTATCTTTTTTTCTTTTTTAAGTTTTTATGTATTTATGATAGTCACACAGAGAGAGAGAGAGAGAGAGAGAGAGGCAGAGACATAGGCAGAGGGAGAAGCAGTCTCCATGCACAGGGAACCCGACGTGGGATTCGATCCCGGGTCTCCAGGATCGTGCCCTGGGCCAAAGGCAAGCCCTAAACCGCTGCACCACCCAGGGATCCCTGCTTTTGTGATTTGAAGCAAATGATTTGGACTCTCAGAGTCTGTTTCCTCATTTGTGAAATGCGGATAAATAATGCCTACATTTTAGGGCTGTAATAAGGAATAAAGACTTAGATATTTCTAAGTATAACATAATAAGGTGCTCTATATATGTATCTTGTTCCATATCACAAATGTACCTGTAAGAGAATGTTCATTTGATTCAAATGTCATATGAAAAGAGCACTATTTTCCCAACTAAGCGGGAAACTTCACAAATGCAGGGACTGGTTCACTTCTGTGTACCCATGACTGAACAATGTGCCTAGTCCCTGTAAGGCACACAGTAAGTGCATGTTCAACAAATGGTAACTGTTTGATAATAAGTCAGGATGTACAGATGGAAACAAAACAGGAAAAAAAAAAACACCTTCAAAATGTAAAATAAAAAACCAAAAGGTTCATATTAAATTTTGACATGGGAAAGTCAAGTATAAGGTAAAATGATATAAATTAAAAATACTTGATTGAGATTGTTAGAGAACTTGATCTAATTCCATTCAACAAATATTACTGAATTTCTTGTTAGGTTTCATGAACTTTGGAGCCAGGAAAACGTGGGTATAAAATATGTGTTTGGAGAGTTAAAGGACAGAGAAATATATACTTCTCATGGGTTTGGGGAAAACTTTTTTTTTTAAAGATTTTATTTATTTTATTCATGAGAGACACTGAGAGAGAGGCAGAGACACAGGCAGAGAGAGAAGCAGGCTCCCTGGGGGGAGCTGGATGTAGGACTCGATCCCAGGACTCTGGGATCATCACCTGAGCCAAAGGCAGATGCTCAACCACTGAGCCACCCAGGTGCCCCTTGAGGAAAATTTCCTATTGAAAATAATAGTTGATAAGGGCCTTTAAGGATGGCTGGTTTGTAATAGATGGAGAAGGGATGCAGGGCCTTTTTAATAGCCTAAAAAGGAAGGAGAGGTTTTAATGTGAGACTAAAAAAACTTCTAGGGGTGCCTGGGTGGCTCAGTCCATTGAGCATCTGATTCTTAATTTTAGCTTCAGTCTTATGGTCCTGAGATCGAGCCCCACATCAGGCTCTGTGCTCAGCATGGTCTGCTTGAGATTCTCTCTCTCCCTCTTCCCTGCTCCCCCCCTCCTCATATGTGTGCCCTCTCTCCCTTTCTCTAAAATAAATAAATACACATCTTTAAAGAAAACAAACAAAAAAAAGGGCACCTGGGTGGCCCTATCAGTTAAGCATCTGCCTTCAGCTCCGGTCATGATCCCAGGGTCCTGGGATCGAGTCCTGTGTCGGGCTCCCTGCTCAGCGGGGAAACCTGCTTCTCTCTCTCTCTCTCTCTCTCGCCCCTCCTCATGCTCATTCTCTCTCATAAATGAATTTTTAAAAATATTAAAAACAACAACTTCTAAGTAATTCAAATTGGCAAGAAGGACTGGGCGATTAGAGGAAAATGGTGTCTTTAAAAATCAGAAAGAGGAAATTTGGGAAGAAAAGGAAAATGATGAGTTTGGTTTGGGGCATTCAAAGCATTCTGAGAGGGCTGTTCAGCAGAACAGGTAGCTAAGAAAATGGAGCTACAAAGACTTCTCATGACTACAAGGAAGTGTTTGGCATCATCTCTACAGAGAGATAGTTTAAGGCATGGAGAGAGATTCAATCTCCATGGCAGAGAATTCAGGAGGTGGAAAAAACACACCTTTGAGAATGGGAGAATCTATATGGAGGGCACAGCAGAAAGAAGAGCAGCCGGTGAGAAAGACTTCAGAGGGCAGTGAATTAGTGGAGTAGTGCTACTAAGGATTTTGGAAACTCCATGTCAAATTTTATGCAGAAATCAAGGAACGCTAGAACAGAAAAAAGCCACTGAATTTAGACATTCAGAAATCTGAAATATGCTATTGATGCAAAAAGACAGTATGATTTTTGGCTGCACAGTATAGAGAGGAGTAAAGGGCCATACGGTGTTTAGACTATGAGCTTTGGAGCCAGGAAAGCCTGGGTATGAAACCCTGACACTTCCTGGTTGTGAGCGTGGATAAATGACTTGACATGTTCGAATTTTAGTTTCCTCTTTGGTTAAGTGGTGATGATCATCCCTAATTCCCTCAGCTGTTTGGGAATATTAGGTTAGATAACGTATGGTGTATAAGTGTCTAATGCAGTGCCTGGTACACATTACGAACATGACAAATGTTAGTTTCTTTTTGTTGCTCTATGGAAAACATAAGGCAGAGGATGCTCCCCTAGTGAAGAAAAATATCAAAGATCAGAGTGTGGCATTAATGACGAATTTAAAAATCAAACAGTAACTGGGAAGAACACTGGATCAGGTGTCTGAGATGCTGGTTTGATTCCTAGCAGCACCATTTACCACAGAATTACTTGGATAAACTAATTTAATTTTCTGCTCCTCGCTTCTCCCATTTAAAGAGCTGAAATAGTAATTTTGGTTCTGCTCATCAAAAACGACTATTTCAAAGGACCAAATGTGAAAAGGCATAGAGGAAGGCAGTCTGAAAATTATCATACAATAAAAATATAGTATCACCGGATAATATACACACGTAGCATTTGATAACCTTACTGCTCTGCATGTGCGTATATATATATATATATATATATATATATATATATGGATATATTAAACGGTTGGGTTGGCTCCTAGCTGCATATTAACGCCGAATAATTCTCAATTCTCACTGACACCTGAATTGTGACCCTTTGTTACCTTTCCTGAATATATGAGCACATTATGTAGACAAGGATGAAATTTAGGCTTCTTATACTCAAATTAGACTTAGACTCTGAGCACCTCCACTGGGTGCATATTTAAGCATGTAATTTGATCATCTGACTCTTCTAAAGGCTCATTACACATGAAAAAATATTTTTAAAGTTTCTGCAACATTTAAGGTTAACTCAGTATGAGGTGTAAATTGCAATCAGAAGGGAATGAATTCACGTCCCAAAAGGTTTCTTAGATTCCAGCAAAACACCTGTGCTACTATTTTGCAACCGTAAGGACACCTTAACTGAGTGTGATAGAACACAAAGCCTTGGGATAATTGGCCAAATGAGAAGTTCTAAGAAACAGGTAACAGAGGAAAATATAAATGAAGATGTTAGGATTTTAAATTTTTAGTTACACCTTCATTTAATGAAAAGTAAACATATTTACTATTATCTAAGAAAAACAAAGCTTACACGAAAGGGAAATATGCTGAGAATATGAAAGCAACAGAGTTAATTATAAAATGCATTGTTTCCTTAACCTAATGGTTTTAGGATGATCAAATAACAATCTCATGGATTATGAAATGTTTCATCACCGAATGTGAATCTCTAAACTTAATTTGGAGCAATTTAGGAGGCAATACAGGGAAAAATACATTTTTAAATTTTATAATTTTTCTTTTTCAAGGTAGAGCTAATAATGAAAACCGCAGCCAAAAGAAGAATAAATTTTCTGCTGGATTTTTGTTGTGGCTTCAGAACATTCAAAAGGTGATGGTAATAATGTGTTTTTTGATAAGAAGGGAGGGGACTAAAAAGTGCCTTGTCAGTTTTCTCCTCCTTGCCAGCTGCATTAAAATGCAGCTCTGAGCACCTTCCCCCCACCCCCACCCCCCAACCGCAGTCTGGAATTTCAGGAGCAAAGAGTACAAAAGAGCTGATGAGCAATGAATGCTTCACCCTTCCTCAATTAATCTTGTCTCTCTACCTTTGCTTTTGCTTTCCCTCTACATGAAGGTAATAATGACACCCTCATCCATTATCCTTTTATCCCTGTTATTCTCGTGAAATTGCTTAATAATATGTTACAGATTCGTCTTCACTCACATAATTCTTCCTGTCATTTGCAGTATATCATCCTACAAACATACAGCCCACTTTCACTGGCCGTTCTTTGAAGATTATTGTCAGTGACATCTTTAGGATGCGTTTAGAATCTGGAGCATCATTTCTGTTGCAATGGGGAATTACACTGACTTATCTGTCATTGCCAAAAGCACAACAAGCAATTCAGTGTTAATGCAAAGGTAACACAGGTTTTTATCCTGCTGCCAGAACAAGAGCTCTTGTAAATTTATGCTAATATAGCCCTTTTGGAGTTTAATAACCTCTTACCCTACTGGAAAAAGACCCCCCCCCCTTCCACACACACACACAAACACATATGAACTCACACTCCCATATACTGCAACTACAGCTGACCAACTGGTAACTACTCATTTTCAATCTTTTTTTCCCACACTAATGTTAATTTCCTTTGCGTATTACATAGATATGCTCAGAATATACGAGAAATGAAAAGATGCCATTTCAATCACCAAAACGCTAAATTATTTTTGATGAGAAAATATTTTCACCCAAAGAATTAATAAAAGTTCTTTCATTACTGCTGTTTTAGTTAGCTTTTCTATCAAGAGTTCAAGACCACTACAAATGAGCAGTTTTCCCTGATTGAGGGTGGCATTCCAGAGGGACCCAGGCAATCCAGCGTGCATGCCAAGTCTGACAACACATGACAAGCTGGTCGGCGTGCAGTAATTTGACTAATTATACTGGATTAGAGCATATTAATGCAAGCTGTTTTCTCCAGAGTTAATGACCTGCTGACTGGGTTCTGTTAGGCCCCACTAGGTCTACAGGCAGCTAAAAAACAAAACCCTGTTTTGTAAGCCCTCGTCATTTCGCATCAGCAAATGAGTATATCAAACTACTGAATGGCAAAATGTAAGCGACATTTTGTCTGCTATAAACTCATACAGCCTTCCCTCGCTTCCACCTCAAGGGCTTCTTTTATATAAAATTGATGTCAGTTTCTTTTTTTAAAAAGGAGTAGCTGAGAAGTAAAGTCTGGGAGAAAAAGGAAACAATTTTAGGAGTATGTTACTGTTGGAAGGGTAGAGGCTGCTGTTTTGAAACAGGGTTCATGTGAAAACAATTTTAAATGTATACTAATTTTATTACACATCTACCTTTTCAATAACAACGTTACAAATAGTTAACAAGTGCCAAAAGCAGATTAATGAGTAATAAGATCTTTTCCCTCTGAAACTTTGTTTGAAAGATATTTCTAAGCCCACAGGGATTTTTATATTTTAGAAAAGCATCTGGACGATTTTAAAATTGCATAAATATAGAAAAATGTGATATATTAATATTTTCAAATGACGTGTTCCTTTCTTGAAAATCAGGTCACATTTAACTAAAAACTAGCTAGGAACTTTTACATGTCCCTGAGTGTGTGAAAGTTGATATATATATATATCTTGCTTCTGAAAAGATGTAAAGTGACTTGCTGAGGTATATAAAATGTGATTTGAATTAGAAATACATGAATAAACAATGTCAAAAAGAGAAAATTAACTTCGATTTAAGATTGATAATAATAAAAATATACCATAGAGTCATTTAAACTTCTTTTGTTTGGGCTGCAGATTTGTGAAATCCCAACAGCCAATCTGGAAAAAGAAGTAATAAATTCACTACAAAGTTAATAAGATAAAAATGGACCAGTTCAGGAATAACTGCACAATGATTTCCAATACTAAAGATAGAAATGAATTGATGCCATGGGTTTTCACAAAAAGGGCACTGTATTGTGCAATAAATAATGTCTTAACAATATCCTTACACTAGATTTCAAGCTATACAGTATTTCCCAAAGTTAAAAGAAAATGAATCCTATTGAGAGGTAGTAAGAGAGACCCCACACTTGCTTTCTAAGAGCAGTGGGCTCATCCACAGTTTCTGTACAAGGGGCCTACCTCTGAGGACCATGAGGTACCTCTCCTAGGCAGAATCAATGACAGCTAATCCTTAGGGTTGCCAATACTCTATGGTTTGGCCTGGCTTAAGAATTTGAGTCAGTGAATCAGATTCCCATAGAGTACGGAAATAAAAACGCAGAAAGAACTGTGTACCTGGCAGTTAGGAACTGATGCAGTCAGAAGCCAGGGGACCCAAAGTGGGATCTGGGCAAAGCTGAAAATTCAAGTGAACCAAAGCTATGAGTAAGCATAAGGAGGCTTATCTGTTTATGGAGAAGAAACGAATGCTCGTTGATTAGCAGACCAACTGGTGTATGAGAAAGGTGGATAGAGAGAACAGTCCCTAGAGCTTAGTTTTTTAGTTTTACAACTCTAGACCATATATCCTTACAATAAAGTTCCTATTTCTTGAGGTAATTTGAAGTATATTCCATGCAACCAAGGAATTTAACCGGAAAATAGGCCAACATGGTGATCCAGGTTTCTAATTTCTGCTAATCAGGTGTAATCCAGGACCATGGAGTATTTTGGAATGAACAAACTCCTTTGCATTTAGGCAATCCTCTATAACTAATGTTTCATGCACCCCAAACTGGAACTGATGTCAGGAGGTGGGTGAAGATTTTGCTTCCTGGCATGTACCTATAGTGCAACTACTGTGTATCAGTAATTAAAACAAAACCACATGGTTTCACTGATGGTTCAAGACAGGGGTGAGTTTGGCAAGCTCTTTTGGAAACACCAGGTTTTTTTTTTTTTTTTTTTTTTTTGGTTAACACCTACCTAAACAGAAGACTACACTCCATTTCTACTCTGGGTAACCAGGGTCAGGGCTAAGATTCATTTGGAAAGATCCATCTGAATTCCCTATAATGCACAGACAGAAAAATTTCATCTTTAGATTTTCACTTCAAAGCTGATAATCATAAAACTCTTTGTTTAAAATAAACAACAAACCAGAAGAAGAGAAAAATATCATAAAGTCTACATACTTAAAATAACTTTCAGTAATGGTATCCACACATGGTCCAATTTTGAACAATGTTGCTTTTTAGTCACTCTCCTAGAGTAACTATTTGCAAACCCTACCCCTTAGATGACTCCTTCTCACTGCCATTACCCTAGGTTAAACCATCAAAAACTCCTTCAGTATTACTGTCTTCCAATTCTTCCTTCATGCTAAAGTCAGAGTGATTATTATTTGGAAAAGTGAATATGGTTAAAATACTTTAACAGCTTTTCCTTCTTAATGCCTGATAGGAAAATGTAAACTCTTCGATATGCTTATAATCTCCCTTATAGTTTGGCACTACCTTCTCTAGTCTAATTCTTGCCAGCATCCTACCCCTTCCACCCTCCTAATATACAGAACCTTTCAAACTCCTGAACGTACCATTTTCTCTCTCATCCCTAGGCCTCCATATCTGGTCACCCAAGAATAGGCAGTGAAACTGGACAGATCTGAATTCTACTGCTCAATTCTATTAATTTTTAGCTCTGTGATATTGAGCAAATTACTTCATGTTGCTGAGCCTCTATTTCTTCATCTACCAATTGGGATAATCCTATTTAAGGGGTTGTGGTGATAACGTTGTGCATGCAGATGCTCAGCAAATGATAGGTACTTAAAATTACTTCAGATGGGGACATCAATCTACCAACAATTAATATTAAAAAAAAAAAAAAAAAAACAGCAGCCCTGGGTGCCTGGGTGGCTCAGTCTGTTGAGTGGCTGGCTCTCGGTTTCAGCTCAGGTCATGATCTCAGGGTCCTGGGATCAAGCCCTGCATCAGGCTCCAGACTCAGTGGAAAGGCTGCTTCAGGATTCTTTCTCTTTCTCTCTGCTCCTCCCCTTACTTGCTTGCTCTCTTTCTAAAATAAATAAATAAATCTTTAAGATGACAGATAGATAGATAGATAGATAGATAGATAGATAGATAGATCAGACAGTTTTGGTTGACTATTTGTACAATTTTGGTTGCTTACACTGTAATATAACTCAAATGGTCCTTGTATTCCTAGGATAAATTATTATTATTTTTAAAAGATTTATTTATTTATTTTAGAGAGACAGCAAGTGAGAATGAGTGCAGGGAGGGGTCAAGGGAGAGGAGAGAGAGAATCTCAAGCAGATTCCCGGCTGAGCACAGAGCCCCACTTGGGGCTCAATCTCATGACCCTGAGATCATGATCTGATCTGAGCCAAAATCAAGAGTTGGATGCTTACCAACTGAGCCACCTAAGCACCTCCAGCACAAACTATTATGATAAAAAAGGATATAATTAACATGTTTATGATAAAAAAGGATATAATTAACATGTTAATCAGGCTATTTCTGTGCATTATACAGTAAGAGGTGCATTTAAAATTAAAGAATGCTCAGAAGTGGCTGGCCGTGGAGGTGGTGAGAAGTGGTAAAATATTGCAATGTATTTTGAGGTAGAGACAACTTGATTTGCTAAGAGACTATATATATGAAGTAGGAGGGAGAGAGAGAGAAGTCAAGGATAACTGCAAGGTTTGGCTTGAACAATTGGATTGATGGAGTTCTAAGACCTTTGATACGAAAGGTAAGTGGGTAGAAGAGTGTTTCTGGATTGGGGCAAGAGGAAAGGAAAATAGGAGTTTATCAATGGACAAGGTAAATTTGATTTATCTATTAGACACCCACATAAAAACGACAAGTAGGCAGCTGAATATAAGTGTTCAACACAGAGATTCAGGCTAGAAATATACACTGTGGAATTTCAGGATATAGAAGATGTTTAAAGCCATATGACTGAGTGAGATTACCAAGGGAGTAACTGTGAAGAGGTCCAAGAACTAAGCCTTGAGGTACTCCAGTCTTGCGTGGTTGAGGGGAAAGGAGGATTTGGCAAAGAGGACTGAAAAGGAAAGCTGAAGGAGGAAAGTGTATTGTAGCTATAAGGGAAAACATTAACAGGAGATCCTTGTTTACACATCCAAAAATGGCTGGGTGGATATTAAAAAGAAGTCATGCAATGTGAAATTAGATGACTCACAGAGTCCCTTATAATCCTATGGCAAAAGGTTTTAGAATTTGAAAAATGATGTGGCATTAAGAACACTGAGCTGGGAATGAAGAGTGGTCTGTGCTAGTTCTAACTGTATGATCTGTGACAATTTGGGGGCCTTATTCGTACTAAAAAATTGGAATGAAATATTTTATTGTAAATGCTAACTCTAAATATTTAGGGGTAATTTACTCAGGATTTACCTTCTGACTATGTTGCAGGGAATGAATGAGGAAATAACAGAATGCTAATGCTCTTTTGGGTGCTAGGCATTTGCTAGTCTTTAGTACTATTTAAATCTTCCAAAGATCCTATGAAGTAGGTCTTAATGGTCCCAATTTTTGGAAGAGGAAACTTGAGATCTGAAAATTTTAGTGCCTTTATATCCAAGCTTGTCTGGTCTATTTTAACTTTGACATCTTTATGCCACAGTTCTGTGTAATAATTTCAAATTACTATTGCTAAATTTATATATATATATATATATATATATATATATACACACATATATGTAAATATTTTATCAAACACCACAAAAAATCCAATAAGCACATTTATAAATCTAGTAAGTCTTTCTGATAACTGTCATAAATAATAATAAATAAGACATAAGTTTGATAAAATTGGAAATATTTAAAAGAATCAGATGAATTAATATGGATCCGATGTCAAATTATTACAGGAATTTGATTTCTCAACTTATTGGTTATTTAAAATGAATTAAAAATCAACTGAAAGTAAACATTATTTTTAAAACTTTTTTAAAAATTTTTATTTATTTATGATAGTCACAGAGAGAGGGAGAGAGAGAGAGAGGCAGAAACACAGGCAGAGGGAGAAGCAGGCTCCATGCACCAGGAGCCTGACGTGGGATTCGATCCCGGGTCTCCAGGATCGTGCAGGCGCCAAACCGCTGCGCCACCCAGGGATCCCTATTTTTATATGCAAGTTAAAACACATGCAAACAAAATAAAGTCTGTAAGGTGAACTTAAAGACTAAAGTAGGAAGTTTTCGACCTTTAAAACTAATTAATTTAAAATGAATGAATTCATTCAATATTGATTACAACACAATTTTTAGTCTTCCCGTGCACAAAAGATTTCCCAGATACTAAAATTACTATACTCCTGAGATTATTTATTTTATTACATGAACCTTTTTTTTGTGCTGCTGTTAGCAGAATTTATTTTTTTATAATTAATTTTTTAAATTTAAATTCAATTTGCCAACATATAGTGTAACACCCAGTGTTCATCCCATCAAGTGCCCTCCTTTGTGCCCGTCACCACTCACCTCCCTTTCCGCAACCCTTTGTTTCCCACAATTAGGAGTCTTTCATGGTTTGTCTCCCTCTCTAATTTTTCCCACTCAGTTCTCCTCCTTTCCTCTATAATCCCTTTCACTATTTCTTATATTCCATGTATTAGTGAAATCATATGAACCTTTTTGATGAGGAAATTGTAGTTGCCAAGGGGATTTTTCCAAGAGAAAAAGGAAACTGGCGGCCATGAGTTTTTAACCCATTTTTTCAAGATTGTACCCTGGCTATCTCTTGTAAGATATGATCACACATTCAAAATATAGCTTTAACCCCATGTTAGGCCCAGAAGTATTCTTGATACAAGAAAACAACTGAGAAAAGTTTTTAAATGCACATTACACGGAAAAATAAGCTGAGAGAGTATTGAGTAAAAAAATGGAGTATTTAAGCAATAAAAACCAAGTGGTTGTACTTCCAGTTCAAAGTTTTGTTTTTTTTTTTTTACTTCTAATGCTCAAACTCCAGAACACATTGTTTTGGTGTCACTAACATTTTAGATTAACCACAGGGCCGTAGTGAGTTGGTCTTAAAGCAACAAAGATTAAAGGCCCAATATCTATCATTGCAATAATAGTGATTTCTAAGTCTAAATTTGCACTTATATATTATAAACTAAATTTCAAAAAACCCAGTTTTCAGCTAAATGTCTAGATTCACATGGACACAGAATAGTTCCAAATAATATATATATTTTATTTAGCTCAGTATGAATGGTAATGCTGTTTAGTCTCATTATGAAATAACTCTAAGAGAAATGTTATTTTGAATGCTATTGAATGCTATTCAAATAACATTTGAATGTTATTTTTGCCCATTTGCTTTCTTAACAGTAATGTTTTTATTGCAATAATATCTATTCTTATATACTTACTGTTAAAAGTCAATACAAGCCCCAATTTACTGAGATAAATGATGTTCTGAATAATAATATTTTATTCATTACTGAAAAATTAGCAACATTCCATTTAAAAATGAAAAATGTATATCAATAAAAGGATTCTTTTTTTCAGAGACAGCACACATGTGAGGGCAGAGGGGCAGAGGGAGAAGGAGAGAATCTGAAGCAGGTTCCAATCCCGGCACGCAGAGGCCGAAGCAAGGCTGGATCTCACAACCCTGAGATCATGACCTGACCCGAAGCCAAGAGTCAGACGCTTAACTGACTGGGCCACCCAGGTGCCTCTCAATAAAAGGATTTTTATGTTTTATTTTTAGATACTCAAAAAACAGAAGTTGCAAGTAAAGCCAACAAGTGAGATGGGACAGGTGTGAGCCAGGAGGAGGGGTCTGAGCTGTGGCACCCTCCAAGCTGAGCATACTCAGTCTACAGGCAGTAGGTGAGATTCAGTTCCATCATCATTAGAGAAATTTTTTATATAGTATTTACACTTAGGGGAAAAATCTCGCATGTGTATATCTGAAGCATTATAAAGTTTCAGGTAAATGAATGGAAAAACAGTTTTAGTTAAGAATCTATTTTGCATGGGAAGAAAGCCACGAAACCTTTGGCAGAGTTTGTAAACTGGCAGCCTTTAGGCCAAAGTTTGCTATAGATCTGTTTTTCACTTGGCTTGTGCTGTGCTTTTGGTTGTTTTGTTGTTTTCAACTCCACTTAGCTGGCAACATTCTTTAGTTCAAATGTTCCACATTCTTATTTTGTAATCCAAAATATTTCCTTTAAGATGAATATTCATTCAGGATTGTATATAAAGAACGTGAAATGTCCCAACAATTGTTATACATGAATATTCATATTTGTTGCCTTCATCCTAGATAATATAATTAAAATATACATCCTTCCAGCTCTTTCACCTATAACTGTAGTCCCGTTACTTTACTTAAGACTTGCACATTTTGAATTGGTTTTTGTTTCCTTCTCTGAAAGAGTAATTGTAATTGGACAATGCATTTATAGCTTTACTGGACAAATTAAAGCTCGCAATCTACTGATGAAGAAGAAATAAAGATTTTTAAGTATATTCAAACCCTTTTGATAACCAGGTTATCAAAAATTAATAGCAATGATAATTATCCCTGTGTCGATAAGGGAGTAATAACATGTATGGATGTATGTACTACTTTATATACTGGTATAAACTTCCTGGAGCACAGTTTTATTTTATTTTAAGATTTTATTTATTTATTCATGAGACACAGAGAGAGAGAGAGAGAGAGAGAGAGAGAGAGAGGCAGAGACACAGGCAGAGGGAGAAGCAGGCTCCATGCAGGAAGCCCGATGTGGGACTCGATCCTGGGTCTCCAGGATCAGGCCCTAGGCTGAAGGCAGCGCTAAACTGCTGAGCCACCTGGGTTGCCCTGGAGCACAGTTTTAAAAGCAATACATTCAAAAGCCTTTTACAAAACAAAACAGGAATTCTTCCTTCCAGCAACTGTACATCTAGGAAATTGTCCTGAGAAATAAGTGAACAGAGTATAAAAGGGTATTTACAAAATTATTCATTGTTTAAAATAGAGACAAATTCAAACGTTCACCTAGAGGTGACTGGTTATTATATTGTATTTACACAATGAAATGTTATATGGCTGCCAAAAAGAATGATGTAGATAAATACCAATACAGAAATATAGCTCTGTGTGTGTGTGTATATGTATGTATGTATGCATATATATATGTCTACATATATATTATACTGCTGTGTGAAAAAAATAAGTTACAAAATAATCTGTATACTATCATCTATAAAAATACATCTACCTATATGTGGTTACATACATTTAAAAGGTATGGTATTATAAATGTCAACAATTTTTATCTCTGGGCTGTTGGATAAGGAATGTTTTAGTTTTATTTTTTAAATGGGCTTCATGCCCAGTGCAGAGCCTACTGTGATGCTTGAACTCACGACCCCAAGTCAAGAACTGAGCTGAGATCATGAGTCAGACACTTAACTGACTGAGCCACCCAGCCCCAAATTTTTAGAATCTATCTTAAATTGCCTACATTTTAACATTTAGCAAGTATGACATGTATATGCAGTAAAAACAATAAATATATTACTTTTGAAAGCAAAACAAACTTTTGATTTGTTATAGGGAAAAAATCAACAGTGTTAATTAAATGTTGTTAGTCTGTGGGCTCACAATATACCCTTAAATTTATACTGTCTTTGATTACACTGGAAAACAGTAAACATTTATATGCAAAAGACAATATTTTTAAAAGAGAATCATCATTTCATCCGTGGTGAAGAGGTGTCATTAACTGTTAACCTGAAAAGATAAATAATATCAGCAAAATTTTTATATAGTGAAAAAAAATTTTTTTATATAGTGAAAAACTGAATTTTTTAAACTAAGTTTTGCATGCTCATAAAACTTCAAATAATTAAAAAAAAAACTTGATTTGATGTCTTTTAATTTCCATTCCCAGCTCCTATAAAGGAATGATGGGAAGCTGTGAGAATTCATGGACTCCCTTCCCAAATCTATCTTATAGGTCCGGATGCTAAGTACTACAGTAGATATGACTACGTGCTGAGAAACCAGCTGGGTTGGTGAGGCTCATCTATAGGGTCTGCCAATGCTTGCTGTATAAATACTCACACCATGGGAGATTTCAGGCTGCCAAGGTGAGGTCACTGAATGTAGAGCTGGGAATAATGAGCACATGTGGCTCCTACAGGCCAGAGGAGTGGCTGCAGGGCACCACTACTTCCACACTGAAGGATTCCAATCTGTTGCCACATGGTAAGCAGATAAATCATGTAATAAGCCTTGTAGAATGAATTAAAAGAAAGAAAGAAAGAAAGAAAGAAAGAAAGAAAGAAAGAACCAGAGAAAAATGTAACCAAGAACGAAACCTTGTGAGAGAAGTCACTTCTTTCCTGCCCACGAACACAGTCTGAAAGGCTAGCCTAAAAGTTTTCTCTGAAATTATAATCACTTGTATCTCTTCAGATGCCTTCTTCTGCATGTTCATTTAATAGATTTTCAGTACAAAGATTCACTATGTTTGTAAATGTTGAGTCACAAGGGTACATGCAAGTGTTCTCAGTTCTTCGGAATGAAAATAAATAAATACAAATACGTTTGTGGCAAGGTGTCTTCAGCAGATCACCTCAAAGTCACTTGATTGGGAAAATCTTCCCCAAACTTGCTGATCACATTCTCCAACAAGAGTATATTCATGATTGTTTACATTTACATTTATTTGTGTGCGTATTTGATTTCTTGTCTCCCCATTACACTAAGTCTCCAAAGGGCAGGGTGGTATTCTTTTCGCTCTCTCTGCTGCTTCACCAGAAAGAGTACTCTCCACACTAGTAATTCAAATATATTTTTAAAAATAAATGAATAACTTGTTTGCTGCAGAAAGATGTTTACTTGCATATACTCATCTGTATGAGCGCATACGCACACAACCCTTTGGAAAATGTGAACGTTAAAATTCAGTGAAGGAATTTGGAATTTAAAAGAATTAACAGTCCCCTCCCCCGCCCCGCCCCACATACTGGCAGCTTCTCAGATGTACGAGAAGTTGAGGAACTGGAACTTGGCATGGAATGCATGGGTCCACTATGAGATTATGGACTGCAAGAATTATATTTACCATATCCCACTTTTTTTTTTTTTTTAGAAAGACCCATGTGTGTTCAAAAGCAACTACACACACAAAAAGGGTGGAGTGGTTATTAGCACTAGAAGCTCTTGTGTTTGAGGCCACTGTGGTCCAAACATAAACAAAGATGTAACTGACTACATATAATCTAGCCTGATTGCTATTTACCAGGCTGACTTTATTCCTGGCTCCTAATTCTTAGCAACTCAGGGACTAAAAATATAGCTTTGAAAAATGCCAACATTAAGACGGCATTTACAATTAAAAAATCAAAGGAAAACTCAAAATAATATTTTTAAGGATTAAGAATTACATCATCATGATAGTTTTTTAAATCGGGAAAGTATATTATTAGAAAGTAACAAAAATGATTCACATTAGATACTCCACTAAACATTTAGCCGGTATTTTCCACGCACTGCTCCAATGAAAAAGGGTAAGCGGTAAAAATGTGCTTCTGAGAGTTTTAAACCATATTGTACAGAAGTCACATCAAATTAATACTGAGGACCATTTAGAGCTTTTATTCTGAAAAGCTTTTGAAAGGGGATTAAACTATGAAAACTCTCATGATACTAAAGTACCTATTAATGGGTTGAGAAGGTAAGAAAGGAACAATGAAAGTGTTATTTTTAGATAAATCTTTACTTTGTGTGGAGCAGCACAAAGCTCTGCTGAAGGGCACAGCAACAGTTCTGTAGCAATAGCCCATGCGTGGAAGCGCTGATTAGGGGAATTTTGTTGTCTTTTCTTCACAGTGACATCACATATAGTTAGAGGACATTAGCAAACATAACTACAGCTCGATGACATCAGGCCAACTAAACCGAAAGTTTTCCTGAGTACTGCAGTTCTGAAGGGACTATCACGAGGTCCTTCTTTTCTTGAGTAGCAAAAAACGCATTTTTGCGGGCCTCTAACAAACTACTCCCTGAAAAAATGAGTTTCCACTCCCTTTGACAATATCTTACAGAATGAACAATTATGTTTTCAAAAAAAAAAAAAAAAAAAGAAGCAGCAGCAGCAGGAAACAGCACGAGGAGTGAGAACACGAACCTAGACAGTTGTCATCTTATCAAAAATAATGAATGCTCAAGAGGGTTCAACCTCATGTCTTCCCAGTCATTGGTCCAATCACAATAAGGCTGCCCGAACAGAAAAGAGTAGGCAAAAAACACTTCTTCATCAGCCCCAGCCAGCACCCGTAACCTCCAAACAACTATATACCAGCTGATTTGACAAGGCAACAACCCCAAAGACAACTGGAAATGTTGTTGCTAGCCTGCTGAGCCTCCATCAGTGAAGGGGCACACCACATGGTGGATGACAGCTTTGTGTCTGTCCCATCTCTGCAGCCTTTCCCCCTCTTCCCTGACACACAGTCATGCACTCCCATAACAGTCTTATGGCTAATGATGCAAACATGAAGTATAAAGTCTCCTTAATTTGACCCTTGTTAAACTCCTAATTGGATTGAAGCAGGCTCTGAGTGGAAAGCAACCCTGGATTATTCAGGAGAGCCCTTACAAAATGAAGCCCAAATTACAAAAGGCTGCTCTGGCTGCAGGACATCACAAAGAATAGGCAATGAATTGCAGCTGTCACTTAAGTTAAAAATCTAATCAATTGCCTTTTTTAAACAGGTAACTTTTAGAACAGTTTCTTCATTGTGATACTCTTCAGAGTACGCTTGACCCAAATTTAATAAGCTGCTATTAAAGCAGAAGAGCAGCTGTAGAGCAAACACTGTAGAATGATACTGTGCATTCAGAGTCTTAATGATTTTAAAATGACTACAACCATTGCTTCATTCACGAGGAACAAAGCTCAGGCTCTCTGCTCAACAATGTCTTAACACAAACTGTCTGAGCAGACAGCGTTCATTTGTCCTTCATGAACTCCAGAGGTCAGCCGCATTCTGAGGATATCTCAACAGTTTAATTGTGTTTTTTTCGGTAGGAAGTCTGAGGAGAGAAACTTAGGGTTCCTTGTATATGAAAACTAGCTTTTCTGCAAGGAAATATACAGCTTAAGTACAGAGATGGGAGGGTGCAGGATATGCAGACAGGTGTAAAACATGAAGTAATTATAGAAGCTCAAATTAGTTCTTAGGCCTGAGGCAAAAAAGAGAACAGTGCTTTGACAAAAGGGAATAGCAAATAAGGGGAGCAAACAAAAAATGGCTTGAATGTGTAAATTAGCAAGAAAAATGAGACAGAAAAGCAGCTTTACTCTACTATTATTCCCCACATGAGAACAGAGCAGCTGAACATGATCAAGAGAGCTTGGGAGAAGAGAGGCAGGCATCAACAGGGACTCGAAGCCAAAGAGTGGCAGCTCCGCACTTTCTAGGCAGTCACTTATTATGTGCTGAAGTGCTCTTGAGAAGTGCCTCTTATACTTGACCTATCATATTACTTCTTCTGTAAACACATAATCCCTGCTTGTTAGGTGGTGTCAACACTAGCATTCATTCACTATGGTAGTCTTTTTGTGAAGAGACACTTTAGAAGTGCTGCCAAAGCCAAAGAATTGACACCATAATAAAACAATTTGAATTTCAACCAGGTAAACAGATCTTATGCTCTTCTGGAAAAAGCAATGGTAAAGAGCATTACATCCATTTTCTCTCATTTGGAGGGGAAAAAAAAGCAAAACAAAACAAAACAGCTTTGCTTATGGCAGGACTATTTTTTTTCCCCCAAAAGTGACTCTGATTAACTTATGTTACAGATCCAAGCCAGGAATAATACCTACTTTTAAACTGCCCGGTGTGATCACATACATTCCACCAAGTATGCTTTCTTTAAATACCGAAACAACATGCAAATCTCAACCACAAGGTCAGGAACCACTCATTAATGATATGAGGAAAGAATATGTCTATTTGTCTCTCGTATTAGGCATGGCTGACCGCAAGGTATCAGGGAAAAAAAAGAAATTAATGGAGCATTTGGCATGCTACATTTCCATTAGTAAAGACAGATAGCATTTAATTAAACTGTAACAGGAACTAACATTGTATGTAGCCGACAAATATATTTTTAGTATTTGTAAATACAAGGTTTCTTATGAAGATGCAGATTTGAGGCAAAAATATTTTTCAGGTGTACTTGAGTAAGTTAAATAGTCAAGGAGAAAGTACAATTTATTAAAGAGACTGGAGGTTTTTTCTTTTTTCTCTTTAACTTCTTCTCTTCTAATTATCCTGAAGCTTTTCAAAAAATACTAAGTGTAATCCCTGGGCTCCTAGTGTCTTAGGAAGAGTGTTTCATTATCTGATATTGCTACAACCACCTCTAAGATAAATAAATCGTGATGTTTTCATGTGGTACAGTAGTGACGTGTCAGGGTACCTTATTCCACCAGGCATCGACCCCAGTGGACCCTTGCTTTGGCCCCCTTACTTTGGGAACTAGATAGGAACCGACTTGCCTAGGGGATGAGGAGACTGAATAGTAATTATAATTAGCACTTATTTGCTGCACCTCATGGAATATATTTTGGTAATTCTTATTGGACACACAAAAGACAAGATGAACAATGAAAAGTTTTCAACCCAGGGAGGACTGGGTGTTACAAGTGAAATATCTATCTCCCACATTAACAAATAATTCTTAAGGTTCAGGAAAATGTCTACTAAGCATCTCCAATGCACTTCCTTCATGAAATCTAATTTACGTGACCCTTAAACAAATAGAGTTTTTGAACAAATAAGAATATGCCAAGATCCACAGCTTTATAAATCTACCACTAAATAATTTTGCTTCTAAAATAACAATCATATTCAGGAGAAAGAGTACGAATAAATAAAACAATATATTCAAGGTAAAAAAATAAGAGCCAATATTACAAAGGGAAGCTTAGTAAGTCATTTCAAGCGGATTTTATTTTATTTTTTATTTTTTTTAAAATTTTTATTTATTTATGATAGTCTCACACAGAGAGAGAGAGAGAGGCAGAGACACAGGCAGAGGGAGAAGCAGGCTCCATGCACCGGGAGCCCGATGTGGGATTCGATCCCGGGTCTCCAGGATCGCGCCCTGGGCCAAAGGCAGGCGCTAAACCGCTGAGCCACCCAGGGATCCCCTCAAGCGGATTTTAAACAGACTTCTCTAAACATCTCAGAGAAAATGAATGGAAAAGCATAAATATGTTAGTTATATAATATATAAAACTATAAATAAGTAACCTAAAGTCTCCTAGATACACTGAAGACTTCAGATGTCTCTAAGGTGAAATCTCATTGCCCTCATTCAGAGATAATGAACCAACATATTTTTCATTTCTAAGGTTCTGGGTCTATCTAAAATGACTGGCCGATATTTTGGAAACAGACGAATGGCTGAAAGACATTGTGCCCAGATTTATACAGACCTTCCTGGTATGTAAATTAGCATCTTACAGGTACCTGAGACAATTTGGGTGTTAGCTTTCTCAGCACTCTAAGGGCATCAATTAGTTCACTGGAAGAATAATATGCTAAAGGAACCCTAGGGTATAAAAGAATTTGCCTAGCTTACTCCACCAGTGTAATTTATTTTCTGGGAGAATATGATTAATGAAACACTTTTTCTTATTAAAATCTTTTTGAAAATTCTGTTCTTAGACAAAAACACTGAATGAAAAGAAATATAAAAGTTAAGAATGTCTGACGAAATAGGTTTATACTTTTCAATCCTTTTGTGTGCGTGTGTACAAAATCATGCATAGGAGGAGTACCTACTCAGTTTCCCCACAGAAGGTTCTTCAGCATTCTGACTGAGTTCTTTGAGTGACAATGTTCTCTACTTATAAGATAATGTATTGGAGGTGATCTTGGTCTTTCATATCATTAATTTTGGTACAAATCTGCATTTTTGAAAATTCTGTATTAACACAATTAGATTCTGAATTGCTATTTAAATAATTCACAATTTGTATGACTGGAACATAGATTAAGGAGAGAGTTGCTCATATGGTTTGGTTTCCTAGAAATTCAGACAATGAAGAACTGGCTTGTTGAAATTAAGAAGTTCTAAAGCATAAGGAAATTACACAGGAATTTATTAAGAATTGGTTAAATTTGGTGTGGTGTATGTGGTCTTTCTCTATTTCGAGAAAGAGGTGAAATGGGCTGACTTAGGTTTTAGGCTCTTAGATCCAACCCTGGGAGGGGTGGAAACTGCCTGCCTAACAAGCTACTGTTGCTACTAGGCTTTTCTTGGACTTTTTAAGAACAGATATTTTTTAAGGAATCATATGCATAATTCTTTAAACTTTCTGGGAATGGAATCCTTTTTAAAACACTGTTTTAAGTTATTTGCTTCACTTTCCAATGTAGGATTTTTAAGACACATTTTAAGGGACACGATATAAGAAAAGTACAAGACTGCCTATATCTCATTGGAAAGTACTATTAGAATATTCTTCTTTATTTTGTGCAGTGACTTCCATTCATTGGTCATACTTGTGTCTTTTGGAGGACCACATATAAATATACTCCTTATTATAGATGACAGGCTTTTTAGAGGAAACTATTATGTGCTACCCCATTCCTATCTTTAGAATCCAAATTAATCTCTTTAGTGAGCCAACCCAGCCTTAATTCATTCAAGTAACATGACGTGGTTTCCATATCATTCATATATCTTGGTGTCAAAGTATTCACTAACTTAGTTTTGTGCCATCTGTAGATTGATTTTTAATTTAATTTCATTGGGTCAGAGAAAATTCTGCGTATTATTTAAATGCTTTTAAATTTATGGAGATTTTTTTTTTTTAATGACCTAACATAGGGGTTTAGCTTAGAGAATGCTGTAAGTGCACTAGAGAAAAAATTCTGTTGTTGGGTGGAGTGTTCTATAGATGTCCAATGGTTAGTTTATAGTGTTGTTCAAGTCTTCCATGTACTTGTTAATCTACTGTCTGCTTAGTTTGTCGAACATTGAAAGAGAATGGAAGTCACCAACTATTACTGAATGGCTATTTCTCCCTTCATTTCAGTCAGTTCTTATTTTATGTATTCTGGGTTTTGTGTTCGGTATATACACATTTATAATTGTTTTATCTTCCCAAAGCATTAATCATTCCCAATGAATCATTCCCAATGAATCAGTCCCAATTAACCCTTTGACCTACGATTGTTTTTTTAGATCAAAAGCCTGTATTTTTTCTGATATTAGTACGCTATGGCACTTTCATGATTGCTGTTTTGCATAGCATATCTTTTTCTTCATCTTTTATTTTCAACCAATCTGTATCTTAAAATCTAGACTGAATCAATGGTCAGCCCTGGTAGCTCAGCAGTTTAGCGCTGCCTTCGGCCCAGGGCCTGATCCTGGAGACCCGGGTCCCACGTCAGATTCCCTGCATGGAGCCTGCTTCTCCCTCTGCCTGTGTCTCTGCCTCTCTCTCTCTCTGTGTCTCTCATGAATAAATAAATAAAATCGTTTAAAAAAAATACTGTATCAAAGTGTAATTGATAGCATGTAATTGCAGGTAGAGAGAACACAGTTAGATATTGTTGCTTTTTTAATAATTAAAAAAAATTTTTTTTAAGAAAAGCAACCTGACAGTCTTCTTTCTGATTGGCTATCTAATCCATTCACATTTGTTGTTATTATTAGTGTGGTTGGATTTATGTCTGCCATTTTGGTTTTTGTTTTCTGTATGTCTAATTTTTAAAAATTTTTATTTTTTAATAAAAATAAGGGAGAAGCAGACTCCATGCAGGGAGCCAGATGCAGGACTCAATCTCGGGACTCCAGGATCCCACCCAGAGTGGAAGGCAGACACTCAACTGCTTAGCCACCCAGGCGTCCCTGTCTCACGTCTTTTCCTTCATCTGTTCCTTTGCCTTCTTTTGCATTAAATAGTATTTTCTAGTACAACACTGTAATTTCTTTAATTTTTTAAAGTGTATATATTTAGGTTATTTTCTTAGAGTTCACTGTAGGGTTTACAATATCTATCTCATCAGAATACAAATTTATTAAAAAAAAATAGATCTTATTTGCTTATCAAAAGGATTTGAGGCAATCTTGAATTTTGCCCCTAAGTCTTTATCTTATCTTTCTTAACAATGTTAAGAAATGTGTCAAGTACAAAATTTCCTAGTATTTTGCCTGTAATCTGGTCTTTTGACACATTCCATTCTCTGTAATTCCTCAATGATGATTGGTTCTTCATTCATGCCTACAAATTCTTTTAGTGCCCTGAAATAATGAATTCATTTAAAGTGATTACTTACTTTCTTACTATTTTTTAACTTTCATTATTTCTTGTTCTTAATCATATTCATTATATCTTCCCCAAAGCTATGTAAAAACAAATATGTAGAAGTTGTCTTTTCATTTAATTTTATTTTTTTTAAAGATTTAAAAAAATTATTCATTTGAGAGAGAAAGAGCATGAGAAATCACAAGCTGGGGAAGGATTAGAGGGAGAAGGGGAAGCAGACTCCCTGCTGAGCAAGGAGCCTTTCAAGGGGCTGGATCCCAGGACTCCAGGATCATGACCTGAGCTGAAGATAGACACTTAACCCACTGAGCCACCCAGGCATTACTAGACTTGCCTTTTAAAAAATATTTAATAAATAGGGGTGCCTGGGTAGCTCAGTGGGTTAAGTGTCTGACTTTTAGTTTCAGTTCAGGTCATAATCTCAGGGTCCTGAGACCAAGTCCTGCTTCAGATCCTCGCTTGGTGCAGAGTCTGCATGTCCTTCTCGCTTTTTGCTCCTCCTCCTGCTCTCTCTCATAAATAAAGATAAATTAAAAAAAAATCTAGTAACTAAAGGTTTAATTAAAAAATGATACATTATGGGACACCTGGGTGGCTCAGTGGTTAACTGTCTGCCTTCGGCTCAGGGCATGATCCTGGAGTTCCAGGATCAAGTCCCACATCAGGCTCCCTACATGAAGCCTGCTTCCCTCTCTGCCTGTGTCTCTGCCTCTCTCTGTGTGTCTCTCTCTTTCTCTCTCTCTCTCTCTGTGTCTCTCATGAATAAATAAAATCTTAAAAAAAAGTTACATTATGAAGACATCATTAAAAGTATAAAACAATTTGTTTGTAAGAGATTCATTATAAGTGTCCTTGGAGAACAAACTCAAATATATTTAAATATAACTCAAATAATAAAAATATGATTTACAGCTAACTTTCCAGTGATATATATGCTACATATAATGAAGTATATTTTCAAGAGTAAAACTGCTGACATTTTGTGCTGACCTCTAAGTTAAATAAAATACTGAGAGCTGAATGACTTAGAAGTGGATGTGTAGAACAGGCTTTGAGAGATCATGTATCCCAAGGCTCTCATCATATACAGCAAGAAACTGGACAGAGGTTACCTGGACCCCTTAATAAAGGTCATACAGTTTGTTTGAAAAAGAACAAGTACTAGAACCCAAGTATTCTGATTTCGAGTCAAGGGCTATTCTCACTCTACGTCAAAATCAAAGGAAGTTAGTTGATAACCAAAGACAGATAATGCTTGACTCCTATCAAATCCTGAGACTCCAGAAGTACTGCAAACAGATATGCCAAGTTTATTAAGACTTGGGTTGATTCCTGGGGCACCTGAGTAGCTCAGTAGGTTGAGCATTCGACTCTTAACTTTGACTGAGGTCATGATCTCTGGGTCATGGGATCAAGCCCTGTGGTGGGCTCTGTGCTCAGTGAGGAGTGAGCTTAAATTTCTCTCTCTCCCTCTTCCTCTGTTTCTCCCCCTGCTCATGTGTGCTCACACACACACACTCTCTCTCTGTCTCTAGAATAAATAAATAAATCTTAAAAAAAAAACAGACTTGAGTTGACCCCTAAAAAGAGTTTCATATAGAGTTTCAGGGTCTTTTAAAGGAGTCTATGATTGTCCTAGCTACAATAAATAAAGTAAATGAAAACTCATCAGCTGTTGATGAAAATAATGTTTTATTAAACATCTCAAAAAGTACTACTCAAAGCATTAAATCAGAAGTGATTTTATGAAGTAGTTTTTTGGCTCCCAATATTCTAGCAACCCCTTTTAGGCTCATCTGTTTCCTTCTGTGCAGGTTCTGGTGACTCAGCCTGTTTTCTTCTCTATTTACTCATTCTATTCTTTGTGGTTTTTTTCTTTTCCTAAGTTTCTCTGCGCCCCCCCTCCCGCAATCTTATCATCACTGTTAGAGAATTCAATATTCATATATTCAGTAATCTACTCCAGTTTAATCTTAAAGTTCATTGACTTCTTTGAAGTCCAACAACCTATGTCTATTCATGGTCACATTCTGCCTTATGATCTACTCGGCTTCCTACTTCTAACTGGTCTCACTAACTCATCCACTTAGGCTCTTCCTTGATCTACAACTACAGTATGTTTGTTCAGGCAAACAATGAAAAGCTTATCTGAGGGGCCCCTGGGTGGCTCAGTGGTTAAGCATCTGCCTTTGGCTCAGGTCAGACCCTGGGGTCCTGGGATGACTCCAGCATTGGGGTCCCCATGGAGAGCCTGCTTCTTCCTTTGCCTATGTCTCTGACCCATGAATAAATAAATCATATCCTAAAAAAAAAAAAAAGCTTATCTAAAAATCAAATCTAATTTTGAGATGCTAAATTTTAGGTGGAGATGGAGAGAAGAACATTTTTGTATGCTAACGAGAAGTCCTGTATTGCCATATGCTACTGCCAACAAGACTTCTAGTTTCCTCAACATTCCTTTTTTTTTTGCCAGTTTATCAACCTGACTACATTTTCTTCCCTCCAATTTAGAACCAGTAGTCTGTCAGTCTAACCACGTAAGTACTTCACTTTTTTGCATCCATATCCTTCAGCCATAAACTCTCCATAAATCCTCATTCTGCAATGAATCCAAGTGATATGGCTAATATCACTCTGGATGATAAGTGATATGGATAATTTTGACTTTATCTAAACTGACACCACTGCAAATTCATGGTTCCCCTCATGGCGGGTCTTTGCTATTCCTCCTCAATCTTTTACTTGTTTTTTTTTTTTTTTAATGCTATTTTATTTTTTTAAATTTTTTAATTTATTTATGATAGAGGAGAGAGAGAGAGAGAGAGAGAGAGAGAGAGAGAGGCAGAGACACAGGCAGAGGGAGAAGCAGGTTCCATGCACCGGGAGCCTGACGTGGGATTCGATCCTGGGTCTACAGGATCATGCCCTGGGCCAAAGGCAGGCGCTAAACTGCTGCGCCACCCAGGGATCCCTTTTACTTGGTTTTGATCAGTGTATTACCTCCTATACATACTTTTAGTGATGATTTAAACATCCAAGTCCCTCAATCCTTACTGACATCCCAGTGCTTTCTACTGCCAAGAGAAAACTGTATACTCCACCAACCATTTAAACAACCATCTTTCAACTTCTTTCTATCCACAATTACCTTGCACCATGTAACTGCTTCTTCCTGGTATATTTCTAGACCTTCCCCTTCCTGGTATATTTCTAGACCTTCCCCAATCCCAAACCAACACCTTCACCCCCCATTGTTTTTTATTACATATGGAATACAGTAAATAAAATGTAATGCTAGTAACTGTGCAGAGGCTACCTTCAAGGAAAACCGAGCAATCTCTCAATTGCAGCCTCAAGAAAATGATACCAATTCTTTCTGTTGGTCCCGGAGATAGGCCTCCATTAATTAGCCCTCTCTTTTCCGACTTTAACCTTGCTTCTATTGTTCCTTTCTGCCCTAAAGAGGTGAAAATCTCTCTTAAAATTTATCCTGCCTTGTTCCATAATTGACACAATATCTCTTACATTTCCTTTGTATCTCGTTTTCTTGAAAGTGTATTTTACGCTTCACTTACTCCCATTTACTCTTCCACCCCACTGGAATCTGCATTCTGTCTCTCAGTTCAGCAAAAACTGATGTGGAGTGACAAGGAATTTCTCATCTTACTTATAAAACTGTGTGGTAGCTGAACAGCTATCCACTACCTTTTTTTAATTAAAACTCTCTTGTTTTTGGCTTTTGGGAGACTCCTGTCTCTTGGTTTTCCTCCTTACTTTTCTGACCATCATTTCTCAATCATCTGTCCTGGATCATCTTTTTCTGTTGGTGTTCCTTGGGATAATGTCCTTGAATCCTTTTCCATTCTACATTGTCTCCCGGTGAGCACTGGCTCATGCTTCTCATGCTTCTAACTACGCAAAATATTATGATGAGAAACTAGAACTTTCTCCTAAGCTTTAGAGTCATACATTTAGCTGCCTTCTTAACCTTTCCACCTGGATAACCTACAGGTTCAATGGTTGAAAGTGAATTCTTCATCTTCCCAGAAAACATGTCTTTGCTCCAATATTTCTATATCTCAATTGGTGGAGCTTCTGTATCTGTCACTCAAGGCAGAAACCTGAGAATCAGCTTAAATGTTCCCAAATACTCTTTTATGATTTCTCTATATTTTCCATGCAATTGCCGTTCACAGTGGAGGTTAGGAGCTACATATCCACCGATTTAGTTAGCATAATACCTGAGAACAAAAGGACAAAAAGAGGAAAAAAAATATGCTTGACAGATGGTCTGCCGATAGGACCAATCTATTCATCTTTCAGGTTTTTCATTCAGAAAGTCTTCCTGGAATGTGTTTACATACCCTTCCCTTACAATCCCTAGACATTTCTTCTTTCCTAATCACTTAAACTTGGTTCCCTGAATTCTAGTTGTGGGCTCAGCTGTTTTTTAAATCTCCTACTCGCCTAAAAACTCAGTGAAGGCAGTGATGGCACCATCAGGATGTAGTGAAGAGCATACTCAGTAAGTATCTGATAACTAAATGACTTAAACAATTCTTTATCTGTGTCCCCTGCAAGGAATTATAAAGGAATGTTTTTGCATATTCTTGAGCTAACATTTAGATAGCGTTACAGCTATGTTTTTTTTCATTGCACTCTCTACAGACACAAATAAAAACAGGGCAAGCCTGTGCAGTTGTTGCTCATGCCAAGATATCCATTTGCCCTGAGTGGCCAGATGGTAATTTTATAACTTTCAAATACTGCTTATATATATATTTAATACTGGAGGCTTCATATAACTCAAGTATTCTAGAGTGCTAAAAATATTTACTTAAAATCTCTCTAAATTCTCCTGAATGAAGACACTTATTTGAAGTGTGTTGAGCAATAAGTGTCCTTAGGGAAGAATATCTATCAATAAAAGAAGGTTTGGGACTGCTATGAGTGGCAATATAAGGCAAGAAAGAGCCCCAGGAACTGCTCCCTTATATAGTCTTTTTTTTTTTTTTTTTAAAGATTTTATTTATTTTTTCATGAGAGACACAGGCAGAGGGAGAAGCAGGTTCCATGCAGGGAGCCCGATGTGGGACTCGACCCCAGTTCTCCAGGATCACATTCTGGGGTGAAGGCGGCACTAAACTGCTGAGTTCCTGGGGCTGCCCGCCCTTATACAGTCTTATAGCACCAGGAGAACAGTGGCATTTTGAGATGATTGTGTGGAATTTCAACCTACTTACCAAATTTTGGTTTTCAATAATTATCAGGAAAGCAAACAGAAGCCAGCCAGCTTGTCCAATGGACTCAATATGTTATGCTATATTACCATAGTAATCTTGGATGAAATATAATGTATGAAAATTAGCTTGTCCATTTTACCTGTGATTGATCTACAGATGCAATGGGTACTATGCTCACTGTCATCAGTTTTTCTTATAATCACCAAACCTGTCCTAATCTTCCTTCTATATTTTTTGATACTTTAAGATTTTTTTGTACTCTTTTTAAAAGATTTTATTTATTTATTCATGAGAGACACAGAGAGAGAAAGAGAGGCAGAGACACAGCCAGAGGGAGAAGCAGGCTCCATGCAGGGAGCCTGACATGGGACTCGATCCCAGGTCTCCAGGATCACACCCTGGGGTGAAGGTGGCACTAAACCGCTGAGCCACCCAGGGTGCCTGATACCTTAATATTAAGGTAAGTTTTATCCATTCACCATTTATGTGTGGACCATCTATTATGCATGCACTCCTATGCTGGACATTTTGGGGCAAGAATACAAAAGGTAAATTTTTGTATATCATCCAGGAATTTTAAATCCATTTTGGAGACAAAAGGCATTTACAGATTTAAATATTTTTTATTTTATTTATATTTATTTATTTATTTATTTATTTATTTAAAAGATTCTTTTTAAGATTATTTATTTATTTATTTATTCATGAGAGACAAAGGGAGAGAGACAGGCAGAGACACAGGCAGAGGGAGAAGCAGGCTCCATTCAGGGAGCCCGATGTGGGACCCGATCCTGGGACTCCAGGATCAAGCCCAGGGCCAAAGGCAGGCGCTAAACCGCTGAGTCCCCCAGGGATCCCCTTTAAATAATTTTTTAATAGCACTCATCTACACTTTACCAATAGTAGAAAAGTCACGTGATATAAGATTACTGAGAAGGAAAGATCATTTTTATTTGGGAAAACCATAGAAAGGATACATTTGCTCTTAAAGGAAGGAGTGCAATTCTGATAGGTGAAGAGTGAGAGGTAAAAAGGTAGAGAAAGAAATATAAGAATTATGTTTGGAAAATAATCAATCTGTAACAGAGAATTCAAGAACGGGTATCAAGAAGTTAATATTGCGATACTGCTGTGGCCAGATAGTGAAGTGCTTTGAATACCAGAGGAGGCTTTTCTCCCTCCCTTCTTCACTTCCTCCCTCCCTTCCTCCTATGAGATTTGGGAGTCAAACTAAGGTTTTTAACAGGGGAGTAGCATGATAGAAGTGTCTGAGAAAGTCAGTCCAGCAGCATTCTTTATGACGGGTTAGAGAAGGGAAAGACAGCACAGGGAGCTACAATCCAGTAACAAAGTGATAAAGACCGGAACTAGGGTGATGGTGGTGGGCATGACAGTAATAGATGTGCAAGATACTAGGAAAGAATGAGAATCCACAAGACTTGCTGATGAACAGAGCACAGGGGGAGTAGAGAAGGAACAAAGGGTGAGAAAGGAGTCAATGATGGTTAGGATGTCAAGGCTCTGCAATTACAACAATGACTCAAGTCAATGACAGAAAGTGAGAAATGAAAGATAGCACTTCTCAAGAAAAGCTTTTGACTTCTACTTGAGAAGGAGATATAACAACATGGGGAGAACGGAGGCATCAATCTGGAAAGTTTCCACCAAGAAGGAGAAAATGATGATGAAGGGTGAACAGAGGTCAGGACTGGAAGCATAGGTTTGTGACACATCTACACAGAGATGATCATTCAAGTTATATAACATAAGACAAGAAGAAGCTAAACAGTACACCCATATTTAAGGGGTTAGAGAAGAAAGAGAAAGCAGAGTCAAAAGTTAATGGTGAGAACTCAGTGAGGAAAGAGGCAAAACAGGGTAATGAAAGGACGTAGTGAGTAGAGCACAATACTTAAGTGCATGGGTACCGAAATCACAAAGAATGATTTCAGGTCCCAGCTCCAACCAGAGGGTCTTAATTAACTTTTTTAAGCTTCACTTTTCTTATCTCCAAAAAGGGGATCATAATACCTATCTCTGAGAGCATTTATCACCATTTATCTGCCATGTTACATAGTTGTGTACTTGCTTATGTATTTATTTGCTAACTTAACATCTCCCCACTGGAATGTATGCTCATTGTCCAGCCTCAAATGTTTTGGGCTCTTTAAAAAAATGAGATGCATCCTTGCTATCAGCTCTGGACCCCAGCTATCAATTCTGGGACCACAGAAAAAAAGTCCCGCTCAACTTCTTGCTGCATACATAAAATTTTTTAGCATAGGGCCTTCCACAGAATAGGTAATATTTGTTCAATAACTAATATTCCTTTTACGAAGAGAATACAATTTCAAAAGAGGAAGAGGTCAATTGATGTCAAGACATCATTGGGATTGTGAATTAAGGTTACAACTTTTCAGTAGTTTCCATAGCTTTATGACAAACACAATATGCAGCAGAATTAACTGGTGATCTCCTTTCATTCCTTCTTTCTTTCCTGTTTTTTCCCTTTTTCTACCCATTTCTCTCTCTCCCTCCCTCCCACCAACAGATACTTATACTCATTATAAGCTAGGCACTGTTAGAGATTCTAGGTATGCAGCAATGAAGAGACAAAAATCCTTGCCCACATTAAGAGCTTAGAGTTAAATCAGGGAAGAAAGACATTAATCATGATAAATAAGTAAAAACATACGTTAGATACGATAAGTGGTAGGGGAAGAAAGCAGCAGAGGGGGGACAGAGAGAGTCTGTGTGGGGATGTATTACATTTTTAGCTAGGGTAAACACCTGAAGGGCATAAGGGAAAATGTCATGCAGATACTGGAAGCAGAGAGAACTCCATTATTAAGGAACCAGTAAATGCACAAGTCCTGATGCGAGTGGGGGCCAGGGTGCTTGGTGAAGACAGAGTAATGGCAACAGTCTTAGGCAATGATGTAAGATGGTTAAGGGTTGGGGGGGAGAAACAGAATGGCAAGGTGCCGGTTGTAGAGCTAATAAGAATCTAGATTTTTTTACTCTGAGATGGGAAGCCATCAGGGAATTCTAAAAAAGTTGGCATGATCTGACCTTCATTTTTAACAGATCTCTCTGGCTGCTATGTCAAGAAAAGAATAAAAAGGATGTAGCAAGAATGGAGTAAGGAAGGAAACCAAGACACCTCTTGCATAACTAATAGCACACATAAGAGATAATGGTGACTTGGCCAGGACTGAAACTATAAAGTTGGTGAGAGGCAATCAGATTCTGGAGGATTTGCTGATGCACTGGATGTGCAGTACGAAAGCAAGAGGGGAGTTAAGAATGGCAGCCAACCTGTTGGCCCAAGCAACTGAAGAAAAGGATTGTCCTTTACTGAGGCGAAGACTGCAGGAGAAGCAGGCTGGGGTCGCAGAGCAGGCGCTAGGTTTGGATAGGTTATGTCTGATACACACCTTCCATGTGTGAAAAGACGTTGGGGAGACAGCTGGGAGGAGAGGTCTTGGCTGAAGCTACAAATTTGAGAATCATCGATATATTTATTTTATTAGGGGGTACAGGATAATCTTTCACTCATTCAGCCACCATTGAGTATCTGGTGTATGCTATCAAAACAACCAGGAGAATTAAACTTTTTCACTGGGAAGTATAGGACAGATGATACTCATTTCATTATTCATCAATAAACACTCACGATGCCAAGTAAGCTCAGGGGTCTAGGGACAGAAAAAGCTGGATTAGAATCCTAGTTCTGCAGTTCTGTATAGACGTGGGTAATACAAGTTAAGAAAACATTCTAAGCTTTTTTATATGTATTAATTTAATATATGCAACAATGATGTAGATATTATTACTCCTACATTACAGAAGAGAAAACGAACTTAGGATAAGCTTAGTGTGATGACCAAAAAAGTGAGCCCTAGAGCCTG
Source organism: Vulpes vulpes (assembly GCF_048418805.1). NCBI lineage: Eukaryota > Metazoa > Chordata > Mammalia > Carnivora > Canidae > Vulpes > Vulpes vulpes. The sequence continues at coordinate 47,549,454 of NC_132788.1, read as the reverse complement.
AATTCACTGGGGCTGGCTGGACAGTTTCAACTCTGCAAGTTCCTAAATCTGCAAACTTGGAGGAGTTACTTGATGTCCCTGTGCTCAGGTTCTCAACAATGAAATGATGGCACCAGGATCTACTGCAGATGCTGCTCAGAAGATGAAGGCACAGTCACACACAGTTCAAGGATCAAGTACAGTACCTAGCATATCATAAGAACTCACTATTAGCTAATTATATCAAGCCCATTTGTCTCTCAGAGATGTAAGAATTAGGAAAAAAAAAAAAAAAAAAAAAGCTGTTCTTCGAGCCCAGGCAATAATCATCACCTGCAACTTTTTCCTTCAACGTTCTAAGACATGTTATTTGAGTGTTTAGGTGACTTTCAGGCAGAGTTAAAGATGAGGAAGATGAGGAACTATATGCTCATCTGGAGGCATATAGTTAAGCCTAGGATTTACCAGAGGCAGCATTAAATGTCTTGTAATGAAGATCAGGAAACCTCTAACCGGTTCCTAAGTCATTACTTAGGCAGTGGAGCTGGTGATCTAACTCTTTTAGGTATTTCAGTACCTCTGATGAAGTGGTACTTGCCCTCAAAGTATTTATTATCTGGGCTCTAGCGGAGGGTGAATTTTAAATACTGGGATCACGAGATAACAGTAAGAACTCAACAAGGAATTATGCTAGAGTTTCTAGACCACAGGGGAGCGAGTATGGCACAGGCTACAAAAGCTACCTACCTGAAGGACTTCAGGATCTTATTTACTGAGCACAAGGCTTTAATTAAGTTATAGCCTTCGTGCGTTGGCAATCGTGTCTGTCCTCATTCTACTACGCCCTCAGTAAGCTACCAGATCTTAACCTGCACAACAGAAATGCCACTCATTGAAACAGTTATAACAGGAGAGGAAAGCAAGTTGATGGGATTTAAAGTGTTACAGGCCACTGAATCACTGACTACTTGGTGAGGGCATGTAGAGAAATGTCATTCTCAACATGGCTAGCACCGCGTAGCCACAGCAATGAAACGGTCTGGAAACATGAAGGCTGTTCGTAAGGATTTTTAAAAACATCTTTGGATTTCCTTTGGAAACCTAATTCAGAAATAGGAATCTTCCATTAGTGATTTTCAGTTATATTTTTCTTACAGGTTTATTTCCCAGGGATACATATATACATATATATATTTTTAAGAGGCTCTTATCACTTGATACCATCTATCCCCTTATCTATTCACAGGTGCCATTAACTTTTTGAGATACACACAAAAACAAAAGATGGTGAAGAACTGGCATTCCCCTCAACTCTGGGGACTAACAAACACTACAAACTTTTACTTTGAAATATTTTTCTCAGCATTTCAAATACCTAAGTTATGTTGAATGCCCATCAAACAAACATAAAAATAGGGTGGCGGTATCAACACAGTGCCAGCAAAAAAAAGTGGTGTATATTATGATTTGGATAATTCTCAGGACTCAGACAAGAGCATACGAATAAATCATTTAGAGAATTAGCTATGTTCCAGGCTTCATTAGTTCTAATTATCCCCCAAATATGCTCAGCAGAATGCACTTGGGTCAGCTGGGACTGACACACAATAGGGTAGGCAACTTATAAACTCCTCAAAGCACAGAAAGAGTTCATAAAACAACCGCTTGTGCATTTAGATTCATGTGATAACACCTCTTATTGCATAAGCCACCAGATGAAACAGATGGGGCCGCTCTACACTTGAGAATGTTTCTTTTGTAAAAATACTGGACTTCTTATTCTCCCTTCGAGACACAAACTGCAAGAAAGCCAAATCTGAGGCCAGCTCTCTGTGTTTGATTGCCTAGATGTCACAGCAAAAGTAAATAATGTATTAATAAAATATCCTCATTTAGAGAAAAAAAAACTTGGCAAATAAAAATGTGAGCTTACACTCAGAGATATTTAAGGCTTTAAAATAAATAACACATCACATAAAAAGGTGTGTTTTTTTTTTTTAACGACTCTGCGCATTTTATCAAAATACTTAATATTGGTTACCTTTTCCTATTTCATCTTCTGGTTATGGTTTTCCAGCAATGTGTTCATTACTTAGAGAAAGCTTATTTATTCTACATTCAGCAATTCACTCTGGGTTATTATATATTCTAATTTAGGCATTGCTTTTGAAGAAAATACTAGAGTAGAACAGGTCCTGATTGGTGGAACTACGTTAGCTTAATAAAATTTTTTCTCATTGACTCTATTTTATTAAATATATCACTCTAAAAAAGCATTTGCCCCTCTTCATATTGAGTTATTTAGAAACTATTGTTATCAAAAATTATCACTGGGATCAATATGAAATTAGTGGATCAATATGAAAATTATTCCAATAACATTATAAGACTATGAACATGTTTATTTATATTAAAAATATATCAGTTTTTCTGTGCATTGTTCAAACATGTAGGAAACTTGTAGAGTCCATCTGTAGACAAAAAAAATGGTTGATAAAGCAAAACGATAAATACGTCAAAATATATAAAGTACACTGTATACCAAATGGGGATTATTAGTTACGTATTTTGATAATGCTGTAAGAAACTTAAAGGATTTCAAGTGTTTGACAAAAAACTACACAAAGGCTGTGGAATACTTAGTGAACTTAATCTATCCATATATCTTAAGTGGATTAGCCTCTTTATATACCTAGCTGAGCAAAAATAGTAGATTCATTATAGTTAAATTCCATTTTGTTATGAATGTTTTGTGTACAGCCCATAACAACTTTTAAGAGAGAACTATTTATGCCTGTTAATTCTTACTCAAAACAATAACATAACTTATTATTGTAAGTCAAACCACGGAAAAAACAGCTAAAACTGGTGAGATACAACGAATTGGAAACACGTACTTAGGATTCCATAACGCATGTTTAAACAAATATGATATTTGTTGGCATATAGCTTAGCAATTACCAACAGGGTTATGGAGGTGCCCCCCAAAAATGAGTATGACAAAGGCCTCTCCACTCTATATTCACCAATCTACTCTTAGGCAACACAGTTGAAAAAAAATGATGTATGAGAATGGATCTTGAGTGGTGAGGTGACTTATAATATGCTGTTGATGTAATGGCTGAAAGTCAGAGCATACTCAATTTGGTATCTTAGATACCAAATTTAAAAAAGGACTTATTTCTGTTAAAGGAATAAGGCTATACAGAAGATACTAAAAGGTTAAAGTTTAATATTAATATTGGCTCAATATTAACAAACGCTTTCTGGAGTGCCTGGCTGGCACAGTTTGCAAGAGCATGTGACTCCTGATCTCGGGGTCGTGAGTTCGGGCCCCACATTGGGTGTAGAGATTACTTAAATAAATAAAACTTAAAAAAAAAAAAGAGAGAAGAGCTTTCTAACCATCAGAACTGTCTATAAGTGCGAGTAGCTGAGTAGATAATGAATTTCTCATCAGTAGATGTAAAAGTAGAGGCTGGATGACCATCCCTTTAGTAGTGTTCTAGGGAAGGTTCGGGCAATTAACGAAGAGGGCTGCATTATGTTCTCTTCTAAAGTTTTCTTCTTGCCCTGATAGAAAATATCGACTCATGGAGTAGAATTAGGTTCTTCCTCCCAGTTCTGATTGCATGATATATTTTAATGAAATGGTCATTGTAAATTCTAGTAAAATACAACTTAACAATAAGCATTAGTACTGATTAGTAATTGTACGTAGAGTTCTATAAATTAAAACATATAAAGATGGAGCATTCACAACATGAACAGACATATCATTGATAAAAATTCTTGAATTGTGTTATCTATACTGAATAAAAAAAAGCACCTGGCATACAAATAGCTTTCTTGGAAACAACTGTATTTTAATTCATGATAACGGAGTTCTTAACGTGTCTTAAAATGAAAGACATACAATGCTGTGGCTTCTATAACCCACTGATGTCACAGAGTAAAATCATATGTATAAGAATATATGGATATTTTATTCAAGTAATTTCTGAACTGTTTCTCTTCTTCATTTTTATGAAGGTATATCCCATTAATCTTAGGTTTTATCATGAAAGGTTTCTTTAGATGAATTTTTCCAATTTGATGTTCATTAAACAGTACCTATATTTTCTAAATAGTTTCTCCCTATGTGATAGATCAATACGTTATTACCATAAGATGAAAATTTGTAATATAAAAACTGCCTCACTATTTACTGAATTAAAAGCCTCCTAACAAAGTGCTTAATCTTTAAAACTCACCAAACAATCATATTTTTAATTTAAATGTAAGCCTGTAGTTTCTTTTCAGAATAGCACTTACTTATACCACATCAGTAATTGCTAAAAATTACCTCCAGGTACTGACAGCACAGACATGCATACATGCCTTCGCACACACGTGTACATCTACACGTCTGCAATATACAGTCTAGATGCTGCAGTGCTGAAAGCAGCTGCAGACAAACCTAGTTCTGCAATTACTTTTGTGACCCCTGCTAACACACTTAACCTTTCTAAATCTCAGTCTCTATTTGCAAGTGGGAACTAATATTTGTTGTGAAGATTAAATGTGATCAAATACTCATTAAGTTTTGGTCCTCATTCCTTACCACCTGCGAGGTCTCAACTCATTGAATTATTTTAAGTATCAAGTGAAATAACACATATAAAAGTCTTTTGTAAATCTAAAAGAATGTTGCAATTGTATCATCTCATTTAATAGACAATTTATCCCCTGGATTACATCATGGTTAATAGTGATCATTATTATTTTTTGGGGGGGGAGGGGTGGGGAGTGGCAGAGGAAGCCAGAGAGAGAGAATCTGAAGCAGGCTCCATGCTCAGTGACAAATCCAAGGCGGAGCTCAATCTCAGGATCCTGAGATAATGACCTGACCTGAAATCAAGAGTCAAGAGTCAGATGCTTACCACTTAACTGACTAAGCCACCCAGGTACCATTATTGTTTTGAATAATCCATGTAGGTGTATGTATTATAAATATAATGACAAATTTCTATAAAACAAATGAGCAACTTGAAACAAAAGCTCAAGTTGGAAAATAGGGAAAACAATCATTAGCAATGATGATTCCCTAAATCGTTTTGGAATAATCCACAGATTTTTTTTTTTTAAACCATTTATCTAGTACAGGTTGGGCCTATACACCCAGTGGGAGAACAGAGGCTTTACCACTCTTCGCTCAGGTGAAGAGAAAGAAAGAATACATTTTTCCCTCAAAATTCTACCAGCCTATTTTCTAGCTTAAGTAATTAAGTAATTCTCTCAATAATTCACACTACCTGAGTTATATGCAGAGTTTAAATACACATTCTGGTGCAGCTGTTAAGTATATTTTCCCTAGCGTTTCTCATTTAAGAATATTACAGCCTTCAAGGATAAAACAATGTCAATGATACCAAAATTGGAAAAAATTTTAAAAAGTGAGTCTGTTATTTGATATTGTTCTGATTTTTGTTTTTAAAGATACAGATATTGAAACTATCATAGCTGATAATTTCATTCTGACATGAGTTTAAAAGGTTAAGTTACTATCTGAAGAAAGGTAATCTGGTTGCCTTTCACGGCAGCCTGCAAGCTCTGCAATCTGCATAGAGAGGGGCATTTGTCATCATTAGCTGAGCTGTGACAGCTGGCACCCAGGGTGTCCCAGAATCAAGAAGTGGCAGAGAGACTCTCAGTTTAGGTTGCCATTAAGTGTAGTAGGTTTCTGGAGGATCAAGTATATTTTATGAAAAGCTTTGTGATGTAACTAACAGCAGTGAACATATTTGAATTTTTCTTAACATGGATAATACAATGATAGCACATAATTAGCAGGTTGCCTCTAGACAACAAGATGCCAGATTACAGTATGAATAAACATCTACTGCCTGCCACTTTCAGAGGGAGAATTGTTTGCAGCACCCAAAGAGCTCCAGCACACCGGGTTTTTTCAAGGTTGGATCAGGGTGATCAATGATTGAGTATACTCAAAGAAACAAACTGAAGATGGAGAGAATAGTTTTCAGTTGTATTTTAAATTTAGCTGTAAACAATGCACAGTTTCTTAGGAATGAGCTCCACCGCACACACCCATTATAGTACCCATCCTTTTGATAACATGAACATGAAAATTAAAATCATTCATCCAGATGCAATCCTCCAACTGTCTGAGGTGATTTAATTGGTTCTAAGTATTTAAAAATAATCCTCAGCCAAAGTTTAAATCAGAATCATTTGGGGGTTTTGACTACAAGTCTGAAACAGTTGTGATGAACACATCCGGAAAAGAATTTTTAAGGACTTTACAATTTTATACATGTTTATCTTGTTAGTGCAAAACCATATAGAGCAAAAGAAAGTTTAAGTTAGAAAAACAGGTTGATCGGATCTTTGGAAAAATAAGAATGCTACAACCCCTTTAAAAATCATCAATGTTTGCAAACATAATCAATAACACTAGGTTTTATATTATTATGTAAACTAGTTTTCCACAAATAAAACTAATTTTTGTGTTAATGTAAAATCTATGCAAATACATGCAGTCATTTATCAGGAAAGCTGACAAGCATTCCATATTGGAGGGGGAAATGGAACTGCCTCAAGAATAGAGGCAATTAATTATTTCTGTATTTTTTCTTCTTCTGTCTTGAGGCACAAAAGTTATCCATCCAGTTAAAACAGCAAATGAAATAAAGAGATTTTTTTTTTATTTAAACACATATGGCTTTTGCCTGCAATACTGATCACCACAAGGTCTACAGATGCCCGTGGCTAAATTGTACACTGGCAGATGTACACAGGGGAAAACTGTGCTAATGCAGCGTGGAGAGCAAAACAAATGAAGAACTGAATTTGCTAGTAAAAGAAAAAAAAAAAAAAAAGCAAAAACCCCCAAACCAAAAAAAAGAACCCTTAAAATTCTCCTCCAACCCCCAGTAAATTTTGCGATTTGGTTACCAAACACAGGTTGGGATCGCAAAAAAATTAACCATTGTCCGTTGCAGGAAAGCGGAAAGCAATTTTAAATACATGAAAGTGTTATGTATACACATGCATATGTGTATATGCATATCCAATCTTGAAGATGGGATATTACAACCTGGTGGCTCCAAGAATTCTATATTTAGTAGCTGTTTCCCTTTAACAGGTAAAATAAATGTATAGAGGCCAATTTGGTCTTTTATTTTTTGAAATACTGGTGTGTGTGTGTGTGTGTGTGTGTGTGTGTGTACAAGCACAGCTATTTTGCAAACCATAAAAAGAATATACTTTATAAAAATGGTTTAAGATTATTAAGAAAGCAATAACTTCTTTCTTAATAGGCCTGTAAGCATGCATAACATTAACATTTCTATTGTAATTGCCAAATAAAAATATAAAATAGAAAGCATTTAAATAATTTTATATTTTGAGGAAAGAAAAACAAGACTAGTTGTATTATTCCAAGTTGTAAAAAGGCAAAATACTTGAAAGAGCACCATGGTCAATGAATATGTCTGCTCTCCTACAATTGAAGCACTCTTTGTTTGGAGTATTTATAATCATCTAAATGTAAATGACAATGTATATTTATATAAAATTAGGATTAGAAGCATATGTTCCAAGAACGTGTATATGTTAATTAATATTAGCTCTAATAAACTCCTTGGCCTTGTCCCCCACCACTCAAAGGGAGGATTAATTTACTGAACACATAAAGTACAATGTAATTTAAATACTGAAAGGAGATTCATTTCTCCAGTGACATAAAACTAGTAACATAATCAATATACCTCAAATGTTGCTAATTTCTATGAGGAATCCCAGTTCCTTAATATGTATTTTGATGTGCAAATACAAACTGTATTCGTAAGTCTAATACACACATTCATGCTAGTGTAATAAACATTCCTTTGAAAAATTAATCTTTTACCAAGCATTAAGGTGACATATATTACATTTAAACAACTTTTATGTAAAACAAAAATTGTGAACCTATTGCTTGTCCATCTGAAATATCATTTCATACTCTGCCTTTATATCAGTGCTCTTGGATTAAAACTAGCCTTAAATTAGAAGCAAGATGAAATAATAAATTCTAGAGGAATAAATAAAGATTTACCATCTAAAGATTTTTTGACATAAAACATCCAGATGCTTATAAATAAATCTTAAAATTTATGGATTAAAAAGTAAAACTGGGGCAAGGGGAAACTTTTCTGGCAATGGCAATGTTCTATGTCTGTGTCAGACGCTATATGACAGATGTAAATATATATTTGTTAAAATTCAGAGAACGGCACATTCATTTGGGAAAAAAACATAGAACAGATAGTACTGTACACAAAATACATATCAATAAACCTGACTTAAATAATAAAAACATAGATTTCACATAAAGATAAAATAAAGCTATACTTTCTATTCCATTGGTTTCACAATTTTTTATTAGAAAGAGTACTGTCTTGCAAACTCTTGATGCTCTTCATGCTTTTGATCTAGATGTGTAGATAGACTGAAAAAACACATAGATGAAAAGTATTAACTACTCATTAGTACTTTGACTTGATATTTTTGACAAATCATGGAAAATCAGGCTTTTTAGAAATAATACGCATTTTTATACTAAAATGTATATTATTAGAATAGTGGAAATAATCCTACAAAAGTGGAAATGAAATCATTATTTAGATGGTGTATTCTCAGATGTTTATAATCTCTATATCTATATGTAAAACTATAAAGGAAATTCCTATTCATAAACCAATTAGCTTCTTTTTCTATAAAGCATTTATTTTGTTACATAAAATATATATGATAAGAAGTAATAGCTTTTTATTTAATGTAATTATTCTCTTAAATTATTACTCCAGTTGCCGATCATTAAAAAAAAAACAAAAACTTCATTTAGAGGAATTGCTTTGTTCATTAAAAAGTAAGCTTCCGAACTGTAAATTAGACATAGAAAAGATTAGACATGCAATCGCTGAATGTTGATTATCTACATACCATACTCTAGTCTCAAGGTCATGTTGAATATTTTCAGTGGCTTAATCACATACAGTATGGAACAGTAATGAGAACTGTGCAGTCCTGGATGACCCACTACAGATGTACAGATTAAGACACTAATTGCATCTGAGTCCATTGTTTTCTTTAAGTGCAATAAAACTGTAATGTGCCAAGAGTACTAAGGCTGTGGTCACATACACAAATGTCTGTGAATCCGCGTGATTTAGGGGTTAAGGAATACCTGGTTTTCATATATTCATAAGGAAAAGAATCGCGTGAGCCCATTTATCTTGTCAAAAAAATTCTATAATATCCAAACGAAAAAGAGAGGCTGAAATCTAACAAAATGAATCTGAATTTTCTACATCATAAAGATGACAGTGACTTTCTGTCAGGTCCGTGAAGAACTGGAATATTGGAATCAATACTTTCTCCCTAACACTCGATAAAAAAATGACCCTAAAATCTTTAAATTTCTGTAAAGAGTTAGAGATCACAGTCTATTTTGAATAAGAAAATTTTTTGGTTGATAGCCTTCCCCTCAAATTCTTAAGTTTACAGATGCAACATTTAAAACATCTTACACCTCCATGTACACATTCAAATGAAGTGGGGAAATGGAGACGATTATGTAAATAACCCAGGCTTTCGATTTCTTTTTCTACCCAAAGCAACGCTTTGGTCAGAATTACCCAGAATCACTACAGATCTGCAAGTCCAGCAGTGGTCACAATTCTTTTAAAGTACTATTCGAACTTCCATCTTTAATCTCAAAGTTACTTTCTTTCCAACAATAACAAATTTACTGTGGTGGGTGGGGAAGTAGTCCCCACAACAAATGTTGACTAGAGGACCTATATGGGGGGGGGGGGGGGAGGTTGAGCAAAACTGAGGTTGCAGCCCTGATCCTTCAGGTAAAGAATTAAGGAAATAATGTTTTGAAGAACTTCAATGATCAGGGTGCTCCAGCTGAAACAGCAAAACAAGGCCTAAACCGTGTCAACAGTGACCTCAATTCTCTGCTTTTTTTTTGGTCAAAAACCTGATATTAAAATACAAAATAATTGTGTTAAGAAATCACTGAAACTTTTGAAGCTCTCAAGCTATTTTGTTTCAAGTATTCTTATACAAGGAGTTACAACTGGAAGAAAGGTAGAGATGCCATCAAATTAGATTACCAGAAAAACTCCCTCTATTTTACTTTATTTAATGTGACACATAAAGAAAACCCTGCACAAATATCTGTCTTTAATTTCTCTAGTGTAAAAAAAGAAATATATTGTGTCTGGCAGAATGAAGCAGATGAAATAGCCTGGGTGCATTTACAAAACGAAGTGGGGGGAGGCAGAAATCAGATGCGCACAATGAGCCTTCAAAGCCACTCCAGCAGTAGGGATAAATAATTTAATAAACTCAACTTCATATTCTTTTTATCTCCCCAGTGTAATAAGCACATATTAAAAAAATAAAACTTTAAGTTCATGAATACTTGTGAATAGAGGAGCAGCCAGCAAATATGAAAAAACACAAAATAATATCTATGTGAACATTTAACATGTATATGCATATTCCCTAACAGATACATTTTTTCCAGAGGAAATGGCTTAAATTTATGAACATGTAATTCAAATTTAAACTACTTTAAAAAAAAACACACACAGAAACCTTGCATTGCTACGCTTCTCAACATAATAGTTTTTCTTTAAACCTAATAAGGTGACTATTTATGCATTACATTGTGTATCCCATGTAAATTAAGTAGGTTTACAGAAGGGGGGAATAAGTTACTTGGGCAACAGTACTTGAGGAAAAAATTATTTTGCCATTATTATTTTGAATGTTTTGAAATGTTAAGGATCACAACATTTAATAGTATTATATTCATTAATGCTACTAACATTTATGATAATGGTGTGTTTGTGACTTTTTGGGATTCTTTTCCTAAATGGTGCATTTTTAAATCAACATTGCCTAGTAACCTAAGTAAATGAAATGAAAAAGTCAAGTTAGCTGGACCTTAAAATCCCAAATATCATTCAAATGTAAGCAGCTCAAACTATCATTAAATCATGAGATTCTTGGCTTTTTTCTTCGATTAGGTCAGTTTTCTTCAATTATCATTCTATTATTAGCTCATGTCAAAGATGCCTGCGCAGCATAGCGCTGAAAACAATTAAGCATTTATATCCTAAAGCATGGGGCACACACAAGCTTTTATCCAAGTACCAATATGATATTTATAGTAAGAAAATAATATAAGTAAGACTGGAATCATTGGAGTTGTTTTATAACTTCCCACATTAAGTAAATAAATTGATGTTAAGCTATCTCCAGGTAGTACATCATCATCATCCTGTGAAATAACCAGTTCAATAGGTCAAATGATGTTCCAAAGGAAATTACTATAAAATAAGTTACTCCCACAAAACTATCTCCGGAGCCCAGATGAAAAACGGCCGAATTACATAAAAATACACTATATATATTAAATTCCTCTCCATAGGTCATTTCAATCAAAAAAAAAAATTTAGGGGACGGAAAAACACAGCCCTCCAATAGTTTAACCTTCCCTTCCACAAGGAGAGGCGTCCACGACCACCGAAGGGATTCGGCCGCGGAAGGCAGTTCACTGCACGTGCTCAGTGTCACAGAAAATCGCTGTGTCGCAGCCTGGCAGCACCGAGGAGTACTTGGGCTCCGGCATATTCCGGGGCGCCGGGGCGCCTCGCGGTGCGGCGGGCGGGGAGTCCTGTGTCGTGGGAATCACGGTCAGCTCCCAGCGCGGCTCCGGGGCGCCGGCGGAGGCGGCCGCGGGGCGCGGGGCCCGGGCCGGGGCCGGGGCCGGGCCCGGGGCCGGGGTCCTTGAAACAGAAGGACTTCGCTTCCCCGGAACGTTCTAGGACTCACGAGCTTCTTGGCCCTTTCCTCACCATCCATTTTTCTTCTTCAAAGTGCAAATCGTCAGTGAAAAGGCCCTGGTTACACCAATTAGCCTGCACAAAGTGCTCCGGTGTTTAGCTTCGCCTTAACCCAATTAAGCCGCACAGCGAGCCCCGACGACGCGCCACCTGCGCGCAGCCCCGGCGAGGCCCGCCCGCGCCCCTCGCGCCCGTCCCGGCCTCCGCGCCACGGCCCCCGACGGCGCCGGCCTCCGCGCCCCGGGCTTCCCGCGGGGGCCCCAGCAGCCGAGGGCCGAGGCCTGGCGGAGCCTCTCCTCTCCGACGCCGAGGGAGGGCGCGCCGGGCGCAGGGCGGGCGGCCGCGGAGCGGGAAGCCGGCGGGCGGGGCCGGGGGCCGGGGGCCGGGGCCTGCAGCACGGGGGGGACCCCGAGGACCCCGAGGACCCCGAGGACGGTAGGGAGTAACGCGCACACAACGGGGGGAAACCAGCCAACCACCAGCACCGCCCCCCGGGGCCGCAGAGGGGTAAGAGGCTGGCCCGGGAGCGCGCAGCGGCGGGCGCGAGGGAGAGCGGGCGAGCGCCGGGTGCGGGCCGCAGAGGGCGCCTCCCCAGGGACCCCGCACGCCTCCGCCTTCGGGGCCGCGCGGGCTCTCCGCCTCGGATTTGCCTCTTCTTCCTCTTCCAGCTGCCAAAAGGTAGCAGTGCGTTCACCCGCAAAGCCTGCAAAACGGGGAGGGGTTTGTTCGGGTGTTCCCAGTCCCTGCTCCCAGGGGGAATGGAAGGCTCCTGGGGAATAGAGGAGATGATGCCCTGAGCCCCAAATCTAATGTACTATTTTAAGCTAAATCAGAATCTATCACTCTTGGATAAGGAGAAAGTAAATAATATGTGGCCCTGGGATGCGCGTACCTGTGCAAAATTAATTAATTAATTAATCAATTAATCAAAAGCTGGAGAAAAAAAAAATGTGGGAGCCCTGAACAAGATCTTGTTGAAAGTGGCTCCCAAAGAAAATGCCTACAGACCCTGTTAGTAGGAGTTAACAAAATTTTGCTGGAAATACTCTTAATTTTAAAGACATGGCATCTAAATTTAAGGTAGGCAAGAAAAATCTGCCTAGGTTTTAAAACCACTACATAATCCCTAAATGGTGTTTATTTCCTTTCCTCTGCATTAAGGACACAATTGGTATCACCAGGGTGGGGGTGGGGGGACCCAAACCAAAAACATGTTCTATGGAAATCCATTCCCCCCGTCCCGTTTCAAGGTTCCAAAATGTAGAAATGTTGATTTCTTTCAAAGTCTTCCAAAATGATACTTAAATTTAAAAAGCCTGGATGACTGCAAATTAGTTTTCTTTCAAAATCTTACCTGATTTTTTCCCCTCAACCAAATCACATGAAATCATATACAGTTGAAAGTCTACTGTCAGGTCACCACTAAGGATACTTGAGAAAGAGGTATATCCTTAATCATACATCAATAAGCAAGCCAGAAACCCTAAACCCGAACATTTTCAGAACAGTTATCTGCCAGTAGGTCTCATCTCTAGGCTCTTGCCTTGATTTCACATATTAAAATACAGCTCACTATGAACTCATAATGTAATCGTCTCTCCATCACAAAGATAAGTTATTTTTAAAATATTTCTACAATGGGCACAAAACTTACTGTCCTGATTATGTTGGGCAAAACTATCAAAGTACAAAGAGGGCTGCAGTTGGGGAGTGGGGGAGTAACGCTAAACCTTTTTTAAACATCCTAACTTAAACTGGAGTAGACAACATCTAACAAAGCAATAATTTCCAGATTCCTTTCAACAACTGCAAATGAGGGGGAGGAAAAAGAGATAAAATACGGCGTAATGTAAAAAAGAAAAAAAAAATCCAAACCCATGCTAACATATACAAACATCCCCCAAAATTACACAGGCACCGGTCCATCTAAAGCCAACTTGCAGATACATGAAAGAGCAAACTTTCAACCTGCGTTTAAAAAGACCTCAAGGATTAACAGACATTAATTATCTTCCTCTAAACGCAAGTTACTGACTTTTGTCTTAGAAGACCCCATCTAGTTCGCTAATTGATGGATGACCATTAATACACCTGTATTTGCATTTCCGCGGTCAAAAGACAAGCAGGGTTTTCAACACAGAAGAGAACCGCTTTGCCAAGTCTTTTCAAAACGTCAATATGCTTCAATTAATACCAAAGCTGAGAGATTCCTCTTGATTTCCAAAACTGTCTAGGTGGCCTGGGTGGTTTTCTGCCGGCAGCAGCCTCCTACCTTTAGTTTGTGTGCCTATATCCACGAGGGGGGATTAATTAGCCGGGCTGGAGCTGAAGGAGGCTGTCGTGACGAGCCCAGTGGCGATTGGCCGCCAGCCTGCCTGGCCCTGCCTTTATAATTTCCACACGAGTGCATCTGGGCTCTTAGACAAACCAACAGCAGCAGCTTCTGACATATACACACGCACACTCACCCCCGACACACTCAGCACACTTTTCCTCCATCTGATTAACAGTCCAGCACACACAATGATTACGGGAAAGCGTAAATAAATACGGAAAGGGTTGATTATTTTGACTACTGGAAGAGCTTTGCTGGGTCTCAGCGCAACTTTTGTTTTCATTACCGAGAAGGTGATCTCTCCCAGCGTTTCTCTCACACAAGGATTCTTTAAAAGAGGAAGAAAGAGCGAGAGAGGGGGGAGGACGATCTTTCACTTTAAGACCGTCTGGGCTCAAAGATACAAGGAAGGGGAGCGCGGCGGCGGGGAGCCCAGCGCTGCCACACGTCGGAGAGCCTTTCCATACATCTCTGAGCGCGGCGGCCCGTTTCTCCACCGAAGTTGGCTCCAGCTCTAGCAGCCGCATTGGATCCCACAGCTTACTGCGAGACTCCGGTGTACAATCCGGATCTCTGCCCCAACATGATCGCAGCCCAGGCCAAGCTGGTGTACCATCTGAATAAATACTACAATGAAAAATGCCAAGCCAGGAAAGCTGCCATTGCGAAAACTATCCGGGAAGTCTGCAAAGTAGTTTCCGACGTGCTTAAAGAAGTGGAAGTGCAGGAGCCCCGGTTCATCAGCTCCCTCAACGAGATGGACAATCGCTACGAGGGCCTCGAGGTCATCTCCCCCACCGAATTTGAGGTGGTGCTTTACCTGAACCAAATGGGGGTGTTCAACTTTGTGGACGACGGCTCGCTGCCCGGCTGTGCCGTGCTCAAGCTGAGCGACGGGCGCAAGAGGAGCATGTCCCTCTGGGTGGAATTCATTACCGCCTCCGGCTACCTCTCGGCGCGCAAAATCCGGTCCAGGTTTCAGACGCTGGTGGCTCAAGCCGTAGACAAATGTAGCTACAGGGATGTGGTAAAGATGGTGGCGGACACCAGCGAAGTGAAACTGCGAATCCGAGACAGGTACGTGGTGCAGATCACCCCGGCTTTTAAATGTACGGGGATCTGGCCGAGGAGTGCTGCCCACTGGCCTCTCCCCCACATCCCCTGGCCGGGACCCAACCGGGTGGCAGAGGTCAAGGCAGAAGGGTTCAATCTCTTGTCCAAGGAGTGCCACTCCCTGGCCGGCAAACAGAGCTCGGCCGAGAGCGACGCCTGGGTGCTGCAGTTCGCCGAAGCAGAGAACAGACTGCAGATGGGGGGCTGCCGGAAGAAATGCCTCTCCATCCTCAAAACCTTAAGGGATCGCCACCTTGAACTGCCAGGCCAGCCCCTGAACAATTACCACATGAAGACTCTGGTTTCCTACGAGTGTGAAAAGCACCCCCGGGAGTCGGACTGGGACGAGTCTTGCCTGGGTGATCGGCTTAACGGGATTTTGCTGCAACTTATCTCCTGCCTGCAGTGCCGGCGGTGTCCTCACTACTTCCTACCGAACCTAGATCTGTTTCAAGGCAAACCTCATTCGGCTCTGGAGAATGCTGCCAAACAAACGTGGCGACTGGCAAGAGAGATCCTGACCAACCCGAAAAGTTTGGAAAAACTTTAGAGGATGATTTAATCAAAAGCCGAAATGTGATCACTCCTCTCAAAGACCTAATTCAGTGTACACTTCCTGTTGGATTCCTATCTACTATTCCACTTGTCAGTGCAAACAATGTCTTCCTTAAAAAGGAGTAACAACACAATGTTTAGGCATCATCTCACCCACCCCTCCAAGGGGAGAGAAAGAAGTAGGGAAAGAGGATGGAGAAAAAAAACAAAAAACAAAACAAAAAAACCCCCCCAAACCCACAAGTATTACAAGACTTCTTTGCGACGGATTTCATATCTCCCTTGAAAAGTACACCGTAATATCCGGAAAACAACCCGGCTGTAATGCAAGACCACAGCGAACACTCTGCCTGAGTATCAATGGATTATAGCAATCCTGGTGCTTTAGGTGCATCTGTCTGTGAGTAAACACGATTTGGATATACCATCTGAAGGAATGTGTAATGTATATTTTGATTTGTAACAAATATTGTGATCTCACATTGTCTTTGAAAGTGTGGATGTTGGTGTTTTGTGATTTGGTGAACAGAAGTTAAATTGCCGTTTCTTGGATACTTCCAGACGTTTTCCACTAACAAAGATATACCATTTAAAGGTAGCTTTCCTCCTGGTACTTTTATCTGTCTTTGAAAGTGTCTGAACTTTAAAAAGTTTACATTTTGTTTCGAATATAATGCTTGTTCTATTTCTAACATTCCATAAATATACTTGAAATGTTATTTAAATATATTCAAAGAAATCTGAATTCAGCTTATATAATAACG
Source organism: Vulpes vulpes (assembly GCF_048418805.1). NCBI lineage: Eukaryota > Metazoa > Chordata > Mammalia > Carnivora > Canidae > Vulpes > Vulpes vulpes. The sequence continues at coordinate 47,532,802 of NC_132788.1, read as the reverse complement.
CTTGAATACCTGAATTATATATTTGAAAAATGCACTTGAAATACACTGGATAACTACTTTTGTGATTTAGATTTTAATTTCTGTTGCTGGTTTTTATTTAATTAGAAGCTAATAAATGAAGTAAAATATAAGTTGTTGTGTCTCACTTTAAATTGTTTTCCTATCAAAAGATGGAATGCTCCGAACCCACCTGAGTATTTTAAACATTTTGAGGAGTGTGCTAATGAAATTATTAAAAACAAAACCCCACCAATACTGCAGAAAACTCTTTGTACAGCTACAGAAGATAATGGTCTACTTATGAGACTCTTTCTTTCGACAACAGACACATTTAAATCTACCCTTGAAAGCTTACTCTGCTGGATTGGTAGTTCTGTAGCATTTCTGATAACATAAGGCAAAAATATGTCATGAAGGTAAAGACTGAGAGAAAGTGAACTTACAGTCATCGTGGAAGTTTCAAAGTTTGTGTAACTATGCTAATCAAATAAAGATTATTTCTGACCATTCTATGTCAAATCTTATTTAATGCAGTAAGTGTTCCCTTAGCTGAATGAGTTCATCAGAAATCCAAAATTTCTCTGTACTTCACAGGGCAAGCTAATGATAAAAGCATCAAGACAAACTTTCAATTATTTAAAAAGCAAATACACTACATTCAGATTCATTTTAAACACTGCATCCTTTGGGAGCAAGAAGTGCAAGAAGTCCTATGACTGTCCTTCCAAGTATTTTAATAGTCAACAAGTGCTGAAAGTGCTAATCACCTATAGGCCTTAAAGTAGATAGTTAATTCAGGCAGGGATAGATTTTAGAATTTCAGTTCTTCTTCTACAAATAGTGTTTAATAATACTTTATATAAAAATTACACATGAATAATAAAGTTCTGGATCTGTGGGCTCATTTGTCTCTGACTATTTTCGAATAATTGCTTCTGAGCAATACTGCAAAGAAAGATCTTTGTAAACTGATGCTTGAGCGTCTAGCATGGCACTGGATTCTTAACCTTGGGGAAAAAAGTTTACAAACTGCACAGTGACATACAAGTTAAAACAACCACCAGACCGATTTTGAAAGAAAGTGCAGAGGTGTTGCGCTGTCCTAGTACCAGGTTTTAAAAGTCTACACAGTAAGATATCATAAACAAATAAATATTTGTGTATGTCGAATTGTCCAAATTTGTATTTTTCTGGCATTACACCCACAGAAGAACACAAAACATCTGACTGCTAGTATATACTACCTATAGACATTTTAAATCAATGCTTCTCAGAGGATCAGTTTCTCTTACTCTTGAACGCACATGTAAAACTCATTCTTACTTCAGGAGATGAGAAAACCAATGTAATAACGGAGACGAATTTATACTTAAAATGCCCCCACCCCAGTTTCCTTACAACTTTTCAAATGAATGGCAATTCAGATTGCAATGTACACTTTTGGAAACTGGAAGTCATCTTAAGATATTTCAGAAGACCCCTCCCAGTCTTCCCAGGGAGCCTGGGATGCTGCACTCCAGAGACTTTGGAACAATTGGCTTCCCTACCAAATCTACTCAAGTGCACACAGAGGCACTCATGGAGAGACGGTTAAGATGTGCACGCTCTGGTAACACAGGACTTAGAATCATTAATATATTCCTCAGCCCCGTAAGATAGGGCATGTGTCATTTCATTCATTTTATTTCCTATGACAAAAATGGACATGTGCTCCCCTCCCCCGCTGTCATTTAAAACCAGGCAAAATTGAAAACCACTTCCTGCCACAAAAGCCACTAGTACTGTATATGAATTACTCTAACTCACTTTCGTGTCGATCTTCTTGAAGGCAGGATCGTCCTCATCTACCTCGAAGTAGATTTCTGTCGTGGTGATGGAGAGAGTCCCCTTGGCCACCACCACGGGAGCGATGAGCTGGGCTGGGGTACTGAGAACCACTGGGCCTGAAAGGCAAGGGCACCGGAGTCAGGCTCAGTCCCTGTGGCCCTCTCCCGCTCCCTCCCAAAAGGTGCCGCGGGTCTTTATCTCTAAAGATGCTCTGAGAAGGTGGTGCCTGTGCCCTGCGGCCAGCTTCCTTCGCGGGAGATGGGGCTGCTTAGCTCTGGCACATCACCGTACAGCGAGAGGAGAGGCAGACGACCCTACGAAACCGCGAGAGGTCGGAACACCCAGTAAGTGGCCCCCAGCAAGGCAGTTCGTAGCCTCCGCGTACGAGTCCTACAGACGCCCCGATGCTCCTCGGAGCGGCGCGGGCTGCGGGCGAGGCCGACCCTCTGGGCGGCGGCGGCGGCCCGCGGAGGGCGGGAGGTGTGGGGCGGAGGAACCCCCTGCTCTAACCGGCTGCGTTTTGCGGGGAGACTGATGTCGGCGTCCTGAGGCCGCCACATCCACGCACACGCGGGTATTAAATACGTGTCTTACGTAGAAAAGAACAGAAATCGTAGCAGTGATTTTTTTCACCGCGAATCAGTCAAAAGTGGCGAAATCGGAAGACGCTTGAACAAGACGATTCTCAGAAAAGCGTCCGAGAAGTACCATCTCTCAACTTCTGAAACTAGGGAGACGGGTCTTCAGTAAAAGATTCTAGGAAGTGTGGCTCCTGGGGTGCTTACCTCGGAGTCCCTCAATCTGATTTAATGTCGAAAATTCCGTATTAAAATCACATAAACTCAAGGGGGTCGCTCGACTGCCCCTGGGGCTCCCGACAGCGGAGCCGTTCTCTGCTATTCTGTCCTTAGAACACAGACAGGGGAATCAGGGATTTATGCTTTTTCTTTCTTTTCTTAATTTTCCTTCTCTCTCTCTCTCTCTTTTTTTTTTTTTTTTTTTTTGGTAGCAAGGGCGCATTAAGTTCCCTTGCAGCTCCGCCCAGAAATGCACAGTCACATGAGTCACAGCAGCCGTAGGATAAAGGCAATTAAAAGGCAGGTCCCTCGCGGCTGGCGGGCTCAGGCCCCTCCGCGCGGCTCCTGGCGGCGACGCCCGCTCGCACCGGCACCGGCACCGCCGCCGCCAGCAGGCCGGGCCGGGCCGGGCGCGCGGGGACAGCGGAGCAGCTCCGGCTTCCGGGGAGTAGCCCCCCGCCCCCGCCCCGCCCCCGCCCCGGGCCTGCGCCAGGCCCGGCCGTTCCCGCTGCGGGAGGCGCGCACGGCCCCGGCCCGCTCCTGCGGCGCTCACCGGGGGCGGGCGGGGAGCAAACGGCGTCGGCGTCGGCGTCGGCGTCCCCCGCGACGCTGACCGCCCGGGCAGGGCAGGGCCGGGCCACGCCGAGCCCCTTCTCAGAGGTCCCTGCCCCGTGCCCCTCCGTGCCCCCGGGGCGCGCGGGCCTGCGGCCTGGGGCCTGGGCCTCCGCCGGTGCCGCCGCGGAGCCGAGCGGGGCCGGGAGCGGGGCCGGGCGCGCCTCCCCGCACGAGGGTTCCCTTTCCAGAGGGCGAGGCGGCCGGGCTGACGCGCCGCTTTAGAGGCTCATCGATCTTAATCTAGGCTGCTCAAGTAATTATGCCCGAGTCTCTTGTACGATTACAAGTGGATTTGGGTTTCTATTCCCCAGGCCCTCCTTTGTGTTTATTGGAGGGTCTGCGCGCCGCGCGGCGCCTCGCGCCTCCGCCTCCGCCCCCGCCCGGCCCGGCCCGGCCTGGCCTCGGCCTCCGCGCCCTCCTCCGCGCCCTCCTCCGGGGCCCGGCGCGGGGCCGGTCCGAGCCGCTCCCTTAACCCTTCAGCCGCCGGGACGCTCCTCTGGACGCCGCTTCGGTTTCCCTCCGGAGAAATCGGGTTTACTCTCGGCTGGGGCAAGGGAGAAGGGAGGTGCTGGGTCTGACGCCCAAACGGCGTCGTTGGGCCTCGCTAAGGCCTCGGAAAGGCGTCGTCCCGCGCACGGCGGCCGCGGCCGGTGATTTCTGGTTTAAGAGAAGCTTCTGGCACCGGGAGACGGAGAATGGTCAGAAACACCCAAGATGGCGAACTCCTGTCTCTTAAAGAGTGACTTCACACATCCGATTAAATCGGGGGTGAAATGGAAGACAAACAAACAAACACCAAACACATGATCAAAACCACACACACTGCTTCCCTGAAACACATCAACGCATTTTAAAGGACACATTTCTGCGAACTTTTGAGGGGGACACAGTCTCTCTGCTTAACTCTGCGTCTTTGAAAGGAGACTGCGCCTCCCTCTGCGTGTGCTCCAGTCTTATCCTACTGAATTGAGATTTTCTGGGGGTTCTAACAGGGCCTCGAACTGGTCCTCCTTTAAGAAAGACGGGCCATGAAATATCCAGCCTTCCTCGTGTGTCATTTTTACCCCTGTCCTTGGGAAATCTCCAATTACAACTTCCAATTCCATAGCATGTTTAAGGAGCACCGAGTCTGTCGTAGCCTTCAGGGAGGAAAGCGGCGCAGAGAGAATACAGAGTTAATCCACTACAGCAATAGAGAGAGGGATTATGTTTTAATCCCCTTTGGGGGAGCCTCTGGATTTTAGGGATCTAATATTAAAATGTTTACATAAGGCACCATCACAAACCAGCAGATCTCCATGGAAGGTCTTGTTAATTGAAGGCCTGGGATCCCTTTCCAAATAAAAATAGTTTGAAAAAGGGCAGAGTCCCCTCTGGTGCTCGAGAGACAGCGATCTAGCAGATTCTCTTCCAGAAGGTAACTGGGTACAAATTTAACCTCCCAATTCTGCTTGATGTAGTGTGTTCCCGACTGAACGTAGGTATATCTATTTCAATCACTACCAGAGCAATAAAAGGGTACATTATAATAATGTTCTCAGGACAGACTGAAGTAAAGTGATGGCTACTGAAGGCCACTTAAATAAATGGATGGGACAAAACCTCCTTCCCTGTGTTGATGCAGACAACACAGTCTTTAACATTTTAACATTCCACGGTGCAAAGTGGTAATTAAAGGAACAATAATAAGCTTTATTTACTCCTAGAATTGGCAACAGAATGTTTCAGAAATATTGATCCCTTACTATTTTTGAAAGGACAGGGATATTACTTGACATCAATTTAAATGCTAATTTAAAATCTGAACTAGAACAAAGATCACCCAAGCATAAGGGAAAGAATCTTCAAGTGAATGAACTCTTTAGGGTAACAGCATCTTTAATCAGTTGAGATGGTAAACCTAGAGTCGAAAACACATATGTTATATATTTGAAAAAGGGAACTATTCATCAAATATATTTTAAAAGTAGAATGTTAAAAAATACTTGTGGGTTTGGATGATTCTACTGAAAACAAAATTCCAAGTCTGGAAGTCTTACTAATATATCAACTTTTTAATAGAGCTTTACAGTTTACAAGGTTCTTTAACAACACTTTTACCTAACTACTAGTTCAATATTCACAGTTTTGGGGGATAAGGTACTCTCCTGTCAAAGACCACCAGAAACACATCTGTAGCTGAAGAAGCTGGGTTTACTGCTCATTGCAATGACAGAGATACGGGCAACCTAGTAAGAGTGTCAAGAAGGACTTTTGTAGGATCTGGGCTTTGGCTAAGTGATTCTGGGAAGGGTTCAAGGCATACGACTTTGCTCTGGATTGGGCTCTGTCAGGAAGCAGGGATAATTCTGTGATTATGGGTCTTAATAAATCTTATTTAGAGGGAAGGAGGACCAGATCTAGGCTAAAGCTGTAATTAGCATAGAAGCAGTAGTCCCTCATATGGGGGGAAAGAGGGGATGTTTGGTATTTAGGTGGTATGCAGGACGACCTTGCTTTTGCTTATGCTTCCACTAAATTATGAAGCTGTTTTTTGCCTCACATCATCCTGAGACCCTGCTTGATCCTGGTATTCTGTGAGGTTCTTTATGACCAAGGGAACACCAGGGCCTAGATGTGAACTTCAGGCTCGCTCCTGACAATACAGAGCTTCCTTTTAAGGGTCAGGCAAGTTTCCAGAGGTCAAGGACTGCTTTTCTTTTTCTCACATACAGAAATTAGTCATTTTTGGGGGGTGTCAATAGCATTCTAGGTATTAACAGGAGATTATAGCAATTAAGTTTTCAAATAAGGCTAAGATTCTGAATTTCAATATAAAGTTCAACAAAGAAAATACATGGAGAAAGAGTTGAAGTTTAATTAAAATTGGCATTATATAATTATTTGATGAATTTCAGTTGGCCAAACCTGTATGTGGTGTACATGAAGTTACAATGTATTATAGAATTACTTAAATGCTTTCTAAGCTTAGTTTAGTAGGAATAAAAGTTTTATTAACTATACAGATTTTCTTCAACCTCAATTACTTTGAAACCACATGTTCAATTTGCTTTAGGAACACTTTAATGTGATAAAAGACAATTATTTGGGGATAAGAAACACTGATTACTTTTTATAAAATTATTCAACTTAAAATCCTGACATTGTTTCAAAGAAATAGAACTAATCTGAAATTCTTTGTATTTAGTCCAAAAGGATATCATTCCAAAAAAATTTTTTAAACAAAAACATAAAAAAGAAATCATTCTTAAAATTACTTCTATACTCTGATACAATTTGTAGGAAAACGACTCATAGCACGAGTGACTGAATATATGTAAAATATTTGCCTGCATTGGACGTCTATTATTTTTAAGTATGGCAATATCAATTTAAAGAAAACATTTCTTGGGGGGCCTGGGTGGCTCAGTCCACTAAGCATCTGTCTTTGGCTCAGGTCATGATCCCAGGGTCCTGGGATGGAGCCCCACTGAGCAGGGAACATGCTTCTCCCTCTCCCTCTGATCCTTCCCTTGCCTGTGCTCTTGCTCTTGCTCCTGCTCTCTCGTAAATAAATAAATAAATAAATAAATAAATAAATAAATAAATAGTTAAAAAATAAACATTTGTCCCATAGAATTAAAAGAATAACATGCTTTAATTTCAAAACAACTTAAACTAATGAAGAATATAAGAAAGTTGAAACTTGTTTTGAAATCCTAAGGAAACTTTAGGCATGAAGAAAATGGAGGTGTTTGTGTGTTTGCCTGGGGGAGAGGGAATTGGTGGAAATGCTGCAGAAGATCTGAGATTTCTATTATCCAGAATAGTTCCCTGGGTTTCAGGCATTTGAAATGCCCCAAGAAAAAAGAAAGTATAGTAACAAAATCTCTAGACAATGATTCTTTCATGTACAGAAAATATTGATAGTGGTCCAAATATACCACCAAAATAATAATCCTTTGAAGTTTTCAAAAACTTGAATGAAAGTAGTTTCTGCTTGAGTTTATGCTGTTTATGCTTGAGTCAAAAAATACAACATGAACCACTAACAGAATACGTATCTCAAGTATTATGAATTTAACTTCCAGCATTATTCCCTCACTCCCTAACACACACACTATCTGTTACAAACACAAATTTTATACAAAGCTCATGATCTATCTTTAGACTGAGATGGACAATAACCACTCATCCCCATAGTGCACTGATTTCCTTAGATTATTACTGTACAAAATGAGGCATATGTTTAAGAGCCACATCAGTGTTTTCAGAGCTGAGTAAATCTACTTCTGGTAAAACTCAACAGAGTCTGAAACAGAAACAGAAGGAATAGAGCCTTCTCTACACAAGCACAAATGAAGACTGAATTTTAACAAAATATTTGTTCATCATGGCAGAACACTTATTTTTGCACTACTATTACCTAACATCTCATCTTATTTAATGTGTTTATAATAAATAAGTTTTAAAAGTACAAGAGATAATCTGATAGGCTCTAGTTTTAACCTGCCACTTGAGTTTTCCAATTTACTGTAGAACAGATAATCCTATGTTAAAAATAAATCAACAAAAACCAGTGCATTTTCCACGAAGACAATGATTTCACAGGAAAAAAAGCATATACAGCAATATGGTCTAAGTAAAATAAAACTGAGGTTTTTTAGCACAAAAATATACTAAAAAAGTGATAGTTTTAATGTCCATTGTGATAATTTGTTCTGCCTTTTGATTCAATAGGTGATCCAGATGAGATTTGTGTTTCTACTTATATCACATTTAGTTCAACATATGGAATACATTTTTCACTTTCTGGAAGGGTAGTGACTCTTTTATGGCACTAGGATATCATTTAATGATTGAGAAGAGTAAATTCCTACTAGACTAGATGAGTGAATAAACCAGAGGAGATGATTTAAATCTATGGGACTAGGAGAACCAAGTCTTTGTATCCCTTGGCTGGAGTAAATGCCTTGTCTTTCTTATTCCTATAGTTTCCTGGGTGCATCTTTACTGTAGCCTTATAATTTATTAAATAGATGTGTACAGAAGTCTGTTTCTACCATTTGGCATAGCTACTTACAGAAAAGGGCATTATCTTCTTATCTAACACAGTATCTGTCACATACTATGCAATCTGTCTTTTTCTTTTTTTTAAGATTTTATTTATTTATTCATGAGACACAGGCAGAGGGAGAAGCAGGCTCCATGCAGGGACCCTGATGTGGGATTCGATTCCGGGACTCCAGGATCACACCATGGGCCAAAGGCAGGCGCCAAACCACTGAGCCACACAGGAAGCCCCTGAAATCTGTCTTTATGGGATTGCATATAGAAAAAGATATACACCATTGTCCCATTTGCATGTCATAGTAAAAAGGCCACTTACATGAACAGATCACATCCTTTACATTTTTCTGGAATTGATTTCAAATTGTTCTTTAAAAACATGAAAGACAGTCCATTTTGGAGAAAATATAAATAAAAATGCTGAAAACCAACACGAGTTATAATGTAATTGGTCATTCTAGCTAGGTCACATGCATACTATTATTTTTTAAATGGCATAATTTTATAACTGCCATATTTTTCCTACCAAGTTGTTCCTTCTTTGTAAATTAAATGCTTAGAGCAATATATTTAACTCAGGATTCATTCATTCATTCATTCATTCATGTAGTCAACAAAAATTATTCACTGTTTTTGGTTTGGTACTAAGAGCATATAGTAAAGTATGAGACATGAATTTTACTCAAGAGCTTATAGGACATAGTAAAGATAAGAAACATATAGGAATGGAGAGGACATAAGGGAGGAAGGGTAGCTAAGGATTGTTAAAGCACTTTATATGAATTGATCTCATTTATTCCTCATAACAACAAACCTACAAGAGAGGTACTGCTGTTTGTGTCCATTTTACAGATGGGAAATGCGACTAAGTGCTGAAGTAATTTAGGGAAGGTCATACAACTAGTAAATGGTAGAGACAAGATTCAGATGTGATTATCTGACTTCAAAGTCAGGGCATTTAACTTATGTACACTGCCTCCCAACAAGAGAGGGGCAGAAAAATATTCATCGACATTCACTGAACTGTGATGATTCCCATCCAGTCTTTCTTAGGAGTAGGTGTAGTTGGGACAGGATGACAGCAGCAACATTTGAAGTGAGCCATAGTGGATGGGTAGTATGCATACAGGTGGATATGCAAGGGAAGAGCACTGTGAGCAGGGCAGTTGAGTCTGCACAAACACACAGATGCAGCACGTGAACAGGAGTAAGTAGGACCGGCCAGTGATTAAGATGTGTAAAGCAGGGGCCTGTGTGAGATGCAACTGAAAACACCCACATAGCTGCCAATGTGAGCTGTTTCAGGAATGTTTAAGGAATCAAATATTAAAGCTCAGTTATTACAGTGTGTGGGGCAGCGGTGTTTATCCCTTCTGGTGGTCACACATCTTGCTGAGAAGATAGTTAAATATATAGCTCCTTCCTAGGAAATTCACATATCAACATCTGTGCATCTGAACTGTATAATAAATGAAGGATTCGTATTTTGGAGAAAAATGAAAATTTGTCATTTATCTTGATGTCCTCCTCTATCTAAAGACCTTTCCTTTTTTTTTAAAAAAAATTTATTTATTCAGAGAGAGAGAGAGAGAGAGAGAGAGAGACTGAGAGGCAGAGACGCAGGCAGAGGGAGAAGTGAGCTGCATGCAGGGAGCCTGACGCGGGACTCGATCCTGGGTCTCCAGGATCAGACCCCGGGCTGCAGGCGGTGCTAAACCGCTGCGCCACCGGGGGTGCCCTAAAGACCTTTCCATCTCTGCACTAGTCACCACCTCTTTTTCTCCAATTTCAGAAAATCCATCTTTCATTCTGTTCAAACCAGTTAATCACTCTACCTGGGATTTGGTCCTACCCATCTTGCTGCCTCCTTTAGCTACTGTCTTCTCTTTGTCCTTTTCCCTCTTTTGTTGAGCTTCTAGGTATCAGTTTCTACCTCTTCCTCACTCCTATTCACTCCTTTTGGCTTCACTCTCATCCTCTACTTAGGCCAAAGTGGTAGGGGAATATATATGAATTAATATGTTAAAAGCTTGGAAAATTCTATCCATCAATTAAAAAAAAAAAACCTGTGTAACATTTATATTTAAACCCAAAATTTTCCAAACACACTTAGTTATACTTTTTCTCCCTTGTTAACATATTTCAAAACACCTGTGTTCCTAGAAATATCATTTTGAAAAATGTTGAACGAGTGTTCCTTGACTTCTAGAGTACACTACTCTCTATTGTTCTCTTCCTGCTTGACTTCCTTCTTGGTATCCCTGATGGGCTCTGACTTTGGACTGTTGTTCTTCTTAGATAGTCTCACTTTTCTTGGGTGATTTCAGTGTTTCTTTTTTTTTTTTTTTAAGATTTTATTTATTTATTCATGAGAGACACAGAGATAGAGAGAGAGAAAGAGAGGGAGAAAGAGAGAGAGAGAGAGAGGCAGAGACACAGGCAGAGGGAGAAGCAGGCTCGATGCAGGGAGCCTGACATGGGACTCGATCCCAGGTCTCCAGGATCAGGCCCTGGGCTGAAGGCGGCACTAAACCGCTGAGCCACCCTGGCTGCCTGATTTCAGTGGTTTTAATTGTAAACTCCATGTCCAACTTGGCTCTCAAATTCCAAACCTTTATATATTTGACCAAGCTGAACCAATCATCTCCTCTCCCCTGAAACCCACCGGTCTTCACATTCTCAATCAAACACATTTGATAGTTCCTATATCATTCCTACTCCCAAGACAGGCTTCCCTCATTCTTACTCCTCACATCCAGCCCATTATCACAGTCCCTGACATATTAGTGTTTTTGGTTTGTTTGTTTTTGTTCTTTTTGAAGCTGTCCCCTTTGCTTTGTTGCCACCACCAATTTAAATTTAGTTCAGTCTCTCATCACCTCTAGTTCAGACAACAGCCTTTTACCTCAAGTTTGGGCATCCTAAAACATTGAGCTACACAGTGGCCTGAGTGATTTTTGAAAAAATATATAAATTGGATTTTATCATTGCCATGCTTAAAGTCCTTCATTGCCTCATTATGGCCTTTAGGATAAAAACCCAGGTTTCTTATGGCAAATAAAGCTCCCCAGCAAGCTTGTTAGTCTCAACTTCAGAGACTCCTTGCCTCATACTTTTACCTGAATAACTTAGAACTACTGTTTCACAGGGAAGGTGATATTTTGGCATATGATGTTTTCTGCAGTCGGCAACAACTCTTTATATTTCCTAAATCCTTTACTTATGTTTCTGGACTCAAGATAGGAAACACCTATCCTAGGAAGGCTTTCCAGAATAAACATGGTGGTCAAGGGTCCTGTTTTGTGTTATTGTGGTTTCCTTTGTATATCTAGGTTGCTGTTGTTTTTCATTGTCTGTTTTTCCTATAGACTATAACCTCCTTGGAAGCAGAAACTTTAATCATATGTGTCTTTTTACTCCAAGCACCACCATAATGTCATGCATATAGTAAATATTCAATATCTACACTTGTTTTGCTTGGATAACCACATCCAACCTCCACCAAGTAGGAATCTGGCATCGGAAAATAAGGACCTCGCAGGTCCTTCCAGCTCTTAATTTTTACTGTGTGCAATGAGTTTTGACATTTTGTATTTGAACTTACTCTTTTTTATTTAACTTAACAAAAATATGCTGGTAATGATACACATAGCTGATTTGCTTACCCACCAATGGGTTGCAACTTGGAATTAAAAACCAAGCAAACACTGATACGGTGGAATGAACAAGGGCTTTAACAGAATCAGAAAAGTGGTTGCTTGTGATGTGATCATTAGTAAATACCATAATGTCTAAACTCTAATCTCCATACCTTAAAATGAACTACAATATCTAATTCAGTTTTAAAATTATCACCTGTAGTATTGTTTTCTTTCGACAAATGTAAATTATGTCTCTCTGCTTCATTTGCCCAACCACACATACCTCTTTACTACCTATCAGACTCATTTTGCTCTCCCCCTGAAAACTGGTTGGTACATTGAGATTCCTCTTCCTAGATTAATCCTAGATGGAAGATTTTTTTCTGTGATATCTGGTTCTTAACTTTCCTATTTTATATACAAATTGAAGGAATAATACTACAACTATATTTAGCATTAATAACTTAAAATGAAAAAAAATCCAACAGAATTTTGGATTAAAAAAGCATGAAACACTGCAATCAGTCATCATCCCCCCCGCCCCGCCTTTTTTTAAGGATTTTATTTTTAAGTAATCTCTATGCCCAATGTGGGGCTCAAACTCACAGCCCGGAGATCAAGAGTCCCATGCTCTACTGACTGCACTAGACAGGTTTCCTGTAATTGGTCATATTCTGATCAACTAAACTGCCTACACATTCTATCTGGAAAAGGACACTTAACAATATTTAGATGAACAACTCAGTCTACTTTCCCTTCTTTTTTGCTGATTAAAAGTTCTTATATTTATTGGGCTGATGATTTGGACTGATGAAGTAGATTCTACTGTGATAACCACTTATAAGTTGATGGCCATGTAAATGCATGTTCTTAGTGCTGACTGCTTAAGGACCCGTAGGCTATCACTCTGACTCTGTAGCACCAAGCTACGGAAATAAAATAATCAAATAAAATATTTGCACTATGAGAAGATTTGTCCTTTTGTATAGTATGTCTCTAAATGTAGTGATAAAATCAGTTTATATATAATGTTTGAATTAGTTCCAAAGTCTCCTAGAGAGAGTATCAGAGGTCTCACAGGTATGGCAGTGTGCGATGATGAATACTCAACTCTTCTTCTTCTCTAAGTTGCCAACATCCACAGTTTGACGATAAGAAAAGTTTTGTTATCATCCATTTCTTTGCCTTCAAGTGTGACAAACAAGATGACCCATATATTTCCAGTAGATGATTAATATGCTCATTCACATACTTTTTTTTAAAAGCATAGGAAAGTTTAGTCCTGCATATAGGAGAGATCTGGTGTACTGATAACTTAGATCTGTTCTTGATCTCTCCTGCTTCTCAGGTTGGAAATAAGTATAACTATAAGTCTTAGAGGAATTACTTTATGGGAAATCCTCTGTACAGAGAAACAAGTAAAAAATAAAAATGAGTCTCAACTAGAACACTGTATTAGGAAGAACAGACATTGTTGTGGTTCATGAAACACTTGCAGCATAACAAAAGATGGCTTCTTAAGAAAAGATGTAAGAATGTTATATATGATCTGAAGCATGGCTGATGGTCTACTAAATAATAGTTGCATTTGTCTTTTTATTATATTTTAAATTTACATAGTTTGGTTAGCAGGAATGTGTTATGATTAAGAGTACCTTAAAAGTGTTCTTATAGACTACATGGTTGAAAGAAACATACATTTTTGGAACTGACGAAATAATGGATTATAGCAAAATGTTATAGGCTCTAAAATGGTCTTGTGCACATTGTAAAAATAATGAGGACAGGGTAAAAAGGCTAGTGAAGGTAAAGCTTTTATTTTTATAGCCCTTTAACTGAATCAAAAAATTAAGTCAGAAATTTAAATATTTTAGCTTTTGTAGGCAATGAGCATGTTGTTAATGTTGTCTTCAAGAGCTCTGTGAATTCTCTGTTTGAAGCTGAATGTGAACCCTTTGGGTATACTATTTATGACTGGCAAAGCAACTTCCTAATTCAAAGAGAGAGAAAAAAGACTTATAAAGACTCATAAGGCTTTTTCAACATCAAATAGCTTTTACTAAACAATATTTTGATGAGTTAAGTGTGAGTGAGTCAGGGACATATGGATTAAATTTCCCTTGAAATACACATGGGCTTAAAAATTAAGGGGAAAATACTGAGCAAAATGTATTTTAGAGAATCCAGAATGTTTAAAAGACATTTTCCCCCTAAATACAAATGTCAGATTGATTCAATTCCTAGTTACATTCTGTAACTAAAACTACATAAAATAAATATGGAGAAATCTTGTAAAAACTACTAGTTTTATTAGGGAAAGACTGTTCATTAACCATATGCAAACTGTATTGCACAGAGTAGTTAGGCTTCAGCAGATATGATCTGAGTATGAGTTTATCTGTATCTATATAACATTGAACTTGTTCCTTCTACAGCACTTGTTCTCTTATTCCATTGAACAATGATAATAAAATTTTTCTGTTTAGTTTAGAATTTTTTTAAATAATATTTTTCTCTGAAAAACTTTCAGCTTTTAGAATTTTGTTTCTGTATTTTTATTAGAATTTTCTAGAATCTTGAGTTCTTCCTTCTTAAATGCTGTATATTTTGCTTTATCCTCAATTTTTAGGTAACATTCAACTTATATATAAATAACTTTGCCTCTGTTATCTGGACATTCCAAGTTAGAATATCTGAAGGCCTACAGTATCTATCTGATGATCTTAATTGTCAACTTTCATTTATTAAGCTAGACCTATGTTGTAACTTCCTGGTTACCAAAGTTACTGAGAGATAGTGGTGGCAGAGCTAATTATCCTGATGATTTTTTTTTTCTGTCAGTTTCTGAGTCCCAGGGTTCTGCATCCTAAGAGATGTTAGTGAGTAAGCAAATCAGCGTGTGAATGCAGTAAAACAGAGACTTAGGGAGGTAGGAATGGTTAACCTTAAAACAAATGCTAAGCAAGTTTCTAGCCCCCAATTATTTGATACTACTTTTACTTTGAATCAGTAGAATAAAGATAACAGAAAACAGACAAAAAATTTGACTAGTGAACAACAAGAAAAGCAGTCTGAAAAGATATAGCTCTCTTACATCAGTGAGAGTATACCTGAGAACTCCTTAGGGCATTAAAGGTGTGTCCTGAAGGGAACCTGTCACACAGGAGAATTTCCTTCCGATTACATCCTGTTTCTCTTAGATGTCCTCCTTATTTCTATATTTTTTCATTCTTAAATTCACATAATGCATTTTTTCTGAGTTGCAGATTTTTGACTTGTGGGGGTATAGTGTGTGTGTATGTGTGTGTGTGTGTGTGTAAAGGATTACAAATCTAGCACTTTGAAAAAGCCACATAAAAATATCCAACTCATATTCCAACACTTCTTTCCCATGTCGCTAGTTTTTTATACTAGTTACTCTTTTTAAATATGCAAAATATTATGATCCATTGGTTATACAGTATCTCCTTCATGTGACAGAGAAAACATTTTTTGTTTAAGAATCACGGTGGTATCTTGACTTTAAAAATTGGAACCTTAGGAGATATTTAGTTAAAATGATACAATTAGCAGCAGCTGGGGTAGAAGAAAGATTAGTTCTTACCTTGAAAAGTCAAGTGACAAGTTAAGTAATTTGAATAATTCAATTGGTATGAGCATATGATTTAATAATTCAAGCACCCACATACTTAATTTTAATAGCTTTAAAATTTTTTGTTTCTTGGTTTTGTATGAAGGAACTAGGTAATAATCTCAGCTTTCTAGTTTATTTCATCCTACACTAACTCTTTCAATGGGAACCTTTTAAGGACAGGTAATTGTATTAGAAGATTTCTTTATGGTTCATAGGTACATGGGATATGGTCACTATACTTAAGGAGTTTAGAGTCTAAGAGGAAAGAGAAAACATACAGAAAGGCATCTTATATAAGCGTCTTAAGAATGATATAATCAAAATTTTAGCGTGGCTATAATAAAAAAGACAGATAATAACCAGCATTAAGGATGTGGAGAAGTCTGATTCTCACACACTGCTGATGGGAATGTAAAATGATACAATCACTTTGGAAAACAGTCTAAGGCAGCCCAGGTGGCTCAGCAGTTTAGCTCTGCCTCCAGTCCAGGGCGTGATCCTGGAGACCTGGGATCGAGTCCCACATCGGGCTCCCTGCATGGAGCCTGTTTCTCCCTCGGCCTGTGTCTCTGCTTCTCTCTTTCTTTCTCTATCTCTGTGTCTCTCATGAGTAAATTAATAAAATCTTAAAAACAAACAAACAGGGGGGATCCCTGGGTGGCACAGCGGTTTAGCGCCTGCCTTTGGCCCAGGGCGCAATCCTGGAGTCCCGGGATCGAGTCCCACGTTGGGCTCCCAGCATGGAGCCTGTTTCTCCCTCCTCCTGTGTCTCTGGCTCTCTCTCTCTCTCTCTCTCTGTCTATGATAAATAAATAAATCTTAAAAATAAAAAAAGTCTAGCAGCTCCTCAAAAAGCAAAAAATAGTTATTTGACCCAGCAATTTCATGCCTAGGTTTCTCAAGAGAAATGAAAACACAATTGTTGACATAAAATGTTGTACATGACTGTTCATAGCAGCATTAATCACAGCAGCCGGGGATCCCTGGGTTGCTCAGTGGTTTGGCAGGTATAAACACACCAAATGTCCATCGATTAATGGATAAACAAAATATATCTATATAATGGAATATTATTCACAATAAAAAGGACATGTGTGCTAGAACATGGATGAGACTTGAAAACATTATGTGAAGTAAAAGAAGCTAGTCACAAAAGACCACATATTATACAATTATATTTATATGAAATGTCCCAAAGAGTCAAATCTCCAGAGGCAGAAAGGAGATTTGTGGTCCACCAGGGCTATGGAGTGGCCATGGGAGAATTCGGTGGAATAGCCAAAGAATATGGAGGTTTCTTTTTTGGTGTGATGAAATGTTCTAAGATTGTGATTATGGTTGCATAACTGTGAATATACTAAGAAACATTAAATTGTTCCCTTTAAATGGGTCTGGTGTATGATATATGAATTATGTCTCAATAAAATTATTACCACAAAAAAGTTATGGGGTGACAAAAGTGGCTAGTGAATACTTCATAAAGTGTTTAATATAGTTATAAAAAATGGGTAGAGATTTTGACAGGTGATAAGGGAAGATGCAGAATAGAGATGTGTGAAGGATATTTCAGGTAAAGAAAGAAGTTTGGATATTGGTGTAGGCCTGTGGAAAATCTTACAAAGTTATTTGATATTAAATGGATGGGTGGATTATTGGTAATAACAGTTTACATATATAAACAAAAAAATTTGTCTTTAATAATTTTCAGAGTTGGTAAGCCATAAAGGACCATAAGTATGATGATGAATTCAGAATTCCCTAAGTTGACAAAATTTGTAATATTTGGAAATAGCAATATAGAAGTCTGTACAATTCTATACTTATTACAGAAAATATTTCTACTGTCACTTGGTGTATGTGACAGAACTATCACTCTAAAAAAAATGAGGTGCGTTTTATCAGTGGGTCACAATTCTATCAGTTGAATTAAATCATTCACTTGTCAATTCATATAAATTTGAGTTAATCTTAAATTTTAGTTAATGATTATTTCACGAAATAATCTGCCAAGCTGAGTTTCAAATTAAAATATATACTGGGATTTTAGATTAAAATCAGTTGAATTATACTAATTAATTTCAATGTTTCAAGTAACAACATAATTAGTAAATTGAAATTTTTTAGTTATGTATGGGATCTTAGGTGCTAATTCACTTTGGTGAATCACTACAAACTAAAAAAGCAATTAAAATAATCACTACAAACTAAAAAAGCAATTAAAATAAATTAAGTTAGGTGGTATTAATATAATAACTAATTCATTCACATTCTTCTATATTATATTAGCCATTTGCTACAATGCATAATAAATGGAGTAATTAATAATCACACACATTTAACTTGCCTTTTGAGATGAACAGCCTGGGAAGAAAAATAACTAAAAGTGAAACAGAAAATTGTATGACATTTAAAGCTGTAGAACTTTGTGGACCATTTTCTCTTTATTAAAACTAAAAAACTCAAAGACAATGGGAAAAAACACAAGAGTCAATATTTAAATAAAGTGGTGCTAAAACCCCCCCTCTATCAGATTTGTTTAACTTACCAGAATGACTTCAGAGAACAGATTTATAAAACTGAAATTAATTATTGTGCATATTCACAGACTTCTAGATATAGTATAATGGAACCAGTGTAAAAATTGACGTATAAGGTCTTGTTTTTACATTATTGTAGAAGAGTCTTTAAGTATATACACATGCATTTTTATGTTTTATTATTTTTATTTTTATTTTTATTTATTTATTTATTTATTTATTTATTTTAAAAATTTATTCATGAGAGACACACACACAGAGGCAGAGACACAGGCAGAGGGAGAAGCAGGCTCCATTCAGGGAACCCGACGTGGGACTCGATCCTGGGTCTCCAGGATCACACCCTGGGCTGAAGGCGGCGCTAAACCACTGAGCCACGGGGGCTGCCCTATACACATGCATTTTTAAATATACTATTTGTACATTTTAATTCAAACCATAAACTATGTATTTTAAAGGAAATACATTATTTTATTTACTTCTTAACCTTACACAATCTACTTAATCTCTCTTGGTCTCTGTAGCCTCATTTGTAGAATTAGGGTAATAATGGTATCTAGTTTATAGAGTTACTGTGAATATTAAATAGGTTACTGCATATAAAGCTCTTTGAACACTTCCTGATTCTTAGTAAGACATGCTAGCTACTCTTCTGTCTCTTTTTTTGTTTTTATAAACAGAAATTGATCCTAGCTTTTAAATCTCCAAATATCTTAACTAAATTAATACTTCCCTTAGTTTTCTATTCTTATTAGCATCTTTTTGTCCCCTGGTGTTTAACTTGACTATTAAGAAATATTGCATAATGACAAATTATAATGCATGGTCTCCTCATCTGTGTGTCTGTCAGCAAAACAGAGCTTTGTAAGAAGAAGAAAATGAATTATGCTAATCAGCAGATTTAGCTTTACCATTATATTACAAAAATAGTGTCCTCATTCCCAGAATATCTAAAATCTACGAATTCTAGTTATTTTTATATTTTTGAAGGTATATTTCTTACACTACTAATATGTAAGCTATATCACTAAGTCATGAAAAGATAAACCTGTAATTTTCATCTCAGAGGTAGAAAGTGGGCATTTGTTATTTTACATAATATTTCCAGACACCAAGTATTAGATTATATTCATTTTGTACACAGATTTTAGGATCTCCTGGATTTTATTTTATTTTTTTCTCCTGGATTTTAATGTGGACTTAGCTCTCCTATGATAATAGTGAAGTGTTCCTTAGGTAGCATAGTACTATTTGGTTATTTAGAACAATAAATTACATATAAGAAAGTCATTATCATTTAACAAATTTTAATTTCTGAGACAAAGACAATGAAAACAGTTACATATTTTCATAGTCTGAAATTTCATTAACAGCTGATTTTTAAAAAAATCTAAGAATACTTGTTTATAATTAACTTCTAAAAATGATTTTTATGTGACATTGTCACTGTCACACCAGTCTAGTTAATAGGCCTCAGCATTTACAAAATAAATCTATATCTATATATCATATATATCATGCAGACTATTTGTTACCCTTCTCCTTTCACAAAACATCCATCCTTTCCTTCTTTTCTACCGAATTCAAAGCTCAGAGTCACATTTGTGGACTGCTGTTTTAAAGAGGAACATTATAGACTAAATAGGGGATCAATATTTTAGGACAGATTTATTAGACACGAGGATTATGCAAAAAGAGTATTAATTAAAATCAGGTGGAAATGGATAGGAGTGAATCTGCTCAAAGAAAAATCTGTTTAAAAGACAAGTTAGGGGGCACCTGGGTGGTTCGGTAGCAGGTGGAGTGCCTTCAGCTCAAGTCATGATCCCAGAGTCCTGGGATTGAGCTCCATGTCAGACTCCTTGCTCAGTGAGGAGCCTGATTCTCCCTCTCCTTCTCCTTGTTCTTGCTCTTGCTCACTCTCTCTCTCAAATAAATAAATAAATAAAAATTTTAAAAATTCTTTTAAAAAAGACAAATTAGAGAAGTCTTGACAGAATGAATTGGTCAAGAGCCACACAATTAGATTTTTAAACAATTTACTGCAAACATACTTTCATTGTTCTTTAGATATTTTAACTTAATGTTATTTTGGGAATTTTCCTTATAAGTATAAATAATATTAATAATTACTCTAGCTACCATTAAAAGAAAGAAACATAAAGAAGTATGAGTCTTTACTGGATTTTGCCTCTGATAGTATGGGGCAGATCTTATTATAATAAACTTTATGGTACCAGCCAAATTTGTATCAACTAATTAATTACCTTTATAACAGGAACTAAGGACCAGAGTCTAAACTAAATTGTATAATTACTGAGCATATTTACTAGCACATTATTTATGTGGATGGGGAAAGACAACGTATTATCTGAAATGGTCATGAGTCATGTTTATAAATTTTCTTATTTCTTTAAAATCAAGAATAAGACTAAGAAAAGAGATAACAAATCTGTGGGCAAAATGAAACCACAGACTTCATTTGCTTAAATTTCCAAATGGCCTCAGAGAAAATCTCAGAACTTTTAAAACAAACCACAAAAACAAGAAACCAAAACTTCAACATTTGCTTAGGAATTCAAGGCAAACATTTGTTCATAGACTTAGGATTAGTTTTAAACAGGACAAATAATTTTCATGATACAGAAATGTTAGTGACATAGTTATATCCAGGAACTGGCATTAGAGTGACCTTATTAAACATTTTCTAGATGAGAGAGAATAAGGTGCTATCTCTAGTTTACAATTAACAAGAACATCTCTTCGATAAAATAGAGAATCTCTAACTGGCAGAAACATCGTTGGAGGTTTTCAGAAAGCATGCCAGATAATTTTGAGCACATTTCTGGAAACAAGAGTGCTATTTTGTAAACCAAAATGATGAGTATAATTCCACTTTTCTATTGCCATCTGCCACCCGAACACTGTACAGGCTGAAAATACATAATTGAGGTAAAACCCAGCCACTTTTCGAGACTCTGAAGCAGGAGTTTTTAACTTGAGATCTAGTATATGATTCTATGGACTGTTTCCAGGGGTCAGGGAACGCTCTGAAGTTGTGTACAAAATTATATGTACACCTTCATGAAGCAATCGGTTTTCATCAGGTTCTCAAGGATGGTTTAAAACCCAAACAAGGTTATGGCCAACACATATATCCATATTCACATATCCCACATGGTTGTTGCAGATTCTGCTCTCAATTGACCTTAGACCAGCACCAGGACAAGGTGAAAACAAGAATGTCTGCTAATGGTGGAGACCAGCAGTGTGGATATACAGAAAAGCACCAGGGACATTCTGAAGAGTGGCAGTAGCAGGGAAGACATGGCAAATTCGAGTGTCAGCTGACTGAAGTGGCCATTCTTCATAGTTGTTAGGAGGCTAGAGTCACAGGTAAGTCATTAAATCTATCATTCTGTCTCCCTTTCCAATTACTTAGGCAGTTAGATGGGACAACTTATGCTATGTACTATTTCTCCTGTATGAAAAAGTTGCTCCTCATTACAAAGAAAGTAGATGCAGTGATTCATTTATTATTAGTAAAACACGCATTTGTTTGGTAGGTACTTTCCTCTCTCTAATGCTAGAAGTGAGATGAAGTAAATTATTAATGTTCACATGATTCAGCATCGTTCCAACCACTGGCACCAACTCATTTGCCAAGAGATCGATCTTAAATTGGGGAACTTTGTGTGTAATTATTACTTACAACAAACAGAAGAAAGATACTTAAACATTTACCTGCAAGATTGTCGATTTCTTTCTCCTGCAGGAGACTTACTGCATCATCATCTCCTTCCAGCATAAGTTCTGTCTCTGCATTTTGATTCACTATTGCTTGACTTCTGAAGGTTTTCTTGGACTTTACCACATCTTCTTCAGTGCCTAATCACATTGGAAATATAAGAATTTAGGTTATTATGACTGTTTGGCTTTCAGTATTAAAAATAACCTATTACTTTCTGATAATTACATAACGCATTTACATAGGACTTTACAATTACAGAACATTTTTTACCTTCTTTATCTTGTTCAGTGTTTAAAATAACTGAGAAAGGCGGGGTGGTGGTGGTAATCAATAACTGACCCTTATTTACAGAGGAGGAAACAGGCTGAGAAAGCTCATTCCACATTGAGTGACCAAGAGTTGGCTGATGGTTGAGAAAATCTTTACTCTATAATTCCATGTCTTGGGGCTCTAAGATGACCACTTTTCTTTGTGTGTGTGTGTGTGTGTGTGTGTGTGTGTGTGTGTGTGTTTGGTGAGACTTTATTTATTTATTTATTTTAATAAATTAATTTTTATTGGTGTTCAATTTACCAACATACAGAAAAACACCCAGTGCTCATCCCGTCAAGTGATGACCACTTTTCTATAAAAAATCTGTATCTCGGGATCCCTGGGTGGTGCAGCGGTTTGGCGCCTGCCTTTGGCCCAGGGCGCGATCCTGGAGACCCGGGATCGAATCCCACGTCAGGCTCCCGGTGCATGGAGCCTGCTTCTCCCTCTGCCTGTGTCTCTGCCTCTCTCTCTCTCTCTGTATGACTATCATAAGTAAATAATAAAATAAAATAAAAAAAATCTGCATCTCATCACAAACTTGGTTTTCTGATACATAAAAGCACACAATTTTGCTCAACTATACTTTTGTGTGAATTAGATAATCAATTAGTCAGATCATTTTTGAAGATAGGTTAAGTATGAAGAAAACAAGAACATGCCCATATCTGAAAAGCGAAGTGGTTGTCACTGGGAGGCTACAACTGGGTGGAGTTAGGCATGATGCAGACCTAAAATGTGCTGGACAAGAGCTAATTCCTTAACAGTCAGTGAAATCAATAATGTTTTTCTAAACTGATAGCCTTATTTTGTTATATAAAATAGCAGAGAGTGATCCCTGGGTGGCTCAGCGGTTTACTGCCTGCCTTTGGCCCAGGGCATGATCCTGGAGACCCAGATCAAGTCCCACGTCAGGCTCCCTGCATGGAGCCTGCTTCTCCCTCTGCCTGTGTCTCTGCCTCTCTCTCTCTGTCTCTCATGAATAAATAAATAAAATCTAAAAAAAAAAAATAGCAGAGAAGGCCAATAGTACAAAAACAAAGTCAGTCAGAAAAATTAAAATACAGCCAAGGCTGACCTAGCATTAACATGTCAATCGAGTAAAGGTTAGAAATTAAAATGCATTTGAATCCCTCATGCATTTGACTCAACAGATATAATTAATATTTATATTTCAATATTATATTTCTGTATTTTAAGAATAGCCACTTTAGCCACTTGTTTTGGCAGGTGATGATGTCTCTAAAATTATTTGAAGAGTAAGTAAACTTATGTATATGTAAGTTATATATATATAATTATAAACTATATATATAAATATTATATACATTATACCTATAAATATCATATATAAATTACATATATAAATATATATGGCTTAAAAATATCCTTATTTCCTATCACTTGAAGTTGGAATTCAAACTGGAAGAAAATGTAATTTACTGTGTTTTAGCTGTACTGGTAGTATATAGGTTTCAAGGAAGCACATTTCCTGGGAAAATACCTACACATTTCATTAGGTGTGGTGGATATATTCCTGAAAATGGGAGCCTAATAAATCACTTCTGGACGGTGGTGTTGTATCATAGATCTAGGGACTGTTAAGGTGTTTGTGTACATATGCAATCACTCTCCAAATCTTGTCATGCTCTTTGCCAAAATTCCCTCCAGTTAACAATTAACAATACTTTTGGTGCATTCTCTCGGGCTCAGTGTAGGACTTCTGACAGTCCATTACTGTCTGCGATATCTACCCAACCATTTTCTTGGAAGTACATCTAGCTGCCCTAAAGCTTGCATTATAAAACTATTAGCCTCTTTCATTGCAACTTGCACGCTTCTTTTGTCAGGATTTCAGAGCCAATTCTGTTTGCTAGAACATTAATAAGTTGGCTCATAAGTAGCACATACATGAGTAAAACACATGTGAGGAACACCATCATGTCACAAAAGCCCTATAGAATGTTACTGTCAGAGAGGTATAGTCTATCATCCTAATTCTTACTGGATAATAGCATTTGGAAAGCATGGTTAAAATATAGCTTAACAACATTAAGTAATAGATTGTTAAATATATATTTTGATAAATACTCCAGAAACAAACAGTATTATTACAATTCAATGCTACATGGGATGTCAGGGGCATTAAATGGCTTATATGTATATTTTTCTTCCACTGGCCCACAGATGATTCTTACTTTTGGAATAAAAGATTGAGGACTCATTACTGAATGCTCCAGAACTTCATTTTAATTTTATTTGGTTTCTTGATGATACAAAGCCAGGAAAACAGAACTCTTCTAGGGGTAGCTATCTTTGTAATTTGTTTGCCTCTTGGGTAGTAACTTAATTTGAGACACTCAGAGCTTACATCATCTGAGAACAAAAGAGGCAAGTCCAATCATTAATAGCTGAGAAGCCTCTCTTGAGGTCTTTATAGCCATATTTCTATTAGACATATGCAGCTTGGTATTCCTAATTACACTTCCCTTACTGAATGAATCATCTACTGCTTCTCCACCTCCCCCAATTTTGATGAACCCATTTATCTAAGCCACAAACCTAGGGGTCATCCCGGAAGGTGACCACCATGGCCCTGGCTCAGGCCACTACTCTTTGGTCTAGAGGTTTTCAGGAGCTCCATTATTCAGAGCATCCCCCATATTTTTGTCAGAGTGATTATTACAAAGCAAAAATAAGTGGAAGATATTTTCCTCCTGTATAATATTTCCTCCCAATCAAGAACACTTAGCGCAAGGCTTATATGATGGGAGTCCAATCTAAATTCCTTAGCGTGGCTGGTCAAGACCTTTTATGCTCTCATCATCAGTTTTGTGTCATCTTTTCTTGCTCCCCTGTTAGCAATGCTACACCATTTATAGCTTCCAAAATATGTCCTTAGACCTTTTTACCTGGACTAATAGTATTTCTTCTGTATGGTATGTTCCTTCCTTCCTCCTTTTTGGGGCTTGTCCTATCTGATCTTTAGGTGCCTTTCCAAGCCAACTGATCTGCACTTTCACAGTTTACACAGAACTCTACCCTGCTGTACAGGTGTCATCTGTTATGTGTTTGTCTTCTCGACTGGGCTACAGCTTCATTTCTGCAGCCTCAGTGTGGGGCACTCAGGGGATGTGTAACACAGATTTGCTGAATGGAGTTCAAGTCTACCCACCCTGTGTTCTCTTCTCTGATTTCTTAGGGTAAGTTTGTGTGCTCCTTCTCTGATTCTTGCACCACACCTTATAAATCCTATTACTGGAGCTATAGGTATTGTAACTGGTTGTTTGCTTGTTGTCTCCACACAGCCTGAAAGCTCCCCGATTATTGCCAGCCTAGCCTGCTTCTGTCTTCGTATTCTCAGTTCTTAGCACATTGCCTGTCACAGAGCAAGCCCTCACATATGCTGAATAAATGAATAAACTGAGACATGCAAGTTACCTCTGGGTATTTCTTAATCTGAAGAGGCTAAGCTTTCTCAGAGTCTTGGTGATTTGCCTCCAGTGTGGGGACAAACTAGAGAATTTATGTATTTACACGAAAGGGAGCTTGGTTCTTTATAGGAAATAATCAATAAAACTCTTTAAGTAGAGTCAGCCTGATAAAACAAATTTTTCTTGTGCACAACCACCCATGTTTAATCTGCTTTGTCATTATGAAAAAAAGCTTTACATTAGTCTTACATTGTTAAAATTGAAATCTACAAATAAAGTAAACATAGTCAAAGGAAGGTGAGCTCTGAAATGTATATTAAGCTTTCAGTTTCATTCTCTCTAGTTTTAAAACAATAAAACAATAATGTCTTTAAAAGGCATATGGTAAACTGATCCAAACCAACATACTGAACTTACCATCCCTGTTGTAGTGTTATAATTGGAGCTCAGTAAAATTCCTGATTTTATGGTACTGCATGAAACATTTATCTAAATTAAAGTGTACAAGATCCAAAGGTGCTTTTCAATTGTAATATCTTTTATGAATTAGAGTTTCATTCATCAAAATTACAAGCAAAAAGAGGTAAGGTCTCAAAGGGCTGTCTCATTACAAGGCTTATAAACACTGTCCTTAGAAAGAATTGGTTTAACACCCAACAAATCAAAATCTGATTGGGAAGAGAATTTATTTGAGATCATCTATCTTCAGAAGACATGTTGGACTGAGTGCACTTCTTGGCCTCTTTAGCCATTCATCAAGAAATTAACAAGCGAATACTACAAACCACCAGAACTCTCTAAATTTGAGAATATGAATTATGTGTAAAATTGGATAGTATAGGCATATATACTTATTTTCTCAGAAAACATCAAAATGCCATAAATTGGAAAGGTTCAGGAGTAATAAAATGCCACCAAGTTATAGATTAATCCAAATCCAAAATTATTTTTATGTTATTTTCCACATCATGTCACAAATAACTACAAGCATTCTATACCCATTAGATTTCTTAGTAAATATATATGCTTATAGCTCTGTATATGAAAATGTTTTATCTAATACAAAATAATGTTACACAAACCTAAATAAAGTTCTTCTTTCATTAAATTTATCTTAATAAACAGGAACCATGTAAAACAAAGTATATTTTAAAACTGCAGTAACAAGAGAATTAAAACGTATTATCTTTTAAATAAGTCAAAATATAGAAATGACAAGTTGGAGACATTAAGTTATCTTTTTTTTTTGACATTAAGTTATCTTAATAATATTCAGAGAATGTATGTCTATCTGGAAAGTTGGGACCATCAAGGCAAGGAATTATTTTATGTGTCCTTTTTTTTTAAACTAATAATTATAAACAGTTAATATAAAGAAAAAGACTACATAGTAGTTTGAGGAATTATTCTATACATACTCTTTATAGCTCTACAACATTTATACCAATAAAGATAAAATGTAATTTACAGCAATAGGGAAGCTGTAGATTATATGTGTGGCTAATGTACACAGAGAAAAGATATAAATCTGTAACAAGCCAATTTTAGCAGAGAATCATCTTCATTTGCTTCAATGTGGATAGAACTGGAGGGTATTATGTTGAGTGAAGTCAATCGGAGAAGGACAAACATTATATGGTCTCATTCATTTGGGGAATATAAAAAATAGTGAAAGGGAATAAAAGGGAAAGGAGAGAAAATGAGTGGGAAATTATCAGTGAGGGTGACAGAACATGAGACACTCCTAACTCTGGGAAACGAACAAGGGGTAGTGGAAGGGGAGGTGGGCGGGGGGTGGGGGTGATTGGGTGACGGGCACTGAGGGGGGCACTTGACAGGATGAGCACTGGGTGATATGCTATATGTTGGCAAATCGGACTCCAATAAAAACTCATACAAAAAAATTATCTTCTTACCAGTTTTATACTATTGCTATTTATTTTGCACTAAGTATGGAAATATGGATTTAATTTATTAAAAATTATATATGTATGGGGACACCTGGGTGGCTTAGTGGATGAGTGTCTGCCTTTGGCTCAAGGCCTGATCCTAGGATCTGGGATCGAGTTCTGCATTGGGCTCCCTGAGAGGAGCCTGCTTCTCCCTCTGCCTGTGTCTCTGCCTCTCTCTCTCTCTCTGTGTGTCTCTCATGAATAAATAAATCTTTTTTTTTTTTAATAAATCTTTTTAAAAAAATGATATATGTGTGTATGTGTCTATCTACCTAATCCGAACCTATTATGTAAGAATACATTTTCAACATTATTTGATCTGTACAACTAAATACATGGTCTATGATTCATGATTTGGCCGCTACTTCTTTAACCTCACTATTTTACCAACTTGGTATCTTCATATCTTATATTCCCCAAGAGCTGGATGCTTCTGTTCCCAAACAAGCAAAACTTTTTCAAGCTTTGAAATCTGACAAATGTAATTTCTTTTACATGGAATTCTTTTACTTGCCTTGTTCTTCAAGGCTCAGTGTAGTTGATCATTCCCTATTCCGTATAAACTGTTTACCTAACAAATAAATCACAATTTATTATTCTGATTTTTTGATATTTTTTCTGGAGTCTTTTATTTAGGTATTATCTTATCAGATACGTGTCAGATATCAAACAGAGTGGCAATCCATACATGTTGAAGCAGACTCTCCTGCTTCTCTCCTTCTGAGCAGAGAATGAGGGGCTCGATCCCAGGACCCTGAGATCAACACCTGAGCTGAAGGCAGAAGCTTATTAACCAACTGAGACACCCAGTGCCCCAAGATTTGCAATTCTAACTTCATTTTTCCCTCAAATATTTATTAAGAACATATATATTTTAAAGATTTTATTTATTTATTCATGAGAGATAGAGAGAGAGAGAGGCAGAGACACAGGCAGAGGGAGAAGCAGGCTTTATGCAGGGAGCCTGACATGGGACTCGATCCTGGGTCTCCAGGATCAGGCTTTGGGCTGAAGGCGGCGCTAAACCACTGAGCCACCCAGGCTGCCCAAGAACATATTTTAAAAAGATATTTAGACCAATCTCTTGACTTCAGTTACTCCATCCGTGAAAGAGGAATAAGTATTTATCAACCACACTCCCCTAGGGTTACTGCAATGGTAAAATGAGACACTGGATATTAAAATACTTTGAAACGTGTGAAGCTTATTTACATAATAAGCTTTCAAAAGTGCTTATTAAAATTTTGGTAAAATACATAAATTAGCAAGAGATGTTAGAAAAGTTTACTAAGTATAACTTAAAATTGAACAAGAATACAGCCAGGGCTTTATTGTTTATAATGATTCTTCTAAAATTTATATAAAGGAGGAAGAAGGCGGGCTGATGTGAGAATTAAAATACTCAAGATAATTCATGCATGTAAGGTCTCAATACAATGCTTAACCAACAACAGGTATTCAACAAATAACGGTTTGCTTTCCTTCAGTTAGGATTAATCTTTTTCCCTCTGCCATGCTGTCATTACTCTGTTTATATTCACTACAATGAAATACGAGCCTTCAGCTCCTCCATTGATTGTATACTCGCTGAAGACAGGAAGGCTAGCTTGTAGGCAGGTGCCATGAAGTGCCTGTGAAATTGAATGGAGTGTAAACAGCTTATATTAAATATTATTTCCTCCCAATAACCATAATATTCATCTAAAGATATTATTACATAAAACTACACAAGCATCTATGTATTTGACATGTGTTTTTGATTTTGTATACCAGTATGTTAAAAATATAAAAATTGTTACTATCTTAGAAATCTGAAGGGGAAGAATAGCTTTCTCAGCAAAGGTGATACCAAAATTTGCTTTAGAGAATTATATATAGAAAATGCATTTAATATATACTTGTCTTCCATCATTGGAAGAGAATAGGAAGAATGGAAATTTAGTCTCATTTCAATTTCATCTAAATGTAACATAAGGAAAAATTCTAATGTTTCTAAACATCTGGAAGTCAGTTTCACAAAATGACATACTTTTGTGAAAGAGAAATTCTTTTCAATATTCACCACTTCACGATAGACTGTAAAATGTGTTTTGACAAAATCTACCCCTATGTAAATAAGATAAAATGCTGCAATTCAATGTCAGTTATACTTCAACAATAAAAAAATGCTGCAATTCTTTTTCAAAACTAAATGCTTTCCTTTAGAAGTATTGATGTATGAATTCCTTGGGATATTTTAAAATAAATAAAATTTCCTCATTAAAGCTGAAATCTGAGCAACGAATACTTTTACAGAATAGTGGTTTTAGTGCCTCTAAGTGATATTATTTAATTTTCACTGGAAGGAAAAGATTTTAAGATAAATATACCTCTCAACTAATTACATTAGATATGGTGACATGTTATCATGCAATAATACGTACAAATCTATTACTGAAGACTTTAGAGTTTTGAACATTTCAAATAAGATAAAAGAATGTTTTTTACTATATTGGGAAACCTATGACTAAAAAATATTTTATATTGACCTTAACATGATATGAAAGCAGTAGATACATATATATACACAATACTCATTATTAGCTTACTAAAAAGTAAATATTTTTCTTTGTAAATAATTAATTCAAAATTAAATTTTGTTTTTGACTTGATAGCACATAGTATTTCTTTCCTTAAGAAACATAAATAATGCTGACATAAAAGGAAAGACTTACCAGAGATTAAGGACTAAAAGAATCATGGTTTATATAGAACAGGATTTAAAAAAAATCCAGACTTTCCAGTAGAAACATCCTCACAATAAAAACTGCTAGTGATACTGAATGAAAACACTACTACAAATTTCAAGTATCTTTTTTCTCTTTTATACCTGATGCTGAGTCAGGAGACTCACTTCATCAACACAAAATCATTTTATGAAAGCAAGTGTTTTCACAAATGAAATGGATGGTTTCTATTTGCAGTTTCAAATACACTTTAAGTAAAAATCTGAATGGTTATTGGCCAGATTTCATAAACACAGATAAGATATCTGGACAGTTCAGACATCAAATTCCTCCTTTCTTAGTTGGGTATTTTAGTCTGAATGCATTAAATTTAACCATGGTTCTCACTTCATTTTTGTTGATTGAGAATATATCGAACAATCCAAAATAGATATTATTTTATTTTATTTTATTTTATTTTATTTTATTTTATTTTATTTTATTTTATTTTATTTTCAAAATAGATATTATTTTAAACTACCAAAAAACTAAAAACCCAAGATACCAGATTCAAATTTATAATAAACTTTATTCAGAAATCAAAATCCTTGCCTCAATCAATAATTGATGTTACTTATGGTCCATATTAGCACATCCTTACATCACATAAAATTAGAGTGCAGCATCCTCTGTGTTTTTACCGGTGAAGAACTTGTACAGACTTCTGTTTGCTTTAAACTAGACAAACGTTGTATCTGCAGGTAAGCTGTCCTCTGAAAAGCTCGAGGAGAATGTTCAGTGAGATAGCAAAATGTAGAATTAGCAGTATAGGCGTTAATTAAGATACAGTGTTTGTAGAAATTATTCTAAGTGGTAAATTCTTATTCAGATTAGTTATGCTTGTAAATGATTTACTGGACTATAAGAAATAAAATAAGAAAATGGCCACCTAACATCAACAGTTATTGCTCAGTGGAAAAGGACAGCAAGGACACTTGCAAGTAAAAGAATTGGATCAATATTAACGTGATTTTCATTTCATGCTTCCCCAACTCCAGTAAGCTGACAATATACCCTGATTATGTGAACTGCCTCGGAGTAACAGAGAAAAGGTTATTAGAGCAAGAGGTGGAAATGGAATGCACTTTTTATATTGACAGGCCTGCTAATAGAGTATACTGATTTTCCAAGACATGCAATGCATTTTTACAATTTAGTTCTGACAGCAAAACTGGAATTTCATTTATTCCTAATTCAAAATATTCATATGTAAGCAATATTTCTTAGAGAGGACCAGCAAAGGGGATATTCTCAAACAGCATTTTTAGACTGAAAAAAATGCAATTAAAAAGGTGCAAGAAAATATTATTGAATTTAAGTGCAGCACTATGTAAGTATAAGAGGCTAACTTAATAAGCTGCCTAATGGACTGAATGTAGAAAACTGCATTCTGTGCTCTTTAAAGGAAATTCGATAAACCACATTTTAAGAATATACATGATGATAAATGTAGAATCCCTGTGCATTTTTAGACTGGATATTACTTGGTAGGGTTTTGATTAGTCATGAAGTTAGGGTAATTTTTAAATATTTGAACTAGGATTTTATTATATTAAAAATCACATGGCACACTTTACTTGTGGAAAAAAATGCTAAAAGCTTGAGGGGAATATAGAAAACTTGGGGCAGTTTGGAATCCTTTAAATAACATACAGAGAAAAGATGATGCATTATTCATCTTTGTGATTATTTGAGTACACAGCATAGTGTTTGGCTCCTGTGTTAAAGTGCACTTAGAAGAAGAGTAGCATGAAATAAGTCCATCAAAAACAGCAAAGGCAGCTACTTTACATGGCTGTAAGTGACTTTCATCCCCACTCTGTACTTTTCTGGCACTTTCTAGATTTTCTACAACGAGCATGTTTCTCGGAAGGAAGGAAGGAAGGAAGGAAGGAAGGAAAGGGAAAAGAACTAAAGAAAACTTGTGTCATGACTCAAGAGGAGTAGAGGGCAGATAAGTAGCAGAATGGCAGGAAGAAAGTTTTGGCAATCCTGGGAATGAAAGTAAAGATGACTCAAACAACTTAAAGGAGGGCTAAGAGGGTGGGCACGCATCCCCTTGCAGTGGGTGGCTTCAACCTGGGGAATGATGAACCTCTTGGGGGAGGTTTTTCTTTGAAAAGCCTGTCACACAATTCAGTGTGGAAAGTTTACTTTAATACCCCCAGAAATGGGAGTGGGAGATATTTTGGCTAGATAAGCAACTGGCTCAGAGACTGAAAGAAAAAAATTAACAAAAATTTCTCTTTAATTATTAAAAGAATGTAATAGCTATGAGATGGTCCTGATATAGGTTATTTAGAGCATTTTTAAAAACACACAGAGCATTTTAAACTACATTTTTAAAATGACACAGGAAATGTATGCTGTAAATGACACGAAATTCATCTGTACTGGTATGTCTTTATGGATTATATAACTTCATAGGCTACAAGAGTAAGCCAAAATTTAACAGGTAAGCTTGAAAGTGGGGACATTTTCAATAATGCTCTTGCTTTTAAGAGTCTGCGTCTCCTTCTGACTGCTCCCTCCTGCTCATGCTTTCACCTGCTCTCTCTCTCTCTCTATTAAATGAATAATAAAAAAATTAAATCTTAAAAAAAGAGAACCAAAGGGTTAGACAATCATATGATATTAAAATAAGAAGCTGGCACCAAAAAGAGCTAAAAGACGGCCCCCTGCATTTCTTTTTCTCCCTCTCTTTTAGAAGAGTTTGTATCATTAACTTTTCAGTGGATTATTTTACACATAATCAGATCACCTAGTTCATTACAGACATGGAGCATCAATTAATAATATGCCAGTTAAAATGGAGTTATTGATGAAGAGTAAGAAGATGTTTACTAGTGTTTTTACATAAGGCAAACAGGCTATTAAGTAAAAAAGATTAAATCATATTTCTCAAATATGTAAACTCTTAAAAGAGAAGTCAGATAATTAGCTTCTTAACAATTTTTATAGATGCATTAGTACTTTTTATTCTCAGCAGTTTCCTTATTTCTGCAAGTATCACGTTACAGTAGCCATGCATATACCATCAAAACTAATTTAATTCCAGATTCATTACAGAGCTGCTTTTTATTCATCAAGGTCATATCTTGATGGCTTCACAAGCTTAGATAAATCAGGTGTTAAGCAGACACATCTCTGAGGAACCTAAGGATATTCTCATTTGCAGTTCTCAGCATATCTTATTATTTATTGCCAAAGAAATGACTGATTAACTTTGTCATCTTTGCTCCATGTTTTTTTTCCTTCCAGCTGAAGCATCCTGCCCTCTTCTGTGATGCCTGATCAGACCTATTTAAGATGATGTCTTTGATCACAAACATGGGGGAACTTGCAGTCTTAGGCTTTGATGAAACGTTGTTCCACTATAATTTTATGGAAGGGAAACAGAGTCCTAAATGATAATTGACAGTCAACAAAAACAACCAAACTTATTAAGATTTTGCACAATTTTTTTGACAGCATAATCTTTAAGCACCAGAAATGCACCAGAAGTTAACTAGTCTAGCTTTTATTTAAACTTATAAACTATATACAAACCCTCCCTCTTCAATCATTTCCTCATTAGCTAATTTGCCCTGAAGAACACCCTGCAGGTCAGAAGATGAATTTATGAGTTTTAAAATATTTTCCTTATATTCTCCCTTATGATCTATAAAGTTCCCAGTGATTGGTTAAATTTGCACTTACATGAAATTTTATAATTAGAAAACACCTACATAACATACTTAATACATACAAAATTAGAACATTAAACATCAGGAAAATCACATGCCTCTAGGTTTTTATTAATCATATTCCAACACCAAGGCTGAAAGTACATCAAATCACACCAAATCTTTTGCACATGACAACCTCATAAATTATTCAACTCATTAGTATTACTAAGAAGCATGAAAAACTCCATCAGTATTAAGGATGTTTTCCAACAGAAAAAGGTCAACCAAAAGTTTTAATAATGAAATTGAAGGGAAAGCTTTTCAAAGTCAGTATGAAACAAAATTATTATCCTTTGTGTCTTTTTGAAAATATATTTAATTCTGATTATTTGCTCATATAAAAGAAAGCACTGTCAATATATCTGCCTTGTGGCTTCACATAAATTGTCTGAAAAGAATGTCCAAATTATGGATAAGTGTCCCTGCCCATCATGTGAGAGTTTAACTATAATTTAATCTAAATGTTTGAATTTAGGGAAAAACCAAGTGATATAAATATTTTAAATAAAATACCATGTCTGCTAATTCAGTTTCAGTTCTATTACATGAATATAGGCTCACAATCTTGAAACTTAGTATACCATAGGAACAACCTGACCAGTGTTCAAATCCCAGGGACTGCTTTGATTGCCATGTAAATATTCCCTGTTTAAGTAATTTAAAGTTATTTCCTCAGTGTGTACAACTTGTTTAAAATTCTGAAAACTTTGATCACTGACTCAAACACTTTTAGCCATATCAAAAGTTCCATTTATTAAATATCCTTCTGTCCCTAAAAGAATTTTGTTGCTACAATGTAGATGAATACAAAATTATTCTTCAGGAAAGATTATAGCAGAGTTCCTGCACATTAAATACCTAACTTTCAAGGTAGAATGTATAGGGAGATTGAAATAGTGTGATTATTTAACAGAGGAAGGAACACAACGAATTTCAATTTGTCCTAGGAGCCCTCTCAAAATGTGAAGGTTTGTACAATAAATATACCTTGTCTATATCTACACAAACGAAAGAGTTCAATTATTTGGATGTTAGTCTACACACTGCTAGACTTTATGACACTTAAACACATTTAAATGTTTAAAAATGGCAGGCACAGTGGCTAGATGATGGGCTGAATTTCTGACTTTTATATGGATGTTCTAGCAATATGTGATACAAAAGCTTTATTTAAAACACAAATATTTTTTCAATTAAGGTTTTTAACATTTATTTTATTGGATGACAGGCTTTGTAATAATTACTGATATTTACATCCTATTCTGAAGAAATTAATTTATATATAGGTTAGGAGGCAAATTATAAGTTTGGAGGATGATTCAATACTACATTTTTCTCTTGGCAGTTTGTAATTCCTCCTTCTATTTCTTTTCTTTTCTTTTTTTAAAGATTTATTTATTTGAGCAGAGGGAGAAAGATGGAGGGAGGGACAGAGGCAGAAGGAGAGAGAATCTCAAGCGGACACCCTGCTGAGTGCAGAGCCCCATGTGGGGCTCAGTCCCATAACTCTGAGATCATGACCTGAGCCAAAATCAAAAGTTGGACCCTTAACCAACTGAGCCACCCCAGAGCCCTGCCTCCTACTTCTATAAAAAGATCACACCAGGGAGTACTTTCCCACTCATTCTTCACAATCATCCATGATTTATTCCCTACTCTCTACATGGTTCCAAAAATCCACTGATGTGAACTGTGATGAAGATTGAAGGGGTATGCTCTTGAGGCACAATCATTTTGTTCTCCTTTGTCTTCCATTACATGACCTTAATCCTGAGAATGACCTGATAATAACTCTTGTATAGGTACCACCATATAGCTTTCCTGAATATTTTATGGCATACATATGGTCTTTGTTCTAAATATGAATAAAATAACATACCTTTCTTTCGTTGTATAAAAGAACCCAACTCAAGAGAGATAGTAAGTTCTGAATATTGATGATGGTGATCCATTATTTAAAATTTATAAACTGCTACATATTTTAAATATTCTATCAGATGTCTTAAAAGATTTTAAGGTAAAAGATTTTAAAATTTGTTTCTGACATATTTTAACAATGGATTAATAAAAGAGATATTTTATAAATTAAACAAAGTATTCAGTTTTACAGAGAACCAAAATATTTTTTTTCTAAGAGACTCCTTAAAAGCAACCTATAGAATGCTGAATGCAGTATAATGTAGATCCTATATAATTAATCCATTGACAATTCAGTATCACTAATTATGTCAATTTAGCCTAAGTCTGTTACAAATTGTCTTAGATATTTCTATTTTCAAATGGCATGCATTGGAATAAGTTGGTTAAAAGTCTAAATTACTGGGTATATGAAATGAAATTTTAATAATTTTAAGGTCATGTTATAAAGTATGGCACTTTAAGTAGATTTTAAGTAAAATCTCTTCTACAGAGCATAAAGATAACACCTCATTTTAAGCATAAAAATAATACTTCAACTCAAGTTTAAATCCTTAGTTGCCCAAATCCCATAGGTGGATTCTCTTGTTGATTAAAGAAATTCCCTATAGTACTGGTCAACTCTAAGGTTTTTTTCTAGCATGTTCTTTCTTTCAGTTAATTTTTTTCTATGTAAATTTATGTTGTAACTTTTATCTTAGGCGTAATAGCTTCATATGAAATCCTTATGTCTTTAATTATGTTTGAGTCTTAGTTATATCAATTCAGTCTATTTGCACAACAAATTTTAAAAGCTTTGCACATTTTCTCTTTATCAGGATTAAGTATTTTCTCTGTTTAATCCATCAAGAACATGAATAGTTATGAATATTATAAACTATGGTAAATTTTAAAACATATGGCTGACTTATCATACTCAAGTAAATGAAAATTAACATGAGAATATAACACAAGTATTATAAGAATAAAAGTGGTTAATAACAAAAATGTATAAATAGTGTTCACTAATGGTATTTTCTGAGTGTACAGAGTTTATAAAATTTTGAGATGATAAATCACACTTAAACTTGTTAGAGCACTTAAAAAGTGATAAAATAGTCCTATTATACTTATTGGCAGACAGTAATTTAATATACTAGTATTTTCATTAAATCACAAAAAATTTTGTTATTTTCTATTTATTATACATTTCTTAAAGGACAAATTAGGGTATACTTCTACTGTAGTATGATAGTTGATAATATCTTTAATGTGAGATGGTCTTTTTTAAACTTTATTTGCAACCCAATGGAGGACTGGGAACTTAGACATATTATAGCAGGATTTATTATTATTATTATTTTTTTAGATTGAAAGGAATAGTATAGTAGTAAAATAGAGAATGTCATGTAATGAGATTATCAATAAGACATTTGTTTTAGTTAAATACACAAACGTGTATGTATATATACAAGTAGAAATGCTAAACATACGTATATATATTTCACATATATATGTAATATTCACATAGTATGCATGAGTGTGTGTGTACACATATACAAATTATACAGGAAAATATTTAAGTCTGAGTATTCAGTTACAGTTGTATATATTTTTTATACCTTGCATCTTGGTCACCAAAGCTTGAAAGACACTGGAAAAGAAACTGACTTTACTCTTGTTTTAGGCTGTATGAGACGGATGTGGGTAATAACTAGTTATATAGACACTGTACTCTATTAAGAAGTTGAAAGGTCTAAAATATATCATGGGTGAAATACTGGGTTGATTAAGTGTCACCTATATGATGCTGAAGGATAAAGCAGTACATGGTATTTTTGATTTATGACGTAGACAATTTTATTTATTTTTATTTTTTATTTATTTATTTTTTTTAATTTTTATTTATTTATGATAGTCACAGAGAGAGAGAGAGAGAGGCAGAGACATAGGCAGAGGGAGAAGCAGGCTCCATGCACCGGGAGCCTGATGTGGGATTCGATCCCGGGTCTCCAGGATCGCGCCCTGGGCCAAAGACAAGCGCCAAACCGCTGCGCCACCCAGGGATCCCTTTTTTTTTTTTTTTTAATTTTAATTTATTTATGATAGATGTAGACAATTTTAAACGCTAGTAAAAAAAATGAATTATCAACCATAAAGAGTTGTCATACCCAGAGTATTTTTGTATAAGAGGCATTGGTACTGACCATACTCTACTGCCGCTTTGAGCAGTGCTTCAGCATGAGTGGAGCCAAATGCATTACGAACAAACCGTCTCCTTCGACGAAGATCATCCTCCCAGTAATCCAAGCGCCAGAAATCATGCAGTTGACTAGGAATGAGTAAATAAACAGTAGTCACTGTTAATAACAATGTAAAATGGGAAATACATTTTTTACATAACATTAAAGTTTTATTTTCTTGATCTTAATGGAAAACCAAGATGCTTTTTGAGATATATATATTTTACAATTGTGTCTACATACATATGTTTCCTGTACAAACGACCAAAACTTAAAATAGTAACATTCTCATATTTTAGGCATTGTAATACCCAGTTCCGCTTTCTCTACAATGTTC
Organism: Vulpes vulpes; assembly: GCF_048418805.1. Lineage (NCBI taxonomy): Eukaryota > Metazoa > Chordata > Mammalia > Carnivora > Canidae > Vulpes > Vulpes vulpes. The sequence goes on along the minus strand of NC_132788.1, from coordinate 47,494,284 downwards.
TTCCTTCTACTAAAAGCATTAATAATGGGGAGTTTAGTAACAAATGTAGCATCAAATTACAAGTATTAATGGCACAGTTTTCATTCTTTTACACTGTTTTTAATAAGGCTTGTAAATCACAGGATAGACCTCACTACAAATAGTTTGCAATTTAATGACCATGGTTTCTTAGTAGACTGAATTAAGAACCATAAAATATTGCCCAGTTGGATTTGGTGGAACAATGATTAAAATAATGTGCTGAAATATTCATTGAAATAATTCCCTGCTGCCCACAGCAACCTGAGAAAAGTGCAATTTTATCCATTATTAATAATACTGAATTACAGCTGCAAAAAATTCCACTATGTGGTAATTGTCTTGGTAAATTATTATTCTAACACTAACAGAGTCCTTGGCTGATTTTACCACTTTCAGCTAATATAAACCATTAACAATCACACCCTTCATTGGGTAATATTGCCTACACCATGTTATGCTCTAAACCAGTATTAAAAATCCACAAGATATTTCAAGAAACTATTGAAATTTGTTCATCATATATCAGTGGAATGTTTCATGATATAATTTTTGTTTTCAATTTAATTTCAATAAACACTGGTGAGAAATGCTACTGTTTGAGAAGTCTGTTTTTCTCTATCTACAGTATTTGGAGTAATATACTTAAGAGATAATATTCTAATTTTCCTGAGCAGCACTATTCATAAAAACATATAAAATGCTTTCATTGAAGATTTGATTTCATTTTTATTTTGCTATTTGATTGTAAAAAGATACTATGTTTGATTAAAGCAGGAACTGTGTGTGTTTTGCTCATCATTATATCTCTAGTGCAATGCCAGAACATACCATTTTCTATACACTGTTTTAAATATATATTCAATGAATTAATTATACAAATTGGTACTTTAGAGATATATAGACACGAATAGTCACTGACAACAATAATTTATTTTTGAAAAACACTTTGGATTTTGTAACTATATGATTTTGTTTTCCACCACTTAATTGTAAAAGAATATACAAGGTAAGGGATATATAAAAAGGACATTAAAATTACAAGCATTTGGAGTATATTTGAACATACTTGTTTTTCTAAATATAATAATTATTATAACTTTATTTTTTTGTCAAAATAAGATTACCTAAGAATAATTGTTATTAGTGCTTCTGTTACTAATTTAAAATAGGAAAAAACAGGACAATTTCCAGGGTGCCTGAGTGGCTCAGTTGGTTAAGTGTTCAACTCTTGATTTCAGCTCAGGACATGCTGTCAGCATTGTAAGATTGAGGCCTCTGTTGGACTTCATGCTCAGCATGAAGCCTGCTTGAGAGTCTCTCTCTCTCTTTCCCTTAGCCTCTCCCCATTGCCTCCATTCCTGTTCTCTCTCTCTCTAAAAATCAATCAATCAATTAATTAATTCTTAAGTTAAAATAAAATAAAATGAAATAAAATAGGGCAATTTCTATCCTTAGAAATATAAACTAATCCTAGTGGTTTATGAAAGACCCTGCTAAAATCTTGCTATAAAGATTTTCCTTAAGCGTAAGATAAAATCAAGTTCTGAATTCGTTAGGACAGATCTAATTTTATCTCAAATTTCTTACCATTTGCATACTTTTCTATATTCCTCCTGTTGAGTACTGTTGAAAAAATCTGGACACCATATATAAGACAAATATAACAAGACTCTTAAAGGTCAAAAGTAGGGGATCCCTGGGTGGCTCAGCGGTTTAGTGCTTGCCTTCGGCCCAGGGCGCGATCCTGGAGTCCCGGGATTGAGTCCCACGTTGGGCTCCTGCATGGAGCCTGCTTCTCCCTCCTCCTGTGTCTCTGTCTCTGTCTCTCTCTGTATGTCTATCATGAATAAATAAATAAATCTTAAAAAAAAAAAAAAGGTGGAAAGTAGAAGGCAGACTGGCAAGAGACTCCAGAGACTAAGAAACAACATAGTATTCTCAGGATTATCTTTTTGCCTCATGCATCCTAGACTTTGAAGCAAAGAGGTTAGCAATCCAGAGAGACTAAAAAAAAAAGCCCCCAACAAAAGCCCAGTTTCTTTAGACAAAGAACCAGGAAAGATGCAGCTCAACAAGACAAAAAACTTTTAGACAACTATTTTATTTTAATTTTTAAAAAGATTTTATTTATTTATTCATGAAAGACACACAGAGAGAGGCAGAGGGAGAAGCAGGCTCCCTGTGGGAAGCCTGATGCGGGACTCCATCCTGGCACCCCAGGATCATGTCCTGAGCCAAAGGCAGACAGACCCCCAACCACTGAGCCACCCAGGTGTGCTTTTAGACACAGAGAAACCGTGGCCCTACTTACTCACACCAGAAAGTTTAAGTGAGAAGCCAACATCTGAACTCTAATCAAGGTATAATGTGGTACCCTAACATCCTTACTGGGATGGTATCAGAGAGGGTCAAATAGGGAACCAGCACTTTCATCTCTGTTGACTGGTAACAGGTATCCTACCCTCACTAAGTCAGTGGAGACCATGTGGAGAGCCTGGAATCCATCTCTCTCCCTTCCCCCTGCCCAGTTAGACAGTAATGAGGTATCTTTCTCCCTCTCCACTGTGGTGGTATTCGGGGAGGCCTAGTAAAGAATTAAGACTGTCACCATTGATCCATACCAGTTAAGTTAGCCCCCACTAGTGGACACCACACAAGAACTGGAACTCCCACCCCTGCCAAGCAGTAATGACAAGCTGTTAACTCTTTGAATATCAGCAGAGTCCAAGTGGAGAATCTAGATTTCTACCTCCACCTGGCAGTAAAAATGCAACACTTCCCAATTTCTCCTAATGGATGAATTTCAGAGAAAGTCAACTAAAACAGGTTTAAATAAGATACAGAATATCTCAGAGAAGAATAAGAAAATATCCTGCTTCAATCTAAAGTTACTTATTATAGCAAGAACCTGGATCTCAAACAATGTAAAAAGTCATTCATAGATGCTAATGCTGAGGTGATGGATGTTAGAATTTTCTGGAAAGGATTCTTTTTTTTTTTTTTTAAGATTTTATTTATTTATTCATGAGAGACACGGAGAGAGAAAGGCAGAGGGAGAAACAGTCTCCATGCAGGGAGCCTGATGAGGGACTTGATCCCAGGACTCCAGAATCACGCCCTGAGCTGAAGGCAGATGCTTAACCACTGAGCCACCCAGGCATCCCTCTAGAAAGGATTCTAAACCATGTATGATTTTAAAAATGCTTTACTGGGCAATTATGAACATATCTAGAGCAAAAATTAGAAGATGTAAAAAAGTATTAAGTAGGTATTTTAGAACTGACAAAGATAACAACCAAAATAAAAAGCTCAGTGGATGAGCTCCACAGCAGAATGGAAGGGATAGGGAAAAATTAGTTATATGGTAGGCAGAACAATAGATATTGCTCAATCTGAATAACAGAGAAAATGGACTGAAAAAAATGAACAAAGCTGCGGGAATCTATAGATTATAGCATCTAACACATTTGGTCATTGGCGTTCTGGAAGGAAAGAGAGCAGGTTTGAAATAGTTCCTAAATAATAATGGCTGAATACTTTACAAATCTGGCCAAAAAGTATAATGTACAGATTTAAAGAAGCTGACTAAACTCCATACATAACAAACCCGAAGAAATTTATGCCAAGACACATCATGATTAAACATCTGAAAACAAAGGACAAAGAAAAAAATCTACAAAGTAGCCAGAGAAAAATGACATCTCACCTACAGATATAAACAATTAGAATGACAGCATATTTTACATCAAAAGCTGTGGTGGCCAGAAGAAATGGCCAAGTATTTTATGTGCTGAAAAAAAGAACTGTCAACTCAGTCTCCTACAACCTGTGAAAATATCCTTCAGGAATAAAAAATAAAGATTTTTCAGATGAAGGAAAATGAAGTATTTGTTGCCATTGGAGCTAGTCTAAAAATGGCTAACGGCAGTCTTATAAACACAAAGGAAGTCTAAAAAATGGCTACAGGCAGTCTTATAAACACAAAGCAAGCAATAAAAGAAACACTGGAACACTAGAAAGGAAGAAAGAACACGATAAGCAAAATATGAGGAAATATTCCTTTTCCTCATGAGTGTCCTAAATTATGCTTTACCATTGAAGCAAAAATTATAACACTTCTGTAGTTCTAAGTGTGTGTAGAGGTAATATTTAAGACAGATACACTATAAATGAGGGAGAGTAAAGGAATGTAAAGAAGTAAAGATTCTATACTTCATTTGGACTGGTAAAATGATACCACCAGTAGACTGTGATAAAACACATATACAATCACTAAGAAAGCTATATAAAGAGATATACTAAAAAACACTATGGATAAATCAAAATGGAATTCCAAAAAATGTTCAAATATCCCACAGGAAGACAGAAAAAATAGAGCAATAAAAAACAAGGTGAACAAAAAAAAAATAAGTAAAAATGTTTTAAAAAGAATTCTGTTTATAAGAAACCAACTTCAAATATAAATAATACATCCAGGTGGAAAGTAAAAGAATAAAAAAGGCCTATCATTCAATCATTAATTAAAGGAAAAGCAGGAATGGTTATATTAATATCAGATAAATATATACTACAGAGAAAATAAAATTACTAGAGACAAAGAAGGACCTTATGTAAAGACAGAAGGGCCAAACTACCAATTAGACACCAATCCCAAATGTGTATGTGCTAAACAACAGAGCTGCAAAACATGTCAAGCAAAAACTGGTAAACTGAAAGAGACAGACAAATACATAGCTATGGCGTGAAGTATATACACCCTTCTTTTTAGCAACTGATAGACCACTTAGTCAGAAGATCAGCACAGATACAGAAGAACACAATACCACCACCAACCAACATTTTTAGAACTCTCCAACTAACAGCAGAATACACATTGTTTTCAAGTGTCTATGGAATTTCTATTACCTACATTACCTAGATAGACAATATCTTGGGCCACAACACACATCTAACAAATTCAGAAGAACTGAAATGATACAATGTACTCTTCCTACAAAAATGGAATAAAGATAGACATCAATAATAGAAAGACAATAGAAAAAATTCTCTAAACACTTGGAAGCTAAAGCAACACACTACTAAATAACCCATGAGTCAAAAAGAATTCTCAAGGGAAAACAAAAAAATAAATGAGTTGAATAAAAACTTCAATAAATATATCAAAGTTTGTGGGACATGGCTAAAATAGTAACAATAAGAAAATTTAAAGTACAAATACATATATTAAAAAAAATGAAAAATCTTAATTCAATACTCTAAACTCCCAATTTGAGAACATAGAAAAATAATAGCAAAGCAAGCAGAGGGAGGAAATAATAAAGATAAAAGTAGGAAATCAATGAAATTTGAAACATAAAAACAATAGAGAAAAATCAATGCAACAAAGAGCTGATTTTTAAAAAAATACCAACAAAACTGACAAAGGAAAAAGAAAGACAGATTACCGATACCCACAATGAAACAGCATATATCATAGACTGAAGACATCAAAAGTATAAGTAAATACTATGAAATTCTCTACACACATAAGTTTGACAGCTTAGACAAAATAGACCAATTCTCAAACAGTACAAACTACCACAACTCATTCAATATGAGTAGATAAATGGATAGATCAGTAACTATTAAGAAAGTTTAATATATTAAAACTCCCCAAAAGAATCTCCAGGTCTATGTGGTTTTACTGGAAAATTCTGACAAACATTTAAAGAAAATTGACCCCAATTATACATGATTTCACCTAGAAAATAGAGAAACATTCCTCAATTAATTTTATAGCCAATGTTAACACCAAAGTAAAAGCCAAAGACAGTACAAAGGAAGAAAACTACAGACTAACATCCCTTATGAATACAGACACACAAATGCTTAATAAAATATTAGCAAACAGAATTAAGCAATATATAATAAAAATTTTACAGGAGGTCAAATGAAGTTTATTCCAGGAAAGCAAGTTTGGATCAGTATTTGAAAATTATTTAATATAATCCACAACATTAATGGCTAAAGAAGAAAAATCATGGGACCATATAAGTCAATATAGAAAATAATTTGACAAAATTTAACATCCATCCATGATTAAAGAATTTTTTAGAGAAACAAGAATAAAGGACAATTTCCTCAACTCAATAAAAGCATCTACAAAACACTATAGCTAAATTATACTTAAAGGTGAAGGACTGAATGATTTTTCTCCTAAAACTGGGAAAAATACAAAATATTTGTTCTTACCTCTCTTATTCAACACAGTACAGAAATTTCTAGCCAATGAAATAAGGCAAAAAAGAAGAAAAGGAATACAGAATAGGAAAGGGAGAAATAAAACTGTCCTTATTTGCAGAGGACCTTAATGTCTACGTAGAAAATCACACAAACTCTATCAAAAACTCCTGAAAACTAATGACTGAGTTTAATAGGGTCATACACACAAACATCAACTGTGTTTCTATGTGCTAGCAATGAACACATGAACAGTGAAATAAAACCCCAATTTAAAATAAAAAAAGGAGAGAAATACTTAGTTATAAATTAAAAAACAAACATGTACAGGACTTGTGCAATGAAAACTACATAATAGGGATGAAAAACACAGAACAATATCTAAAAAAAAAGGAAAGCCATGCCACATTCATGGATTGGGAAACTCAACATAAAAAAGATTATGGGGGGGAGGGGCAAGATGGCGGAGGAGTAGGGTCTCCAAGTCACCTGTCCTCAACAAATTACCTAGAAAACCATCCAATCATCCTGAAAATCTACGAATTCGGCCTGAGATTTAAAGAGAGACCAGCTGGAACGCTACAGTGAGAGGAGTTCGCGCTTCTATCAAGGTAGGAAGACGGGGAAAAAGAAATAAAGACACAAAAGGCCTCCGAGGGGGAGGGGCCCCGCGAGGAGCCGGGCTGAGGCCGGGGCGAGTGTCCCCAGGACAGGAGAGCCCCGTCCTGGAGGAGCAGGAGCTGCACCAACCTTCCCGGGCGGAAAGGGGCCCGCAGGGAGTTAGAGCAGGACCCAGGAGGGCGGGGATGCCCTCGGGCTCCCGGGGACACTAACAGGCACCTGTGACCCGGAGAGTGCGCCGAGCTCCCTAAGGGCTGCAGCGCTCGGCGGGACCCGGAGCAGCTCGGAGGGGCTCGGGCAGCGGCTCCGCGGAGGGGGCTGCGGGGCGGGAGCGAATCCAACAGCACAGGCCCCGGAGCACAGGGCACCGGGACACAGCCCAGGATCCGGCCTCCCCCCGGGACAGGCAAAGGCCGGGAGGGCCCAGGACAGCGAGGACGCTCCTGCCCGGAGCTGAGCAGATCAGCGGCCCCGCCCGGAGCCTCCAGGCCCTGCAGACGGAGAGCCCCGGAGTTACTGCGGGAGCTGACTCCAGGGCTGCAGAGCTGCCCCCGCCACTGTGGCTTCCTCCCAGGGCCTCACGGGGTAAACAACCCCCACTGAGCCCTGCACCAGGCAGGGGCAGAGCAGCTCCCCCAAGTGCTAACACCTGAGAATCAGCACAGCAGGCCCCTCCCCCAGAAGACCAGCTAGACGGACCAGTTCCAGGGGAAGTCAAGGGACTTAAAGGATACAGAATCGGAAGATACTCCCCCGTGTTTTTTTGTTTTTGTTTTTGTTTTGTTTTGTGTTTTTTCTTTCTTTCTTCTTGATTTCTGATTGCTTCCCCCACCCACCCACCCCTTTTTTTTCTCCTTTCTTTTTCTTTTTCTCTTTTCTTTCCTTCTCTCTCTTTTTCTCCTTTTCCCAATACAACTTGTTTTTGGCCACTCTGCACTGAGCAAAATGACTAGAAGGAAAACCTCACCTCAAAAAAAAAAAAAAAGAATCAGAAACAGTCCTCTCTCCCACAGAGTTACAAAACCTGGATTACAATTCAATGTCAGAAAGCCAATTCAGAAGCACTATTATACAGCTACTGGTGGCTCTAGAAAAAACCATAAAGGACTCAAGAGACTTCATGACTGCAGAATTTAGATCCAATCAGGCAGAAATGAAAAATCAATTAAATGAGATGCAATCCAAGCTAGAAGTCCTAACGATGAGGCTTAACGAGGTGGAAGAACAAGTGAGTGACATAGAAGACAAGTTGATGGCAAAGAGGGAAACTGAGGAAAAAAGAGACAGGCAATTGAAAGACCATGAGGATAGATTAAGGGAAATAAATGACAGCCTGACGAAGAAAAACCTACGTTTAATTGGGGTTCCCGAGGGCGCCGAAAGGGACAGAGGGCCAGAATATGTATTTGAACAAATCCTAGCTGAAAACTTTCCGAATCTGGGAAGGGAAACAGGCATTCAGATCCAGGAAATAGAGAGATCCCCCCCTAAAATCAACAAAAACCGTTCAACACCTCGACATTTAATAGTGAAGCTTGCAAATTCCAAAGATAAGGAGAAGATCCTTAAGGCAGCAAGAGAAAAAAAGTCCCTGACTTTTATGGGGAGGAATATTAGGGTAACAGCAGACCTCTCCACAGAGACCTGGCAGGCCAGAAAGGGCTGGCAGGATATATTGAGGGTCCTAAATGAAAAGAACATGCAACCAAGAATACTTTATCCAGCAAGGCTCTCATTCAAAATGGAAGGAGAGATAAAGAGCTTCCAAGACAGGCAGGAACTGAAAGAATATGTGACCTCCAAACCAGCTCTGCAAGAAATTTTAAGGGGGACTCTTAAAATTCCCCTTTAAGAAGAAGTTCAGTGGAACAATCCACAAAAACAAGGACTGAATAGATATGATGACACTAAACTCATATCTCTCAATAGTAACTCTGAACGTGAACGGGCTTAATGACCCCATCAAAAGGCGCAGGGCTTCAGACTGGATAAAAAAGCAGGACCCATCTATTTGCTGTCTACAAGAGACTCATTTTAGACAGAAGGACACCTACAACCTGAAAATAAAAGGTTGGAGAACCATTTACCATTCAAATGGTCCTCAAAAGAAAGCAGGGGTTGCCATCCTTATATCAGATAAATTAAAATTTACCCCGAAGACTATAGTGAGGGATGAAGAGGGACACTATCTCATACTCAAAGGATCTATCCAACAAGAGGACTTAACAATCCTCAATATATATGCCCCGAATGTGGGAGCTGCCAAATATTTAAACCAATTAATAACCAAACTGAAGAAATACTTTGATAATAATACACTTATACTCGGTGACTTCAATCTAGCTCTCTCTATACTAGATAGGTCTTCTAAGCACAACATATCCAAAGAAACGAGAGCTTTAAATGATACACTGGACCAGATGGATTTCACAGATATCTACAGAACTTTACATCCAAACTCAACTGAATACACATTCTTCTCAAGTGCACATGGAACTTTCTCCAGAATAGACCACATACTGGGTCACAAATCGGGTCTGAACCAATACCAAAAGATCGGGATAGTCCCCTGTATATTCTCAGACCATAATGCCTTGAAATTAGAACTTAATCACAATAAGAAGTTTGGAAGGACCACAAACACGTGGAGGTTAAGGACCACCCTGCTAAAAGATGAAAAGGTCAACCAGGAAATTAAGGAAGAATTAAAAAGATTCATGGAAACTAATGAGAATGAAGATACAACCGTTCAAAATCTTTGGGATGCAGCAAAAGCAGTCCTGAGGGGGAAATACATCGCAATACAAGCATCCATTCAAAAACTGGAAAGAACTCAAATTCAAAAGCTCACCTTACACATAAAGGAACTAGAGAAAAAGCAACAAATAGACCCCACCCCCAGCAGAAGAAGACAGTTAATTAAAATTCGAGCAGAACTCAATGATATCGAGACCAAAAGAACTGTGGAACAGATCAACAGAACCAGGAGTTGGTTCTTTGAAAGAATTAATAAGATAGATAAACCATTAGCCAACCTTATTAAAAAGAAGAGAGAGAAGACTCAAATTAATAAAATCATGAATGAGAAAGGAGAGATCACTACCAACACCAAGGAAATACAAACGATTTTAAAAACATATTATGAACAGCTGTACGCCAATAAATTAGGAAATCTAGAAGAAATGGATGCATTCCTGGAAAGCCACAAACTACCAAAACTGGAGCAGGAAGAAAGAGAAAACCTGAACAGGCCAATAACCAGGGAGGAAATTGAAGCAGTCATCAAAAACCTCCCAAGACACAAGAGTCCAGGGCCAGATGGCTTCCCAGGGGAATTCTATCAAACGTTTAAAGAAGAAATCATACCTATTCTACTAAAACTGTTTGGAAAGATAGAAAGAGATGGAGTACTTCCAAATTCGTTCTATGAGGCCAGCATCACCTTAATTCCTAAACCAGACAAAAAAGGAGAATTACAGACCAATATCCCTGATGAACATGGATGCAAAAATTCTCAACAAGATACTAGCCAATAGGATCCAACAACACATTAAGAAAATTATTCACCATGACCAAGTAGGATTTATCCCTGGGACACAAGGCTGGTTCAACACTCGTAAAACCATCAATGTGATTCATCATATCAGCAAGAGAAAAACCAAGAACCATATGATCCTCTCATTAGATGCAGAGAAAGCATTTGACAAAATACAGCATCCATTCCTGATCAAAACCCTTCAGAGTGTTGGGATAGAGGGAACTTTCCTCGACATCTTAAAAGCCATTTACGAAAAGCCCACAGCAAATATCATTCTCAATGGGGAAGCACTGGGAGCCTTTCCCCTAAGATCAGGAACAAGACAGGGATGTCCACTCTCACCACTGCTGTTCAACATAGTTCTGGAAGTCCTTGCCTCAGCAATCAGACAACAAAAAGACATTAAAGGCATTCAAATTGGCAAAGAAGAAGTCAAACTCTCCCTCTTCGCCGATGACATGATACTCTACATAGAAAACCCAAAAGCCTCCACCCCAAGATTGCTAGAACTCATACAGCAATTTGGTAGCGTGGCAGGATACAAAATCAATGCCCAGAAATCAATGGCATTTCTATACACTAACAATGAGACTGAAGAAAGAGAAATTAAGGAGTCAATCCCATTTACAATTGCACCCAAAAGCATAAGATACCTAGGAATAAACCTAACCAAAGAGGTAAAAGATCTATACCCTAAAAACTATAGAACACTTCTGAAAGAAATTGAGGAAGACACAAAGAGATGGAAAAATATTTCATGCTCATGGATTGGCAGAATTAATATTGTAAAAATGTCAATGTTACCCAGGGCAATTTACACGTTTAATGCAATCCCTATCAAAATACCATGGACTTTCTTCAGAGAGTTAGAACAAATTATTTTAAGATTTGTGTGGAATCAGAAAAGACCCCAAATAGCCAGGGGAATTTTAAAAAAGAAAACCATAGCTGGGGGCATCACAATGCCAGATTTCAGGTTGTACTACAAAGCTGTGGTCATCAAGACAGTGTGGTACTGGCACAAAAACAGACACATAGATCAATGGAACAGAATAGAGAACCCAGAAGTGGACCCTGAAATTTATGGTCATCTAATATTCGATAAAGGAGGAAAGACTATCCATTGGAAGAAAGACAGTCTCTTCAATAAATGGTGCTGGGAAAATTGGACATCCACATGCAGAAGAATGAAACTGGACCACTCTCTTTCACCATACACAAAGATAAACTCAAAATGGATGAGAGATCTAAATGTGAGACAAGAGTCCATCAAAATCATAGAAGAGAACACAGGCAACACCCTCTTTGAACTCGGCCACAGTAAGTTCTTGCAAGATACATCCACAAAGGCAAAAGAAACAAAAGCAAAAATGAACTATTGGGACTTCATCAAGATAAGAAGCTTTTGCACAGCAAAGGATACAGTCAACAAAACTAAAAGACAACCTACAGAATGGGAGAAGATATTTGCAAATGACATATCAGATAAAGGGCTAGTTTCCAAAATCTATAAAGAACTTATTAAACTCAACACCAAAGAAACAAACAATCCAATCATGAAATGGGCAAAAGACATGAAGAGAAATCTCACAGAGGAAGACATGGACATGGCCAACATGCACATGATAAAATGCTCTGCATCACTTGCCATCAGGGAAATACAAATCAAAACCACAATGAGATCCCACCTCACACCAGTGAGAATAGGGAAAATTAACAAGGCAGGAAACAACAAATGTTGGAGAGGATGCAGAGAAAAGGGAACCCTCTTACACTGTTGGTGGGAATGTGAACTGGTGCAGCCACTCTGGAAAACTTGTGTGGAGGTTCCTCAAAGAGTTAAAAATAGACCTGCCCTACGACCCAGCAATTGCACTGTTGGGGATTTACCCCAAAGATTCAGATGCAATGAAACGTTGGGACACCTGCACCCCGATGTTTCTAGCAGCAATGGCCACAATAGCCAAACTGTGGAAGGAGCCTCGGTGTCCATCGAAAGATGAATGGATAAAGAAGATGTGGTTTATGTATACAATGGAATATTACTCAGCAATTAGAAACGACAAATACCCACCATTTGCTTCAACGTGGATGGAACTGGAGGGTATTATGCTGAGTGAAATAAGTCAATCGGAGAAGGACAAACAGTGTATTTTCTCATTCATTTGGGGAATATGAATAATAGTGAAAGGGAATATAAAGGAAGGGAAAAGAAATGTTGGGAAATATCAGGAAGGGAGACAGAACATAAAGACTCCTAACTCTGGGAAATGAACTAGGGGTGGTGGAAGGGGAGGAGGGCGGGTGTTGGAGGGGAATGGGTGACGGGCACTGAGGTGGACACTTGACGGGATGAGCACTGGGTGTTTTTCTGTATGTTGGTAAATTGAACACCAATAAAAATTAATTAAAAAAAATACAGAGAAGCTGGATCACTCATTTATTTGCTGGCAAGAATGTAAAATAGAATAGTTACTATGGAAAACAGTAATCTTAAAAGACTAAACATGCAATTATCATTTGACCCAGTAATTGTACTGATGGGACATTTATCCTAGAAAAATGAAAGCTTATGTTCACAGAAAAACATGTATGTCAATGTTTATAGCAGCTTTGTTTGTAATACCCTCAAAATGGAAACAACCCAATATCCTTCAACAGGTAAATGGTTAAACAAATGTGGTACATCCATACTATGGAATACTATTCAGCAGGAAAGTAAGACAAACTATTGATAACTACAACTGATGAAATAACAGTAGGTATTGGAAGTTGTGCTTTCTTTGGATCATCTAAAATTAGTTCTTCACAACAGGCCAATCCCATGGGTAACCTTACCTAGACTGTGATGGAAATGGTACCTCTGAACTCACGAAATGTTCCAGCAACACCTTCCTTGTCCTCGTTGTGAATCCACGATAGTGTGGCATGAAGTAGCTTTCTAGTTTCTCCACCACTCTGGGTCTTCTTTCCCTCCCCTGTCCAACCCTCGCAGAAAAGAGGACTTTCCCCCTCACTTTCTTTTCTTAAAATGTAATCACTTACTGAGAGATAGTCAACATTAGCAAAAAATACACTGGTTTCTTTTATAGATGTTCCCTTCTGATGAGTGAAAATCCTAACACAAATGAGGTCCCTAAAAATGTGCAAGTTACACTGATCCAAGAAAACTCAACAAGAGACCAGAATAAGCACATCTATGGCTTTGGCCTCATATAATCTGGAAAAAGCCATGTTCCTGGAGGGTGCAGGAGAACGCAGATGGTGTAAAAGAGGATGAAGAACCAGGAACAGTGGAACCAGAAGCAGGTTGATTATATAGACAAGCTGCATACTCTGTAGGAAAGGTATAGCAGTGTTTTGCACCTTCAGTGGACTCCTAGGTCAATGCAGAGGAAGAAAAGTCTTTTTCCTGCCACTAGGAAACCCGATGGAGGACTTATGATTAGTTTTGTAGACTACACCTCTACCTATTCTGGGTAAAAAGTCTTTCTGACTTTTATCTCATAGTTTTGTGTTTGTTCCTTTGCACCCAGGTTCCTCTGCATGGTTTTTTTTTTCCTTGTACGTGTTTTTCACTCATGATGGTTTCTTTTTTGTTGGCATTTCTCTATTGTATTTTCACAATTATAGTTTTAAAATCTCTTATAAATACTGGAAGTTTTTTCTTTGTTGAATTTCTGGTCATGAGACTTGTACCTATTTTCTTGAAATTTCTGAAATCTGCTCTTATATTACTTAACATCTAGTGTTCCCATTATTAGAAAGAAATATGTAGTGATTTACTCATCACTAATCCATGCAGGGTTTCCAGGTGTCCACAAAACTCCTGAAATGGCATGCAAATTTTTTTGGGGATACGTACATATGTATTTTGGGAAAAGAGGTCCATGGTTTCAAATTTTTCTCAAAACAGTTTCTGATCCAAAATTGTTTAGAAATCTTGTAAAGAGTATAGTGTATATAAATCATTCTCTCCTTGTATGTCCATTTTTTTTCTGATGGATAATACTGTTTACCAGCAAGTGAAGAGTTGGTAGAGGTGCTTCCATTGGTAGAATGATATGCTTACAAAAGGCTTATATTCTAAAACCATTATATCTGTGGCAGGTTACCAATTTAGGAGATCATTGCTCTGTTTTCTTTACAAATTCCTATTCACTTCTTCCCTTCTTCAATGTTTTCATTCAAGAGAGTATTTAACTTATCATTTATCCATGTTAGGCAATGTTCATGGTGCTGATGATATATTCTAGTAGCAAAACCTACCTAATATATGTATAGTCCTTTCCTTTTATTCTCATTTACATGTTCTTCACTGTTTTCCCACTGAAATTCATCAATGCACAATTCTGTAGACTCCTTAACTAAATTGTTTCTCTATCACTCCTTCCATTAAAAATCTCAGTGTAATGAAAGTAGACTACTTTCTTATGGTATACACAAAAATAAACTCAAAGTGATTTAAAAACCTAAAAGCGAGATCTGAAATCCTAAAAACAAAATCCTAAAAGAAAACATAGGCAGTAAACTCTTGACATTGGTCTAGCAACATTTTTTTTAAAGATACCTGCCCTCTGGCAAGGGAAACAAAAGCAAAAATTAACTCTTGAGATTACACCAAAATAAAAAGCTTTTGCACAGCAAAGGAAACCATCAACAAAATGAAAAGTCAACCTACTAAATGGAAAAAGATATTTGCAAGTGATATATCCAATAAGGGGTATACTGACCAAAATATAGAAAGAACTTGGACAACTCAACACCAAAACCCATCAATAACCCAATTAGAAAATGGGCAGAAGAACCGAATAGACATTTTCCCAAAGAAGACATTCAGATGGCCAACACACAAGTAAAGATGTTTAACACTACTAATCATCAGGGAAAATGCAAATCAAAATTACAATGAGATATCACATCTGTCAGAATGGTTAGCATCAAAAGACAAGAAATAACAAATGTTGGTGAGAACACGGAGAAAAAGGAACCCTCAGGCACTATTGGTGGGAATGCAAACTGGTGCAGCCACTGTGAAAAAGAGTATGGAGGGTCCTCAAAAACTAAAAATAGAACTACCATATGATCCAGTAATTCCACTGCTGGGTATCTGCCAAAAGGAAATGAAAACAGTAATTCAGAAAGACATATGCATCCCTATGTTTACTCCAGCATTACTTACATTGGCCAAGATAAGGAAGTAATCCATGTCCATTGATGGATGAATGGATAAAGAAGAGATAGCGTGTGCATGCCAGAATATTACTCAGTCATAAAAAAAATGAGATTTTGCCATGTGTGATAACATGGATGGACCCAAAGGGTATTACGTTAAGTGAAATAAATCAAACAGAGAAAGACAAATGCCATATGATTTTTACTTTATGTGGAATCTAAAAAACAAATGAATAAGCAAGAAAACAAAATGCAAAAATAGACCCATAAATATAGAGAATAAACTGATGGTTGCCAGAGGGGAGAAGGTATTGGGGGCAAAATGGGTGAAGGGGACTAGGGGATACAGGCTTCCAGTTATGCAATGAATAAGTTACAGGGTTAAAAGGTACAGCCTAGGGAATACAGTCAATGGTACTATAGTAGTGTTTTAAGGTGACAGAGGGTAGCTACATTTGTGGTGAGTATAGCATAACATACAGACTTTTTGAATCTCTGTGTCATATAACCAAAACTAACGTAACATATGTATCAACTACACATCAATAAAAATTAAAAATAAAAAATAAAATTTCAGTGTAAGTACATATTCCTTGCCATATTATTCTGTAACCTGAGCCACTCCAGAAAACAAAATAAAACAAAAAACTGCTCCAATAAGTTTTTCAGAATAACTCCAGAAATGACTATTAGTAATAACTTGTAAGTATGATAAAAAATTGTACTCCGGGATACATACACCTCTTTAGGTCAGTATATTTTGCATGCTCTGAGTTCTATTTAATACCCTAAGTGAGGTGTACAAACGCTTCTTTCCATGAAGGAGGGCTAATTTAGATTTGCTGCACTTGGCGAGCCACCAGGTGAACACATACAGGGAACTGTGCTAGTATCATCAAAGTTGTATAGGTAGTCACACTGCACTGAAGTTCGCTTGGACTTGCTAGTTTATAGCAGTTAAATAGTCATGCCTGATCCCTCTAATTTGTCAACTTGGAGGGTGAATATGATATCGTATGTATTTTATTTATTTATTTATTTATTTATTTATTTATTTATTTATGTCTTTGTAACTTTGTTTTTACCTTTCAAGACTGAATTAGAGAAATATGGAGTATTACATGTATGTTTTGTTCATGACTGTGGTTTTATAAGGACAGTGCATAATTGCTAAAAAAGAGTAGGTAAACAGCCAGTAATTAATGAAGAGAAAATCACCACTTACATTGTATTATGATAATTGATGTTACTATGAATGTAATGGTATTCATTAAATTAAATTTTGATGTTATATTAGCATAAATAGAGTTTAGGAAATCATAAGTTTTCTCCACAAAATTTTTGATAATTACATTTTAGACTCATGAGAATGCCCTACATTTCCTTAAAAGGGATTCCTCCTGCCCTCCCAGGCATGGATACCTTCATAAGCTAGGGAGAAAACTGAATTTACCTGGTAAACCATGACTGTTTTGTTCATTGGTTACTTGTTATTTGATAACAAAAATTATCCCATGAAACTGAGAAAAGAGTAAAAGGAAAAAAGGAGTATTTTGCTAAATATACACAGAAAATATAATGAGAACCTGAATTTCTACTTGGCTAAAGAATTTGTGGTAATCACTGAGGTCAGGACTTCTGTGCATGATTTTTAACCCTATCAAGATCGAAGAAAAATGCTAACACTACCTGGCAGACTAATAATTAAAAATTGTTATCTTCTTTTCCGCTGGACACACTGGAGACTGTACTTCTCCATTCATCCTGAAATAAACCATGTCTCTGTTATTTTTCTCAGTCAATAAAATGAGAGAAGTGAGTCACTTCCAGACAAAAGTTTAAGAGCCAATGAACAAACTGCCATGTTCCCTTACCTCTATTGCAGTAATCAGGGAAATATGCACTGATAGGGAATTTCCGTAATTTTGCATCCTGAGTGACTTCAACGACAAAACTTGCCTGCAGACCATGTTGGGTATGTAGCATAGTGAGAAATGAACTTTTCTTGGGATGAACTGAAGGTCATATGTATATCACTGTAGTATAATCTAACCCAACTGAGTAAATTCCTAGAATAACAATACTTGTTCAAGGTCTAATATTTCCTGAAAGCTTACTATGTTCCAGGCACTCTTCTAAGCACTGTAAATGTACAGTTCTTCACTCTTGATATCTTTGCTTTGAAATGAGTACTGTTATTAACCCATCTTACAAATGAAGTGCAGGCACAGAGGTTAAAAATGTGCCCACTATTATGCAGCCAGTAGATGGCAGAGTAAGTACTTGTCCCAGGATGGCTGACTTCCTAACTCTGCCTCAAACTGTAAAGAAAGCAATGAGGAAATGGACAATCTTGATGATATTACATGGAAGGCACCAGCACAGCTGTTTCCTGCTTCTTTATAAGCAGAACTAATTGTTGTGAATGAAAAATAATAACCATAAAATAACACAGAATGCTGTGTGCTTATTGTGCAAGCTTATCATACAGTCAGCAAATATTTATTGGACACCTACAGAAGCCATAGGCTTAGCCATAGGCCATAGGCTAAGTACTAGGTGTGCAGACATGATTAAACTAACAGGATTCCTGCCTTTGTGCAGTTTTCAGTCTGTTTCACCGTGTAAATAAGGAAATAAATCTATAGTTAATTTTTTTAAGTGTTAAGACGAAAGAGATGAGGTGTCATAATAAAAGCAGGGCAACCAACTGGTTGCCTAAGTGAATGTATGTATATACCCAGTTGTGAGTATGCTAGTGAAGCACAATTACAAAATATGTTGGCCAAAAGAAGTCTGTATTCACTGGTACCCTTAGTTCTCCTCCATAAGAAAAATCATGTCTTTTATTGTGTGTTTAGTCAATTCCTAGTAATATTGTCTTCATGCTATAAGTGCATGCGTATATGTGTGCACATACTCTTACCCAAATTTTGTATCTGCACATATATCGTAAGCCATTTTTACTGTTCTCTCTTTTCCTATGTATTACTGAGCAATTCTTCCAAAGTCTTCTTTCTCTGACATATTTCCATCTACTCTAACCTGAGGTCATATATTCTATCTGGTCATTTAAATTACAAATTAATTGGTGACACTCCTGAAAAAGGTATCCTTCTTGTCTTTGAAAAGTCCATTCACATTCTGGTCTTATAAAGCCAAAGTTCAGAAAGCCAAATCCTAGTCTTCAGCCCACTCTTTTTCAGCCTGACTAGTCCGCTCCCCCTCGGACGTGATTACTGAACCTGGAAAGAAAGAAGATTCCATAACAAGGATGCCAAATACACCACTGGGGATGCATTCCAACCTTTTGGCTATATCATTTGGTTCCATGAATATCAGTGGGAGTAATTACTATGAATGATGAGTCTTGAGAAACTCTGAAACATTTTGGATTCACAAAGGAGGGAGGCAGTGATTAATGAATGTACGTGAATGAAGTAAGGTTCCCAGTTAACTATGATGAAACTTCAGATGAAAAAATAACGACTATTACTAAAGTGTGTGTTGGATTGCATACGCTATACTTAACAATTAGAATATTTTTGTCAGCAGTCAAATCAAACAACTAAGACATGAAAAAGAAAGTGGGTAGCAAAGAAAACTTCTTGCTTACAATTTGCTTCTAGTTACGGGTTTCTTATTTTTACCCGAGTTACAATCTAACTTTTTGCTTCTGTTGCTCCTTTCTCTAGGGGACCTTGTTTATAACTTTTGCTACCTTCTGCCTTCCTTTTCCCCGGTAGTGTTTACTGAAGTGACAACCCACTGCACTTCTCATTACTTTTGGTCCTAATTTACTTTTTTAATGGGAAGAAAAAAAAAAGTAGTATCATTTGGTTAACATATGATAATATCATCTTAGTCACTTAGCATGAAAAGTAAAGCTTTTTGGTATAAGCAACACTATACAAAAAAACATTTAATTTACTCACAGTAAGCTTTGAAAAGCCATGTTAATGTTACCTGGTAATTTTAAAAGAGCGTTATGTTACACTGCAAGCTTAAAGGTAGAATGCAGGCCTAGCTGATAAAAAAGGGCTGAGCAAATCATTTAAGAAAAAAATCTTCATTCTGTCCTCAAAATAATTAATCATATCAAAGAGCATATACTACTTTTTTTTAATGTTGCAGAAAAAAAATGTATCCTGATAGAGTACTGGATGTTTTATTTGGTTTTTAAATTTTTTTTTCCTTTTCTTTTCTTCAGGGAAAGCAATTTTCTGAAGACAAAAAAATTTAGATGATTACTTTGCCTTGTGGGTGAACCATTACTCCCCGTGAACCTCATTTTCTGTTATCATAAGGCATAAAGTGGTTTTATAGACTTTAAGGGATAATTTTCAGTGTGAAAATGATAGATGAGGAGAATAAGCCTGTAAGCATCTGGTCAGGTCCTGTATGTTATCATAAGACCAAAGAGCAGCTATTTTAAGTATGTTGTCCAGGAAATTGGGCTCAAGTCTCACAAGATACTTATTTACAAAGCTTTTAAACTGTGAGTCTCAACCAAATGAAGGGAAACAAAATTAGGAGTCGAGTAATCACACAGAGCAGTAGAGTTGGTTTCTGAGTTTCCCTTAATCTATAGCTAAGGAGGAAGAACCACCCCACTAGGGCACCATTGCCTCAATTCCCGTAAATGTGTTTGGTTGGAGTGAATGGAAACGTTTTAATGGTGAAACAGTTTAAGGGACAATTTGATATACTTTTTACTTTATTAATGCTCGTGGAGGGAAAAAAAAGTTGCTCCAATATTAGGAACAATTAAACAAGGAGGCAAGGCTGAAGAGTAGAGAAATCACCTCCAAAAAAAAAAAAAAAAAAAAAAAAGGAAGAAAACAAGAACTTCATTCAGTGAGCTCTCTATTACCCACATGATTATCAAATATTTAATTGCATTTTCATCCTTTGTTTCTGCATCTTGAACGAACTATTCTTCTGACTCATCCTTTTTTTGGGGGGGGAAGGGAAGCAATAATATTCCAAGCTTTTTGAGCTTATTAACACTCCTTTTCTTTCTCTCTTCTAGTAGAGCTAGGCTCTCAATTTAAAGCAATCTTAGGGCAGAAATAATTATCTTAATCTTAATTGAGAAAATTGTAAAATTACTTGTGAAACATCTAATTCTGAACAGCAACTATCACACTTGAAGAAAGGAGATATTCTACGATCCTAATAATTACTGATATGGTGAATAGGCTTAAGTGTTTCTAGAAATTATAATTAAAAATTTCTTCCCTATAAGACTTCAGAAATTTATCACTATAAGAAATCACACAGAAAAGGATTTACTTAACTTTGAGGGACATCCTCATACTAAATTGTATAATTTTCAATTATCTTTAAAATTGTATCTATTACTGCTAAATAAATGTTTTCTAAATCCTAGAAAATATTTTATATAAAAGGGGTTCCATTTGTTATATAACAATTATAAGTCTGGTATTACATAAAATTATTCAAGTTTATGGTTTTCACTATTGCATTCTCTAAAACTCAGTTCCTCCATTTACAAAACGGGGATAAATAAAACTTACCTCATATAATTGTCATAAGGAATGCATGTGAAGCATTCAACTCAGTGCATGGTATAAGTAAAAGGCAGCAATCAAAGGAAGAATAGTTAGGAAACTAATCGTTTCAAATCCCAGCCCTGTCACTTGTTAGGTGAATGACAACTTGTCTGAGTACTAGTTTTCTTACCTATATGAGAGTAATAGTTGTTAATGTTTTTGCCTTTTGTTTGCTAAAAGTTTACCAATAAATAGTAATTATAGCACTTGGTATATAAACTAAGGGCATTTTGTCTTGCATTTCTATTAAACTAAAACAATAAATTAAAAAAAATTCAGATGCGTTTTTTAAAGCCTAGCTTTTTTTAATGCAACATTTAATTGAGGTGATAGACATATAGAAGTAAATTATTTTATCCTGTTTTGTAGGGTCACTAAGTGACCCTTTTTGCAATTTCATCACCCCATCACATTATTTAGAATCTCTCCAGACTTTCCTCCAAATTTCTGCTCTTCCTCTCATCAAAATCTTCATGCCTATCCAACTAGCAATTAATTGTGCATTATTCTTTGCTATGTTTCTATGTTTATTTTATATCACATGCCATTCTTAAAATATCCTTGCTTGTAAATTTGTCAACTAAACATTCTATTGTACTTTGGTGAATCTCAACTTTTCGTTTAATATCTCATGCACTTATACCTTGACTCTCTTAGTAGACTATAAACAAGAGATCAAGATATTTGTTTGATGCAACTTTGTAACCCTGCAGTACTTTAGAACAGTGTTTACAAATAACAGGTATGCAACAGTATTTGTTAACCTGATTGTTCTTTTATTGTGTTTTCTTGTGACAAAATATTAGATTTAACTTTTTAAATTCTTAAACCAAATTTTAACAGAGACAAGTCTTAAAGGGCAGAGTAAAGCTACTAATTATTAAACATGTTTAAGAATTTTAACAGAGCCGTATATGGCCTATTTGGCTTTTCCATCAATATACATTAAGTGTAAGGGGAGCAGTTATTAAACTACTAATAATGGCACTAAAAATATCACTTTCTTAGCAGCTTACCATCACTTTGTAGGAGGGAATGATTTGCCAGTAACATATTTAACCCAAATAGGAAAACATAACATAGTAAATTAAGAACATGGTGACAATTTAGTCTGCCTCTGTGAAGTCTGCTTTAGGCTATACAATTATTTCAGTAATCAAATGCAAGCTACTGCATTTATATTTGATTCTTTCTGGTATTTATGAGGCCCACCAAAGAAAAATGTTAACATCCAAAAAAAGTTATCTAACACATTTACTTTAAAACTAATTGAGAAAGTATGTTTATTAATAATTAACTTTCTATTTACAAAAGCTTTCAACTTTTTTGATACTTTTAATTTTGTCCATTCAGAAAGCAACCAAATCCAATACTCTTTACCTTTGATTTTTTCCTATAAATATTGATCCTTAAAAATATTTTAAAAAGTAATTTTAACTCCCAGATTTTTTTGTCACACTAATAGTCTTTTAGTGACAGACAATAAAGAAAAACAGCCCACTAGTTGAGTAGAGGAATAATTTTTTAAATTATTTTAAACTAGTATTTAAATATAACATTTAGTTTTGAATTCATTTTTTGTGTTCAGGTATAAAACGTTTTTCTTTTTTTTTTTTAATACAATGTTTTTCTAAAGGGTAGCATAACCCATGCACTTACATAACTTAACTGTGCTTAAATATTCACCCCAATATTCATGCCTCAGTTATTACAATTACATTCAAATTTAATTTTTAATTAAAATGGAATAACTGAAATTTTTTCTTACTCATTTTTGGAATGGTTTTAAACTATTTTCCTAATTTAGATAAGTTTCTTTCTTTTTTTAAAAAAAATATTTTATTCATTTATTCATGAGAGACACACACACAGAGAGAGGGAGAGACACAGACAGAGGGAGAAGCAGGCTCCATGCAGGGAGCCCGATGTGGGACTCGATCCCGGATCTCCAGGATCACGCCCTGGGCTGAAGGCAGACGCTTAATCCCTGAATTACCCAGGGTCCCTCTTTCTTTTTTTTTAAGATTTTTTTTTTTTTAAAGTAACCTCTATACCTTATGTGGGGCTTGCATTCACTATGCCGAGATCAAGAGTTGCATGCTCCACTGAGAAGTCAGGCACCCTAATCTAAAGTTAATTTATTTCACTTTATTTTATTTTTTAAGACTTTATTTATTCATGAGAGACAGAGAGAGAGAGAGAGAGAGAGAGAGAGAGAGAGAGAGAGAGAGGCAGAGACACAGGCAGAGGGAGAAGCAGGCTCCTCGCAGGAACCCCGATGCAGGACTCGATCCCGGGTCTCCAGGATCCGGCCCTGGGCGGAAGGCGGCACTAAACTGCTGAGCCACCCGGGCTGCTTTCTAAAGTTAATTTAGGTTAACTTTCTTGCATGACATTTTACTTTTATTTTGACTCAATTTTCAAAATTAAATAGTTCATGTAAATTTAATAATTTGGACATATTAAAAAATAATATTTACTATATACATATGCACATCCTATAATTACAGATGGACAGTTGCTATTCAGTATTACTCAATTTTAAATTGCTTCATTTACATAACAGCAGCTTATATGCTGAAATCATGACATAAACATATGGCTAGAAAACTCAGCACACAGTTCACAACTCACCAATCCATATCAATTGACTTGATCTTCAACAGAAGTATTTTTGAATATAAAAACAACTAATGAGGATAAAATGTGCAATTTAGGTGATAATAAAAGGCCTCTACCTTCTCTAAAAGCTTATCCTTTCTAAAGTAATTATTTAAAGATGGCAATAACTCTGCAAAATACCAAGAAACTTTTCTCTTATGGCTGTCTCAAGATAGAGATAGAGACCATAAAACATTTGTTAATGTTTAACAATACTGTCTATGAAACAGGTATTAACCTCAAATTTTATAGATGGAAAACGAGGCTCAGAAAGTCATACCAGGTTGAACTGATAAATGTAAATAAAATAAATAAAATAAAATACTCAATGCCTCTTCTAAAGTAAGCACTATTTCTAGGAACTAGGGATTCAACAATGACCAAGAATAAAAAGGTCTCTGCCCTCATGGAGTTTACAGCCTCATGTGGTAAAATAGACAATAAGTGTGTAAATAAAGTAACAAAAATTTCACTTTGGATAATGATAAGAGTATGAAGAAAATATAGCCTGGTATATTATATTTACAATGGTTAAGGAAAGCCTCTGTGAGAAGGTAACATATGAGAAGGATCTAGCAGCCAGCCAATGATAAAAGGTTCTAGACAATAGAGTTTTTGCAGAGAAGGTATTGGGTTGGAAATGAGCTTGGTATGTCTGAGTAACAAAATGAATACTAGTGTATTCATTACTTAATACTTAATACTTAATTAAGTACTTAATTAATTAACACTTAATTAAGTATTCAATACTTAATACTTTCTTAAGCTTAGAAAATAAGATAAAGAGTATTCCAAAACTGGGCAGGGACAGGATCATTTGGGGTCTTGAAGGCATTTACAAAAGGAATAGTAATAGGATCTGATTTATACTTCATCTCACTCTGGCTGCTCTGTGAGGAAAAAATGGTTTAAGGTTAAGTGGAACCAGAAAAGTAGGTGAGGAGGATGTTGGAGAAGCCAGGATGGAGACAACTGTGGAAGACAGCAGGGGAACTGGAGAGAGGTCAGAGTTTGGATATATTTTACAGATACAGTCAAAATATGAGCTGATATAATGCAGAGGCAGAAACAGAAGCACTGGAGGAATGGTGAGAAAAAGAAGCAAATGAAAAATCTTTTTTTTAAAAATGATTTTATTTACTTATTTGAGAGAGAGAGAGAGAGAGAGAGAGAAAGAGAAAGAGAGAGAGAGAGAGAGAGAGAGAGCATGAGCTGGGGTAGGGGCAGAGGGAGAGGGAGGAGACTAGAGCCTGATGCAGGGTTCGATCCCAGGACCCTGGGACCATGACCTGGGCCAAAGTCAGCTTAACCAACTGAGCCACTCAGGTACCTGAAAAATCACTCTTAACTGGAGTTCTGGCTCTAATTTGGAGGAGTCAGCTTCTAACAAATTGAGTATTTCACAGATAACAACTATAAAATCTGACAAAGCAGAAATAACAATGATCTGAGGTTAAACAAAAGCAGTACAGCTTTTGGAGGGTAGTTAAAACTTGGGGTGTATTCAACATAGGGAGCATTCTTCATTTTTGAAGGTCTGTCTTGAGGAGAGATACAGTCAGGAAAATGGTGCAAGGTGACTAAAACTCTGATAGAAAGTCTGCTTCTGGACATGAGAACAAGGGGAAGGAGCTTGAGGTACACAGGGATGCTGAAGAGTGAGGTGGGAACCATGGAAAAGAGAGTGCCTGTGAAGGGGGATGCCAAATTTTATCTTTAAAAACTATTCAAGGGGATCCCTGGGTGGCTCAGTGGTTTAGCATCTGCCTTTGGCCTGGGGCGTGATCCTGGAGTCCCAGGATCAAGTCCCACATCGGGCTCCCTGCGTGTGGCCTGCTTCTCCCTCTGCCTGTGTCTCTGCCTCTCTCTCTCTCTCTGTAACTCTCATGAATAAATAAAATCTTAAAAAAAAAAAAAAAAAAAAAAGTATTCAAGTCTCTTGCTGGCTCTTGAACTGCATGAGTAGGACAAAAAAAAAAAAAAAAACAATCTGAGCTAAGTAAGATCTGAGCCACAACCCACTGGATATGTGACAGAATTTATAATTTGGGTCTAATCTAGTTAACTGCCTGCTAAAACAATAATCTCAACATTCCTTAGAGGAATGTATCAGAACCCAGAGTTTCCATCACATAACACTTGCAATTTCTGGGATACAGTAAAAGTTATGGCGTCAGAAAAACATGATCTGGGAATCCCTGCCCTGGGTGGCTCAGCGGTTTAGTGCCTGCCTTTGGCCCAGGGCGCGATCCTGGAGACCCAGATCAAGTCCCACGTCAGGCTCCCTGTGTGGAGCCTGCTTCTCCCTCTGCCTGTGTCTCTGCCTCTCTCTCTCTCTCTCTATCATGAATAAATAAATAAATCGTTAAAAAATTTCACATTAAAAAAAAAAAGAAAAACATGATCCATTCTCAAGAAAAAGGGTAATCAATGGATATCAACCACAAGATAATTCAGGTGTGGGAATTTTTAGACGAGGGCTTTAAAACAGTATAATAAAGTAAAGGAAAATACATAATTAATGGAAGATAGAAAATCTCAATACTAGAAATGTAAGACAGAATCAAACAGAAACTTCAGATTGCAAAAGTAAAAATAATAATTCACTGGATAGGTTTAATAGCTGAATGGAAATACAGAGAAACTCAATGAACATGAGCTCAGATCAACAGAAATTATCCAACCTGAAGAAGAAAGAAAAAAAAAATTGAAAAAAAAGTAACAGAGCCTTAGGTCCCTGTAGCACAATATCAGAAGGCCTATATCATACAATGCAATTGGGAGTCCCCCAAATATAAGTATATTTGAGGAAAGAATGGCCTAAAACTTCCCACACATAGAATGATATATATACACAGTTTTAAGAAGTTCAGTGATCTCCCAGAGGATAAAGATAAAGAAAACCACACCTAGGTACATCTTAGTCAAATTGCTGAAAATTTAAGATAAAGATAAAACTGTGAGAGAATGAATGAATTACATGTGGGGTTAAATACAGAAGGCAGAAAACAGTAAGAAGACATTTTTAAGGTACTAAAAGAAAAGTAATATACTATCAACCAGAATTCCAGCAAAAATATCCTCCAAGAATAAAGATAAAATAATCGCCTTTTCAGCAAAAGGAAAAGTACGAGAGTTCACTGACAAGATATGTGCACTATTAGTCAGGATAAGGAAAATTCTTCAGTGTGAAGGAAAATGCCAGATGGAAACTCGAATATTTTGAAATGACTGAAGAGTGCTAGAAATAGTAAATGTCTGGATAATATAAAGAACTTTTTTTCCCTTAATTTTTCTAACATGTAACTGATATCAAAACAAACATTATCATATGCTTTTGTGGGATTCCTAATGTATGTACGTGTCATAATACATATAGAGCACAAAGTATTTTGGATGAAGAATGGGGAAGGTAAATGGATATATATGGCTGCAAACTTTTTATATTTTACAAAAAGTGGTAGACAATCAAATCTATAGTATTTTTCAGTAGACTGAAAAATAAGATGAGTAAAATAATTCCCAGATGAACCACTAAAAAAGAAATAATGCAAAGAGGTATGGCTAAAAAGCTGATATGTAAATTAAAGTGAAATCACATAAAAATTCAAATAATCCAAAAGAAGACAGAAAGGGAAAACAAAACAGAAGACACATGAAAAACAAACATTAAAACTGTAAAGCTAAACCCAACCATATTAACAATTACATTAAATATTAACAGATTATTCCAACTGGAAAGTAGAGATTAAAATGGATTAAAAAGCAATACGCAACTATATGTTATGTACACAGCATTCATAAAAAATACAAAGACACAGCTGGGTTGAAAGCAAACGAACAGGAAAGAAGATATATAAACTATAAGCATAAGCAGCTAGAGTAGCTAAATTATTATCAGACAGAGTATACTTTAAAACAAGAAATATTACTTGCTATAAAGACAGGGACTTTCTGGTAAAGGGATCAATTCTTCAGGAATACAAAACATTCATGTGAAGTTAGCTAATATCAGGACCTCAAAATACAGTCATACTTTGGAAGTATTGTGGATTTAGTTCCATACCACTTTAACAAAATAGAGTATTACAAGAAAGTGAGTCAAGTGATTTTTTTTGGTTTTCGGTGCATGTAAGTTATGTTTACACTATACTGTAGTTTATTTAGTGTGCAATGGCATTATGTCTAAAAGAAGTACATGCCTTAATTAAAAGATATCTTATTGCTAAATAATGCTAACCATCATCTGACCTTTGAGCGAGTCATAACCACTGATCAGAGACCACCATAACAAAAATAATAATAATGAAAAAATTGGAAATATTGTGAGAATTACCAAAATGTTACACTAAGTGAGTAAATGTTAGAAAAATGGTGCCAATTGAAATGCCCAATGCAGGGTTTCTACAAACCTACAATTTGTATAAAAAAAAAAAAGCAGTAGCTGTGAAATATAATAAAGCAAAGCACAATAAAATGAGGTATGCCTGCATCCGAAGTGAAATTGACAGAATTAAAAGGAGAAATAGGTAATCCCATAATAATGTCAGGAGATTTTAATATCTCTCTTTCAACAGGCAGAGAGTAGACAAAAAAATCAGTAAAGGCACAGACCATCTCAACCATATTATCAACCACTTTGGCCTAGTTTAAATTTATAGAACACTATGCTCAATGACTAAAGAATGTACATTATTTCCAAGTGCATATGGTATGTCTACAAAAATACACCATGTTTATGGAGTCATAACATAATCTTTAAATTTAGAATAACTGAAATTATACAGAGCACGTTCTTTGGCTATAATGGAATAAATAATAGTAGGATCTATGAACACCCCAAATACTTGTATATTAAACAACACATGTATTCCTGTTACTAAAGAAATAAAAGAGATTTTTAAACTTGATGATGATGAATGTACAACGTATGTGAGATGCAGCTAATACAATAATAGAAAGAAATTTACAGCTTTAAATACTTACATGCGAAAAGAAAGAAAAGATACATTAGAAAACCAATAACCTAAGCTTGCATCTCAAAGATAAAAACTAGAAAAATAAGAGCAAAGTAAACCTAATATAAGTAGAAAAAAGAAAATAATAAACGTAAGAGCATAAGTCACAAATTATTATCTGGCAGAGAATTTGTTAATCTAGCCAGACCCAAGTCTAGCATTGATTTGGAAATCTCCCAAGAACTGAGTTTATGTTCTGTGTTTATGTGTATACATATGTCATGCGGAGGAGGTATCAGGATCTAGAACCATCAGCACAAAGAAAATGCCGAATTTTATAATGAGTTTGGGTAATTGGATCTTTCTTGCTTTTATAAAATCAATTTATGTTAATTCTTTGAGTTTCTTGGTAAATTGGTATTGAACCCTTTTTCATTTGATTTGGAAAATCTTTAAAACAACTAAAGAAAATCTCCAAGTTTTATAATATTACAGCTTTACTGTGACATAAATTTTCATCAATGATCATGTATATACTTTAAGCTCTACTCTAAGATTATAAAAAAAAAAGGAAAGCAAAGAGAGTAGAGGAAAAGGAGAGAATTATGTTCCCTTTGTATCTTGAGGAGGCAGTCATTTTCTTCAAAGATAAAGAAACACATAAGTTTTTGTTCCTAGAAGCAGTGCTTTCAGATCTGTATAGTGTTCCACTGAAATATTTCTTCCTATGGTGGAGACAGACCAATCTTTCAGTGATAGGGAGCAAGAAAAAAAAACCCATCTAAATGGAAGGGAGGCAGAATATAAGGATAGACAGAGCCTGACGTGGGACTCGATCCAGGGTCTCAGGCCCTGGGCTGCAGGCGGCGCTAAATTGCTGCGCCACCGGGGCTGCCCTAACGTTGTATTTCTAATTATCTCAGTATTTTAGGAATTTCTTAGCTGCAAATCAGGATATCAATAGTAGTATTTATACATTAAAATTTTAAATAAGAAAGAGGACATTTTAGAGGTACCTTAATTTTCCACAAATGCTTAAAACTAAATAAATAAATAAAAAGGGCCTCTAAATTTAAATTATCTAAATAATCTTATTATCTGATAATCAGATAATATCTAAATTATCTGATAATCAGAAAACTTTATAAAACAATGAGTATTTCAATGATGCATTGAATTCCAACATACCAAGCTTCCAAGAAAAAAGCATACAAAAGGATTTTAATTAAAAGTTTGATCTTAAAACCTGTTATCATTTATTACTTATTCTATGACATATAATTACTAATTTTGGAGTTTTGCTTCCAAATGAATTAAATAATTCATTTCAGGGGATCCCTGGGTGGCGCAACGGTTTGGCGCCTGCCTTTGGCCCAGGGCGCGATCCTGGAGACCCGGGATCGAATCCCACATCGGGCTCCCGGTGCATGGAGCCTGCTTCTCCCTCCGCCTGTGTCTCTGCCTCTCTCTCTCTCTCTGTAACTATCATAAATGAATAAAAAAAAAATTAAAAAAAATTAAAAAAAAATAATTCATTTCATATAGTATGAAGGTAAAATCTAGTGGGAACTTTACAATTTTAAGTTTAGG
The DNA here is from genome assembly GCF_048418805.1 of Vulpes vulpes. Taxonomy (NCBI): domain Eukaryota; kingdom Metazoa; phylum Chordata; class Mammalia; order Carnivora; family Canidae; genus Vulpes; species Vulpes vulpes. The sequence continues at coordinate 47,463,925 of NC_132788.1, read as the reverse complement.
AGACTATCGGAATTTTCAAAATCTATTTTTTTTTTATATGCTAAGAATGTGTGTTGTGAGGAAGCTTCTACTACTGCTTCAGGTTAACTCTCTAAGGTACTGTACCTGGCTTTTATATATTTCACTTGCTCTCTCTCAACTGTAGGATAACTGGGCAACCTATATTAAGTACAATCTGAAGCCAGTCGTAGTGGTAGGGATAGTTTAGAGGGGGTGTAAAGAAACAACTTCTCAGAAAGAATATGGATTGTTACTGAATTTAGACTCAGCTAGCTAGAAGTGCTAGCTCTGAGAGTCAACCAATACAACTGCAACAGGAAATAAGCAATGGAATGTTCAGCTGTGACCTAGAAGGTCATTAATAATCACAATGTACCCTATTTGGACTTTTTTGAATAATGCTGACTCTATTGAGTCTTTAATTGTGTGCTGGGTAAGATTACCCTTCTTAATATGAAATTATGCAGGGTAAAGAAAATCCCATGTATCTAAATACTGGACTTTCTTACTTACCTTCAGATCTCTCTAGGTCTCATGGCAACTGATCTATTTCTATGGTTAGTATGGCTTTTATCCAAAACCTTTGAGATACATTATGTTTTGTGAACCATAATTTTTTAGATGTTAGAGAAATAGTATGGTGCAGCTCTTTGTTTTATGGATCACTCCTGGCAGTGTTTCATTTGGGTTAGTACTCTATAATCAAATAAGTTAATATTTCTACAAAGACATGTACAAATATTTATACTAAATGGGATAAAGACAACAAATAGTCACATACTGGTTTGTTTTATCACCCAATATGTTTTCCATAAACATATAAAAAAATTCATGGTTTTCAGAGTTTTAAAATGATTAGAACTATAACAAATCCTAGAAGTGAAACTTTTCTTCTCATTTGGTCCAAATGTTAAGTGGATGTAGTTTATTTTATTTTCCAATAAATAACTGAGTTGCCATATTGGAGTCCTAGCAAGTAAACTTAAATTTTTTTTTTGCTTTTATTTTCATAAATGATGAAATCATAATCTTATTAGCCTCCTTGGCTTCCTCTAAACAAAATTAATAAAACATATTGCATATGAAGTATGAATAATGGCATTTGTGGAAAAGTTTATTTTCATTGATTTGTCATATAACATCTCAGAGAAACAGTGCCTGTGATACCTCCCACTTGCTATTGTTATTTCTCTCTTACACAGATTCTAGTACCAACAATGGCTACAGTCATATTTATGAAAGTGGCATTATATATGATATGCATATGCCTGAGATCTAAGGAATAACTAAATTCAGTCACATATAAAAATTATGAAACTAATATATATAATAATATTCAAAGATTTAGTAACAATTAAGAAATAATTTCCTGGTGACCTAGTCTGACAGCCATGACAGAGGTAGTCTTTAACTCATACGTGCAAATTTCTTCATTTCACTTTTTCGAATGTTTTAGGTGTAGTTCTTACAAGAATTATGAGAACACAAATTTCCCTTTTGAAATCCCTTCATGTTGCACATTTCCACAATTCTTATTTATCTACATACATCTATGTACCTATAATTCTTATTTATCAATATACATCTATGAAAACTATTGGCATATATACAAGCATATACATACATATTATATTCTTTTAGGCAAAGTTTAGTATTAATATGGAATTAAATAACAAAGCAGGGTAAATCTATATAATGCATAATGATTTTGAACATTTTTTCAAGGGGGGCGTGGCTCAATTTCACAACCCCGAGAACATGACCTGAGTTGTAATCAAGAGCTGGGTACTTAACCAACTGAGCCATCCAGGTGCCCCTCATTTTGTACATTCTTAATTATCCTCATTATTCACCAAGTCCTTCTAGATTATGTTTTTTCAATTTTATTTCACCCTATATCTATGTTAGCTGGCATATAACTGGAATTTCAAGTTCTCGAGTATGTACAAAGTACATGAAACTCATTAATTAAGACAAGAAGGCTAGGCACATCCTCACACTGAGCTATTATCTCTAGAAACATTTAAATTAAATTAAAGCTTTCTATGGTATATAAAAAGTGATTTAAGACTTTCACAGGTAACTTACCTGTGGAATCAAACCACTGCTCCTATTGTATATTAACAATATCAGCAAAATAACAATACAGACACTGATAACATGGGATATGTAGAAGTAGAAATAATACAATTCAACACTCTTCAAATATATAAAAAATCCATTATTTATTTATTTCTCTTACTTTTAAAATTCAAATTCAGTTAGTTAACATATAGTGTATTATTAGTTTCATAATTTAGTGATTCATCAGTTGTATACAACATCCAGTGTTCATTATACCACATGCCCTCCTTAATGCCCATCACCCAGTTACCAAAACCCCACACTCAGCTCCCCTTCAGCAACCCTCAATTTTTTCCCTATAGTTAAGAGTCTCTTATTATTTGCCTTTTTTTTTTTTTAAGGATTTTATTTATTTATTCATGACAGACACAGAGAAAGAGGCAGAGACATAGGCAGAGGGAGAGAAGCAGGCTCCATGCGGGAAGCCCGATGTGGCACTCGATCTCGGGACTGCGGGATCATGCCCTCAGCCAAAGGCTTAATCATCGAGCCACCCAAGTATCCCTGCCTTTCTGTTTTCATCTTATTTTATTTTTCCTTCTCTTCCACTATCTTCATCTGTTTTGTTTGGAACTGAGGATTAAATATGATCAATGGATTTTATTTTTTTTCTTAAATTGCATTCACAAAAAAATCTATTATTTAAAAAGTGTTGCTTTTTAAAGTAGCAAAGGAAGCACCATTTTTTAAATCATATTTTTCTTTTCTTAAATTATACTCATAAAAAATAAAATCTGTGATTTAAAAAGTGGTGCGTCCTTTACTACTTTGATAAAAAAAAGAACCCACAATTTTCTAAAAGATATTCTTGAAGACTGATTATGCTCAAGCTATCTATCAGCACAAGGTATTTATCCAGGCGATCTTTGTTTCAGGAAGTTTATAGTCTCTAAAATAGCATTATCATGCCCCACCCCAGTGACCTGCTTCACAAGAACCATTTTTCCTGAATGTCAGCCTGCTATCTACCCTGGCACCACTGGCAGAGCAGATCATATTTACAGCCTTAGTTCCTTTTCTCTGTAGGCATGGATTCCCTAATTGCTGGCTTACTCCAGAAGTTTAGCAAACACTGCAAATTCACTAGTTGCTAGTCCGGGGGAAAAAAAGAAAATCTACTTCACTGAATTTAGTATTTTTCAAAATACCGTATCTTGAATTTTCTTGTGTCTGGCTCCAAACAGATAAAGTCTCAAAGGCAAGAGGGCTGTTTAAGGTCCAAATCTTTGTTTTTGAGGAATTCAGAAAGTTTCAATACGTGTTTAACCTAAGTGCCAAATGTAAAGATTTTGATAGAAAAGATGTTAGCACTGAATAGGTCTGAAGTCTGCCAACTTCCTGGATATTTATTCATTGGGCCCATTTTACTTGAGCTGGAAGAGTAAGAGTTAGAAGTGAATGAATGGACTCATCCTATACACCAATAAATTTTAAACATAAAAATATAAATTAATTTAAAAAGCCATCTTAGGAAGGATAATTGTACAAATGTAAATTTTAAAACAAATTATTAGAAATTATTGAGTGCTACTTGTTTGTGGATCTTCGTCCTTCTCCCAGAAAAACACACACAAATATATACAGAGGCCCTACAGAAGAAATAAACCATAGAAGAGATTAAAGGGCAGGTTTTTATTAGAAAAAATTGTGCCCTTAGTCACATAAACTACTGAAGCAAATGAACTAAGACCGAATAACCAAATTAGTATACTTAGCTAACAGTTGAACTATGTACAAAAAAGGACCACTTTATCTGTGCTCTTTTCTTTGGTAGAATCCAATAAACTGCCATTATATTCTTCCTAAATGGTTCCATTACAAGGATTCTATAACAACAGCCTAATCTCTTGATAATTATAATAAATGCTTGTAATCAAAGTAGGAACCATTTAAAATAGGAAGGAGAAAGGCTGTTTTCCATCAAATTCATTGTAGTTCTGTGATCTTTGAAGCATTCAGCTACAATACAGCTTTCCACCCAATCTTGTTCAAATAAATATGCAAGAAAATACTAGATGATAGCTGGGATTAGGTATTTTAGTCTTTTTTGTTTCAGAATTTTAAATTGCGTCAACATTAAGAATAAAGAGACATCTTTGCTCAGAGTTTAAATGTCCAGAATCCAAATGATAAATGATTTGATTAGATTTGTAATGTTTCCTTCAGGGGAACAGAAGTAATAGTTATTTTAGGAAACTGTAATGATGAGCTATTCTCATAGTGCTTTTGGCTTTAAGGAAGTATTATTTTCCTGGAAGACAGCACATCTCAACACAGAAGTTGGGACTGTATTTAGGTGAACAAACAAACAATGATTTCCAGAGATCACATAAGTAACTGAGGGCTGATAAAGTTACGGGAAATGACTATATAAGACTAGAATGGCTTTCATCTGCATTTTGTTAGACCAAGCATTGATTTCACTTTTCAGCTGTGAACAGTAAGAGGCCAGCTGTGGCCAGAGCGGGAGCAAACTGTGAACCAGGGTTACATTAGAGGGGGACTGTTTAAAAAAAAAAAGATAATGCTTTTTAGTAAGTCTTACTAAAAAACTACTCTTTGTAAATGTTTGGAGAAATACATATAAGGGTTTCCACAAACTGTCAGAAGTGGTGAATCTAATTTAGGACAAAATGAAACCTTTGTGCTCAGTTGTGGGAATACACAGAATTATGGGGAGAAAATAAACAAAGAGAAGGAAAATATAAAATATACTGCCTTCAAGGCAGAAACAACTACATTTTACTTGGTATTCCCAGATGTGCTAAGAGGAAATTTATGACAGCACACTGAAAAGCAAGATTCCCTTTGTGAAACCTTTCACATTTATTTAACTAAGCACAATCATTGAAAATGACCTTTATCCAAACCCTTCACAGCAGTCTTAAAATGATCTAAAATGACTGCCAGATATTCTTTAAATAACATTATTTAACTAAAAGTCATTACCCAGGGGCAATATTAAAGTACTGGCAAGTATTTACAGATCTATTTTCAGCAAAATATAACATAGGCATAATGAAAAATTGATAACACATTAAATATCTTTGTCAAAAGCTAACAAATAATACAAATTATCTTAGTTTTCTAGAATTGGTAGGAAATGTATAGTGATTTTCACATTCACAGCATCTTATGCTTTTTAATGGAGATAAGCATCATAGGAAACAAATCTAAAAATAGAGATGTTTAATACATAAAATTCTAAAAAAAAAAAAAAAGGTATTGTATCCAGAGAAAGGCTTTCCAAAACATGTTTTGACTAAATAAATTAAATTTTTAATATTTGCCAAATATAGTAAATTTGAGAAAACTGGACTTAATTTATTGAGTCTTTCTATTGTCAAGATAAGCGTATAAAATTTGACTATTTCTATGGTTTCTTTTTTAATTTACATTCAGTGGAAGATGAAAGGCTACCTACCAGGTTGGGAATAAAGAAAGCGGTAAAATTGCAGGTCAGGAATAATTGATAGTTGAATAAAAAGATATATACTTGTGGAATCTAAATTAAAAAAAATTCTGTTGTTTCATAATGCATTTGTTTCAGCTAGCAAAACTGGACATACTCTGGGGGGAAGATTTTCCTCTATTAAGGGGATGATTAGTTCAGTAAATCATGGCTTTGAGATAAAGATGATTACTATATCTCCTTGATGGGAAAAGGAGAAGGGTATAGGAGGTTCATTTCACCACAAAGCAATTATACTGAGCCAGAACGTTACAATTTATCATGGCTGAAAGATGACACTCACTGTTAGCCAAGGGAAACTGCTACTCAAATGCTCCCATCTAGATCAATATACCATGGGTATTTTTTTTCCCCTTAGCAAAAAGTAATTATACAACAGAAACTTCACAATCAATACCTTCCTAGGCTAACTTAAAGTCAGCTATATAAGCATGAAGGTATGGCACTGTCAGCTGTCATTGAAGTCTACCCCATTAAATCCAAATTAAGCCAGTTCTTCTGTGCTGTTAATCAAATCTTTCCCAGTGTTATTTCAAGTCCTCAATACCAGTTCCTTAGAAATAAAGTGTTGTCAGGTTTTGTGTTTGTTTTTTGCCACTAAGACCATACCAAGTTACTACTGACCATATAACATAGGAGAATGGCTTTTATTTAACCCGTTAGTATTTTTGAAGAAAATAAAAAGAAAAGAAAAAATCATTTTATAAGGTAAAAACAATCAATATCCCTATTCAGTGAAGAGTAAAGTACTTCTGGAAGCATGCTTCCTAATCTTCCAGTTGAGGCTCTGACCTTTGAACTTCTAAGATCCATTAACAGAGCAGTCCACAGTTTTATAATGTGCAATTGAAGTTTTCTCAAGATAAACAATACTTGCAGTTAAGGAAATGGATCATAGATAGTTGTACATATGCTTATTTTATAAACATGGATAAAAATAGTTACAATCATTTGAAAATCTATCCAAGTGTCAACTTGACAACTGCTTTTTGTGAGATACAGCTTAGTCTTATAAACCAATCTAATATATCAGAAAAGGTTAAAGGGCATGGAAAAATCACTCTTTCAGTGAAAAAAATTTTGACATCCAATTTTCAAGCTGATTTATCAGTAGAAAGCTAAAATTGATAGGTTGCCATTACTGGGGAGTAGCCTGTCTAAGAAAGCCGTTACAAAACCTCTCATTTTGATTTAGCCACATTAATCAATACAAACCTATACTGTTTCAATTTTTAAAACATTGATCTTCTGCTATAAGCTTAGTACAGTCACATTTATCAACAATCATAAAAAAAAGCTCAATCCATTTTTAAATAAAGGTTCAGAAAATAAAATGATCGAATGAAACTCAGATTTACTTGATTTATTGGTTATTCATTGTTACCAAGCATAGTTTAATCTAGTTAATCAAGAAATTGAGTTAAACTTTTTTATATTTTAAGAAATAACTGTTACTTTTCACTTTGTTCTCAATTTTAACTAGTCCAGCATTATCTCCTGGGTTTCCTACTTTCAGATTATCCTAAAGTTATTCTATTCTAAGTTACTCTAAATATTTACACTTAAGCAGAGATAAAAATTATACAGTGAATTAGTACTTAGTATACAAAATGCTTTTATTTTCTAATCAATAGCTAAAAGTGACAGCAGAGAATGACAAAAGACATTGTGAAAGAATTTCAGACTGTGCAGTAGAAATACTTTTGCAGCACAGAGGACTTAAATATTTCTGAATTTATAACTAGAGAGATGAAAATCCTGCTAATTAAAAAAATAAGAACTTTGTTCAAAGTCATCCATCATGTTCTGGAAGATTCAAAGTAGAAAAAAGTAAAAAGCAACATGCTTTGCGAACAAAGTGTAAGTATTTGCTGTCACACTATTAGCGTTTTATTTTAAGTGCTTTAAGAATCTAGAAGAAATAAGCAGAAGGAGATACTATCATGGAATAGCCCTGCCTTTAAGAAACTTCCAAAATGAAAGCATGCAAATTATATCATATATTTTAAATTAGTATATTTATGTTTTACCTTTAGAAACATTATATATTTTCTATTACATATTTATCAAATATATATTTATGTTAAAAACCTGCCACATTAAAATAATTATTTTATACATGGAATACTATCTCATTTACTGTGGATCTCTAAAGATAATTATATAAAAGATTATGAGAAAATGGAAAGGATGGGGAAATGAAGTAAATCACACACATTAACCATTATTTATTAAGATTCCCTTTTCAAATGTGCATGGCATTATGGTTAAGTTATATATACAAAGCCAGATAAATGGATTCAGTCCCTGCCCATTCTGTATAAAACAGATAACATCAAAAGAGATTTTATTGTATTAGGCATATATCACAGATAAAACATTCCCAAGTAACATTTACAACTTTCATTTTTTAAAGTTGTAAACCCAGAAACATATAATTTGTATTCTTTAACTAGGAAGAAGTAAAATGGTTAAAATAAAAGAAAAGCAAAAAGAAAATCAACTACTATGAAAAACTGTAAAGTTAAAACAAAAAACATTTAAAATTTACATTGTAAAAAAATAAAAAAAGTACTCTGTAGAAAATACATGTATACACTCATGTCAACTTAATTTACCAAAGCTTAAATTAATAAAGCTGAGCTACCGTAGAACTTACTAAAAAGACTCAAAAAAGGTTTACTCGAGGAACAAAGATAATGCTAGAAGAAGAAAATGTATACCATCAATCTAGAGTTTCAAACATAAGATATCTGAGCCAAAAGTGACAGAAGTGTATTTTCGAAAGAGAAAGGTACATGAAAAAGTAGATAAAATCTTCAAACTGAATTGTTTGGTGATCCTCAATTGAGCCCATAATTAACTTTGGATTGGCACAATATTATAGTCTTATCTCTCTAAAAAAGGTAGCCATTTGCATAATTGGCGTGATTCAAAGTGAATAAGTAATTTCTTAAAACACTTTACAATTCTAGATTGTAGGTGCTAACATACTCCAAATTGTAAAGAAGCATAAATAAGACAGCCTTGACTCTTAAGAATAGGTTATAACCTATTGTGTGATAAGATCATTTGTCTTTTGATTATGTATCAGGCACTTTGGGAGAGGTATTACCTTTATATATATCAAGGGTTCTACTTAATGCCCAAGAGTTGTAATCTGCTGTTTAGTAAATTTTACTAAAGGTAGAAATAATCCATTTAGTTATAAAAGTTAAGGATAAGTAAATACTCCCTAGAACATGACAAATGATTCATTAACAAGGTACTAACATTAACATTTAGAATTGATACTCATAATGTTCATAGCTTTTCTTTTATTTGCTGACCTTATCTTCAATGTCTTGGTCAGTTAGGTCACAGCATGCAGTCCCAATCCATGTATCTGTGGGGCCTGGATATTAGAATCTCTTTTCAATCTTTATCTTAGTTACTTCTAAAAAACACCTGGGCGTTGTGTTAGATTTATCTTTCCAGATTCTATGGGATTCTGGTATCATGACTATTATAGAAAAACTCTCATAGGGCCAGCCCATCACATCACAGCCCAATACTTATCTGCCTGGCTGCTTTATCACCATCCCAACCATAGAAGAACATATGCATTTACCACCAACATATAAAAATATGTTTGAATATATACACACACCAATTTGAGTCTTTTCCTGAAATTCTTTTCCCTTTTCTTTTTAAATACTGATAGACATTTCATCAACATTATTCTTGTCATCAAGGTCAATTCTTATGAATAATTTTATTTTCCACTTTCTTAACTTTTTTTAAGTAGGTGCCATGCCTAGCGTGCAGCTCAACATGAGGCTTGAACTGATGACTCTGAGATCAAGACATAAGCTGAGATCAAGGTGGGATGCTTTACCAAATGAGCCACCCAAGCACCCCTGCTTTCTCAACTTTTATATTTTTCCTATCCCTTTCCATGTCTTTTTGAACAAAAGAGCTATTCAAAAAATATCTTGTGTACTGACTGTGGTCTCTGAGCCAGGAGAATGCCCACACTAGACTAGTCTCATCTCCTGGCCACAGCCTGACCTGCTAGCCCGTGGCAGTCTCTCCGTGCTCTCGTGCTCTCTGTCTCTTCTTGTCGTTCTTCTATTCAGTTTACAAATTCACTTAAAGGCACTCTCTCCAACCACACATTCTGACAATCCCCCCAGCCATGTGGAAAGTTGTAATTTTCTGAAGACTCATTGTTTTTACTCAAGCTTTAAAAAGGACTTTCATTCTATTTTTGCACTCCCCCTAATTAATGTTATTTATAGTTTATACAATGATTAGGCATAACTTACTCCTGACACAATTTTAATTCCTGACTTTAAACTATATATATATATATATATATATATTTTTTTTTTTTTTTTTTTTCTCTTCTCAACAGTGATTGCTCTTAAACATTCTGTCAGCCATCTAACCACCCTCACTGTAAGGCCACCTGATTCAGGGAGCCTTCCAGGTGGACAATTCTGATGAATGCTTTACTTATCTCTTCTAAAGGCTATGTTTACATTTGTCTTCCATTGAATTCTCCTAGAATTCAAACTTCTCCAAAGCGGTAAGGTACTGGTGTTGGTATGTATGATTACTACACAATGATATATGTCTATATATCCTGCCAGTATGAATGCTGTTAAGGACAGAGGGAAAGGTAATTCTACTATTAATCCGTACCTACTGGTCCACAGATTATATAAAGGCAGAGCATGAGGGAATCATGTGCCAAGATGGCACTATTAACACCAGACTGATCAGTCATTTGTTTGTTTGTTTTTTTTTTTTTGATCAGTCATTTGTTTCTAGTAAAAGTTCAAACTTGAAATATAGCCCATAAAAGTTTAAACCAGGGGCTAAACTTAACAGAGGTTTCCTTTGTTGCTAAAGTCCAGCATTTTCATTTTCAGTTCAACATAGCTTATGAATTTTTAGTTGGTGTTACAAAATTTAGATATTTTTGTTAGTATTAATGTGGATTGCCAGGACTTTTTGGAAATGCAAACCCACTGCAAAGTTAAAAAAAAAGAGTGAATAAGAAAGGAATCATGCCTTCCTTTCTCCCAGGCTTGTATAGGAATACTAGTAACAATTCAGTTACTTTCTTTGTACACTCATTCATTTTACAATTATCTATTGACCATTTTCATGTGCATTAATGTTTTCTGAAACATAAGTTACTACCCAAAGGCATTACATTACATAAAAATAACAACAAATTATTAACTTGAAATCCATTTAGTATTTGTTTCTCCTTTTATGTTTGCTGTACTTTTGACTATAAAGTAAAGGATAACCTTGTGGTACTTAATAATATGCTAAGTAGAAGAGAATTACATGATCTGTTCTGAATATTAAGAGAACACGGACAGTACCAAAAAAGTAATAGGTAATGACATTTTTGCCATTCCCAATGAATGCTGTGTCCATTTGCTTCTTGTTTAAGAAAGTGCTGAGCTAATGGGATAAAGAAGCCATCATGAAGAGATTCTATGGGATTCTGGTATCATGACTATTATAGAAAAACCTTGTTATCATGTCATCAGAGTTTCAGCACTAAATGATAAATATCCTGGCTAGTACCCGATATAAGATGTTTCCCCTCACATTCATCACCCTGAGGTACTATATTGCTTGTTTCCTTTTCTCTAGTGCCCTGTGACCTCATTTTAACATTCAGTATCATATGACATGAATGCCTATTATATCTGTCATGGCTAAAGAATAATTGTTTTTTTTTTTTCCTTGCTCCTCATCCATTTATTTTTATAACGGAGTATTAAATGTAATTAGACATTGAAGAATATAAAAAAGAATTTTAAAAAGATAAGAAACAAACTGTTTATGAATATAAAGTAATACTATTGTAATAACTAGTCAAATAAACTTGTTTGGAAAGGGTGGAAAATTTCATCAGGAATCAAGAAGGCTGTGTTCTTTTTCTTATATGCAGTTCCAGTTCTGATTTAGTATCATTGAAGGCAGGTCATGACCTCTCAAGACATATTTCCTTATCTGTAAAATTGAGTTGCCTACATAACCAGGTTTAATCTTTAACTGGGCATTCAAGATCTTCCTTGATTGAATTTGAACTCTATTTTGCAGTCTTATCTTTAACTACTTCCATTCTCATACTTTATCTGGATAATTTAATGTAATGAGACAAGCTGGGCTGTTTCAACCCTGTGCTATTTGTTGGGACTGAAAAATCTGAATATTCATTTATGTTTTTATAAATCATACAGTCTAGTTAATGCTTCACTTAAACATAACTAAATATTGCTTTATATGACTATTATAATTACTTAAGTCTTGGTATGATCTCACAAACTAAACTATAGCTACTTGAGGCTGAGACTAATTTTTACGTATCTTTATATTCTACATAACGTATAGGAGAATGGCCTGCTGTGTGCTGTATCACAGAATGGTTGTTTAATATGTATTAATTGGATGGAAGAAGGCATATTCCCCAAAATGACATATTAATTGAATTACCAAGTAGCTAACAAACACAGCAATCTATCTGCCAAACACACTGCTAGAGGTTGGCACTTGAACTTTTAAGCTTTCAGTCTAAAAAGTTGTTTTCTATTTTAATAATCACCCTTTGATAGCTTAATATTATGACACCAATCAACTAAATCACGATTTCAGTAGAAAAGGAGAAAAATCACTGTGATGAAAAAATCACTGGGAGAAAATTTCAGTACTGTGATAAAAAACATATGACAAAATTACAAATTTATTTATTCTAAAGACTTTTAATAAACCAAAATGGAAAGGGAAGGGAAGTGGCTTTCTCTTACCTGATAAGGAATATCTACTAAGCAACAAACAAACAATCCTCTGGCAAATATCATAATCATGGCAAAATATCTAAAACCTTCCTCTTGCCATTAGGAACAAGGTAAGTGCTATCATACTTCAATTCAACGTTATATGGAGGATCCTAGCCATTAGAGTAAAGTAAGAAAAACAACCAAAAAACCAACCAACCAACCAGGTATGCAGAATAAAAAGAGCTAAAACTGTCATTATTTGCAGATGATACGAGGTGTTCACAAGTCTAATAAATATACAAACTATTATAATTAATAAGTGAATTTGGCAAAGTTACTGGGTAAAAGTCTATGCAAAGAAACAACTGAATTTTATTTATCAGTTTCAAGGTCACAGTTAAATTTTTAAAATATCTGCAGCAGTTTCACAAAAAACATCAAATTCCTAAGAATAAATCCTATGAAAGATTTACAACACCTCCACACTATATCTACAAATTACTACTGAGAGAATTAAAGAAGACCTTTAGAGTTGTAGGTCATAAAAATGATATGCATATTTCAGTATTATAAAGATGTCAATTCTCTCCACCTTGTTCTATAGATTCAACTCAATTCTAATCAAAATTCCAAAACATTTTTTTTTCTTGCAGAAATTGGTAAAGCTGATTCCAAAAAATTACAATGGAATGCAAAGGCCAAGAATGGTCAAGTGAACCTTGTGGGTCTGTGAGAACCACAAAGCTGAAGGACTTGTACTCCCAGGTGTCAAGATCTATTTATAGAGTAACAGTAATTAAGGCAGTGTGGGCCTGGTGCAAGAAGAGAAAAAGTGATCAAAAGTATTGAAAAGAAAGTGCAGAAAGTCCAGAGACAGACCCTGAGATAGACATCTTATTACAGTGGAGGAAAAGAATGTTTTTTTCAATAAATTGTGCTGTGTCGAATGAATATCCATATGGTAAAACATTAATCTTGACTTCTGCCACTTGCCATACACAATTCCAGAAGGGTTTCAAATCTGATTGTGAAAGACAAAGCAATAAAGCTTTTAGAAGTAAACCTAGGAGAGAATCTCTGTGATATCGGGTAGGCAAAGATATCTTAAACAAGAAACAGAAATCACTAACCATAAAAGAAAAAATGGATAATCTGGACAAGATATAGGAAAGCAAATGGCAACCCACATAATGAAAGATTTCTGCAATACATGTATCCAACAAAAAAGCCTCAGGTCCAGAATATTTAATGAAGTCTTACAAATCAATAAGAATAAAAATATATCCAGTAGAATAACAGACAACAGATTTAAACAGACATCTGACAAAAGTGGATGCGCAGACCTTTAGTGGTCATTATAAAAGGTACTCAACTTTATTAGGCATCAAGCAAATGCAGATGAAGACTGTCATGTGATATGTTGAACTCTGACCTGAATGGCTAAAATGAAAAAGACCAAAAATGCCAAGTATTAGAGAGAATGCAGAATGGCTAAGAAAATGCTCTGGAAAACCGTTAATGCTGTAAAGCTAAACATAAGTAATACTCTAACTTAACGACCAATTCTAGACATAATCTTAACAAATATGTATTTAATTTTACATCAAAAAAATAACAAACACGCACACATACTAAACTGTTCACAGCAATATGGCTCATACTAGTCAAAATCTGTATAATAGATAAGTAAGTTCAAGTATATTCACAAAACGAACTACTATATAGCAATGAGAATAAACAATCTAAAACTATATGCAACAATAGGCACAAATCTCACAAATGTTATACTGAGTAAAAAGGTACCAGACATACTACGTGATTCATTTATATAAATACAGAAGTAGGCAGAGGAAATATACGGTCTTAGAATTTAGGGTACTGGTCATTGATAGGTGGGTGAGAGGTACAAGTGGGGCTTCTCAGGTTGGGTAATGCTGTTTCTTCACTAAGATAACTGCATAGATGTTTTCAGTTTTTGAAAATTCATTGATCTGTTACATTACGATATATGCATTTTTCTGTATGTGTCACACTTTAAAGTAAAAAAAAAAAATTACTGTCTCCATTTGCCTTCTTCTTTCACTCTGTGATAATCTACGGTCTATTTCACTGCTTATTTGAAATCCAAATCTATCATTTTGATTTACTTATAAAATGAAATCTACCCAAGATCCCCCAAATTCCGACTTTACTTTCTTTACCAACACATGAAGGAAAATTATAAGGCTAACTTTACCAACACATGAAGGAAAATTATAAGGCTAACTTAATAAGCAATGGCCAGCCAATGTCATGATATAATTTAAATATACCAGGGAACCTCCAAAAGATGTTTATAATAACTGGCTGTATTTTTCTAGTTTGACCACAGACATTCACTCCTGTGTTTCCACTAGCAAAATAGATTAATGCCTATCAGGGAGAGACACTTTATTTTATTAGGGTTTTTTTTTTTTTCAGAGGCCATGCCAAGCCAACTGGGCCAGAGAAATCTCTGGAAAGAGAGACTGTGAAATACAAGACAGAATGAAAGAAAAATATTTAACTTCATTTGTGTAGACCTATTCCTAGATTCATATGTATATACATACACACACAGGCACATTCATCATTTTGTAGATTTTTTTTCCCCAAGAGAGTGAGATTCAATGATAAATCAATTCAATTTTGATATAACATTATCAGAATTATTATTTTGTTATTCCAATTTTGTTCTAAGCTGAAAGCTACACTGAAATCAGAATAACTATGATGGTTTCTGGAAAGATACTATGATAGGATGATATTCTCTCAAGTTGTTCTCTTAGAGTGATTAATAAATAATTTGTAAAGACTAGAATAAGAATAAGGAATTTCAATGAAAAGACCCAAATCAGTGTTCTTGTTTTTGGCAGGGAGTGAGTTTGTGTACTGTATGTATATGTTTGTGGTTATTTATTTGTTTTGATATCATAAATGAAAGACAGGTATGACAGAAGTCATAAAGATAAGTCTGTACTGGTGGATGTATCAGAATTTACTATGAAATTACTGTAAAGGCAGGAGTCAGATGGCTTCCAAGACATTATGATATGGTAAAGCACTGGGCCGAGAAAATAATTTAAAATCAGTTATGGACAGATAGAAGCCTAAATATTTGGAATGGATAGGTAAAGACAACTGGGATCTGAGCAAGAGGCTTACTCATGAAAAGAGGTAAATTTTAACACGGTTATGGAATGAGAGGCAGCACCTTGTTCTTTCATGATCGTTATGTGTTTCAGAGGTAAAAGTTTGGAAACATTTGCATTTTTGGGGAAATTAACCATTAGAACTATAGAGAATAGATATTATTGCTATATAGGAAGGGAATATCATATCAAACCCTAATCCCCAAAGTATAGTTCCTTTTCACTGCCAGACTCAAAAGTTTTTAGTCCTTCACTGGCAGGGGAATGGCTTCTGCTGTGTGTCTCCCTCCACAATCACTGGTCAGTGTTTAAATCACCTTTTTTCTCTACTTAGTGTTTCACCAGCTCTGCAGCTGGTCCTTGCTGCTCATTAGCCTGATACTGATTTTGATCAACATCATTAAGCCTGCTCCCACAAATGGTAGGGACTTCTGACTGCCTGTCTCTTCTTTTAATCTGTTTGGTAAAATATAAAAATAAATAAAATAAGGTAAAAAAAGATGAAATAAAGTAAAATCCCAAAACACAAAACCAACCTGTCAACATACAAAATTCCTTAAAACATAAACTTGGTTTTAACTAGCATTGCCCCTCTTAGCTCTTTAAACATGAAAACACAGGATACCTGATTGCCACAGCCTTCTTATCCCCATAGAATTTATCCTTTTACCAAGATTAATGAGGCCCGAATATTTGCTAGGAAGAAATGCTGGACATACTACTCTGTATATGAGCACCCCAACCTTCTTAGTGGGGTACCACCTGTCCATCCTGAGCAGGATTGTAACAACTCTTCTACAGCCTCCCTTTATTAGAGCACATGCCCAAAACATTGTAACCCCTTTTCCTAAGTACTCTGCAACTCTAAATCCCTCTCTGCTTCAACAGCCTAACTACTCATCGGGAGGACATCCTATTTCTTCCATCCTCAGTGTCACCTAAAGACTCCAGCCTCCTGGAGACTATTCCTGAGGTCTTGCACAATTCTAGAGAACTGGGATCATTTCTGGAATGAATGAAATGGAGGAAAAGGAGAAAAATGAACCAAATTTAGGCCATGTGTGACACCAAAGTATTTGCCTTTTTCCTCAAGTAGGATTTGTCACATGCAAATCCGGGTTTTGTGACTAATAGTAACATCAAAATTATGTTGTAGTTTATGTGACAGCAATTCTATATATTTTTTTTATGTGACAGCAATTCTAAATGAGGAAAAAATTTAGGCTTATAAAAATATTTATAGACATTTAATCCACAGTGAAATTAAGTTTAACCAAATTCAAGATGAAAGAAAAACCATTCTTAAAAAGTAATGAAGACATTCACTCTGGAATGATTCCAACATTCAAATGTAGCAGCCATATCAATGAACGAATAACAGACAGCAACTTCATAATGCTTAAGGGCTCTGTATTTTACAACAGGGCCCTTAATGGAAAAGTTAATGTAGCATTGAATAAAAGTGAGCTGCTCAGCTGTTGCAGTAAAACCTTTAGATCATGGAAATAATGAGTCATTTTTCTTTCCCTATTCTTGACCAAAAACAAAAGTAAAAAAAAAAGGAATAAAACAACAACATCAAAAGGTTTATGGTTATGTTACCCAATTAGTTCCTGACAAATGGCATTCTAGTCAGACGTTTTCCCTTATAAATACTTCTAAGGCAAAAAAAACAAAAACAAAAAACAAAAAACAAAATGAAACAAAAACAAACAAGCAAACACAGAAGCATTACCTTTCAACTGGTCAAGATACAGCAATTTATCTACTAAGTAACTGGAAATAACAGCCATAGTAATTCAGTTAACTATGAATGAAAAAAGTAATTTAGGAGACATGCCTAATGTTTTCCCTAAGTTCCTTAATTTTTCTGACAACATATTAACAACAAGATAACTTGTTTTACAAAGCCAAAGTTTTATCATGTATTACAAATTTCGACCTTCCCAATGCTAGGATTCCTTTTTTTTTAAAATTTATTTTTATTTTTATTTACTTATGATAGGCACACAGTGAGAGAGAGAGAGAGAGGCAGAGACACAGGCGGAGGGAGAAGCAGGCTCCATGCACCAGGAGCCTGATGTGGGATTCGATTCCGGGTCTCCAGGATCGCGCCCTGGGCCAAAGGCAGGCGCCAAACCGCTGCGCCACCCAGGGATCCCTGCTAGGATTCCATATATAGTTTCTTGGTACATAAGTTAACTTCCCACCTTTCTAGATATTTGCAAAATGACATAAGGAGTATCCCTTGTCTGTATTATATAAAACCACTGTTGCACATATCTTTTTGTAGTGGAAGTAAAGAATGAAACATGTAAATGTGTCATGTCAAGAGGATGAAGGTTTGATATAATCTTATTCTTTGAATAAATAGGAGAGGATTTTTTAAGATTTTCTTTTTTTAAACCACTCCACTAAAAAACAGTACAACTATCTTGAATTTCACTTGGCAGATTTAATAAGAACTTGCTGAGCAAGTAAAAGAGCACAGAATATGTGGTATGAGATGGCCTGGAGTTGAGATGGCATGACTAAAAACTCTAGAATCAAAATAGATGTTTTAGGTGCCAATCAAAAATTAAAAGAAATTAAAAAAAAATAAAAATAAAAAAATTAAAAGAAATTGGTGCACCTGGGTAGCATAGCTGGTTAGGTGTCTGACTCTTGATTTTGGCTCGGGTCATGATCTCAGGGTTGTGTCATCAAGCCCTGTGTTGGGCTCCATGCTGGGTGTGGAGCCTGCTTAAGATTCTCTTTCCACCCTCTCCCTCTGTCTTTCCCCCCAACCCTCATCTAATGAAAGAAATAAATATAAAAAACCAAAAGAAATTAATATATACTATGAGTTTCAAATCATATTTTAACTACGTAAACAAACATATAATCCAGTAGAAGTCACCAAAAGTTGTGTGTGTACTTTTTTGAAAGGCTAGGGAAGTAATACCAAGGTGATTAATAATAGTTAACCACTGAGAAATAGAAAAAAAGAAATCTATACACATTCTAACTTCAATAATTTTTTAAAAGCTTCCAGGAAGTTTTAAAATCAAAGGCAGAATTTTTGACTTCACAGCATTATAGGCGATATTCTTTCTCTTAGAAAAACAGTATTTACGAAGAATCCTATCATAGTTTTATTCAGGAAAGTTATTTCTACTAAATACGCTAGCCATATATTTCTGTGTATTTGTAAATGTACAATGCCAATGAGTTAATCTTTTCACTTAGGTAACAGTGAGAAGTATAAATGAAAACTATAAGATAAATTATCAGAAATCAGAACAAGAAAGATATCCTTTAAGGCCTCTGTAATTGTTTTGGGCCTAAAATAGGTTAAACGATTAAATATAATAACTAACATCTGTACTTATGATATTTTTAATCTTCACAACCTACTTAAGAAGCTGTAATACTATGTATTAATAATAATGTAAATGTTCAATGTTCAAGTTAGATCAAAGAGCTACTTTAAAATATCTGGAGTTCAGATTGTTTTCAAAATATGAGCAAACAATACTAGTGTTAATGATGGTGAAGGGATTTATAATAATATCCAAATTAATACCAGCAATTTTGTGTGGTGGAAGGAAGATGGATGAGAGTGCAATTTCAAAATGAAAAGCATTTTAATGGCTGGGTTTCAAATGGGACAGAATAGAGATAGATATTGAAGAAATTCAAGGTATATGAAGAAACAAATGCAAGATATTTTATTTGCGTAGGTCCTGAATTATACCCAAATTAGAAGAGCAGAGAGAAGTCACAAAGTCTGACTTAGGAGCATACGTAAAGTTGTGAGGTGACTGTCATTTTATAAATCACAAAAGTTGAAGTTTAATGTAAGATAATCTGGGAGATGATAAATAAAAAGTAGTTGGGATTAACCAGAGAAGAAAGCCTTATTTTAAACTAAGTATCACATACATGCTCCTCCTCAGGGGAATAATTACAAGGTCATCATCACTTAAGTTCCTTTGAACTGTTAATATTTGAAATCAATACTCACCTAACTTTGATTATGGCACCATCATATTTATAGTAAGGTGAAACTTTAATTATCTACTTAATTATCATATACCTAATAAATGCTCTTAAAAAAGTGAAAAATGTATTTTGATAGCTATTGCATATGTTAATTTACTACTTAAAAATGTACTTTAATGTGTTCTTAAAAAACCATTCAGTTTACTCAGTTGGATAAATCTAGTTTATTCACTTTAAAAATGCCTAAATAATAGTTTATATTTGCTATATTTTATTGCCTAGCCAGCCAAACTTAATTTTTAAGTTTTATGTTACATTTGAAAATGCATAAAAATCCTTTCATGTAATACCTCATTCCCTAGCTCTGAAGAGTATGTCCATCTATAGATTGCTTCACTGCAATTTGGTAGCTATTTACTGAATATTAATAGCTGACAGAAAAGAATCCTACTTAAAACAGTTTCTGTCTTAACACTGTCCACAATCAAATTTTTAGGGCTCATATCACTTTGAAACGTTGTTAAAATAAAAGAAAGTATTTCTAGGACTTAGTTGCCAAAACTGTAAGTAAAGTAGCTGATCATGTATGTAGTAATACACATCATTCTTCTCTTTATGGAAGATTATTTTTCAACTTGATGCTAATGGTCAAAGATTTAAGTAGTAAAGATATCTCATTCACCTTATTTTTCTGGGGTCTTATATTATATTAGTAATTGGCCTTTTTTTTCTGACAGGCTTCAGAATTTTTCATTTTTCTTGGTTCTCTGCCTGGATTGGTACTGAAAATGCTTAGGAGAGTTGTTTTTTAAGTAGATCTTCTGTGATACATATTTTTATAATAACCTGTATAAAAATACAAATGCTATGCTTTCCCCCCACAGATTTGACATTATACAGCACACTTCTGGTGTTTAGAATTTATCATTATCATGCAAATTGGATTAATAGTAGCCAAAGTACAAAATCCTCTTGGAAAGAAGGATTAGAGGGTTCATCACAACAAACTAAACTGACAAAAAGTTTTTTACATATGGAAATTGGGAGACAAATGTAACTTGCTTTAAGATCATTTCATCCTAAAGTTCTATTATCTAAGCAATGAGAGTATTAACAGCATTCCAGTGTTCAAAGGATGGTGAAACAAAGTTGGGATTTTCTTCCACTTGTGGACGTGGTCTCTGGAAATGCAATATAGTGAGAAATGGGTGTTAAGTTCTTTTAGTTTCTTCCATTAATTTATCTTAGTGATGTGTGTGTGTGTGTATATATGTGTGTGTGTATATATATATATATACATATATACATACATATATATATATTTTTTTTCTTGAATGCCTCAATGTCCTCAATTTTCTTCCCTGAAGGCCTCAATAGTTGCTTACAAAATGGGCAGGGTAAAAAAAAACACTGAAGGGACGCCTGGGTGGCTCAGAGGTTGAGTGTCTGCCTTTGGCTCAGGGAGTGATCCTGGAGTCCCAGAATGGAGTCCTACATCGGGCTCCCTGCATGGGTGCCTGCTTCTCCCTCTGCCTGTGTCTCTGCCTCTCTTTCTGTCTCTCATTAATAAATAAATACAATCTTAAAAAAAATTACTGAAGTAAAAAATTTATATTTGAGAAATTGTATAATTGCAAGTATTTTTAAAGAAGTGAATATAGAGAAAATAATGATGTAATATAATGAAAACACAATATAAAATTACATTAAAATCTTTGCAGAAAACAATTTTATTATTTTTACAGTTTTCAAGATACCAACAAATTTAAACTGCTTTAAAAATATCATAATATACATATTATTTTTATCCATTTTCTGTTTCTTTTAATGATATGACTACTAGATATTGCAAATATTATCTTAAAATAGAATACAAACTATCATCTATAATTATTTTCCAGTATTGCTTATTAGAAAAAGGGAGTGGTAAAAATGCTTCTGTAACTGTACTATCCAGGCCGTATTTATTCCATCACATACCTAATTCCTAAAGCTGAAACAATCATTACATTTTGATGTTCATCTGTTTTATTGAACTACCCACAGGGAGATTTATGGGAATGCTATCATGACAGGGTCACAAGATTAAGTGTACAGTGATGACAGTAAACAAGCCATTTCTCTATATTCCAAAGGGTTTAACTTAGTTATTTAAAATGCCATAAACATAAATAGTCTTCTCTCTACAATGTATCCATGACAGATGACTTCAAAATACAGCACTCTAGGGCAATGGCACTTTCCAACTAAACAGGCAGCCCTTATTACTGACAAAAGACAGTAAACTACTTGTGAACACAAACAGCAAAAACACCTCAAAATCTAATGCATAAGACTTTAGTGTGCATATAATATAGAGCAACGTCACTGTAAACTAATATACTGATTCCATTTAGAAAAACAAAAATATATATTATATGTATTAAGGATCTTTATGGAGAAAAATACTGTTTGAAAAAGGATCTTTATGGAGAAAAATACTGTTTGAAATCAAATTATGAAATATTTTTATATGTTTGTGATTTTCAAAAAGTTGGATTGAACATATTATTTTAGGGAATACAGTGATATTTAATGAAAAATGTTTAATCTAAAATACAAGATTATAAAAACAATAACATTAAAGAAGTCCAGAGATTTTTCTTGACAGCCTAGTATGGTAGCATCTTCAGTGATTCCAGCAAAAATGTGATCTGCCAAGACAGCAGACGTTACTGCTTGAGAAATATTTCCTACAGTTTCACAAATGCATATTTTAATTAGTAGCCCAATGAATGGCAAAGGGATTGTGATCATCACCCTTTAACTCCAGGCACTTGTTGTAAATTGTCAAAAATTTTAAACTTTATGCCATTTGTAAATCAAATAGAAGTTTCATTTATGTGAAGATCCAAAACTTTATTTTCTGTTTTAAGCCTAACTTAAAACTTCCATGCTAAGAAAGTAGCCTAATATTTGTGAGATTTTTAATTTTATGATCTACTTACTGATTTTCTTCATTTTGATATTTTATATAACTCTGTATTAAGCATTTTATAAACTGTCTTGTTTCTGAGACTTATTAAAATAATCATTCTTCTTTTTACAAGTCTATATATTTTAGGAAAAAAAGCATCAGAAATAATTGCCCAGCAATCAATTGGGTTATAAAGGTTACAGTGTGATCACCTTCATAGCCAAATTACAGACATTTTTAGTCTTGAGCTACACAATCACTATTGATTTATATTACCTCATCCTTTCAAATCATTGTTCTTCCCTATGTGATCTGCATTAGACTTCTATCCTGGAAAATGATCTAATAGGCTTTTTAGAGTTCTGCCATCCTGTAGTATATTTTCTACTCCTTTCATTTGGACCTGCTTTTTAAACACACACACACACACACACACACACACACACACACACACTTAGGGAAAATGAACTTTGAGACTCCTTTAAGCTCTTGTTGAATTTGGTAATACCACCTATTCCTCTCCCAACCTGGAATCCTATACCAGTATCCCAGGCCATTCCTTTTATTTACTGAAGGTTTAAAAGATGCTGACCATCTTCATTTCCATCGCAAATACTGAAATTATCTTGGGTAATTCACCATATGTGCTACATGCAAGATTCTTTTTCTGTTTCTTGACCTCCTCATTACCATGATCTTCTACTGGACCCCACTTAACCACTTTCAGGACCACATTGTCAACCTTGTACTGCTTTTGTTCTAAAATCCTAAATTGAAACATTCCTAAACTTCCCATTCTTTCAGCTTACCAACTCTTGTTTTCTTGACTCCATTATTACCTGCCTATCAATCCCTCTCTTTCTTTACTTTCCTTCCTAAACTACCTTAGACTAAGTACACAATCTATCACTTCAACCATTTTCTTACATCTTAATATCTTGCTCCTTTCCCTTAATGAACATATCCAACAAAACACAACCCTAGAAAAATCTACTATTTTCAGTACTTGGAAGAAGAAAGCATATATCCTAAATTCGTTGCAAACAGCACCTGTTGATGGACAATCTGTGTATGTGTGCTGTATGGGGAAAGGGAGGATTAAAACAAGTAAATCAAGGATGTCTCCTAGATGCCCTTTACAGGGTGGAGAGATGAAATTTGTACTGGAAAATATGTTTTGGCTATATCTGAGAAAGTCATTATAAATATAACTAGTGACCTAGTATAATTTGGAGCTCTATTTTCCAACTCTGTGGTGGACATTTACACTAGAATATGCCACATTCAAGTCAAACTCAATAATCATCTTCCCTCCTATACTACTTCCTTGAGTGTTTTTCAATTCTAAGAATGGCCCTACCATGCACCCACTGAATAATGAGAGTAACTTGGCCAACATCCTTGGTTCTTTCCTATCCAGACAATCATCAAGTCATAATGACTCTTAGATTTATGTTTTCTATTAAAGGAATTAGAATTAGTAACAACAATTAGAACACAGTGAGTCCAATGTCAAAGGTTCAAATTCTCAATGAAAACCAAAATATATTCCATGATTACAGACACTTTGCATCAAACAGATGTCCCAGGACAGCTGCAGAAAAGTTTGGGCCAGGGAATCTAAATGGATGAAAAAAATAAGCAAAATCCCCACTTCACTCTATGCCAATCCCTCCAAAACAAAGCAGCATTTCGAATCTAGGAGACTTGAGGCTACTCTTATCTTCTTAGGTGGCATAAGAGATACTCCTTTTAAAAAAGTAGCATAACTATCCTTAAAGAGATAATGGACCATAGAGGGGTCCATTGAGGGGTGAAGACTCTGAAGTATCCAAGGTCTGACTTTATTCCAAGACTAAGAAGATGGTGTATGAAGAGGGTCCTGAAAGGGGGGTGGGGGACATGTACTCCCAATGAAACAGCAGGAATATACATGGCTGTATCCTTGGTGCCACAGCTCCATGAATTAATCTCATTTTGTCCAGAAACAGACCCCCCTCCAAGCATAAACTAAGCATATCTGTAGAGCCCAAGTAAAATGAGGATCCCAGGGCTTTATAAGATTACTAGAATCTTTGCATAATCCAGGAGTATATATGTAGGGTCCTATTAATAACTGAGATTGAATTTTCCAATAGCACCATGGAGGGGACTCAGAACAAATTAGTTTGAAATAAATAAATATCTGAGTGTAGTGGTTGTAGTTCATATCCAGTATAAATAGCAATAGTGAATGTTTAAAGATAAGGGAAACAGAAGTGAAGCCACGAAGTGACAGTTAATGTGATTGTTTCAGAATATTCCAAAGTCAGAATTTCCAATTTTCACTCCACAGCACTACCAGCTCATTCTTTATGTTATCTTAAGTGAGTATTTTGACTTTAAATTTATGATACAATGAGTATGAGAACTCTTGTTTTGAAGGTGTAGAATATCAGGTTGAAACCCAGTAAGTAGGTAATTTTCCCATTTGAATCTGTTCTGTTCATTTACATAGCTCTTAGGAAGGAAGCTATGGGATAAGCATTCTATGAAACTTCACAGCCATTAAACCAATGCAGGCTATGGTATAAAGATATGTGATTTCTACACAGGTTTTTCTTCCATTTTGTATCTCACATGGTTATAGAGATCACAATTAGTAGATTATTTAGTCTAACCCTGTAACGCTCCACACATCTGGCAGATCAGCTTGTAACAACTGTATGCACCGAGAGCAGAACACAATTCCTGGTTTATTTATCTATTTTCAAAAATTTTATTTATTTATTTCAGACAGGCAGAGAGTGAGAGAGAGAGAGAGAGAATGAGCAGGGTGGGGAGGGGCAGAGGGAGAAGCAGATTCCCTGCTGAGCAGGGAGCCTGATGTGGGGCTGGATCCCAAGACCCTAGGATCATGATCTGAGCCAGAGGCTGGCACTTAATGACTGAGCTACCCAGGCGCCCCCACAATTCCTGATTTGAATCTTGACACTTTAAACTACCTAAAAATTGTTGGAAAAAAGTTCTTTTTTCCCTCCCTCTGAATATTTCATAATTTTTATTAGGGAATAGCACATTTACTACATTTATTTTAGGGTTTTAAAAGCTATATAATTAAAAACTACATACAGTGAAAATTCATTTACAACAGGTATTAGTTATAGAAAAAGTCTAACTTCTGTTCTTTATTTTTTTATTTTTTATTATTTTTTAAGATTTTATTTATTTATTCACGATAGACAGAGAGAGAGAAAAAGAGAGAGAGAGAGAGAGAGAGAGAGAGAGAGGCAGAGACACAGGCAGAGGGAGAGAAGCAGGCTCCATGCTGGGAGCCCGCCGTGGGACTCGATCCCAGGACTCCAAGATCATGCCCCGGGTCAAAGGCAGACGCTGAACCGCTGAGCCACTCAGGGATCCCCTAACTTCTGTTCTTTAGATTATATGACCAATATACCTATGTTGGCATGAAAATAATTGAAATAATCCGAGTTGTAATTAATTTAACTTTAAAACAGTAAATTAATATTCAATTGTAATTCTCGATAATGAAAATGTAATACAGTTTGATAAATATAAAGACTTCTCTGGCCTTTGATTTTTTAAGTTTTTGAAGATTTATTAATTTACATGCAGAAAAATTCACTCTTTTTTGGTGTACATTTCTATAAGTTCTGACAAAAACAGAGCCATGAAACAATCAAGATACAGAACAGTTCAATCTTCCCAAAATGCTTCCTCACATTGTCCCTTTCTACCCAAACTCTCTTTCTATTCTTAAATCCTAAAAACCACCAATATGTTTTACTTGCCTAAGGTTTTGCTTTTTTCCAAACGTCACATAAATGGAATTATACAATTTGCATTCTTTTGAGTCTGGCTTCTTTCATTTTGCAGAATACACCTGAGATTCATTCAGGTTGTCACATGTATCAAGTCTATTCCTTTATATTGCTGAGTAGTATTCCATTATATGGATGTACTGTATATCCATTCACCAATTGAAGAACATTTGGGCTATTTTCAATTTGGGGACAGTTATTAATAGAGCTATGAGCATTCATGTACAAGTTTTCTGCATGAATGTAAGTTTTCCTTTCTCTTGGTGTAAATACCTAGGAATAGGATTGCTGTGTCAAATGGTAAGCAGATGTTTGATTGTGTAAGAAAACCGCCAAACAGCTTTCCAAAGAGGATGCATCATTTTGTACTTCCACCAGTAATGTATGCGAGTTCCAGCTACTTCACCTCTTTGCCAGCCCTTGCACTGTAAGGTTTTTGTTTTAATTTTAGTCATTGTAGTAGAGAAATACTAGCATTTGATTGTTTTTTAATTTGAACTTCCTTAATAGCTAAGGATAGTGAGTATCTTTTTATGTAGGTATTTGCCATCTATATATCGTCTATGTTGAAGTGCTTGCTTGCTTTTTAATTGTATGTTTTTTTCTTAATGTTAAGTTTGGAAAGTTCCTTATACATATATACTACATATATACAAATATACATATGCATGTACACACATATGTGTACTTATAAGTCCCTTGTATAGTACTACACTTAGATAAATATATATACTTACACTTCTAAACATTTATATTTGTAAGACCTTTGTAAGATTATATGATTTGCAAATACTTTTTCCCAGTCTGAGAGAATGTGGCATTCTCAACAGTCTCTTTCACACACAAAAAGGTTTTTAATTTGGTAAAGCCTGCCATGGATTGAATGCCTCCCTTAACCAAATTTTATGTTGAAATCAAATCTAATGTGGTAGTATCCAGAGGTGAGGTCTTTGGAAAGTGATTAGGTAATGAGGGTGTAGCCTTCATGAATGAGATTAGGCCCTTATAAAAAGAGGCACTAAAAAAATAAAAAATAAAAAGGCCCTAAGAAGATTCCTCAACTCTTTCATCTTGCGAGGACATAGCATGAAGATTGCCATCTATGTGAACCAGTATGTGGACTTACCTGACGTTGAATCTGCCAGTGCTTTTATCTTGGCCTTCTCAGCCTCCAGAATTGTTAGATACAAATTTCTGTTGCTTATAAGCCACCATATGATGTTTTTGTTATAGCTGCACAAGCAGACTAAGAGAAAGTCCACTGTAGGATTGTTTATTTATCCATCAGGCTTTTAGTGCTGTATCTAATAACTTTGCCCAACACAAACAGGAATGCAAAGATTTCCTCCTATGTTTTCGTCCAGAAATTTTATAATTTACATATAGGTCTATCATTCATTTTAAGTTAAGTTTTACATAAGAAGGTGAGTCATGGTTCAGGGGTCCAAACTTAGCAGATGAATATTCAATTGCTCCAGTATTATTTGTTGAAAAGACTATCATTTCTCCATTAAATTGCCTTTGCATCTTTGTGGGAAAAAAATAACAAAACAATTCTTTCTTTATTCTCAATTCCCAAGTTCCCCCCTTTTGTTTTTCCTTCTTGTGCCTGAAGGACATCTTTCTGCATTTCTTTGAGAACATGCCTGGGAGAGAGAAATTCTCTTAGTTTTCTATCACTTGACAATGTTTTTATTTGGCTTGCATTTCTGGAGGGTATTTTTATTGAATATAGAATTTTGGTTTGGCAATTAGTGGGCCCCACAATTTCTGATGAAAATGCTGTAATTATTTGAATTGTTTTTCCTATATATATAATGTATTGTTTTTTTCCTTTGGATTATGCTAAGATTTTTTTTTTATCTTTCGTTTTTAGGAGATTGATTATGATATGTCTAGGGATAGTTTTTATTGAGCTTATCCTGAGCTTCTTGGATCTCTAACTTGACATCTTTCACCGAATTTGTTTTCAGCCATTTTTACTTTAAATAATTGTTCTGTATGAATCTTTCTCCTAACTTTCTGTAGGACTTCAATGATATGAATTTTAGGCCTTTTGATATTGTCCCACAGGAGCCTGGAGCACTTTCCATTTTTTCCCGTTTTTGTTTGTCTTTCACTTGTATAATTTTAGTGATCTGTCTTCAAGTTCATGCACTCTCTTCTCTGTCATCTTTATTCTACTATTAAGCTCATTAAATTATTATTTTTTATTTCAGATATTACATTTTTCTTTTTCATTTGGTTCTTTCATATACATTCTCTTTCTTTTCTGAGATCCTCTATCATTCCATTCATTTAAAAAGTGTTTACCTTGACTTCATGGAGGTGTTTGTAACAGTTGCTTTAAAATATTTGTATCAAAGTTTTCATATCTGGGTTATCTTGGGATTGTATTCATTAATTGTCTTTCCTTGAGAAATGGTTAAGATCTCCCAGGTCCTTTGTATATTAGGTAATTTTGGATTATATCCTGGATATCTTAAATATTATGTTGTAGGACACTGGATCCTGTTAACATCCTACCAAAAATGTGTGTTTATTTATTTTTCTTTTAGCAGTCAATCTACCCTGTTAGGTTCAGACTGCAAGTTCTATCTTGCCTCTGTGGGCAGTAGTTCTCTTGTCTATTTAGACCAGATCTTGATGTTGTAAAGCTTTAAAAAATACCTTCTAAAGCCCCAGACTTTTGAGTCTTATTTATGTTTAATGAGTGATTTTAATTTCATTATTCCAATCAACAATTTTTTATAGTAAATACAGTAATTAATTTTGTCACTGGAATGACCACGGGCTTTAGGGTTAGTTACATAGATCTAGATACAAATCCTGTCCCTATTATTTAGTTATATAACACTGGGCCAGCTATTCAACTTCTCTGAGACTCACATTTATTATGTGTGAAATGGAAAAAATAATACCTACTTTAAAAAGTTATTAGAATGAAAATAAGATATTAGGTGTAAAGTATCAATGGAGATGCTGCCAATACAAACCTGCTCTATCAATAAATATAGCTTCTACCATACAAAATCTCAATAATAATGCTTGTATGAAAAGTAGTTTTTTTCCCCAGTTTTACTGAGATATAATCACTATAGAACATTATATAAGTTTAAGGCATATAGCATAATAATTTGACTTCCATATATTGTAAAATGATTACCATAGAAAAGTAAGTTTAGTCAACATCCATCATCTCATAGAGATACAGAAAAAGAGAAAAAAAAAGGTGTTTTCCTTGTGATAAGAACTCTAAGGATCCATTAGAATTGATTTCATTAATGGATGAAAATCCATTAATTTTCATATATACTATATAGCAGTGTAAGCTACAGTCATTGTGCTGTACATTATATCTCCAGTAGTTATATATTTTATAACTGTAAGTTTGTACATTTTGATCACCTTCCTCCAATTCTCCCTCTACCAACCCCTACATCTACGTCTGGTGACTGTTAGTCTTATCTCTTTTTCTATGACTTTTTTTTTCTTTCTTTTTGTTCCACATGTAAGTGAGATCATACAATATTTGTCTTTCTCTGTCTGACTTATTTCACTTAGCATCATGTGAGGTCCATCCATGTTGTTGCAAATGATAGGATCTCCTTGTTTTTTTATGGCTGAATAACATTCCATCATATATATATATATGTATGTATGTATGTTATATTATATATATATGTATGTTATATATATATGTATGTATGTATGTATATGACTCACAACTTTATCCATTCATTGAATTGATGGACACTTAAGTTGTTTCCATGTCTCGGCTGTTGTAAATAATGCTGCTATGATAATGGAGCTGCAGATATGTCTTCAATACAGTGTTTTTGTTTCCTTCAAATATATCCCAGAATAGCAATGGTGAATGATATGGTAGTTCTATTTGTAATTTTATGAGGGACCGCCAAACTATTTTCCATAGTGGCTGTACCGATTTACGGTCTTACCAAGAGTGCTCAAGGGTTCTCTTTTCTCCACATGGTTCTCTCTTTTTGATAACAGCCATTCTAACAGGTGTGAGGTGATATCTCATTGTGGTTTTGATTTGCATTTTCCCAATGACTGATAATGTTGAGCATCTCTTCATGTGCCTGTTAGCCATTTCCCCATATTTTCTTTGGAAAATGTCAATCGAGTCCTTTGCCCAGCTTTTAATTTAGCTATGTAGTTTAAGAAATTGAAAATATGACCCAAAAATATAAAATAAAGAAAAACTGTTTGTACATATGAAGTATTATTTTAAAATGTTAATTCTTGAATATGCATTTTTAAAGAGTTGTCAGATTCTAGTTCCTCCTCAGGACAAAATAAAGAGCAGTAATATTAATTCAAAAGCTAAAATAATTACAGTCAGTATGACCATTGAGTCAAAAGATAAAAGTAAAAGGAATTTTGGGGAACTTTGGTGGCTCAGTTGGTTAAGCATCTGCCTTCAGGGGATCCCTGGGTGGCGCAGTGGTTTAGTGCCTGCCTTTGGCCCAGGGCGCGATCCTGGAGACCCGGGATCGAATCCCACGTCGGGCTCCTGGTGCATGGAGCCTACTTCTCCCTCTGCCTATGTCTCTGCCTCTCTCTCTCTCTCTCTGTGTGACTATCATAAATAAATAAAAATTAAAAAAAAAAAGCATCTGCCCTCAGCTCAGGTTATGATCCCAGGGTCCTGGGATCAAGGCCCGCATTGGGCTCCCTGCTCAGCGGGGAGCCTGCTTCTCCCTCTCCTCCTTGCTCGTGTTCTTTCTCACTATCTCTGTTGCTATCTCTCAAATAAAGAAATAAAATCTTAAAAAAAAGAATAAAAGTAAATTTACATTAAAATTCAATTATTTGCTTGGGTAAAACAGCAAGTATAACATTATAGAAATGAAATTCCTTCAGATTTAACATATATTTGATAACAGAGATGTAACTGTAAGTACCATTTAATTCCTCCACTTAGGAAGTTACAAGTCTACTGGAAGAGACACGTACATCCAAACAGCTATAAAACATTAGGTGGTGTGTCATAGATAATTGCAATATAGACACCAACAAAATAGGAGGAGGTTGGGTTAAGAAAATAGGGGAAGCCAGGGAATGCAATAGAAAGGGTGACATTTGAACTAAAAATAGAGTGACCACACTTCCCTATTACTTCCAGTAATAAAGCAGCCAGACTGATCTTTTAAAACATAAATCAGATCATGTTACTCTTCTATTCAAAATCTTTCACTGATTTTTATGCCACTTAGGATAAAGTCACAAATCCTTAATATGATCTATAAGACTTTAAATCATCAGGCTCATATGTTACTCTCCAGACTATCTCAAGCCCATTGCTCACTAAGCTCTAGACATACTAGCTTCATTTCCATTCATTTTATTATTTATAAGCTCTGAGTCTTTGTAATATTTCTTTCCTGAATGTTCTACACTCCGCCTGTTTTGATGATTCCCTGCTCATTTCTTAGCTTAAACAGAACTTCTTCACAGAATTCTTCCCTGACTCCCTAATCTAACATGAAGATTCTCTGTTATACCCTTCCCTTCAGAGTACTCTGTAATTTTTTCCTAGTAATTATCAAAATTTGTATTCACATCTTTTATTTCTATAATCATTTGTTTTGTTTAATATCAGTCTCTTCTATTTGACTATTAGGAACTATGTGAGGGCAGAGAGTAAGTCTACTTTACCACTATGCTACAAGAGTTATCTGTTCACTAAAGGAATAAAATCAATAGATTGTAGCTATCTATATATCGCAAGTTAGAGGGTGATTAAGTGGCAAGGGAAATTATTTTAAAAAGGCTCTTTGGAAGGAGAATAAAGTGGAAGGGCTGATGCCACTTGACTTAAAACTCATGTGAAGCCACATTAACCAAGAAAATATGGTATTGGTGAAAGAATAAATAGGTCAATAGAACAGATAGCCCAGAAATAGACTATAGACTTTACATTTTAAAAAAAAATTAGGTAAAAATGGATCACAGACCTAAATGTAAAATGGAAGAGCATAAAACTCCTAGAAGCTGACATAAGAGAAAACCTAGATGACTTTGGGTATCGTGGTGCCTTTTTAGATAGAACACCAAAGATATTATTCATGAAAGAAACAACATAAGCTGGACTTCATTAAAAATAATAAATTCTGGGCAGCCTGGGTGGCTCAGCAGTTTAGCGCCATCTTTAGCCCAGGGTGTGATGCTGGAGACCCGGAATCGAGTCCCACATCGGGCTCCCTGCGTGGGCCCTGCTTCTCCCTCAGCCTGTGTCTCTGCCTCTCTCTCTCTCTCTCTGTATGTCTCTCATGAATAAATAAATAAAATCTTTAAAAAATAATAACTTCTGCACTACAAAAGACACTATCAAGTGAATGAAAAGACAAACCCAAACTGGGAGAAAATACTTACAAAAGACACATCTGTTAAAGGACAGTTATGCCAAATATACAAAGAACTCTTAAACTCAATAATAAGAAAGCAAATAGTTTGGTTTAAAAAAATAGGCCAAAGTCCTTAACAGGCACCTCACCAAAGAAGATGCGCATATAGAAAATAAGCACATGAAATGATGTTCCACATCACATGTCATCAGGAATATGCAAATCAAAACAATGAGGTACCACTATATACCTATCAGAATGGCCAAAATCTGGAACACTGACAATACCTAATGCTGGTGAGGAGGTGGACCAACACCAGTTTTCATATACTGGTAGTGAGAATGCAAAATGTCACAGCCACTTTGAAGACACTCTGATGGTTTCTTACAGAACTAAAGATACTCCTTTCATACCATTCAGCAATCATGCTTTTTAGCGTTTACTCAAAGGAGTTGAAAACCAGTGTTCACACAAAAACCTGCCCATGGATGTTTATAGCAGCTTTATTCATAACTGCCCAAACTTGGAAGCAACAAGGATGCTCTTCATAGGTAAGTGGAAAAACTATGGTCCATCCAGACAATGGCATATTATTCAGTGCTTAGAGAAAATCAGCCATCAAGGCATGAAAAAATATGGAAAAGCCTTTCTTGCATATCACTAAGTAAAAGGTTACATATTGTATGATTTCATCCATATGACATTTTGGAAAAGGCAAAACTATAGATAAACAAAACAAAACAAAACAAAACAAGACAGTGGTTGCCAGGGGTAGGGGAAGACAGGGATGGATAGGCAGAACACAGAATTTTAGAGCAGTTACAATATTCCGCATGATATTATAATGATGATACATGTTACCATATATTTGTCCCGACCCATAGAAGACACACCACCAAGAGTGAGCCCTCTGCGGACTCTGACCTTGGGTGACTATGCCATGTCAATGTAGGTTCAGTCTTGGTAAAAAAAAAAAAAGGCACTATTTGGGTGAATGATTATGGGAGAGGGTATATATGTGTGTTAGGAGAGGATATAAGGGAAATTTCTATTGTAAGCCTAAAACTCCTCTAAAAAATAAGGTATTTTTTAAAAGGCTCTTCTCAAAGAGCTAATAAAAAAGAAAAGAGACTAACAAATACAAGAAGTCACTTTGTGACAGACACGGTGTCAAGCATTTTCATATAATAATTCATTTTACCATTTAACCCAGTGAATAAGGAATTGTTCATCTCACTTTCCAGATGAACCTGAGCTTTGGTTTTATGCAAGGATAAGTACTTTTTGTCATTTAATAAAATAATTTCATTTGAAATATAAAATTGTCCCAGACAATAGGCTAATTTATTTTTCCATTCCATCACCAGTATCACTGTAAAAAAAAAAAAGGGTATACATCAAGTATTCATTTATTAATTTATTCAGTGGATATTCATTTAGCACCAGCTCTGTATCAGGGATTATTCTAAGTGTGAGGTAATACTACTGTGGACAAAAGGGAGGAAAAATCCCTTCCACTATGGAGCTTCCATTCTGGTGGGAGACAAAAAAATAAAAGAATATAACTGATAAATAAGTATATAATATATAAGATATATAATATATATAATTATAATATAAAATAATTGGGGGTAAGAAGTGGCTATAGATGGTTTTTTTGAGAAAGTACCATTTGAATTAAAAACAGAAGATGGGGGATCCCTGGGTGGTGCAGCAGTTTAGCGCCTGCCTTTGCCCCAGGGCGCAATCCTGGAGACCCAGGATCGAATCCCACGTCGGGCTCCCGGTGCATGGAGCCTGCTTCTCCCTCTGCCTATGTCTCTGCCTCTCTCTCTCTCTCTCTGTGTGACTATCATAAAAAAACCAAAACCCCACCCCCCAAAAAAAAACAGAAGATGGGAGAGCTAGCTGCACAGACTATCTGAGAGAAGGCATTCCAAGTCGAGTAAACATGGTCCTAAAAGCCTGAAAAGCAGCAAAAAGCCACAGTGATGGGAATAAAATGATCCAGGGGAGAGGAGCGGGAGAGGAGCGGGAGAGGAATTATCAAAGAGTTATCAAAGATAATAACCTTCTCATCCCATGGTTCACTCCACTGCAGCCATACTGGTCTCTGCCTGTTCTTGGACAGGCCCAGCCCCCTTCTTCTTTTGCATGCTGTTCCCTC
Organism: Vulpes vulpes; assembly: GCF_048418805.1. Classification (NCBI taxonomy): domain Eukaryota; kingdom Metazoa; phylum Chordata; class Mammalia; order Carnivora; family Canidae; genus Vulpes; species Vulpes vulpes. The sequence goes on along the minus strand of NC_132788.1, from coordinate 47,429,072 downwards.
GGCTTGAAATGCTCAGACAGTTCTGTGCCCAAGTGGTCCTTTATCAGAATGGACTTCTTCGACCATTCTATCAAAAACAGTACACTCTTTTCTTGTAGGTAACTGTAAGGTTTTTAACTTTCAGTGACACAGGAAACTTCTGAAGCAACACTGACCAATGGAACTTTGTGCAATAATGGAAATGTTCTGTGCTGTCGAACGTGCTAGCCATTGCCCATATGTGGCTACTGAGGACCTGAAAGGTGGTACATTAAATTAAATTTTTATTACATTTCAATAGCACACATGACTAGTGGTTACCATCTTGCACAGCACGGTTCTGAGGGTTTCTGAGCAGAGGAGGAAAAGGATACATATTTTAATAAAAGTTGCCCAGGCTGTTGTGTTGAGAATGGCCTTTAGGAGTATCAAGGAAGAAGCAGGAAGACTAGGGAAAACGCTGCTGGGACAAGTGAGAAATGCTGGGCATCATCTTAGATCCTTTGGGATAGCAAAGACATTCTAGACATATTTTGTGGCAGAGTCAGTTAAGATGTGCCGCACGGCTCAGTGTGTAATGTGTTAGGTGCAATTAGGATAAAAGCACCATTTATGGCCTGGGAAACTCTAAGAATAGGGTTGCCCTTGGCTGAGAGAGATGGTTTGGGACAAAGTCTTAGGAAGTGTTTTGTCATCTGAAATACTATAAGTAGAAGACACACCAAGTAGGTAGATGGATGATATACAGGTCTGGAGGTGAGTGAAAGATTTAGACTAGGGATTATAAATTGGCAAGTTATCAACATAAGGGTTGTATTTTTAAGCCATAAGATTAATAAAAATTACCCAGAGAGTGAATGAGAAAAAAAAAAGAAGCAATCTAATGACTGAGCTTTATTAATTACTCAAATACTAAGGAAGATTATGGGGAACAAAACCCATCCTTAAAGATTTAAGAGTTCAGTGACCTATTTGGTAAAGGATGGTAACAGGAAAATCATGTGTTTTTAGTTAGCACTGGGAACTAATATGCAGGAAAGAAGAGAAGCTACCTTTATATCTGAGGGGTCCTGCTGCCAGTCTTTCTGTCAATCCAATGAAACACAGTAAAGGATCAACTAAGCAGAGGATGCATTTGACACATTATCACATGACTGCTGCTATGGAGGTGACTGGTAGCTGTATTTTAATTACATGATGAAATAATTAAAACCCCAAACTCACGTACATCTTTATACATTGAAGATAAAATGTGTGTGAACCTCATCTAATTAGTTGAAGGCCTTAAAAATAAACCAATTGAAAAAAAAAAAAACCAAAACATCAAAAAAAAAAAAAAAACAAACCCTTGAGGTTAACTGGAAAAGACAGCATCCCATGTTAGGACTATAGCAAAAATTGTGCCTTAGTTTCCAGCCTCACTGCCTATCCTACAGTTTTCAGACTTACCAGCTTCCATAATCACGTGAGCCAATTCTTTAAAATAAATCTGTCTATATGTATATTTATACTTCTGTACCTCTATCTCTATCTATGTCTCACATATATCCCATTGGTTCTGTTTTTGTGTTTTTCTGGAGAACCATGAGTGAAACATTGTCTCTCCCTGTACAAGCTGTTTGATACTGTGTAAGTTTTAATTTAACCTCTGAAAGCTCCAGTTTCAATGTAACACGGAAGATGTTTGAATAATGTTCTGAAGGTTAAATGAAATAATTCATGTAAAGTTCTTAGTATGATGCCTGGCACACAATAAATATTCAATAAAAGCTGGATGTCACAGTATTACTATTATTGTAAGAATATATATTGAGTCTTGATTACTTTTAAAGTCATGAATTTTACTTTATTTAAAGTAAAATTATAATTTTACTTTAAATACAAAAATTATAAAGTTTTACTAAGTCTATCTCACACCTGAAATACCAGGACAGATGGTCAAACACTATCATGGCCATATTCTCGATGCTCTTCCCTAACTAACCAAATCACTTCTATCAGAATTCTTCTCACTAGTCTGTCCACAATTAACCAACTCCTAAACTGTGCCAGAGACTTAAAATCATTTAATGGGATCAAAAAAATGAAAATATAAAAATGAAGAACATTTGCAATAGAAATATAGTGATCTGACTCACTATTATTTTTCTAAAAAAAATGTTTCCTCATGTTACAGAGGAAAAAACAAACAAACAATTTTATGCCCACAAAACTTTAGCAAGGAGAACATCTGTAATTCATAAACAACCAATTTTGGTTTTACTTGTATTATATCATAAATGCTCTAATCGGCAATGAAAACCTTTCCTAAGAAAGAGTGAATAGAAAAATATGGAAGAAGATTTTTAAAAAGAATGTATTACTTCTCAATAGTAAATGCTTGTATTATTACCTATTTATAAAAAAATAAGAATGCTATAAATTTAATAAGTAGGTAGAGCTGACTCTTGGAAGATGAAAAAAAGAGCCATTTACAATTAACATACATTACATGACATGGCAGTCTAAAATACTTGCCTTAAATTTTTTTTGTATTACATATTACTATTAAATTAGAAATGACTTCTGGAGCTTAAAAGCTTAGATTTTAAGATTTCCTTCTAAAGGATTCTAAAGAGGAATTACTAAAGATATCAGGGAAAATTCAAATAACTTTTATGCCTTAAATCATATTTTCTAAATTATTTTAAAGTTTATCATCTTTAACATCTAACTATCATAAATAACCTGGGAGTTACTATTTACTTGTAAATTTGTTATAACTCACCTATGAGAAACTGCTCCCCAAGCACCATGCTTATTTGTGAGAATATTAAGGATCTTCTGTTTCAGTTGGTTTGCTGTAACGTGATCTCGATGCTTAGCAGCACTTATAAGATGATCACACATCTTTTCTTCCTCTCTTCTATCAGCAGCATACTGGGCACACTGTGACTACAAAAAAATACAAACAATGCATAATGTTGAACAACATACAACTTCTGCTCTAAGTAAGGAACACTAACTGACCTTAAGTTAAAGAGTAATGAAAATTCAATTTTAAAAACTTCGTTAATACCATCTTGTGAAATTTTTCTTTTTCTCTTTTTTTTTTTTAAGATTTTACTTATTTATTCATGAGAATACACAGAGAGGAGAGAGAGGCAGAGACACAGGCAGAGGGAGAAGCAGGCTTCATGCAGGGAGCCTGTGGGACTCGATCCAGGGTCTCCAGGATCACACCCTGGGCTGCAGGCAGTGCTAAACCACTGAGCCACCGGGACTGCCCTGAAATTTTTTTTCTAAAGAGTACAGTCACTACAATCACTTTTCAAACTTGTAAAAATATGTTTTATGTGCTTATATATAAAGTATTTGGAAAATAATTCAGATGATATTACATAAAGTAATTGATGATGTTTAAGGCTCTTAAAATTCTGGGTCTGATTTTAATATATTCCCAAAGTAATTATTTTAGAATAATGGTTTATTAAAAATGTAAACCTAATTATTATTTTAACCAATATGGTATATATCACACTTAAAATGAGAATTACATTCTTGATAATTATACAGAGATCCAAAGCTTGCTATTTAATTTATAGTTTTCCATTTCATGAATGGCAATGTGGTTTACAAGGAAAAGCAATGATTTAGGGATTTAGACTTGGATTTTATTCCATGTTTTATGAAAATTCTTTTATTTCCCCATCATACTCAGTTTCATATTTGTTAAATGAGAAAGTTTTCTCTATAGCCTCTCCCAACTCTAGAATTTAATGTGTTGAAAGGTTCTCATGATAACAACTATCCTATTCTCATCTTTCCTAAAGATCAGTTTTGTCAGCTATCTGTATTCATTTTCACCAGTATTAGCAATATAGCTTATCAGTCTCACTGTGTATCAAAAAGGTTCAATATAAAAATGAGGATGAACATCTCTTTAACTGTAAGTTTGATTTTTTTTGTAGAGTAATTTTTATATGGGGTGGACTGACCATATATTCTAACACTACCAAGTATGTAATATGAATCCTATAACTAGAAGAAAAAAAGTCTCACATCTAAAAATACATATAATTGGTTCACATTCATCTCCACTATGTAAAAATTTGTTTCATGGAAGGTATTTGAACATATCCCTTTAGTCTATCTATTGATATAGACTACTACCACAAGTCATCTCTTTCAGAGAAATAACCCTTAAAGTAGTCTAAGAAGGATTAATTCATTTTCCAATTTATCTTTTTGTACAGGGAATCACCAATTAGTACAATGATCTGCCTCCATAATGAGGTTAATATTTCATTAGCTCATTGAAGAGCAAAATTAAATTTTCATTTTTCTTCCTTAACAATTACAATGGTTAACAAAACAAAATAAAACAAAACCAAAAAAAACCTGAACTGTGAAGTACCCATCTCAAATTAAATATACTTTATCTCTTAATTATAGGCCTATATGAGAGACAGAGAAATTTCCCCCAAAAGTCCTAGTAAAATGTCATAGCTTTTATAAAATCTCTTATAATTTAAAAGCGGTAGGTGTTTGGTAAACCACCATCACACACACATACATCAATGAATTTACTAACACAGCTCTAACCTAAAAAGAACAAATTTAAACATTTTAGTTAAAAAAAACAGAATGTACAATCATTAAATAACAATGACAATACTCAAAATTTGATTTATGTTAGTATTTTATTTTATATTTATATAATCTAAAAAGCACTGAATTTTCATGTCCACTTCATAGCCTCTTATCACTTTTAGCCATGCATCCTCAATAGGATTGACCTCATTTACCCAGGGGGCAAAAAAGTGGTGTTGGGAGTGTGAAAAAAAAAATCACATTCCTTTTATGTAGAAAGCACAGAAGCATATGTACTACACAAACAGTTATACAGCATATTGTAGAAATAAAATTTTACTGGGAGAGGGTGATTCAATTTTCTTGAATGAAAATTGGTCTAAAAAATATTCCTTACAGGGGGACAATAATGAAAAACAGGCTGAGAAACACTGCCATCAGCTTAATTTTATCTTGGCTAAGTATGTGTTAAAACTTGTAACTAATATCTAGCTGCTTGAAAGTCTATTTTAAATATTTTCACATGACAAATACTGATTTTCTTATATCCCCACAAAATATCTTGATTTTCTTAGTAGAAATATGAATGACTCAAAACTCATCCTGCAGGGAATTCAACTAATATTCTAAATCTTATTTACTAACAGAAGTCAAGAGTTAACTGAATATTCTTATTTTGTTTAGACTCCTGACATATCTCATATCAAAACATATTCTTCAAAGAACAGATAACTCAAAATTTTCTTGACATCCAGATTATAGCAGGACACCTTGATAAATATCCAATAGTATTTACTGTTGAAAGGATATGAAGCTACACTTTGATAAACACTCAATTGTCAATGTACTTTTATCAAAGTTTAAAATATTTGGTATTTTTTTCAAGATGAGTTTGTTGCAATCTCTCATGCCAAGTATGTGCTGTCTCATCTGACAAATGAAGCAGGTTAAGAGTATGAGAATGACAACAGTTATTTCTCTGTCTCATGCTTTTCAGCTAGCTAGGTCAGAGATTACAAGACCTAGGGCATCAACTTGTACAACTAAGAGAGCTGGCTTACTGAGATAAAAACCTCATAAAAACTGAAATCTTGGGCTCTGATTTCCAGCCACACAAGTTCACGTGTTGCATCAGGAAAATAAAATGATGGTTATTTATTATTTTTAAGGCCACTGGCAGTTCAACCTAAGCCAAATACCAGGTCACCTGAATATTTCTGAAACCAAGTTTTTTTTGCAAACTGAATGAACTGAAGTAATCACTGTTATTTAAAACACTGAAATCAAATTATTGAGTTGAGGCAATTCAAATAATAGCAAATAATTATTGACATGCTGGAAATATAAAAGTAACACATTTTTATAAAACCTATTAGCATAGAATTTAGAATATACAATATTTCAATATACTTTAGTTTTTGCACATAAAATAGAAATGATACTTAATTTTTTCTTTAGTTAGGTACTTATAAGGATTTTAAAATTATTATATTCCCAATATATGTACAGATATACATGCATATCCTATAAAAGCAATGCTTCATTGTCAAATATCAATTATAACAATAAAACATGAAGTGATCTTTGGTCACTCTGAAGATGGATACATTGATAAATGATAAATTACTGAATATTTAGTAAAACTGAGTTTCTTCATATAACTACTTGCTATACCCATTTTTAATGGTGTATAAACTAGTTCAAAAATTACTAAAGTAATTGCATCATAAAATGTTATTTGCTTTTAAGAGTACATGAGAACAACTTCAGCCTACCAAAGGGTTAGGCACAGGGTAAGAAGAATCTCTGCATGCTGTGAGGTAAAAATTAGAGCTCTGAGTTTGGCATTTACTAAAGCTTAAAAAAAAAAAAAAAAGAACTAAGTGACCTGAATGAAATTTTCCTCTTAAAAAAAAACCTCTTATGTAAGGTTACTATCAGTGACAGCTGACTTATAATGGAGAAGCAGATTTTAATCTGCCATCAAAATCTTACCTCAAATTCTGCATGTTTATGTACATCCTCAGCTCTCTGTCTGTTCAAAATAAACTCAGCTTCATTTGCAACACGAACTATATGGTCCTTCATAGCATGGCACAGTAATCTAAAATGGAAAATACCTTTAGAATTATTATTCTTATTAACTTCAGTCAATCCAACTTTTTTCAGTAATCACATTTTAGTATTTGAAATATTATATGCATAAAATTTAAAGTTACATTATGAAATTAACATAGTTGAAATTAGAATTCAATGACATTTGAAACATAGAAATATACCATAAAATTGTTACAACAATGCCTCTGTTAAGTACTGTGTGTCTTGTGAATGAATGATTCAGTTAATTAAAGTAAGTTAATGCAAAAAAAAAAGAAAAAACCAAACAAACAAGGCTTTTTGACAGTATCTTAAATGGTTAATATAATAGAATTCACCATCTTTGAAGTAAATGGTTAAAACAACAGAATTCACTATCTTGGAAGTAAATTTTCACACAAACACTAGATGACCATATATTAGGAAATCTATAAACTGAATTTTTAAACAACAGAAGTTATTTGAATATTCAAATTGTTGTTAAAAGGTACAATAAGACACATGGTGAAAAGCCTCACTATATCACCTAGCCACCTGATTTCCAACCTCATCAGGCACCTGCTTTTAGTTTATTGCATGTTTTCAGAGACTTTTTAAAAAAAAATAAAAAAATACAAATACGTTTTTATCCCCCACATCCTTACATTATGATTAGTATATTCTAAGTCTTTTCTGTACTTAGCTTTTCTCACTTAGCAATACATCTCTCTTTCCTTATCTTTTCTCATGTACACACAGGGAGCTGCTTCGTACTTCTTTATAGCCCTGAGACAGAGGTTATTTCCAAACATGGCTGCCACATGCTCTTTTGCAGTGTGATACTGCTACTGCTCCATCAAAAAGAGGGGTTGTTTTCTGCTCCGCTTAGATCTGCCTAGTGACTTCCTGTGACCAACAGAATATAGCAGAAGTGATCCTTTGTGAATTCTGAGGCGAGGGCATATCTTGCACCTTTTGCCTTTCTCTCTTCGAACTCTGTCTTCTAGAATCTGCTGCAATGCTGAGAGAAGCTCACATTATGTGGACAGCCTCAAGGAGAACACAGGACCTCAGGATCTCAGGCCTAGATAAGCTCCCAGCCCAGAGCCAGATTCCCAGGTGACTTAAGCACCAGACAACTTCACAGGGAGCAAAGGAACTGCCTAGCTGAGCCCAGTCAATGAGAATAATGAGAGATTAAAAATGGTTGTTTGTTTAAGCCACATGATGGTGGTGGTGATTGATGATGGAGGGGGAGAGGAAGAACAAGAAGAAAGAGAAAAAATTGATAACAACTGTCACCAAACCACTTCTTGAAAGGTAGGTAATAAAATAGTTTACACATAATACTTAATTTTTACAAGAATCCTCAGAGATATGTGTTATTTTCATTTTTAAACATAAACTAAGGCTCAGAAAAATTAAGTTCTTTGCCTCAGATCGTCATTTATTTTATTTTTTATTTTTTATTTATTTATGATAGTCTCAAAGAGAGAGAGAGAGAGAGGCAGAGACACAGGCAGAGGGAGAAGCAGGCTCCATGCACCGGGAGCCCGACGTGGGATTCGATCCCGGGTCTCCAGGATCGCACCCTGGGCCAAAGGCAGGTGCTAAACCGCTGCGCCACCCAGGGATCCTCAGATTGTCATTTAAAAATTACTCATAATTTTACATGTTGCACTGAATCTTCATCATCCAATAATATTTTTTGAAGTAAAACCTTTTGTGTTTAATACTGCCCTTCTCTACTGTGGACATTCTTTTTTTAAAATTTTTTTAAGATTTTATTTATTTATTCATGAGAGACACAGAGAGAGAGACAGAGGCATAGGCAGAGGGAGAAACAGGCTCCCTGCGGGGAGCCCAATGTGGGATTGGATCCCAGGACCCCGGGATCACGCCCTGAGTCAAAGGTAGATGCTCAGGTACTGAGCCACCCTGGTGCCCCACTGTGGGCATTCTAACATTAATTCTTGTCATTTTGTTAGTTATAAACAGTGAGTGGGCTCTTTTGCATCTTTTAAAATGTTTTCTTTTGCAATAAGCAACCTCTGTGTTAAAAATAGCCAAAGGACATTTGAAATTAACTTTAAGTCTTTCTGGGTTTTTCTTAAAGGGCAAACTTACAAAATAATGTCTGTCCTTTTATCTGCATCCTTTTAAGATTCAGTTCTAACACTCATCTTCATTCATGGTCCAGTTTTTCTCTATGTAGATTTTTAACAAGAGTGCTATTTTCAAGATTGCCATTCTTTATTCTTACTGCTCATTAACAAAATGAATTATTTCTTCTCTTACTCAAGTTCTCATAAATTTTAATCAGAATGGGAAAGACTGAACCTCATTTTAACTTTTGTATATACTAAATAGCAACTCATTGTAATTCTTCTTATATTAGTGGTTCACTACATTCTGTCTACCCATAGCAAATTCATCTTCTTCACTGATAAACATATATAAGCAAACAAAAGGATATTATCGGGTATCCTGATATTTCTAAATTATTTGCTTAAATATAATTTGTAAAAGCTATTCAAGAGGTCTTTGAAATGAGTCTGCCTCTATCGAATTTATTTCTTCATTGTAATGTATTAGGGTGGAATTACATAGCACTAAGTTTTAATATCTTTTCACCAAATCATGTGTAATATCTGTGCAGAATCTTCTACAAAAATTGGCAGGTGAATGATCTTTTTATTTCTAGGTGGTAATGTAGATACTGAATTCAAGATAGTTCTCAGTAGAAACCTTTTCATCCAAAGTCCATGTGTTGTCTGACTCATTACCCCATGATGAGATTTAAGTTAAATAATGACAATTATTCTCAGAGGAGCTGGGACTTCCTGGCAGTATGACTTAAACACAGTTAAAATCTTGCATAGCAGCAGGGTAAGTGGAAATACCACCTGGAAACATGCAGCAATAATCTCTCCAATTACATAAGGGCAATAAAGGCACATTCTAAGGGGAATGTTGTCTGTTTTTTAGCACAAAAGTTAATGATAATACAAATTATTCAAAGAATGAAAAGGTTAGAGCAAACCTGTTTGAAACCATCATACTTGGGGAAAAAGGCTCATACCTCTCTATAATGTGAGAGGGCAAAAAATCATACAGATAATCTTTAATTCACTAAGGGAGCTAGAAAAATAAAAGAAGTTAAAGACTATAACAAACTCTGAATATTCAGTTTTGATGAAATCATTGGTCTATATTTGCTAGTTTGGCTTCAAAAGAGAAAAGAGATGTGAAAATTGGAATATTCTCTTCAATGGCTTTGTGTAGTGTATGAAAGCTGAAGAAAGCCAGGAGGAAATCTAATATGTGCAAATTAGTGTGGATTATAAAATTTAAATAGATTAACAGAAGACAGCAGGAAGGGAGAGGCTCTGGGTCTGGCTGGCTATTAGGAATGACTCCCAGAAGCAAAACAGTGGATTGGTAAAGCAAAGAGGTAGGGTGGCAGAGAAGGGGGAGAGGGTATGGAACACTTGCCTCAGGAACACCAGAGAAATTGTATCAGTATTACTGAAAGTCTGTCCTCCTATCTCAGATACTTATGAGTTATACATCAACAAACGAACAGTTGTTTTACTTCCACAGAGAGAAGGAAACTTATCTGACTCTTAGTATCATTCTGGGTGACTTCATCATTCACGTGAAAAACGATTTCCCAGAGAAGCTCACAATTCCATCCCTTTTTTAGGGGATCTAAAACTAAATCTATCTATGATTCCTTTAGAAACTTCAACTTTACCTTACTTCAGGAAATCACTCTACTGGCCCTAATTGGTTTCATTTCCTAAGTCTTTAGCCCCCAGCAATCTACTCTCTGGTTGCAACCTCTAACCCTTAATGTTCTCTCTTGCCTTCACTTGTCCCTCCCCTGGACCCAGGCAAAAACAAGTCCTTGATTCTTCTAATTTCCACTTGTTTAATCCCTCTATTTTCTCTTAATGCTTCATCCACTGCTAAAATTCACTTCCTTTCCCATCAAACTTGCCATCACACAGTTCCATGTTTTTACTCTCTTGGCCAGCAACTTCACTTAATTCCTATCTATCTGCTGTAATTGCTCAGGAAATAAGTAACCCTAGATTAAGACACTGGTCTCTCTCTTCAGTCTTACATCTGGACTGCTTAGGAAACTCACAAAACTAAATTTCATTGAAGATGAAGTATCTCTCTCTTTTTCACAGTTAATTTCTTGTACTTGTGTTTTGAGAGTCTATAAATGTCTTTAGTGTCCTAACTTCATTAACTGAAAATTTTTCCTTATTTAAAAAATACTATATTTATTTGAAAGTATGTTTATATTGACATGTATTTATCCAACATATAAACATTCACACATATATATTAACCAGAGACTCTGCAGCACTTTGTGTTTATCATTCTCTTGACTCTTCATTGTTTTATCTAATATATGTATATGCCACAATATGTTGTCCAGATTAACTTGTTTATAAGTTTTAGCAATAAAGTGGCAGGTTTTCTGCATTCTTTTCAGATTAAGAAAACCCTTTTCTATTTCTAATTTGCTAAGAATACTTTTTAAAAATCATAAATGTTGAATTTTATTTGATGTGTCTGTACCTACTGAGATGATAATAAGGATTTTTAATTTTAATATGGTAAGTGAAAGCCATTTTTGGGCATTTTAAAATGATGAACATCTTTTGCATTTTTGGATTAACTTCCCATCAGCTTCCTCCCCCAGACATAGTATATCCATATACATGGCTGGACTGGGTTCTGTCAGTATTTTAATTAGGATTCATGCATCTACATTTCTAATGGAAACTGGCTTGTGATTTTCCTTTCTCCCACACATCTTGTTGGTTTTTGTAGCCACAATTAAACTGGCCTCAAAGAATGAGTTAAGAGCAATCCTTTTGTTTGTGTTCTCTAATAGTTGGTATATGGTTGGAATTATGTTTTATTTGAACATTTGGTAGAACATATCTGTAAGCTATTACTGTAAGAAGAATTTTCACTGATTAAATTTCCTTCATACTTAGAACTTTAGGGTTTTGTTACTTATTATTCAGGCTGTGGAACTTCTATATTTTCTAGGAATTTTCCCATTTTATTAAAATTTTTTATTTTAATGTAAAACATTTTGTAGCGCTCTCATTATCTTTTCTAAGCTTTTTAAACTATGATTATATTTTATTTTTATTTCTGATGTTTATTTTTCTATTTTGTTCTTCATCAGTCTTGGGATAGTTTACCTGTATTATTAGAGAAAAAAACCTTTGTATTTGTCCATCCTTTCTGTTATATCTTACTTTTCTGTTTCAATGATTTCTGTTCTGGTCTTTATTATCAGCTTCCTTCTACTTTGTGAAGCTTATTCTGTTCTTTTTCTAACTTGGACACTCTTCTTCTATCTGGTAATTTCAGCTCCTTAGTTTTAGGCTTATTCTCTAATATAAACTTTTTTAAAAAGATTTTATTTATTTATTTATTCATGAGAGACAGAGAGAGAGAGAGAGAGAGAGAGAGAGAGAGAGAGAGAGAGAGAGGCAGAGACACAGGCAGAGGGAGAAGCAGGCTCCATGCAGGGAGCCTGATGTGGGACTTGATCCTGGGTCTCCAGGATCATGCCCTGCGTGGAAGGCAGGCACTAAACCGCTGAACCACCCAGGGATTCCCTAATATAAACTTTTAAAGCTATACATTTATCTTCATGTTCCATTTTCCTTGCATTACATACGTTTTAGCATGTAGCATATCCATTACTGTCCAATTCCAAATACTCTTCTGTTGATTTTTCTTTAAAATAGAAGTTACTTGGATATTTAAAATTCTTCCATAATTATGAGGCTCTTTCAATTTTTTTGTCCTTAAATATAAATGTACTGTGAGATATCATGGTAACACACTCTTAAAATTTGATGAGACTTGTGTTATGACTGGCTGTGTCATCAAATTCCATTAATGTGACTTTTTTAAAAAAAGATTTTATTTATTTTATTCATGAGAGGTGGGGGCGCAGAGGGAGAAGCAGGCTCCATGCAGGGAGCCCGATATGAGACTCGATCCCAGGACTCCAGGATCATGCCCTGGGCCGAAGGCAGGTGCTAAACCTTGAGCCACCTGGGAATCCCCCATTAATGTGACTTATTTACTTGAGCATATGTATTCTTTGTGGTGGGGGGCAAAGTTCTATATATGCAGATAATGTTAGGTAGAAGCTAGATATGAGCAGTGGAAGGAATGCCTCAAGGCAGTGTCTTAAGCCCTTGAGGGGGAATGATAGAAACATGGGCTGGAGGCAAGGAGGGTGATAAATAGATTTCACATTAGAACACCTTAGGCACAACATCTTGACTTTAAGGCTTCCAAGACCTTGGGGCTAAGAGATCAAGAGCCACAGGTGCAGAGTACACACTCTCCTCTTCCATCTCTGCCCTAGGGTAACCCCTAGACTCATTATAATGCACTCGTATTGCAGTTATAGGACAGCCCTCCAAGGAGAAAAGCTGCCATGATGATTCCAGTACAAACCTTGTCAGGTCAAAAACTACCCGCTCCCAACCTGTGGGAAGAGTCTCCCAAATGACTGGAAGCAGCCTCCATTAGAGACCACCCTATTTTACACCACAGCTCCTCCCAGCCCAGAAACACCCAACAAATATCCAATCCCCAAATTGCTTTATGCCTGCTTTCCTTCTGGCTGTCTTTACAGGAGCACTGATTGTCACATAAATCTTTTTGTGGGAAATCTAAGAACGAAGACCTTCATCAAACAATGCAGACTTTCCCACCAGTAACAATAATGTCAAACCTGCTAGCTTATGTTACTCAAATCTTATTCACTTTTTAAAATTATTTTTTAGAGGGAAGGGAGAGGAAGAGAGAGAATCTTAAGGAGAGTCCATGACCAGCATGGAGCCTGATGCAGGGCTTTATCTCAAACCCTGAAATAATGACCAAAGCCAAAATCAAGAGTTGGATGCCTAACTGAACGAGCCACCCACCCAGGTGCCCTAAATCTTGTGTATTTTGATTAATTTTTTTGTGCTTGATATTTTTATTTTAAACATACAAGTGTAGGCTAATAATACCTTACTGGTAAATTCGACCTTTTTTAAACTAGATGAACTGGTTGATTAATAATAATGAATTTTGTCTTAAAATATATTTTTTTTAAATATTAGCATAGCTACACAGCTTTTGGTTACTGTCCAGTATATATCTTTCTTTTTGCCTACAACATTCCGTAGGTTTTAGGCATGCCTTTAGTAAATAGAACATAAAAATTTTTAAATTCAATATCAGAAATTCTGTTCTTAATGGAAATTGTTGTCCATTTGCATTTATCATTTATCATGCACATTGTTATGCAATGTACTTATTTCTAACGCAAACTTTATTTCTATTAGTCTCCGTTTTTTCATGTTTTGTTTTGTTTTATTCTTTTTACTTTCCATTAATTGGAAATGTATTCATGCAATTCTTTTCACTGCTATTCTTGGAATTTTATCAGGTACAGTTAACAATGAATAAAGTTAATATCATAGCCCTCTTCCACAATAATATGGCTTAATGATCCCTTTTTGACTTACACACTATTGCCCAGTATTATCCAGTTAAAACTCACACATTATATGTCATTATCACTTTAAAAAGACAATTTCTATTTAGATGTATATGCATGCTTATTACATAAATGCAATTTATTTGAACATTTTTTGTCTCTTTCTGTCTTCCTGGGATTATTTCTTTGATTTTGATATGCACACATTACAAATTTAGTAGCTGCCATTCTCTGTGGTAAACTTTATGATTTTGATTATCACAAAATTTTATTTTAGCTTAAATTTTACAGCATTTTATAAATTCAGATATATTTTACATAATACCATTTAAAATGTATACTTTAGTGTTTTTTTAGTATATTCATTATATGGTGCAACCATTAACACTATCTAATTCTAGAACATTTCCATCATTCTTCAAAAATCTACATATCAGATTTTTATTTCAAAGAAGATATCCAAATAGCTAACAGGTACATGAAAAGATCCTCAACATCGCTAATAATTAGGGAAATTAAAGTCAAAATCACAATGAAATATGAGATAACAAGTGTTGGCAAGGATGTGGAGAAAAGGGAACACTTGTACACAGTTGGTGGAAACATATAATAGTTCAAACACTATGGAACCAATATGAAGATTCCTCAAAAAACTAAAAAATCTACACCAATATGATATAGCAATTTCACTTTTGGGAATATACTCAAGAAAATGAAAACAGTATTTGAAAGAGATAAGTGCACTCCCATATTTACTGCATTATTCAGAACAGCCAAGAAATGAAACAGTTTGAGTGTCTATCAATGAATGAATGGATAAATAAGATGTAATATATATATATATATTTATATATATTCATATATAATGGAATATTATTCAGCCACAAGAAAGTACTTTGTTCCTTCTGATGGCTAAATAATATTCCATTATATGTTTATACCATATTTTGTTTATTCATCCTAATATCTATGGTTAGACATTGTTCTCATATGTTTCTTTATTTCTTTAAATATACTTCCTTTAACCCATGGAATATGTCTTCAACAGTTAATCTCTGTGTCTATAGAGTCCAATATCTATGCTCCCTCAAGTACAGTTTCACTTGATTTGTTTTTCTGTGTATGGGTCATATTTTCCTGTTTCTTTGCATGCTTTGTAACTTTTTGTGGGAAATTTGATATTTTTAATATTGCAATGTGGCAACTCTTGAAATCCCATTCTTTTCTCTTTCCAGGACGTGTTTTTGTTGTTTGTTGTCTGCTTATTTGTTGGAGTGTCTTTTCTAAACTAATTTTGTTAATTATGTTATTCTTTGTCATGTGTAGACACTGAAGTCCTGTTTCATTAACTTAGTAATAGCTAATGATCAGATAGATATTTCTTTAAATGCCTACATCCAAAAATATCTCCCAGGTTTCCCCAAGATGCTATATGTGTTTGAGTAAAGCTCAGCCAGGCATATTTCAACTCTATCTTGCATCTACTTCTTGCTTTCATAGAGCATCACTGTCAGCAAGAGGTGAGACTGTAGAACCTTCTTGAGTCTTCCTGGAGCATACAAACCTTAAGCATATGCACAGCCTTTTAGATTTTGAGGAATATGTCAAAACTGTTCAAAGCCCTTGTCATTACTCAACTGATCCTGACAAGGATTTTTGGTGAGCCTATTATTTGCCCCAACTGTTCTCTATCACCTCAGGCAGCAGCAACCTATGACATTAGCCCATAAATGTTTTCAATAAATATCCCCAGGAAAGTAGCTTTTGTTCCACTCTAGGCCAGTTCCACATTAGGCCAAAATAAGACAAGATTTTTTAAGCTAGTCTTTTAGGGAGCCACCAGACAGATCAAAATAAGTTAGTCATTAAAAATATTTGCTAATGTGCGGGGATCCCTGGGTGGCTCAGAGGTTTTGCACCTGCCTTTGGCCCAGGGTGCGATCCCGGAGTCCCAGGATCGAGTCCCGCGTCAGGGTCCCGGCATGGAGCCTGCTTCTCCCTCTGCCTGTGTCTCTGCCTCTCTCTCTCTATGTCTATCATAAAAAAATAAAAATAAATCTTAAAAAAAAATTTGCTAATGTGGTCTATTTTGCTCTCTCTGGTATAGTACTTCTAGTGTGTGTTTGTGTTTTATGGCTTCCTCTGAATTGGGCAGCAAAGGGTGGGACAAGGATAAATTTTCACAAAGTTACTCTACCATCACTACCCATTATTTCTGAAAATATTTTTTTGCTTATATACAATTATTGAGAATTATTTTTTCTCAACACTTTGAATGTATGATGTCACTTTCTTCTAGCCTTCTTTGTTTTGGTTATTCTAATACTTCTCTTTTTGTAGATAATCTGTTCTTTCTTTCTGGGTGCTTTTATCTCTTTATTTTTGGTGTTTTCCAGTTTTAGTAACATGTATCCTGCATGGGTCCCTTTTAATGTATCCTACTTGAGGTACATTATAATTCCTATATTTTTATTTTTAAAGATTTTATTTATTTGAAAGAGAGAGAGAGAGAGAGAGAGCGCATGAGCAGGGGTGAGGAGGTGGATGGAAAGGGAGATGCAGACTTCCCTTTGAGCAGGGAGCCTGATATGGGGCTTGATTCCAGGACCCTGAGATCACAGCCTGAGCTGAAGATGGACTCTTAACCAACTGAGCCACCCTGGTACCCCAACTCCTGTAGTTTTACATTCATGTTTTTAATCAGTTCTTAAAAATTCACAATCATCATATTTTAAAATACTTCATCTTATAAACTCTGAATTCTTCACTTTTCCAATTCCGATGACTTATAAATTAAACATTCTCATTCCACCTCCATATCTCTTAGCACTGCTTTCATTTTTCATTTTTCTCTCTGCATTGTGGGTAAACATCTTAATCATTAATTTCTTCTTTCTCTGTCTAATCTGATGAATCTATAGATTTTTTTCCAAAATGTATTTTTAAATCTATGTTTCAATTTTTCAAATCTTCCTGTTCATTTTGATAATCTTTTTATTCATTCAACTTTGCGCTACTTTATTTCCTACTTATTAGTCCTTAGAGATCTGATTTTGTTGTTGTTTCTTCCTTGTTAATTTTCACACATAGAATCTTTCATGCTCATGCACTTGTGATCTTTGACTGTTACCTGACTTCTAACCTTAATGAGTGAAGAGTTCAATGGATAACTTGGGTAAGTGGTTTGCTTTCATTTCTGCTGATATCAAAGAGAACCCACTAGAGCCATATCAGCCTCTTTTAAGGATCTTGGGTTATCCTAAAAGTTCTAGGCTAGATTCTCTACTTAATTTCTTGCCATAGGCTTAAAATATCAATAGCATTGCTGCTTTAGGTGTGTGCTCCTGGAACATTCCTATTCCTTGAGGCACCAAATTACAGGGGCAACGAAAGTGTGTAGAGAACTCCTAAACCACTTATAAGACTTGTGTTGTTCCAAAGAGTGCTCTCATGTAGGATGTAAATATTCTGCTGCAGAAGATAACTTCAGATCACTGAGTAGCCCATACAGGTTTAACAGAAGTCCCTATTCACTTCCCAATCCATTGAAATGTGACTTTAAGAGCATCCTATACCAAATTAGTCATCAAGTCTTGTCAAATTTACCTCATTATATTTGAATCCATTTCACTTGTTACACCAATATCGCTTTCATTTAAGCCATTAATTAAATTAAGCCATTGCTTTAATTTAATAATCTGGATTATAAAAGCTCCCTAATTTTTCTTCCCCTGCCCCATCTCCATCTTTTCAATATATTTTTCACTCTGCCATTAGTATTATCTACATTCAAATTTCTTCAATATATACTAACGGAAGAGATAATAGTCAAACTTATTATATACAGATACCTACTTTTTTAATCTTATCAACCACCTCTTTAACATACTTATTCCATGTTCTAGAAAAAAAATCTTTGTGGTTCTTTAATGACTGATGCTCTCTAGGAACTTTAAAAGTGCCATTACTTCCTGTAAACCCTACTACCCCTTCCTCTCAATAAAGCTAAAAGGCCTCCCAATTTCTCGAATGTGCTGGCATTATAACATCTATCACATTGTTTTATGGTTTTTTTTTCTTTTTAATAAGTCTCTAAGACTGTGAAGTTCGTAAAATTAAGTATAATGCCTATTTATCAATATGGCCAACATGATGTATTTATTTGCAAGGTATCTGATATGAAATATGGACTCACCAATAACATATGGCTAAATGGATGAATGGCTGAGTGAATACATGAATATGTTATGTGAGAAGGAGGGGCAAAGAAGAAATAGAATTTTAATTTTAAGGTAGTTTCTTAACACCATGAAATTCTATGGTACATTCAGCACACAGAAAATGAGGTAAATAAAAAAATAT
Source organism: Vulpes vulpes (assembly GCF_048418805.1). Lineage (NCBI taxonomy): Eukaryota > Metazoa > Chordata > Mammalia > Carnivora > Canidae > Vulpes > Vulpes vulpes. The sequence continues at coordinate 47,410,537 of NC_132788.1, read as the reverse complement.
TGGATAACTCAGGAATATCTATTACAGAATATTTTCTTCCTCATAGTATCTATATAATATAGGACATGAATGAAGTGGTCTTAATCTTCTTCTACTTCTTCTTCTTTTTTTTTTTTTTTTGAAAAAGAAAGGTGTGGGGGAGAGGCGAAAGGAGAGGGAGAGAGAGAAAGCCCAACATGGAGCCCAAAACAGGGCTCCATCTCACAACTTTGAGATCATGACCTGAGACAAAATCAAGAATCAGATGCTTAATTGACGTAGCCACCCAGGTGCTCCAGGTACTCTTCATCTTTTAATGTGCCTATTTTCCAAAAATATAGGGAAAAAATCCCAATTAAATCCCAATTTGTTCAATCCTATTTATTTCTATACTAAAACAGGAATATAAGAAAGAAGTGAGACAAAACAAAGTATTCTATTCCAATGGAATAGACATCAGTAGGCCAAGTTCTGATATTCTAGGAAGAATCCAATTTTATGCATTATCCTATAATTTGTTTGTCTTTGATTTAGGATTAACAGATCCTGAATTTTAATCTCTATAATTTGATGAAAGAATAAAAATCAATAAAAAAGGCAATATGAGAGGTCAGAAAAATTAGTCTTCCATCACCTATGATGAACGAGGGAACAAAAGCAAATCTAGTTTATATTTAGGTTCTGCCTTTTATCAGTGTTATGAATTGGGCAAACAATTTTCCTTGTGTCTGAGTTTCACTTTCCTCATTACAAAATGAGGGTGTACTGTTTCAGATATTTTATAAAATGGGAGAAAGAAGGTATCCCCAAACTCTAAGAATAGATTTTTAGATTCTGATTTATTTAGCCAACAAGACAGACTCTGAATGGAAGTTAAGTGGCCACACAGCATTGGAGCAGAATTCCATTTGGCCCCAAAATCTGAAAAGAAAGGTATAGTGATTCTGGTGACACTGCAAGGTGGAGTCTGATTGGGTCAGAGAAGCTCAATTGTCTCCTGTGCTACAGTCCTTTAATAGACTATTTAAAAATTTGGAAAAACTTACAATTTAATTTTTTAATTTAAAATTTTTAAAAACTTTATTTTAGAAAATGTTTACAAGCTTTGGGTTCTACTGGTTCTTGAAACATTTTAATCCCAACAAGTCTTCACCTGATGAAAAGAGTAGAATAAATACCATGTTGTTCCTGAGAAGTGTATCTCTGACTCTAACTTTCCTACATTGTCCAAAAGTACATTTCCTTTAAAAAGGGAAAAGACCTCATAGGGTTGTTATGAGCACAAGTGAGAATATTTGTAAAATGTTTGACAGGTACTAGTTGCCCCCTCTCCTCACCAAAGAGTAGTTGACTTTTCTGAAAGGTATACATCGATACATTGGTTCTTTTACATTCATTAGAAGGAAAAACAGTGGCAGATCTTCACATTTGTCTATGGACCCTCACATCAGGCTGTGGTGAGACTTTTAAAGTGATTCTGCATATTCAAACCTAGATTTTTAATTCAGCATATTAGTTATGAACTGTATTATTAATCAAACTTTACTTATTTATTTTTTTAGGCAAGACCCAATTTACTCAATTAATATGACTGGTAAAATACAAAGATTAGAAAACTGGGGAATAGTAGTTCTCTGTAGTGGGCTATCCTGAGGCTGTCTGTTGGTGCACAGGAAGGAACAGTGGAAAAATGGACACTAGAGACTTGAAAATCTCTCTATACATATCGCTGTTAGGAAAAAAAATATATACGGTATCATGTTATTCTCTTAAAACACTAAATCTTTCTCAGAGAATAAAAACTACAAATTATTCATGTTTTCGGATCAACTTGTTATAGGAAAGCCTATTAAATAAAAATATAATCTGACCTATTCTTGTCTCAGATTCACTGGAGGGCTGGAGTTTTGATTGGGGGCAAGTAGAGAGGAAGATAAAACCTAAAGGATAATTCTGGAGCTTGAGATTGGTATCTAAGGACTTAATATGGAAGGGAGGAGGCATCAAAAAGAGAAAGAGTGAGGAAATTAGCATTGGTTGAAAACCTACCCTCCCCCATCTAATTAACTGTTATGAAAAAGCTCTGGGAACAAAGTAAATATGTTGGATGAAAAAAAGGATCCACGGATATGCATTTCATTTTCTTATCACCTATTTAGGGCTTCAAAGAGGTTTATCACTTCAAACACATAAAAGTAGAAATTTATATGATAACCTACCATGAACCTAAACAGTTATTATACTTCTGAGTGTAGCATAGAAAAAAATACTCAGCTTATGATCATATTTATGTTTCCAGTTATAGGTAAAGATGGTGATAATTTGACACAGCTCCTAAAATGAATGAATGAAGTGTAATAATTTTTTAGTTCTCAAATTTTGGTGTAAAGATCCTTATCCTGTGCAGAACATATTAAAAATGGTGATATAACTCCCATCCAGAGATTCTGACTGCACCGGTCTGAGGTGAGACCTGGGCATCTACATGTTTAATAAACATCCCTGTGATACTAATGCACATTGACACTTGAGGACCACTGACTTTATCCAGTGTGAATGATGGTAAAGTCTCAATTTGATTTCTTAGCCAAGCTTCATTTCTCTCTATTTATGTGGGGAGCATGGCACTGCTTAGTTAACTTCATTTAGTTACATAGTCCCAAAATCGATTACTAAGTTAACTAGTTCAGAGAGAACATTATTAGAAGGATTACAAAGAGCATACACAGAATTCAACATTGTACATTAGGGTCATTTTTAAAGACGAATCCCCAAGTATTCTAATATGGGTTTGGTTGCTAGATTAAGTAAGTCAACTTTTATGGTACATATACAAAGTTAATTTTAATTTGTTCACAGGCAAGAAAGGTCAATTTATATCAAATCTCCTACTTCTCTCCTTTCCAATCTCTTCAGTATTGAGTAGCTTAGTTATTTATTCTTCTATGTAGAACCAGTCTCAACAATCTAATACCATTATGGAGGATTTGTATAACTTACTCATCTTAGAGTTTAATATGGATTTAGGAAACACTGATATCAGAATAGGATATGTTAAGGTTGTTTTAAGACACATAAACTGAGAAATTAGCATAGAAGAGTGGCTTTTAAACTACGTATCACAGTAAAATATGAGAAATACACTTCATATCATAATCCTATACCCACACAACAAACACTTCAGCAAACAATATTTACCTGAACAGATATATCCAAATTATTTTTTCTATTATTTACTATTACCCATTTTTTCCTATTTCCTATTTTTTGAAAATGCTAATGGCAACCCATTAAACTGATTTCACATGCTACTAATGATAAAATAGTTTCAAAAATACTACTCAGAAGACTCTCTCCTATTAGTGTTAATCCTGGGCCAAGCAAAAAAGCTCCTAGCTTAAATTTTGGGATTCCAAGTAAACAGCTTAAAGTTGTAATGTCCAGGAGAAGGACAGTCAATGCTAACAAGAACACAAATCTGAAAAAGTAATAGAATAGGACTTGGTGAATTGAGAAATACTAGCTCAAGGTCAGAGATGTGGCAGTAAGTAAAGGAAAGAAGCCTTGCTTCAAGCCACTTTAATCTATTTAACTTCTGATAACAGGAGTAGATAAACATGGATTGATGGCGTACGAAGAAAATTTGGGGGAAAATTTTGGAAGCAAATGAAGCATATGGCACCATTAGCCACAATATAATACAATGTTGCCAGGAAGAACTGTGTACTTGAGGAGAGTCTCTTTGATTAATTTTCTCAAGTTCTGTGCCCCCTCAAAGGCATGGTTCCTTTTCCAAAAGAAAAAGGTTGCAAAGGTATTGCAAATATTATGACTACAAGTCCCAGTAAGAGCTTTCCTGTGGTTAAAAATGCAATTTCTTATTGCTGAATCTACCAGTAAGAATTCTAGGAGCTAGAGAATAATGCAATCTAAAATACATTTCTTTTGGAAAAGAAGGGAGAGAACAAGTAACATAGGACTTTTATTTACTGCTGGTAAGTAACACAATACACTAGAAAGCCTCTAAATAGGTCAACTATTACCACCCTATCCTACCACTTGTGTGTGTAATAGTGTTCTGTATAAAATGTGATTGAACCAGTGAGGGAGTAGTGATACTATCATACTGAGCACACACAAAAACCTATTAGTGCTTCTTATGGGATGTGTAAGGTACTCTAGTGTCCTCAACTTCTCTCTCCGTAGTCTTCAAAATCCAGCTCAAATGCCACTTAAATAAATAATAATAAAAATAAATGATAATTTCTTGAGTGCCTATTATATATCAAGAACACTGAGAATTGATTACTTACCAGGCTAGGTACATAATAGGTATCGTTTCATTTGATTCTTAACTCATTTAATATCTTATTAGGTAAGCATAATTAGTTCATTACACTGATGAAGAAACTAAGGCTTAGAGAGATTAAGTAACTTGCCCAAAGTCACACAAACAGGCAATTGACTTGTTTGACTTGTTTAGGAAACAATCAATTTGGTGTGGCTTCTGACAGGGTATTCCAGAGATTGAGATACAGAGTAAAGCATTCATTCATTCAATTTACTGAGGGCCTTCTTTGTGGTAAAGGACAATGAAATATGAAGGTGACACAGGGGTGCTTTAGGAGTGAATGGAGGGAGCCTGGATCAGTGTGGGGAGGTAAGAGAGGCCAGATAAGCAAAGGTCTTGCAGGTCATGTTACAGAACTTTGCAAGCAAGGAAGCACTACTTTGGTTCTTTTTAAAATCAGGTTTATTGAGATATAATTTACATATAATAAAATTAACTTTTTAATTGCACATTTTCATGAGTTTTGACAAATGCATATTTTAGGTAGGTACTGTTGCAACCAAGAACATTTCCATCACCCAAATATGTTCCTTTGTGCTCTTCTCCTGCCATCCACAGCAAGTACTGAAATGTTTTCTGTCCCTCTAATTTTGTCTTTTCCATAATATTATGTTAATGGAATCACATAGCATATATTTTTAAAAGATTTTATTTATTCATGAGAGACACACAGAGAGAGGCAGAGACACAGGCAGAGGGAGAAGCAGGTTCCCCGCAAGGAGAACGATGTGGGACTCAATCCCGGGACCAGAATCATGCCCTGAGCCAAAGGCAGACACTCAACCACTTGAGCCACTCAGGCATCCCTCACAGAGCATATTTTTGCTGTTTGGCTTTTTTAGCTTCACAAAATACTTTTAAGTTCCATATATATTGTGCATATTGGTAGCTCGTAACTTTTTGCTGAGTATTATTCAATATAATGCTATATCATAGTTTATCCATTTACTTATGGATATTGGTTTTTTTTCTAATGTTTGGCTATTATAAATAAAGCTGCTATGAACATTCACATACTGGTCTTAGTGTGGACTAATATTTTCATTTTTCTTGGGAAATTATGTAAGCTTAGAATTACTGGGTCAAATGATTAAGTGTAGGTTAACCTTGTAAGATACTAATAAAATTTTCCAAGTGGATGTGCCATTTTGCATTCCTACCAGCAAGCTACAATCAGTGCCTCCACATTCTCCTCAATGCTTAGTATTGCCAATCTACTGAATTATATCAATTACAGAATTGTAATGTGCATAATGCTTTCTCACTGGGTTTAAAACGAAATTTCTCAAATGAATAATGATGTGAAGCATAGTTTTATATGCTAATTGGCCATCTATGTATCTTCTTTGCTATTGTGTTGTTTAAAACATTTGCCCGATTTATACTGGCAAGTTTGTTGTTTTGTAATTGAGTTTTAAGATCATCTTTCTTCCCTTCCATTGATATATCTTTACCCCAATCCTCCAACTCTGTTCATTTTTTACTTGCTTTGGCTATCATAGATCCTTTGTATTTTCAAAGGAATTTAAAAAATCAGCTTGCTAATTTCTACCAAAAAAAAAACCCCCAAAATCGTCTGCTGGAATTTTGATTAGTCTGGGGAAAACTAACATCTTAATCATGTTAGGTCTTCTGATCCATGAATATGGATTTCTGCATTTCTTTACTGTTAATTTTTAAGACATATTTTGTAGTGGTTTTTTTTTTTTTGTAGTTTTTATCACACAGATCTTTCATAAATTTTATTAAGTAAAACTCTAAGTAGCTCTTGTTTTTGATACTATTTTAATGGTTTTGCTTTATTTAAGCTTCCAATATTTTACATATATTATAAATATGTTATTATAATTGATTTTCAAATGCTGACCACATATCATGTAACTTTGCTAAATTCACTTATTATAGTACCTTTTCTCAGCCATCTTAGAATTTTATACTGGCCTTATTGAACTGGCTATGACCTCCAGCCCAATACTGAACAAAAATGGTGAGAACATCCTTGCCTTGCTTTTGATCTAGCGGGAAAGCATTTAGTCTTTCAAAATTAAGTAGGATGTTAGTTGTATGCTTTTTGTAGATAGCATTCATTACATTGAGGGAGTTTAATTTCTAGTTTACTGAGAGTTTTATTATGAATATATGTTGAATTTTTTTAAATGTTTCCTTTATGTCTATTAAAATATCCATACATATTTTTTCTTTTTTAATCTGTTGATACTGTGTATTACACTGATAGATATTTTTTAATATTAAACCAACTCTGCACTGTTGGGATAAACATTTCTTACTTATGGTGTAATCCTTTTCATATATTTCTAGATTTGATTTGTCAACTTTTACAAAGGTAATATTAATATTGCGCCTATGCTTATGATGGATACTGATCTGTAATTTTATTTCTTGTAATTGTTATTGTTATCGGGTGATGAAATTTCCTTGTAATATATTTCCTGCTCTTCCTCTTCTATTTTTGGGAGACTGAATATAATTGGTATTAGTTTTTCCTTAAATATTCGCTAGAATTATTAAATCATTTTTTAGTATCAATCTACTTTAAGTAAGTTAAGTCTATTGTTTTCCTTTGTGCTAAGAATGAAAAAAATCTAGACTTTGAATAATGGAAAGTTTCCACTTTAATGGAAAGTCTGATTCGTAAGCAGGAGTAGTGGTTTTTTAAAAAAATATGTGAACATTTAATATATGCAAACATAAACAATGAACTTTTCCTTATTCCTCTTCCAGCTTGGACTATGACTCTTTATGACAACATATCATAAAATAAGTATTCTGGTTTTTTAAATATAGACAAATTGTTGTCTATACAACAATAGCTAAAGAATATAGTTTATGTGCTCTCACTTTAGCAACATGAAAAATAATGAGCCTATACTCAACTCTTCAATTCCCTTGGCACCTTAGTAAGAGCTTCTAGACTAAAATCTATAGCCCGGCCCATGGCTATCCTCTTGTCTTATCTCCCTTGCTCATTCTATTCCTTCATCTCACCTTTAACCTTTAGTGTATCCTTAGACTGGACATATAGAATGTATCTTCATGTTAGTTTAGGCCCACTGGCAACCTTAGGCCCACTGGCAACCTGTTACTTTACGCGTCTCGCTGTTATTTAAATAACACAGGAGCCACAAATGCCAATTCTAGGCTCCTGTGTTGCCAAGTTATGTCAGAAAGTATAGAAACTGAATCAAAGTTTCTTTCCTATATAGATATGGATCATCTGAATTTTGACTGGCATTTGCTTGCAATAAGTAAGCTAAAGAAAAGCAACAAAAATTAATGTCTTTAAAAAATAAGAAAGCAGGAAATAAGGCATATAAATGAATATACTAAAAATCGAGGACTCGGGAACCCTGGGTGGCGCAGCGGTTTAGCGCCTGCCTTTGGCCCAGGGCGTGATCCTGGAGACCGGGGATCGAATCCCACGTCGGGCTCCCGGTGCATGGAGCCTGCTTCTCCCTCTGCCTGTGTCTCTGCCTCTCTCTCTCTCTCTCTGTGTGACTGCCATAAATAAAAATTAAAAAAAAAAATCGAGGACTCTTGTGCCTTTCTTTGGTCTTTTAATAAAAAGAACTGTGAGTGTTTTATGAATTATTACTTAACTTTTACCAAAATTAAAATAATACTGCCTAGGAGGAAAATATATTTAAAGTTGTCCTCAAAAGACAAAAAGAATCTCAGTATATATTTATATATGCAGACATATTTTAAACATGGTTAAAATTCAATTCAAATAAAATTTATGATCATTAAATTCTAAATTTATTTTCCTATTCCTTGAAATCTAACCATTATTAGATAGGTTGCTTATCTTAGTTTTGGGTAAACAACGTTTTATTTATAATCAACATCTAATGTTAAGTCTATAAATTAGCAATACGCTTAAGATCTATACAACTAATTTTGTTAAAGTACAAAAATTTCCCCCCCTCATTAACAAAACTCACAATAATTTAAAAATTTATTAAGTGAGTAAAATGAATAACAGGGTAGAAAGGAAAAGGTATAGATTAGGTTGGGAACTTCTGTTTTCCAGAAGTTTTCAGGGATTCTTGGTTCAAAATTAAACCAGAGTCTCAACTCTATGAAAAAAAGCTTATCTTACAGTTTTGGAAATTACTGGTTTTTTTTAATACAGTTTTTTTTGCCAAATCAAAGACACAAAACAAACATATAAACTCAAAGTTTTTGCTTTAATTATTAAATAAGTCAAACTAAAGCTTACTGGTTTAATTTATAAATAGCATTTGTTAAATTAAATAAGATATTCAAGTCAGGGCCATATAATCACTAAAGAATTACGCTTAGATGCAATATCCTTTTCCTTTTCAAAACAATAGAAATGCAAGCTATATATTTTTCACTATTTTAAAGAACAAAATGAAAATTGGAATCTTAGGAATCTTAAGTTAAATTCAGTACTAAAAACAAATACACACTGGCTTTTTATGTATATTCATTAATATTATATCCTATATGCTTTCAAAAGAGGGATAAAGATTTACTTTAGGCAAATGATTAATTTATTTCAAAGGATCACTCAAATTCCATAATTTAAAAAAGTCTTTCCTATTTGCTTTATAGTTCAATTCATATTTTAATAATTTAAAATCCAATTATTATTGCCAAGATATTATAGGCAATTTTACATCCCATTAACCTTGCTTTGTTTTAATTATAAAGATCCTTTGTTAGATTCATTTAAATGATCCAGCTTATAATTTCAGCCTGTCCTAGGGAGTACTTTAGTTCAGCTGCACATTTATCAACTGTTTTTGTCCTGTTAATTGTAGACAACTGCACAATTGCTTTCTCTACCTATGATTGATGAATTATATTCATGAGTATAGCTGTTAATGATAAACATTTATAACAATTTCCACTTAAAGATTTTTAACTTCGGTCCTACAAGGACAAATTAAAGACTGATATTCTAATGACAAAGAAAAAGTGTTTTTTATATGCTCCATTTTAAATTATTAGAAAAAGTTAGGGAAAAGGCTGTATGTCTATGCAAATGAGATAAGAGTGTAATTAAAGACTCTGAAACGAATCTAATTTGTCATTAGCACATAGTAGGCCTCAATAAATAGAAGCCAGATAAATGGGAGTAATGTGCCTTTACTGTAACTACATCCCAACTACCTCTATATGATCCTTTTGTGACTGAAACTCCCAAGTTCAAATTTATAAAAGACAAAGGTCTAAACTGAAAGGAAATGAAGCAAGGTGAGAGTCAGCAAAATTCTGAATATACATTATAAGTAATGACAACAAATCTTCCATTTTTAAAGGTCTATATTGCAGTATATTGCAGCAGTTATAATAAATATGTTACTTCCAACCTTCAGAGTAAGTGCACAAGAAAGGTGTTACACTCTTCCACAGATGTGAAACTATGTCAGAAGATTATGTTACATGATAAGAGTCTGACAGTTTATCAATACAAGAACTGGTATTTGAACTCTGCACAAATGATATACATATATGTAATGTGCTATAATAGGCACTGTAGAAAGAGCCCCAAGAAGCACATGATGAATAAACAGGCCCTGCACTAAAACTGGAAGGTGCTATGAGAACATGGGAAGGCACCTAATCTGGACTAGGGATGGGAGAGGGTTTTGGTGCTCAGTGAAGAGGTTATTTTCTCTGAAGTATGAGAGGTAAATTTCTGAAAACAAATGTCCATTTTCTTTGTACTGTGGACTGCTGGGAAAAACATTCCAGTATCAGGATGGCAATTCCATCTGGTTCCCCAACATTCTGGCTGGAGACATAGTTTTTCTGCCTGTTTTCTCCCCTGTTCTTTTACAGTGGCTAATTTCAAACCTCTCTTCTCTTCTCAAATAGGACACCCACCTCTTCAAATTTCCTTTATTCTCAGTCAATGGTCCTTCCTGTCACTTTATAGAGAAAATAGAAGGTATCACAAAAAAAAAAAAAAAAAAAAACCAACCTCTGAGTCCTGCTGCCAATTTAACTGTCCGCCTCCTTTCTCGGTGCTCTTCCACAAGAGGCCAATCCTGGCACCTCTGTCTCACCTCTCTCAGAGTATTCAGTGAGCGTTTAAAAATACTCAGGTCTGGGACGCCTGGGTGGCTCAGTGGTTGAGCATCTGCCTTCATCACAGGGCATGATCCCGGGGTTCTGGGATGGGTCCCACATCAGGCTCCTTGCAGGGAGCCTGCTTCTCTCTCTGCCTATGTCTCTGCCTCTCTCTCTCTTTGTGTCTCTCATGAATAAATAAAATCTTTTAAAAAAGTTTTTTTTAATAAAAATATTCAAGTCCTTCCTTCCAAGAAATAACGCCCCCCACCCTCCCAACTGTGCCAAAAATCCATCTCCAGCAACCATCCCATCTTTTCCATTCTCGGCCAAACTCCTTAGAACTGGTGTACTTGCTGGCTATACTCATCTCCTTAGCTCATTCCTCAGCTCAGAACAGTCCTAGCTCCTGCCCCCAGTTCTCTCATTAAACCACTGCTTTCTCAGAAGTCATTCCGTAAATTATCTGCTCCTATAGTACCCTCGACTTTGGCACATTTATTTTATCAGTAATTGTAAGACTGTTGTCCCCATGAGACTGTAAACTCTCTTACAGAAGGGCCCAGGTCTACACCCAGCATCTTTAGCACACAGGTACATGTGAATAAATCAACACTAACATTCTGGTCACTGAATCCAGTGGTCCTTTTCTTTTGTTACCTGTTCCTTCTTTCTCAAACATTCGAGTCACCATTCTTTTCTTTAATCCCTCAACAAATATTTATGATTGTGAATTACTTGTTGGGTATTATTCCAGAAACCAGGAATGTATCAGTAAAGAGGACACAAGTTTTTAAAGAAAGTACATTTTGGTGGGGAAGATCGATATAAGCAATGAAAATAATTTGAAATGATGTTATTAAATGTTAAAACACAGTCATGTGATGGAAGTGTGGTAACTCTGTAAAAAGGTGAAGGGAGCCTCTCTGAGAGGGTGGCATTTAAGCTGATTCCTAATGACAGAAAACATACAATGATGTACGGCTGTGGGGAAAGAGGACTTCCCAGCAGAAACAACAGTAAAGTGGCCTTAAGTTCTCTGCTTCCTCAACACAGGCTCCCTGAGAATCATATCTTCGTTCTTATCTACCATTTACCACATACAAGCTAAGGACTGCTAAATCCAAATCCCCATTCTACTTGTCTCTTTGGAGAGGCAGAGATCCAAATGCAAGATGTCTATTTAACATTTCCACTCAGAGATTTCACAGGTGCTACAAAATCAGTGTGGCCAAAGGTGAAACCATCTCCCATCCAGCCCATGTTCTTCCTTATGTAACGCTCTAAGTAAATTATACTTAGAGTTAATAAACCATCTAGCTTTATTTTTTTTAAAGATTATATTTATTTATTCATCACACACACACACACACACACACACACACAAACAGAGGCAGAGACACAGGCAGAGGGCAAAGCGAGCTCCATGCAGGGAGCCCGATGTGGGACCCGATCCTGGGTCTCCAGGATAAGGCCCTGGGTTGAAGGCAGCACTAAACCGCTGAGCCACCTGGGCTGCCCACCATCTGGCTTTAAAGCCAGAGATCAGGTTATCTTTAATCTATTCTTTTCCCTCTTATAAGTCAATCTATCAGCAATTCTCTAGACTTAATTTCCAAAGGACACTTTAAATCTGTCCACTTCTTCCTTCCTCATAGCCAATATTAGTCTATGACACCATCATCTTCAGTGAGATCACTGAACTTCAGATTAGATTCAGACTAGAGCCCTTGAAGTCCATTTGTCACACAAATCACACAGCAGATTATGCCTAACTGTCTTCAATTATATCACAGCACCCTTAGCATAGTTTACAAACCCCTTCATGGCATGACTTCTGCCAGTGATCCTTGCCAGGGAGGGATGACTTTGCCTCTAAGTGGCTGGTATACAACAGGCACTTAAATAGCTCTTGACTGACTAACAAGAGCTATCCAGCAACATGTTTTGCTTACTCTTGCTTCCAGGCTTTGATATCACACTATTCCCTTGGCCCAGAATTTTATTCCTCTATTTTTTCTCTTTTACCCAGCTATCTCTAACCATCTCTCAGTTTTCAATTAAGATGGCATTCTATTTGGATATACTTTACTTTTGAACCTCCTGCGTTTTTAGTTTTTTGTTTTTTAATTTTATTGACTATTTTTAGAGCAATATTAGGTTCACAGCAACTTTGAGTAGAAGATACAGACTTCCCAGGTATCCCTTCCTCACACACAGGCTCTCCTTCATTATCACCATCCCCCACCAGAGTGGTACATTTATTTCAAATGATGAATCTACCTAAACATAGTATAATTACCTAAGGTCCCATTGGTTTACATTAGGGCCCACTCTTGGTATTGTACATCCTATGGGTTTTGAAAAATATATAATGACATGTATCCACTATTAGATTCACTGGCCTAAAAATCCTCTGTGCTCTGCCTATTTATGCCTTCCTCCTCCCTAACCACTGGCAACTAATCTTTTTACTGCCTCCATAGTCTTTTGCCTTTTCAAGAATGTCATAGAGTTGGAATCATATAGTATGTAGCCTTTTTAGATTGGTTTCTTCTGCTTAGTAATATGCAATTAAGGTTTCTCTAAGTCTTTACATGGCTTGACTGAACATTTATTTTTTAAAAGATTTAATTATTTGACATAGAGAGCGAGAGAGCACAAGCAGGGGGTGTGGCAGAGGGAGAGGGAGATGTAGGGAGGGAGTCCCATGTGGGGCTCGATATCAGGACTTTGAAATCATGACCAGAGCTGAAGGCAGATGCTTAACTGACTGAGCCATCCAGGCACCCAGACAGCTCCTTTCTTATTATCAATAATAATAAATATTCCATTGGCTGTAGCACATCAATACTGGGTATCTCACTCATCATCCACTGAAGGATATCTTGGTTGCTTCCAAGTTTTGGTTATGAATAAGGAGGCTATCAACATCTGTGTGCAGGTTTTTATATGAACATAAGTTTTCAACTCTTTTGAGTAGATACACGGAGAATGATTGCTAGATCTGCAGTAAGAATATGTTTAGTTTTATAAAAAAACTCCACAACCTATTTTGCAAAGTGGTTGTACCATTCTGTATCCTGACCATCAATGAATGGTTCCTGTTGTTCTATATCCTTGTCAAGCACTTGGGGTTGTCGGTGTTCCAGATTTTGGCCATTCTAGTAAGTGTGTAGTAGTATCTCCTTGTTGGTTTGATTTGCATTTTCCTGAATACCTATAATGACAGACTCTTTTCCTAAGCTTAATCACCATATGCAGATCTTCTTTGCTGAGGTGTCTGTTAAGGACTTTGCCTCATTTTTTTAAACCAGGTTGCTTATTTTTTTATTTTTGAATTTTAAGAGTTCTTCGTATATTTTAGGGAATAGTCCTTTATCAGAAGTGTCTTTTGCAAACAATTTCTCCCAGTCTGTGGCTTGTTTTTTCATTCTTTTGACCCAACTTTTATAGAATAGAAGTCCTTAATTTTAATTTAGTCCAGATTACCAACTCTTTCTTTCATGAATCATGTCTTTGTTATTTTATTTAAAAAGTTATCACCAAACCCAAGGTCATCTAGATTTTTCTCCTATCTTACCTTCTATGTGTTCTATAGTTTTGCATTTTACATTCAGATCTCTGATCCATTTTGAGTTAATTTTTTGTGAAGAGTATAAAGTCTGTGTCTAATTTATTTATTTATTTATTTTTGCATGTGGATGTCCAGCACCATTCATTGAAAACCCTGAGAGTCCTACCACCTGGAGAATATGCTCAGTCTAGATTAAATGTCCTGTCTTACACTTGTACTAATACCTATACCATCTCTATCACAACATCCTTAAAAATATTGTATGTGTTACTCGAATATTTGTCTATCTCCAAAAATTCAGAGCAATTTTTGTCTCATTTATTTCTCTATTCTCATCTCCGATATTCATATTTGGTACAGGGTAAGCAATGAATAGATATTTGCTGTACTAATGTACACATCATCTGTTCTTTCATATTTATAGATAGTCATGTTTCAATTTTTGTTCCAAAATCACCTTTACCGGAGGAACAACTGGTATGAAAAATAAAAAAACAAAAATCTAGAATGGCACAAAGAACATTATGGTGAGCATTTTGAAGATTTTTATGGACTAAAATTCTAAAAAAAAATTATAACTATTTTCAATGATTCCAACTCTTTTCCTAAAACAAAACAAAATGAACTCCAAACTCTACCATTGAACAATAAAAATAATAACAGAAGATAAAACCTCTGGTATTAACAAATTCTCCCCCTTTCCTTTTCTAAGACCATAGCTATAATCTTAAGTGCTGAAGATTTAGAGTTACCGATGACAAGATAATTTTTGTTTTTATACTTTACAGTTGAAAGAAATTGATAAAATTAGCAGGTATGTGAATTGAAAAATTTCTATAACTGATATGAAAGTGAACAGTCCAGGCAATTTTTTTTTTTTTGTTTCTCATCGCCTTAAGATGGATAAGTAAAAAAAAAAAAAAAGATGGATAATAAGTATTATCAATTCTTATCACAAAAAAGTTTTATAAAAAGTATAGTATGTTATTATTATTAAAGTCAGTATTTCTGTTACAAAAGAAAACTGATATTCTGCATCTTTTGCTTTGCAGTGAATGTAAATTTATTTAGACTTTTAGAGTTGTATTAATATGATTAAAAATAATTCAGTCATAGAATATGTAAATGAAAAATATACAATAAAATGAATTATTATAAAGATGTTATGTTGCTGAATTATTATAATAAACTGATGGAAAAAACTAATACTAAAAAGGAATACTAAACTGCATTTAAGTTAATTTTTTAAAAAAAATGTTTCTATACTACATGTAAATTAATTTTCAAGGAATATCCTATAAAATATTTTTTCATGACACCTCCCTTAATAAAGAGAGGTTTTATATACAGTAAGTATTTTCCTCTTATCATCAATTTAATTATAGTTTCAAGTAAGAAATAAATGAATTATACCAAGTATTCAGTTATTATTTTCCAAAGAATACACTAAATCATAGAAAAGATATTGTAAAGGATGGAGGTTGTTGGCTAACTGAAGCTATACATCTCAAAATGGTGACAGTTAACATCTGTCTCAATGTATCCACTGCCAATAATGTATTGGAAAAATCACAGTGAACCACCTTTTATCATAAAGTGATAAATACAATAATGTGCTCAAACATAAGTTTACTTACAGCATTATTTTAACAATGGGATATATAAATTCCTAACCTGACTGTTCTACTTCCCATATTTAACATTCTTCACATTTTCAGTTGGACATCAGAGAGCACGATGTTCAGATAAAACTACTTCACATGAACTGAGATGGGCTGAGGGAGTAAACACTGAGTACGACTCTAAAAACAGATGGAGCGGCAGATGGGCCTGCAGACTGGGTTCACTTGATCTCTGTTAAACAACTTTACTACCCAGGATGATGTGGCTCAAATCTCACAAAATCCTTATAAAGTTTGTTCCTTTATTTCATATATGCTTTCCCCCGCCTTAAAATAAGTATGATTAATATCTTAAACTTTGTTCCTTTTAAGTTTAATGACCTGTGTGATAAGGTATTTAACTCAAATATATTTTCTTACCCATTTTTGGAACAGATGGTAGGAGAACAGTTGCCTAGTAGAATAAAATGTACACTAATTGTCTAAGAATTGTAAAATTAATTACCTTCCTTCATTGATGAGTTCAATAAATGCAAGTCCTGCATTCTTCTGAATAGAATTTTGCCATTCCTAAAAGAAGAAACCAAATCAAGTATAAGAAAAAATAAGCATGTAAACAAAACTAACATCTGGTTTAAGGATCATGTCAATGTTGTTAACAAGTCACACATGGTATGATTTCCAAGTATTTGAAAAATATTTTTAAGAACTCTTATTTTTTATGAGATCAAATTTTTAAAAGTAGCTCTGGATTACTTAGTTTAGAAGGTGCTTTTGAATTCCCAGGTAAATTTCAGGCTTGATGCAGACTGAGAAAGAAAGTGAGACAAAGGTACAGAAGGCTCTCAGGGCAAAGCCACCCTCTCAAAGAAAACAAATAACTAGTAATGCAAATACACAAGGACTAAAAATATCTGGGATAGAAAACATAAGCCCTGAGTATAGGGATTTTTCACTGAGATCGTAAAATGAAAATAAGAAATATATACAACATATTTAAATTGATTTGGATCTTAAATGTTCTAGTTACATGTGCATTCCAAGTGACTAAAAAATAGGTACAAAAACATTACAAATAAATTCTTTTAAAAAGGGGGGGGGAGAAAACAATATTAAAACTACGTCCAAATGTAATCTCCTTTTGCTAATCCACAGTGTCATCACTATAAATTTGTGATTGTTAAATAGTGTTTCAGATTAGGGAAGTATATTGCCTATTTTATGCTCTTTCTATGGCATATTTAAAACTTGCCTTAACCAATTTTTTTGAAGGGATATTTGTTTATTCTAGTAATTTCAAAATTTTTTTGCTTTTTCATGATAAATTGTATTTTTTGGATTAAAAATCATACCCCTTTCAATAGTACTAAAAATAAATGCTTCTTTAATACGTTTTATAAAAAATCCTTATTGATCACTCACATAACTCATCTATAGTTTTTTTCCCCTGTGATTTTCCTACCAATAAATTGCTACACACCAAGGTAGTCAGCTGTCTTACCACAAATTCAGCTTCACAAAAAAACAGTCTCCGGGTCAACCCTTCCCTCAATTCTTGATCATACTGCCTTTCTAAAGCTTTGCATACATGCTGGGAATAAATGTGGTCCCCAAAAGTAGGTACTTGGTGTGTAAATATTTTCTGCTGTAAGTAAATCTGTGAAGGATTATAGAAGAACACATCATGAATCTACATTTCCCCAGGAGAGACAATCAACAACTTGGGAAAAAAGATGTGGAAGCCTGGGGGCAGTAATGATCTTATAAAAGCCTAAATGGAAGACTATTCATTGGAAGAAAGACAGTCTCTTCAATAAATGGTGCTGGGAAAATTGGACATCCACATGCAGAAGAATGAAACTGGACCACTCTCTTTCACCATACACAAAGAAAAACTCAAAATGGATGAAAGATCTAAATGTGAGACAAGATTCCATCAAAATCCTAGAGGAGAACACAGGCAACACCCTTTTTGAACTCAGCCGCAGTTAACTTCTTGCAAGATACATCCACGAAGGCAAAAGAAACAAAAGCAAAAATGAACTATTGGGACTTCATCAAGATAAGAAGCTTTTGCACAGCAAAGGATACAGTCAACAAAACTAAAAGACAACCTACAGAATGGGAGAAGATATTTGCAAATGACCTATCAGATAAAGGGCTAGTTTCCAAGTTCTATAAAGAACTTATTAAACTCAACACCAAAGAAATAAACAATCCAATCATGAAATGGGCAAAAGACATGAACAGAAATCTCACAGAGGAAGACATGGACATGGCCAACATGCACATGAGAAAATGCTCCGCATCACTTGCCATCAGGGAAATACAAATCAAAACCACAATGAGATACCACCTCACACCAGTGAGAATGGGGAAAATTAACAAGGCAGGAAACCACAAATGTTGGAGAGGATGCGGAGAAAAGGGAACCCTCTTACACTGTTGTTGGGAATGTGACCTGGTGCAGCCACTCTGGAAAACTGTGTGGAAGTTCCTCAAAGAGTTAAAAATAGACCTGCCCTACGACCCAGCAATTGCACTGTTGGAGGGCGGGGGGTGGGGGTGAATGGGTGATGGGCACTGAGGGGGGCACTTGACGGGATGAGCACTGGGTGTTATTCTGTATGTTGGTAAATTGAACACCAATAAAAAATAAATTTATTATAAAAAAATAAAAGCCTAAATGGTTCTATGGTTTGCTAAACGGTTTTAGCAAAGCCACTGTATTTTAGCTATCATACATAGCTTTTAACAAAACTTCATCGGAATGACAAGGTCACTATTGCATTTTATAGTGCTTATTAAAACTTTAAAATCATTTCTTTTGAAAACAATTACAGTGAACTCTTTTTCCTATATTTTAATAAAATGGTTTATATTACCATCCTTTTATAAATTTTGTACATTCTCATGATATATCCTATATTTACTGCAAACCAATATCTCACAAAATGTGCAAATTTCTCAGGAATACCTGACATTTATTGTGATATTAGCTTAAACAGAAAACTGATTCTTATATAACAAGAACCATGACACTCCGAAGAATAAATTCTTACAGACAACTTCTTAAACATGATTTTCTTTATGATACTGTTTGTACACCAAGGCTCTTTTATCAGCTGAAACTTTAATATGCAAAGGATTTTTCAAGAAGATATTTCAAAGTACATATGCATCCCAAATTATACTGTGTCTAAAAGATCATAGAGTAAAATGTTTTAAAAACTCTGTTCAGATCAAAGATCAAACAAAAAATATCTGTGAGGTGCCTCAGCCCATGAGACACTAATTTGCAATCTTTGATAGAGGAATAGCAGAAATAAGTCTGAGCCATGTCAAGGACATTAGAGTTTAAAGGATGGGAAAACCAATGAAAGTATATGACTGCAAGACGTCACTCAAGAAATATGTTTTAGGAGAGTAATTTTTCAGTTTTGAGCAAGAGGAAATAGATTGTTTTATATGCCTTTCTACGAGAAATGATAGAGGCCTACACTGCACTGGTATTTTGAACAGGAAAATGGAAATTGAGATGATACAAACAAGAGATGTCAGGACTGGATAAGAAATTGGATTTGAGGGCTAAAGTAAAAAATGTGGAACAATATAAGGTTTAAAAGTTTAGCATGAATGACGACAGGAAGAATGGTAATATTATTATTAAAATAAGAAAGATACACATTTGAGGAAGCTCATAGAGTTATCTTAAGTTCATATTTGCTGGATTTAGAGCGATGATGCTATATCAAAATAGAATGTGAAATTTGGAATTATTTGCGTAAAATATTGATTATGGCTAACTATCAGGCAAAAGTCTCTAAAGATGGAATGCAACTGGTCAATATCTAAATTCTACCTCTGAAATTAATAATACACTGGATGTTAATTAAATTGAAATTTATTTTTATTTATTTTTATTTTTATTTTTTTATGATAGTCATACAGAGAGAAAGAGAGAGAGGCAGAGACACAGGCAGAGGGAGAAGCAGGCTCCATGCACCGGGAGCCTGATGTGGGATTCGATCCTGGGTCTCCAGGATCGCGCCCTGGGCCAAAGGCAGGTGCCAAACCACTGCGCCACCCAGGGATCCCAATTAAATTGAATTTAAATAAAAGTTAAAAAGAAGAAACAGAAAGAGGATCTAAAGACCTAGGCTGAATTTTGGGCATCATTCACATTTTCAAGATTAGAAAAAGAAGCAGTTAACAGAGATAGGAAAATAACAAAATTTAAGAATAGTAGAAAAATGTTATGGCACCTTTTAAAAGAAAATAATTCACTTATTACGCTGGCTCGACAAAACAAAAACATACATATAAGACCCTTTAATCACTAACATTCTCTTTTTTAGTGATTAAGAATTTAATTTTTATTGTATATGAATACATATAAAATTGTGTATGAAGACATAAAATATGGTAAATCACAAAGTGTATGAAACATAAATTAAAAAATACAAAAAAAAAAGGACAGAATAAAAAAGATGCCATTCCAAACAGGAAATGAAAGCTAGAACTGGCACTGTCTATATAGCTCAGAACTGGCACAGGAGCTGATGCCTGAGGTGGCTGCAGCTCTGGAGGGGACTATCTCTGATGCTGGTGGTAGATATGGTAATGGAGTTGGCACTAGATGGGTAGCTAAATCTAGCTCTAGAGCTGATGCCGACGCTGGCTATATCTTAGACTTGTGCTAGAGCTTGTTGTTGAACTGACTAGTTCTGAGCTGACTTGAAGTCTGGCACTGTTGGGAGAACTGGTAGGAAAACTGGTGATTGAGATGACTCTGGATCTGAAGCTGACAGTGGCTCTACAGCTAGAGCTGGAGCTGGCAACAAGTTTGGAGTTGGTACAAGAGCTCATGGTGGAGTAGGCTGTAGCTTTGCAGTGGGCCCTGGCAGTATTTCTGGAGCTAATGCAGAAGGTGGCTCTAGCTCCAGAGTTGCTGCTAAAACTAGTTCTGGAATTGGCCTGAACTCTGCAGTTGCTGCAGGAACCAGTGCTACAATTCCTGACAGAACTACCTCTCCCCCGGAGCTGGTTCTAGCTCTGCAGCTGGTCTGGAGCTGATTCTGGCCTGCCTTCAGCACTGGAAATGGAGGATGTCCCAAAGCTGTGTGAAGCACTAGAGCTTGTTCAAGAGCTGGCCCAAACTCTACAGGTCCTGGAGCTGGTGCCTAAGCTATTAATATCACTTTTGAAGTCATTACTTAGAGTTTGCAACCTGCCATGAAAACCACAGACCAAGACAAGAATACAAAAGAGAAACCAGGAACCATAACAACATAGCAAAAAAGGAAACTTGGAAAGTGAGAGACAGTGAAACAACAGAAAAAAAAAAACTGTAATTACACAGTTGAAATATGTGAAGATACTGCAAACATCAAAAAAAGAAGCTTCAAAAACAAAGTTGCAAACATCTTCCCAAAATACAGAAAAAAAAGATAAGGTGACAACAAGAAGATAAAGGGATCCAACAAAAGTAACAACAACAAAAATGGAAATAAGGAAATTGGGGGATCTCCAATCGAAAGATCATATCCATTAAGTAGAAACTATAGAAAGACTGAATGGGGAAGGGTGAATGGGGAACATGGAAGAGAAAAAAATTATCAAATAAATTTAAAATTGTTACCAGAAATTAGATATCTGACATAAAACCCCTACCAAAGCACATCATCATAAATTTTTCCTTAACATGAGGGTTAAGGAAAAGGCTAACAGGAAAAAAAAAGTTTGTACTAAGAATCAAGAATAAGAATGAAACGAAATTTCTCAACAGCAAAGCTAGAAAAGAGAAGAAAAGGAAACACTGCTTGCACAGTTATGGAGAACATAGCACTAGGAACACAGTATCTACCCAAACTATCAATACCATCTGAGGATAGACTAGTTACATTTTCAGACATGCATAAACATTTGTTTTTCATCCACTCTCTTTCAAGAACCTAATGTTGGTGTACTCTGCCAAAACGAGGCTGTCTCTCCTGTGGGAGACAAGATTATGTTGTGACAACTACTGAACCTTAGGGGCTTAAAAAACAAAGTTCCCATGTCCATTGCAGGTGTTCCCCTCTACATTACCATCAGCCTCAGCCAACTGTTTGGAACACTGTCAGCAACCAAAGTGGAAATAGTTAATTTTATCAGATTACAGAGAGTAAAAAGTATTGAATAAAAATTTATCACTGCCATGTATATATTTTTGACTTCAGAGTTGTTTTTGTAAATAAGTAGGCAATAATTTCTGAGTTTGTCTAATGACAATGTAATACTATGGTAGGCTTTGTTACTGGAGTACAACTCATTCCTCAGAAAGGCTGAAGTGAGTTGCTCTTTTCTCAAAATTCTTACCCGCATTGGAGCTCACATAAGAGCCTCTCTTTGCTCTTCTGTCACTCCTAACTAACTTGCTTTTCTTTCCTCAGACGTAAGTAGACATCAAATAGATTCTGACACAGAATCTTAAAACAACATTAACTGAAATACCAATTTTCCAAAATGAAGTTCAACACTAGCGAGCTTAAAGGTATTTTTCTGTAAGTCTCTAAACCTCAATTAGGCTTTACATGTTTTATGTGCCCATTATATGTTTAGATCTCAGGTACCGCATCTTTGAAGGAGGAGCCACATTTTATTCATCTATAGTAACTAAAGACCAGAAGAAACCAATGGTCTAATTTCTACAATGACTACACTACAGCATTAAGGCAATAAGAGGTCAATTCTAGAAGTTCTGTGACATTGGATGAAAAACAAAGAAAAAATCCTATGAATAAATTTAAGAAATATTGTATTTCCTAGTATCTTTTTTCTAGTGTATCTTGGTTATTTGCTAGCCCAATTTGGGTATTCTCTACCATAGAAGCTTATTGGGTTATACATTAAAATGTTATGAATGGGAATAAAAAGTAATTTTGTAGGCCTTGACCTGAGTAAGGGCCAAAGTGGATTCCACCTAATGTAAAAAGAGTATAATTCAAATTCTGAAGGTTTTCAAAGTTCCTCAACAACTATAATAAACAATTTGCATAATTGTAATTTATCAAGTCAATTTCTGCTATTCTGTTAACCATATTAACTAATATTAAGAATATATGCGGTCACAAATTTGTTACCAATTGTCTTTCTTTAAGAAGGAGGGCTTAAGGTTTTCAATTTTCTTTTTTTTTTTTTTTTTAAATTTTATTTATTTATGATAGTCACACAGAGAGAGAGAGAGAGAGGCAGAGACACAGGCAGAGGGAGAAGCAGGCTCCATGCACTGGGAGCCCGATGTGGGATTCGATCCCGGGTCTCCAGGATCGCGCCCTGGGCGAAAGGCAGGCGCCAAACCGTTGCGCCACCCAGGGATCCCAAGGTTTTCAATTTTCAAATTGTGGTATGAGATATAAAAGTCCCAGGCAGAAGATAAACTAAGTCCCAGGGATATATACACAGAATCCCTCTGGTATCTTGAGGAAAAAAAAGTCAACTAATTTAATTCAAAATTATGAGTAATGCAAGAATATTATAGTAAAACATGAATTTTAAAACAGAAGAACACAGAATGTTCGTGCTAACAATAGGTTGCATAGGGGTACAGTTATGTCACTCTTTCCACTCCTCCCAAGAGGCTGCTTCAATAGAAGAGTTGGAGAAGTAATGACCTAAACCATACATATAGCACTAAAACTAGAAATTTTAAACCTGTTTTCATCAGCTGTTGTGTGGGATTTAGCATGAGACTTCAGTCGCTCCTGGTTTGGGTGAATTTTAATCAGATCTCATAAGGCAATGAGGAAAATACAATTTTTCTTTCAACTACTAAAAAAAAGAACACTAAGAAAGAGAGAAAAAGGGATAATAAATATTCCTCACAAGATAAAGTATATTTTCCCTCTCAGAAAATGTCAGGATTGAATGTGCTTTTAAAACTTATTTAGTAATTTCTGAGTGATAGTTGTAAAAGTAGCACAAATCATTATTTGGGCATCTTTATTTGAAAATTTCATACTTTGTATTCTCAGTAAAATATGGTATCCAGTACTAAATATAAACAAAAATGTAGAAGTGCAAAGAAAAAAACTAGAATGTGAAGGAAAAAGTATCCCATAGGAAAAGTATAACTTGTAACAACAGTTTATGTTGGCAAAGCAATAACTCTTAAAGTTTGTAAAAAGAAATGATTATTTGAAAATTTTGGAAATGGGATCAATCCTAGATCATTATTTTCTCAATACCTAATAATTTAATCAGAAAATACTCCATCTGAAATGTAATTATATTTTGTAGTGACTGACTCACACACATCTCCCCAGTGGATCATAAATGTGTTGATCAAAGGAAGGATCTTGTTTTAACTATGCATACCTACTAAGTAGCAAGTGTCTGGATACTGTACAGACTCCATGTACTTTTGTTGTTGAACAGAATTTAATCTTCCTAAGTATCATTAAATCTAAGGTTCTCAATCTGGCTGAACAAAAGAATCAACAGAGGAGTTGTTAAAAAGTACCAATCATAACAGAATAATCTCTAATGATAGGACCCAGGCAATTTCTGGTATTACTTTAAAGGTTCCCAAATTATTTTGATGTAAAGTCAGACAACCGCTGACTTAAGGTCATCTCTCTCTCTCCCAACAAGACTGAACACATACAAACCTCAAAATAGTTAACTTGCCAGCACAGAGTAACTTAGTTATGAAGTGATGTATATATGTTCCTTCGAATGGTTCAATTACTTAAATTTCCTTCGACTCATCCATAAAATAGTATATTATTGCATCATAATTACATCATAATTTAGACCATAATCATTGAAGGACCCATATCTCTAAAATAACACCATTACTAAGGTCTTTTTCAGCTCTGATATGGCATTTCATTCCCATAAATGGTATTTTTGTAAGACTGAAAGTGTTAACTTATAGTGACTGTGTAAAAAAAAATGTAACAAATGAGGCTAAACGATGATCATATTTTTTACGTT
This sequence comes from Vulpes vulpes, assembly GCF_048418805.1. NCBI lineage: Eukaryota > Metazoa > Chordata > Mammalia > Carnivora > Canidae > Vulpes > Vulpes vulpes. Next base: position 47,385,966 of record NC_132788.1, on the reverse strand, counting down.
GATGCACATTTGATTTTGCATTTGAAAAAGTGGGTTTTTTTAAAAAAGATTTATTTTGAGAGAGAGCGAGTGAGTGAGCACACAAGTGGAAAAGGCAGAGGGAGAGGGAGAATTCCAAGGAGACTCCATGCTAAGCACAGAGCCAATGCCTGATCAATTTCACGCCCCTGAGGTCACGACCTGAGCTGAAACCAAGAGTGAGATACTTACCTGACTGAGCCACCCAGATGCTCCAACAAGTGTTTAACTCTGTATTACTATGTAACTGATTCTAGGAGTTTCAAGAGAATAATTCGATAAAATATTGAAAGGATGATAAGAAAAGTACTTAGAATAGAGAGAAACTAAGTGTTTGCTTTGGCTGCTGACGATTAAATTACATTCAGAGTTGATAAATGGGATATAGTTGGACAGGGAAGATACTTTAATCACTGCCCCAGCTTTCTAACCATTCTCTCTGACATGTAGACTTAGAGAAATTACTTAAAACAAGGGAAATGGATACATAAGAATGTATACAAAAGGATAATAATTTGTCATTTCAACAAAGACAATCTTTTGGCAATGACAAGAAAAAATGTGTAGTTTAAAATTGTGTCTACAAGTCATTCCAGAAAGTCTTTTGCCATTTGAGAAAATAAACACACATGCACACTCACGCACAGACACACTCACTCAACTACTGAATAAAAGTGAACATCTATAAGAAAAGGTGTAAATTAAACATAGGTATCAAGTTTTTGTCTTCACGGGAAACATACTAAACTGGGTTTGAATGCCTGCAGAGAGCTGCCAAGTCTTTAGACAGTTTTGTCATAATTTTTTAACTCTTCTATAGGGATGCATAAAATTTCCTCAAGATGAAGGATTTTTTCAGAGAACTGGATATCAAGTTAAGGATCCTTTGAAACTAAACACTTTGAAGACAAATAGGTTCCAGAAGGATGACAATGAAATCCCTATGTTCTCTTCAAAAAATCACTTCATGGTAGTTAGATGACCTAGTAGAAATCTCAGACACAGGACATAATTTTTTTCCCCCCACCAGTTTTTCCTCTTCTATATCAACTCAATGCATATTTCTCATTCCCTTTTGCTTTGTATACAATTAGGTAAACCAACTTAATGTCCTTAGGAGACTCAATCCATCTCAAAATCTTTGAAAATACAGAAAATATTTCAAGGTAAAAAGGGAAAATATTTCAAGGTAAAAAATATTTCTGAGATTTTGTCTTCAGAAACACCAGAACTGAGTTTTTACTTTACTTTCTATATCTGTACTGTCTACTTATCATTAACAGCCACTAAAAGAAGTTGGCATATGCCTCAAAATTTTTCGTAGTGAATGTTCATTATAAGTGGCACGCTTATTAATTCTCTGCAATAAGTTAGAGAAATTAACAAGTATAAGGACTGAAGTAAAAATATGCTATATAGAGAGAAAACAAGATATGTCATGTTTTCAAGGTATACAAAAATAAACTAATGAAAATAAAATATGCAAGTATTCAATGTATCATTTGCTTTCATTTTCATTGCTTATTTTGTGAATATTTACTAAAAGCATCATAGGAAAAATTGGATATGAGAAAAGAATAATCTCAAAGAGACTACTGACATAAAAGTCAATCACAGAAAAACCATTAGGTAATATGAAATATATCTAGTTGGTTACTAACAGTTGGTTTATCATATAAACATAAAGAAGTTTCCCTGGATCATAATAGGTCACTGTATTATGTATATAAAATCAGCACAACTTTCTATTACAACTATTTGTGTGTGCGCATATATACATACACACATATGCATATACTTGTGTTTGTATTTCTAATGAAAAATAATCTAGGTTTTACAGGATATTTTTAAGTAGTATTATCTGTAACTGTTAATATATAATATAAACAAGCATATTTATAAGCTATGTTAAGTTGTTGAGGATACTTCTTCCTTGGTGAGAAAACATGTGCTACTAGAAATGATCAGAAAAACATCAAGAAATAATAACTTTATCAAATACAAACATATAGGTAATAGTTCACATTTTCTATTTAGGTAGGAAAACAGTAAAGACTAGAATAGGATATTTTTTAAAATCAACTTTCAGATTTGTGCCTTTTTAATTAAAAAATAAGCATTCAAATTAAAAACTAAAACCAAATATGTAACATTTAAAATATTAGAGTTTATCACATTCAGATAGGCAGTTTAAGATTTAATATTAATGTCGTTTTGAAGAACTTCTTTTTGATAGAATAATAACTTTTAAAATTTGGCAATAAAACAAAATTCTGTACTGGTCTGTAAAATGAAAGAACAATGACTATCCTTCTCTAATTTCCAAGATTTATCCTGAAAAAGATATTTACTTTTGTTCAACAAAATTCATTTCCTGAAAGCTCACCACATGTTTGAGTCATAACTGATGTACTATTATTTTATCTTAAGTTACACTATACTGTTAATATCAGTATCACTCTTTTAATAATTTTTCTAGAGCTAAGAATTAGCATATCAGTAGACTGATTCTCCAACTATAGCTTACGAAAAGTATATGGTAAAATATAAATATAAAGGAAATTACACCATTAGCATAAGAGCTCTAGATTGCATTCACCTATGGCATAAAAGTGCTGGGTATTATTAAGCTACTCTGCAAATTTAGTTTCTCAAAAAATGTTCGAATATAGCCTAATGATACAACAGACATTTGATATTTCTCAAGATGTATATTATAAGACCTTTGTCTTTGTCATTATAAGACCTAGTCATGTTTGAGACTACCACTCAGGCTTATACTATATCCTGTATAGTTTATACAGCAACAAAAGATTATTATAAAAGATTATTTAAAAAACTGCCTTATTCTCAAGAATAAACAGAAAACAACCATGCTGCTTTGAGCTCTTGATGCTTTGCTGCTGCTTGGCTAATTCATTTCTACATACTGAATTTATAGCATACATGGTATCAGTTCATGCCTTGGAAAATAATAAATTACACTCTTCCAGTTATCTATGTTATCACTTATGAACAGAAGGAACTTTCATTGTTAAATACTGAAGGCTAGACCGTGGTGTACTTCATTGGCATAAAGCAAAATTATGTACGGTTATATTAAATATTTTATATTTATTCATGAATAATCATGTAGCAATAGGTATATAAGCCAGTATAAGAATGTTAGTGTCACAGAAACTTGGATATCATTTTTAGCCCACTGCAAGAATCTTTCACACACACAATTAGCTGATTTTTGCTTGAAGTTCTGCAATATTCTGGGATTCTGGAAAAGCTTGTTCTATTTTTGGACTATATTAACATTAAAAAAGAAAAGCACAGGTATTCATATACTGAAGGAGAAGGTGTGGTGACCAATATAGCATCTATTACTCATATGTGGCTATTACAATTACTTGAAATGCAGCTAGTATTGAACTGATAGAGATTCTAACTATAAAGTATATACCTGATTAATTTTAAATAATTGATAAACTTCTGTGATGTTTAGACTTCTGAACAATGACTTGTCCCTCAAGTAAGTGTTACTTCTTAAATTTTTATTTATTTATTTAGGATAGTCACAGAGAGAGAAAGAGAGGCAGAGACACAGACAGAGGGAGAAGCAGGCTCCATGCACCGGGAGCCTGACGTGGGATTCGATCCCGGGTCTCCAGGATCGCGCCCTGGGCCAAAGGCAGGCGCTAAACCACTGCGCCACCCAGGGATCCGTAAGTGTTACTTCTGAGTAAAATTTACTTGTCATTAAAATTGACACAGGCTAGTAACAAGATCATGAAACTAATTTAACAACAAAAGAAGAGTCCATGTATGTGTGTGTATCTATTTGATTTGAAAGACTTAGTATAAAAAACAGGAATATAAAATCACATTTATTTTTATTTTGATCACATGCTGAAATGATATCTAGGTTAAATAAAATGTATTATTAAAATTAATCATCCTGTTTTTTTTTTTTTTACCTTTTTAAATGTGGTAATTAGAAAATTCTAAATTGTACAGGACTCACATTTCATTTTTTCATCAATGCTGCTCTAGAGTACTAATTAGGAAAGCAATTTGTAAACCACTGCTATTATAAGAGCAATTTCTGCTTATACTAATAACAACAGAAATAACTTTGCATTTATGTGTAGAAATGTAGTTTGAAAGACTATTCATTCCATGATTAATTGTTATCACTTCTGGGTAGTGAAAATATGAGATAAGGGCAAACTTTATTTAACCTTCTAATAGTCTAAAACTTTCTTTTAATGTACAGGAACTTCTCTGGAATTAGATACCATCTTGGGCATATATGCTTAAATGATTTTCAACAAGGGTATCAAGACCAGTCAAGGGAAAGAGAATGGTCTCTTCAACAAATGGTGCGGGAAAACTGGATATCCACAACCAAAAGAATGAATTTATATCCCTCCTCAGACTGTATATAAGAAGTAACTCAAAATGGATCAAAAACATAAATTTAGGGAATAAAACTATTAGAAGAAAATATAGGGGCAAAATCTGTATAACCTTGGATTTGGCCATGGGTTCAAAAATATACCAAAATTATAAGCAACAACAACAAAAATAATCAAATTGGAAGGTACTGAAATAAAAAACTTTGTGTGCCAAAAATCACTATCAAGAGAATGAAAATAATCCACAGTATAGGGAGAAAATAGTTGCAAATCATATACTTGATAAGTGTACACACACACACACACACACACACACACTCACACACACACACACACACACTCACACACACATATATGCCTGATTTTATATCCAGAATAAAAAACATCTAAAACTCAACAACAAAAAACTCAAGTAGAAAATGAAAAAGGATGTGAATAGATGTTTCTCCAAAGGGGATATATGATTTGCCAATAGATGTATGCAAAGACACTAAACATCATTAGTCATTAGTCATTAGGGAAATGACTTCACATTGAAATCACAATGAAATATCACTTCTCTTTCACTTAGGATGACCACAATAAAACAACGTATTAAAACACATTTTATGTATATATGTTTCACCACAATAAAAATATGTATATCAAATCCTGGGAACTGTTTTCTCTTTAGTCATGCATTAGCTTAATAAGTAATAATAAAGATATATACTATGTGTTGGACAGTTTGCTAGGTGTGGATAACATAATAGTGAACAGAAAAATAAAATGAACTTTACTAAGGTGTAAATTTGTAGTGTAACTGAAATGGATAACATCCATAAAGTAATGTTTGAAGACTTTAAGGCTTTGTATCATCCCTAACAAGTCTTTCCTTTTGTAAAGTTTGAAACAGATAATTCCATAATTTAGAATACTCTCCATAAACAACAAATAAATATACCAATGACACTACACATAACTATCTCCACTGGCTGAATGGAATGCTTCAAAAAGCATTCAATGCTTCAAAAGAGAGGAAATACTGGACATGATGCTTATCCTAAAGGGAATCCAACGAAATGGATAAAGACAATCATGCCTGTATCACATGTAAGAGCATCCAATTAAAACATGTAAACAGGTACCTATATTTACTATTTAAATATATGTACTTAAAATGCTAAAGGGAATGATGGAGTGATTGGAACCATATAATCATAAATGAAAAAAAGCTACATGAAAGAGAAGAGTTGGGAAACAATTGGGACAATATGAGGTAATAATAATAATAATTCTGTATGTTGACAATGGTGGTGGTTACATCAATATAAGGAATGGAATTGCTTTGATATATATAAACACAAATGAATGCATGTAATAGTGAAATAATGAAAGCTGAATAATGCTATGGGAAAGGCACATGGAACTCTATATACTATTTTTGCAACTTATTGGGAGTCTAATTATTTAAACAATAGAAGAAAAAGAGGACACCAAAAATTACTTAACTTGTAATAGTCTTTAAAAGTAAGTATGTTTAAATATACATAAGACAAAAGTAAAAAAAAAAAAAACAGAACAACACAATGTATGCAAAGACACTAAACATCATTAGTCATTAGTCATTAGGGAAATGACTTCACATTGAAATCACAATGAAATATCACTTCTCTTTCACTTAGGATGATCACAATAAAACAACGTATTAAAACACATTTTATGTATATATGTTTCACCACAATAAAAATATGTATATCAAATCCTGGGAACTGTTTTCTCTTTAGTCATGCATTAGCTTAATAAGTAATAATAAAGATATATACTATGTGTTGGACAGTTTGCTAGGTGTGGATAACACCTCTTTTAAAGCAAGAGAATGCATAATAGTGGTAGGGCTGTGAAATGCATACACATTGTTTTCATTATATTTCAAAGTTGTGGTAATATGCCTGAAGAATTTATATAATGTAAACATAAAAAAATAGACATGGGGGAAAACAAATACACCAGAAAAACAAACATGCCAAAATAAGGAAAGGGGTGGATATTGTGGCAAAGTATGAGAAAGAGTTTTGGGTTAGGGAGGGTGGTTAGGGAGGGTTTTGGGTTAGTGACCCAGGGAAATTGGTTTACCTCAGAATATGCTACATTCTCTCTCCTCTCCTACAGAAATTATAGCTCTTAAGGATTATTCTACAGGTGGCCAAGGCTAACTGATTTCTTTGTGTCCTGATTATAGTAAAATTATAAGAACTCACACATGGGAAAAGGACTATTGTTTCTCTTATATTTTACCATTTACATACAGATGACCTCAGAATTTCTGTTCATTATTTTTCTTCTGTTTACAATTTGGGTTGGATATGAATTAATATACAAGGATGAAGCTGTTAGATAATGTATGAGTATCACATATAAGTAGCTTAGAAAATATTTTATAACAAAAAAGTGATTGACTCAAAATTTATTATACCTCCTAACTCCTCTAGGAGTTGAAATAAAAGAAATCAATAATGAAAGACCACATGGAAATAATCAAAAGTAATTTGAATTGTATGTTCTTTAAATCTCTGATTAAATTTTCATTGAGGGATGCCATAAATAGTTGGGTAAATAACAGATAGTTGAGTCTTCCCTCCTGTTGCAATTATGCAGTAGATAATACATATAATACAAGATACATATAATGGAAATTTTTTGATTATTTCATACTTATGTGGTCTTTCTTTTTCCTTCAAAATGTCTATGTTTTTACTGTATAGGCTTCTCCATACTCTAATAATTTTAATTCTCTAATAATTTTATTATAACCTAAGCTGACAGTAATCTTTATGTGTAACTATATTTTCAATTTCCTACTAAACTTTTATTTATGTTTTAGACATAGTACAAACTTTATGGTATGAAAGATGACATACTCATGACAATTCTAAAAACTTTAAATGCCTAATTTTTCCCCTTTAACTTTGAGATGATGGTATACCACAGATAAAAGTTGGGATCAGGTATTGTCCAGAGGACACGGCAGGGATTTATTAGATATTCAGGAGTGAAACATGGCTTTCTTCCTTCTATAGAGGTAGAACTTGTGAAAGCAAACAGCAGGAACTATCCAGTACTAATTACAAGTTAGAAATTTATTATCTACCTCTATTCTATGCTAGTAACATACTATAATATTTTATATTAGAAAAGACCCTTGAGGAAATATTGTTTCATATACTGCCTGGAAATGAATTAACTTCCCACAACAGAAATTAAACCCCAATAAACACATGGTTACTTAATTTATGATGTGCTTTAAATGAGTCTGGACAACTGTTCTAAGCATGTCACAGGTCTGTTTTTCTCTGGACCTTTGTCTCTCTCTGGACCTGAATCTCCTGCCTTGCTTATGCTGTGTAGAAAGTCCATTAGCTGCAGTGGGTCGATCTTTAGTCATCTCAATAAAGCTACCCACAAAAGTCTTATTGTCAGTTCATAGGACTAATTTTCTGAACCATATGTAGTATTTGATTATATTCAACTTATAAAATATCATGTCACAATTTTTTATTTGTGATTGATTTCAAATTCAGCTATATAGCAGGAAAGTTTCACAGGTAATACCAGACTCCTTTTAGAAATGGAAGAATATTATTAATAAATCTTAAGTAACCATTACAATGCTAACATAAAAGAGCAGTCATTAAACATGTGTGAAATAATTTCATCAGAGAACTGGATTTCATATTTCCCATGATGCTTTTATAAAATCTAGTTCATCCCTAATTTTCTTCCATTTATAATCTTATTATACACATCCAAAATTTTTTCAGCACTGGGTACTCATTAGCGAATATGCTAGGTCTCCATATTTATGTCATCTAGGTTTTCTTAACTTCCCTCTTCAGTTTATTATAGTTAGAAGAAAAGTATGCCTTTTACTTTGTACCATCTGAATAAACTGTATCAAATTGGGAGAAAAAAATGAAAAATTCAGAGTTCAAAGGCCAAATCACTTGAAAAAGGAAGACTATTCTTCATTTGTGGTTCTTTTGTGAGTGCTATGTTTAGAAATCCTGGGTCAGAGCCTTGATCACATCAGTGAAGTCACCAAAGTCCTTTTTAAGTATATGAAGTATTTAGAAAAAAATAAAGGCAAACAAAAACCACAAATTAATTCATGTTAGTTACTTCATACACAAATCCTAAAGACACTTTCAAGACTGACTTCAATTTTATGTTACTTACACATTTTAAGGTTTCTAATGAGAATAAAAGTGATTTATTTGCTTAATCAGTAGTTCAAGTCAGAAAATACTTGAATATTGAGAGGCATTATTTTTTACATAAAAGTTTCTCAATTTATAAAATATTTTCTATTGACAGATAAGAGACAGAAAAATCCAAGTGACATCTGCTAAGCTTTACTTAGGAAAACTTAAAGAAATCCTACGGGATAACATCACTCAATTTTTCCTGGAGTACCTCCGATGGAGATTTCCTAAAAAAAAAAAAAAAAAAAAAAAAAAAAATCTGGAAATAATTAGAAACTATTATAGTACCTAAAAAAGTTTACTTGGAAACTAAATCTGCTATTCATCAAAGAACATAATACACTCAGAATAATGATGGAAAAATAAGGTACACATATAGAATAACATAAAGTACCTCAACCAAATCTGATGTAAAACATAAAAAAAAAAAAGGTTGAGAGAAGACAATATTAGACCTGTGAAACTACTGAAGAACTCTGTAGGAAACACTGCACTTAACTGAATAAGCAATGATTTTGTTAAAATAATATATATTAATTATTTTACTTATTTTAATTTATTTCAGTTCATTTTGCTTCCAAATGACAAGAAACCATTATTTTAAAAAGATACTACTAAGTGCAACTTTAATACAAATTGAAAGGGAAGAAGAATTAATAGTTAATTCTTAAAACTTACTTCTATGTCTTAACATCCGCATGGAAAAGTATCCAAAATACAGTAAAAAATATTTTGGGTATTTCTGGAGCAATAAATGCTATATAATGATAATGCTAATAGCTTCTTAAAACTTAAAATATGTTCTCTACAGAGACCTAAAATTCCACTGGGGGGTAGACTGGATGGCATATCCCTTGGAGTTTAAAAGGCTGTCCATATGAACTGAATTATCCTTGACAAGTACCTTCAGACACTTGTAATTTGATCTCTCATGTAAATTTAGACCATATTTTGCACACAAACCAGTGGCAATACTAAGTTTATTCAGGAGCTCAATAAGAAGGGAAGAAGAAACTAATATCCTTAATAATAGTTGTTAACATGATATTTCCGAAATGAAAAGCATAAAAATAAAAGCATCTAATGTTTTGTAGCAAATGAAAGAAAAACAAATACTGAGAGAAATGTTGCATTTTTTCTTTTTTCAACCCTTTGCTACCTACGCTCTCCAAACAAAGTTTTATCCTTAAATAGTTTATCTAAATTTGGAAAAAGAAAAAACCCTTTTTAAGCAAATAAATAAACTGGGAAATTCCATTTGCTTTGGAATTTTAATAACATAATATAGTGAAAATGCTATAATAAATCATAACAGCATAGAGCTATAAATATTTACAAAAAGCTGACTATAAAATAAAACAAAAGGACATATCAGAAGTCTGTAGCTTTAAAGATTCCTCAGGTTTGCCTTCCACGTTGGCACAGACAGCCCTAAAAACTTTGCTAATTCAACAGGGATCAGCTCCATTGTCCAAGAGATGCATTAAGGCCTGTAGAAGAGAACCCAGCTTTGGAGAGTGCTAGCTAGGCCAAGCAAAACTCCATAGCATCATTAACTATATTTTTCTTTATCAGAAGTCAGCTACTGCTACAGTTGTCCGCTAATGGATGAAAATAGGATATAGAGTATCTTTGATTTGAGCAGTAGAGAAAATGATAGATTATTTTAAGAAATTTTAAATGCATGTGCAGTTTTTGTGGGTCTTAAAACCAAGATTTTATACATCTGTGGAATAAATAATGATCATCAAAGATGGCTTTATAAGCTAATTTCACAGCAGAATAATAAACTCCTCTCACCTGAACTGTATTAAAGGAAGATTATTACTCCTTTGTTTCTTTAAAAATATTTTGTGGAAAGCAACACTTCCATTTACAAAATAGCAAAACAACTGTAACTATTTTTTACAGACATACATTTTGCAGCCACTTAAATGAGGTATATTTAATCAATTAACCACTTGAAATATTTAAATACACTCTAAATTATTTAAGAAATTCAACTTAAAAATCAAACTGAGAGACATGTTTATAATATTGCTTTGCTGAAACACTGAAAGAAAGTGCACTGCACAGAGTGCTTAAATTTCTCACTCTTCCTTTCAATCAATATCTGAGGCAAAGTTTCATCTCTAGGGCCCTTAATGGCAGGAATTCCTGGAGCCAGCAAATGAGTAATGTTAAACCTATGATTAGATGATGAGGCCATCAAAGACACTAGACCCTAATGCTACATTCTTCTTTATATCTCTGAACTGCAGTAAAACCCTGAGCTAAAGAAGGAATTTTAAGCTACGTTTTTTTTCCGCAAAAACATTTTTTTTTTTAAATAAATGTGCATTATCAAGAACTTAAAAGGTCCGAACAGCTCCCTCAGAATGTCTCTTGAACTCAGGACTCTGGCATTAGGTAACAATTTTCAAATGCTCTGCAGATGAACCCCTGCCAGAGATGCTGTTTTCTTTAACTTCTTCTTTATTAATATTCTTCATATTTTTTCTGGCTGAAAAAGAAGGAAATGGACCTAATAGATTCCCTATGAACATATTCTTGAAGAAAGTAAACCTGAAGACTGGAACTCAATAGGTAAGTTTTGGTTGTTTTGTGTTTGATAATCTATTGAAGAATCACTTGAAGCGATATTCTTGTTTATTTTTAAGTTAGCTGTGGCTTTGGGCAGACCTCAAGGTCAGTAACTAGGAACAGTTTACATGTATTTTTATTTCTATTGAGGAAACTAGGGATAAAAGTAATAGCTACCTATTACAAACATACATAACCTGTTTTTCTTGTTCTCACATTACAAAATATTTAATAATTATATGAAAATCAGGATCACTAGGGTTTCTTGACAGAGCTGGTAAGAAGAAGGATCACTGGATCCCTAATTTTAGTTATAAGAAAAGTGTATTAAATGTATTTTTAGTTTACTATAACTGCTAAAAAGAACACCCAACAAATACAAATTCTATTTTTAAATCTGATTATTAAATAGCATAAGTTGATTTTTAGAATTTACACTGAAATATACGAATTACATAAAAAAAGAAAGCAACAAGGTATTATATCAAAGATCACACTCACTAATGAGCCATATTTTAGACTCAGGCTATTGCATAAAAAAAGACTTTGTTTTCATTATCTCTAATAGAAGAAAACATGTAACAATAAATGTCAAAATTGTAAATTCCACTGTACCATTTTTAAAAGGTGGAATGTAAAGAAGAGTATCAAAAGATCTATAACAGATTATACATATGTGTGTGTGTGTGTATATATATATATATATATATATATGCAGATAGAGGACAACAGAAGGATAGGAAGGTGGGCAAGAATAAGAGAGCTAAAGAGAGCAGAAGAAGGGAGAGGGAGATTGAATCAATATTTACATGTTATGATCATCTACATAAAAATACATCTTAATATAAGTTATTTTTTCATCTATGCAGTAAGAAATGGGAAGTTTTAAAAATATATAAACATATACATTTATATGCACATATGCATTCTACTGCTAATGAAATTTAAAAAAAGCTCATGGAGTTTAACGTAATCTAGTGAAAGAGATTTCCTACCTGAGAACAAAGCAGCATAACAAGCTCAACCACAGACGTGCTGGACTTCATACAAACAAGGCCTGCAACAAAGAAAGGTTGAACAAAATGAAATTACAATGGTAGAAATCATCATTCCAAGTTAATTTCTTAAGTAATTTTAACTTGCAAAAACTTTCTTTAAAACAGAACTAAAGTAAAACAAATGGCAATATTCACTAAAATATTCTTAGGGCATTAATTTTAAAATATTCAGATATTCAAGAAGATGTAAAACATACTAAAAATTGACTTCATGTTTGGATTATTTATTTGGTCAAGGCATTTCTTATATTTAGACAAGGTGGTTAAGGGTAGTTATCAAAATTGGTGAGCTTGTTAGAGCTACTTTTATTCCAATGACATTTGCTGTGTGATTGTCTCCTGGAGCAAAGTACAATAATCAGTGAAGATCCACCTAAATTTTCTTCTAAAAGATAAAATTAAAATAATTTACAAATAGATAACTCCCCATAGACTGTCAGTTGTTAAATGTTTTTAAAATATTAACAAATGAATTTCACCAACAAAATATTAAATAATGTTTATAAAATCTTCTACGGTTCTGTTTCCAATGTCTCTGAACAGATATCAGAAGGGTAAAGAATGAACTGTTATAATTTGTACATAATAATGGCTACTACTCATTGATCACTTATTGTGTGCTAGGCACTGTGCTGATTGCTTTATATTCATAGTTTCATTTAATTCTTATTTCTATTCTGTTACATACTATTATTATATCCATACTACAGTTAAGAAAATATCCTTCCCATAAACAGTTTAAACATTAATTATTCATCAAGACTTTTCCCAATTGAAAGGATGACTCCTGAATAACATATAATAAGAAAGCAGATCATGATTGGTGTTTTGGGTTTTTTTTAAGTGCCAACAATGGAGATGTAACTAAGGATTAGGAGCAATCCTGGGTTGAGAGTATGTAATCATAACAGTTACTAAATGTAAAAAAAAAGTTTTAATTTTTTTTCACTTTAAAAAAAAATAATGTTTGCTTTTTCTTTTTTAATGAGGATAAAAGTAATCAGTAAAAGCACTGGAAAGCAAGAAATGCCATGGTCTTACATTAGTTGTTGCTAAATGGAAAGTTGAAGTGAAACCAGTTTTTTCTTCTTAAAGTGATTTCAATAAATAGTCTCAAATGTCTTCTAGGCTCTAGCATGTATATTTATTGTAGGTAGTGAATAAATAGCCTTTTGTGCCTACTCTGCTAACAGCCCTATCCTTATTGTACACATGACAGAAAAAGCTGTAAAAAGGCACTAGCATTCCATCCTATCAGATCTTTGGGGAGACAGTTAGCTAATGAAATAAGAGGCAGATGTGAAAAGCTCATTTAAGAGACAATTGCTGTAATTGATCAGCAATTCTCATGCTCAGGAGCTAGAGAGTCAAAAAGATTAATGGGACATTTATCACCTGTTGGCTACTCAACTATTTCAAATTCCGAAAAACTAAGTAAAAGGCCAAAGGACTATGCATAGCAAAAGAATCATAATTATGATATGTACTCCATATCAATTTACATTTGACAGTAGACTATATAAAGAATAATTATTTAAAGAATTATTCACATATTTATTTTGTGTATAGAATTTTTAATACATAAAAACTTGAAGTAAAAATTAGGAAAAGCATGCATTTGTATTAATTTCTCACAGACCGATTTTTTAAATGAACTTCTAAAAATTCCTATGTAACAAGAATGTTTATCATTTTTCACAAATTCTATTATAAGGGAAATACAAACAAATGTTCCCTCAATGCTTTGTTCAAAGGACATGACAACAAATTGATAGCATAGCAAAACTGCCATTTGCAAGCAATATGGCCATTGTGATTTCAACTCCATAGATCCACACCCCTTTACTACTGCGTTTTTTCTAGTTAGTTTTGAACAGAATGAACTAATGGATTCCCCTTAAAAGGATAAAAAAATCTAACCTTGACAATGAGAACACAAGCAGAGGCAATTCTGTAAGACTTATCAACCTTCAAATATTACACAATCACTTTGGTTGGAAGTACTTCTAGGTGTCAACATAAGTATTACTAAAACAAATAGGCAAACTCCAATGTTTTTTAATTAGAGATACTAAAAATAAAGCAATGTCTAATGATACTATCCTTGCACACTTTCTAAATAAAGAAGTATCCATATCTGAAAGTTTAAGATGTAAGAATAAACATTCTGTATTAACTTTAATCATAAGTTCAAGAAAGCCGCATTTATCTAGTAATGCTATAAATAATGCAGGCTGTATAAGCATAAGGCAAATATTCTATAAGTGTGTATTTCAAATACATTGATTTTATGCTTTTTGTATATGGCAAGAAATTCATAATCAAACCAACTCATTTGGTATCTACTCATATGAACAAAGTATTGTGTTAGTACTGAGGAGTTTATAGTAATGCATAAGACATTATCTACACTTTCCCATGTACTCAATGTTTTAATTTAAATATAAGGTTATCTAACATTTACCTGGAGCTTTATCATTTACAAATCATTTTTATAGATGCCTTCTCATTTGATTCTCTTTTAACTCTTTATTATTGCCTCATATGATAGATAAAACATGAAGATTCAATGACTATTATCATTGGTAGAAGTGGAACCTGAACTCAAGTCACTTAATTTGAAAGTCCATTTGATGTTTGCTGCAGAGCTATTTAAATAATTAAACATGAATAGGACAGCAATACATCACTGTAAGAAAGGTCATAATAGTTAAGTCCAAGTGGGGTGATTTTGGCAGTTTTCTTGGAAGAAGGCAGCATGTGTTGGTCAGACATGGGGAAAAAAGCACTATCTTTAGCAAAGCAGAGGAAGAAGGAAACAAAAAGATCTGATAAATCCCCCTTTATTGTTTGGGGGATGATGAGGTAGAGTATAGGAGGTGTCAGAACGTAAGGCTTAGGACTACAGTAAAATTCAAAGATAAAGATCGAAAGCAGTAAAATTATATATGTTTTTTAAAAAAGGAAGAATTCAGTGCAAGTTATAAAATGGAGGAAATGACACTAAAACTAAGTTACCAGTATAAAATAAACTTCTGGAGTGAATACAATAAATACATGAGCAAGGGAGGTTTGTATGTAAAGGAGGTATTCGACAGTGAAGAAAGCTATCTAGTAAGAGCTTTTGAATATATTGTGAACTACACTGTTGAAAGATAAGGTCAGCTCCCTGAGTGGCTAACATACAAGCACTTGAGATGATTAATTAGATGGACAAATTTGAGGTGGTCCAGATGCAGGAAGCAAAGAATGAACAGAACTCAGTAAACCATCATCCAAAACACAGGCAGTTCTTTTGGGTTCCCCGCTCCTAGGTGTAAGAAGTCAGTTTTATTTTCAGAACTATGCTTCCTCACCATAAACAACAAAACAGAACACCACCAAACCCCACTAAAATATAAGATGAAAGTGAAGTTAGAAGTTTGACCTTTGGGACAAAGCTTCTTTCTTTAACACAAGGAATACTGCAAGCAAGGTACAGTGATGCTGTTTTACTACAGAGCTGTTAGACTCTTCTGAGTCAATCTGAGAGTCTGACTTTATGTATCTGTAGAATTAGATAAAGTTGAAAGAGCCCTTAAGCTTTAAAATAATGTACAGCAATTCCATCTTTAGCAGGATGTTTGTCACAGTAAGAGGAAAAGGGTATGAAGCCTTACAGAAAGGGCAAGAAATCACATGCATTAAGGGCAACTGAATGGCTTGGCTGGTTAAGTGGCCGCCTTTTGGTTTTGGCTCTGGTCATGATCTGTGTCCTTGGATTAAGTCCCACTTTGGGCTCCATGCTCAGCAGTGAGTCTGCTTGAAGATTCTTTCCCTCTCCCTTTGCCTCACTCCCTGCTCATGCACTCTCTCTCTGATCAATCAATCTTAAAAAAAAAAAAAGAATAGAAATCACAGCCATAGGTGGGGTTCATCTTTTAAGCAGTGTCAGAGTTTTCTTTCAGCAAGGTTTCTCTTCTAAAAGAGGAGATACATAGACATCTATGACGAGGGCAGGGCTCTGAGTATATACTTAATAGATTCCAACTAAATGAATAAATCTAGAGAACACCATTCACTGAGTAACTGCTACATTTGATGGAAAAAAATAAGATTTTGAGAAAAAAGTATTTTGGGGAACAAGAGCCCAATTCATTAAAAAAACATTTATTGAGTGTAATATCTAATGTGCTAAATATCATTTCAGGTACTAGCATAAAAAGGGGAAAGTGGCACAGATTTTGTAAACAAATAATCATGACATAGAATCCTAGGAGATACAAGGAGAGTATCAAGCGTTAGAAGTGCAGCTAGGTAGTGAGAAACTCTGCTAAGAATTCTTAGAGTATGTGATACCTGAGTTGGATGATGTTGAACTTCTCTGGGCAAAAAGAAAGAAGGGAAGGTCATCTGAGGCTACAGGAATATCAGAGGTATAAAGAAACATGAAATAGCTAGTAAAACAGAGTTGGACAATTATGTAGGGTTGTGCAGAGGACAAAATGCAACGAGTGGAAATGAAAACAGAGAGGGAGACAGGAAGCAGTGCCATATATGTTGTGGATTCCTCGTGGCAACAAGCGACAGACAGAATCCCATCAATTTTGGAAAGATCCTTTTTCTGACAGTGCATAGGAAGAAATCCGGAACTGCAAGGTCTAGTCAAGATAATGAAAGCCTGAGCTGAAGGCAGTGGCAATGCAAAGGCAGATTTGAAAAACATTTTGGAATGAGACAATACAGTTTTTAGACAATGGAATATCAGGTTAAAGGGTAGGGTGAAGGAGCAATGGAATTGTCCATGATGATACCTTTATCAGAGCTAGAGAAAGCAAACGATGAAGTAGGTATGTGGAAAGTGCTTTCATTCTGGACAAAATTAGGAATATAGAGCTTTAGGAGTGTTTCTTTTTGAGGAGTGTTTGTTTTTTAAGGTATATATGCTGTAACTCTGACAAACTGGATATAAATAAGTCTGGCAAATAGCATGGTACTGAAGAAAATATAATTGTGTAGTTTTTATAACAGTCCCATTAGTAGACTACCAGTATTGACCCTACAAGTACTTTTAAGATCTAGTTTTTCTGGGCAGCCCTGGTGGCACAGTGGTTTAGCACTGCCTGCAACCCAGGGCGTGATCCTGGAGACCTGAGATCGAGTCCCACGTCAGGCTCTCTGTATGGTGCCTGCTTCTCCCTCTGCCTGTGTCTCTGCCCCCCTCTCTCTCTCTGTCTCTACGAATAAATAAATAAAATATTTAATAAAAAAAGATCTAGTTTTTCTATTTCCCCTCACAATAAAATATATACACAGGACTATTCTGGTAATTTGAATTTTAAAAATCAAGTCGGTCTTCCCAGGACTGACTTTTTAAATAACTTTCTAATGATTTTAACTTTCTTAAATTCCAAAATTAGTAGAGATTGAGTGGCAATGAAATAGCTTCATCTCAGTAATAAATGTTAGAACTATAGACTTTGAAAGGAATTGTGCAAGCTCACTATGCTTCTTCACTTGCTTTAGTGTCAGTGGTGTACAGTTGGTAATTTCTTCAAAACTCTCTGTTCTATGTAGTTTTTGCATTGTGTTATAAAGCATTCTAAAATACAGTGTATAACCATAAAGTGTCTTCTATGACCTCTGCAGTACGTACACATCTCTATCAGCATAATAGCAATTTCCTTTGTTTTACATCAGCCTTTTACTTTTTTATCTGCAATATACAATTTATTTCCCTATGTCATCACTGTGTATGCTCCAGGATGTAAA
This sequence comes from Vulpes vulpes, assembly GCF_048418805.1. Classification (NCBI taxonomy): domain Eukaryota; kingdom Metazoa; phylum Chordata; class Mammalia; order Carnivora; family Canidae; genus Vulpes; species Vulpes vulpes. Next base: position 47,367,909 of record NC_132788.1, on the reverse strand, counting down.
AGACCACTTTCAGTTTTACCATTTAAGTCATCTTAACTTAGGTCAAAACTTAAGAATTAGTAAACCAAGTAATTTGTGTGGCTCTCTAAATTAAAACCAAAAAACCAAAACCAAACAAAAAAATCACTATTAAACATCCTTTGAAACAATAATGGATTGATATTAATTACTATTGCTATAACTAATATTAATATGCGCACAGGTAATAATACTCCTGTCACATTTCAAGATTTGCCTACATGTTCATTCAAAGATTTTAATTTAAAACTGCATTACAACGTAAACAATTATAGTATTACCTTATAGAAACTAAAATAAAATTAAGCTAATTTTCTAAGAAGAAGCCTTTTTAGGTATTATTAAACCACTACAGTTTATTTTTATATTTAGATTATAAATTTTAAGTGAAAAAAAACCCCTCAAAATAGTCTAAAGACAGAATTCATTCATTCACTGACTTATTTTAGTTCATTAAAAGCTAGGTTATCACCAACTTATGGCATTCTTAATGTCTTTATAATTAAGGAACAAAACTGAAGTCTCTGGGTATAGCACATATATGTATATTGAAGGGGTAAGAAAACTTTTGTAAAAGGCACAGACACAGTATTTTAGGCTTTGATGGCACCATAAGTTCCTGCCACAACTACTCAATTCTGTCACTATAGTGCAAAAGCAGCCACACAACACATAAAATAAATGAACCTTGGCTGTCTTCCAAAAAAAACCCTACTCTTTGCAAGGTATGTGGGTACATGTGCATGTGTGTATGCCTGGGTATAAGAAAAAGAGAGAACATGTATATATATGCACATATACTCACATACGCATCTACAGATTTTTAAACTGCAGAGGAAATTATTTGTAAAATATACCTATGATGCTTTATAATTTCAAATCCAAAGAGTTCTGAATAAAAGCTTTTTTGTAAGATTGTCACAAACTCAATTATCAGCAACATTTCACCTACATATATGATGTTCTTTTAATCTTTATGCCACTTAGTGTAAATAGCCCTATATATTACTACAGACATGTTAAATGTGTCTGATTAACAAACACCCCATATTCCTCCAAAGATACTATGAAATAACATATAGGTACCTATTATCTTTCTTAAATCCCAAAGTATCTACATCTAGCTCTAAGGTTTTGAATAAGGCATTTTAGGCATTTCTTAAAAATTTAAAAATGTGACAGCTTTATAAAAGTGAGAAATCAGTGGTACTCTCACACAAAATATTGTGAAAGATTCATAAAGAAATTAATATTAATAATAATTTAAAAGCAATTTGATATTGTATCTTTCCCAATGGAAATTCCATATTTTCAGAAGAACAAAAAATCTATTTCCATATGGGAATGGTTGGCTAAGGGCTTTTAAACAGGAAATCTAGAATATGTAGATCACTCAGCAATAAAATTAATTGTAATCGTAGTTACACAATACCTAAATAATAATTTTGACTGATTTATTTTTTAAAATAGCTCTCCTTTTTGTTGTTAGTGTGTTGATGTAGCCTAGGAGTCTTATAGACTGTGGATATTTCTTTCTTTTTTTATAGTTTTGTTTCTGCTTAGAATGTTTGCATAACAATAGGGCTGAAGTTTCTAAAACTCACAGATAATTCTTTCACACGATAGATTATAATAAAAAAATGAATCTATAGTGATGTTTAATACAGTGATATTTACTAGTGACCTGATTATAATATGAGCCAAACTGAAGAGAATATTCTAATGGTACCATTAACACCTATTAAATATAAAACACTGCCACAAATTTACTCTTTTGTTACTTATGCTTTAGAAACTGTCATTTTGTGCTAGCCCATCAAAAACATCATATCAGGGGAAATATCCTGGCAAATTCCTAATGTCCAATGTCATTCTTTTCTTGTCCATGAGACTTTAAACCTTTGTTTGCATGTTCCATTTAAGTATCACTTTTCATTTACACATACTAAAAAAGATTACAACTTCCAAATCATTTGGGATTAATTAAGTTTTGAGTTGGCTCTCTCTTGAGACATTTTCATTCAAATAATTTACTTATGGAACTATAAGTAAGCCACTGCTGTATGCACAGAGATGATACAATCTTTGACCACAAGGAGCTAACAGGGCTGTTAACATAGATATTTATGAAGGATTCTAGAGAGCATTATACTGAAAGCAATTATAATAAAGCACTATGCCTCAAAATAACTTAAAATAATTATTTTTGAAGTTTTCATTAAATATTTTGATTCATTGTATCAGACTTGTTTCTACTACAGGAAAGATTGACCTGAGTGTCTTACCCTTTTCTTGACTTCTTGATTTAATCACAACAGCAATGAAAAAGGATGAAATAAGGGAAATAAGAGACATTTTCGGTACCATAAATCATTTGAATCCCTCAATTCTCTTTGGGCTAAATTTAATTATAGAACCAATTGTTATTCCTATCCTACTTCCCTACACCATTTTTTTTCCTCCTTTCCCCGTGCTCCTTCAAATTCCAAAAAATCTCAATTAAATTCTAAAACTACTAAAGTATGTCATGTCCAGATATTGACATTGCCCAAGAAAAGACTCTCTCGTCCCAAATAATCATGAAGAATGATACTTGTTTTAACTCTGTATTTCAAGAAATGAAAGAACAGAAAATATTCCAAGTTAGTCATATAATTAAACCACATGGTTAGTCAAATAAAAATGGCTATACTAATGCCTTCATATTAAAAATAAAAAAACTGATATTCCAAAATATGAGTTTCTCCTTTTTTAAACAGTGTATATAAATATATAATTTGTTTAGTTATAGTTCTAAACTACCCAAATTTTGACTTTCATTGATTTAGATTCTCAAATAAGTACATTCAATAATTTTAGGTTCGCAAATTTCAATAAATTTAAATTTAAGATTGTTTTTGTGGTAACATACACCTTTAAGTCCTTTATTCTTGGGTTCAAATAAACACTGGCTCTTTTTCTTTCAAATACTTAAATGCAATGCAAAACAGAAATGTTATGCATTTCTTAATAATGCATTTATGAATCTAAAATTAAAAAAAACAAAGAAATAATTAGTAAAAGGAAATCATTTAACAATTATTGTGATTATGGCATATGGCAGAAAGAAAGTTAAAGTGGGCTCAATTAGAGATTAGTCAGATGAACCTCCTTTATTTTCAAAAGTGCATAAACTTTATCCAGTAATTATAGGCTTAGATTATTGAAGTACTCTGAGAAAATAAACTAGACCTTAACAAAGTTATTTATCTGTGCTCAAAGAAATAAATTCTCTAATATGACCAAAGTTGATTTTTACTAAATTCTGCATTTAGGGCAAAATATTAAACAGGCATGTAATCAATTCAGTTTTATTCATTCTTAGTCAAAAGAAAAATAGGAAGTTCTTGAAAACTTGGAAGAACTTGAAAGTTCCTTAAATGTTACAATATTGAAGATAGTCTAAAAAGTTACAGAAATTATTTGTAAGCATATGATCCCATCCAAGCAACAATGTATTGGGAATATATGTCATGGGTTATACAAAAAACAAAACAAAACAAAAGAGATCACTGAATTAACAAGAGTATTTTGTTTATATCAGAAAATCCTACATCAAACTCACACCAATCTAAAATTCAGAACAATAATTAGAGGTCAAATTATAGAACAGTCAAATAACAATGCAGTAAAGAAATCAGCATGTGCATTGCGCTGGAATTAAAAATAAAACACTTTAAGTATAAAGTATTAAACCTACTTATAAACTAAATGCAAGCGGTGCTTCTTCTTCTAAACCTTTCTGCAATGATAGATCTATTATAAATAACAATTATGTTTTGAAACAGTATAAATGGGGAAATCTACAAAATGGTATCAAGTAAATAACCACAAAAAGAGTCTGTCAAAAAGTAGAGTTAGTAATTTCCAAGAATTAACGACATTCAATGATGTCATTAAAGTAATTCCTATTGTAATTACAAAAAAATATTGGAATTGAGAAATAACAACAGGAAATATCTAACTTGAAGTAATGTAGATACTAATCTTAGAAAAATGACTTAAAGGGCAGCCCCGTGGCGCAGCGGTTTAGCGCCGCCTGCAGCCCAGGGTGTGATCCTGGAGACCCAGATGGAGTCCCACATCGGGCTCCCTGCATGGAGCCTGCTTCTCCCTCTGCCTGTGTCTCTGCCTCTCTCTCTAGCTGTGTCTCTATGAATAAATAAAATCTTTAAAAAACAAAAAGAAAAATGACTTAGAGATCATTCCAAGATCAGCAATCACAAATAGTATTACTAAATTTGTAAAACAGAATGTTTGATATGAACAACTCTACTCTTGTCAGCGTATCTAGCCTCATGATGTCTTTCTATATCAAAACAAATATGTAAATAGAAAACATGTTAATGTAAGAATATTTTCTAGTTTAAACATTGCAAAGTACAGCTGTTGAAATTACCTGTATAGACTTTTCAAGTAATTAGCTTCAAAGTTAAAATAATATCCATACAGAAAACTATCTTTGTTTGGATTTAGTGTAATTAGAATAACCCTATTGAGTATGAAGAGGACAACATTTTAGGCATGGATAACAGCATGTACATTATGCATCACAGGCAATATTTCCAAATGAAGGAGAAAAGGAGAAAATCAACTTCTAGCAGTTAAAACTGGTCACAAGCCTAAATTGTAGCTTTCATGGATTCTATTACACACATTAGATTTTATTTTATATACAATATAGTAAGTTCTGTTAGCGAGATACCAGGCAAAAATAGATTAAAAGCATTGATATTACATGGACAGGAGGTGTACACACAAAGAAAGCAGTGAAAACAAAGAGCTACACAGGAAAATAATTTTGAAAGAGACACAAGGAGAAAATCTTAATCTTCTAGGAAATATCCACAGAGGCAACAGCTCTACACACTTATTGGCTTAAAAATAACTGAAACAAAAAAAATCAAATTGATGTAAATCCAGTCATGTATGGCAAAACTTACAATCTTGGTTTGCATTTCTGTATTCTAGAAACATTAATGATGAAATCATTATCTTACTGTGCTTTGCAATAATGGGGCTAAAAACTAGATTTATGAAGCACTACAATTTCTGGGGAACATAACGAAATGGAGTCCATTTAGGTAGAAGAATACTAGAATGATATGAGGTAAGGTCTAGGATGTAGTTACAGGAAACCAAAGATGCTCACTGGTAAATGAGGAGGATCCTGGAGAAAGAGTAGAAAAGCTTATTTTTCTTGTGATACCTGAATTGCAGCAACTCCAGCTAATTAAGGGGCATCTGTAATGTGGAAAACTATGTTCTGAAACCTGAGGAGGACAGACTGGAGGCTGATGGTCAAGGGTGACATGCCCTGCGCCTGACCTCGCTATCAGAAACTAGAGACAAGGAACAACAGATCTGGACAGCAGGGATCAAGGGCCAGGAAAAAGTGTGCATGTATGTATTCTCTATGTACACTGGTGTTTCAAACACAATGTAGGTGGACACTATTAATTATCTGAATGTTAGTAACAAACAGTTTTTACACTTCTAAATATTTTAACATTGAGGTTTACCCAATTTTATTAGCATTACAGAATCCTTTAATCTGAATTCAGCTTTTAAATAAGTCAAAGAAGCTCTGGACTAAAACTCTGAATATCTGGTTTTAGTGGACAATCTAAATAGCTACATAAACTTCAGCTAAGACACTTGCCTTGGCACTAAAACTCTTTGCTGGTAACAGCAGATTAATTATTTTAAAACTTTAAAAAAGTATAACCTAAGGCAATACATTTTACTTCATGATTCAGTATATATAATCGAAAGAAATGTTTCACAAAATAACACTTGCTCTTGCTGTGTGCTATACTCTGATCTATGTTATGCTATGTCATGATATGCCATTAATAAACACTACCAGGGTGTCCTTTACTGATTATACCATACCACTAATGGATCACAATCTGCAGTCTGAATGTCACTAGAGTTGAACTGCCTCATGTTTTTATATGGCCCACAAGCTAAAAGTGGTTTCTTACATTTTGAAATAGTTGGGGGGAAAAAAAAGAGGAATAAAAAATATTTCATGGCACTTAAACTTATTTAATATTCACATTTTACTGTTCATAAATAAAGCTTTATTGGAACATAGCCAAGTTCATTCCTTTATATATTATGTGTGGCAACTTTCTCATGACAATGGCAAAATTGAGAACTTATGACAGAGGCTGTATGGCCACAAATCCTAAAGTATTTATGTTTGGCCTCTTATTGGAAAAAGTTGCTGATTCCTGTGATAAAGGAACACTAATAGTTCTTTCTAGCTTGGCTATAGATGGTTCTAAGTGCTTCATGTCTTACTGGGTTAACATCGGAACAGAGTGGGAAGTAGATGCATGATAGTACAAAGGAAATGATGTAGAAAAGTGTGGGTTCTTGGTCATTTAGGCATTAGATTTCTCTTTCATTCCATATTTGGAAACAAGCATGAAAAGTGGGAAAATTGACAGGCAGTATTTAGTAATAGTATAAAGAGAAAAATCATTTATAGAATCTCTTCCTGTGAGTCCATAGGGCTTTAACTTGTAGCTCTTAAGTGTTTCATCTGAAACACTGAAGCTCTTAAGCCATCAGTTTTATGATGGGCCCAGTAAAGGCTAGTAATTGTTTTAGCAAGGATTAGTTTCGGACCTAAAGTTGCCAGTTATGTTGCACTGTATTCATAAGCATATGTCAAATTCACAATGATTAAATAGGTATTGGGTAGAGGAAGTGAAGCCAGTGGCTTCTCTTCACTTTAATATTCTTTACCTGAGTTGAAACTTTCAACTGTGCTTTTTAAATATTTCCTTGTTCACATTAAACCTTTATTTAAGCACTAGAACTCTTTCAGTACAATCTTTTTGTTCTTTTAGCCTTCAGAAGTTTGCTAGATATTTCTTAGTCACATTTGATTTTGTCCCTCCCTGTTCAAAATTCTTCCAAGGATGACTAGGAGCTAGCTGTTTGTTTCTGCAGAATAGATGTATTTGGCAGTAAATATCACTGCCTTTCCGTAATTTTCAAAAGTAGTCATGAACAAATACGTACTTTTCTGTCCCTGGTTCTCCATCAGGTTTAAACCTGACCAACACGTCATCCACAATGTATTTTTGTGCATGTCGTACCATTATTTTACTTTTGTTTCAGGAATACAGTTGGGAACAAAGCAATGTCAAGGTAAGTGTCAGTTTTTTAGAATACAAATAAAATTTCAAGCATTATACTGAAATATATTACTTCATGTGTAATATTAAAAATTGGTCATGTCATCACTCACAAAATCCTTAATATTGCAATATGGTAATCTAGGAATTTTTGCTTGTTTAATGTTAAATTATACCCTTGTCTCTAACTATTAAGACCAAATACTGAAATCTTCTTGACTATAGAAAACAATATCACTTGTTCTAGCATCCACTTATCCATCCACAAGTTTTTGGGAGTACTCTGGTAGGTCCCAGAGACCTTGTGAGTCTGATCCTGTAGGTGACAGAGACATTACCAAGTAATTAAACACATATAGGTGACTTTCTATAATTTTAATACATGCTTTAGAGAAAAAGCACACTGTGCTATGAAAGGTTATAACAAGGGAAACTAACTTAGTTCAGAGTATCAGGTAGTCTTCTTAGAGCAAGTCTATGATACAGGATCTAAAGGATCATCCAGGCAAGTCCAGGTAAATGGAAAGCATTTTATGGCCATTAAAAAATCATTCAATCATGGAAAGACTTTTCTGAATCTCTCCTATTCTTCCATGACTAGAAAGAAACACAACGATTTCATTTGCTGTTCTATAACCTGAAATTAAAGGATTTCATAAATAATCCATAAATTGGTGTCTATTTCAATCAATCACCCTACCAACTGGCACACAAGGATATTTATATGTGGCAAATACATTGTCCCTGCCATTCTACCACCATTGCCAGATGCTGCTAAGCCATAATTTAAAACAATAGTCAATTTTTCTTATGTAGGAATCTACTGGAGTTTTACATCCCTGCCATGTAGGGCCATAGGTGCTGTGGTTCTACTTTGCTGAGTGCATGCTTTGCATGAATCTATTAAAATAGAAGGAAAAACTATATAATATTCTCAAAAGTTGTTTAAAATATGTACCTTAATATTATGAAATTAAAGTGTATAACTTTTATGCTCTAAAATAATCAGAATTCAATAAAAATGTGGATTTTTCTTACAGTAATGTAAAGGGCACAGATAGCCTAAAGAAACTCAGGATTAACACTGTAAAATACTCATATTTTAGAACTATAATGTCCAAAATAAAAATATAAAAATATCTTTTAAATACTGGAAAATATAAACACTATAACATGATACAACTGCTCAGTGATATATTTCCCCATTTAAATTTTCCAATTTAGTTTTTCTTTCTCAATTATTTACATATTTATGCATAAATATTTCAGAAGGTAAAAAATAAAAGCCTATACTGATTTCAAGTTTAGTTTCTGGAAGAAAACTAAGTTTATTATACAGGTAAACGTTACATCTAAATCAACATGAAGGCAATTTTTTCACAATATAAAAATGCTTCTCTGCCTCAATATATAAGTACATGTGTACCTTCCAAAAATGGACTTGTTATGAAATGTCATATGTTCCATGGAGTATATGGACCCTGTCTTCATATTATTAGCTGTATATCAAGCATCCATACATCCTTATTTTCCAAGCTCATACCAATTGTGTGGATGTAACTCTAAATACGGGCCCTTCTCAATTGAAATTGTCCTATTTGCATGAAAAATTATATGAATACCTTAACTTTTTTAGAACTAAAGAGAAACTTACTCCCTTTCTAAAGTTATCATGTAATGTATGATACAGGTACTACACTTTATTATTTTGTGAAATAAAAATATTTTTCAATCACCATATCGAAGTAGATATCCATTTCTTAGTAAGGGATAAACTTGTCTGCCACTGATGACAAATTCTTTGTATTCAGTTATTCCTTTAACAGTTCAGCTCTGCCATCTGTGATTTTTAGATTACTACTCATGGCTCTCCATTTGTATGTTGCTATTCATGTATCCTGTCTCTGTGAAGAACATGCATTTCTGTATCCTCCTAATTTCTCTCCTGGGACACTAGAAGATGATGTGTTACCTTTGAGTATATCTCTTAAGTAAACTCTTCAGTAAACACAGTTTCTCTGACATCTTATCAATGCTTAATTTTATATTAAATTGTTGGAATATAGTTCTAGCTCAGCTAGTCAATGAGTATAAAAGTCATTTAATGAATGAAAAAATAATACTGGTTTGAAGACTCTAGTAAAAAGCTGACATTCTTTTTACTTGACAAAGCATGTCTTTTTTTATGTTAATATCTCTATTGGCTAAAAGAAAATTTCCATACTGAAACACTAAACTGTGACATTGAGATGTTTTAAGATGAAAAGATTATGATTTCTATTTTTAGAGAGTTTTATTTCCACATTAGAAGCTATCTATGATGAAAAAAATCTTTGTTACCATCTATATTTAGTAAACATTAGTGTTATTTTTTTGGACAATTTAATTTCTTCCTATTTGTAAGGAAAAAAGTAACTGGAACAAGATGCTCAGAACATTAGATCCAATTTGAAAAGAGCTATGCCTTCCAACACAGAATCCACTAAAACTAAATTAGAACATCTTTAAAAGGTAAATTGAGTAAACAAGGGATGCAGAAAAGTTAAATTCCATTTAAATTTCCCTCAACCCATGTCTATTTCTATCCTATAAATTATCCTTTAAGTTTAGAAGTGCCCCTGGCTCCCTCCCAAAACACACTTTTCTATTTGGTCTGACCTCTTCTTGATGTCCTTTCTGCATTAATTTCTCTTATTCCTATAAAGCATCTTCATTTTTACATCTCCAGAAGGACTTTTTCCCCTTCTATCTCCTGACATAGATTTCCAAACCAAGAATAAAATCCCTCATAGTCACATGAAACTCTATCAATTTTTCCTTTCATATCATCATTAAATTTTTCCAATGGCTGGTCTACATTGAACAGACTATCCAAACACTTTCACATTCTATAATGCTGTATATGTTCCTGGAACTCTTCTTAATTATCTTCAAGGTAACCAAAAGTGACTTATGGAATCAAGGAGTCTATTTTTAGACTTTCTCTTAATTTCTATAGAATACCTACTATTTCCATGTATAAATAAATATGCATCCTCCATATTCAGTGACTATGTTATTTTTCTATTTTGACTCAGCTTTCTGGTTTACACAGAATACAATGTGACCATTCTGAATGTACACTTCTTTGAGTCAGGATAAATTTATGTGTCCACGTGGTCACCAGTACAATGTGCCTGCTCCCCATTCCCACAAATTCCCTTGTGCCTATTATCAAACCTCTATACATCCCTAACCCCAGGCAACCATTTTCCTGCATTCTACACAATAAAAAAGATGTGTTCTTTTCCAGTATTTCATAAAAATAAAATCACACAGTATGTACTTTGAGCCAGGTTGTTCTTGCACAGTATTTCTGAAATTCATGGATTTTTCTATGAGTATCAGTTTTTTTTAATTCTTGAGTAGTAATCTGTATCATATAGACACACAAGCATTTGTTTATTACTTTTTGAGAAATAGAGTAGTTGTTTCAGTTTGTGGTTGCTATGCATGTTGCTATGAAACTTTATAAGTATGTGGACATATGTTTGCATCTCTCTTGAATAATTATTGTAGAATTTCTGGATCAAATTTCAATTGAATATTTAACTATAAAGTACTACTAGGGGTACATGGGTGGCTAGGTTGGTTAAGTATCTGCCTTCAGCTTAGGTCAAGATCTTGCGGTCCTGGGATAAGCCTAGCATTGGGTTCCCTGCTCAGCGGAGAGTCTGCTTCTGCTTCTTCCTTTCCTCTCTCTCTCCCTCTCCCCATGCTTATGCTCACACTTGTGTTCTCTCTCTCAAATACATAAAATCTTAAAAATAAACAAAACCAAAACCAAACTGTTTTTCAAACCTGTACCATGTTACATTCTCAACCAGCAATGTATGCTATACTTAGGATTTTCTACATGGTAATTGCACTTGCATTTAAAAATAGTTTTACTTCCTCCAATCTGTATGTCTTGTATGACTTTTTGCCTTACTGAAGTATTTCGATGCTTCAGTAAAAGATGAATTAAAGGGTATAAATAGAGTTACAAAGGCAAAATCTTTCCCTTCTCAATCTCATTGGTTTTTCACTATTACCTATAACTCCAATCGCCAGTTGTTTTTTAGTAGGTACCAATTTTAGGTTGTTTGTTGTTCTCTTTGGGACCTGTTTTTTCAGAGATCTTATTATGAATAGGTGTTGAATTTTAACAAATGCTTTTTCTATACCAATTAAAAATGAGATTTTTAAAAATCTATCTACATATTTTTGTATTCTCCTTTGTGTGTGTCTAAGTTTCCATCTGGTATCCTTAACTCTGCTTGAAAAATTTCTTTTGACAATTCTTTTTTTTTTTTTAATTTTTTTTTATTTATTTATGATAGTCACAGAGAGAGAGAGAGAGAGAGAGGCAGAGACACAGGCAGAGGGAGAAGCAGGCTCCATGCACCGGGAGCCCGATGTGGGATTCGATCCCGGGTCTCCAGGATCGTGCCCTGGGCCAAAGGCAGGCGCCAAACCGCTGCGCCACCCAGGGATCCCTCTTTTGACAATTCTTATAGCACAGATGTGCTGGCAATGAATTTTATCTTTTGTTATCTGAAAAAAACTTTTCTTTCTTCCTCATTTTTGAAGATTATTTTCATTAGATAAAAAAATTCCAAGTTGTAAGTCTTTCTATTAGCACTATAATGATGTTCCATTTGTATAATCTGTATAACTTCTGACTAAATGTTGGTAATAATTTTTATTTTTGTAAGTAATGTGTTTTTCCTCTGACAGCTCTTTAAAATTTTAATTTAAAATTTAAATTATCATATATTAAAATTGACTTTTTTCACCTTGCATAGAAACTTCCATGGGATTTTACACATATATTAATTCATGTATGGTCACCACCATCAGCACACAGAATAGTTCTATCATCTCAAGAAATCCTGTACTATGCCTTTGTAGTGACAATCTCTCCCCATCCATAACCCCTGGCCACTGCTTATCTGTTTTCAATCACTACAGTTTTGTCTTTTTGAGAATGTCCCAAAAACAACCCTTTGAGACAAGCTTTTCTTATTTTTTAGGATATATCCAAGTAGAGCAGCCCCGGGTGGCTCAGCAGTTTGGCGCCGCCTTCAGCCCAGGGTGTGATCCTGGAGACCGGGGATCTAGTCCCACATCAGGCTCCCTGCATAGAGTCTGCTTCTCTCTCTGCCTGTCTCTCTCTCTCTCTCTCTCTGTGTTTCTCTTGAATAAATAAAATCTTTAAAAAAAAAAAAAAAGGACTTATCCAAGTAGAAAGATTTTCCGATACTTTGTTCCTTTTTTCTGCCGGGTTGTATTCCATTGTTTGTATGCACCATAGTTTGTTCTTTTAGTCAATGAAGGACATTTGAGTTTTCCAGCTTTTGGCTAAATAAAGCTGCTAAGAACATTTGTATACAGGTTCTCATGTGAAAATAAGTTTTCACTTATCTAGTGGATAATATGAAGAAATGGGATTACCGGGTAATTGAATAATAAGCAACTTCCAAACTATTTTCCTCAGTGGCCATCACTTTATATTCTCAAAGCCAAAAATGAGAGACAGTTGCTCCAAATTCTCCTCCATGCTTGGTATTACCATTACTTTTCATTTTAACTCCTATCCATGTTTGTAGTGCTGCATCATTGTGGTGTTAATTTGCATTTACCTACTAAGGATATTGACCATCTTTTTACGTGCTTATTTGACATCCTAATATTGTTATTGGTGATGTTAATCTATTCAAAGGACTTTAAATAAGTTGTTGGTTTGCTTAATATTGATGATTGTTCTTTGAAATTTTCTCCTGAGCGCTAGTTTTGAATACCTTAATTTTGATGATGCATATTTGTGTTGATTTTGCTTGCAGTTAGCTAAATTCCTTGGATATTAGGAGTTATAGTTTTAGAATCATTTGGCAATTACTATATATATGTATATAGTATATATGAGTATGTATATAGTGTATATATATGTACATGTATATAGTATATATGTGTATGTGTACGTACACACATATGTATATATAGAGTCTTAACTTCTTTCTTCTTGGACTCCAATTCCAAATATATTTAACTGCTTGATTTATACATGGGCTCTTGTGGCTCTGTTCTCCTTTTATTTATTCTTTTTTTTTTTTCAGCTTCAGTTTGGAAAGATACAATTCTGTATCTTGTAGAGTTCATGATTATTGTCTTAGTCAATGTATAATAAACTATTAATTCCATTAAATGGATTTTCTTTTTTATACCGTCCACTTCTCTCTACTTTGGGTTCTTGTTTTCCTTTTACTTAATCATCAGGGAAGCTGGGTGGCTCAGTCGTTGAGCGTCTGCCTTTGGCTCAGGTCGTGATCCCAGGTCCTGGGATCAAGTCCCACATCAGGCTTCCTGCAAGGACCGTGCTTCTCCCTCTGCCTATGTCTCTGCCTCTCTCTCTGTGTCTCTCATGAATAAATGAAATCTTAAAAAAAATACCTAATCACCTTTATGACAGCTGATAGTGCTTGTCTTCTAAACTCATCACCATCTCTGTCATTTTTATCAACTGATTTTCCTTCTGGCTTTGTGCTACACTGCTTTACCCTATGTCTAGTAATTTTATTTGGATACTGGTAATTGTGATTATTGCATTGTTAAGGGTGTGCATCTTGCTCTGCTCCTTTAAAGTGTGTTAGGCTTTGCTCTGACAGTTAAATTATTGGTGGGTCAAGATGATTATTTTGAGAGGCTTATTTTTAAATTTTTTTTTTGTTTTAAGGGTGGATCTACACTAGAGTATCTTGTACTCTAAAAATAATTCAACTCTACTACTGTGTTACCTTTCTGAGCTCTCTACTCACTGCCTCCAGTAATGTGAGGACTCACCACTCTGGCTGGCAGAGCTAAAACAATGCTCTCTTCTGTGAACTAAAAAAAAATTCACTTCAAAGCCCCTTAATCATATTTTGCCAGTCTCATGGAATTTCTTCATATATACATTTAATATTCAGCAAAGGTTCAAGAGGCCCATTCCATGTTTCTATTTTACTCTGCAGCTACCTCCTCCATGGAACTGTGCTCTACAACTTCCTGACCTCTGGTCACTGTCTCCCCAGTTCACCAAGATTGCTGTGTTTTACTTCAGATTCCCCTTCTATACAATATTCCAGAATATCGTCCAGGCAAAATGTTAATGGAAATCACTGAACCCAACTCAAATTATTTCCATTTTTTCAGGGATTATAATTCACATTGGCCTACTGTCCAAGATCTAAAAACTGTTGATTTCTATACTTTGTTCAGTTTTCTAGTGGTTACATTTGGAGGGCAAGTCCACTCACTGACATTCTATCATGACAAAAAAAAAAAAAAAAAGAAAAAAAGGAAATCATGCTAAATATTTTAGAATTTTCTTTCAAAACATCATGTCACTTCCCCTTTCTTTCTATTCCTCGTCAACATCGTATGAAGGACTAACAATACTAGAAAAGTTTTAATCCTGATTAAAGACACCTTATTATTTCATAGGTTTTAATATGATCTCCCCTTTTTTGAAAGCACAGAGAAGGCAAAGACAGGACCTTATGCATTTAACGTAAAATCCTTAAACCATATACTATAGTATAACCATAGTATACCATATACTATGGAACAGATACTAAAAGATATTCTGATCTTCACAATAGATTATAATTTTTATGCAAAGGCCATCGGCTGTCACCATTGTTAAAGCACTGATTATCGATGCTGACTCAAGTGATACACCTGATCAATCATGCACATCCCTTTTCCATCTTGTGGATTCATACAAAAACCTTTCTAAAGATGTCGTTTCTGAAGGATCAATTCTTTAATCTATGATCTCTTGGCATCCTGACAGCTCAAATTACTCAGGTATCTAAAAATCTTCAGTAGCCACTTGAAAATTATAGTAAGACCCCTTGATAAAATGCTACTGAATTATCACATTTGTAAAAATTCAAGTGATCATCTACCCATATGCCAACAAACACCTCCAAAGAATAATTTAGAAAGATAAAAATTTCTAAACTCACATAAAATACTTTGCTTAAAGTGGTTGATTATAAATTCCTATTTTTTAAATATTTAGCACAATATGTGAAGTACTTTTCCTCTAATATAAAAGTGGGTCATTTGCAAAAACATGGGATGTTATAGAAAACATTACTGGTGTATATTTGTGAAATTTTCCTAAAAATGCTAGTGACCATTAAAATAACATCAATAACAAATCTGGGAACTAAATGATACACACTGCTGCTTAAATAGAATTATGCACAGAATGGACAATGATATCTAAGTGTCAGTACACCAAATTTATCAAAATTCATAATCAAAAATAGGAAGAGAAATGCATTCTGCAGTCAATCTTTGTTAAGTAATATTTTTTTAAGAAAGAGACACAGAGTATGTATGCAGAGGGAGAAGGAGTGGAGGGAGAGACGAGATTCTTAAACAGGCTCCATGCCCAGTGAAGAGCCCCAAATAGGGTTTGATCTCACAACCGAGATCATGGACCTGTGCTGAAATCAAGAGTGGGATGCTTAATCAACTGTACCACCTTGCTGCACAACACAGCACTGAGTTGTGGTTGACTCAAACATTATACCAGTTGATATTGGTTTTCAGCTAAAAAAAAAAACCTTAACTTTTTAAACAAAGTTCACAAAAAAGAACTGGTATTCAGGTCACCAAGTAATTGAAATGGAGAAAAATAATTTCCTATAACCATTTATTAAGGAAAACCTGTGAGTGCTTAGTACTGAAAGGAACCTATGATACTATATGAGACTTTCAAGCTACACCATCATACAGTATAATAATCACAGCCAATTAAATGAAAATAAAAACCTATTGTTATTGCCTAAATTAAATTTTTCTTTTGTTGATGCCATTATCTCTTACTCTAATCTGGGGTTGGCAAACATCAGGTAAATCCAGCCTGCAGATTGTTTCGTATTAGCCAGTAAGGTAAGAAGAGAATTTATACCATTAAAGGTTTGTGAAACAAACAACACAGAAACACAAAGAATATATGAGAGAGACTGCTGGTTTACAATCTAGACCTTAAAGAAAAAGTCTGCAAACTCTTGTTCTGGAGTACTGCTGGACTTAAGATATATCCTGAAAACAAAAGGAAATGCTGAATTCTTTTAATTGAAAATTTGCATTATATGCAAAATTCATTAGAAATAAATATTAGGAATGAAAATCTATAAAAGGTGTTTATAATCCCATTTTCTAAGAGATGAAATATGAATTCTGAGCTAATGGATAAGGTTAACTTCCTGCATAAGATTACTGGTATTAGGTTGTTATTTCACAGTCTGATGTTGGAAAATTATAATTATTCACTCAAATACAAAAAAAAATTTGTAGATTTTTCCTTTTACATGATAGACTTTATTAAACGTCTTTTATTAATCCAGATCTCTATGAAACAAAAAAAATTATCCATCTTACCATTCACAAGGTCAATGCTACATTTTTTTATTCTTTTTTTTTAAGATTTTATTTATTTATTAGAGAGAGAGAGAGAGGCAGAGATACAGGCAGAGGGAGAAGCAAGCTCCATGTAGAGTCTCCAACGTGGGACTCCATCCCGGGTCTCCAGGATTAGGCCCTGGGCTGAAGGCAGCGCTAAACCACTGAGCCACCGGGGCTGCCCCCATTTTTTTATTCCTAAAGAATTAACTGCAAATAAAGTTAAACCTTTACATATAACTTCTCCCAAAGTGTTTTTGTTGTTATTGTTAGATCCATCTATGTCTAGAGTAGGACTTACCTAAGTTTGCTTTCCATTTCCTTCAGACTACACCATTTTCCTTGGGCTTTAAAAAATCAGTCATATTTGTGCAAAAATTCAAACTAACCACATGTTCTTAAAATATTTCAATTAGTCACTAGACATAACCAAAGTTGTCACGTCCATTGCTATTTTTAAAATGTTAATTTTAATAGATCTTGTGAGAAAAATTAGAAGACTACTGCACCATGTCATCTCCCTGAAACAGCACAGAAATTACTGATATATACAGTATTTTAAATGGGTTACAAGGTATTGGCAAGAATCACCAACATTAAAACTGGAAATTCAGGACTGTTAGCATCAAAAATATATTAACATCCACAATCTTTAATAAACATTTGACTTAAAGAATCCAGTTTATTGATTTATCTATTTTAACTTTTGTATATAACACTGCAACAGCACCTTTTTTTAATCCCCAGGGATGAAATATATTTGCTGCATCAACTCTGAATATTTTTAAATTTAAATAAGAGAATTTGAACTAAAAGTAGTATTTCAACAATTATAAGCAAAGGACATAATATTAAGAAAGCTAAACTATTATATTTTTAACTTAGAAAAAAATTGTCAGCTGATTTCAAGAATACAAAAACTCCCATGAATTATTTATATTGATGCTATCAAAAGGAATAACAACTACAGAAACTTATGTTTTTTAAGACTTTACAATATAATTGTTTAAGAGTTGTTTAAGAGTTTTGTAATAAAAATATTACTCCTGAAGATTCTAGTTAGAATAAACAACAATACATATTTTTATCTAGGAATAAAGTTCTTACATGTGTAATTGTTTTCATTTACTCAAAAAGATGGGAGAAATATGGTCATGTTTAATTTATTATTTTTAGCTAACTAAAAACTTAGAGAAGGACTTGGTTATAAAAGAGACATAAATTATAGGGCATAATTGATAATATTATGGTTTGAATCTTGAGAAAGAAAATAATGTATGTAACCTGATAAATTTTCATGTCTAAAACAAATAACTGGGGATCAATCAACTTTATTCACTACTTTTTGCTCATCTTGGACCACAAACAGCCTTTATAATATCATCAAAAGTACACAAATCAACAAACAATCATAATGCATTATTTCTTTACTCTGTTTGTTATTGCTGACAGGAATACTGAAAGGTATTTTGAAATAGATCAAGGGTAAGCAATTTTTTTCTACAAGAGTCAGACAGAAAATACTTTAGGCTTTGTGTACTGTTAGTCTCTGATGGAATAAACTGACTTTGCTACTACAACACAAAAGCAGTTTAGATATGCATAAAAGGGCATATCTGGGTTCTAATAAGACTTTATTTTCAAATAACAGATGGCTGGTACATTTGGGTGTCAAGCCATAATGTGTTGACCCCTGCTAATGTAATGATAACATCCAGTTTACGAAATAAAATTTATAGACTTGAGTCACTTCTGTAACCCTCCATGATCCCATTTCTCTAGTATAAACAGCTGCTTTAAATTAACCAACTTGAGTCAACATTTAAAAAATTTTACCAAATACTAATTAATTTCTAAGTAAGATATAGTACTATCTTTATCCATGTGTTAAGCTCTTTTGGTCAATATTATTTTTATAAAATAGCATTTCACTATTGCATAGTACTGCTTGTTAACACCATTCATTTATCTACTCTTTTGTTAGTTAGTTTGCACCCCGTTTGTCCTTGGCAAAAACACTATTGCTATAAACATTTATACCTACATCTGCTTGTGTAACAATGCAAAAATTACTTTTTAGGATACATGCATACACACGAAATTGTTGAGTCAATCAATGTAACTTACAAATTCAAATTTATAAGATAGTGTACAATTATATTACAAAGTATTTGCATTAATTTATACACCTGGTAGAAGACTCTACATCCTTAATACATGGATTCTAATAATACATTTTGTATCAATGGGATAGGTTTTAAATATATTTTTAACCAATTGAATAGAAATACACATTTTGTACCATTTACCTGATTAAAAATGAGGTTAAACTTTTATTTTTTTTACAATGTTTATTGGCCATCTGCATTTTCCTCATCTGCAAGTTATCCACTGTTCTATGGAATTATGACTTTCTTACTGATTTGTAGTTTTTTGTGTAAACTTGTAACAACCTTTCAATTATTGGTGTTAGAAGTACATCTTCCCCCAGTCTGTGGGTAAAGTTTTCACTTTTCTTAAAAATCTGGCAAAATACATATAACATAAAAATTTCCACCCGAACCATTTTTAAGTGTTAGGTATATTCATAATGTTGTGTGAACAACCTCCAAAACTGAAACTATTACCATTAAACAATTCGCCGTTTCTCTCTCATCCCTGGCCACTACCATTCTACTTTCTGTTTATATAAATTTGACTATTCTAGATATTTCCTAAAAAGGGAGTTATACACTTTTATGAATTGTTTGTTTCACCTAGCATAATGTCCTCGAGGGTATATCCATACTGTAGCAAGTCAGAATTTTCTTCCTTTTTAAGACTGAATAATATTCCACTGTATATGTATATACCACATATTGTTCATTCATTTAGCTGTATGTGGTCACTTGGGGTGCTTCTACCCTTTGGATATTTTGAACAATGCCACTATGAACATGAGTCGATAAATATACTTTGAGATTTATTTTCACTTCTTTTAGATATATACCCAGAAGCAGAATTGCTGATTCATTTGATAATTCTATTTCCAATTTTTTGAGGGATCACCACACTGTTTCCATACTGGCTATACAATTTTACATTCTCACCAAGACTGTGCAAGATTTCCAATTTTTCCACATTCTTGCCAACGTGTTATTTTCTAGATTTTGATAGTAGCTATCTTAAGGGGTATGAAATGATTTATACCTTGTGGCTTTAAAATGCCCATTTTAAAATTATTTTTTTTGGTTGAAATGTACAAGTTCTTGATATATTCTTGCTAGGAACCCTTCAATTGATATGGTTTGCAAGTATTTTCTCCCAATTGGTTAGCTGCCTTTTTACACTGTTGATTGTGCCTTTTGATGTACAGATTTTAATTTTGATGAAGTCCAATTTATCTATTTTTACTTTTGTTCCCTGTGCTTGTGGTATCATATCCAAGAAACCATCGCCAAATCCAATGATATGGAGTTTTACCTCTATGTTTTCTTCTAAAAATTTGATAGTTTTAGGACTTACATGTAGGTCTTTGATCTATTTTGAGTTAATTTTGCACAAGGTGTAAGGCTAAGGGCTTACATTCACATACGGACATCAAGTTTTCACAACATAATTTCTTGACAATATTGTACTCTTCCCCCATTGAAAGGTCCTGGAATCCACGTTGAAAATTATTTTATCATGTATGTAAGGTTCATTTCTGGGCCAGAAATTCTGTCCCATTGGTCTTTATGTCTATGTTTATGCCACTACCATACCATTTGTTTACTGTAGGTTTGTAGTAAGCTTTGAAATCAGGAAGTAGGAGATGTGGGCTGTCTTTCTAATTATTTGTTTCTTCTCTCACCAGTGTTTTGTAGTTTACAGTGTACAAGTCTTTTTTAGGCCCTTGGCTAAGTTTATTCTTAAACGTTTTATTCTTTTTGATGCTATTATAAATTGAATTGTTTTCCTAATTTCCTTCTTATGTTTTTCAATGGTTATTTATATAAGTGCAACTGATTTTTGGTGTGTTGATTTTCTATCCTCAACCACTGCTGAATTCATTAACAGGTATTTTGTAGAATACTGAGGGTTTTCTACTGATAAGATTATGTCACATACAAAGACAATTTCGCTTTTTCCTTTCCAATTTTGATGTCTTTTATCTTTTTTTTAAAACTTATTTACTGGGATCCCTGGGTGGCGTAGCGGTTTGGCGCCTGCCTTTGGCCCAGGGTGCGATCCTGGAGACCCGGGATCGAATCCCACGTCGGGCTCCCTGCATGGAGCCTGCTTCTCCCTCGCCTGTGTCTCTGCCTCTCTCTCTCTCTCTCTCTCTCTGTGACTATCATAAATAAATAAAAAAATAAAAATAAAACTTAATTACTCTCACTAGGACTTCCAGTGTTATATTGAATAGAAGTCGTAAAGTGGGCATCCTTATTTCATTCCTACTAATCTTAAAGTAAAAGCTTTTAATTTTTTGCCATTAAACATGTTAGCTGCGAGTTGTTCATATATGGTCTTTATTACATTGAGTTAGTGTCCTTCTGTTCCCAGTTTGTTTTTATCATGAAAGTGTGCTGAATTTGTCCAGTGCTTTTTCTGCATCAATTTAAATGATATTAAGTTTTTTTTTCCTTCATTCTGTTAGTGTGGTGTCTTACATTTATCAATTTTCCTAGGTGAACAATCCTTGAATTCTAGGAATAGACCCTCTTGGTCATATGTATAATCCTTTTTAATATACTGCAGGACTCATAAGAAGTCTGAATGTATTCACATCAACTTTTTAGAAAACGTTGAGAACTGGTTGTATTTTTAAACATCTGGAATCATGTACCAGTGAAGCCATCTGGTTCTAGGCTTTTCTTTGTTGGGAGACTTTTGATTACTGATTTAATCTTACTCATACTGGGACTGTTCTGATTTTCTATTTCCTCATGATTCAGTATGTGTAAACTGTGTGTTTCTAACAACTTATCCACTTCATCTAGGTTATCAAATTTGCTGACATACAATTGTTCATAGTATTCTCTTATCCTTAAGTTAGTAACACAGAATGTTCTTTTTCAACTCATTTTAGTTAAACCTTCTCTCTTTTGATCTTGGCTAATCTAACTAAAGGTCTGTCAATTTTATTGATCTTTATGAGGGATCAACTCTTTAGTTTTGTCAATTTTCTCTATTATTTTTCCACTTTCTATTTTGTCTCTGCTCTAATCTTTATTATTTCCTTTTTTTTTTTCTGTCAGCTTGTGGTTTAGTTTGCTCTTCTTTTAACTAGTTTTTTAAGGTGAAAAGTTAGGTCATTGATTTGAGATCTCTTTTAAATGTAAACTTTTTAACTACAGATTTCCTTATGAGCTCTGCTTTTGCACATATCATGCTTTTGGTATCATGTTGCACTCTTCATTTGTCTCAAGATCTTTTCTTATTTCCTTTTCTAATTTCTTCTTTGCCATCATGGTTATATAGGGTGTGTTCAATTTCCAACAAGTTTGTGGATTTGCCAATTTTCTTTCTGTTACTGATTTCTAGTTTTATTCCACTGTGATCAGAAATGATACTTTCTATGACTTCAGTCATTTAAAATATATCAATACTTGTTTTTTGGTTTAACCTACAGTCTATCCTAGAAAATGCTTCATGTGTACTTGAGAAAAATATTCTATTGCTGTGGGTAGCATTCTGTAAATGTTAGTTAGGTCTAATTGCTCTGTAAGTATTGTTCAAACCATCTGTTTCCTTACTGACTTTCTGTCTGGCTCTTCTACCCATAACTAAAAGTAAGGTACTAAACTATTCTACTAATATTGTAGACCCAGGCAGCCCAGGTGGCTCAGTGGTTTAATGCCACCTTCAGCCCAGGGTGTGATCCTGGAGTCCCAGAATCGAGTACAGTGTCGGGCTCCCTGTATGGAGCCTGCTTCTCCCTCTGCCTATGTCTCTGCTTCTGTGCGTCTCTCATGAATAAATAAAAAATATCTTAAAAAATATATTGTAGACCCTCCTTACTTCTTGATTCAACTGTCAATTTCCATTTGATAAGTTCAGAAACTCTGATGTTTGTCACATTAAAAACTTATAATTGTTTCATTTTTTTAGCAAATTGACCCTTTTATCCTTACGTATTATCCTTCTTTGTCTCGTATAACAGTTTTTCAGTTAAAAGTCTAGTTTGTCTTATACTGGTGTATTCATTTCTGCTCTGTTTTGGTTATTATTTGCATGGAATACCTTTCTTCTAAACTTTTTTTTTTGTTTTTTAAGATTTTATTTATTTATTTATTCAAGAGAGAGAGAGAGAGGCAGAGACACAGGCAGAGGGAGAAGCAGGATCCATGCAGGGAGCCCAATGTGGGACTCAATCCCATGACTCCAGGATCAAGCCCTGGGTTGAGGGAAGGTGCTAAACCACTGAGCCACCCAGGGATATCCTTTTGTTTTCTATCTACATGTGTGTTTAGATTTAAAGTGGATCCTTTTGTTTTGTTTTCTATCTACATGTGTGTTTAGATTTAAAGTGGATCTCTTATAGACAGAACTTAATTGAATTCCACTTTCCTTTGTATTTCATTCAGCCAATTTACATCTAAGGACCTAAGGATTGGAGCATTTAATACACATAATGTTTTAAGTGATTACTAACAGGGAAGAACTTACCATTGCCATTTTGTGAACTGTGCTTTTTTTTTGTTAAAGCATTTTGTTCCCTTATTTGCTCCCTTACTGCCTTTCTTTGCCTTTAAGTTTTTTAAATGATGTGCTTTGATTCCCTTTTAATTTCTTCTGCATAAGTTCTATAGATATTTTCTCTGTAGTTATAGGGATTACATAAAACATCTTAAAGTTATAACTATCTGGTTTATATTTTATTTTTTAAAATAGTTCTTTAAAGATTTTATTTATTTATTCATAGAGACACACACACACACACACACACACACACACACAGAGAGAAAGAGAGAGGCAGAGACACAGGCAGAGGGAGAAGCAGGCATCATACAGAGAGCCTGACATGGGACTTGATCCAGGGTCCCCAGGATCACACCCTGGGCTGCAGGTGGTGCGAAACCGCTGCACCACCGGGGCTGCCCAACTATCTGTTTTAAATGGAATAACTTAAATCGCATACAAAAACTCCACTCCTTTACATCACTGCCACTCTCCCCCATGATTTGTTGTCACAAATTATATCTTTATATTCTTGTGTACCCATTAGCAAGGATTTATATTTGTATGATTTTGTCTTTCAAATTCTATAAAAGAGTTGAAAGTGGAGTTATGAACCAAAATTATAACAATACAAGTTTTTCTATTTGTCCATATATTTACCTTTATTGCAAAACTTTACATTTTCTTGAGTCTTCAAGTTATTGTCTAGCATCCTTTTGTTTTAAGTGGCAGGGCTGTCTTTACCATTTCTTCTCGATTAGGTTTAGTGATAATGAACTCTGTTTTTATTTGGCAATTCTTTCTCTTCCAGTTTTGAAGACATTTGTGCTACATACAGCATTCCTGATTAATGATATCTTAAAAATATATATATAGTACCCTACTGTTTTCTAGTGTAGAAGGTTACTGCTGAAAAATTTGCCAACAATCTTAGAGAAGCTTCCCTGTATGTGACAAGTGACTTTTCTCTCATTGCTTTCAAGATTTTCTCTTTGTCTTTCCTTGGTTGTATTATTATGTATCTTGGTGTGTGTGTGTGTGTGTGTGCGCGTGTATTCATGAAATTGTATTTTCAGTCATTATTTCCTCAAATACATTCTTTGCTCCTTTCTGTCCTCTCCTTCTGGGACTGCCAAAATGCCTATATTGGTCTGTCTATTGATGTACCAGAAGTACCTTAGGTTCTGGTCACTTGTCTCATTCTTTTCTATTTTTGCTTAATTTCAAATGACCTGTCTTCAAGTTCACTGACTCTTTCACTTGTGTCTCATCAGGTCTGTTCTTGAACCCCTGCAGTGAATTTTTCAATTGAGATATTGCATTGAGCCCCCAAATTTGTTTGATTCTTTTAAAATATCTCTTTGGTGATATTCTCCTTTTATTAACAAAATATTTTCATGATTTTGTTGTCAGTCTGTGTTTTCTTTTAATTCATTAAACATATTTGAGTAAACTAAAAAAATCCTTTACATATAAATCAGAGAACTGCATTTCTTAGGGATCAGTTTTTGGAAACTTATTTCTTCATTTGAAAGGGCCATGTTAAAAAAAAAATGAAAGGGCCATGTTTCCCTGTTCTTTGCAAAACTTGTGAACTTTTGTTGAAATCTGGCCATTTGATAAAAATCACTTCCTCCAATCTTTATGAACTGCCTTTGTTAAGGGAAGATCTCCACTAACCAGCTGGCTTAAATCTCAAAGGTTCCTCTCAAAACTTTCCCCATAATCTCATGCACCATACATGACTGCATACCTCCTGCATCAATAACATGCCACACTGCCTACCTACCACTGCTTTTAGTAGCCTTTAAACTATTATTGAAATCATGCCACCATTTCCACCAGTGCTTTGAGACAGGCAAGACAAAAATCAGTTTTTTTGTGCAACCACTAGATAATCTAGAATGCTGTTTTCTAGTCATTCCAAGGGAAGAAATGGGAATTCAGTGATGTCCTCCTGGGAAGGAGCTGGCACAAAGACAAGCACAATTCCATGGGATTTCTAACTTTTGGAGTATTTACTTGGTAGCTGCAGCTTCTTGCTAGGTTCCTGCAGTTTTAATCAAGCTCTTTTAGTCTATATATTGTTGTTTATTCAGTGTTTCTATAGGGAAGTGAGGGTCGGAAGCTTTCGGGTTCATCATCTTGCTGATGTCACTCTCCATCTTTTCACATTTTGATAAATCAAAGTAATTTTCAGATGGTCAAATTTATCAACCTCTAAATTTTATAGGCTTTTTTGGGGGGTCTAGTTAAAGAAAAATTTAGACTGTTGCAATACAGATATTGTCCTGTATTTTCCTCTATAAGATTTGAAGTTTTGCTTTTTCAACCATCTTAGTATGATTTTTTGTGTATTTAGTGAGGAAGGGATTCAATTATTTTAATTTAACAAAAAGGTTTCCAATTGGTCTAGCTGCATTTATTGCATTTATTCATCTCTTTTTGCAATGACAGCTCTGTCACAACCCTGTCCCTCTGAGTTAGAATCTGGTTTTGGATATTTATTCTGATACAGATAAAGTTTGCTCATCTTCAAAATTATCTTGGTTATTTTCAACCCTTCATTCAACTATAGAAATTTAAGAGGAAAAAACTCATCAAATTCCATGAAAATAATTTGAGATTTTTTTAAAACAAGTTTTTATTGAAAGTGATGGATTATCATGGACAGAAATTACTTCTTTTTGATATAATCTTCCTACCATGAACATGATATAGTTCATCATTACTTGTATCTTTAATGTCATTAGAAGTTTCTATAACTTTCTTCTTAGAGAACATTAAAATACTTCTATAAAATATAACACAGGTAAGTAAAAAAGCATAAAACAGGTTAACGAGTTATTTTAAAATTAATACTCTTAAAACCTCTATATAGCTGAAGAAACAGACTTTTGCCAAATATTCTAGAAGCTCTCCTTGTGTCTTGTGGTATTCTCCGTACTTTTAACAAACCATTATCTAATTTTTATAATCCCTTTTTTTAAGTTTGTCACCCAATGATAGAGTTATATCTATAAACTTCTCAATTTTACTTATTTTTAAGACATCATTTAATGCTCTTTTGAGCTACAGTCCTCCCATCTCTTCTTTTCCTCTATAAATTATTTTTAAAAAACCAAGACATTAGGGCTGCAGAATTTCCACCAGTGTTAATTTTGATTGCAGAATTCTCATGGCACAGATTAACATGTAGGATATATAGATTCAATAAGAGTCAGCTTAACAATTAATTAATTAGTTAGTTTGACAATTAGTCTTGATGTATGATAGTGTTTTCTCCATCTGGTTGTCTGTCTCTCCCTCTGTTATGTTAGCAACAACTGATGTTATGATCTATTAAATCTTGATGCTAAATGTTAATGATCTAACCGAAATATCATCACTTATCAGATACATTTATATTTCAATAAAAAGAAGACTTCCTTCATTAATGATTTGATAACATAAGTGATATAACTTACAAAGGAATAACAGGACATATTTTTCCCTTTATTGATCAGTTTTCAAAATAATGAGTTGATTATCTTCTAAAGTCAACCAAGTTATTTTAAAAATCATTCTTATTACTTACAGATTTAAACGCATCCATGCATTTTGATGTCTCGCAGCAATGTAAGACACTCATTTGCACTCAAAATGTCCCATCTTTGGTCAATAAGAGTGTCTTCAAGTTAGATCCTGAGTCTTTCTAACAGTGTTTGTTTGATATCTTCCTTAGTTTTGTATCACCAAATGTTGTAGGCAAATCATGAACATTTACTGGTCTAGCCTTGACATCACACATTTCTCCAAGAAACTGGTTTCTTTCAGTGGCAAATGATATTTCAAGACTACAACTTGGACTCCAGATAAACACGCTGCTACTAAATTGGTCAATGTTCCTAGGCAAAACAGTACACAGGACTAGAGTACATTTGTGAGTATGAGTGTGTGTGTATGCACACATAATCAACTTTTATAATATCCCATTCAAATTCAAAACTAAAGGCTTTTGCTTAAGCTGTATTTTTATCTGAAGTTCCTTTAATAAGAATCCTGATTCTCAAGATAAAATAACTAGAATATCAATAATTACTAATTGCTTTATATGACCTTATGCAGGTTTTTAAAAATATCAATAATGCCACTACATATATAAGTATTGTCCTCCTACTTTTTTCAGTTTCCAGAGCACACAGACATTATATATTCTTTCCCATATTACTAAATGGTTAATTCTCCATAATATGTGTATATTTGATGTTTATCATTGAGTCCTTATGTTTACACTCTGCAGTGACTTTGGTTGCCTGATGCTTATACTGCAGTAGATTCCTCAGGAGAGTTTCAAAGAAATAATATTCTCTGAATTCTTGCAATTTAACAGTTTATTGGCAATCTCTATACATGAAAGTGGGTTTGGCTGTCATTTTCATTCCTTGAATATCTTAAATATCCTACTCTATTTTCTTCTGGTAGAAAATATGTCTTTCAAGAAAGTATGATGACAATTTGATTTTCTTTCCCTTGTAAGTCAGTTTGCATTTTTATCTAGATGCCGTAAATGGTTTCTCTTTTCCTTTAAAGTTCATTAATTTTATTAGACTATGTCTCAGTGTTGGTTGCCTGAGTAATTTTCTCAGATATTCAGTGTGTTTTTAAATATATGTTTTAATAATCTCTCTCTCTCTTTTTTTTTTTTCCAAATTCCAGAGTTTCCTGGATCCCATTATTTTGGAGTTGTTTTCTTTGGTTTTGCTCTTGGGAAACTCACATATATGTTTAATACTCTAAATTCTTCCTTTTACTCTCATCTTTTCTAGTCTCTTTATTCATTTCTTTAAGTTTATAATTTCTTTTTTATCTTATATTTCTCCTACAATTTTATCTGTTGAGTATATTATGCCTCTTTATTTCTTCTAATTTAGTTTTTTTTAAGATTTTATTTATTTATTCATGAGAGACACAGAGAGAAAGGCAGAGACATAGGCAGAGGGAGAAGCAAGTTTCATGCAGAAAGCCCGATGCAGGACTCGATCCGGGGACTCCAGGATCATGCCCTGAGCCAAAGGCAGGCACTGAGCCACCCAGGCATCTCTTAGTTTTCATTTCTAAAATTATTTTTCTCATTATTTACTTTTCTAAGTTTCATCACCGCATTTGTGAGATTCTCTAAATTCTGATATGAATTTTTCTTTCATATCCTGTTATCTTTTCTAATGTATTTTTAGCTCATTTAAATACTTTTTATCCCTTTTCTGGCCTGCATTCCTGGTCTGAAAGAGTATATTCTATTTATTCTCATTTTTCTTTCTGTAATATGTGGGATTATGATCCTTTTTGTTATTATTTTATGTGAAATGAACTTACTCATACATTTAGGTCAACTCTTTTCCCTCTTCAGGTTCTAGAGGTCGCTCTTTTGTTCGTTTTCATGTAATGTCCAAAAATACGGCAGCCTACTTTCTGATATTTATCAGCTCTGATTGTCCTCAACCCAGTTTTATGTGGACTTTCCCTCTGTGTCTCTTGCCCCTCTATTGCTTATTTTGGATTCTATTCATAGTAGTTTCTTCTCAATGTGGGGCTTCGTCTTGGGAGAACATTAGTTGGTTAATCACTCATGGGGCCTAGATGGCTCAGAAACTTTCAGCCTTAAAATGGAACCCTTGGATTTATCTATTGTAGTATATAAAAGCCCTCTCTTCTCTATCTTAGCTGCTGTTCTCTAATTGGCCCTCTGGGTTTTCCAATGAGTATTTGTAGACCAGTTTCTTCAGAGGCCATCTTGTTTCCCAACACTTTCCCCCTTTCCTCTGCTGATCCATATGTTATCTTGCAACTGCTGCATCTCAACCCAGTCATATTTTGGAGTATCAATGGGACACCTTATCACCTAGTTTTGCTGTAACTGTTCATTCATTGTTGTTGTAGTTATTGTTTCAACATCTATTGTTCTGTCTGTTTTTCAAGGAGGATTCAAGGTTACTTAAAAAGTATGCCCCTCATTACCATCTCTACTCAATCTGTCATATCCTTCTTTTTAAATTATTGCCATTTAAAAATAACTTCTGAAAATATATTTCAATCTATAACTTTTGAGTTAAAATAAATATTTGCAAGCTTTTCTAATTATGTGGCCATATTGTTACCATGAGTGATCCAAGGATGAACTGGGCTTCTTGCTTAGGGTCTTTCTATTTATAATAACATTTCAATGATGTTCTCTTTTGGTGGAGTGGAAATTCCACGCTATTAAAAAAATGCTAGTCTTGGAAACTTAAATATTCTTTAGTAGTATATGCCTTTAATAAAATATTTATTAATGTCACCAAAAGTATAACAGACACTTTAGTATAACAGTTCCTGCACTGCTACCATCTGTTTCTAAGATGTTTCAACTTATATACACAGCTTCCAAAAGAGGCAGCCTATATATGACATCCAGTTTCACCCTTCCCACCCACCCCAATCTTAGCTGATTGTAACAGACATAGACACCAAATCCAAGGCTGAGCCACTCAGATCCTCCCTTGATATATAATAGTGGCTATAGGTAAACTGATGACAAATATTTACATTAAAAGAACACTTGGAGTCAGGGTTGTATACTATACTTGGCTATGCTCCAAAGATTAAGAAAGTGAAGTTAGGGAAAGAAATGAAGAAACTGAGTTGATACACAGAAAGAGGCAAAGGTCTACCTTTGCTGTAATGTTGCCTTGAGAGTCAAGGGAGTAGCCTTGATACAGTCTCTCCTCTCCCGTTTCAAGGTTGCCGGACTTCTACCTGCTTTTCATTTCCTCTCTTTGGATACTATAAGACTTTCTGCTGTATCCTCATCGTAATTGTTACCTTTAATACTCTTGTGAGTTCTCCTCTCAATCAAATATAAATAATGCTCACAGAATATAAACAGTGATTCCTCAGGGCCACTCTGCTATGGTGGAATAAGACAGAGTACAGAACATTTGGCAAACACACACACACACACACACACACATAAGATTAGGCTAACACACACACACACACACTCTCACACCCCTAAACATTTTCTCTTCTAATTAACTTAGGTGACTACTGCTTCTTTGTTACTAATGATAACTATAGGTTCTTAGGACTCTTGAATAAAAATTAGCAAGATCTAATCTGCTTCCTGACAGCCTCTAATTGACAACTGGACCTACTTCTTCCATTGCTGCAGCAAAACAAATTAATATAACCACTGGACCAAAGGTTGTTTTGCCATCCTGGGCTGGTGGACTTTGATACTTGCATATATATCTAATCTAATTTTTATCCTTTAGTTTGCAAATTTAAAAGCTAGAATTTTCTTTGAGAAAGTTCACTAAGCTCCAAATAACTACTGTCTCCAAAAATTCTTAATTATTGCCAAGAGAAACATGGCAATGGTTTTCTACACTAAAAGGTACATAAAAATAGCTACCATCAATGAGTTACCTTAAAAGGTATAATTATATTGAGTACCCTATATTGAATGCAATAGTAATTTAACACAGACTAATAAAAAGTAATGAACAAATTAAGAAAATGAAATACTATTTTAGCTTCTATTTTAAAGGATATAGACTATACAAAGTATCAATGATCATTTTATAAAAAACTACATGAATACACGTTTAAATTAAAAACGAATGTAAAACAACAAAAAAGATGCAATTCAAATACATTTTATGATTATTGAAATTAAGAATAATTGCCTACACTTTTCATAGGACATTAAAAATATATTCAGTTATCTAAATCCAGCTTTGTTCTTACCACTTAGATATACATAATAAAGTCAAAAGTAATGGGATTTATTCATCGTAAGTACTATATTTAAGTATTCAATGGCTAGCATAAAGTTATTTTTATCATGTAAATCTGAGTCCTTTGTAATAGTTTGACAGTTTTTCTTCTCAGGGTAGAGGAACAGTGTTTCAAATGAGAGAAAGGAGGGAAATGGAGAAGAGAGAAAAAGAATGATCAAGAGTACATGTTCAAGAATAAGAATATGAAGGACGTGTATTTCCAGAGGCTGGGGGGCGGAAAGCAAGAAGAGAACGTGGATGACTGATCGATACTGGGAATTCTTAACCACAGAACACATTTTACACGTCTTACCATCTTATTTTCAAAACTTACCTTTACCAAAAATATTAGTAACAAAAATATTATTCTAGACAAGTATAAGGAAAAAATAACTGAATATTACATACCAAATTAAGCTAGGCAATATAATATAAACAATAGGATACTTCCTATTTATAAGTAATTTTGTTAAAATTGTATAAATAAAATGGCACAGGAACACAGCAGGGAAGATATTAATTAGACTTAAGAAATCTGAAGAGGAATTACAAGGATGAGAATAATTTGGGGGAGGGGAAAAAGGAAAAAGATCTAATGTAGAAGAGTTGTGCAAAAACAAGGAAATGTGATAATGTGTAACGTGTTTCCATGTTTTATTAATGTCATCTATATAAAAGGATGGAGACCAGTTGAGTGTGAAAACTTATAACTAAATTCTGAGGGATACAGAATGTTCTGTTATACAGCAGATGTTTCTAGATTTTTGGATTGTATTGATTAGCAGATATTTGGAGGATATATCATAAGTGTGTTAACTTTCTATTTAAAAAATATAACTCAAAATCTAAAATTCTATAATTTGCTATCATCATTTTATTAAGGACAATACTTTTAACACAAAAAAGTATATGAACATTACACCCACATAGTTGTAAAAATGGGATACATTAAACTCTCTGGAAGAAGAAAAGTGAACTTTCAATATATAACTTGTTCGAGTGTTTCATTTTCTGCATGGTCACTTTTTAAAAAAATCTAAGAGGTGTGTTCTTAATACTCTTTCAACTCAATTCTGAATATATAAGGTCAACTTAGGGAAGCCCAAGAAAAACCGCTCTTAATTACCTATGCAGCCTTTTCTCTTACCTTCTCTCTGCAGTGCTGGGAAGACATAAGAAAGGGGCCAGATTCTAATCATGAAAAATTCTGGAAAGGGGCTAGCTACTATGTGGGGTCTTGCCTGATTAATACAGGGCAGTTACAAATTATCTGACAGTAATGCCTTAGAACTTAAAATTATCACAAACCATCACTGAGGAACCAGGAATGTAAGTCTTATAACTTAAAATAATTCCTTCTTTGCTTTGGCTGCTGGAAAACTTAGTGCTGATTTGTGTCCCAGTTTTACTAACACTACAAGGATCCATTACCAACATTTATAAATTTATTCTCTGTTTATTTTAGCATGTCTTGAACCACTATTTATATATTTCTTGTATAAATTTGTCAAATCATTTAAGGAAAAATATATATAAATACATAAAAAAGACTTCAGTGAATGAGGAAACATTTAAGGTTTGTTTTTTCAATAATTTTTATTAAGTTTTTTCTTATTGTTAAGTCACACATGGGGTCATCACACTAAATATTCTTGTAGTCTAGAGTACTTTCCTAGTATGCGGTATGACTCACCTGTAAGTCTTTGCTCAAATGTAATTTTTAGCGTTGGTCTCTTTAAAAGTCTATAGCGTGTTAAAGATGATAAATGCTATGTTAAAGGATAAATCCAACACAGGGGTTTGGGATAATAAAAATGGCAGGCTACACTTTTAAAGACGGTGACTTTCTAAATAAACTGCAACCTGATCCTGCCATTTTATTATATTTATTATTAAGCTCTACAAATCAGGGTTTTTTTTTTTTTTAATTAAGGTTTTGTTTTGTTTCATTTGAACCATAGTTGACACAAGTGTTACATTAGTTTCAGGTGTACTGCATAGTGATTGGACCACTCTATACATTATGCTAAGCTCATCACAAATGTAGCTTCCATCTGTCACTGTACAATACTATTATTATATTCACTATATTCCCTATGCTGTAACCTTTCATCCCCATGACTTATTCATTCCATAATTAGAAGCCTGTGTCTGCCACTCCCCTTTGCCTATTTTGCCCTTCCCCCATTCCTGTCTCCTCTAGCCACCACCAGTTTATTCTGGGCATTATGGGTCTATTTCTGCTTTCGTTTTTTCATTTGTTTTCTTTTTTAGATTCCACGTTTTTGTCTGTTATATAATAATATATTCCAAGTACTTTAAGAAAATGCTTGGCCTAGAACAAGAACTCAGTGGGGTTTCTTTGTTTTCTTTTTTAATGAATAGCTCACCTGTGTGTCACTATTCTAAGAGCTTTGTATACATTATGTAATTTAATCCTCATAAGAACTCTGGGAGGGAGGTGCTATCACTGACTTTATTTTATAGAAAGAACATAAGTTACAAAATCGCTAAGTAATTCACAAAAGTCATAGAGCTAAGAAAGTAGTAGAACAAGGATTTAAACCCAGTCAGGTCAGAAACTATTACTCATTCCTAACAGAAACAGATTGTGCAAAAGCACTTGAGACAAAGAACAGTAATAGGCAAACGACAATAAATAGAAAGTGAAAAGCAACAATATATATGTAAGGCTGCTAAATCTAAGGAATAGTATTTAAAGCCATTATTTACTCACAGGATCTACTAGATACTGATTACCCCTTTATGAAGCTTTTGAATATTTATAAAATAAACTTTTTAAAGAAATAAAGCTTCAGACAACCATTTGTTAAAAGCTGTTCTCTTAATACTGGTGCATTAACTCTTCACAATAATTAATCTGCTTTTCCACCTCACTCCATTTAAGCTGCTGTTGAGTAAAAGACAATAGATTCATCAATTCCAAGTTAAGTATGTCTTCACATTTTCTCAGTTAAGAATTCTCCTATTACAAATGTTATATGAATAAGAAGTCATTTACAGAAGCATGGCTCTTAGAGTTAGAAGGAAATTTTAGAGGGTATTGCTTAGTAAACACACCATCCTGGTGAAGGATGTACCGCGGCCCTCTAAGACTAGGATTATAAGAGCCATAGTCTCCCAGTCCAACACTTTTTCAAAGGTCTCCACTCTGTTATTAGCACTCACTGTGAAAACATGATATTTTTAAAAATGAGTAAGAAGAAAGCATGTATGAATATCTTATCAGAATTTGTGGAAGCAAGATCTTTATATTCTTTTGGTAATAAATATTCCTCCAGAAGTAAAAATTATCATGAGTAATAGATACATTATAGGAAACTAAAATAATTAGAATATAGAGAGAAATCATACCTTCTATCAATAGCTCTTGTCCATGACTGCCAAGAAGTGTACGAGATAGGAATGGGGCAAAGTCTACAAAAATTTCACGAAGTAGAGGAGCAACTTTTTCTAAAGCTCTTTCAAGTTTTGCAGTGATGCTGTTGAAATTAAGACATAAAGACTAGTAAATATAATTCAATATAAAAAGTCAAAGTATTACTTCTAAATTAAAATCTTGAAAAAATCATAGAAGTATGTATCTAACACATGGAATAGTAACTGCTTCAGTAGAAGGGACACACTGTACAGTTTCACATCACTCATAAGGCTGCTCTAAAGACTGTAGCTAACGTAGAATGACCAGGGATGCCTGAGTGGCTCAGTTGATTAAGCCTTGTACTCAAGATTTAGGCTCAGGTCATGACCTCAGGGTTGTGAGATCCAGCCCCAGGCAGGCTCTACACTCAACAGGGAGTCTGCTTGAGATTCCTTATCTCCTTCTTCTTCTGCCCCTCCTCATCTTGCTCTCTCTCGCTGGCTCTCTCTCTCTCTCAAATAAATAAATAAATCCTCTAAAAAAGGTAGAATGACTGTTCTGTGAAATGAAATTGGGATTCCATGAACTGCAAGGGACACAAACTCTGCTCCTAGCTCTATGTCTTCCGTGACTATCCTTCTATCCATGAAAGAAAACTATTTTGAACACTTACTACATAGATCACTGTGTCAGTTACAAAGAATTAACCTTTGTTCTCTAGGGTTGCCTAAAAATTCCATGAAAAGCTGGACAAATAAGGGAATAACTAGAATTCACTGTAATACAATGAAATTGCTCTGCCCAAGGAGGTATCTTCATTTCAAAAGCCCATTTACAATTATTTACCGATTCTTGCATTATTATTTGTATTACTTCACTGTTAAATTTTAAGTTATATGGCCCAAGGAAGCACTATTTGACATTCTTGAAAATATTTCAAGTAGTATACATAAACAGGGGTAAAGAAAAAAATTCTTCTCAAGCAAATAAATGATCTGGTAATATCTATCTCTTAGAAATAAGTGCTTTGAAGTAAGACTGCTTTGACTGGAATGCTGGTTCTCTCTTATGCTACCTAGGTGAGCTGGGGTATTAGGCTTCCTTTGCATACAAGATGAAAATGACCATAGTACCTGCTGGTGAGGATTAAATGAGCTAAGGCATATAAAGTTGCATAGAAAAGTAACTGGCACACAGTGAGAGATCAATAATGGTAGCTCTTATAATAGCTTTTTTGAATAAAACTATATTTACTCTTACAGAATGTGGCTCTGATAAAAAAAGGAATATAATAATATGTTAGAGGAACACACATTGTTCTACATGGAAGATATGTAAAGTAAAAATTAAACAATGCTTCAAAATAATAAAAGTTCTGCCACAAAGCTAAGTAACATTTTGCTATATGTAAGGAGAACATAAGTGACAAAAAAGCTATTAATTATAGAATAATGTTCAACTTATTGCTAACATTTAAAACTAAAGTATTGCATTGTTAAGTGACTAAACAGGGATAAGGGAATAATCTAGGATACATTCTTTCCTAACTTAGAAATAGTATAATCTGAATCATGTGTATACTGAAAGCCTCATCACTAGCACTTCTATCTGACTTTGTCTCCTCTTATCTAGGTCAACAGCTTCAAAGCAAGAACCCAGAGAGGAAACTGGTATGAGTGCTTCCACGAGTATTAAAGAGAATATTCTGGAGGAATAACTTTAGGCAAAAAAAAGGGAGCTGGGTGGGGCTTTGAGGACTTGCTAAAGATAAACAAAACTCTCAATATTCTCCCTTACTCTTGTTGTTCCTGAACAAACACCTTCGCTAACCAATGGTTCTCAAATTTTAGTGTAGATCAGAATCACCTGTGATGCTGTTTAATCAGAGATTCCTAGAATTTCATCCCCATAACTTCTGATTCAGCAGGTCTGGATGTACTGAGAGAATTCACACTTCTAACAAAGTGGTTTGCTTTGTTAGAAGTGTGGTTTGCTACAGGTGATCCAAGAAACACTGTTTTGAGGAGAGGATTTACTACTAGTAAATTGTAAAACAGCAAGGTGAATGCTACCTGAAGTCATAAAATAATCGTAAGTTATCTCTGACTTTTAGTGTATATAGATAGAATTCCTTTTTTATATCTATTAATTATTTAATTCATTCTAATTTCCAGGATCATGTCCCATAACTTTCCAGCTAAAGTAATCCCCTCCTCTCAGGAAAGAGGAGTAAGAATGTTAAGAGCAAATCTATGAAGAAGAGAAAAGTCTGGATGTTATTGTTTTGTTTCTGTACTTGAATTCTGAGTGAAGCATGAATATTTTATTTAAGATTAATCAATGAAAGTGAAATTATTTTGGAAAAATTTTAGATGTATAAAGGTTCACATCACAGTTATACTACTGTAATATACTATTACCTAATTAAACTTAGGTATATTTTCCCCTAGTTTATGACTTTTTCCCATAATTTATGGGTTTCCATATGATTTAGAAGCTTCAGAATTGCAAAAATATTATTCCCGTTAACTTACATATCAAACAGAAACTTTACTTAATTTAAACAACCAATTACATAACCGTGGTATCTATGTATTAATTACCTTGACTTGAACGTAAGGGATAAAAACAGATATTTCTCAATGAGTGACTCTCTAAAGTAGTATTTTAATAAGCAACTATTTTCTTATAAAACTCAACAGAATATTAAATAATGCTCTTACATATCATTCTATAACCATAATTTTATTTTTTTATTTTTTTTTTTTTAATTTTTATTTATTTATGATAGGAACACAGTGAGAGAGAGAGGCAGAGACACAGGCAGAGGGAGAAGCAGGCTCCATGCACCGGGAGCCCGATATGGGATTCGATCCCAGGTCTCCAGGATCGCGCCCTGGGCCAAAGGCAGGCGCCAAATCGCTGCGCCACCCAGGGATCCCTATAACCATAATTTTAATTTTCTAATGGGGAACAATGTAACTTTTTGCCCAGCAAGAGACCAAAGGTTTTAAGTACAGAAAATCATCATTGAATAATACTGCCAGATTTCTCTATCAAACAATAGCCTATTCTAAGTGGAAGAGTTTCATTATCACTTTACAGTAAAGAAAATGGACAGGTTTTGTTGTTGTCGTTGGTATTTATAGATTCCTCACAATGTATTTTAAAGGATAAAATATGTGATCTTCATCTTTACACAATTTAAATTCTCAAAGAACATGATACAAACATAGATCTCAGCTTTATACCCTCCCCTATCACCAATTAAAAAAAAAGACAAAAACCCAAAACATCCTGCCCATATTCTTTCAATTCTCATCTGAGAGAAGTACAAAATGTAAAACTTTTCCCAAAGCATATATGAAAAATTTATCTGACAAGATGTAAAAAAATAAAACATTTTAACACAAGAGAACTCCTTGGTCTTATTTCCTATTAAAATAAAAGAATTATCCTCTTCATTTTGAATCTAATTTTTTTTAATAGCACATGTAAAAATGACCAGAAAACACTTTTTTTGGCAAATTATTTTGCAAGAAAATTAGCATATTCTACTTGATTAGGGAAAATATTAAGTAATAATTTTTCAGTTTTATTTGAAAACTTATTTTCTTTTTTTTTTTTTTATTTTTTATTTTTTATTTTTTTTTTTTGAAAACTTATTTTCATTTACTCAAAAAACATTCATTCAGTTTAAGACATTTTATACACAGAAATAATATGAAGGTGCACTAGATGGGGAATTTACCCTACATAGTCTTAAGTGAGATTAAAACAGTCTAGCAACTTCTTAGTATTTAGGAAAGCTCTTGGGCCTGAAATTTGCCAACTCCAGGATGAAATGCATTCTCTCAAGCTTCTCATCCCTCTCTCCCTACTCAATTCTTTTTCATTCCTTTTAGTCACATTAATGATGCTTATGATGTTATTTTGACATTGGCTATTTTTCTTTACAGTTAAGTGTAAATTCTTTTAACAAACAGAATTTCTAATTTCCAAAAAGAACACTACTATTGCTAGTTGAGTAAATTCTCAACCACTCTCATAAATTTTCTAACTATAAAAACAAAATGTTCAAAGAAAATAATAATGCCTTAGATGAAATTTTAAAGTCAATGCCTGGATTAAAACAACATGATTTAAAACACAAGAGTTTTATTATTATGGTTTTAAAAAGCACAATTATATATTGGCTTTTGCTTATGTTAAGAAAATCTTAATTTATGACCATAAATTGTAAAGGTTAATTCTTAATTGGTTATATACTATGACTGGGAAATGACAAACATTGACTTAAAATTATTTTGTTTAATTTTCACTAAGCTGCTAATGTGAAATGAATATATATGTATTTTAAGGGAGAGTGAGCATGAACAGGGGGAGAGGGAGAGGGAAAGAGACAATCTTAAGCAGACTCCTCCTGAGCATGAAGCCGGACCTGGGGCTTGATCTCACCACTCTGAGATCATGACCTGGGCTGAAATCAAGAATTAGATGCTCAACCAATTGAGCCACCAAGGTATCCCTGAAATATAATTTCACAGACTAGATAGTTGATGAATAAATGCATCATGAATCTCAGATTCTGTGACCCTGTGACCTACTGTACTGCTAAATTTTTCTCAACTGTAACTTTTTAGGGTTAAACTAATCAAAACATGAAGCTGAAAAAATTCTTGCTTATTTCCTCATGTTCTTTTAAATTAAAAAAAAACCCTGACATTTTCTCTTTATTCTATTTAAAAAGAATCACAAGAAGGCGGTGCTAAACTGCTGAGCCACCTGGGCTGCCCGATAAAAACTATTTTAATATGGTAGGCATGGCAGTAGTAATAAGATGCCCCTTGTAGTATAGAGATGTTTGTTCTTATGAGATCTTAGGAGGACTGCTGGGTGGTAGCTCACAGATGAATCCTTCCCCAAGAAGTGGCCTATTTCGCCCAATATTAAGTCACCTTATCAGGAGTACTCTGTATTCAAACCCCAGTCAAGGAAGAGACAGAAAGGCCCAGCTCCCTTGATTCAATTGAGGATACCTTTCAGGGACTTTCCAGTTTAGAGCTTTCCCCAGAATGGCCTAGCACTTCCATTACAATTGTATCACTTTTCCTTGGACCAATCTTTCCCTCCCATTTCCTTAACGGTGACATGATTGAGAACATTCCCCAAAAACCTGCCTGTATAAAGTGTTCTGAGAATATATTTCCTGGGGTGGTAGTCTACTGATAAGTGCTTTTAGTATAATACTTGGTTCATATAATATTTTTTGAAAATCCAAACTGAAAAATCATGAGTTAGGAATTTGAATTTTAAAAAAGAATTGAGAACTTCCATTTAAGAAGCAGAAAGCTGGAAATGGTCACTCCTACACTAGTCACAAGAAGAAGCCAGATAATCTATGTACACTGCTAGAACCCATCAGAGAGCTGAGGTTGCAGGGTAACCAATTAGCCTTGAAATCTGAAGGAAGAACAGACCTTTAAGGAGAGAAGACAGAAATGAAGAACGTGCTTCACTGGGGCAGAACCCCAGAAGAAGAAACACTGCATATCACCTAAATTGGTAAGGAGAAATCAGCTAACAACTTTTAATAAATTGTTCAAGTCCAAGAGTGAGCTAATGTGAAGGAATAAAATCCTCAGAGCTGCAAGAACAAGGGGAGTTTGTGGTAATTTGCAGGATTTTCTCCACACACCTCACCATTACTCATGAGAGAGACTGGGGGCAACATGGGGAGCTGAGAAGCTGTTGCAGGCGAAGGGCGGGGAGGAGTGACTCTTGCAGAAAAGACACAATGCTCTGCCTGGGCTTTCTACCTGTAATCCTTATGGAACAAAGGCCTTACATATTTTGGAAAAGGACAGCAAACCCTGTCACTTCCAGGCTACCAGAGTCTTTTGCAGAAACAACTCTGTTCTGAAGGAGGGCAAGAAAACATTTTGAGTCCTGATAATCAGAGATTCTCCAACCACTTGGAAATGGCCAAGATCGGTGGAAAATCCTACTTCCAAGACCCAGGGCAGTACCTGCCTAAAACCAATTCTGAATGAGAACAACAGAAAACAACTCCATGTCCACGGTACACTAGGCCCGCAAGTACTCAATAACAAGTAGCAGTAGACTACTATCGTAGTAGGGGCCACAGTGTAGAGAACCTCTTGAACACGCAGCATTAATGGAAAGCCTAAAAATAAGGGTAGAATGGGAACACTGAGTAAATCATTCTGACAAACCAGCCTCTAGATAAAGACAAGGTACAAGTAGAAAAATTTAAGGCATGTGGTGCATTGAGAGTAACTAAAACAAGAAAACAAACCTAGCTCAACTCCTTGGTAGAATAACTTAACCTACAGTAAAGGCCTAGCATAGAGGCAAGCCCATTTCCAGAATAAATACTATGAATGTCACTTATTACCATCCTCTATATAATGTTCAGCTTTCAAACAAAAAGTGTAAGACATCCAAAGAAGAAAAACTGACAAAGTCAGAATCACGAACTGACAAAATCAGAATCACAAATAAACCGTTTGTTAGAACTATCAAAGAATTTTTAAAAACTATGTTTACCATATTAAGAGTTAATTAATACTTGAAAAGATAAGTCCACACATAAACAGAGTGGAATTTTAGCACAGAGTAAGAAACTGTAAAAAAGAAACAATGATGGAAATATATATAGTAAAAGAGATAACAATGCCTTCAACAGGGTTATCAATAACTCAATAAAGTTAACAAAGAACCAATGAATGTGAAGATAGGCCAATAAAAAAAAGGCATGCTGAAACAACAAAAAAAGAATATGTTTATAATGACAGAGGAAGAGAGAGAAGAGTGTGCTTGCAAGTGCATTTAAGAACTATGAAAGAGGAGGGGGCAGGGTGAGATGGCAGAAGAGTAGGGTCCCCAAGTCACCTGGCCCCACCAACTTGCCTAGATAACTTTCAAATCATCGTGAAAACCTATGAATTCGACCTGAGATTTAAAGAGAGAACCACTGGAACGCTACAGACAGAAGGGTTTTCTCTTCTAACAAGGTAGGAAGGCAGAAAAAATTTAAAAAGAATCCAGTGGGGGAGCACCCCCTCAAGGAACCGGGCTAAGGCAGGGGTGAAAGCCCCTGGGACAGGAAAGCCCAGCCCCGGAGAAGCAGGAGCTTTAAAAATCTGCACCAGATTCTTCCCGGAGGGAAAGGCGCTCAGCAGTGAACTCGGGCATAGCCACAGGA
Organism: Vulpes vulpes; assembly: GCF_048418805.1. Classification (NCBI taxonomy): domain Eukaryota; kingdom Metazoa; phylum Chordata; class Mammalia; order Carnivora; family Canidae; genus Vulpes; species Vulpes vulpes. The sequence goes on along the minus strand of NC_132788.1, from coordinate 47,326,164 downwards.
GGGACAGTGGGGCCCCCAGGTTCTGGGGGTACTAATAAGGAAGTGTGCCCCGGGGGGGGAGCACACGTACACCGCAGGCTGATCTCAGGAAAGGGCTGGAATGCGGCCTGGCGGGGCCTTGGGAGCAGCTCAGGAGGTGGCTCCATGTGGAGGGGGCTGCGCGGCCCAGGACCGCGATTCCAGCGGCGCAGGCCCCAGAGCCCAGGGTGCCGGGGGACACAGCCCAGGTTCCTATGCTCCCCCGGGACAGTGGAGGCAAGGGAGGCCCAGGACAATGAGGTCTCTCCTGCCTCCTGGTGCCCCCGAACTGTGCAGATCAGTGCCCCCTGACCCCGGGGAGCATCCAGGCCAGTGCAGACTGGGAGCTGCGGGAGCTGACTCTAGGGCTGGAGAGCTAGCCGCTACCAGTGGTGGTGTTCCTCCTCATGTCACATGTGCCTGGGAGAGGCGGGGCTGCCAGGGAGCAGGGGCCTCGCAGGATAAACAGCTCCCACTGAGCCCAGCACCTAGTGGGGAGCAGGGCAGCTCCTCCAGGTACACACATCTGAGACTCAGCACAGCAGGCCCCTCCTCTAGAAGACCAGCTGGAAGGACAGGGGAAGACCAAGTTCTTGACCAAGCAGGGCTGTTAAGCTCCAGGGGAAGTCGAGGGATTTACAGTATATAGAACCAGAGGATACCACACCTTTATTTTTTTTTTCCTTTTTCCAGTGCAACTCATTTTTATATCAGACTGTAAATTTCCAATTTTTTTCTCTTTTCCCACCTTAACTACAATATTTTGCCACCTCTTTTTCTCTTTCCCTTTCTTCTTTTAAGATTCTTCCTTTTGACTTTCATATTTCTACTAGATATATTCTCCTAGATATATTTCATATATATATGATATATTTCATATATCTAGGACCTATAATTATGGGTCCTAGATATATCTTCCACTTCTAGATTCCCTTCAACATACTCAACTTAATTTTCGGAGATATACAAGATATGTTTTTTTGCGTGTGTGTGTGTGTGTGTGTGTGTTTTGTTTTCTCTGCCTCATTTTGTTCTACAACGGCAGAAGTTAATACCTTCTAAAACATGACCAGTATGTACCCAGAACCAAGTGGTATACCATGCTGGTTCATTTCGTGAGATTCCTCATTCCCATTCTGCCACCCTCTTTTATCTCATTTATGTTTTGGTGGTCAATGTTGGGGCCTTCTACAAGTACTTCTGGTTTATATGAATTTGGGACTAAGCATCTTCTAATATACAGTACTTAAATATACTGAGAAACAAGAGGATCACCGTCTAGAACCCCTCAGATAGACTACATTCTCCCTCTACTACAACTTCACCACCACCATCTCCCAGTTCTCCTCCCTTTTTTTTCTTCTTTTTTTTCTTTTTCTTTTCTTTCTTTTTTCTCTCTTCTTCTTTAGAATTCCTGGACTTTTATTTTTTACTACTTTGTTTTAAAATTTGTTTTTAACTTTAGTGGTACTTTTTGTTTTATTTCGTTCTTTGTTTTCAATTTCTGGTCTCTGACCATGGCAGAATCATCTAGGGTGAAATTTACTTAGGTCGTGGTTGATATTCTTGATGCAGCCTGCTCATATAGCCACTCTGTACTAACCAAAATGACTAGAAAGAACTCACCACAAAAGAATCAGAAACAGTAGTCTCTGCCACAGAGTTACAGAATTTGGATTGCAATTCGATTTCAGAAAGCCAATTCAGATTTCTGAATTGGCTTCTGGAATTTTCCAGAGCTACTGGTGGCTCTGGAAAAAAAGCATAAAGGAATCAAGAGACTTCATGACTCCAGAATTTAGATCTAATCAGGCTGAAATTAAAAATCAATTAAATGAGATGCAATCTAGACTGGAGGTTCAAATGACAAGGGTTAATGAGGTAGAAGAAAGAGTGAGTGACATAGAAGACAAGTTTATGGCAAGGAAGGAAGCTGAAGAAAAAAGAGAAAAACAATTAAAAGACCATGAGTAAAGGTTAAGGGAAATAAATGACAGCCTCAGAAGGAAAATCTGCATATTATTGGGGTTCCAGAGGGCGCTGAGAGGGCCAGAGGGCCAGAGAGCATATTTGAACAAATCATAGCTGAGAACTTCCCTATTTGGGGAGGAAAACAGGCATTCAGTTCCAGGAGATAGAGAGGTATCTTTAGGTCCCCCCTAAAATAAATAAAAACCATTCAACATCTTGACATTTAATAGTGAAACTTGCAAATTCCAAAGATAAAAGAGAATCCTTAAAGCAGCAAGAGACAAGAGATCCCGAACTTACATAGGGAGAAATATTAAATTAACAGCAGACCTCTCCACAGAGACCTGGCAGGCCAGAAAGGGCTGGCAGGGTATATTCAGGGTCCTAAATGAGAAGAACATGCAGCCAATAATATTTTATCCAGCAAGGCTCTCATTCAGGATAGAAGGAGAGATAAAGAGCTTCCAAGATACGCAGAAACTAAAAGAATATGTGACCACCAAACCAGCTCTGCAAGAGATAGTAAGAGGGACTCTGTAAAAGAAAGAGGACACCCAAAGAAATAATCTACAAAAACAGGGACTGAAGAGGTATTATGATGACACTAAATTCATATCTTTCAATAGTAACTCTGAACCTTAATGGGCTTAATGATCCCATCAAAAGACGCAGGGTTTCAGATTGGATAAAAAAGCAAGACCCATCTCTTTGCTGTCTCCAAGAGACTCATTTCAGACCTAAGGACACCTACAGCCTGAAAATGAAAGGTTGGAGAGCCATTTACGATTCAAATGGTCCTCAAAAGAAAGAAGGGGTAGCAATCCTCATATCAGATAAATTAAAGTTTATCCCAAAGACTGTAGTAAGAGATGAAGAGGCACACTACATCATACTTAAAGGATCTATCCAACAGGAGGACTTAACAATCATGAATATTTATGCCTCTAATGTGGGAGCTACCAAGTATATCAATCAATTAATAACCAAAGTAAAGACATACTTATAATAATACACTAATACTGGGAGACTTCAACACAACACTTTCTGCAAATGACAGATTTTCAATGCACAACATCTCCAAAGAAACAAGAGCTTTAAATGATACACTGGACCAGATGGATTTCACAGATATTTACAGAACTTTATATCCAAACCCAACTGAATACACATTCTTCTCAAGTGCACTTGGAACTTTCTCCAAAATAGGCTACATACTGTGTCACAAATCAGGTCTTAACCGATACCAAAAGATCGGGATTGTCCCCTGCATATTTTCAGACCATAATGCTTTGAAACTTGAACTCGATCACAAGAAGAAATTTGGAAGAAACTCAAACACGTGGAGGTTAAAGAGCATCCTGTTAAAAGATGAAAGAGTCAACCAGGACATTAGAGAAGAATTAAAAAGATTCATGGAAACTGATGAGAATGAAGATAACAACCGTTCAAAATCTTTGGGATACAGCAAAAGCAATCCTGAGAGGGAAATGAATCGCAATACAAGCATCCCTCAAAAAATTGAAAAAAAAAAAAAAAAACTCAAATATACAACTAACCTTGCACCTAAAGGAACTGGAGAAAGAACAGCAAAACCTACACCAAGCAGAAGAGAGTTGTTAAAGATTCTAGCGGAACTCAATGAAATAGAGACCAGAAGAATTGTAGAACAGATTAACAAAACCAGGAGTTGGTTCTTTGAAAGAATTAATAAGATAGATAAACCATTAGCCAGCCTTATTAAGAACTATGAAAGAGTATCAAAAAATCTTATATAAAAGTCATTAAAATCACTGAAGTAGAAACGTCATATGCCAAATAATGGCTGCTCAAATGTGCCTAAACCACATCCCTGGAATTTGTGAGTAGGTTATATTATATGGCAAAAGGGACTCTAAAAATGAAATTCACATTTTGAACACTAACATAGGAAGATTATACTGGATTATGTAGGTGGGTTCAGTATAATATAAAAAGCAGAAAATTCTCTCAATGGAGTCAGAGAGGTGTAGCAAACAGAAAGGCATAAAAGATATGTCAGAAGTGGAAGCCAGAGAAGTCCCAAGTGTGAAGAGAATGTGATACATTGTCACTGGTTCTGAATGTAGGGGCCACATGCAAGCACTAAAAAAAAGGACTCTAGAAGCTAAGGGTAGTCCAGAATGACAACCAGCAAATAAATGGAACCATCATTCTATAGTTGCCTGGCATTGAATCCTGCCATCAATCTGAGAGAATCTTGTTTACTTACAAAATTTCTAATAAGAAATGTAGCCCTGCAAACACTGGGCTGCCCAGTGTGACCTGTTTTGGACTTTTAGCCTATAGAACCATGACATAATAAATTAGTATTGTTTTAAGCTGCTAAAAGTGTGGCAATTTATCATGCTAGCAATAAAAAACTAATAAAAGGAGAGAGAGAAAATAGGGCAGACGAAGTACGTTAAGAGATAATGAGTAAGAATTCTCCCGAAATGATTAAAGTTCCTCAAACCAAGGATATAAGAAGACCAGAAAATAAGTATTAATTCATAACCCATATGTGACATAATGAACTACTGAAACACAAATATAAAGAGAAAATTTGAAGAAGGTTATCAGAGCATAAAGATTCATTATGCAAAGAATGACATTCTCACTAGAAAGTAGGTAGGGCAGAGGACAGTGGCTATTTTAATCGTTTCAAAAAATATTAGCCCACAATTTATACGTAGCCAAAAAAACAAAAAACAAAATGCAAAATCTTTCAAAAATGAAGGTAAATAACTCTTCCAAAGAAAGAAAAACTAAGAGAATTCATGTATTTGACTTGCACTACAAGAGCTTTTTTTTTTTGTTTTTAAAGATTTTATTTATTCATGAGAAATACAGAGAGAGAGGCAGAGACACAGGCAAAGGGAGAAGCAGTTTCCCTGCAGGGAGCCTGATGCAGGACGCAATCCCCAAACTTTGGGATCACACCCTGAGCTGAGGCAGATGCTCAAACACTGAGCCACCCAGGCATCCCTAATAAGAACTTTTAAAAGATGTTCTTCAAGTATAAGGAATGTAATATCTAACATAAACTTTTGTTTCTACAATTAAGAGTGCTAGAAATGATAATTGAGAGTAAATATAAAATTCATTTATTTTTAATTGCTTTACAGGTAACGAACTATACAGAGCAAAAAATAACAGCTATGTGCTGTTTCTTAAAAAGATATATGAAAGTAAAACATGACAACGTTAACACAAAGGATGAGAAAGAGTAATTAGGGGTAAACCATAAGAATCTTATACTAACATGAAACAATATAATACTATCAAAGACTATAATAATTTAAAGATTTATATTGTAAACTCTTGGGCAACTCTGAAAATGTTTTAAAGATAAGTAAATAAGCCAATATTGAAGAGAAAATGAAATGATACAAAATACTCCATCAATCCAACATAAGGCATAGAAAGAAGAAAAAAAGTAAAAAACAGATGGAAAATAATAGTTTTTAGAAAACAATGAGCAAGTTGATAAATATTAACACAACCGTATAGTAGTCACATTAAATGTAAATTACATAGAAACATCAATTATAGTTTGTCAAACTGATAAAAAAAAAAAAGCTGTGTCCACTGATACACTAAGAAAATCTTGCTTTAAAAATAAAATCATAGATAAGCCTAAGGAAAATATAGGAAAGAGAACTGCCACTAAAACTCTAATGTGAAGAGAGCCAGAAAGAAGGAGCTGAAGATGTTTGTATTTATTTATTTTTTATTTATTTATTTAACATTTTTTTAAAAGATTTTATTTATTTATTCATGATAGACATAGAGAGAGAGAAAGAGGCAGAGACACAGGCAGAGGGAGAAGCAGGCTCCGTGTAGGGAGCCTGTCGCGCGGGCCACGATAGGGTCTCCAGGATCACTCCCTGGGCTGAAGGTGGCGCTAAACCTCTGAGCCACCCGGGCTGCCCTGAAGAGGTTTTTATTTGATGTGATATTATAATTTACATTATACTCAACTAATTTTTTTATACTTTGAAGATTACAACATAATCAAATTTGTTCATGATGTAATTAAGGGCCAGAATGGATATGACATAATCTAGCTGAAAGCAGTGGTTAAAAAGAAAAATAAACTAAGCCATTTTAAGGTTTATACTCAATTTAACAAAGGAGAATAAACAATCTATGCAAATATAATCTGGATTTCTACTGTTAGTAATCAACTGATCATCCTGTTGAGAACAAAACTAGATAAAAACCAAACCAAAAGAAAAATACTTCTTTAAGGATAATAGAACATTAAGACAAGGACCAATTATTTGATCATGATCTCTAAAAGGAAGAAATCCTAAAAGAGGTGATTTTGGCATTTGCGCCATTTTTCTCATATAAGCATGGTTTAGAAGAAGCAGTCAATGAGCCACCGGTTGAACAAAATTTTTAACAAACCTATGGGGAAAAACTGATGTTCAGGACCCATCAAAGGCAAGGAGAGCTAAGAAAAACTCATATAACTCAAGTTAGGACACTGTAGACCTACACCTTAGAATGCTGGTAAACTAGAAAAAGAGTAGCACTATAATCTTGACTACATTATGTCATGTAGAATTAATAGTGCCTACCAGAGGCAAACGTAATTTCTTTCTGGAAAAATCCACCGTTTTGTACATTTATATTCTTTAATGTACTAGATTCTTCAAACTAGAATAAAAACAAAAGACATTAAAGTAGAGAAAAATAATATTATCAAATACCAAGAGAAACACAAAATCACCCAGATAGTCCAGAAGCCAAATAGTGAAACAAAAACTTTAAAGTACTTATATTTCACATACTCATGAAAATTATAGACAGGATTGACCATTAGAAGAGAAAAACTATTAAAAAATGGAAATTCCAGTACTTAACCAAAAAATTTATATTAACAATACAGAATATCAGAAACAACTAAAGAAAGAATTAGTAAAGTGGACTAAGGTTAAAAAAATACTCAGAGTTAGAGACAGAGAGAGATGGACACAAAAAGAGAATATATATAAAGAGATAATAAAGAATTATATAAGATATATGATTTCTTCTAGGAACTCAAAATTTGCGTAGCATTTAAAAATATATCAAAGTAATAGACCACATTTAGCATTTAAAAATATATCAAAGTAATAGACCACATTTAGCAGTACATAAAAAATTAAATAAAAAATACAATATAGAATTCAATAAACCTAATCATAGCAACTCTTGGTTAATTATAAACACAAGAATGTCTTATATTTGATAAAAGTATCTATAGTAAATAGATAGGAAACATCATAATTAATGATGTTCAAAGCTTTCCATCTGAAATGAAGAAAAGAATGTTTTTATATAGAATTTTTATAGAAAATTGCATTTGAGGTATTAGGTGGTAATGTAATACAAGAAAAACAAATAAAGGGTAAGGATTATAATAGAGGATAAAACTGCCAATATTCTCAGATGAAATGACTGTGTACATACATTTACTTAGAAAGAGTTATAGATAAATAATTAGGAATAAGTAGTTAAAAGTTTTAGGATATTAGTTCAATATACCAAAATGGACTGTATATGACAGCAATACAATTAAAAACTGAAATTTATGAAAGAAATAACTTACAAAAATATCAAATTCCATTTTTCACTTTCAAAGAATAAGATGGTTTAGAATTACCTCCCATGTTAACTAGAAAAGTGTACAAAATATAGAGAACAAATATTTTCAGACAACACAGATAGCACAAGACTAAAACCCAAGGGAAGAAAAAAAATGAAACGATTTTCACCATTATTTACGTTTCTTGCATGGAGGTATTTCCCCTTTTAAGGCAAATACAGAATCCAGCAACCATTTTGGGTTGACAAGAGTAAAACCATAGTTCAGGCAGGTCAAGGTGAATAGAATTGGAAGGATAGAATACCCAAGAGGAAAGAGTTATAAAGAGAAACGATTCCAATAATCAGAGACTTTTACTGAATAACAATCTATGTATGTGACACCTGAAAGCTTTCAAGGTTTAAAATAGAACAAATTCTGATGAAAGAACAATTATGAAGAAGCTATAGCATAAACGTTTCCTATCTCTCACACAGGTCTGAGAAGTGTCTAGTCTTTCCGGCCAGGATGTAAAGACCTCATTAAATACACTGAGCATTCAGGAGATATCCCAGCTCATTTTCTTAGTGTGACAAAATCAGCCCAGGGAAAAAAACAACTCTAGACTTACCTTTAAATACCTTAAAAGCATGCCTTAGGAGGAAGAACACCCTTTTGAATAAATAGTGCTAGAGCAACTGAATAATCGCAGACAAACCTCAATATAAATCTCATACCTTATACAAAAATTAGCTCAAGATGGGACACAGACTTAAAAGTGAAACTGTTTATGAAGCCATAGAACTTAATGTAAAACATATGAGAGAATCTTTAGGACTCCGAGGGGGGAAGAATTCTTAGACATGACAACATGGTAAGTTAGACTACAACAAAAATGCAGTTTTCTTCTGCCAAAGAGCCTATTAAAAGGATGAAACAAGAGTCCACAGTCTAGAAGAAAACAACTGCAAAGCACATTTCTGAAAAAGGACTGGTATTTAGAAAATATAATGAACTCTCAAGGCTTAAAATTAAGAAAGCGATCCAAGTATGAAATGGGCAAAAAACATGAACAGCTATTTCAATGAAGAGGTATTTTAATACTGATGACAAAAACATACAAAAAGATGTTCAGAATCATCCATTAGGAATATGACAAGACAAATTAGGACCACAAGGAGATATCAGTGCCTCATACTGATACCTATCAGAATGACTTAAAAAAGACAACACCAAAAGTGGGTAAAAATCGATAGAAACTGGACTATGTATGCATTGTTGGTAGAAGTTTTTTTTAAATAAAACAAGTCAGGTACTTAGCATACAGCTCAAGAATCTCACTCTTGAACATATTCCAGAGAAATGAAAAGTTATGTTTACAAAAAACAAATGTTCATTGCAGCTTTTCTCATAAAAGCCAAAAACTGGAAAAAACCTAAATGGCCTACAATGGGTGAATGGTTAAATGAACTGTCATATATCCATACCATGGAATATTACTAAGAAATACAAATGGAAGAACCTACTGAACAAGCTGGATGGATCTTACAGCATTATGTTAAAATGAGAAAAGGTCAATTTCAAAATGCACCTCTGAAACACCTATGAATCAAAGAAGAAAATGGAGGGAAATGTTGAAAAAATACTGAATGAAAGTCAAAACATCATAATGAAATTTGTGAAATACAGATAAAACAATCCTTTAGGGAAAGTTGTGGCTTTAAAAGCTTTTATTAGAAAAGAAGAAAAAACCAAAAATCAATGATTTAAGCAAAGGGTCAGCAAATGTTTTCTCTAAAGGTAAGTACCTTTCTCTAAGGTACTAAATATTTTAAGCAATACTATACAGAAGTTGTAACAACTTAATTCTGCCATTGTAATGTGAAAGCAAGCACAAGCAATCTGTAAACAAATGATATGACTATATACCAATACAAGTTTATTTTTAATATAAACTGGTGACAGGCAGATTTAGCTCATGGGCCATAGTTTAAGTGGAAACTTAGATTAGGAATCTAGAAAGAGAAAAAAACTAGAAAGAAAAAAGCAAGTAAGTCTTGAATAATGAAAAGGAATTAATAAGAGCAAAATTCAGTGTAATAGAAAACAAAAAAATAAATAAAAGAAGCTAATAGCTGATTTCTGGAAAAAATCTAATATTGAAAAATCAATAGTTATTCTAATAATAAAATGAGAAAAGACAAATTAACAAAATCTGAGATGAAAGAGAGAACATCATTAGCAATCCTACAAATATTTTATTTTTAAAAATTTTATTTATTTATTTGAGAGAGAGTGAGGAAGAGAGAGAGAACGCATGAGCTGAGGGGGGGACAGAGAGAAAGGGAAAAGCAGACTCCCCGCTGAGTAGGGAGCTTGATGTGGGGCTTGATCCTGGACTCTGGGATCATGACCTGAGCCGAAGGCAAATGCTTAACAGACTAAGCCATTCAGGTGCCCTGAGATTCTACAAATATTTTATTTTATATTTTATTTTTTAATGTTTTTTCCTAGTATTCTTTTTTTAAAGATTTTAATTTTTTCCTGAGAGACACAGAGAGAGGGAAGCAGAGACATAGGAATAAGAAGAGGGAGAACCAGGCTCCCTTAGATGAGCCCAATGCAGTACTCAATCCCAGGACCCTGGGATTACGCCCTGGCCTGAAAGCAGATGCTCAACCACTGAGCCACCCAGGCACGCCTCCTACAAATATTTTAATATAATGAAAAAAAAATAAAAACTTTATGGCAATTAATCCAACAATTTAGATAAGATGGCTAAATTCCTAGAAGTCACAAATGACCAAAACTGATGGAGAAAAGCCAAAAAAAAAAAAAAAAAAAAAAAAAAAACAACTCCCCAAAGAACAAAAATCTGAATAGTCACTTACCCGTTAAAGAAACTTAATTTGTAATTTAAAACTCTCCCATAAAGAAAATTCCATTTATATTTGGCTTCATTGGTGAATTCTCAAACGCTCAAGGATAATAAATGTAACTAAAACTACAAATGACTCTTACACATAGAAAATAATAAAGAGGGGATCCCTTGGTGGCGCAGTGGTTTGGCGCCTGCCTTTGGCCCAGGGCGCGATCCTAGAGACCCAGGATCGAATCCCACATCAGGCTCCCGGTGCATGGAGCCTGCTTCTCCCTCTGCCTGTGTCTCCGCCTCTCTCTCTCTCTCTTTCTGTGTGACTATCATAAATAAATAAAAAAAATTGAAATATTAAAGAAAAAGAAAATAATAAAGAAACTATAGACAGTATTATAATGATTGAGTTATTTATTTAAAAAACCTTCTCATCTCAAAAAAAAAAAAAAACCTTCTCATCATTAATCATTAGGAAATAGAAAATAAAACCAAATGAGATGCTTACCCAGCGACTACAGAGTCTTAAATTAAAACGATTAACAATACCAGGGTTGACAAGAATGGAGAACAGAGTAGTACTTTTACGTACTGTTGACAGGAATATAATATGATACAACCACTTTACAAAATAGCTGTTTCTTATATGGATAAGTGTTTACTTACTATACAATCAGCAATTTTACTCTAAGTTATTTATCCAAAAATGTATGTCCAAGACAAGATGTACTCAAATGTCCACAAAAGTAAACAAAAAGACATGGATGAATCTCAGAAACTTAAAAGCTGGGAGTAAAAGAAGATAGACACAAAAAAGTATATTCTATATGATTCCATATATATGAAGCCCTAGAAGAGTCAAATTTAAGTTATAATATTAAAAAGTACATAAGTGTTTGCCTGAGGCAAAGATGGATTAATTACATATGGAGGAAAAGGAACCTTTCTAGGGTGATAGGTGGTTATAGAGGAAAAGGAAACTTTCTAGAGTGATAGGTGGTTATATAGGTATCTAAACTGATCAAAACTCATTAAAATGTACAATCAGGGCAGCCTGGGTGGCTCAGTGGCTCAGTGTCGCCTTCGGCCCAGGTTGTGGTCCTGGAGACCCAGGACTGAGTCCCACATCGGGCTTCCTGCACGGTGTCTGCTTCTCCTTCTGCCTGTGTCTCTGATTCTCTCTCTTTCTCTCTCTGTCTTTCATGAATAAATAAATAAAATCTTAAAAAAATATACAATCAAAATGAATATTTTTATTGAGTTGAAACAACATAAACAAATGGCCTCAATATTGATTTGAAAACTAGAGGAATAAGATACAAATACAAACTATTAAAATCCTAAGGATAAATGAAATAGGAATATGTAAGCCTTCTACCTAGAAAACTAAATATTGTTACTAGGAAAATTATTTTAAAAAACAAAGAAATGAAAGGAATATATGATGCTTATTGTTTGAAAATTTCAATATTGAATATCTATAGTTGCAACAGATCTATGAATTCCATTTTTAACCAAAACTCCATCAAGATTTTTTTTAAGATGGGGGGATCCCTGGGTGGCGCAGCGGTTTGGCGCCTGCCTTTGGCCCAGGGCGCGATCCTGGAGACCCTGGAACGAATCCCACATCGGGCTCCCGGTGCATGGAGCCTGCTTCTCCCTCTGCCTGTGTCTCTGCCTCTCTCTCTCTGTCACTATCATAAGTAAATAAAAAAAAAAATTTAAAAAAAAAAGATTTTTTTTAAGATGGATAATTGACAAACTGATTCTGAAATTTAAATAGAATGTTAAGTATCAAGAATACCTCAGACTTACTTGAAAAAGAAAAGGACAAGGTGGAAAGATCTTAATCAACCAGATCCAGATCTTTATTAAACTTACAACTAATTATGACAGTATGCCACAAGGATACACATACAGGCAGGGAAATGGGGCAGAACAGACTGGCAAACCAGAATCCAGCAGTTAGGGGCACTTGATTTGTGACGAAGTGGCAGATCATGGGAGAAAGTAAGAGTTCTTCAAATAAACAATGCTGAGTCATCCTGACACCCACATTACTCCTACTTCATTAAATTCACAAAACTCAATTCTGGATAGACTATACATACAAATATAAAAGATAATAAAGCAGCCAGAACATAGGCAGGGAAAATTAGGCAAAGATTTCATCTACCACAGAGAAAGCACTAACACAGACAACAAACTGAGTTTAAGTGGACCAAAACAACTTCTATGGACCAAAACATATAACATAAATGAATCGAAAAGTCACAGAATTAAAGATATAGATATAGATATAGATATATAGATATAACATATAATCTTCAAAGGGATCATTTTCAAATGCATAAAGAACCTTACAAATGAATAAGAAGAAAAACAATTCAATTTTTAATAATGGGCAAGAGATTTCAACAGGCAAATCACAAAAGAATGAAATGAAAAGACCTATAAATATGTAAGAAGTTACTCAATGCCATTAATCACAAGGAAAATGCAAACTATAAATACAATAAAATACTTCCACCAAAATGGCTAAAATGTAAGAGTGACATTATTAAGTACTAATATTAAAGATATGAAGAAACAGGAACTTTCATATGCTGCTGGTAAGTTAGTAAACTTTCATGACCACTTTGGAAAACTATTTGGCATTATCTAATAAAATTGAACGTGCACAATCAAATCAATCAGCAGATATGAGTGCAAATATATATGTGGTACACCCAAGAGTAATGTACAAGCAGCATCACTATATAAAAAGCAACATGTGTAACAGTCTAAATCTAGAAAATTCCAAATGTCCATCATCAGCAAAATAGAGTAATAAACTATAGTATCCACCCACAAAGGAATAAAAATGGAATAAAAATAAGTAAACTATTACTATATACAACATGGATGTTTTTCATAAACAAGGTGAACAAAAGACCCTACAGACAAAAGAACACATACTATGCAATTCCATTTACATAAAATTCAAAAAAGACAAAGCTAACCTCATTAAAAGTCAAGTTTATGAATCTGAAGAGGAGCAAGGTTATTGACAGGAAAAGGAACACAAGCTGGGGGCTCCTGGGGTACTTGGGATATTCTATTTTTTGACTTGGGTGATGGTATCATGTCTTCACTGTTTCACTGAGCTTTTAAACTGTATTTGTGTAATTCTTGAATTTAAAATGTGAACACACACACCCACACCTGCATGTGTACAATTTAACTCTAAGAGTGTGTGGACTAGTCTCTTCTAGGAATGCTTTGTAATGTGCTACTATAAATTTTTATCCATTAAGCACGATAAAAAGATGTTTGTTTACTCAAGTTTCAACTACATATGTATTACATATAACTTTGCAGATTGTCTATATTATAAATTTTTCATCTCCACCACAAAGATGCACAATGTTTTCATGTTACCATTTGTGCACATTTTTACTTTATTGGAAATAGTAATATGCCATATGACAATAGATTACAAATTCACCAGAGTCTAAAAACCACTCACCATCTCTGTTTAGGCTCTGAAATAAAGCAGGTGGTTTTTAAATATTTTTTTTAATTTTTTTATTTATTTATGATAGTCACAGAGAGAGAGAGAGGCAGAGACACAGGCAGAGGGAGAAGCAGGCTCCATGCACCGGGAGCCCGACGTGGGATTCGATCCCGGTTCTCCAGGATCGCACCCTGGGCCAAAGGCAGGCGCCAAACCGCTGCGCCACCCAGGGATCCAAAGTAGGTGGTTTTTAAAAATATCAGGACAATACAATTATGAAATGTCATCACAAAATTCATAATTAACCATTCTCAAGAATTCTTAACTATACTTTTGTATTTACTGTATTTTAATGCTTGAGGGTAAAGTTGTAGAATGAGTATAAACAAATAGTTATGTATACCTCATGTTTTCAGCCGAGTCTTCTGGCATTGGAGCAACAGTTTGTACAGCTGGAAGGTTTTTGCTGGTAGCACCATTCACAAAACTAGAAGAGGAGGAAGATGAGGAGGACCCTGAATCCACGGCACCTGTTCCCAAAATAATAATTTTTAGCCTTAAACATAAACTTACTTAAAATAATTTTTATTATATTACTATCTGATTTGAAGATTTACTCATATGAATTTCAAACAGAATTCATCAATTAAAAAAATCATTTGGCCATTAGTACACTAATAACTTTTTATAATTATAAATAATAGTTGTTGCATTAAAATCTAGTTGACTTACTTACATTAATCTAACAACTACATAACACAAATGGGGTATAAATAAAAGATATCAAGAAATGAAAATAATTTTAGCTAAAATGAGGCTGACAAGACAATTCAAATTTAGATGTGAAAAATTTATGTTTTTATTGCTATATTGTAATATTTTTAGTTTTCACTACTTAAGATACAATTCACAATAAATTGAGCATAAATTTGTGGCACTGGAGCATCAATGTTTATTTTGATAAAATGATGGTTTTAAGGAGGGCTATAATGAATATAATTGTACCTGATTTTAAAATAATGAGTTCTCCTCAACGATATGAAGATGCCACTTTGGAACAGACTTTTCTAGAATACACCATGTAAGTATATTAAAGAGCTGTGGAGTTGAGGGACATCTAGTGTTCCTGAATATTATCTTATCTCACACTACATCCCATAAAACTGAATTGCTTACTGGGATTTCTGCTGCAACACTTAAATAGCATCTACTTGCCAAAATCTAAACTGGACAATAGGCCCAGTTTAGGTGTTGGCATATAAATGTATGTTGTGTGTGTGTGTGTGTTTGTATATATTTCTGAGAAGGATGTTTAATTACATTTTATTTTCCACTGTAAAATTATATAATTTATACTATCTCTAGGCTCCTTGCTATGATCACTTCCTATATCTATTCATAAAATAGAAATTATAAGAAAATGTTATAACTTGTTTCATATAAAGATAAAAAAGAGGTAATGAGGTAATTTTATTTTCCTTTAACCGATCTTTTAAAAATAAGGAATTATTCAATAGACACTAATTGCAGATATCTTTTACTACACTGACATATTTGAAAAATCTTAACATATATATATTTTGGTAAAAGAAAAGTATTTTTCTTCCTATTTCTATAAACAGAATGAATATAAAAAATAAGATTATAAACAGTGTAGAAAAACTTTAAAATCTTCAGACAGGTTGGATATATTTATTTATAATATAGATAAACCAAAGATGTTATGTTCTTTAACACAATGCCATTGATAATGTTTATTTGCTAATATAAATATGCTTGATAGAGTATATTCTACTTACTACAACCCCATAAGTGTGTTTTCATGGTATGTCAGACTCAGGTGGTATGATAAACAAGATAGATACAGAAAGAACATAGAAGAGCTATGAAATTAATAAAAATGGGAAGATTCTAAGTAATGATAATAGATGGTAAAGTTCAAAGCTATACAGTTTGGAGAAGAGAAGGCTACTATAGTCAGGGAAGAAAAGTCAGGGATCATCTTGCGTTGTATAAATACCTAAAATGGAATCACAAAGATTTGGGTAAGGATTTATTTAGCTAATAATCAACAGGAACATTTCTGGAAATTTACAAAAATAAAGGTTATTTTAGGCAGGCTTTAAAAATTTGTAGTGATTTGGAATTTTTTGTTCCTAGAATCATTAGGAAAAGGTTGGACAATGAACTGGATATGGATACCACTGCAATCTACGTACATAAAGTAATTCAATGTCAAATAATGTTTCTTATTCACATGCATTTTTTCCCCGTTAAGTTGAGGCTCTTGCATATGTCAAGGTTCTTAAGGGAGCTCTGTTTTTCCTTAGAGGATTTCATAAAAAGATATATTAGGGTTCAGCCAGTAAACATCACTAAATCTATTTACACTCACTAACGTATTTAATGATATTCTTGATACAACTTATTGATTTTTATATATCAAACTGCAGTGTTTAAATTATCTTTTGGTTTTGCTCCCCAAATACCTTTCAGCAATTTTATTTAACTCTGAAAGTAAATAGCACTGTTTTGAGAAGACTCAAAACAAAAACCAATAGTGTCCTCTAAAATGACCATTAAAAAAATATGTCTTAGAAGTACAGACAAATTCTGAAAGGTAGTAACATAAAATAGAACCTTCTTAAAGGTTATGATAATCTTAAATGATTAGGGCATTTTATTTTTTTAAGATCAAATAAGCAGAAAAATGGAGATATAGAAAACAGAAAGAAAAAGATGAGGTATCACAAAAATATATAAGGACAATACCTGTTGTATTTATCATACTTTTTGGTGTAGCTCCAGTAGCAGCAAATATATTAGAGGTACTGCCTGTTGCCAGCCCACTTCCAGCAGCAGTGGCTCCCACAGTGGTTACAGCCAAACTACCTGGAGGTGGCTTCTTAACAGGTACCACGACACTCCTGAAGAGTAAGAAATGAGGAAAAGTGACAAACACAAGGTTTAAGATGAAATCCAACTCTGCTGTGACATATACAGTCAACATTCAATTATCTTTCTTCCTTTTTTTTTTTTTTTTTAACTTCTGAGCCCAATTTCATTGGTGAAAAGGATATGGACATCAGGATATATTGTGAAGTGTGTTGACTTTAATTCACTTAGCAAAGGTTTATGTAGGATCTGGAGTATACAGAACTTTCTTAAGATGGCTGGTGGGCTATATGAATCTGGAAAAACTGGGAAAATGTATGCTCAAGTTAGAATATTTTGCATCTGCATAGTTTTTGCAAAATATGCATAAAATGTCCTTCTTATCCATATTATATTCTCCATGTGTAAAACTGTCATAAAAACCATTCCAAAAGTCAGATTCTGAAGCTTCTTCATAGTAAAGCTAAAAATTAATCAGGGAATACTGAGCAACATCTAATGGCCTAAGTAAGTTTATACTTTATTTTTCTGGGAATAGTTTAGTTGTTTGATACACTGGATACTCAGTTAAAGATTATTTAGCTTTCAAGCCCTGACATTTTTTATCCTTTTTTTTTTCTGAATCTTTAATTTTATTTGTAGTATTTCTTTGATATCAAGGAAATTGATAATCAAGTCACATACATAGTAGCTGTTACATGAGTATCATTTACCTGTAAATACATGAACATATACACGTTGACATTTTGAACAAAGGGATTTCCTAAGTTACTTTAATATATTTAGATAAATCTCACAAAAAAATTTTCTGAATTTGGCATTGTGTTAACCTTAAATAATAAATATGATTTTAAGAGATAAACTATTTATTAGTATAATAAATATCTTCATTTCCAAGTAGTGAAGCTTCATTCTTAAAGTTTACACACTGCAACTTCATAGAAAAAATATTTACCAGTGTTACTCAACCAGTATTGAATTTTTTCATCTAGAAAGTAGACATATGAGATGCTATAAGCTCAAATTTAATGCTTGAAAGCTAATGACTGACAGTACAAAACTCTTCAATCTAAACTAGTACTTTTAAATGTGCCTAGACACACAAAAAATTTAATTGTCCCATTAAAAAGCTTTAAAGAAAATTATATTAGTGATTCATTCTCAAGTAAGTCTATAGCTTAAACATCCCAAATAACACCAATTTCTTCAATGTCAAAAATCTAAATTTATAAGAATTATTACTCTCAATTTTAGGAGTATTTAAAACTTTTTTGTGACCAAATATATTACGATCTTAAATAATTTTACTTGTGTCAGAAAATTTCTTCATTATCTCTTTCTGGATATTTTCTTCTTTTTTCTTTATAGGTGGAATCTAATTCATTAGATTCAACCTTGAACTCTCAACTATTTATTTAATTACCAAAAGCACATTTTATGCTTTCAACCCCTTCACTGGCCTTTCCTCATCCAATGCTTTCATTTAATACATTGAGAAGCAGTGTGACATTATGGAAAGAATATAGGATATAGAACTAGAAAACTAAGTCTCGAGACCTAAATCATTCTCAAGTTGTGTGACCTTTTTTTTTTTTTTTAGATTTTATTTATTTATTCATGAGAGACCGAGAGAGAGGCAGAGGGAGAAGCAGACCCCCTGCTGCAGGACTCGATTCCAGAACCCCAGGATCACCACCTGCGCCAAAGGCACTCAACCACTGAGCCACCCAGGAATCCGTTAAGTTGTGTGATCCTAAATTTCAGTTTTTCATTTCAAAAATTGCAAGATGAATGCTACATACTTTACATATAAATGGGGAAATTAAATGAGATTGTTTTTAAAAGGATTTTAAAGTATAAGTTATCTTATAAATGTTAATGATTATCACCACTGTGTAAAATGAAATCATTCTCTGCCTACATTATATGTTATCTGGTTATACTATCAATTGAAAAAAAATGAACTAGTATTTTGCGTTTATCATCAAAACTTTCTCTAAACTTCTAAACTAACCTTAGATACACTATTTCACTGGCTATCCAGAAAGAAAACAATTATTAACTCTCAATTTGAAAAAAAATCATTAGTAAATGAACGATAATACTTTCTTCCTACAGCTCATTAAAATCCCTGTGGATAAAATAAGAAACAGAGACTGGTTTATAGTGCTGTGAGACAGATTTGTAGATTGCAGGAAAACTATCACCAAAAATTCCTGATTAATAGGTCCTTACTAACTTTGGGCAAAAACTCTGTTAATAGACTACTATAGGCATCTTGTCAAGTGCTGAAATTGTGCAGCATATGTTATGAAAAATTAGTTATATGAATGAGTGAAAAAAATTAATCTCAACAACCTCTAATGACAGCTTGTAAATAAAGACAAACAACATTAAATACCAATCTACTAAATAACTGAAAATATCTGGTTCAATAGCAATTAATGTGAAAGCCTCCAGACATTTCATTGACAGCCGACTCAATCAACAGAATCTGGCAGTGCAACATGGCATTTAAATATAGTAGCACAGTGGCTAAAAATCCAGTTTACAATGACAGATCTGAGAATTCTACCTCCCACAATTACTGGCTGGGTGGTATTAGGCAAGTAAACCTCTCTAAGGTCCATTTTCCTCTTAAAATGAGACTTGTAATAGTTTGCAACTTGTAAGACTGTCAAAAAGATAAAAGGATATAATGCATATAAAACGTTTAGCACTTTGCCTGGAATATCGTAAATGATCAATACATTTTATCAATTGTTAGGATTGCTATGGCTCCCCAAAGTGCTGATGCAATCTGGGTCTACATCAACAACAGTATGCAGTTTGAGGGAGCAACAGTTCTCATACTCTTTGTGATTGTCAGACCTCATTAACAAAATCTTGTGTGCTGTTGTAGGCATCATATTTCAAGAATAATGACAAACAGCATCATGTCCATGAAAGAAGAGTTAGGATGACAGTAGATCTGGAGAACAAGTCATGTGAGAGAAGGCTGAGAGACTAGAAAATTATAGTGAAAAGTGTAAAAAAAAATAATAAATTTTTAAAAATCTGAAGGTATAGGAAAAGGAAAGAAGATTGAAACTCTGATAAATCTATCAAATTAAAACCAACAGGAGGGAAAAAAAAAACCAACAGGAGGAAGAATCTAGTAACTTTATGAGTTCCAGTTTCCAACTACTGATGTGTTCAAATGACTGGGAGGGTCACGTCATCAGGGTTGTGTTCAGAGAGGTAGGAAGCTGGATTTGACTGATTTCTCAGATTCTTTCTCAGCCTATAACTTTATGCAGCCTACTATTTCTCCTTTGATTATAATGGTCAGATAGTTTGCTAAAATCAGAGTACTATACATTCTTGTCCTTAATATCATTTCTTCAACACTGCCAATTCCCTAACACATCAAACCACTCTGTCCAAACAATTTACCTTACAGATAATTTGCAAGTTTACATTTATCAATATGTGTTGATAACATATTTGTTATCTTTTAGAACGTTATTATATATTTACAATTACTTACACATGAAAATTGAAATTTTCAACTCTTACAAAATCTTCTATCAGACTGTTACTCAGGATGTTCTACTTGGTAGACTATTCCATCTGTACCAAAAGGCTTACCTAGTAGTCTACATAACTACTGTGGGTACCTATTTCAAGTCCATAAATCCCCTTAAATATACATAAAATTCTGACACATATACTTTTTTTAGGGTGAGCAAATAATTATCTGGATTTCAAAAACACAGCCAACAAAAAAGTTAAGAGCTACCATCTAAACTATTAAGATATTCCACTCTCCTTCCAAATCTGCTATTCATACAGATGCATACATAGAATCCTCTATACTACACACACTTCAGCAATTGCATTTTTCCATCTCAAGAATATTCTTTCCACGTTATCCCACACAATTTCAAAATTCTGTGGGAATTTTGTTCCATACCTTAAGACTACAAACTATAAAGAAGTAGATGATTCCTCTATACTACATAAAACTCACACATACTCTAAGGTTGTAAAAGCTATCAATAAAACAGCACAAGCCAAGAAATTATTCAGTATAACTCACTACAACAAAATGTTCCATTGAGTATTGTTTTATAATACATTGAGTGATATATATGTATAAGGGTAAATTTTTCCATCATTGAATTTATCCTATCTCAAAACCAGAGATTTAGGGTGTAATCTATGATTCATTCATTCACATATTCAACAAATATTTATTGAGTACATTGATATGCAAGAGGGCAAGAGGTGGTTCTAAATTCTGACATATACATAGAAAAGACAAAATCCCTGCCGTCATGGAACTTACATTCCAATATGGATAGACAGAAGAAGATACAATAACATGAGTGAGTAAAAATAGTATATGAGATGGAAAGTGCCATGAGAAAAATAAAATACAGATAGGAATAATGACAGTAGCTAAAGAGAAGACTCGCTTAAAAAAGTAGTATTTGAGGAAACACTGGAAGGTGAAAGAGCAAACTATAAAGATATCCAGGGAAGAGTATAAGAGTGTCACAGGCAGTGAGACCTGGAAGAAGGCTAGCGTGAGTCTAGAGACTTATGAGAAGAGAAATCAGAGGAGTAAAAGGGGTCCAGATTGTAAGTCCTTAGAGTCCATTGTAAAGACATTGGCTTTTCCTTATAGTGGGATCAAAAGCAATTAAAAGCTTAAGAAGAAGGGAAAAATATGATCTTAAGGTAAGTAGGACCATTCTGGCTGTTGTATTAAGTTTCTTAAAGGGAAAGTAGGGAAAGACTAGTTAGGAGTTACTGTAATAAGCCAAGCAAGATATGTAGTTTGGAGCAGAATGGCAAAATGAAAGTGGTGAAAAGTAGGTCAAATTTTGACTATATTAAGAAGGCACAAGACATGATTTGCAGATTTTATGTGGGTGTGAGAGAAAAGTCAAAGATGATGTAAAGATTTTTGCCTTAAGCAACATGAAGGGCAGACAAATATGGCTGGAGCAGTTGTTAATCATTCAAACAGTGATGCTGAATAAGCAATTGGATAGATAAGTCTCTAGTTGAGAAGAGAGGACTAGGACTAGGGACATAAATTTAGGAATCATCAGCATATATGCTATTTAATTCCAGGAAAGTTGATGAAATCACCAAAGAAGTGTGTGCAAATGGATAGAAGAAGTGGTTCAAGTACAGAGTCTTGGGGTGTCCATTAGTTAGTTCTATGAATTTTATAAATAGGTTCCTACTTTATCTGTATACCTCAAGATTTGGCCTATATATAAAGTAAGATAGTGAAGATAAGGGTTTTTCAATAGTGACTCATCAAGGCAAGTTTCATAATCATTTGTGGTACCCAGAAAGAGTCCCTTCTTTCTGCTCCATCTTTTCTGTAACACTTATTGAGCACTGTCAGTTTAAAAGAATACAACTTCACTGACAAGTTTGAGGAATAAAAAGAAAGTAAGATATAATCCATGTCTTAGAGATACTTGAAGGAAATACAAGAAACCAAGAAATCAACTGTACAATATATTTTAATACTTGCTCTGATCAGAATTATGCACAGGATGTGCATTATCTGAGAACAGTGAGCTGAATCTAAAAGTAGCACAAAAAGGATTGGCCAAGAGGAGAAAAGTTCAATAGTAAAACCTTAGTGAGGCAAAGAGAGGAAAAAAACAGTAGACTAAAGGAACTGCAAATACATCGTTATGACTGGTAAAAGTGAGGACATTCCAAACTAAGAAATTCATCTTTTATTTTGTAATCAAAAATCATTTCAGAATTTTTTCAGTTTTGCATTTAAGAAAAATTACTTTGGCATAAATGCAGAAGATACACTTGTGTCAGTGGGAGGGACCTGGAAATAGTGAGGCCAGTTAGGGAATAGGAGAAGGAATCCACTTGAAAGATACTGAAGGCCTAAAGTGAGGTGATAGCTTTGGGAATAGACATGTCCTATCTTTCCTGTGATTCAGGTCTTTTAACCAACTTCAAGAATAGCTACCTGCTACTTTTTTGAGACTAATTACAAGACCATTTCATTTTTATTTTTATAGGACCTTTAAGAAATAATGCATTGTTATATGCTGAGAAACTGAGTCCCAGAGAGCCAAAGAGAATAAAAGTTATACATCACACAACTAATTACAAAGAGATCCATTATTAATATCCAGTTCTTCTAATTTCCAGATGAACATTTTTCCCTAACAAGGCTTATAAAATGCTAAACATTTATCTTGAAAGGAAAAAAATCGAAGCTTAGGAAAAAAAACAATTTGTTACTGATTTTAGGGTGATATTACAATTTATTGCAGCTCATCAAAAATCACAGGGTTACTGCTGACATTTTCATGTTCTGTATGTCTCTACATAAAATATTTAGAATACTAAAGAAAAAATAAAAAAAAAAAGAAAAAATATATGTAAGAAATAATTATTTCATTAATCCATTTTTTAAGACAGATACTTTTTTCAGCTCACTGAAATGTCTGTGTAAATGCCAGGAGAGACAAAGGGAACATTGGGGACATTAGGATACCACCATGCTCAGTCAAAACTGAATCTTCTGGCAACTGGCCTTAAACTAGTACACCCAGGACTCCTGGAGCATAATAAAAGCTGGAATTTCAATGGCTATACATCACAGAAGCTTTGAAATGTAAAGGTTGGCAGACTTTAAGTCAATCTGGTTTACAATTACTTTTTCATCCATTAAGTGATACAAGTAAAACACTTCAAAAAAAATTAGAAAACGAAAGGAAAAGAGATTAAGTCCTCAGCAGTAATTATACTTTTTTATACTCTTAAATCAGTGTAGGAAGATCCCATAATCTCTATCAAACATTTATTATTTTCCCTAAATTGTCATCTTTACTACTAATGTTAAAAGTGTTAATATTAAAAAGCTAGAGAGAAAATAGTCTCATCTTAGACTTTAATAATATGAAGGCTATCTATTATTGCTTTTTTAGTCCTATGATACTTAAAATTTCTATTTTAGAGATTTTCTTACTCAGAGAATAAAACACTTGAAAGGACGGAAATTAAAAGTTTGAGGGGGAAAATATACAAACTAGTCTGCCTGAACTTATTAAACCAGTAGTTTAAACATAAGTGGGATTGTAAAAACCAAAAGGGATGAAATATAAATTATGCAAGATCAATATCTGTTAGCCAGAGAAACAACACAATTGTGAACTTTGTGATATCTCAGACATAAAAGAATTTTCTAAAATATAGTAAATATTAAAATGTACGAGGAAACATACTGTCCCCGTTTTTTTTTTTCTTTTGTCCAAACTAAGGTGTGTGTGGGGGGGGCAGATATCTTAGAAATCCCTGGGGAATTAAAACTGACATAAATCACAAATATGTATCAAATTCTCCAAAGATTAAAATCATGTGGATATACAAGACTACAATCTTAACATAAAATATAGGATAAAACTTAATTGGTGATGTTAGAGAAAAGTACTACCCTGACCTAAAAGCTATACAGATACTAATATATATAAAAAATACAGCTTGGCTAGAATATTTTATAAACTACAGATCTATATTTAAATCTATCAAAAGAGACTGCATTGTTGGGGAACCTTGAAACTTGGTTTATGTGTTCTATGATGAGATTATTAAATGCTTCTGTTAGAAATAAAACAATGATAAAGTTATTTCATAACCGTATGTCCTCTATATACATAGTGCTTTCTCACTATAGACCAGTATTAGAAAATCTCTAGCATTTTCAGTGCTTTACAATTCATAAACATACATTTGTTAGAGCCACTCAATGTAATTAGACATATACGTAAATCTGCACAGATGATGACTGAAAGAAATGAAAGAAAAAGAATCAGCACTTTCCAGACATGTGAATAAGAATATTTATATTTAATATTACAACATGATAAAACAATACTGAAAAAAAGTTTTATTTTAGGTTAAGTCTAAATGTTTCTAAAATTTGATGTTGTAATCTACCTAAAGAAGATAATATTATAAATTTCACAACTGAAATTCATAAACGCTCCATCCCAAGTAGGGAAAAACATCCTATGTGGAACATAAGTTAGCATCAAATTACATCAGTTGTTTTAGGAAGCTATTTTCAAATTTACAGTATGAAATGAGTATAAAGAATACATGGTTAGCATGTCTGCAATAAAATCAACAAACTGGTGGCTAACAAAAGTAAAATCCCAGGTGATCTCCATTGGGATTGCACAATATTATTATTAGGAAGTATGATTTAGTTACAAAGAAATGAGCAACTGAGTCGATAGCTATTTTTCAACTAGAGATAAAAATGAAAAATACATTATTGGTAGAGTAAGACCCGTGATAATTCGGTGTTTGAAACTGTGGTATTCAGGACTTTGCTTCTAAAGCCTGTCATCTTGGATCCTATTTTCAAGGAATTCAATCTGATGTTAAAAGACATGTCATAACTTGGATTTCAGACTTTACTGTTTCAGAAATATGTTTATATACTTCATAATGTAATTATAGCTACCTTAAGACAGATGAGGCAAATGGTAGCAATATATTGGAAATATAATTGAAAAATGCAGTTGTCCAGAAGCACTTTGGGGATGATGTCTCTGAAAAGCTGCTCAAAGCTCTAGAGTTTGAAGTTAAATTTTTGATGTTGTCACTCTCAATCTATTGAATGGCTGACAGACAATCAAACCCGTCTGGCTGGCTGGCAGCTCATTTTGCTGGCAGGTGGCAAACAATTAGACACACCAATTTGTGCCTCCTGATGACATTAAAGCATGAAACTAAGTTGTATGCAGGGCCTAGTGATTTGTGTGAAAGCATTTCAAAAATAATACTCTTTGCCGTGGCAACTCATTTCAGACTGCCACCTCCCATTATGGCTTTGAGCAGTGAAGACGACAGACTTGAGTTACGTGCCGTGCAAGGCCGCTTCTGTTCCATCCGTCATCAGCGCCCCCTGAGACCTCAATCCCCTCCTTTCATCACTATCACCTCATCATTTACATTTGATAGTACTTGAGCTACTGCATATATTAACTACACTGGAGACCCTTTTCCTAAAAAGAACTGAAATATGCTTTGTGTGCCTCAATTTCATTTCTACTTACGCAATTTAGAATAATGGCTCCACTTCCATTGCATTTTGCACAAATGCTACTGGAAACAAGTGGAAAGTTCTATTTTTCTGAAAGTTCTATTTTTTAAAGCAATATTCACAAAGTGTAATAAATTCTGAGTAGCTGGGATATTGGCACTCAAGTGATAGCTCTCAAGTTTTAATGAAAAAATTTTTCTAACAATAATCCAAATTAAAATAAAAATATTTAACTTAATTTTTATTTTATTGGATTCTCTTATGCAAATCACAATAATCCTCAGTAGTTATTGTTTATGTTAACAAAATTTAAATATATAATTTAATAGTGGAACACAAAAATTTTATGAACCTAAACTGAATTATTGTAACATTTTTGTAGACTTATACAATTACAGATACTTACATACATATGTTTACATACACTCATAAAAACACATACGCATATATCCTGGGAATATAAATCAAATAGATGAAGCAGAGGACATCAATCTGAGATGGTATAAGGAACGTCCAATAAACTATATGAACATAATGTTAGCACAAACGTTGAAAAAAGGAAATATTTTCCTACATTTTATAGCCCCTCCATTTTTTTTTAGTATTTTTAAATCTTGATACTTAACACATTTTATCTTGTACGACAGTTTTTTGCAAACATTTCAACTCCATTTACTACTCTGTAAGTTCAGCGTAGACAACACTGTTTGTATCTGTCTTTGTATCTGATATGATGATGAATGTTACTTATGTTTTCCCAATAAATTTTCAAGAAATATCTGAAGGACAGTAGTTAAAATATTTAAAGGTAAAGTTTAATTTATATATAAAAAAGATAACCTGTCTTAACTGAAAATGCCTTTACTGTCATACCTCTAGCCCTAAACACTAAAAAATGACTGTCTCTAATTTGCACAAAGCAGTATAGCTATTTTGGAAAAGTAATACAGAATTGGTATTACATTTTGACTATATGTTGATTTTTGACATTCTGGCTTAAGAAACATTTGAATTCCTAGCTTGATCTTTTTTAAAACAAAAAACAATTGTTTACCAATCATCTCACACACACACACAATATAAATTTTGGATGGGAGGAAGTGTTTTCAACATCATAATAATTTAATTCAGATGGTAAACACATTATTTTATATGTTAATATGAAAAGAGAAGTCCCAATATCAACATTAAGTACTATTTTTAGTAATTATGACTATCCTACAATATTTTTCTAATGCTGCGTAAGTTTTTAAATAGGATAAATTACATGAGCAAATTCTTGGGTTCTATAATGTTTTATCCTGCTTCTGTAAACTATCATTTTTATGGTATATAGTGGGACAGGAAAAAAAATTAGTTGTTCTTAACTAAAACCCCTTGTAAGATTTAACATTTGAATGCAGATATATGGGCCATGTTATAAAAAGTTTAGAAATCTAAAATGCCTTTCAACAATACTTTCAAATACATGCCTCAAAATATGGCCTTTACACTGATTCTGAAAATTCCACGCATATTTTCAGACGATAATGTATATGTTAAAATTTTTTTCCATACTTGCACTTAACACTTAAATCTGAACACTTGAATTTATTACTTAAAGCAAGCTATTTAATCTCTGGCAATTTTTATAGTTTTCAGTATTATAATATAGGAATTTCAGAACAGACTAGACCTTGAAGAGATATGGACTATTCCCTCCCCCATTTTATCCATGAAACAACTGATTCCCAAAGATAAAATCACTTCCTCAATGTAGTCACTGATGATGAATTACAATCAGAATCTGGCTTTCCCTCTTTCTAATTTAATGTGCTGTTCTGCATCTCCTATTGAAACTCCTTTTTTGAGATGTATTTTTTAAGTGTCCTACTATGAGACCAACATGGTTGACCTATCACTTTGATATTCTTTGTAGTAAGAATTTATATTACTAAATATAAAGTTTTTGAGACCCTCTTAATATTTTTAAAATAAACTCGAATTTTCCTTCTGTGTTTAGAGCACTATGAATGATAAGTTCAGTACCTACCTGTCAAAGGAATGAAACTGCATAGGAAGAATAGCTTGCGCTTCTCTCTTCAATGCTGGATCTGGGTATGGGATAGGTTCAGGGCCACATTCTGCAATTTCAACTGGGGCAGCCACAAGACTTTTCAATATTTCCTTGACATTGATGCCTTTGGTTTGACTAATACTAGATATGGATGGTGCTGGTTTCAACAGTTCACTGGGGTTCTCAGTTAAGCTTTCCTGTGATTTTTTCACTTCAGATGACAAAGTGGATAACAGTTCACTCATGGCGTCAGGGCCTGTGCCCGTCTCTAATTCTGCCCCATTCAGGATGCTAGCCACTTGCTCCTCTCCAATTCCTGAATCTGTATGTGGAATGGAACTTTCTAGCTGAATATCTTCACCAGGGGTGGGTGTTTCTTTTTCCTTTATAGTGTCTGGAAATGTAGCAGGTGTTTCTGTAATAAAAGAAACTGGTTTAAACAAAAAGCTTCTCAAGTGAAAATCTAGTATTTATTAATAAAATATTCTCACATATTAGAATAAAGAAAATAAGACCTGTGAGAAACAAAAAAAAATTGCTAAATGGATGTGCATAACAACAAAACTGAATTATAAAATACTATCCATGTACATTGTTCAGAAAGCATCAGCAGAACCTTGTTTCTTTTAAACGCCATCTGGCATTTCAAAACTGATGTCTTTAAAAATGTGGAGAAACTGTACCCACAACAATTTCTTTTAGCAGCTTATAAAAATTATTATGTGAAGTTCCCCTTTATTCTTTCATTGTTAGCTACCAATCATACAAGAGAAATGGTTATACTTCTCTCATGTTACCTTAACAATATGAAGTCATTTTATACTTTTGGTACTTCAATAATCAATAAATAATATCTAATTAAAATATTTAAACTAGTGAAAGATGTTACTTTAAAATCACATACATATCATACCTAAAATTCTGAAGTTAATAGCAAAAAACATGCAAAATGATTATTTTAAAGAGATAAATACTTTAATAAAAAATAATGTCCTAGAGAATTTGGCCTATACGTGCCTTTACGAATAATTATTTTGGAGTATTTATTCTTTGTGAATAAATATAAATTTCAATTTGTGAAAACTGAAGCAGATAAAATATTATATATAGGTATAAAATATACATACAATATTACCAACTAAATTTTAAAAAATTCAAATGCTAAATGCCTATCAAATTTCATTATGCAAATGTTAACATGATGATGTTCCCTATATAATAAAATGTTAACAAATTCTAAATGATAACCTTAAAAAATTTATGTAATCTAGGTATATTAGGGATAATAGCTCTTAATAAAGTCATGTTGAAGAAAAAAATAAGATATTATAGGGAAATTACTTTCAGGTCTTATATAAGATAGATACTTAGTTAATGTTAGCTACTTCTATTACTCTGACTTATATTTAAGTTTATCCTTTGTAAAACAAGAAGGGCACACTAACTTATTTTTAAGTTCTCTTTAAAAATGAACATCTGTAAGTTCTATAAAACTGCCCTTAGATTCTTGTTATTTTGGTTGTTTCTTTGTTTTGAAATACTATTAGGACAGGAAATCAGGTGACTGCCCAACAGGGAATAGACTATTTTGATTTCAGCAAGACATCTCACAAAACCTTTGTTGAAGTCTCTAGTAAAATACATAGAAATATTGTTTTGGTGATAGTATTTTTGGGGTAGGATAATAATTAGTTCAAAGATTTATACACACATACTAAAGGATGAATCATAATGCGAAGGGATTTCTTAAGCAACAGTGCTTAATTCTGAGACTCTACTAGACAGTTCTGCTAGTTTCTTAACTATAGGTTAATGTCATGACATCCAAATTTACTGAGCATGTGAATTTATTTTTTCTAAATTTCAGAATAATTTTACCAAGATTCAGAAAAAGATACCTTTTATTTCTTTTGATTCTCCTTTTCTTTTGATTCAAACTGTATTAGATACATACACTACTTTAAAAATATAACATCTTCATATTATTCAACCTAATATACAACTTAAATTAGCTAAAAATGTACATCTCTCAGACTTGAGTGTTTTCCACATATTTATTACATAGGTTTATTTGTTTTCTCAAGGATGTCAGAATTGAAAGAAAAGATTAATCAGTAGAAC
Source organism: Vulpes vulpes (assembly GCF_048418805.1). NCBI lineage: Eukaryota > Metazoa > Chordata > Mammalia > Carnivora > Canidae > Vulpes > Vulpes vulpes. Next base: position 47,296,051 of record NC_132788.1, on the reverse strand, counting down.
ATGACAATAATATTCAAACACTGGATGACCAACATGAAAAACATGAAAAACAAGGTAGGACCTATTCTTTGTTGTTCCAAGACTAAAAATTAGGTAACTGCATGAAAGTTTTGAGAAGACAGATAATTTTAATAATACTCCTGGAAAATCACTGGAGAAGGAAAAAATAAGAGGTAAAGTAACAGTTTCACATTTTTAATAAAACCTTGTGAAGAAAATTAGGATTTAGAATAATAGCATTTGGAATAAGCAGGAAGGAAAAGAATGAAGCTGAGAAGCAATCTGGAATATCTATCTTAAGAAAAAGAATGGAGACATGCCACTAACTGAGGAGGAAAGCAAAAGATTAACAAGTTTATTCAGAAATATTTTTTTTGCGGCGTGAGGGGAGTGCCTGGGTGGCTAAGTAAGTTGAACGTCAAACTCTTGATCTTGGCTTGGATCTTGATCTTGGCTTGGATCTTGATTTCAGGGTTGTGAGACAGAGCTCCCCGTAGGGCTTCACACTCAGGGGGGAGGAGTCTGCTGGAGATTCTCCCTTTCTCCCTCCCTCTCTCCCTCTGTCCCCCATCTCGTTCACACTCTCTAAAGTAAATTTTTTTAAAAAAGATGTATTTTTAAAAGATTTATTCATATATTCAAGGGACAGCATACATATGTGCGAGAGTGGGGGGAGGGGCAGAGGGAGAGACAATCAAGCAGAATCCCTGCTGAGCAAGGAGCTCTACGTGGTGCTCTATCTCACAACTCTGAGATCATGACCTGAGCTGAAACCATGAGGTGGACACTCAACCAAATGAGCCACTCCAGCACCCCTGCTCAGAAATGTAATGAATTTTGAAATCAATTGAGTGTAGAATCTCTGAAAGATTTATAGCTGTTGAGTAAAAAGAAATATAGTCATGTATTTTGAGATTATTCAAACTGAGATGATAATTGATACTTCAAAAGTTGATGTAATAAGCTAGGAATAAAGAATGAGAATACAACTATTAGGCACTTATTGCTATTATTAGAGGTAACTACTGAATTTATTCAACACATATTTGCACCTATATATTATATATTTGGGGAGCAAAAACAATTGTGGCAGAAAATCAGTAGAAAATTAAACAGCAGTAGTAAAGTCTCTACGACAATAGGACAGAGAATGTAAATGCAGAAACAAAAGAAGGACTCTAACATTGACAACAAATCAGTGACATGGTTACCAGCATAGGCTAAAATTTCTTCCAGAATTTAATTCTAAAAAGGCATATAGTCACATCTAGCACTTAGTCTGAATTTGGCTGATCTACAGATTTGGCCTAGTTTGGCTTTATCCTAATGCGATGTTTCAATATCTTTATTTATGGCATGTTTTACATTAAGAGCTACATAAAGATGTAAACTTTTCAAGTAATATGACCTGAAATATAAGCATTTTGCTACAAATAGAATATATAAGAAGTTAGTATCTTTGATTTAGTGTCCACAAGGTACCATATAAAAAGATTTTTCCACCAACTATGTAATTTTTTGCTTTTCTGTTCAATTGACTCTCAAAGAACAATAAAAATCTATAAGTCACTAATCAGATACTTTAACCTCAAATAAATGTTGACCTGTCTAAAATTCAATTAAGGTATTAAAACTGAATATTGGAATACTTTCTAATGCCTCATCAAAATCTTTACACAGTAATATAATTTTAACATTATTTTTACTGTGACTGATAAGCCAACAATTTCAAAAATGAAGCAGTAATTTTAATATTTCAGTAAGAATGCTATTCACATAAATAAGCATTATAAAGCATATTTTGTGATATTATGTAGAAATAAAAATAAACACCAATGGAAAATTTTATAATAGCACTCGCAAGTAAAAAACAGATTAGTTCAAAGGCCTACCTTAATTTCCCATTATGCATTAACATTTTTTACATAATATACTCCATTGATAGCATCAATTTGAGTTTGGATAACATATATTTCCAGACTGCTTCTCTAGGACACTAAACTACTTTGAGGATTTAACCTAAGGGACTTCAACAGGATGTTAAGCATGAACAAGAGAAAAAGTACAACTGATCGCAGCTGCATCAGTTGTATCAGTGACAACAGAATTGTAATTTTTCAATTGTTCTTCCTCGATCAGTGTCTGTACCAAGAGGCCAGGTTAATACACAAAGCAGAAACATGACTGGCCTGAGTGATCTTAACCTTATGAAATTAGGCAGCTGCATGCCAGATGCCTCGTTTTCTTACTGATTTTCATCGAACCTAATGAGTTCACCTAATAAATACTTTTTAGGAAAAATGTGGGGTTAACTTCAACAAATAACATGATTTCTATATGGGGACCTCATTTATCACAAACTTTTCTCCAAATATCTTGTATTACAAAAAAAAAAAAACCAAAAAACAACAAAAAAATCTTGTATTACAGTTATGTGTAAAATGTTTCAATGTCTTACTTACCAAATTATTCAAATTGCTATTTTCCAAACTATTTAAATAAGAAATGACATAAATGGAACATATAGCCTCTTCTTAGTATAACACTAAAATTACATTAGTTATTTGCTCAAGTAGTAATACTAAGCAAACTAAATCACATTAGAGTAATTTAAAATATAAAAACCGATATATAACTAACTTGTATGTTTTATGTTAAATCCCAAAATGCCAAGTTACACAAAAATTGACCTGAATTCCAATGAAGAAAAAAGCTGCCATATATAAAAAGATTTGAAATCATTATTATTCATTTTACACAACAAACACTGCACTGAGTAATTTTTTGCAATTTATTTATATATGATTTATTTTTTGTTACATTAAACGTATAAGAATACGTCAGGAATTTAATATTACCAGTGAATATGCTCGTAAGAGACAAAATTATAATTCAGAATAAACAACTAAGATCCAGAAAGGTACTTCTAATTGATTGTAATATATCGATCTCTTTATCTTACTTGGAGTAGATTAGCTTTTGGGATGTGAATACTAATGATTTTCATTAAATTTGGAAAGTTTTCAGGCCAGTTTCCTTTTATTTTATTTATTCATGAGAGACAGAGAGACAGAGAGAAAGAGAGAGAGAGGGAGAGAGAGAGGCAGAGAGAGAGGCAGAGGGAGAAGCAGATCTATGCTGGGAGCCTGACTGGGGACTGGATCCCAGGACTCCAGGATCACGCCCTGAGCCAAAGGCAGATGCACCTAACCACTGAGGCACCTAGGCGTCCCACAGGCCACTATTTAAAAATTCTTTCTTCCCAATTCTGTCTCCTTTCTCTTAGGCTCCCATTATTTGTATGTTGGTTCACTTGATGGTGTCTCACAGGTCTTTGTGGCTCTTCACTTTTCTTCCTTCTTCTTCTCATTCTGTTCCTCAGAACAATATTCCTAAGATAACAGCAATTGACCTGCCTTCAAGTATGCTGAATCTTTTTTCTGCCAACTCAAATATTCTGTTGAACCCCTCTAATGAATTATTTTAGTTATTATGATTTTCAACTTCATATCTCTTTTTAAATTCTTTTCTATAATTTTTTTTACTGATAATCTCTCTGGTGAGATAGCACCCTCATATTTTCTTTAGAAAAATGTTCCTTAAAAAAAAGTGTTCCTTTAGTTATTTGAGCATTTGCACAATAACTGGTTTAAAAAGATTTTCTAGTCAGTCCAATAACAGGGCTTCCTCAGGGGCAGTTTCAATGGACTGTTTTTTTTCCCCTCTATCTTGGCTATACTTTCCTGTTTCTTTAGAAGTGTCAAAAAATTTTTGTTGAAAACTGAAACATTTTCAGATAATGTATGACTTTTAGAAATCAGATTCTTCCTATAGGGCTCATTGTTACTCTGTTTATTGACTTTCTTAAAAAAATTCTATACAATTCTACTATAAAATTTTATAGAATTTTGTTGGATATTTGATATTTTTTGATATCCCCAGAACACCTGCAGTCATTGAAGTTTCTGTTCAGTTAGCTCAATGATCAGCTAATGATTAGACAGAGACTGCCTTAATTATCTTGTACCAGTACACCTTCCACTCTTTGCCAGAGGCTCTGGGTGTGTGGTAGGGCATGCTTCTGACAATCTGCCTTAACCTTCATTTCTTGCTTGCACAGAGCCTTCAAGGTTACCCAGAAGTAAATGATTGGGGCCTTCCCAGGCCCCTCCTGGAAGGTCTTCCTTTTAAGCTTTTGATAAGGTTCTTATTTGCCCCAACTGGTACTGCCACCTCGGGGAGCTGCAATATTAAAAAATCAATTGCTGCAAAAAAAAAAATCAATTGCTGCTAATTATTTCAAAAAACATCTAGGGCTTCTCATCAAGTTAAGTTCTGATCAGGTTAAATAATGACAAGCTCTGTGAACAAAGCTTTCCCAGGGAGCTTCCAGACAGGTCAGATAGTGACAGTGCTCAGTGGACTTTCTGAAATTTCCAAACTTAACTGGCTTCCTTCCAGTGCTGCTAGGCTGCTGGTTTTCACAGCTACCACAGTTGTCTGCATGCAGACATTCAAGGATACCACAGAACTGAGGAGAACTGGATACTAATAGTGCAAGTTAAATCACCAAACAGCCTGATATTCTTAAAAAGATTCTGCAGTTTCTCTTGAATTAGCACTCTCTGGATTGTTGCAAGCCTTTGACAACTGTCCAGATGTGAGCAAAAGATAATTTTGACAATTTTTGCTAGCATTCTTATTGCTTTTTGGAGGAGCAGTTCTTTGGAGGTCCTTACTCTATTCTTTCAGAATTCTTTGAGTGATGTTTACAATGCCAATTTGTACATTTTGAGTAAAGTATCAACTATCAATTATAAAATATTCATATATACATATTTTGCTCTTCATTAGCCCTATCTTGTTGTAGTACTCTTTAGTTCTTTTCTTCTCAAAGAAAAAACACTTTCCCATTGAAATACATCAAGCACTTCCATAGTGTTATAGGGACAACCATTAGCACTAATAACAAAATGCCAACATATAAGCCTAAAACTTGTCTTCAGTTGCAGGAAAATAGAAACAGCTAAGTAACAGTATAATTCTATTACCATCTATCAGATAGGCCACAATTTGCATGTTATATACAAGGTTAAGAGTTCAGGCTTTGAAATGAAGACTCTTTGATTTTCAGTATAGACTTATTTACCTCTTATTAGCTTTGGGATACCAAATGAGCCATTTAAGCGTTCTCAGTTTCAATCTTTTACCTGTAAAACTGGCATAGTAACAGAACACACATCAAGTACACATTATACATTACAGTTGTGATGATTAAAGAACATAATTTATAAATAGTGCCTGGCATCAAGTAACCTAAGTTTTTGTACCTACTGCTGCCATTATTGATTTTACTGTTATCATCATCACAGTCACCATATCCTGTAAGAAAATATAGAGCCAAACCATCTATCAGTTATTCTCTCTACTCATCAACTCCTGTCTTTCTTAGCTCTGGCCCCTCTATCTGCAGACCAGTATCTCCTATCCTAAGAGAACAACTTTTCAGCCCCACAGCCCCTTATATTTCTAGCCCTTAAGCTGCTTTGGTTTCTTCTCCTTTTTTGAAGGGATATGTCATGACTGAAAAATGATAGTGATGCAATCAAATTGATCAAAGTACCAATTCTGGCTTCATAACTTGCTAGTTTTCCATGTGATCTTGGAAAAATTAGTTAGCTTTCAGAATTGCGGGGATTGTGCTTGAAAAATGTGTATCTTAAGTAGGCTGTAAGGATTAAGACACTTGTTAGTCTATCACCACTACTCTCCTTTCTTTGATTAAGCTTTTCAAAGACTTAGAAGACTTCCACAGACATCTCAAAATTAATACATCTAGATACACTTCCTTCCCCAGGCTAGGGAATTTTTCAGCCATTCCTTCTTCATGTAAAATTTCTTTCTCTCTTCTCCTTCTGGAAATCCTATAATGCAAATGTTAGTATGTTTTGATGTCCCATAAGAACATCAAATTATCTTCACTCTTTCTTATATTTGCAGCTTGGGTTATAGGAGTTCTATTATTTTGTCTCTGAGTTGACTAATCCTTTCTTCTGCTTCATCTAGTCTGTTCTGGAACCACCCTAATTTTTAAGTTTTTTTTTTTTTTTTTTTTTTAGCTCTGTATCTTCTAACTAGTATCTTTCTTATTTTCCTCATCTAAGTTCTCACTATGCTCACACATTCTGTTTCCCAGTTCAATTAGTATCTCAATGACCATTTAACTTTTTATCAGGTAAACTACTTATCTATATTTCATTAATGTTATTTCTGAGGGTTTTTTTTTTCTTTCATTTGGAACATATTCCTCTGTTTCTTCATTTTGCTTGCCTCTATGTCTTGGTTTCTAATGCATTGTATGAAATAACCACCTCTCCCAGGCTCAAAGGAGCAAACTCCTATAGGAGATGAATCTTGCATTCAACCCAAATGCTGTTGTCTCTCAAACCTTTGCACTTATCCAAGCAGCCCGCTACGTTTTAGTAGCTCCCAGTAACTGATGATGTGCTAAGACGTGCCAGTATCCCTAAAGGAAGAATCCTGATTCAGATTAATTAGATGACAGACCCTGAGGCAGCAGCACCTTAAATTATGAAAATATATATGGTTCCATGGAACCAACAATGTAAATCCCACTGGCCACAAAAGCCAGATGGTATGGCAGTGTCCCCAGTGGCAGATGCAAAAAAAAAAAAAAAAAAAAGAAAAGGGTTCTGGGAGGAGTGCACATGCTCTTTATTGAGAGGTACCAAAAACCTGAAGCAAGGAAAAGAAAAGCACCAAGGTGGCATCCACAGGCTATATGCCTTGGGATCAACTCCACAGGCCATAAGATATGGGCCAAAGGCCAAGTTTCAGGACGAGCAGAGAGACCACTTTCACAAAAAAGACTAGAGGGTGTGTCCCAGTCTGCGGTCTTGGGTAGTACCCTGGTAGTGGCAGCCTGCCAAGGACTGTCACTCAGCTTGGCAAAGTCCTGTAGGATCCAGGAATAAAAGCTCCCATACCCAGAAGAGCCAGGTGATCAAGGGGCATTCCCTGGGTGGCAGCTGCAGAAAACAGAGCACAGAAAAACCAGGGCACCAGAGACATGTAAAGCTCCCCTCCGGGAGACACTGGAATTCTAGAGTGTAGCAGAGGGAGTGTCCAAATATGGTGCCTGTCTTCTAAGGTCACTGGAAATGATTAAAGTCAGCCTTTATTTTTTTAAATAAATTTATTTTTTATTGGTGTTCAATTTGTCAACATACAGAATAACACCCAGTGCTCATCCCATCAAGTGCCCACCTCAGTGCCCGCCACCCAGTAACCCCCACCCCCGCCCACCTCCCCTTCCACCGTCCCTAGTTCATTTTCCAGAGTTAGGAGTCTTTCATGTTCTGTCTCCCTTTCTGATATTTCCCACTCATTTTTTCTCCTTTCCCCTTTATTCCCTTTCACTATTTTTTATATTCCCCAAATGAACGAGACCATATAATGTTTGTCCTTCTCCGATTGATAAAGTCAGCCTTTAGATGCATGTTTAATTAGAAGCCTGCCCCTCAGGGTGTAGCCGTGATGATTAGCTAATAAGCCTTCTTCCCAGAAAGACAGATTTCCTGGGTCTATTGCCTCTAGTTGTGCCCTGTGGGTGGGAAATGTTTCAGAACTCTTTCCCCATTGGTTACAGCCCTGTTAGATTCATAAGCATGAATTGCCAGAGTCAGGTGATATATAGTTGTCCCCTGGTAGCAGTTGCAAAAATGGGACATTGGACTGGAACACTCCTTTCTGGGTGACACAGATTATTACAATCCTGTAACACCACAAATACAAGCTCCTCTGGCCTTCAGAGCCAGGTGGTCAAGAGGTTTTCCCTGGGTAGTAGCCATAAAAATCTGGATAACATACATGTATAAACTAAATTCTCCAATAAAAAGATATAGAATGGCTTAACAGATTGAAAAAAACAAAAAAAAGGACCAATCTATAAGCTGCCTACAAGAGACTAACTTCATATGTAAGGACATGCAGAGAATAAAAGTGACAGGATGGAAAAAGATATTCCATACGAAAAGAAAGGTGAAGTAGCTATACTTATATCGGAAAAAAACACTTTATAACAAAGACTGCAATAACAAACAAAGATGGTAGTTACATGTTGATAAAGGGGTCAATTCAACAAGAGGATAAAATATTTGTAAATATTTATTTATCCATCACAGTAACACCTAAATTTATAAAGCAAATATTGACAGACCTATAGGAGAAACAGAGAATAAAGAAACATCAGGCTTAAACACTACATTAGACCAGTTGGATATAACAGATAACATATAGAACATTTCATCCAAAAGCAGACAAAAACAGAATACAGTCTTCCCAAGTGCACACAGAACATTCTCCAGATTACATTATGCCACAAAACAAGTCTTAATAAATTTTAGAAAACTGAAATTGTATCAAGCATCTTTTCTGACCACAATGTTATGAAACTAAAAATCAGCTACACAACGAAAACTAGAAAATTCACAAATACGTGAAGGTAACATGTTACTAAACCATCAACTTGTCAAAGAAGATATCAAAAAAGAAAAAACATACCTTGAGACAAAAGAAAATGGAAATGTAACATACCAAAAAAATTTTTTAAATAAAAAATTTTTTAAAAAAGAAATATAACATACCAAAATTTGTGGGATGCAGCCAAAGCAGATCTAAGTGGGAGGATCATAAAAAGAAATGTTTACCTCAAGAAAGAAGAAAATTCTCAAATAGTCTAATTTATATCTCAAGGTGTAAAAAAAAAAAGCTGTAGAAAAAGAAGAATAAATGAAGCCCAAAGTCAGCAGAAAAAAAAGGAAATAATGATGACTAGAGTAGAAATAAATAAACAGAGACTAAAAAGACCAAAGAGAAGAAATGGAACTGAAAGCTGGAAAAAAAAAAAGCTGGTTCTTTGAAAAGATAAAGAAAATTGACAAACCTTTAGCTAGATTCATCAAGGGAAAAAGAGTACTCAAAATCACAAATGAAAGAAGGGCTCTTACAACTAATATCAAAGAAATACAAAGGATCATAGACTACTACAAATAATATTATGCCAATGAATTAGACAATCTGGAAGAAATGAGACAAATTCCTCGAACATACAATCTAACAAGCCTGAATCCTAAAGAAACAGAAAACCTGAATAGACTAATTACTAGTAAGAGACTGAATCAGTAATCAAAATCTACCAACAAACAAAAGTCTAGGACCAGATGGCTTCACTAAACATTAGGGAATTAGTACCTTTTCAAACTCTTCCAAAAATCAAAGAAGAGGGAGCTCTTCCAAACTCATTTTACTGAGGCCAGCATTTACCCTGATATTAAAACCAGACAAGAAGGCCACAAGAGAAGAAAATTATAGGCAATATCCCTAATAAACATAGATGGAAGAATCCTCAACAAAATATTAGCAAAGCAAATTCAACACATTAAAAGGATCATATACCATGATCAAGTGAGATTTATTCCAGGGATACAAGGATAGTTCCACATCTGCAAATGAGTTGATGTGATAAACCACGTTCACAAAAAGAAGTATAAAAATCGTATGATAACCTCAATAGATGCAAAGAAAGCATTTGACAAAATTTAACATCAGAATTTTAAGATAGATTTTATTGCTTTTATTAGAGAGAGAGAGAGCGAGCGAGCAAACAGGAGCTGGGGGTGGAGGGGGGAAGGGCAGAGGGAGTGGGAGACACTGGGATCATGACCTGAGCCCAAAGCAGACGTGCTTAACCAAAGGAGCCATCCAGGCACCACTTAACACTAATTTACTATAAAAACTCTCAACATAATGGGTACCGAGACCTCAACATAATAAAGGCCATATATGACAATCCATAGCTAACATCATCAGTAGCAATAAGCTGAAAGCTTTTCCTCTAAGATCACAAACGCGACAAGGATACCTACTCTAGCTACTTTTATTCATCACAGTATTAGAAGTCTTAGCGAGAAAAAATATGCAAGAAAAAGAAATAAAAGGTATGTAAATTGTAAAGGAAGAAGAAAAACTGTCACTATCCTCAGATGACATATTATATATATTAAACCTTAAAGACTCCAACAAAAACCTGTTAGGATAAAAAATTCAGTTAGCTGTGGATACAAAATCAGTATCTAGAAATCTGTTGCATTCCTATACACTAATCATACACAATCAGAAAGAGAATTTAAGAAAACAATCCCATTTACAATTGCATCAAAAAGAATAAAATACTTAAGAATTAATTTAACCAAGACCATAAAGAACTGTATATTGAGAGCAAAACATTAATGGAAAATAATGAAGAAACAAATAAATGGAAGATACTCCACGCTAAAAAATTAGAAGAATCAGTCAAAATGCCCACCCTACCCAAAGTAATCTACAGATTCAATGCAATCCTTATGAAAATTCTAATGGCATTTTTCACAGAAGTAAATAAATAATCCTAACATTTGTACAAAACCACAAAGACCTCAAAGAACTACAGCAATGTTGAGAAAGAATGAAAAAGCTGGAGGCTCCATGCTCCCTGATTTCAAACTATATTACAAAGCTACAGTAATCTAAGAGTATGGAATTGGCATGAAAACAAACATACTGATCAATGGAACAGAATATAGAGCCCCTAAATAAACTTATGCTTATATGGTTAATTTACAACAAAGGACTAAAAAATACACAAGGGAGATAGGATAGTCCCTTCAATAAATGATGTTGGGAAAACTGGACAGCCACATCCAAAAGGATGACACTTGACCACTATGTTACAATATACACAAACATTAACTCAAAATAGATTAAAGACTTGAATGTAAGATCTGAAACTGTAAAACTCCTAGAAGAAAACATACGTGGTAAACTCCCTGACGTAGGTATTGGCAATGTTTTTTTTTTTTTTTTTTAATCTGATACCAAAAGCAAAAGCAACAAAGCAGGACAAAATAAGACACTATCAAACTAAATCGTTTCTACATAGCAAGGAAATCATCAACAAAATGAAAAGGCAGCCTATTAAATGAGAGACAGTATTTGCAAATTATATATCCAATAAGGGACTAATATAAAAATATATATAAGGTACTCAATATAACTCAAAAGCAAAGGAAAATCCATTTTTTAAAAAGGCAGGTGATCTGAATAGACATTTTTCTGAAGAAGACATAAAGATGGCCACCAAATATATAAGAAAATGCTCAACATCAGGAAAATGAAAATCAAAACCACAATGAGATATCACTTCATACCTGTCAGAATGGCTATTATCAAAAAGACAAGAAATAACATCTTGGTAAGGATGTGAAGGGAAAAGAGCCCTTTGTACATTGTTGGTGTGAATATAAAGTGGTACAGCCACTATGGAAAACAGTACAGAAATTCCTCAAAAAATTAAAAATAGAACCACCATATGATCTAGCAATTCCACTTCTGAGAATTTATCCGAAAAAAACAAAAACACTAACTGGAAAAGATGAATGCATTCCCATGTTCATTGCAATATTATTTACAACCAGCAAGATATGGAAACAACCTAAGTGTCCATCAATGGATGAATGGTTAAAGAAACTGTGGTGTACAAACAAAATGGAATATTATTCAGCCATTAAAAAGAATGAAATCCTGTCATTTGTGACACTACAGATGGACCTCAAGGGCATTATGGTAAGTGAAGTAAGTCAGAAAAAGATAAATATCATATGATCTCAAGATAGGTATCATATGTGGAATCTTAAAAGAATCAAGCTCATAGATACAAAGAAGGAATAGGTTGTGGTTGCTGGGGCAGCAAGGGAGACATGGGTAAAGGGAGTCATATAGTAAAAAGAAAAGAAAAAAATTAACATACTGAAAATGGAAGTCTTGGTCATTCTCTTTAACCTGACTTACCAGTACTGTTTGCTTTGATAAATGGCCATTCTATCTCAGAACTTCAGACAGATAGCCAGGCATTATCTTTGGAAACCTGGCATACCCTATGCCCCACATCCAATCTGTTACCATATACTTTCACTTTTACCTCCATACTATGTCTAAGTTCTCTTCCTCTTCAATCTCTACTACCACCACACCTTCGTGCTATGCAATAGCATCACTTACCTAGAGAGCAATAGCTTCCAACTGGTTTATCCAGGTTTCCTTAATGCCCCCTTTAATCTATTCCCTCATTATACCCAAAATACTCTTGTAAAATTGTAAGCCAGATTATGATACTTATAGCAGATCAAATTATGAACACTTTCTTTAAAAATATCCATGTCCTAACTCTCATAACATATGCCTGATACCTTACTTTAGCAAGAAGGACATCAAGTGGGAGGGTTTTGCCAAAGGAAGACTATCCTGGATTATCCAGGTGGGCTCAATCTAAGAAGTCCTTAGAGGAAAGAAACCTTTCCTAGCTGTGCTCAGAGGAGAATGTAAATACAGAAGAACAGTCTGAAAGATGCATTGTTCCAGGTTATAAAGATGGAGGAAAGAGGAAGAATGCCATAAGCCAAGGGATATGGTGGTCTCTAGAAGCTGAAAGGCAAGGAAAATGGATTCTCCTCAAGAGTTTCCAGAAATCCACACAGTGTTGTCAAAGCCTTGATTTTACCTTAGCCAAATCCATATTATCAATAATGAGCTGAAAGAAAAAAGTGAAGTGTGAAGTTGAAGAGTAGTCCAAATCAGCGCTTCTCAAATTAATTGTGAAAATTTACCTTTTTTTCAATCTGTCACTGATTGACATTCTGAAAATGAATTAAAAATAATTTTAAAAATTAAGTACACAAAATAAAAGCAGAGCTGTTTTTATTATTTGACTCCATAAACAAAAAATAAAATTCAATTTAACCAGAATAAAGATAACAATGGGAAAAAGAAAATAATTATAAAACTGTTCATGTTGTTCACTGAAAGTGTGTGTACAGGTGACCAATATATACAAATGTTGTTATATTGTGACTTTTTCCCATTACATATCACAAACAAACAAAGAGTTTAAGCAAAAGAGTGATTCTCCAAATGAGATGCGTATATAAATGTTTTATATCAACACTGGTAATATAAATATTTAAAGTTGATAATATGACAGTGGCAGCTTTTTGCTTATTAACTTATCTAATCCAAGTTGAACTGGCAATAATGTCACTCATGGGAATAACATATAGTTAACCTACTTTTGTTTTATTTTAATATCATGCGGAGTAGAGAAAGCAGTGTCGGGACGCCTGGGTGGCTCAGCGGTTAAACATCTGCCTTCAGCTCAGGGCATGATCCTCAAGTCCCGGGATTGAGTCCCACATCTGGCTCCCTGCTTGGAGCCTGCTTCTCCCTCTGCCTATGTCTCTGACACTCTCTCTCTCTCTCTCTCATGAATAAATAAATAAAAATCTTTAACTAAAAAAAAAAGAAAGAAAGCAGTATCACAGAAGTATGTTAATAAAATGAAAATCAGAGAACTCAGAATATTCATTGTAAAGCTTTATCCAAAATGAAACTAGAAATGCTTTATCTTCAAAATGTACTCTCAATGCTCATCAACGCCCAGCTCCAGGAACTTATATTGTTATAATCAAATATAAATTATATTTCAATGAAAGCAATGGATTCCAGTTCCATGAATCTTTTATGTATGAATCTTCTTTTGGTAGAAAATTAAACACAAAACATTCTATCAAATGCATAAAATGTCAGGAGATAAATTTTCAACAGTAAGCAAAACCAATCATCCTTAAAAATCCAGATACTCTCTTGATAATGATATTAAATAATAATTAAGGAACGAAAAATGTCACAGATACCATAAACTTCCAAGATTCTTTTTGTCCTTTGATCGCTTTTGCTAACTCAAAAAAAAACATGTTGCAATCATTCCCCATTTTTAAGTACTTAATTCATTAAAGATATTTTACATGTCTGACAAAGAAGCCAGTTCTACTAGTCCTTAAAGAGTGGAATCAAATTGGTTTCTTATCCTGTAAAAACACCAAGAGTTGACTTTCTAGTTCCAACATCATCAACAGGACTTTTCTTTGCAATGTACCATAGCATACAGTAACAAGGACTTATGATCAGCTTACATATTATCACATAGTAAAGAAAATAGCAAATTCACCACATCAGTCTTAAAGTAATTCAAAACTTTATTAGCCACTAAGAACACTGTGCAGTTCAGCTGATATTGTTTTCACAAGAAAATATCCTTGATAAAGAAAGCAGTGCATTGATAGTCTGACATAGGCTCCTTGATCTGGGTAACTATTCTACAATATTTTCCCGCCACGACGGCTAAACCTTTGGAACATCTTTTACACAAAACAAACTCCAGACTTTTAATCTAACTTCTTAGTTCACAGCTGGATGTTAGTAAGCAATAAAGCTGAAAAGAAAGGATTTTTCCTTTATTTCATCATGATGTTCAAAGGTTGCACATTTGTTTTTTTAAAAAAGTCTGTGCATTCATCAAGTCGCAAAAAAAAAAAAAAAAGGATTTCACTGCTTTATTTGTTCTATAAGTTAGTCTTCCATATCATTAGCCAATATACGGAAAACACTGAACTATGGTATCATCTGGAGCTTAGGGTTCTCTTTAAACTCACTCAAGTTATTGGCAGAATTCAGTTGTTTGTTGTTGCAGGCTAATGTCCCCCACTTGCTTGCTGACTGTCAGCCAGGTAGTGATCTCAAGTTCCTACAAGTTGATCTCAGATCTTTGAACTCCTGTCACCTTCATCTCAGCAATAAAGGACTTTCTTCTAGTCAAGTCACTTTCACACTCTGTCTCTCTGGCTTCCTTTTCTGTAATCAAGCCAGAGAAAACTTCTCTGCCTTTATCAGGCTTATGTAATTGGGTCCGGACTATATGGATCATCACTTTCTCTTAAAAGCAATTGTGCTATGAAATACAACACAGTCACTGGATCAAAATCTATGCTATTCATTGTCCCAGGACTCATCCAGGGTATACACCCAGGAAAATCTGGGGCGGGGCAGGCGAGGGGGAAGTACAGAATTCGGCCCACTATAATCCTGTTCTGCAGAGAGAAGTCCCATGTTACCTTTACCCAGAGACATCATATCAGCTATTTTATTTTTTCTGGCTCCTTTAAAAAAATCTTCCATTTTTTTCCCTCATTACATTCACTATTTCTTTTAAACTGAAAAATACCTTCAAGGTACTTACAAAAGCCATTTAAATGTTATCTGCTGATACTGCTATCTATACCCTTTCTGAGTCTGTTTCTACTGAATGATTTTCCCCCTTGTTTATATATCACATTTTCCTGCTTCTTTACATATTTAATAATTTTTATTGAATGCATAACATTGAATTTTATGTTGTTTGGTGAAGAATTTTTTTGTATTCCTTTAAAAAGAGGTAGAACTTTGCTCTGACAGTAAATTAAGTGATCTACAGATCAATTTGATGTTTTCAAGACTTGTTTTTAAGCTTTTTTTTCTTGTGAGTCTAGAGTAGCTTTTGCTGATTTAGTTCTGCTACTAAGGTGTGACTCTTCTGCAATCTCTAGCGAATGCTATCACTGAATATTCTTATATATATAATTAAATATTCTTAAATTTGCAAATGATACTTAAAGAAATATAATTAAGTACAAATATAAAAACTATATTTTGCTCTGAACAGCCAAATATAAAAACAACATATCTCCATGAAACCTGAGGTATATACTTGTTTATAAACAATTACATTATGGATATTTATTGTATAACAATTAATGAAATACAAATACCCAAACAGGTCAGGAGATGAGGTCAATATTACCTTTGTAAAATGAGTGGGCAAAGCTCTGCTCAGGAATTAACTTGGCAAGGAATCCATGGTTCAAACTTGGATGAGGGATAGATGGTATGACCACAACTGTAGAGAAAATCATGGAATCAAATTTGAGCCAGCATGTAACAACCTGCAACATGGTCCACTGGAGATCCATGACAACTCTATATTACTGCAACATGCAAATACTACTAGCAATAAAGACTCATCTCTGGAGGAAGGAAAGAGGTTATGTATTAAGAGAAAGGAAAAATCATACACCTGTTAAATAGAGTAATTTTAGCAACATATAGAAAGACACACATACACACAAAATCAGAACTGGAAGGCTGACTAAAATATTTCTTGTTTTATACATCTAAAGCTGACATGAATGCATTTAAAATGAAGAAAGATTTGATTAACATAACAGAGTCTTAGTGTTTTAAATGGTCAAAAGACAAACTGGAATGGTAGGATAATGTTTAGTTTGAAGAATAAAGTTAAAAGTATACTACAAAGAAATAATATCATGTTTATGTGTTCATGCAACAATAAAGTATTATATCTAAAACATAATTCACATTTCCACAACAGCAAGGTAAAGGAGATATGATATGCTCAGGGAAAACAAGATACAGAGATTTGACCATTAATTTCTACTCACTTTTTTAAATGTCCATTTTATTTATATATCATATGCATTTATTTAGGTAAGACAATTTCAACTACAGATTAATCCATTGGTACATGAAATAACCACTAGGTTACCAAGGATACATTGCAAACAACCAAGAAATAACCTTGATATAAACACATGGCAGGAAATGCAACTGACAGAAAGCATCCCATGATGTTAAAATATTAGTTGCCAGAAAATGTGTTTATCATTTTCAAGCGAAGTAGGCAAAGCTGATGATGCAAGAACTCCCACAACATGAGATTCTTCTCTAAATAAGATAAAAAAATATGATCCAAGATGGTTCATTGTTGTCTGTATGTCTCTGAGTTTAGTTGAAGCAACTTTAGTATAAAGTTTAGAATGTATGTTTGTTTATTTGAATCTCTGACAGAATATTTAGATATTTAAATAATTATACACAGCAAGGAGAAAGAGAATAAGCCAGCAAGAAAGAAACTATCTTTGAACTTGGCTCTAAAGATTTATATTTAGGCTTATTCTTGGTTTTGAACTACTCTCTAAGAATCTTCTACTTTCATGTTCATAAAATTTAAAAAATAAACATTTAAAACACAAGTTATTTGCATATTAAATAGTAAATGATTTGTATTAACAGATGGAACATTAAAACCAAAACTGTGCTGATAAAAAGAGAATATAGCAAATATCATAGAAATTCACACATTTTTGTGGAATTGAGGAATATTAAATTGGTATTTATATACCACCTACTTATAAATATGTGAGGTGATTATGAGTAGGATTAGTTTAAAACTGGATGTAAAAATGAAATAAAGAGGAGATAAATGATGATAAGAATTCAAATAATTAAAAAAAAATAGTACCTGTACTTGTTGGTGAATTTATTTCTTGTCTGATGTTTCTACCTGGTTGGCTTCCAGTTCTTGCTGTCTCTCGCTGGGGTTCTAATATGTCACGATACTTGGAAACCATCAGAACCGAAATGAAGTAAACAACAGCTAGAGCTAAGAATTGTGCCTGCTTGCTATCATCCTGTATAAAATGAAAAGGCAGTTCTGACATTCAAATTTTTAAAGTTATCGGGGTACAAGAAACTATTTTATTTTTTTATGGAGGCAAAATATGGCATTTAACTTTAATTAAAACTTCTCAGTATACATGTTATTTAATTAGTATCATTTAAGTATAAATACAAAGCTCTAAGAATATATCACCTAAGTTATAGGCTGAAATTTAATTTAAAAAATGAGAATGTTAAAATTTTGCTGAATATGCCACAAAATTTTATTCTTTGTCTTTTTCACCATTACTGTTCAATTCTTCCATAACAAGAGTATGTATATTTATAAAATATACAGACAGCAAAAGGCTGAAAGAATAATATCTGCATAAAAATCAATAGTTCCAAATGTTATAACCAAAAAATTAATAGAATAAAACTATAATTGAGCTACATTACAATTCTAACATATTACTAACTCAGAGACTATATGAGTACAAAATAGGGGAAACATAAACAATGAAGGAAAGAAAATGTGAACTTTATATTAGCTCAGTATGAGCTAGAAGTGTGATATTGCAGCTTAAGAAAAACTAATACAATCTGTGACTACATAAATAGTTAAAAATGAGTAGCAGTCCCACTATTCTACACTCGAAAAATGACCTCTAAAATACTGCCAATATTGAGGCTCTGAATTTCAAAAGCTCAATGACAATATGGGAGCTTTTCCAGTGCAACAAATTGGTAAAAGGTATGAAAACAACTGGTGAAGGTAGGATATAGAAAGAATAGTTTTCAAAAAGCATACTACAAGGGTGCCTTGGTGGCTCAGCTGGTTGACCGTCTGACTCTCAATTTTGATTCTTAATTTTGGCTCAGGTCATGGAGCCCCACATCAGGCTCTGCTCTCATAGGGAAGTTGGTTTTAGATTCTCTCTCTCTCCCTTTGCCCTTCCCCCCATGCCTCCCTTCTCTAAAAAGTAAATTTTTTAAAAAAGCAGACTGTAGTAGAAAAGATAACTCTGTAATTATGTTTTGTAAAATATAAAGAGCTGCATGTAACCTTGAAAGCCTAAATAACTATATTATAGGGAAAAAACTGATAAGGAAGCAAACTTATAACCTCCAATACCACTTTCACATTAGACCATACTTGAAGGAATTAAATGTAAATGGTTTATAAAGCCCTTTTTCTAAGCTAGGTAAAAGTAACACTTCATAGGAAACTGCAAGTAATTATTGTGGCCCACAAATAACAGATAAAAAATACTATGATATGAATAAGGAAAGCAAACATGAATCAAAGTCTAGCAACTTCATTAAAGGCACCTATTTTTTACTTCATTTAAGCACAACGTAGACAAGATTTAGTATTTATGTGCATTTGTCAGAAAAGAGAGCAAACGAGATATTTACAAATAATTTGATACTATCAAATGGAATTAGTACAGCTAATACAGAAAACTACTGAAATAAACCAAATCTATTCTGAAATATCATAAATTTAGTATTTCATACTCTGAGGGTGATAGCTTTTCTAGAAATATAGTTTCTTATAAAGTGTTTGTAATGCATACTCTGAATTATAATGCTGATGGAATAAATACATGGAGAAGGAAAAAATCAAATAAAGTTATTATAAAGGAAAATGAAGTGCAATCATATCAACAAAGATATTGGCCAGGAATGAATTCAAACACAGCTCAAGCTGTAATATTCTGTAACACTTATATTTCCACCACTGGAAACTCAGTGCCAGGCAATTAAAAAGCATGTGTGGAATGAACCTATGTCAACTACAAAGTTGCAGAGTTGCAAACAACAGATACTGTGAAGTGTTGTCCTAGCCAAGCTAAAATCTCTGGTACATATGGCATGAAAACAGTTGCCTTTTCTTTTCAAATCCAGATCAGCAAACCAGTTGTACTGCTTATTCCTAGTTCTGTCTTTAAAAATGAAGCACAATATACATAGAGGCTAAACAGCTGGAGAACTAAATTTGTATACAAATTAATTTGTCTTGCCTACATATTTTATTATTATGAAGAGAAACTCTTATGTTTCCCCCATCTACTTAAGATATGAGTTCCTCCACTATTCAATTTTGAATCGATAATAATATAATTAATTCTGAAATCCTTTAAAAACTTTAATGCTTCAACCAGGATGTTAAAAAAACTTTTAAATTCAACTTTCAAGGATTAAAATCACTTCAGTTTATATAATTTCATATAGAAGGAACCTAATATAGAAGCATAATGAATCTGCTTTCACATTTTAGTTTACTGGGGAACACTGAAAACAATGTTCATTTTTAAAGTTTAATTTTTTTAATTTTTTAAGATTTTATTTATTTATTCATGAGAGACAGAGAGAGAGAGGCAGAGACATAGGCAGAAGGAGAAGCGGACTCCCCACAGAAAGCCTGATGTGGGACTCAATCCAGGGACCCCAGGATCACATCCTGAACTGACGGCAGATGCTCAACCACTGAGCCACCCAGGCACCCTTCAATTTTTTTTATTCTTACCACATAGCAAATTTTGTCACACAATGCTTTGCAGAGATTTAAACAGTTCATGTGAATTTAAATCAGCAATGTCTTCATAATAGAAAATAAAGAAGATATGAATATATATATTACATATTATATGCATATATGTATAATGTACATATACTTTTCCTTAAAAACTTAATTTTTGGTTTCATTTATTTGTGAAATTAAGGCAACTAAAAATAATTACTGATTCACAAAAATTTCAAAAGTCAAGTAAAATTCTTGGCATGATATCTACAATTGACTTTAAAATATATCAACTGCCAAATACTTCCAAGAGGAATGCACCTTTTGTGATGAGCACCAGCTGATGTATGGAAGTGATGAATCACTATACTGTACACCTAAAACTAATGTTACACTGTATACAAACTGAAATTTAAATAAAAACTAAAAAAAACCCAGATAAATAAAAGTGAAAAAAAAAAGTGTGCCTTACAATCTATGAAATATGATGATGAAATAGAATGCGGGCAGCGGGTGACTCAGCGGTTTAGCACCACCTTCAGCCCAGGGCATGATCCTGGAGACCCTGGATTGAGCCCCGCATTGGGCTCTCTGCATGGAGCCTGCTTCTCCCCCTGCCTGTGTCTCTGCCTCTCTCTCTCTCTGCCTCTCATGGATAAACAAAATGTTAAAAAAAAAAAAAAAAAGAAAAGAAAGAAAGAAAAAAGAAAAAGAAAAAGAATGCTTTGGGGAGCTCTTTAGGGTTCTGACCAATTCGTGCTACCTGGATAATCTTAATGTTTCTGAATCTCAAATTTCTCTTACCCTAAAATGGAAGTTTATGATAATATACATTAAGTGTCTGAAACGCATTATAAACTCAACAAACACAAGTTTTGTTACTTTAATGATGTTTGGAAGGTACATCTGGGAACACTAAATTCCCATCCTTCAGGAACAAAGCTAGGCACCACCACTGCTGGGTTATCCAACATATTTAACGTCTAGGGGTCTTAGAAAAAATTATCCTAATCTACCATAAAAACCTAATGCAGAATTTCCTAACAATTTAAATACAATGTTAGACTTAATTAACATAAACCCATTCTATGTTATGTCTGTCTGTGCTTCTTGGAGATGAGGTATGCTCCGTGTTTTAATCATTCTTCATTTAAAAAACATTCTTTCCATACCACATTTTTTCAGGATGAATTTCAAGTCTCATTTTTAAATGATTAATCTGTTAGTATTTTTTTTTCTCAAGTCTGGATTAGAGTCCAGATTATTGTAAGACTGTTAAATCATGGTTTTTATAGTATAGTGCATTTTATCTCCATATTAAAAATTATTTTATTATTTATTAATTGCAAAGAAAAATGTTTTTTTTACAGAACATCTGAAAACATAAAAAAGTATAAAAGACTGTTTACCTAGAGATAATCATTAGTAACACTTAGTATGTTTTTTATGATTTTTTTTGAAGGTGCACATGTACATGTACATACACTCACATAAAAATGCAGTACTTATGTAATATAAATATTTGTGTACTGTTGCTTTACCTTAAAATATATCATGATCACTTTTCTATGTCACTAAATTTCCCTCAAAAATATGACTTTATATGGCTGTACACTATCCCACTGAATGAACATACTGTGGTCCATTAAGCTGAAACTCTGTTAGATATTTGTAATGTTGCCCATTTTCTTGTAGGCATCTTTGATGAGTACATGAAGTCACATAACTTCTAGGTAAAACCACCGGGTCACAGGGCATCAATATTTGTAAGAGTTTTGACACATTATGAAAAAGAACTATCAGAAAGTTTATCCAATTTAAATGTCTACCAGTGATAGACATGACAGAGCATGTTTCAATGCACCCTTGCGATGCTAGGGACTATTATTTAAAATTTTTTATTTATCTAATAATAAATATATCTCACCGTTATTTTTTTCTACATTCCTTGACTACTGGTGATACTGACTTCATCATATATTTGTTACCTTATCTTTTATATTTTCTGTCCACTGTCTACTTTTTGTTGGTATGTTTATAATTTTTCTAATAATTTGTAAGAACTGATACATATTAAAGAGAGTGACAATTTTTCTGTCACATATTCTTACCATGCTTTATTATGCTGTGTCACTCAAGTATGTTTTAACCACTTTCTAAAGTACAAAGTACTTAGCCAACTAACTGTTAAATATAAATTTAAAATATAGACTTTCTTACTCTTAATCTCAGAGTTAAAGAGTTCAAGCCCCACACTGGGTGTGGAGCCTATTTAAAACAAATAAATACTTAAATTTTCTTTTGTGTTTCATAAATCATCAATTAAAATAAGACAAACAGAATCCAAAGTGGCCGGAAAATAATAACTATGTTAAAGAGTACTGTCATTATTGGATCTGCTGTGAAACACAGATGTTTCTATGTGATTTGTGAAAAGGTTGACCTTATCTTTACTCAACTTCAGTAAGTGATCATACAACTGGGGTATTTCAAGAAACCATCTCCACAAGCTATTTTTTCCTTAAGCTTTACAATGCTACTTTTGTAACTCAAATTCTCATAAATATCTATTACTTTAAAAATATAGATTTTCTTTCAAAAGTAATTGCTGCCCCTCAAAAAAGTAATTGCCAGTAACTCCTTACTGAATTAATCTCTTTTATTCATAGTACAAGGAACATTGATAATAAAATAGTAAATACCTAGGGATGAAGTAAGGAATACAAAAGAGAAAAGTAGGTGATTCAACAAAAGTGAATCATAATTTTTCAAGGTTATCCCTAGTCTTAGTATATACACAAACTAAATTAAAATTTCACATCATCTAAAAAAATGATGTATTAATAAGCTTTCAAAAAAAGCAAAGGCTCAACCATTTTACAATCAGAAGTATGCTCTAACCTAAATTCCTGACATTAGGACATTTAGTTGTAATTGCAGCTTTCTTGTAACATTTAAAGTATTTTACACAAATGACAATGGAAGATTTTTTTTTTCCCCTGGGAAATCAAGCAGGTATAACTTACCACATCACGAAAGACGACGGCACGAAGGCGATTAATATCAACATCCTGAAGAAGTCTATCAGGATCTTTAATAGGAGAAAGGTTACCTGGAACACTTTCTAATGGAGTCTTAAAAAAGAAAGAGAATTGTTAAAAAGAAAATAGCATAATACAGAAACATACATAGAAGTATAACTTCTAGTATCTTTAGGCGTTACATAAGCCATGGTCTTTACCTCCCTATCACTGAGTAACATTTATTGACAATAGTACTCTATTATAAGACACCGCTTCTGTTCTCCTCTCTGCTCCTCACAGTGTCACTTACTTATAAAACTCTTGCTCTTCATCACCACAGCTACCACAAGAGACTTAGAAAAGTAGTAAGACTGAAAAGATACTTATCTTGGACTTCAGAATGTTTGAGCTCAAACTCTGCTGTGTGACCTTGGGCTTTTTACTAATACTAACATTCTCTGAGCCTCGTTTTCCCAATCTCTACTTATAATATCGCTTTGAGTCACTGGGCTCAATTATTATCCATCATGCTTTTATAACATATGAGATTACTATGCGACATTGTATGAGATTTTATATGTATGTTTTATGATCTACAAAAAGCTAAAACTGTAAACAAAAAAATTAGTCATAGCCTTAATATTAAAGCTGAAAGACATTAAAGATCACAACCACTGGGCAGTCTGGGTGGCTCAGCGGTTTAGCGCCGCCTTCAGCCCAGGGCCTGATCCTAGAGACCTGGGATCAAATCCCACATCGGGCTTCCTGGATGGAGCCTGCTTCTCCCTCTAACTGTGTCTCTGCCTTCTCTCTCTCTTCTGACAAATAAATAAATAAATAAATAAATAAATAAATAAATAAATAAATAAATAAAATCTTTAAAAAAGATCACAACCACCAAAAGTCCTTTTAATAGCTTTAGATATAAAAACTGACAAATTTTAAGTAATGTATGACATAGCAAATTAGTGAGAGCCAAGTTTCCTGAAATTCAGTACAGTACTTTACCACTCATACAATACGTTAAGAATTGTGTGGATTAAATCAGATCATATACATAGAGTACCAAATACAATTCCTGCAAATAGAATAATTTGTTGTTATCCAACTAATTAAAAATAAATAGACTTCCTTCAAAATCCTCTATATATTTGAATTATGACTTTTCACTTCTAAATTAAGATGTCTGATTTCTTTGCAGCACAGAATAGTGAAAAGAACATACTTAGTATTTGTTTTCCATTATAAATCCACAACTTACCAGCTATATGACCTTAGGTGAGATACTTAACTTCTCTGGACCTCTGCTATATAATCTAAATAATAAGCTGATACTACTTATCACAGGATGCTTAAAGAAAATAACACATTGTTTACAGCTGAAATGAAAAACATATAGATGAAGAAATTTATAAATATTTTCTTATATATATAATTTTATATTTTATAAAGTGCTTATAAATCCATAATCGAATTTGATCCTTATAAAGACCTTTTTTAATGAGTAAAGCTTGTATTATTGTTTCTTTTTACAAAGTACAGAAAGTGAGGCCCAGTGAAGATGTATTACCCAGGCAAGTCTACAGAAATTAATATTATATCAAAATTATCTAAGGTTTACTTACTAAAGTCACATAAAAAATTCATAAACACATGGAAAAAAACAAAGACCCTCACTAACCAGGTCCACTGATTCTCTTCCTTGATATGTGTTTTCTTATCACTTTTTCCCTAATATTTCTATATCCACTGCTTATTAACCATTTTTCATTGCCAAGGTTCTTGCTAGAGAGACAGTGACTAGCTCAATTAAATTACTACAAAACTCCTTCCCATTGGACTTTTCATTCTATGTTCTACAATCAGAGTAATATTTGGCTTGACAGTCTTGAGAAGCTTCCTATTTTCTAGTGAATTAAGTACAGACACCTTTAAGATCAAATTTCTCAAAAACACTTATTTATTCATTTTATGAGTGTATAAACTGAGTGGCTACCTGTTAAAGGAAGGGAATTAGTATAAATTGAAAGTTCAGTGTCAGAAACTAACTAAAAACTTTAATACGTTACTGCTTGTCATTTAGTTCATATAAACACCTTGTAAATTAAGATTTGTATTCATTTTAAAAGACTGGAAAACTGAGGTACAGGAGACTAAGGAGTTTGTCTTGGATTACAAAACTAGTTACGGGGTAGAGCCAGAATACAAACACTGACCTGTTTGAATCTAAAGTTAGTGCTCTTTTGACAAAGTACTGCCAGTGTTATATATTCATGCTCTGCAATTGCAAAGATGTACAAGATATGGACATGTCCTCAAGTAACTTACGGTCTACTATGCTTACACAAATAACATGAGGCATTCTTTTTTTTTAATTTTTATTTATTTATGATAGTCACATACAGAGAGAGAGAGAGAGAGAGAGAGAGAGGCAGAGACACAGGCAGAGGGAGAAGCAGGCTCCATGCACTGGGAGCCCGACGTGGGATTTGATCCTGGGTCTCCAGGATCACGCCCTGGGCCAAAGGCAGGTGCCAAACCGCTGTGCCACCCAGGGATCCCAACATGAGGCATTCTTGTTGTGTTCATAATTAATTTTCTAAGCAATGAACAACACTTTGAAGACTTGTTAGCAATAAAATATGATCTAATGATTTTAGAAATATTTTCTACACAAGTTAAAAAGAGGCTGCAATACAAATATATTAAATATGTGGTTGTTCTGCTTAAAAGTTGTAGAAGTTTGATACCATGGAACTATTAAAATGAATTAAACTTCTATTTCATGTCTTCACTTATTGAGCAGAAAAAAAGTTTGTCAATAGCAAACATCTACCTTCAAGTGTGGTGGGTGATAAGAGACATAACAGGGTTTTATGAAAATATAAAATAGAGGAAACTACCCTAGACTGGGATGGCAGTTCGGGTATCTGAAAACATTTTTCCCAGAGAGGAGCACTTAAGCTAACGCCAAGAGTTGAATGGATTTTAAGTGGATGAAAAGTAAGATTGGATGCTTCATGTAAAAGGAACCTATGATAACGTCTGAAGGCAGGAAAAGAAAAAAAAGATTTTCTGATAAACAAAATAAAGTCTATCATGTGACTAAAAAGGGAAAAGCAAGAGGATAAGGGGATGCAAGCTGCAGCTGGAGAAGCAAGGGTTAGTCATGTAGGATCTTAGAGGTCATGTTAATAAAAGTTTGGAGGTGATGCATAGGGCAGTTAAACATATGAAAAAGAGCTAATTTAGAATGAGAATTATTGGTATATTCCCATAATACACTATTCATTCATTTCCTGGGTAATCAATATATATATATTTCATATTATGTTGATACCTGTCACCAAAAACAACCATTTAAAAAGGGCATTATTCATATATTGAGCTCCGTGAAAATACGTTAACTAGGAAAAAATAGCAATAACAAAGAACTTAAAGGAGCTATGTGTACTGATATCCTTATAAAAATTCTATGATGTAGATATTAGAATCTTCGCTTAATAGCAAGTCTCAGAGAAGTTAAATAATCTTAGTAACACAATAATGAAGAAGAAAAGCCAGCATCAAAGCCTACAGCCATATGATTTCCAGATCGTTGCTCTTTCATTACGCAATACCATGTCACTTTTTTCCCATACTCAAAACCAAAAATTTAAGGTACATTATATTTAACACAGAAAATGTTTAATTACCTTTGAAGCTGCTGTGGCGGTCACACTTTGGGGAGCTTCCTGAGGTTTACTGCTGCCATGGGAAGATTTGCTCCCCCTGTCTCTCTGCCTCTGCCGACATTCTAAACAGTTTCTCACAGCAACACAACAAACTATTTAAAAAACAAAAGCAAAAAATTAATTAATTAATAAAAATAAAAATTAAAAAAATAAAAAATAAAAACCAAAAGCAGATTATTAATATAAATTCTTGATTCTGACATGTTGAAAAAGTGGTTTTTTCTTTCTTTCCCCTTTCTCCATTCATTATTCCTAAAATCAATTAGATCAAATATTTTTAAATATTATGAAATACAGTAATGAAAAGTACATATAAAATATATGCGTAGTTAAAAAATAAAAACAACATACCCATATACCACCAACCTACTGCAGGAAGAGAATTATTACTGAAATTCCCAATATATCCCTTCCTTATTCTATCCCCTCCATTGTTTATAATTCTGAATTTCACAGATCAATAAAATTTTTTGAACTTAATATTCATATTTGATAAAGTTTTTTATTGACAAGACTTCTTCAGTAATAGGACTACCTGGTGACTATACTGAGCATAGCTCCCCATTTCAGGAAGTAACAGAGCACCTCAGTGCAGGGAGTCTCACAACCCAATATCCATCTTTCTGTGTGGTGGGAAAGTCTACAGCCTTGTCAATAAGCATTTAATATGCACAAGCTTTTCACTTATTATTTTAAGAAGTCATGCAGTAATAAACAGTACAGGTTCTAGAATCTGATCGCCTGAATTTTACTCCTGGCTGTGTGATCTTGGGCCAGCTGCTTAAACTATGTGTGCCTCAGCTTCCCCATAAGTAAAATGAATATAAACATAGTTAACTCCCTTCGAGGACTGCTCTAAGGATTAATTAATACATTTATAAAGTGCTTAGAACAGTAGACAACACATATTGATACATAAATTGCTTCATTATTATTCACTTCTAAAACTTCTGGAGATGACAAAAAAAACAAATCGGCTAGGAAATACTAGGATAAAAATGCAATTAACAGTACAGCTTTGAAATATATTCAGAAATAAAAGCTCAGAATAACCAAATAAATGCTGGTTTGGTTTTGTTTTAAAGATTTTATTTATGGGACGCCTCAGTGGCTCAGTGGTTGACTGTCGGCTCAGGGCATGATCCCGGAGTTCTGGGATCTTTAAGATTTTATTTATTCATAAGAGACAAAGAGAGAGAGAGAGAGAGAGAGAGAGAGAGAGTCAGAGACATAGGCAGAGGGAGAAGCAGGCTCCCTGCAGGGAGCCCGACGAGGAACTCAATCCCAGGACCCCGGATCACGATGTGAGCCGATGCTCAACCACTGAGCCACTCAGGAGTCCAATAAAATGCTGGTTTTAAGATACTGAGGTATTTATTTATTTATTTTTTTACTAAATTAATTTTTTATTGGTGTTCAATTTACCAACACACAGAATAACACCCAGTGCTCATCCCGTCAAGTGTCCCCCTCAGTGCCCGCCACCCATTCACCCCCGCCCCCCCCGCCCTCCTCCCCTTCCACCACCCCCAGTTCATTTCCCAGAGTTAGGAGTCTTTATGTTCTGTCTCCCTTTCTGATATTTCCCACACATCTCTTCTCCCTTCCCTTATATTCCCTTTCACTATTATTTATATTCCCCAAATGAATGAGAACATACAGTGTTTGTCCTTCGATATTGAGGTATTTAAAAAATTTCTCTGTCTCACAAAGTTCACTCTGTCAGCTATTGTTAAATGTCACTGGATATGTCCATAGTGCCCACAGTAAATTATACTACACCTATCAGTAGTCAGAAACAGCTCAGTGTGGTCAATCTTTCCATTAGAATGATGATGGAATGATTCCACCTAACTTGCCCATCTTTAAAAAATACAAAGAAAAAAAGTAGGTTTCATTCCATCATTCTTAAACCAAGTTATTATTCCTACCTTGGATCAAAACAATTTATCCCCTGAAACTATACACCTGTAGATTTTTATATAATTTTTAAAATTATGGTTAAAAAGAGTACACATCAGGAACTTCCTTCCTATTTGTAATGCCTTACTTTCCTGTGTCCTACTCATACTCAGGCAAGTATAAAAACAATTGTTTTCTGGGCCCTTATAAAGTCTAAGCAGTATAAATAAATTTCCCCTTTAAAAAAGGTAAGATGTGTAAGGATAGATGTAAAGAGATGGACTAAATTTACCAAAGCGTTTTTAGTGCTAACTTTTCTTTGCCACACTGAAGAGTAAATAAACATATAAGTATGTTTATTAGTGTTAACTGCTTACTCTGAGAAACAGTGACATTGGAATAGTCAGTTTTATCCTTTGGCATTCTGTGCATAAAAAAAAAAGGCATATTCTGGCCTTCCGACATATTTGTGGGTCAGGACAACTATATTCTATATTAGTTTACCAAAAAAGGAATCCTAAATGGATTGACATTAAGATCATGTCAATGAAAAATGTTATAGTGCTATTGATTTTAAAACAATTCAAAACATATTTGACTTCATTTCAAATTTATAACCCATTAAAGATGATCAGCTTCTTGAAATCTCTAAGGTGAAGATACCATAATTTTTTAATTTAGTAGTTCTCAAGAATTACAAGGTTATCTCTATACAACATAATTATTAACTTGTATCATCAATACATACTACAGAGCATCAAAAGACTGATCTGTAGGTTATTATTTAACATGTACCATCATTCTTAACAGACTTACCTAGCCTTAGGCATTGTCTCATTAAACCTCCAGAAGACATGTTTTTTTCAGCTTCAATCTCACTAAAATTTAGAGAGCTGGCAAATACAAGTACATCAACCATAGCCATCAATCGGCTGAGGAAAGTTACTGCTGTCTCAGCTGACATGCCTTGTGTCACTTCAATATTTTCCAATTCCGTCTTTAAGAAAATAGAAGATTTAAGCCTTATTTAAAATGTGGAAATATAATACATATACATACATACTACAGGTAAATAGTAGTTCAGCATACTTAGTATATTTTCTAAACAAAATAAATCATAAATTAGAAACTAACTCTACATATCAAAGAGCTGGTTGTCAAATTTAATTAGTTTACCTATGAATTATCCTTGAAAAAGGAAAAAATCCATTTTAAAATGAAGGTTAAAAATAAATGTCATCACTTGTAAAAACATATTTCGAACTTAAGATCATTTCACAAAGATACTTAGGAATAATTACACATCTATTTTATGCTACTTTTGTCTTATTTCATTAACAAAGATATAAAATTGTTACTTTCCTAAAATCTTCACTCTTCTTTACTAAGAGAGATGCTTTACTTTTTCTTTAGTATAAATGCATGATGAGTAATAGTAACTATACATGGCACTTCCAATTGGCATCAAAATGAGACGACTATCAGATGAGAACACACAATAATTTCTTACCCATTTCAGAATAAACTAAGCTACGAGGAATCTCATATATACAATAAAAATCTAGGGTAAAAATAATCAAGAAGACCATTAATTCCTCTGCAGACATTAACTTGTGACCTATAAGACACTAGCAATGAGAAGTGTCATCCTGGAGACCCAGGATCGAGTCCCACGTCGGGCTCCTGCATGGACCCTGCTTCTCCCTCTGCCTGTGTCTCCGCTCTCTGTCTCTCTCTGTCTCTCTCTCTGTCTATAATGAATAAAAAAAAAAATACTACTGCTTACATTTTCTGAAACTGGGCACACTAGCCATATTGATTAACCTTACTTCTTCACCAAATGAGAAATTCAACTACAAGGTAAGCATATATTACAGGTATCTACTACTCCTAATTAGTGTTCCATTTTGATATTGTTGATGTACATCATTTAACCTAAATATATTCCTGCTCACATTAAAATGGAAATGTCAGCAGGAAGCACTAATTGAAAAAAAAAAACCCCACCTCTTAAACACTTTTTGAGCACAAGATGGGTAATAAAAATGATAGGTGACTACTGCAAGTACCATATAACTAAACTCGATTCTAAATGGAGTACAAAATGTAACAACTTTTCTTCCTTCCATTTAACAGCAAAATTGTGTTAAAACCATTCTAAAATGAGCTTGAAAACAGAACTTTGTTTTCGATTGCTGATTTACATTATGCCAACTTAGTATCTGTGGCCTAAAGAAATAATTAATTCATCTCTTGGATTTCTTAAATGCAAGTTCCTAGCACTTCACTGATATATAACATTACTTCATAGCATGAATTAAAAATGTGATCACAGCACAATAGTATATTAAGAAGAAAAAATTTTTACATAAGACCTGTTTTAAATCTCAGTGTAAGCATCTCATAATGGAATGGAAAATCTTGCCATTGCTTAGATCTATCAAATATTCTAAATTAATTTTCAAAAATATTAGAATTTTAAAATATCTGTAGATGCATTCTCAAAGAAATTCACCATTATGAATTATTCAAATTATAAGATGTATTTATTAGTTGTCATTTTATTAGTTAATGGTCTTATTTTCATGCCTTTTATGGTCTACCAGGCCTAATCTCCAAAATATGCTTTCATTTTTAAATGGCTAAATTACATACAGAAATTATAAACAGAATTATTAATCATCCATGTAACTTGCCAAACTGTTATTTTTGACTAAACAAAATAAAACTTTGAAATAATGAAGCATTCTTAACACAAAGAACCAAAAAGAGAGCTCTTAATTAATTCCATATAAAAGTAATTTATAATTTTGATGAAATGTTATATAAACATTGTAACATAAGTTTAACAATAAAGATCACTCACATATGATTATTATTAAATCTTAAAATAACATATATCCCATCCAATTTCCTTTCATTCGAACCAATTAACATTTGATTGAACATATGACTGAAATATGTTTTCATTTTATAATAGTTTAGCCTAAAGGTTATTGTGAATAATATGATTTCATCAATGCATTGAGAAAAAAAATCCTTTTAATGAGTATTTTAAATATACCAAAGATATGTGTAACGTTAAAGATGGTATGGGAACTCAAAACATGACCAAGTCAAAAATTTCATAAAAAGTAAAAATAAAGCTTAAAACTGAAGACCTGAAAATTACTGAGGTAATACTAACCTTAGAACCCTGGACATGCATTAGACAAAACAGACAACAGATCAAAAAGTACAAGAAAAGGAAATTATTAAAATTAAATGAAAATACAATGTAAAATTGAAAGATAAAGTAATATATTTTAAAATTATATTTTATTGTTTTATTATAAGTTCTTAGAAAAAATATTCCTTTTATAAATTACATATGATTAACATTAAATATTTAAACTAATGTTTATTTTTTTCATTAGAGTAACTCTGCCCCAATAATATATATTATACATAGTTCATATACTAGAAATTATGCATATTCTATTTTATAAAATAAATATATTTTCCTGGAAGATGCCTAAGGAAGCATTTTAATAAATAAGCTAATATGATGTCTCTGTAAAAGTCTTAACTCAGTATTGGTTTAGGCAGAGATGACTTAAGGAAATACACTATTTATACCAACCTTCTAGAATTTTTATTAAGGAATGTTATAACTCGTTTTCTAAAATACATGGAGCCCTTCCTATAGATCAATATCCCCAGGTGTCAAAGAATGAAATTCTGTAGTGATTATAACTTAAGAATCACTTTCCCTTTTGCTAGAAAAAAACTTATTGTACACTAATGAGGCCTGCATGTCAACTAAGTTAATTACATAGATAAATTACATAAATATTACACTAAATTTCAGAGTTTTAACTAAGAATTATATTCAATATATTCAAAATTTTGGCTAGAACTAAGTTTCACAATAAAAGTCATCAACTGTTCCTATTCTCTGATTTTTTTACCACAAATACATGTGAGCATAAATTTCAAAAAAACACCGTTTTCATGGTACACTGTATAGGAAAACACATAAAAGACTCCTGAGAATACTAGATAATGATCAGTATTATGAGATAAACAAAAGAAAAATTAGTAATTTTTCCAAATCTATTAGCTAAACATTCTGATAATGGCAAGGAAATATAAACTAAATTTAAGGCCTTATCATTTTTTGACAGATAATATTGCTCTTCTTTCATGACTATGAAACTATGAGGAAAGCCAGAAATATTAGTCACTATAATTTTCCTTGACAGAGAAAATGAAACTATACATGACACAGAATTAAATTCTAAACATTATGTGTTCTGGATGGTTGACCAAAATGATCAACTTAAAATCACAAAGTGATTATGCAACTTGTAGTTGATCTATGTTGCTTCTCTTCATTTTTTCTACAAGTTCTTTTCATTCATGACCAACTTGTACAATGTACAGAGAATGAAAGAGAAGGTTCAACTGACTAGTCACAGAAACACTAACTCTAAAAATCCAACATCAACAATAAAAATAATGCCTCTTTCCCAAACCAAAAACCGGTCAAACTACATACTAAGAAGTTTAAAATTTTCCCTGGGCCCTGAAGTTAAAACTGCTGGTCTAATTTTTAGACTTGAAACTATCTTTATAATTTATATTCTATGCTCATAGGACTTTAAATAATCAGGGCAAAACTAAAATCCCCAAAAGTCCTGCTTCTTTAATTAAGTTCAAGGTGTTTACTAATATTGTATACGTATACTTTTTTTCCTTAAAGTTTCCACTGAACTATCACTTACAAGTAAGATTAATCTAAACGTTCAACTTTTCTTATTTAGTGGTAATTAGTACATTCATGTAAGATCCCAAGGCAGAAAACAGACCACCAATCCCAATGGGATAGCAGACAAAAAGACCTGTAAGTCTTTTGCCACCAAAAAATCTCCCATTATAAATAAATTTGTCTCAAATACCTTATTTTAGAATTCTGAATATGACAGGATTATTTTATAAATAGGAAAATTACCCTATCATAATACAGTTCTGAAAAAAAAAAACTGTTTCAAAAGGAACTAAATGAAGGAAACATTAATAGCCTTTTCCATCTAATGAACTTTTACAGACATTATTTATCCTAATTTTCAGAAACTCCTCGTTAGATTAGCATAATTAACACCTTTTCATAAATGAAGAAAATGAGGGCAAGATCCTAACAAGTAAGTGATAGAACCCAGATTAAAACACAGATTTATCTTAAGCCAAAATCCATATACTTTATATTGAATCCTAATTTCAAAAAGATTGTGTCTGAATCTCACTGACGGTGGGAAACAAGTTTGTTTTTAATGAAAAGGAGTAAGTTTCCATACTTATCTGAAATTCACATTTAAACTGACAAATAGGAAAGACATATTCCTGAGTTGAACCTACTGTCATGATATTTTTCAATGGAGAACTACAAAGAAAACCAAGCATTACCCTGGTCTTTGGAAAGGATACCTTTCCTTAAATGAACTGTTTTAGCCTATGTGGGAAAAAATTTGTGCATTTAACTGGGGGTCCATTTCTGTGTTTTATTGTTGTTCCATTGAACTATGTCTCTCTAAGATACAAAACAGTCTTGATTACTGTGTTTAATATATAATGATTCTTTTGAAATTGTTTTAACTATCCCATGTGAATTTTAAAAAAATAGTGTTTATAACTACAAAAAAGTTTTGATGGGATTTTATGAGGAACTGTGATACATCTAAATATCAATTTGGGGACAAGTGTTACCTTTACTACGTTGAGACTCCAACCCATAAACATGGTAAGTCTCCATTTATTTAGACCATCTTTGATTGCTTCTACCAGTCTTTTGTAGTTTTCAGAATAAAAACATCATATACTTATTGTTATATTTACAACTAAGTATTTCAAATCAAGTGATTACATATGGCATTGTATTTTTAATTTCTGTGTCCACAGGTTCATTGCTAGTAAAAATAAACATTCTTAATGTTGTTTTTCACCTTGGTAAAATTAAAATAAAAAAAGAACACTTAGCATTCTACTTACCCTCTCAAAATTAAATACAATTTCAACATTAGACATGTCAAATGTTAAAAAAAAATTAGTATGGCTGAATATGAAAAGTTATATATCTTCTAAGAGAACATAATGACCACAAAGTTCAATGAAATTGTTCTAAAAATTAAACTCTAATCAATATTCAGTAAGTCAATTCAAGTTGTCTAATAGGAAATAATGAGTTTATCTTTAGCTCTAATCACTGAATTTTCAATGGTCAGTAATAAATAATAGTTTTCACATTAAAACATTACACTCTGACATTTGTATTCTTTGTGAGGATTATGCTATTAATCAGTGGTCAGTAAACTATGACCCACAAGTCAATCTGCCCCACTGCCTATTTTTATAAATAAAGTTTAATTGAGTCAAACCCAAACATTTCTTTATGTAACTGTCTATGGCTGCTTTTGCACAATAAGAGCAGAGTTGAGTAGTTGAGACAGATACCATATAACCCAAAAAACTGAAAATATTCATCATCTGACCCATACAGAAAAAGTTTGCCAGTCACAGCCATTCATCATTATTCACATGTATTAGTTAAATGCCCTTATGCATCTAATGAATAAATATTTTTAAAACTACACAAACCTAAACAAAATCAAGAGGTCTCTCAAATATCAGTATCAAATGTTTCTTTCTTCATGAATCTAAGATTGAAATTATAATGGCATCTACATGACATTGTTTCTTTTTGTTAATCTGTATACTGTCAATGTTTGCTGTTTCACTTTTGGATTTTTACATGTTATATGTAAGCCATAAAAGCTCTACATATATTCAGTTCTAATTTTCTTCTTTATTCAATCTCCTCTTTCCCAACATTCTCCCTTTACTGTGCTACAATTTTTAGCAGGAATATTACATAATCAAGTAAGAGAAAACAATACTCAGCAGTCAGAACCAATGAGTGGGACAAAAGGTTCTGGATGCTTCTTTTAAGGAAACATTTGTTCAAAGAACACAAAATCAGTTACATTGTAGGACCAGGCATAGGTACAACCAGTTAATGAACCAAAATGACAGAAATATAGAAAAAGAGATAATGAAGAAAAATTTCTACAACTGAATGAATCCCCAAGTCTGTTAGAGAATATTCTAGAAATCCTGCAAAATATAGTGGTTCAAACTGCAAAGGTAATAATTTTGGAAGTCGAACTTCAAAATGTATCTTTATTACATATTCATTATAAAATACAAAATTAAACAAATTTGGGCAGTGAAACAGTATACGAATCATAAAATTTATTGACAATTTATTTCACTAATTTCCTATTTTCTCTATCTTGATGGAGATGTTTTGGCTTTAAAATTTGGAAAACTATTTAGTAATATGAATATTTCAAGCCTATAGAAATTTCAATACCTACTTCTAATTTTATAGAGATCATTTCCAGTGCACAAAATTTTAAAACAATACTATAAAATGAATTTCAATATAATCCTTTAAAATTTCTTGATGATAAATGATTATTTAGAAAACATTAAAATATTTATATAATGAAGAAAAAGTCAGAAGAAAATATTAATTTATTCAGTTTTTAATGAAGGGGGAAAATCCCTCCCTGTTTCGATATCAGAATGAATTTTGAAAATCATAACAAACTTTTGATTCATCTAAATTTGGTGTAAATCACCAGGGAAAATCAGAGATTAAAGAAAAGATATAGGATTAATCTCACAGGATATCTACATTCCTCACATGGCGTCAACTATGTTTCTTCTTGGTTCCATTTCCTTGCTTAGCTGCTCATTTTGTTAAGGCCCTAATAATGATAACCTGTTTGCTTCTCTCCCTCTTAAACTAGCTTGCTTGCCTTTGTCAATTTCTTGAATAAATTCATGCATGAAATCAGATATATATGCCTGTGAGGGGAGAGAGATGTCAGGCATACAATCTTTTGCTGACAATATTTAAGTTTCAATGCTGCTTTGGGGGTGATGGCATTGACAAAACTATAGTGAGAAAAGGAATCATGTAAGAAAACCTAATTAATAATGCACTAAAGCCAGGGACTAATTTGGAAACACTATTGCACCAAGTGAAAGTCACCTCAACAAAAAAGCCAATTGCTCTGTGGAGAGAATATACTTTTTGGGTTCATGAATTAGTTTCCAATATGGTAGCAGGAACACAGACAATATGCAAAGCAGAGTTCTACATTCTGTCCTATCCGAGTAAGCAGCTATGAAGTCTTTGTTTTTTCATACAGAAGTCAGAGATTTTTAAATATTACAACCAAAAAAGAAAGTTAATATTGACCTATTACATTTTCAACATATAATTAACATTAAATTTCTCTTAAACTTATTATATATTTCAATGTTTTATCTAGAAAAATAGCTGTATCTTTTAAATGTTTACCTAGTAAAGTCAGATGCAAATGCAATTACAGTCCATATGTCTATAAAAAGGTTTTTGATGTTTTTAAGGATTATGAAATTTTTTAAATATCATAAAAATGGTATGTTATTTATATTTTTTTCTATCTAAGGTACCTAAGTTTTAATAAAGAATTCATTAATTTGGAACCCTTTTGGAAGCTAAATGTTGGTTTCAAGATTAAATCTCAGAGAACAGGAATGTAAAACTCCCATACATAGTTTATAATAGTATTAAGATTAGAATATTTCAAGCAATTCACATGAGGTTTGGCATCTCTATTTTTTTCTAAATTTAGATGTAAAACTTTACTTACACAATAACCATGCACTTGAATTTAGAATTTCAAGGGTTACAGAATAAAAACTTTAAGTTTACTATATATTTGAGGAAATAGACAATATATAGAAAGTAAAGTTACTTAAAGCTTTGGCTATCCTTCAACAGTATTCATCAAAATCACCAGAGAAATATTTTCATAAACACACATAGTTGAAACCCAACACTGACAAAAAGAAAAGGGGATAAGTGGCCTAAGGTGAACATGTCTGGTAAAATCTGTCTACAGCAGAGAACACTGCTGACATGCTCTAGTCAGGTAATTATAAAATACACCACTAGATGGAAGCAAAGTACTTACAGTTGGTGATGTAGCAGCAGAGAGCAAAGGTAAAATTCCTCCACAAGCAATAATGATGTTGTCTACCATTTGGGAAATGAGGTGAATTGTGTTATGTACAAAAATAATATTTTCATTGCTATTGACAAAATCCATTACAGACTTTGTGGAGTGGCTAAAACAGAAAACAAAACACGAACATTTTCTTAGCTCAAGTAGTTAACTTTTTAATGTTTATAAAGTAAAAAATATTGAAGAGCTAGGACAATTTAAAATCAAATTATTAGAAAATAATTTACAATTGAGATATATTACCAAAAACTCAACATTTATCCTTGCAGGCTTTCTTTGAATCCAAGTATATTAAGTCCCATCTGGGTTTCTGCCTTCAGAATACAGTGCATTAACTGGATTCAAAGACAAATTATTAGGTCAATGAATTTAGTTTAAAAAGTTTATATTCACAAAAGCTGGTTATTTTTGTGTTGCAATAAGTTTTCCTTATTTGCCATTCTCATGTAATCTAGAACACCTGGATAGTTAACTCTTAAGTGTACCTTTCAGGCAGTTTCTGTTCATCACCAGGTTGCAGCCCCACCTGAAACCAGCTGTATTGAAAATGCATACTGCTAGTCACAGAAGGGGCATGATAGGGAAATTTAATAAATAAGTGAAAATTCAAGGACTTATTGAATAAAAAACGGAAAAAAGACCTTCAAGGTCAGCAGTACAACTTTTACATACAAAACTTAGATACCCAGAAAAATACACTGCTTTAGTTTGATGTCTGCCAAGAATATAAACTGTTTTCTAATGGGGAAAAAAGAGATTACTCCATAATTAGCTGGATTTTTTTTGTTCAATTTTAATTTCTCAAGTTTGGTCTGTTTTTCAATTTTGAAGTTTCACTGTTTCTCCAACAATCCACAAACAGCTGTAGACATGAAATTGTTGTCCACAAATCAAAGTGCTCAACAAGGAAAGCTGCCAGTTGGTTTCCATACTGATGCCAACAGCCACTTCTGTAAACCAAAAGGTTCAACTTTACAAAAGACTGAAACAAAAACTCATCATCCTTTTTTACACCAATTCAATACTATCTGGTACGCAGTGGCTACTCCAATGCTGGAAGTAGGACCATTTAACCAATGCTTGTGATAGGTCCAGTCAAGAAGACAGTGAAACCAACTGAGGTGTCATTCACTCTAAGAACTCAGCATTAGTTCACTAGAGGGTATGTGACCACTTTGTTCTGTGTGTGTGTGTGTAATGTTCATGATATGCAAAATAAGAAAAAGACCTTCCACCACTTCTTATGATATATCTTACTAATAGCAGAAACAATTAGTCATGCTTCTTTTCATATCTCATGATGGGGGCAAGACGAGAGAACATGCTTGTCTAACACTGGTTAAGGAAAAATGCTTTGAAGACAAAGCATCAGAAACTGAATGGAAGGCCAGATATCTCGTCATCTTCTTTAGTGTAGCTATTCAATCTTCAGCATGATCAATTTTAAGTCAATGATTCTCACTCTTTGCAACTGTAATCTATCATCCATGATATTTTAGATGTCAAGATGTTTGCCCAATCCTTAATAGAGAGCTACCTTTTAAAAAATTAAATTAGGAGCTCCTGGGTGGCTCAGTTGGTTAAGTGTCTGCCTTCCGCTCAGATTATGGTCTTAGGGTCCTGAGAAAGAGCTCCAAGCTGGCTCTCTACTCAGTGGGGAGTCTCCGTCTTCCTCTTCCTCTCCCCCTTTCCTGCTTGTGCATGCACTTGTGTGCTTTCTCTCTCTCTCAAATAAATAAAAATAAAATCTTTTAAAAAATTAAGTAAAATTCTGTTTGGGGAATTTTATGAGAACTCATGAAAGAGAATAGACACACATGGTATCTTGTTTATGTTATGTTTCCATCCTATGTTAAAGAAAGGAAAGTTGAGTATCTCTCATTTGGGGACTACTAATATTGTAATTAGTAAGTTACACTATACACGTCCATTGATAGTCATGTTAACAGTAATATATGTCATTGTATTCCAGTTTCCTTATATAGCATTCCTAGGTAATTTAGCATATAATAACACTTGCAATGGAAACACCATTGTTACCATCATATGAGTAGACTAAGGACAAAACTGATGAAATAAAATAGAAGTAGAAACTTTCTATGGCAGACATTGACTGTTTTCCATTATAGCTATTTCTTCTTCCCTGCTAACACAATCTAGATTTTGTTCTCTTGTTAAACTAGATCAGGTATAGAAAAGTTAGCTTTACCTCAGCTAACTAGGTTATTAACCAGTATTGCTCTACATAGGCCAGTCATAATACCATTCATTCCCTTTTTTGAGGGGCTTCT
This sequence comes from Vulpes vulpes, assembly GCF_048418805.1. Lineage (NCBI taxonomy): Eukaryota > Metazoa > Chordata > Mammalia > Carnivora > Canidae > Vulpes > Vulpes vulpes. The sequence continues at coordinate 47,256,016 of NC_132788.1, read as the reverse complement.
TATAGAAAAGAAGAAAGAGGTGGAGGGTAAGGAGTAGGAAAGGGAAAAGTAGAGGACCAGAGGAAGAGACAGAAGAGAAGAAAATATGGAGAAGAAAAGAGGAGAAAGAGGAAGAGGGAGAGGGGAAAAAGGGAAGAGGAGGAATGAAGAAAGGGATGAAGGAGGAAGAAGAGTCCCTGCCTTCTACTTTGAGCAAGTTCCCTATGTTGAATTCGTGCTGGGAGCTGAATCAGTCACCTTGAATCTTAGAAGGAAAGTAGGAGAAGCAGGGAAGCTTCCTTGAGTCCATAGAAGACCATGCCACTGATTATTTAAGTCAATGACAGTGGGGTACTCTGTCAAAGCCATCAACCTCCTAATTTATGTACATGCACATACAAATGACGTATTCTCATAATTGCTTAATTTGTTGCATATGTGCTATTAGAAAATTAACTGAAAGTGAAGCAAGGTACTGATTTAATTTATGCAGACTTTGTTTTCCTTAAGTGATGATTTAATTTATATAGACTTTTTAAAGTGATTATCTGTAAACTATTAACTACTTTAAGGGTAAAGGCTCTAAAAATAGATGTCATAAGGTGATTTTAAATTTTATTTTAATACTATATGTTATAATCTTATTACCAAGAATATATTTAATATACAGTATTAACTTTAACAGAAAAAGAATAAAAATGTGGAAACAGCTTTGAACCAAAAATGAACCTTTTTATTGTTGTTAAATCTTTTTTACATATAGAATAGGCAATACCAGACTTCAAAATTTGGCTTTTTAATTGTTTTAAGCCTAAGTTCTTCAATAACTTTTGTTTTGAGCCTTAGACCTATAATCTTTGCAAAAGTATTCATGTTTCTATATAAAATTTCAATGTTGGATTATTTTTAATAAATTTAATTGTGAGATTATTCAATGATATAATTCCCTATTGATCAACTGATGTCACTAATTTAAAATACTAATTTTAAGTGGAAATTGCCTTATTTAAGAAAAGAAATATTTCTACCTCCTCCAAACATGTACATCTGTTTCTAATGCAAATAGTAAATCGGTGAGAAGTCGCTGGTGCATTGGAGACCATTTAAACTCAGGAATACGGAACATTGTAGTGCGTGGGCCAGGGCTGAACTGACGTCTCTGTTCCTCAGTCATTGGCATCCCTCGAAATCCTAAATCCACACGGAGATCTCTGTCTTGCTGTGTAATAGACCGACCCTGAACAGCCTAGAGAAAGAAAAGGTGAACTTTGCAGACTGCAAAAGAAATGGTTCATTTCAAAAGGAAAACAGCATGCATGTCAAGTGAGGGAGTAAAGCTTTTGCATATGACTTTGATAGGTTAATATATTCTACATATATTAATCATCAGAGGATTCCCTGAACAGAAACCATTTTGAGCTGAAGAGGCTACTGTTCCTACTTTTATTTTGCTATTCCAAAAACTAAGCAAGGTAATCAAACACCTCAGGTCTAAAACCAAAGTTCACATTGAAAACCTAGTCCTCTTTACTCCTGTTTATGGAGTCTTCATATTAGACCACATTTCTTCCTTAGGAAAGGGAACATATAACTTAAATTGAAGTATAATAGGAATATGTCATTAACTATAACTGGAAACACAAGATTAAAAAATATTACTTGAACAGATTCAAGTTAACTCAAAAGTCTATTTCACTCATAATACCTCAATTTAGAAAAATAGTACATTCATGGGACGCCTAGGTGGCTCAGCGGTTAAGCATCTGCGTTTGACTCAGGGCGTGATCCCGGGGTCCTAGGATCTAGTCCTGTATCAGGCTCCCTGCATGCAGCCTGCTTCACCCTCTGCCTGTGTCTCTGTCTCTCTGTGTCTCTCATGAATAAATAAATATTAATAAATAAATATAATAATAATAATAAATATTTTTTTAAAAAAAGAAAGAAAAATAGTACATTTATTTGATAAGTTAGAAAACCAGAAAAAATGCCTACAAACTCTGAGTGAAAACCAGGCAAGCACAGTGATTATTTTGTTCAATAAACAATGCACCATGCTTTTATTTCTTTTAGGTCTTTACCTGACTCACTATCTCTACTCCCTTCAATGGCACAATTGCCACAAAAATGGAAACTGGTAGTTAATAGAGAAAAAAAAAATACCCTTGCCACACACAAAATAATTTTTATATTTTTTGTTTGTGTTTTTATCTTCCACACACAGAATACATTATTAATAGTTATTAGAGTACAAAGACACTAGAAAGGTATGGTTTACTCTTGATAGTATAACTGTAATGGAAACATGTTAATTTTATCTTTGTTGACATTGAGAAGTGAGTGGAAAACCCAGAGAACAACCAAAAAAACTGAATCATTAAGGATAAAAGTATTTTTCAAGTCTTAACCATCAGGTAATTTAGCCTACAAAATAAGTAAGTAGTCTTAAAATTGAAAGCTCCATAATAAAAATTCGTATCAGAAAACAACATCTCTTTTTAGCTTTATTCTGGTGAGGCCAGAACTGCAGCACTAATGTTTCCTTACCACCAGGCCTAAGAATCCTTAATTTTCTCATAACAGATTCCTACCCGTGTAATTGTAAAGAAAATTCTCATTTCTAATGTTCTCAGCCATATTACCTACCTCACAGGATGGTTGTGAGGATTAAATCTGAAAACATATAGCACAGTGCCTGGAACATAGTAGGCACTTGATAAATAACAGTTCCTCTTCCCCTTCCCCTTCCCCTTCACTTCATTTATCAGTTCAATCTGGGCTCCAAGTCCTCTTTCCTATAATCCACAGAACAAGGTTGGGCCTGAAGCTTAAAAGGTTAAAATTAATCAATTATTCAGAATAAAGCTCTTGAGTACAAAATGTACAAATTTAGACAAAGAGTCACAAGCTATTAAAATGGGTAAAGAGCCCTTAAAGGTCCTATTTTCAACTAGTATAACCTCTTGTATTGTATAAGGAAATTCAGGCCCAGAGAGGTTCAACAAAGTTACACAGACAAAATGTGGCAGAGTTGAAAATGCAATTCAGATATTTGAAATGTCTTTTATGTATGCTACCACATTATTTGATTCTATAAATCACTATAATACCATAATTAAGTATAAACATGGTGTAACTGGTAGAAATTACTCTTTCTGCTGTAGTGCTAACAACTCAGTATCTGTTGAATTCATTTTAGAACTCATATAGGACAACTCACTTGTGTTGTAGCAGTGGTCTGGATTTTTCGAATTTCCTTTCCTGATTCTTTGCCATCGTCAGATCTCTCAGTATCTGAAATTATACTTCCTGCATCAATATTTGGCACAGTTTTGCTTCCAGATGACTCAGTTTCCAGAGTTGTAGCAGTCATTTCAGCATACTCTAACCCTTTAGAGGATGATGCTAAGTCTCTTTCAGAAATACTGCTCATTCCATCTGAAGTTGTATGGATTTTGAATTCTTTTTCTTCTATTATACTTGAGGCACAGCCTAAGTCTACACTACTGGTCATGTGAGCAAGTAATCCAAGATCATCATTAACACCAAGATGTACTTGTGTGTCCTGGATATTTGGAATAATATGATTGCTAGAAAGTTCAGGAAGAAGTTTCTCCTCCTGCTTGGGTATTTTATCAAAGAGAAATGATGTACTACTATTAGGAAGTTCATCTTTCTCATCTGCTAATGTTATCAATGGACCATTATCCTTTTCTTCATTTTTTTTAATGATACCAACACTTCCGTGTACATTGTTCTGGAGTTTCTCAACAGCAGCACTATATACGTTGTCCAACAAAGATTCCACCTCCACAAGGGCACCATTTTCTCCACCTACTAAAGTCTCTGGTGATAAATCCATATCATCAAGTTTTACTTCTGTGGCTTCTACTTTTTCTGCTTTTATATCAACTAGAAGATCATGTACTTCCACATGTACACCACTTCCTGGTCTGTCTGAATTTCCAAGAATATCATCTGACACTTTTGTTGACATGAGCAAGTCTCTAGTATCTGTGCTGACAGGGTAATCTGTCTCACTTTCTGGGCTCTGGCTTTGTGAAAGGTCTTCTATCTCTCGAATTTCCAATCCACCTTTTGCTCCTGTAGTCTGTGATGAAAGACCAGAGATGGTGCTCACATTCCCTTTTTTTCCCTTTTTAATGTTTTCCTCCTCCTGTCTCTGATATTCTTCATACATTTTTGCTAGGTATTCCTTATGTGCTTCATAAGTGACCTTAGGAACAAGCAAAGAAAACATTAAGGCATTTTATATACATACTGAAAAGAAGAAAATCCAAATAAAGTTCTGTATAATAGTAAAATTGAAGTCAAAAAAATTTGAGATTTCAAATGTAGCACATATTAAGATAAGTTCAACTAAATAACTGGAGATAATTATCAAAAAAGTTAGATATGATTTATTATATAACTTCTCCCAAAACACAGTCAAGTAAACTAGAAACATTAAGGTTTTAAGTACATTAAGCTTTTCTCTCAGATTAAGTATTTCAATGTTACTCTAACCTAATATGCCAGTTGAAATCCTGCATATTTGACTTCAGCTACCACAGAAAATTGGTTAATAATATATAATATCCAAATTACTATTGCTATATCAGTTTTCGTCATCTACTCACATGTGTGCCTACTACCAACAACTAAGATTGTTTAAAAATAACATATATCTATAAATATATGCATTTTTAAATTGTTATAACATCAATTTTATCTTTATATAGGCTACTTTAATAGGTTACTTTATAAGTAACCAATTACTTTACAAGAATAAAGAATAAGAATGGTTAAGAATATTTTTTTTAAAAAATGCAGTTTTTACTTAGAGGAAATCAAGTCTCAAAAGTGGGGGCTGACAAACTGTAGTCCATGAACCAAATATGCTTATCACTTGTTTTAGTAAAGTTTTATGAGAACACAGCCATGTTTAATTTTTTACATACTGCCTATGGCTATTTTCACACTACATGGCAGGGTTAAACAGTAGCTTCAGAGGCTATATAGCCCCCCAAACCTAAGATATTTACTATCTGTAATGTCTTAAAAACATTTAAAAAAACCATTTTTCTAACCTCTGCACAAAAAGACTAAATGAATTTCCTAAAGTCACAAAACTTAATTATGGCATAGACTGGAGTAAAAGCCAAACTTCTGACACCCATGCTTTTCCTATGACACCACATGAGAAATCTTAACCGTGATTTCTCAAAATCTAATGTGTACATAACTCTTCATTTTAACCCACTACTTTCCCTTACCAAGATCAGATAGATAGATAGATAGATAGATAGATAGATAGATTCTTTAGAACTAAAAAGAAAAGATAATGCTGTTAAAAATACCATTAAAACACTTACTTATGATTCACTTGGAAATAAAAGCAACTTCTGACTACTTTTTAAAAGTCTTAAAACATATTTCAGAATGTATTTCATGAAATATTCTTTTAAGAACTAGAAGGTATATTTTAGGTAAAAGAGCTATTGGCTTAGACTTAAGCTATAAATATGTGTGGTGTCACTTCGAGGTCTAAAATTCCTAACTCATAAACCTGGAATTTCAATTAAATGATTTATAAAATATTTTATGCTCTAACAGTTTATGAACACAGAGGAAATATAACCAAAAACAAAAAGAGAGAAAGGTGGGATAAAGGAATGGCCATAATGTAAAATGGCCACAAGATGGCACCAGATGTGTGTTTACAACCATTCACTCCACAGCTATAACCCTGATGATATAAAATGCTAAATCTCTTTTTACCTTGGAATGAGCTATTGAGAGTGTATCCACCCAGACTCTCCATCCTCCCCATTCATATTTTATTGCATGATACAACAGAATCCGGAAGATATTGTAGACCATCTCGGTAATTTTCTGTTCCTCAGAATTTTTAGGATTGATATAGCCAAGAGAAAACATCCAATCTTGCCACACTGAACACTGCAATAAGCATCTAGTGGGAAAAAAACTCATTAAAAATACCTAATTTATATTAGTATTTACTATTTGGAAATTTAGATAAAGAATAGAAAATATGATCTGACCTAGATAAAGCAAGGTGCACTTTCATTCTGCACATTCTATATTCTATACCTGGAATGATTTCCTCCCATTTTTCTACCTGGAAAAATCCAAATTATCATTTCAAATTGGTTTCCTAACTCTCCCAGTCAGATTTAGCTACTGTTTCTCTACTCCTTCATCACATGTAGCACTCACAATGCACTTACTACATTATATATTAATCAGAGTTTTATGGTTATCTTCTCCACTAAATTGTACCAAGACCATATGCTAAGACAACTTGTGTAGCACAGTGCTTTATACATACCAGATACAAAATAAATATTTCTGAAATTAAACTCAGGAAGCAATGATGGCAGTAGACTTTACCTCCTGTCTTAGCTAACTAGCTCAAAAATGCATGACAGCAATCAGTTATCAGACAAAAATTTAGAGAAGCATAGATGAATATGAGGAAATCCAACATGATTACAACAGATGGGTGTCACCAAAAGGAATGATGCATTTTAAATAAGGGTCTGTGAATATATATATTCACAGATACAATTAAAATGTAATAGCCACATAATCAAATAAAAACATAAAAATAAATACAAATATAATGAATGTAGATTATATCAAAGAAACATAAAATGCCTTTTTTGATAGTTACCATTACTTAGCAATATGGGAAAGATTTGAAAATTTTTTTTAAAGAGATTGAAATAAAGAAGAGAATTATACAATAAAGTTTTGTTATAGTATTGAAACTGCTTACCTATTTTTTTTTTTTTTTTTTTTGCTTACCTTCTATTTTCACGGCTGTTACTGAAAAGTTTTATCATGTCAGATAAAAATAAACGACGAACTTCCATCAGTTCTGCACTTGGTGTAGAATTTTTTAACAAAGTTGCCACCACCTTAAGAATCACTGTAAATGAATTTTAAAAAAGGTCAAGATTTAGAACTACAATGTATTTTCCACTCAAGTTTTACTCATTTTCATCTTAGCTTTAGGGGTAGATGAGTTTTATAGGTATCATGAACTATGGTAATCATCATAATGATTAAGGTCGTTATGAAAAGTTTTGTTTTAGTTTTCCAAGTTACCACATTATGACTGCATTACAATGAAGAACTGCTGTTTAGCTAGCTAGTATCAAAAAACTAAGAAATAACAAGATTGGTGAGGATGAGGAAAAAGGGAACCCTCATGCACTGTTGGTGAGAATGTAATTTGGTGCAGTCACTGTGGAAAACAGTATGAAGGTCCTCAAAAAATTAAAAATAGAATATCCTTATGATCCAATAACACCACTACTGGGTACTGACCCAAAGAAAATTAAAACACTAATTCTAAAAGATAAATGCACCTCTATGTTCACTGCAACATTATTTGTAATAGTCAAGATATGGAACCACCCTAAGTGTCCATAGGTGGATAAATAAAGATGTACTATATATACACAATTGAATACTACTCGGTCATAAAAAAGAATGAGACCTTGTCTTTTGCAACATGGATGGACCTAGAGGGTACTATGCTAACTGGAAAAAGTCAAATACCGTATGATTTCACTTACATCTGGAATCTAAAAAACAAAACAAACAGAAATAGACTCCTAAATACAGAAAACAAATTGGCAGTTGTCAGATAAGAGTGGGGTAGGGAGATGGGTGAATGAGATAGATGAAGGGAATTAAGGGTAGCATACTTCCAGTAACAAAATAAGTAAGTCACACAAATGAAAAGTACAACATAGAGAATATATATATATATATATATATAAACCCTGCTGTTTGCTCACTTGGATTCTGAATTTTCACTGTAGAATCTGGCTCTGGATGTGGTTTGTGTACAACTTGAGTACATACTTGCTCTGTCAAGATCTGAAAGATGAAAAATTTGAATTTCATTTAGAAAACAATTTAAATCATAATTTCAAAGTATACAAAGAATCTACAAAAAATGTCAATTCTGTCAAAAATCAAATGAAACCCTCTTCCAAAGGGTCATTCAATCATTCCACATACTTCTAAATTTTTCAACTCTCTAGTTTTAAAATTTTGTTTATTATGGATAAAGACAAAAAAAGAACTAATATCTACAGTAGGAAAGATTAATTAGGAAATCCAAAAATTTATTCTGCTTGAAATACTTTCACAGTGTGTATATCCTTAATATACTTGTGTTGTATATTGTAAACATTTGACTCTTTATGTCATCATTAATTTAAAAAACTTAGAAAAAAGAAAATAAAAATATGTCTAAGCCTGGGTGCCAACTTCAAAATGAAGTGTGATAAGGGAAAAATCTTTATTAAAATTGTAGTCTATTGTCATCTATCCATGAATTTTTCTATAAACTTTTTTCCAATAACAAAAAAGGACAAAATGTTGGCCAAATGAAAATCAAAATTCCAAAACATTTTCTAATTTTTCCACTAAAATGCAGTGTCTATGAGTGCTGGATTCTTAACATATCTTTTTCACTGTTATATTCCTAGCAATCAGCACAGTGCCTGACACACCGCCAGTACTCAAACATTTGTGAAATTTAAGAATGGATAACTGAATTATATTTAAAGAATGGATATGTGACTGTTCACTGTTTTCTAGTCTTCATCCTGCGGATACCTCTATTCTTGCATATACAAATAATCTAATGAGACTATCCCTAACAAAGATATAATTTTATAATAGTGATTTAACTTCTTGTTTAACTTAACATGCTAATAAATTCTGAATGAAACTTTTAGTTCAACTTAGGTTAGTAAAGTACAAAAACTATGGAGAAACCATAAAAGTTAGTTGAGAGTCTAGCTGTACATAGCTATTTTTCAAAAGTTGGGGATGGAGAAAGTAAATTAGGCATAAGCCAGAGACGATCCCATCTGATTAGAAAAAAAAATCATGACATTCAGCAGTGGCATTTGTCTGACCCACTATCACCCTCACTGAAGAAGAAGAAAAAGAAAACAGGAAACTGATTTACTGTACATTAGGAATGTTTATCAAAAAAAGTACTGACTTGAAATAAAAACCTAACTATTACTTAAAATGATAAACATAGGGCATAAGAACCTCTCTGCTTCACTCTTATATGTTTAGACTAAACATTTTGTTGTTAAAACTATTGAGTCCTTCAGAATTTTCTGAACACAGTACTATAGACATTCACTATTAATCAGATTGAGTTGAGACATGGGACAGAAATTTCTTTGAAAACTCAAAGCATTTAAAAATGCCAGAGAATATTCAGTGGTTGGTATATGCTTACAAGAAGTTTTCACACTGATGTGCCCCAAAAAGCCCTGATGTGGACTTACAGCCCACTGGACAAAATCCCTAAAATTCTATTTACAAAGAGATTCAAAATAACTATAGACAAGCTTGGAAAAGACCAGGCCACACTCCTCCATGATAGAGAATAGTCAAAACTTCCTTACCCTAAAAAGAAGAAACCTCATTATATAGACAACAAAACTTATCTCAAAGAATCTACAATTTAATATTGTCCTTTTTAAGTCCCTACTTGATCTTCTAAAGATAGGATAGTAATTGCCTTGCCTATTTAATAAAATTGCTATGAAGACCAAAAGGCTCTATATGTGAAAGTGTTTTTAAAGCTCTCACATATTCAAATATGAGGGTTTTTTTAATTACAAAAACATATTCAGAAACTCAATCCAGCATGCATTAAAGAGCCACTTATGTGCCCACACTCTGTTACATGATTGGAAAGGAAAACATAGTTGCTAGGTGGAACTATATTTTAAGACTCTATTAATTAATACTCCAGAGACAGGCATAAATGCATGCTCCTGTTAAATAATAAAACATGGTATACTGTCAATAAAACCTATGTGAGTTTTTAAAAGGGAGAGGGAAATAATGACATATAAATAAGAAGAGATGAATACAGATGTAAACATCTTAATGAAAAGCTTTGATTCAAGATGGGCCATGAAGGTTTGACTGGTATTGATTAGAGATATGCATAGGAAGTAACCCCAGCCTCTACAAAAACAAAATAGTACAAAAGGTTTAGAACCACATATGAACATGAAATCCAAAATTACTGAACCAGTAGAACACATCTCAATTCACACTAGCCACATTTTAAGTGTTCCAATAGCCATCTTCACAAATTTTATACATTGTCTGCTATATACTGCCAAAAGATCTAACTTACTTTGTCCTTTAATATTGTTTGTTCTCTTATAAGCATTTTCAGATTTAGAATTTTAAAGATCACAATGACATAGAACCCATCTTAACTGGCTTTCCAAAAACTTTGCAAAAACCTCACATTCTAAAACATTATTGAAACCATAAGTTTGACATAGTTTTTTTTATTATTTCTGTACTTAATTTTATACTTTCCTACAGTTGTTGCGATATTTATTTTGACACTGTTTGAATTTAAGGTTATTTATCAAACCAAAATAGAAAATTAAGGTACAAAGAGCTTTCAAACTGAAGATTATCAACCAAGTGATTCTCACCAGGGGTGCAGGCCCTGATTGATGCTCATAAGGGGAATCAAACTCACACTGCAGGTTCTGAGGCTGTTTTCTTTTTATAGTTAAACTTCACTTACTATGTTAATGAGAATTAAATTCGAACCTATCACATAAGTGTTAATTTTCTGCAACTAGATGCTACCATCCAAAATGGTGCAATCTTTTAACTTTGGTGATCTTGAATTAGTCATCCACCATCCTGTCTGATAATATAATTTGGTCTGTTAGTATTAAAGTTTATGCTGAAGATCCTTTCTTCTTTTTTATGGGATCAACTGTGCTACCCAATCATATTGTAACCATCTTTCTTTTATGACTTTTTGTATACTTATGTTAATTTTTCTTTTCAGAGTATTATATTTAATCCAGTCCATCTTTCCAATTAACCATGATTATTATTATTCTACTTTAAAAGCATATATTATTGCCAAATTGGTCAGAGACCTTGCAAGTTAGTTCCTTCATCTGCAACACTCAACATCGAGTATCAGGAGATCCAAACTTATCCAGACTTTCTCCAACTAAGACATGGAATCGGCAACAGCTTGGCTTTGTAGAGTATCATTAGAGACTAAAATCTGGATACTAAGAGAGTGCATATGAGTATAGATGGTAGGTAAAAATGATACTGCACTTGCTTTTGAGCCACTTTTCAGGAAGATTCACAGAAATAAATATATATGTATATATACATAGAACATTTTCTTAAAGGTTAAGAGTACAAAATGATTTTTCAAATTCAATGTATTACATTGTTATGCTGCGTTCTTATTTTAATAGAAGGTTTCACTGAATACAAAGATATTCTACTCTATTGAGACTAATTGTTTTGACAAGCAGAGGGTCAGAAATATAAACTAAAAATGATTTTAATAAAACATGTATAGGCATCATCAACCAGATGGACTAGTCTAAGAAAACCAAGATAGAAACGTAAATAGATAGAGCTCTAATCTAATACTGTAGCAAGGTTTTGATTTAGAGGACCTTAATATTGTCCATTAAGGTAGATACGGACATTTTTTTGCCTTTATGCACAGACACTATGGAATCTGCTTATTTTACAACCGTTAATTAGTCATAAGTTACCAAGCAAATTGTTTAACTTGTGATTCTCAGGTTGTCTGTTTAACAAGACAACAATAAGAACAAAAAACCAGTTTCAGAGAGATGTTGTAAGGATCTGAGATAACATATATAAAGTATTTATTCCAAAGTGACTGTCACAGGAAATATACCCCCCCAAATAGTTACTGTTATTAGGGAAATACAATACCAGAATCAAGGCCTATAGGGTAGGCCTTTCTATTCAGTTCTCTTTATAGATGTAAACATTTTTGTTTATAAATATTAAAACAATACTAAAAAAACTTTTGCTCACAAAAGTTGTGTTCTGGAGTATGAACTTAAAATTCATGTAATCAGAGAATGGCTGACATAAAGTTGCAATATTAAGCTTAGAAATGAAAGAAATAGTAGCCAAAAGAGTTTTTTAATTTATCTAAAAGGCAGCCACTCTTAAATTTACTGAGGATAATATAAAACAGAAAAAAGATGAAATAAAACAGCTAAAAGTTATGTTACAGATCTGGGGTCAAAATATTATTCGGGATAACATCTGTTTCTGTAATCAGATACAAATAAAACAGATACATGGGCAGCCCCCATGGCCCAGCGGTTTAGCGCCGCCTTTAGCCCAGGGCCTGATCCTGGAGACCCGGGATCGAGTCCCACATCGGGCTCCCTGCATGGAGCCTGTTTCTCCCTCTGCCTGTGTCTCTGCCTCTCTCTCTCTCTCTCTCTCTCTCTCTCTCATGAATAAATAAAATTTTTATTAAAAAACAGATACAATACAGTTACATTGCACAGCACACCCATTTGGTTCATATTGTCTATGGCTGCTTCTGAGCCACAAATGCAGAGTTGAGTAGTTCCATAGACATCACATAGCCTGCTGCTACAGACTGAATGTTTGTGTCCCCACAACTTCCTATGATGAAAACAAATCCCCAGTGTGATGGTATTAGGAGATGTGGGGCCTTTTAGGAGGTGTTTAGGGCTCCAGAGCCCTCATGAAAGGGATTAGTATAAGAAACTGAAAACATCCCTTGACACTTATGCCATGTGAGGACATAGTGAAAAGATGGTTTATGAAGCATGGAGTGAGTCCTCACCAGACACCAAATCTGCACTGCCTTGCTATTGGACTTTCTAGCCTCTAGAACTGTGACATAAAAATTTCTGCTGTTTATAAGCCACTCAGAATACATAGTATTCTGTGTTAGCCCTGACAAATTAAGATTACCACAAAGTTTAAAATATGTATTATCTGGCCCTTTACCAGAAAAGTTTGCCCTCCCTGGCTATGATGAACATTTTATAATAAAAATATCTGCAGTATACTGTTAAGTGAAAAAAGGGTAACATAAAACTATGTTGAGTATATTTCATAAGAACTCTTTGTACGTATGTCTGTACATGTATATGAGTTGAGAAAAAAACTTTTAAAGATTTATTTATTCATGAGAGACACAGAGAGAAGGCAGGGACACAGGCAGAGGGAGAAGCAGACTTCCCTCTGAGAGCCCAATGTGGGACTCAAACGTGGAACTCAAGGATCACGTCCTGAGCCGAAGGCAGATTCTCAGCCACTGAGCCACCCAGGCATCTTGAGAAAAAAAAACTTTAAACATATTTTTCAGTATTAATTGGGACATTATAAGTAAATTTTATTTTGGTGCTTTTCTGTATTTTCCAAATTTCTATAATGAATGCATATTAATTCTGTTATCAGATTAAGATACAATTTTTAATAAAACAACAAGAGGGGACAGACATTTCTCTATGCTGCAGCATGGAAAGAAATTTTATCTTTGCCACAGAATTTTTACAGAAAGGTCAGACAGTAAATATTTTAGGATTTGTGGGTCATATGTTCTCTCTCTAAAAACTCAATTCGGTCTTTACAGCATGAAGTCACTCACAGACTAACCTTAAATAAGTATAACCATGATCCAATAAAACTTTATTTACAAATATCAAAATTTGAATTTCATAAAATTACATATCATAAAATACTTATTTTTTATTCCTATCATTTAAAAATGTAAAAACTATCCTCTGCTTGTGAGCCATGCAAAAACAGAAATGAGATATATCCAGCCTGTGACTTAGATGAAAAAAAAATCTAATATTAGAGGACTCTGAATATATCTCACGTTAATTTAAAATTGTAGTACAATCTCATTCAGAATTTCAGCATCTGCCCTCCTCAAGGTCTCTCATTTCTTTTTTTTATTTTTGTGAAGAAATTTGCAATGATGGTATTTTATATTTTCTGACCACTGTTTTCCTAAGTTAAGGATATTATTCTAAGTGTTTAACCTATTGGTACCAATGTATAATAGTGTCCTCTTATAAAAGACAAAATGTTTTGCCATCTAAATCTGTAACAAAATATTTCACATCCTTACATTTTAAAAGTGTGATATCTGAAGTCTATTTTTCTTATTTTGACATGATGGATATGAACTGGTATTTTTTAAAAAGTTAGGTTCAAAATACATATGGTTTGTGAAACACTATCAAATTATTGCACACTGTGATCTGTAGTGCACAGAGCAGCATGCAAAGTGATGATGAGAGCATGACAAATAATATCTGTTGCAACTACTCTGCCACTATGACACAAAAGCAATCATAAGTAGTATGCACAGGAATGAGCAAAGCTGTGTTCCAACAAGGACACTGAAATTAAATTTCATGTAATTTTTATATGTCATATTTTATTTTTCTTTTGATTATTTTCAAGATTTAAAAATATAAAAACTATCCTTGGCTCCTTGCCATACAAAGACAAGCGTTAGTAGTTTGCTAATCCCTGCATCAGAGAAAGGAACTAGGACCACAGAAGATCAGTTGCAGAATAGTAGAATCAAGGTTTTAAGTTAACAATGGTAGTATCACTAATATTTTACCAGTACTTAAAAATAAAAATAGCTACTTTAGGAGGTAGTACATGCAATTCATAGAAAATACTGAGCCCAAGCTATATGACCATTTGTTAGAAATGGTGAGAAAAGGATTTCTGAATTCAAATGATGAGATCTAAGGCTTCTTTCAGATAGCTCTTTTACAAAATTTTAGCTACAATCTATCCTATTAACTTTAGGTTAATATTGCAATTGCAACGAAGACAGAGATAGAGTCAACGAAGGGGGGATGTAGAGAGTGAATGGATAATACATAATGGATGTGGTTCATCTGAAAAAAAAAAAAAACTCTACACAAAGCCAATCAGCCAACCTGTACTCAGAGAAAAGTCCTTGGACAAATGCAAAAAGATTAGCAAATAAATATACACGCATTGTTTTCAAATGAATTTTTAAAATTTAAGTATTCATTTAAAAATGATTACTAGCTTTTTGATTAACTGACCAATTATTGAACCCAATTATATAGAAGGTTCCCATTAAATACATTTTAAATTGTCATTACACATTTTTTAAAATTTTTACCTCATAAAGTGTGTTGTATGTGGTGACAGTCACAGTGTTTGTATGCAACATCAGCCTTTCTCCAAGAAGAGTGAAAAGACTATGAGTATGCATAATTTCCACTTTTCTCCTGGAAAAGAAGGGGGGAAAACAAAATACTATGAAATACATTGGATTTTCTAATCTCATGACTTTGGAATAAGAAAGTACAATCTATTAAGCAGATACAGAATCATATAGGTAATTATGTTTACTAACTTCCAACTGCAAAAAAAAAAAATAACAGTTTATAGCACAGCTATCTTCTAAAGATCCAAAAATACTATTTAAACACTTCTTAAAAAAAAAACACTTCTTAAATAAATGTGAAATATACAAATTATAAATTATATTAATAATCACAGCGATTATTTTCAAATTTCTAATTAACTATTTAGGAGTTATTTTTATTAGGTTAAAACTATTGGCTTCCCCTAACAAAGACCACAGAATTTTTAAATCTATTTTTAAGCCTATAAAATAATTTATGCTAAACTTTATTATCAAGAATTTAAAATTACAGCTAAAAGTGAGTACTCTAGTTTTATGTTGGGACTACACAGCAAAATAATTCAACAGAAGTAAACAGGACTCATTATTGCTTTGTATTTGTGGTCTGCCATTGGATTTAAAACCAAACAAAGGGAAAAAAAAAAAGCACCAAAAAACTTAGTTACTTACTACTGGCTCATTTGTGTCTTCCCCTTCTCCCACCACCAAATCTATAAATAGGACAGAAGGCTCTACTCAAGGCTTTCTGCAACACTTGGCTCTATGTTCAGAGAATTGTTATATGCCTCTCATTAGTGTCACTGTCTTTGAATTCAAAATCTGATCTTCTTAGCTCTCAACCCTGATTTTCTATTATTTCCTGTTCAGATCTGGTAACTATGATATAAACTAATTCTTATTCCTTTCTTCAGGAATCCACAGCTATACTATGAATTCTAGCCTTTCTTACAGCCCGATTTGGCCACTAAACTTAAGAGTTTTAGCAAGTGGAATGTGAGCAGGAAGTCATGAACCATTTTTAGACCTAGTCAATAGAACAGCGCTCATGCATGTCTTCCATGCTCTTTTCCCAAGGCAGAAAACAGGAACTACATGGTGAAGACAGTGAGGCACAAGATGGAAGTAGCAGCCTGGATCTCTAAATCACAGCTTACAGGAAAACTGTCTGTTAAGGAACACTCATTTGGATTTTTAGTGAATAAGAAAGAAACTACTAGTCTGATAAGTAACTAAAATTTCATTGTTTGTCTGTTACAGCAGCCATTGTTACCTTAATACAGATATCAAATAATGAACCATTATCTGGATACCATTCACCTGGAAATACTCTCTACTAACATCACTCTCCAAGTTCCAAACTGCACAACAAAAGACAGGGCAGCTGTCTCCCCTCACCTAATCCTCAGTCCAGGGAAGGAAACAGCAAAATAATGTAAACCCAAAGCTCAGGCTTTATCTTGTGGCTGTGTTTGCCAAATACTTAATAAACATGATTGAAAAAGGTCAACTGGTCTTTAAAAAAAATCAGGACTGATGAATATTATAGGATTATACAGGGGAAGGCTATAAGTCTCTTCCAATTCAAGCTACACCCAAGGCAAGGAGGACTGAAATTTTCATTTGCTCCTAATGAAGAAAGAAAGAAAGAAAAAAAAAAAGCCAATGTGTATTCCTTAATATATCTCTCTGATACATAAAGCTGGTAAAAGTTATCCAAATTAGGCTATCTGGAATAGCCTAATTAGGAATTTACAGTAAACTCTTATTTGCACCAGTACAAATTCAGCTACTAAAGAAATAAATGCCTTCCTGATTACCTCCTAGGATGTAAATGTTTACAGCACAGCTATATTGTAGGCTTCTGGGGGGACTTGAAGAATGCTCTGCATATACCAGAGAAGAAATGGGGCAGCTTCTTCTTGCAGTTTGCTTTAAAACCATGTTTACCAATAAATCTTGCTGCAAAGCAGTCAAGAGATAGCCAAAAATGCCACCCGTTATCTCAGGCAGAGTATGGGTGAGTTATGTATCACATGATTTTGTTTCCCACAGAATCCCTAATCAAAGACCGAACTCTATGCATTCGGCTCTGAAAAGCTTCTACAGGGCATATATGAGAGAAACTAACATCATGACCCCACTTAACCTTAAGATCTAAACAGACTTCAGGCTTTTAATGCCTATTTGCATACCTTTGAATTTCATACGATTTCTGTCCACTTGGATTAAGAATGCAATCTTTTTAAAGAATAACCTTTTAATCTCATACAAATTACACATTTATTAGCTTACTAAACATTCCAATGAAAACATATTCCGATTTTCTTCTTCACAAAACAAACCAGCTTTTCTTTGGATATGTCTTGTAACAAACTCAGACCATATGTTGGAACAAGAAAAAAGTAAGAGCAACTCATAATTCCATAACCTAGAGAAAATCATTATAAAGTATCAGTTTATGTTCTTCTAGATGAATTATGATGCATATAAATATAGATGACAAATATAGATGTATCAATACAATGAGAATAATTCTATATAAGGTAATTTATAGCTTTTTTTCCTGTAAATTATGTAGCATAATATACCCATTCACTACTGTTGGCATTTATGCTATTTCCACTCTCTTTTTCCTACCATACACAAAATTTTTCCCTTATAGGTAAATCTTTGAGTATATCCATGACTATTTCCTTAGAACAAATTCTTATAACTGAAATGATGGCGGTTAGAAGCTTTTATATTTAATTTTATGAGACTTTGCAATTTATGACCTCCAAAAATATGTACATTCATATTTCCACCATCAAAACGGAAACACATTTTACCAGCAGCTTCACTCACCAACATAAACATAAAATTCATATTTTATATGTATATAACTTAGTACTTTTTTAAAAACCTTATAGAGTGATGTAATCATCATCAATTTCCAGTTCTGAAATTTTTCCTCACTCTAAAAAGTTCCCTTTGTGGCCATTTGTAGTCAATTCCCACTCCCATAACTACCCTCATCACTACCCCAATGTAATCACTAATCTACATTCTGAATATTTCACATAATATGTAGTCTTCTGCATCAGGTTTCTTTTATTTAGCATAATGATTCCTAGGACTAATTAATGTCCTACTATGCATCAGTTGTTTCCTTTAAACTGTACACTAGTATTTCATTGTATGAACATATGATACTTTATCCATTCACCAACTGATAGAATTTTGGATTGTTTCCAGCTCTGAATTATCATAGATAAATGGTATTAAGAATGTCCAAGTACAAGTCCAGGTGTCATTTCTCTTGAGTAGATATCCAAGCATGGACATGCCAGGGTATGTGCTAAGGGTCACATTTTTTAAGTAATTAGAAAACTCTTCTGAAACATGGCTGGAGTATTTCACATTCCCTTCAGCAATGCATGAGAAGTCAGTAAGTTGTTATATGTTCTGGTTACATGGTATATGTTTCAGTTTTATTCAAATCAAACCATTTTCTATTTTTCTCTGTGATTTCTTTTTTGACCTACGGGTTCTTAGAAATGTGTTGTTTACTCTCCAAATATCAAGCAATTTATAACATCTCTTTCTGTTCTTTATTTCAAATTTAATTTTGTGGTGGTCAAAGAAAATTTTTGTTTGGTCTCAATTCTTTTAAATTTATTGAAACTTGTCTTGTGTTTTATAGTCCAGCCTAAATATATCCTATATTTGAAAACAATTTGCCAACTTTACGTGAACTATTCTATGAATGTCAACATACTGTTCAATTATGATCTTGAATGGGGGAGTGGTGGTGAAAACAGGCTTTCATTAATTTGAAGTTATTGAAAGGGAATGCTCTAATATTTTACTACTAAATGGACTACGGGTGAGTTTCCAGAAGATATACCCTAACAGGTTAAAGAAATCATCTATTCCTGGTTTCCTAAGAATTTTTATGATGAATGGATACTGAACGTTACCCAATTTTTTGTATCCATTTGTGTAATTATATAGCTACTCTTTAATGTGTTAACAAGGAGATCACATTAAAGGATACCCCGATGTTAAACTATCCTTACATTCACCATAAAATTGAAAATCTAGAAGAAAAACTTTCTTTTTTTAATATAAATATTTATGGCTAGGGGTGCCACAGTGGCCCAGTCGGTTATGCTTCTAACCTTTGATACTGGCTCAAGTCATGAACTCAGGGTTTTGAGATTGAGCCCTGTGTCTGGTTCAGCAGTCAGCCGGGAGTCTACATGAGATTCTCTCTCTCTCTCTCTCCCTCTCCCTCTCCCTTTCCCGCTGCTCCTCCCCTCACTTGTGTTCTGTCTCAAAAAAAAAAAAAAAGGTAATAAATAATAAAATGAAATAAAAATTTATGGCTATAAATTGCCTCCATTACCAATTAAGCCAATTCTTAGAAGTGTACATATAAAAAATTTTCAATATTTTTGATTCTAATCATTTTATAATATGTACAATAATTTCTTGTTATGAGTTATTTAAAATACATATATTTCCATTTCTTAGTTTGATTATTCTCATTGATTTCTTGCATAATTGCACTATAGGTGAGAAATCATCTTTATGACAATAATTCATTTAAATTTTGGACAATTTTATGGCTTCAATTGGCAATTTTTACAGTTTTGTGTGAGTTTGATAAGAACATATATATAAACCAAGCCACTGGATTTTCTGTTCAAATTTATACTGTGTTAAAGTTTTTGGTGACTGCTCCTTTAAAAAGAATATGTTCAAATCTCTAAAAAACTGAAATCTTTTATTACAGTTTCAAATTTAGTCAATTTTGCTTTCTATACCTCACCTATGCTGTTATGTATAAATGTATTTGAAATTGTTTTGTCCTCCTGGTGAATTGAACCTTTTGCCTTACATGGTACCCCTCTTAGCCTCACTGATTTTTGTCTTTTAAGACAAAATATATTATGATAGTTTAAATACTTATCAATTTTTAACATTTAGCTTTAAAAAATAAATAATACTTTTATTTTGATAAAAAATAACAAGATAAAAACATAAAAAGATGCAGAAAGTTTTCACATGTAACTCATACCATCATTCACAATCCCTACCCTGAACATACAGGTAAATATTTTTCCTGGTTTCTTATTTCCCTATCAGCTTACATATTACACACACTCTTTTAATAGATTTTTTAAAAATTTTTTTAAATTTTTATTTATTTATGATAGTCACAGAGAGAGAGAGAGAGGGGCAGAGACACAGGCAGAGGGAGAAGCAGGCTCCATGCACCGGGAGCCCGATGTGGGACTCAATCCCGGGTCTCCAGGATCGCGCCCTGGGCCAAAGGCAAGCGCCAAACCACTGCGCCACCCAGGGATCCCCTTAATAGATTTTTTTAAGGGTAGTTTTAGGTGTACAGCAAAACTGAACAGGAAGTACAGAGAGTTGCCACATATCCATTAGCCCCATATATACCATGTACTTGTGGGTTCCACCAATCACCAAAACCAACATTCCCCCACAGAGTAGTACATTTGTTGTAACTGCCTATCAACTTGTTTCAAGTCTCAGTTCTACTGAGATATGATTAACGTATAACATTATAGTAGTTTAAGGTATACAACATAATGATTTGATATAGGCATAAATTTCAAAATGACTACCATTATAAGGTGAGTTAATATCTATCATCACACAGATATAAAAGCCTTTTCCTGTGATGAGAACTTGTAAGATCTACTCTCTCAGGAACTTTCAAATATACCATATTGTTAACTATAGTCAACATGCTATACATTACATCCCCAGAACTTATCTGTCTTAGAACTAAAGTTTGTACCTTTTGACCACATTCATCCATTCACCATATTCCCCGCTTGCCACCTCTATGTTCTGTTTCTATGAGTTTGGTTCTATTTCCACATATGAAATCATATAGTATTTTTCTCTGACTTATTTCACTTAACATAATGCCCTCAGGATCCACTCATGTGTTTGAAAGGGCTGTATTTCCTCCATTTTATGGTTGAATAATATTCCATTACCTAAATACATATATATATATATAAAACAACCTACATGTCTATCAACAGATGAATAAGTGAAGAAAATGTGGATACACAGGTTCACAGGTTGTTTCCATGTCTTAGGCTAATTGTAAATAATGCTGAAATGAACATCTATGTCTTTGAGATAATGCTTTTGCTTCCTCTGGATATCTACCCAGAAGAATGGCTGGATCATATGGTAGTTCTATTTTTAATTTTGTGAGGAGACTCCATACTGTTTTCCACAGTGGCTGCAACTGATTTATATTCATACCAACAGTGCACAAAAGTTCACTTTCTCTCCATATCCTTACCAACATTTGTTACCTCTTGTTATTTAAGATGATTAGCTACTGTGGTTTTGCTTTGCATTTTCCTGATGATTAGTGATGCTAAGCACCTTTTAATTCCCTTATTGGCCATTTGTATGTATTCTTTGGAAAAAAATGTCTTTCAAATCTTCTCTCCATGATTTTTTTTTAATATTTTTTTAAATTTATGATAGACACACACACACAGAGAGAGAGAGAGAGAGACATAGGCAGAGGGAGAAGCAGGCTCCATGCACCGGGAGCCCGACGCGGAATTCGATCCCGGGTCTCCAGGATCGTGCCCTAGGCCAAAGGCAGGCGCTAAACCACTGCGCCACCCAGGGATCCCCTCTCCATGATTTTTATTTTATTTTATTTTATTTTATTTTTAATTTTTTATTTATTCATGAGAATACACAGAGAGGAGAGAGAGAGGCAGAGGGAGAGGCAGGCTCCATGCACCGGGAGCCCGACGTGGGATTCGATCCCGGGTCTCCAGGATCGCGCCCTGGGCCAAAGGCAGGCGCCAAACCGCTGTACCACCCAGGGATCCCCTCTCCATGATTTTTACATCAGACTGTTTATTTTCATCTGAGTTGCACGGATCTTTAAAATCTTTTGTGTATTAATCCCTCATCACATATGTAACTTGAAAATTTTTCTTCCATCTGTAGGTTGCCTTTTCATGTATTTGTAGTTTTCTTTAGTCTACAGTTTAGTTTGATGTAGTCTTGATCATTTTATTTTTGCTTTTGTTGCTTTTGCTTTGAGTGTCAAATCCAAAAACTCATTGCCAAGACCAATGTCTAGGAGCTTACTGCTTATGTTTTCTTCTAGGAGTGTTGTAGTTTCAAGTCCTACATTCAAGTCTTTAATCCATTTTGAATTGACTTTGAGTATAATGTAAAATAGAAGTCCAATTTCATTCTTTTGCATTCAGCTGTCCAGTTCTTCAAATACCATTTACATTTTCTTTTTTCTTTTATTTATTAATTTTTTAATAATAAATTTATTTTTATTGGTGTTCAATTTACCAACATACAGAATAACACCCAGTGCTCATCCCGTCAAGTGCCCTCCTCAGTGCCCGTCACCCAGTCACCCCCACCCTCCGCCCTCCTCCCCTTCCACCACCCATAGTTCATTTCCCAGAGTTAAGAGTCCTCATGTTCTGTCTCCCTTTCTGATATTTCCTACCCATTTCTTCTCCTTCCCCTCTATTCCCTTTCACTATTATTTATATTCCCCAAATGAATGAGATCATATAATGTTTGTCCTTCTCTGATTGACTTATTTCACTCAGCAATACCCTCCAGTTCCATTACGTCAAAGCAAATGGTGGGTATTTGTCATTTCTAATGGCTGAGTAATATTCCATTGTATACATAAACCACATCTTCTTTATCCATTCATCTTTCGATGGACACCAAGGCTCCTTCCACAGTTTGACTATCGTGGACACTGCTGCTATAAACACCGGGGTGCAGGTGTCCCAGCATTTCATTGCATCTGTATCTTTGGGGTAAATCCCCAGCAGTGCAATTGCTGGGTCGTAGGGTAGGTCTATTTTTAACTCTTTGAGGAACCTCCACACAGTTTTCCAGAGTGGCTGCACCATTTCACATTCCCACCTCCTGCACTGTTGGTGGGAATATGTCAAATACCATTTACTGGAGAGACTGTCTTTTTCCCATCGTAGAGTCTCAGCTCCTCTGTCATAAATTAACCGACCACATATATGTGAGATTTATTCCTGGATTCTCTACTCTGTTTCATTAATCCACATCTGTTTTTATGACAGCACTATACTATTTGATTACTATAGCTTTATAATATAGTTTGACTCTCTTTTTTTCCCTTTTGCTCATTTGTTTTGTCTCTTAAATTCCACATATAAGTGAAATCATATGGTATTTGTCTTTCTCCAACAGACATCCTTCCTTAGCATGACACTGTCTAACTCTATCTATGCCACTGCAACTGGCAGGATGTCATTCTTTTTATGGCTGCGTAATATTCCATTATATATGTATAAAAAATATACCACATCTTCTTTGTTCCTTCATCTGTTGATGGACACTTGGGCCCTTAGATTCTTAGTCAAGCTTACTTACTTCAGTCCCAGAGCAGCAGATCTCTCCCCCAGAAGACCAGTACAAACACCTGCCCACATCATATCTCCCAACCAGTGAGTTTTGCAGAGCCTCAGTTCTGGAAGAGTTGGTGTTAGGTCTCATTTTACACATCTAGTTAAAACACTGCACATCTAGTTAAAAACACTGTACATCTAGTTAAAATTCACCACATTTAGGCCAGAGACTAAACAATGCCCACAGTAGGCAAGAGAGTCTCTGCAGACAAAGCATAGAGGACAGAGCAGCCTAAAGGATACAGCAGCAAAGACACAACAACAAAGAGCATGTAGCATACACCAGAGACAGCCCCTGAAGTGCCAGGCCCTGAGCACTACTGACCTCTTCTCCTTTAGAGGATATGGTTTGGGTATTTTGAGGTCTTTTGTGGTTGCATACAAATTTTAGGATTATTTGTTGTATTTCTGTGAAAGATGCCATTGGAATTTTGATAAGGATTGCACTCAATCTGTAGATTGCTTTGGGTAGTATGGGCATTTTAACAATATTAATTCTTCCAATCTGTTTTCACAGAATGGATACCTATTTCTTAATTAATTTTTTCATCAATGTTTTTCAGTTTTCAGTTTATATATCTTTCATTTCCTTGGTGGAATTTATTCCTGAGTATTTTATTCTATGCAAACTTTCATTCTTTTTTCATTTCTTAACCTCTTATTTGTCATCTTTGTCTCTTGTTGCTACATTCTGCATAGTTTCATTTCTATCTTCCAGCTCACCAATTCTTAAGTTTATTTTGTTGTTTTTTTAAGTAGGCTCCACCCAAAGTGAAGCCCAAACTCACAACCCTGAGCTCAAGACCCTGAGATTGACAGATGCCTAACCAAGTGAGTCACCCAGGTACCCCACCAATTCTTAAGTTTTATCTAATCTGTTTAACATGATCATGGAGTTGTTAATTCTAATTGCTACCTATTCATTTCCCGAAGTTAATTCAGATTACTTTTAATTTAATTTTAATATTTAGTATTTCTTTAATATTATAGTATTTAATATTACAGCATTTCTTAAGGATTATTTCTTCTACTGTAGCTTTTCATTTTTGGCATATGAGAATTTACCTACTTTTGTGTGCTCAGCTATACATCTAAAAGGGTTTTTGTTGTATTTTTTCCAAAATTTATACATTTTTAGTATTACAACGTGTTTCAGGATATCCTGTTATACTCATTATTTTTCTCCTCCAAGAATTCTTATTACTCATGTTTAGTCTCCTATTTTGTGTATCTTTACTTTTTGTTTCACTTTATATATTTGGTCCATGCTTTGGGAACTTCTAGTCTAGTAATTTGGACTAACTAGAAGACAAATAATGAGCTAAAAAGACAGATTGTCATTTGTGGTGATCTACTTGAATCTCAAATGTTCTTTTTAAAAATAAAATTCAAAGGTTCCACCCTAGCCTCCACCACTAGTTCTCCTTCAGTGAGTATATAGTTCGATGATTCTCTCTCATCTCCTGTCGCTGGCTACTGGCCTTGGATGAGTTGTTATTTTTCATTTTTATACAGCTGAGGTCATATCTCACTGCTGCGATTTTTACATGATGGGATCCCCACAAGTGTTGTAAGGTAGAGGACCTTTTAAGGATACTGATCTGTAGTACAAAACTTAGCTTGCTGTGAGTAGTGGAGCCAGCATTATGGCACTCCAATATTCCCATACTCCCACAAGGTCAAGGACAGGTAAGATTCATCCCATCACTTCAGGTACCTCTTGCCCTTTTGGTGGTCACTTACACAGAAGATAATGTTAACATTACTCACGAGGGAGGGAGTACAGAGGAGAGAGAATAAGAGGCAGAGATCTTTCAGAGTAAAGTGATCCCTCAAGATTTGCTGCTTTTTATGCTTTTCCTTAGGCTTCAAACACAGTTCTTCCGCTGCTTGTCATTCCCATGGGAGAGAAAACCCCTCATCAGTTATCTTGTTTTCTCTCTTGCTACCCCAGGTACACATAGGAACCAACACTTGCCTGACGAAAGCCAAAAAGCTTAGAGTTGAGAATAGATACAAAGGAAACTTCTTTCCAACTCTCATACTCGCAGAACCTACTTCACTACAGACAACGGATTCTGTCAGTAAAACTGGACTAATTCAACTACTCCAAAAAGAAATAAACCATTAGATCGAACAACTGTCAATATATAACAGGTCTATAGCCAACATTATAGACAGCAAGTTGATCCATTTACAGTTTGAATAACTTGGAGAATTTACCCAGAAGTTACAAAGTTTGAAGTTAAGACATCAGACAAATATAGTTGTTGAGAATCTTTTTTTCCACAGTGAACATTAAATAACATGTTTTAATATTTATCTAAGCTAATATTATCATAATTGTATTACAGAACAGCCATTTAGACATTTTGATAATCTTTCTGAACCATTGTTAGATTCTGTTTGAAAATAAATAACTGTAATTAGATCACTTCCTTTTTTTTTTTTTTCCTAGATCACTTCCACATAAGAATAGTTTGGCTTCATACATCCAAGTTGGGTTTCTCATTTTTTTTTTAGAGACATGAGGGGCAGAGGGATAGAGAGAACCCTAAGCCGACTCCCCAGTGAGTGCAGAGCCTGATGTAGGGCTCAATTTCATGACCCTGAGATCATGATCTGAGCTAGAATCAAGAGTTGGACGCTTAATTGACTGAGCCACCCAGGCACCCCAGGTTTCTCAAGTTTATGTAACTTTTTATTTTGGAAATGTATAAGATTTACAGAAAAGTTAAAAAGATAGTACAGAGCGTTCTCATATATTATCCACCCAGCTTCTCCATATGTTAATATCTTATCATGATACATATGTCAAAATTAAGAAGTCAAAATAGGTACAATATTATTAACTAAATTATAGATTTTTATTCATATTTTACCAGTTTTCTCTAATGTCCTTATTCTGTTCAGGATCCAATCCAGAATACTACCTCTCATTTAGTCATCATTATCTCCTTAAATTCCTCTCATCTGGGATCCCTGGGTGGCGCGGGATCCCTGGGTGGCGCAGCGATTTGGCGCCTGCCTTTGGCCCAGGGCGCGATCCTGGAGACCCGGGATCGAATCCCACATCAGGCTCCCGGTGCATGGAGCCTGCTTCTCCCTCTGCCTATGTCTCTGCCTCTCTCTCTCTGTGTGACCATCATAAATAATAAATTTAAAAAAAATTTTTTTTTAAAAATTCCTCTCATCTATAGCAGTTTCCCACTCCTGGTTTTTCATGCCCTTCAACAGTTTTGAAGAGTACTAGTCAAGTATTTTGTAGAATATCACTCAATTTGGGGATGTATGATACCTTCTCTGGACTAGACTTGGATTATGTGTTTTAGAAGAATACCACAGAGATGAAGTCATTTCCCATCACATCATATCAAAGACTACATGGTATCAACATAACGTATGACCTTTGATGCTAGCCTTACTCAATAGCGAAAGTAATTGCTAGGTTTTACTATCCTTTGGAAGCAAGCCAGTAAGTCCATCTCACACTCAAAGAGAGGAGATTCAAGTTCCATCCTGAGGGGGGGGGTGAAAGTTGCTGCATGCATATATCATTTGGAACAGGCTTCTCAATTTTAATGATAGATATCAAATCTATCTCTAGTTCAGCTGACAATTAAAGTTTATAGATCTGGGGAACACCTGGATGGCTCAGTGGATGAGTGTCTGCCTTTAGCTCAGGTCAAGATCCCAGAGTCCTGGGATTGAGTCTCACATCAAGCTCCCTGCAGGGAGCCTGCTTCTCCTTCTGCCTAGGTCTCTGCCTTTCTCTCTGTGTCTCTCATGAATAAATAAATAAAATCTTTTTTAAAAAATAAAGTGTATGGATCAAACAACTTGTATTCCAGGCACCTGACAGAAATTATAAACCTAGGCATTATAAGGGAACAACTCACCAGACTTCAGTTTACCTTTATCCATGAACCAATCTCAGATTCCCTGCCAGATAACTGCTCTAAACACAAATGAGACACTGAGTTTTGGTGATATTTCATTTCTAAACAGTTTTATAGATGATTTTCTTACATTTTTAGATATATACTCAAACCCTTTACAAATACTACCTATTTCCTCTTCCCCAACAATTATGCTTTATTTGTCTCAAATCGTGAATAACTGATAGTAATTATTATAGTAGAAACACTTATCTCACTGATCTGAATGCTACTAGTATTTCATACTTAACTTTTATATTTAAGATAAATATCATACTGAAGGTATATTCCATTTTTACCAGAATTTCATGTTAAATTGTACCCATTACCTTTTGGCTAACATTTTAAATGATCACATTGTAATATATTTTGATTAACCATTTTAAATCTACTTTATCATTTATCCTTAAAATTCAGTGAGGAAGCAGTATGGTTTTATTCATTATATAAGTTAAAAGCTGAGGCTCAAGAATGTTTACAATACCATTCAGAAAATCTGTGACTAAGCCAGGATCCAAACCTATGTAGTCCAACTCAAAGGCAATGATTTACATGTATTTTACTAACCATTACCTCTATTCACCATCAAGTATTATATGCTTTGTTTTAAATATTATATTTTACTATTAGACTTAATTTTATAATCATACGAATAGAAATCATTTGGACTTAATTCCCTTTGAAACTAAGTAGTTAAGTAAACAATTTCAGTGTTATCTCAGTCCTTTTACTACATGATTGCATCAATCAAGAACTCTTCACTTTAACTAATTAGTCATTGATGTTATTCAATCCAACTCCATCAATAAAATATTTAATCAAAGATTTTTAAGTTGTTTGTTATTTTTAAGTATTTGTTTTTTTCTAAACAATGTTATCACTGAAAATTTGTTTTGATAGGTTAACATTCACGTAGTTAAAAAAATAAATTGATTCACATTCACCTTCATTTCCACTAACTCCCCATTAGGAGCTACTGTTCTTAATCTCTTGTTTCTTATATATGATACTAGAGTTTCTTAATATATTATAGGAATTACTATATACTTATATCCTCTTTTTATACAAAATCACACCCTGTACATACTCATCTATACTATGTTTTTAATCATGCAACAATGTACTTGTGACATCAATATACTAAAACCTATTAGTTTTGTTTTACAACTGCATGGTATTCTATTTAATGAATGAACCATACATTTAACAAATCTCCTATTAATAGAAATTTACAATTTCTCCTAACCTTTACGATTATAAACAACAAAACAATTAATAACTCTGAAGAGCCATCATTTCATATGTGTACAAGCAATAAATTCCTGGGTTAAAAGGTATATGTATTTATAATTTTGACAGATATTGATCAAAATTAACACTGCACTTCAAAAAAAAAAAAAACACTGCACTTCAAATGGGACTACCCTAATTTATGCTTCAGTTACCAATGTGTGAGAATGCTTGCTCCCCCCATAACCAACTAATATATTGAGGTCTTACTTTAGTTTCAGATTATACTTCCCTTATTACCAGTAGGACTGCTCTTTGCAAATGTCTATACTCTGTGCATGTTCTTCTCTATGAACTGACCATTTATTCATATCTTTTCCTCTTTTTCTACTAGGGCAAAACTTGTGGGCGACCACGGACTAGCTGGAGTAACTGAACCAAACCAGGCCCAAACTTGCGTCCCTCATTCACTCAAAAGGCTCGGGAGCCTAAAGGGTGAACAGTTGGTAAACGCTTGAGAAAGGGCTTGAGCAATGGTTCTCAGGGCTCACTTGTACGTGATCGCCCACGTAACACAATAGATACAACTTATTCTGACCTGGTCATAAATGTAAATAAGGGTCTGTGCTGTCCTTGCTGCTCTGTTTACCATACCTAATACTCGTTTGAAGTATGCACATCTGGAGCAACAAGCTTATCTATTTACCAAGGTCTTCTGGCACCTGTGAGTCTGTCTTGCATGTTGAGAAAGGGGAACTTTGGAGGGTTTCACAAACATGCTAAAGATAAACACCTTCTTAGCTTTGTTTTGCTCATGCTATAAAATGTTATAGAACCTTGAATAAAGCTGGCACTGCTTGGACATCATCCACTGTGTCCCTCCTGTCCCCATCTCTTTACTTTTATTTTCCTCATCCCTTTATCCTCAGGACCCTGATCATGTTGCTGCAGCGCACGCAACAAAAACTATCATGTAAGATTCTTTTAATTTTCTCAGTTTGTATATTAATTATGGAAATTACAATTTATTTTTTACATTCATATTTTTGCCTGTCTTGAATTGCTTAATTATGTTTTATCCATCTATATCATGAATTTTTAAAAATTAGGGTGGCTCAGTGGTTGAGCATCTGCTGTTGGCCCAGGGTGTGATCCTGGAGTCCCAGGATCGAGTGCCACATCAGGCTCCCGCATGGGGCTTGCTTCTCTCTATGCTTGTGTCTTTGCCTCTCTCTGTGTGTCCCTCATGATTAAATAAAATCTCTTTTTTAAAAAATTAGCTTTTTAAAGGAATTTCTCTGTCCTGAATCATTAATTCCTACTTTTCCAGACATTTTAACAATACTGTTCTTCCAACTCAGGAGCATGGAATGTCTTCCCATTATTTTACATATTATTGAACTTCTTTTATCAGTGTTATATAGTTTTCAGAGTGCAGGTCTTTCACCTCTGTGGTTAAGTTTATTCCTAGATATTTTATTGTTTTGGTGCAATTGTAAATGGGATTATTTTCTTAATTTCACTTTCTGCAGCTTCATTATTAGCATGTATAGGAAAACAACAAATTTGTGTACATTGATTTTATAATCAATAATGGAGGATAGAGTATACAACGGGAAACTAACACCTTTTTCAATAAACAGTGCTAGAAAGACTGGACAGCTTACATGCTAAAGAATGAGACTGGACCACTTTATTTTACTGTACACAAAAACAAAATCAAAATTATTAAAGATCTAAATGTGAGACCTGAAACCATAAAATTCCTAAAAGAAGCACAGGCAATCATCTCTCTGACATCAGCCATAGCAACACTTTTCTAGATCTGTCTCCTGAGGCCAGGGAAATGAAAGCAAAAATAAACTACTGGGACTACGTCAAAATAAAAAGTTTCTGCAAAACAAAGGAAAGAATCAACAAAACTAAAAGGCAACCTACAGAATGGGACAAGATATTTGCAAATGACATATCCAATAAAGGGTTAGTATCCAAAATATATAAAGAATTGATACAACTCAAGAAAATAACCCAATTAAAATGGGTAAAAACCATAAATAGACATTTCTCTAAAGACATACAGATGGCAGACACATGAAAAGATGTTCAGTATCACTCATTATCATAGAAATGCAAAAATCAAAGCTACAATGAGGTTATCACCTCATACCTGTAAGATGGCTAAAATCAAAAACACAAAAAACAACTCTGGGCGAGAATGTGGAGAAAACGGAACCTTCTTGCACTGTTGATGAGAATGCAACCTGGTGCAGCCACTGTGGAAAATAGCATGCAAGTTCCTCAAAAAACTAAAAACAGAACTATACTATGATTCAGGAATTGCAGTGCCAGGTATCTCCCTAAAAAATACATTAACACTAATTCAAAGTGATACATGTACCCCTGTTTATTGTAGCATTATTTACAATAGCCAAGCTATGGAAGCAGCCCAAGGGTCCACTGACAGATGAATGGATAAAGAAGATATATACACACACACACAGACACACACACACACGCACACAGTGGAATATTGTTAAGCCATAAAAATAAAATCTTGTTATTTGCAGTAACATGGATGTATCTAGAGAGTATAAGCAAAGCAAAATGAGCCAGAGAGAGACAAATACCATATGATCTCACTCATGTGGAATTTAAGATAGAAAACAAACAAGCAAAGAAAAAAAGAGAGAGAGAAACTAAAATTCTAACTATAGCAAATAAACTGATGGTTTACAGAGGAGAGTCAGGTGAGGGGGATGGGCAAAGTAGGGGATGGGATTAAGGAGTACACTTACCATGACAAAAAATAAAACAAAATAAATAAAATAAAATAATTAAAATAAAATAAAATAAAATAATTCTGAAAAAAATCTGCAATTTGTGTGCATTTTCTCTTTGACACAAAAATTGTCTAATAAATCTTAAATTTCTAGGTAGAAGAAACTTTGGTTTCTGATTTTGTTCCTATTTTCTAATTTTACTGTATGTTAATGAAAGAATCTTGTCTGATTTGTTTTTACATTTTAGACTTTTTCCTTGAAGTCTACTATATTATGTCAAATTTTCATAAATGTTCTATGGCGTTGAAGTTATTTTCTTTATTAACATGATACAGACTTGAAACTATATTAAACAGATTTACTTTGTTATTTATATTGCTTTCCCCCAGGATTTTTTCAAGATAGGTGAATTATATTTGTTTTAATGTTTTATATTAATGGTAATTGTATTATTTTTCCTGTAATTTCCTTCCCATGAAAGTTTCAACCTTTAATATTATGTGTCCTTCTTTATGTTAATTTATTGCTTTTAGCTTGACTTCTAATTTGTCTAATACTAAGATCATGATTCCTGCTTTTTTCATTTGTATGTATGTGGTATAACCCTTTAGGTATCCTTTAATTTTCAGCCTTTCCAAATCACTTTATTTTAGTATGTTTCTCTCATATAGATCTGGGTCTTATTACTGTAAACTGTTTTTTTTTTCTTAAAATAGGTGATTTACAAAAAACTTTTACATTTATTTTTATGGCAGATATGTGGTGTGAGATATGTCAGGTTATGCTTCCATCTTGTATAGATTTTTAAAGATTCCATTATATGGATTATTGTTAGTCTTATTTGTATAGTTCTTTAATATCTTGAAAGCATTTAGTTTTGCCAAAATTATCTCTGTAATTATAAATTCAAAATCCTATGGGTGTTGCTTTATGTTTTCTTTACTGAAAATGTTGTAGAAAAGTCTCAAGCCCAACTCAAATTTCCCCGTATTGCACACTTGTGAACAAAGAATTCTTGACTTCCATTTAAATCCAAGAGTATACTTTTGTGCTGACCATTCTAGGAAAATTCTCCCTGGCACGCAGCATGACTTTTTATTATGGATGGCAAAATCTTATGTTAGGACTTCACTGATTTATAGCATTAAATATTTGTTTAATTCCATGTTCTGTTTTTCTTCCTTGGGACTTATTGTTGGAACTTCTGTGCTTTCTATATCAATCATTTTCTCTTTGATACTCCTGAACTCTTTTATTTCCATCCACACATATTATTTGCTCTGTCTTCATTTGTATCTTCTGTGTATCTTACAATGCCTACCACAGAGTTTTATCTTCCTTGAGGCTTCCTCTGATTTCATTTTTGTTTAAAATTTTTCAGCAGAAATAGAAAATTTCCTCCCAAGTTTTGTTAGTCTGTGATCCAACATTTCTATTATCCTACCATTTCTTCCCATTTCTTGAAATTCTACTTAGTAGTAGTCCTTCCTCAGAAGCAATTCATTTCTTACTTTTTAAATTTACAATAAAATTTCTTTTTTTTTTTTTTTTAAGAAAGTTGTAGAAGAAAGTCAAGATTTGAGGGTGGGGATTAGCATCCCTACAGTTCTGAAGCTTTTATTTATGATAGTCACAGAGAGAGAGAGAGGCGCAGAGACACAGGCGGAGGGAGAAGCAGGCTCCATGCACCGGGAGCCCGACGTGGGATTCGATCCCGGGTCTCCAGGATCGCGCCCTGGGCCAAAGGCAGGCGCCAAACCGCTGCGCCACCCAGGGATCCCCTACAATAAAATTTCTAATTGCGATTGTTACTCTCTAACATTATTTTTTCCAGTGAGTGTTATTTGCTGGTTATACTTATCTTTTCCACATTTCTATATTTTTTTCCTTAACAATTTTTAAGAGGTTGCATCTAGGGATAGAATGCTCGATTTAATTTCTCCTAACCAATTTTGTTTACTTTTAACCAAAATTAAATGAGTAGTCCTTTTCTCTTAATATTAAAAGAAAATGTCTTTCTCACTCGCAGTGTTCAATCAATTATTTGATCAATCAACTATTTGTTTGTTTCTCATTTGCAGTGTTCAATCAACTATTTGTTCAGCTATTCAATTTATGGCTCCTCATATATGCATAATTCTTTCCTACAACCCAGGTTTTGTTGAACTACTCCCTATATTTGTAATATGTCTATTCTCTCTGTCTTGACTATTGATTTGGTACCAAAATAAAAATCATATCTTCTCTTCCAAACTACTTAGCAAGTTAGAGATGTCTTATCTGGATCTTGTGTAGTTTTCATCAATGTTATCAACTGGTATATTTAAACAACAAAAAGAAATGGCAACAGTGGGTTTCTAAGAGGAACCCCATCTAGCAATAAAAAATGATACCTTCTTGGGCTCATTTGTATAGAAAACGAATTTTAAAAAGAATAATTTTTCACTGGACAACATAATATGAAAAAGATTCATTATAACAGCAAGTGACATTTAAAACTATCTAAATTCTGGACTTTGGGGAAAAATAAATATTCTAAGATCTCTAAATCACAAAAATAATAAGCCTCAATGTTAGAAAGAATATAAATAATAAAATACTGACTTAGCATGTAAGCAGAACAGCAGTTCTCATAATACAGTATTCCCTGGCAGGAATTTAAATCTTATCCATCAGTGCTTTGTTTTATTTGATGAAATATTTTATTGTATCCTTAAAATGAACAATATTTTCTTTCCACAAATAAAAATAAACTATATTACTTAAATTGAGAATTTGTTCTATATTATTTAAAAAACTTTCTTTTATAAAACTCTTTTACAATTTTTACAACAGGAAGCTATTATTTTCTGCTGTAATATTATTCAAGTCAAATTCCATGTTCCACTAGATACAAAACTACTAAAAATACAATTTCAACTGATATTTCCACAATTAATTATGAAAAAGTCAACTTACTTGTGACCTAAGTGCTTCAGAAAGTATCCCAGAACCTTCAGAGCTTGAACCCAAATACTTTCACTTTTAGAAGCCAATAATTTGTAGATTACTCTAAAAAATAAAAAAAATAAATGACCTCTTCAGCACTTACAAACATTAAGATTATAAGATCTATATACTTTACAATGAATTATAAAAATAAAAAATATAAAGTACCTCTCAGGATTTTAAATTCTTTGGAAACCGGAAAATTAGTACATTTTACTAATATTTCTTTTACGTGGCCTTCAAATATTCAAAAGTTCAAAGCGATTCGTTGCTCATAACTATTGCCTTCCATGTACATTGAAAAAAAATATATTTTAAGATACATGCTTAGTTAGGCTGTATTTCCCCTTCTATTAAAACTGCCCCTGACATTTTTACTTGATGACCTTTTTTTTAAGAATTAATTTATTTATTTATTTAAAGATTTTATTTATTTATTCATGAGAGACACAGAGAGAGAAGCAGAGAGAGAGGCAGAGACACAGGCAGAGAGAGAAGGAGGTTCCATGCAGGGAGACACAGAGAGAGAGAGAGGCAGACATACAGGCAGAGAGAGAAGCAGGCTCCACGCAAGGAGCCTGACCTGGAACTTGATCCAGAGACTCCAGGATCACGCCCTCGGCCGAAGGCTGGCGCTAAACCCCCTGAGCCACCCAGGGATCCCCCTTGATGACCTTTTTTTCTTGTTTATAGCTAATTGGACCATGGAATAGATATTTGCCCATTTATTTCTTTTTCTGAGCATTTGGAGTGAGATCTGAGAAACAATATCTAGTTGGGCTTTTGGGCTGTTGAATTAGAAAATTATTTAAAACAGAAACTATAAGGTAGTCTTATTTTGTTTATAGAGATGACTCTATACACAAAAGGTAGAATAAAGCAACCACATAGGAAGTAGCAGAGAAAGTAAAGTTTTTCCTTATAGCTTTCCAATTCCTTGTTCTTACCCTAACAAGATTTCTATAACAAACATATTATTCTGTTTTTACTTAAATAGGTTTTAGAAGTGTTCCTGTTACTTGGAGCAAAAAAAGTCTCTACTAACACATAATCTAACCTAACATATATAGTCATTTCAAATATAAGATCAAGGCTCTATCCATTATAATTTTCATAAATATTTAAAATTTTTATCTTGTGTCTTTTTCAAAATACAGAAGTATTTTTTTCGATAAGGTAGTAAAGGACAATAACAACTATATTCTTTGCAACTAATTCTAGAACCCAAGATAGTTCTCTGAAGGTGATAGGGGTGACTATAAAATTAGGATGTGTTTTACTGTACTAAATTCTTTTTAAAAAATAAAGCATCATTTTATGTTTTTAAGAAGAAGTAATCTAGAATCAACAAAAAGGTTGGTATTGGAAGATACAAGTATAATTTTTATATCATTTCAGTGATATTAACTAAAGGGAACGAATAACTTAAAGCTACTGACATCTGTTTTATGTTTAACAGTGGTATATGCTATTAAAAAAGAAAATGCTATATTGTTGATATTGCTTATTTGTGTGTTACTCAACTGAAGAACAGACTGAGGTAAACACTAGAGCTATGATTTTTTTCCCAAAAGGCTCAAATTCCTAAATTATTATGTATCTACATTGAAACCTATTTTCAGAATTTTTATGGACCAAGATCAGTAATGAAAAAAAAAACAGGTATGAGAATAGGAAAGCTATACATATAAGAAAAAATATTCAGGAAATCATAGAAAGAATATTCAACAGCAAAAATAATCCTGAGAACCAAAGTAAAAGCTCACAGCCTAAAAATGGGACTATACTCAGATATGCAATCAGAAACTCCCACAGAATCCCTATTTTCTGGAAATAACTTTAAATTGTAGGGATAAGGAATATAAAACCCACCCAGGGCTAACAGAAATTATGATTAACCACTGAAACATGAAAACATCTAGGGCCATCACTCCTCTACATGACATAGGATTTTCTTTACAACTAGACAAATGTTCCTTAACAAAGTAAGATACAAACACAGGATTGCAATACAGTATGAATGCAAAATTAACTGACAAATCAGTTAATGAATGTTTATCTGTAATATAATAAGATAGGTGAATCCTAATTCATCTGTTTGAGCTTACTATATTAAGCCAGTAAATGATCTAAATTACTTGAGACAAGTACTTACTCTTTTCTTCAAACATTCTCAGATATAAAAATACCACATTTTTAGCTGCTCAGTTCAACGTTGTTGTTATCACATGGTCTTTCTTAAAACCAGTTAAAATGTCATCAGAATTAAGTTCATTCTTTGTGTGTATAAATTACAATTAATCAGAATTTTCCCAAGAAAATATTTTATATATAACTGTTATCCTTGAATATCTTTAAGTGTTCTAATAAGCTTATTTTTTCTATATCTTTAGTCAAAGCCTATATTCTCCACATTTTTTGAAATGGAAAAACTGAAGTAGAAAATCTTCCATCTCTGTTATTATTTTTAACACACTGGTAAAAGTAGGATAAGTTTGGCAGGTGTCAATCATGACCAATTGCCTCGTTGGTATCATTGTATCTAATCATTCCATTGATATTATACATTTAAATTACTATTTCAGTACCCTAAGGAGCTAACCAAATACCATTCTCCTTTGTAAGGTTGTATTTTCACTGTGTCAAAGTAATGCAGAATTTTATATCTGAATTTCTTATTAACCAATCTAAGGCTGGTACCATCCACAAGGATGATGAGGACATTTTGAATTTATTCACTTATGAGTTAATATAATAAATACAGGAGATACAAAGATCTAAGGTTAAGGATACTAATTGTTCAGCTAAATATAATTTAAGAAGAGTAAGTATTACTGTATTATATGATTAGGTTGAACCATATGAAACTAACATTATTTAGTGAACAGTTAAGTATCAGCAATTTCATATAGTTTGATCTCACAGTAAAAAATATTTGTAGTTCTTAATAATTAAATCTGCAACTAAAGTAGCAACTTCATGGATTGTAAACTCAGAGGTCACAGTGATAACTAAAATAGGACATCTAATAAAAATGATGTAATCGCTTCTCTTATCTGAAAAGGAGTCCTTCAAATCTAGAAAATTGCCATTTGTTTATATAAATGGCCACATAAAGGCAGCACTAATAAAACCCGTCGGCAGGTATATTATTTCCAAATTCTTTTATAACCGGTGGAAGTTCATTGAGTTGCACATAACATAACTTAGAATTCCTCTTTCTCTTCATTCCAGTAATTCAGACTTCAGAAAAATAGAAAAGGAGAATCCCTAAGGGGCTAAGTTATAGGTTGAAGTTCATAAGATTACTAACAAGGACTATTTTTCACTTACCTACTTAATTACTTACATCATTCTAACTAAAGTTAGTCTTCAAACTTTTCATTTTATCCTCTTGTTCTAATTGTGTTGCTACTGTCCTAACTCATCATCCCTAATACTGATGAATAAAATAATCTCTCTACTTATTGTGCTACCTCAACTTTATCCTTCTTCAGTTCATTTTCCCACCACTGCTGACTGTAAATCTAATAAAATGGAAATCTGAGCAAATCAGTACCATTCAAAATACTTTATTTCATTACCAACAGAATAAAATCTCAACTTCTTGTGGACCTTCACTATCTAGTTCTTGAGCCTAAGATTCATAAAATTTTCTTCTGCTCTCTTTTGCTGAAATATACAATGCTCTCTTGTCTTATTACAAAAAAAAAATTGTTCTTCACACTACTTGAAATGTCTTTACTATAGTATCAACAATTTAATTACTCTTCTTGAGACCAAGACACATTATTTATGTACTTCATAAATTTGAATATTAGATTTTTTTGTAAAGATTTTATTTATTCATGAGAGAGAGAAAGAGAGAGAGAGAGAGACACAGACAGAGACAGGCAGAGGAAGAAGCAGGATCCACTCAATTCTGGGTCTCCAGGATCACACCCTGGGCCAACGGTGGCACTTGGGCTGCCTTGAATATTAGAAGATTAATATTAGCTTCTCCATTTATTCCCTTCTTATGTATAAGATTTTGCTGTATTTATTCAAAAGTTTCTAGGAGTTATTCTAGAAAGCACAACTATACTCAATTAAATTCTACCAGTAATACTAATATTATAATCATACCTTATTCCATTTCTTTGATCAAATGCTGGTATCATTGAGGCTGGGTGTTCTGACATCAAAGCCACTAGTAACTGTAACACATCATGAATATTTTCATCCTGTATAATAAGGATTACCAATATTTGTTTAGTTAATATTTTTAGTGCTTTGCATAAAATAATTAAAATAGAAGATCCAGACCATCCTACCTCATGCATGGTAAGTAGGTAATTTAATATACTCTGAAGTTCATCTTCTTTGACCCCTCGATCCTAATTTTTAAAAAATATATATTATTTAAATCTCAAGTTAAAACTTTACAGGCAGGCATCAAAATGATCATTTTAAAAGTAAATAAGAACAATGTAAAAGTAGTGATGTTTTAATAAAATCCTTAAATATTTCATCATAGTTCACAGACTGTATATGTTCACTTTTAAAGAAGTAAATATTTGGAAAACTGCATCTAGTCCTTTAAAGTTGCTAATATTTAATTGACCATTACTATTGAAAGTTAGTATATTTTGATAATCTAACTGTATTCATATTACTATTTTCTAGCCATTTATTCTTAAAGAATGCAAAACTTTATAGAATTAATTGGTATATAGAATTACAGTATATTTTACCTTTATTTACCATTTTTCTTTATCTTAATCTTTTAAAAATCCTACTGTGATAAAATACATAATGTAAGTCTTCTCAAATAGGCACATAGACCATTTCCTGGAATTAAAACTTTATATGCATTTCTTATGCATATGTTCCTTGTCCATTTCCTATATCCCTTAAAATACATGATCTCAAAGAGGATTAAGAAAAAGTGAAGTTTAACAACAGTTAAAGATTTACTTTAAGGACTTGAAAAGCTATTCAAAAGTTAAAGATAGTTACTTCTAACTTTACGATACTGATTTTAAATAATGCCAAAAATTCTTCACCTAATATACTGCAATTCTAAATTATATAAAATTGTTTTACCTTTAGTATGAGCTGTTTGAGAAAAAGTAGCATAAATGCTCGGAGTGATATAATTTCTTTTTGTGATGGCCGGGGACCATCTAGAATAAAACAGAAAACAAAAAGAAGAAAAGGGGGAGAAAACTCATTATATTAAATAAGCTTGATGCAGTTAGGTAGGAATACTATGGAATTCTTTAAAAGTTGTATTTATTTTATGATCATATTTGTTAGTATTATAGCTATATAATTTCAATTCTATCAGAGGATTCAAACATTAATTTTCAGATTTTGGCAATTTCAAATTATTCACTAAATGTCAGATTTGGGGGAAAGAATTACTTTTTAAAAAATTATAATTCTAAAAAAAATATAATATCTTACTATCCATTCATACGTGTATAATCATCAAGTGTTAACATAAATAATTTCTCCTACTTTTATTGATTTATTAGGTACACTTTTCCCTCCAAATCCAAATCTCTTAACCTCTAATTCTGGCTGGTCCTGGTCACCCTCCAAGCCCTGATTGTTTCTTTGCTGCTGACCACCCTGCTGGCCCCTGCAGTCTTTTCACCCTGACCTTGAAGGTCCTGCTAGACTTAGTTGCCTCCTTGGCTCTGCCAGCATCTCCTGTTTCATTGGCCTCTGCTGCCCAGGCAGGGCTGACTGGCAACATCAAAGCTGAGAAGGTGATGGTGCACATGTAAGAACATTGTTTCATAAAGTAGAATAAGCAAATATAGAAATATATTAAATATCATGTGAGCAGATTTTTCACTGTTGATGGAAGAAAGCTCTAAAAGCTTGAAGCTACATTGAACCATGTGGTTTCAAACTGGAAAGGGAGGTATTTCTTAGATGCATGAAGAATGCCTAGAAGCAAAGCCATTCAAAGAGCATTAAGCACAATAAGAACACCCAACACCCAAATCTTGGTTTCTAAAAACCACATCCATCAAAAACCAGGGCTCTTTGGAGAAATGGTTGATTCCAGGAATGGGTAAGTATAAAATAAATCAGATATCTTGTAGCAGAGAGCAAGTACTAAAAAATTATGAACATTTGTTATAAAGACTCAAGATCTCATGTGAGATCTCAAGCCAAATCTGGACAATTTTAATATCAAATAAATAATGACACAACCCAGGGAATATTCTCTGGGCTAAATTTATTAAACCTAAACATTTTTCATGTTTCACTGAAACAAATATATCTATGCATTTACATACTGTCTATGGTTGTTTTTGCAACATATTGGCAGAGTTGACTACTTGCAACAGAGCCCTTAAGGATCTCTAAGCCTAAAATATTGCCTGGCCCTTTGCAGAGACAATGTGTCAAGTATTGATATAATACTCAAAATAAAATAGAAATCTATGGAATTTATGCTGATATAAAATGAACACAAAAATAAATGGAAGAGAAAAAACAAGTTCTTTCTAATAATAGAATTCAATCTAATAAATGTCTTAGAAATTGTCATTTAGTATCAATCATAGTAAAGGTCAATAATGACAAGAGCTACCTATGAACTAAAACCAGTAAGAAATTTGTTGAAGAAATTTACATATTTTCATAGCGTCAATGTATTTCGCCATCAAGTATTATTCCAAGAGAAAGAAGTAATTTTACACAACCAGACACCATATTAATCAAATGATCAAAGTCAACATCTCCAGGAGTAAGACAACTCAATGTCATGTGCCTCTTGAATAACACAATGTGTCAGAACCGGTATGATTTCTGTGTGATTCCAGCCAAAAATGAAAAACTTGGCTCATCATGAGCAAATATGAAGAAATTCCAAATTAAAGGACGCTCTAAAAAGTAATCTGTATTCTCCAAAAATATCAAGGTAATGGAAGACAAAGAAATACTTAAACTATACTATATTGAAGAGTATTAAAGTGATAAGACAACTAAATACAATATATGATCCTCTACCGGGATTCATAGAAAAAGAAAGACCTTGTTTTCTGGAAAGAATATTATTGTAAAAGTTGGTGAAATTTATATCCAATATTTGGAGTAGATAACACTGTATTAATATAATTACCTGATTTCAATGGTTGCCCTTGGTTATTTAAGATTATGCCATTTAGGAAATAAATAGTAAAATATTTAAGGTAATAAGGTATTATATCTACAATTTATTCTCTATTGATTCAAAAAAATTTGTGCATGTATGTGTATGTATGATTATATTTACTCAAAAATGGAGAATGAAAAAGTCTTTGGTAAAATATAAAACATTGGAAAACATGCTGAGGTTTATGATAATTCTTTGTGTAACTCTTGCAACTTTCTGTAAATTAGAAATTAGTTTCATGAAGCAGAAATGAATATATATGAATATATGATGTGTCTGGCATAGAGAAAACTATCAGAGTGTTGTGTTTGGGAAGGGCTCTGAGTCACACTGACTTGATTCGAATTTTAGTTCTGTTACTTTGTACCAACTTTGTTTCCTAGCCTACAAAATAACAGTGATACTGACAACACAGTTATATATAGATACAGCCAGATGTATATGTGTAAACATGCCCATGCATATATAATTACATTACATATAAATGATTAAATAAAATTAACAGGATGCTAGTGTACATTCAAACTCAGGGTGAACATTCAGTAATTTAGCCATTATCAAGATTAAAAACAACAGAAAAAGCCATAAAAGATTAATATACCATATTGCAAATAACACAATTTCTAAAGTCCTATCAATAAATGACATAAGCTAATGAATACAAAATAGCAAAATGTTGTTTTCCCTTATTAACAAGATTTTTATAAAACAATAATTTTCAATGCTACTTTTAGTATGCTGAGAAAAGCATTCTAACATACTACACAGTAATTACTCTCAGTAATTTTAAATCAATAATGGAAGTAAATAATTATATACAAAGGAATAGATCACTGCATTATTTTTAGAATCAAAATTTTAGAAACATGTAAATGGTACATTCCTTTAGATTATTATGTAGAATCAACAATAAAACAGGAAAAGGAATCATGGAAATCTTAACTCTGTAAAGAGTTTAAATATTCCACACATTTAACGCAATGAAAAACAGTGGAAGAACACACACCAAACTTATATTCCTGGGTTGGGTTAATATCATTTTATTTTCTATGATGAGTAAGTATGCATTTTTATTTATATAATTATATTATATATATATAGACAACATTCCTAATATATGTATGTATATATACATATATATATATATGTATCTTAAGATTTTATTTATCTTATTTTAGAGAGAGAGTGCACATACACCACAAGTTGGGAGAGGGACAACAGGGAGGAGAGAATCCCAAGCAGATTCTGCATTGAGCAGGGAGCCAGAGATGGGGTCCAATCTCAGGACCCCAAGACCACAACCTGAGCTGAAACCAGAGTCTGACACTCAATCCACTGAGTCACCCAGGAATTCTGGCAATATTTTTTTAAACAACACAATGAAGAATTACATTAGTTTCTTCTATACTTAAAGGGTGAAGTCTGGGGAAATAATATAAAGAAAGGGAACTATCTCAAAGTGTTGAAACAACTATAATAGAATACACTGGTCAATTTCATCGGATTTTAATATTATGAATATATTTTCCTGAGTCACAACAAGCATACAGACTAAAAGGCAGAATATTATTTTTACCTGGATTTATTCCAACGATACTTTATATTGTAAAAGTATAAATTTCTCTATCACAAAAAATTCTCAATATTCAAGGCTACTATATAAGAAAAGACAACAGTTTGGTGATATTTCTATAAGCATGCACCTTTGCCTATAACAAAGTTGCCTATAACAAGTTGCCTATAATAGTTCTCAGGATATAGAACAGTAATAGTACAATGAATGCAGTGGTAGTGTTGTACTTACCTAATCCTTTAGGAGTAATGCCACTACTGTCAGCAGGATTAATGACCCAGTA
The DNA here is from genome assembly GCF_048418805.1 of Vulpes vulpes. Taxonomy (NCBI): domain Eukaryota; kingdom Metazoa; phylum Chordata; class Mammalia; order Carnivora; family Canidae; genus Vulpes; species Vulpes vulpes. Next base: position 47,212,515 of record NC_132788.1, on the reverse strand, counting down.
GTAATATTTTAGTGTGTGCATTAGCTGTAATACTGTTCCCACTCTGCGTATGGTGGTATAAATGGTAGCAGTTCCAATAAATTCAGCAGACAAGTAAGTGTATAGGGAAAGCTGAACCTAATACAGAATATTAACAGAGCATTAAAATAAATTTAAAATGCCTCAAGTGTTTATATTATAAATATACATTCTAATTTAAATGCAAATTAGTAAAGGCCAAGAAAGAACCATTTATTATGAGGTTAAAAATAACTATTTATTAAATATTATTTATATTTTTAAAAGAAAATAATCTGTAGCCAACATATTCTAATAAAACTTATTTTAATAAAGGCAATATGTAGCTATTAACAGTGAAATCATTTAAGTGAATTAATCTATCAACAGTACCTGAAACAAAGACTAAATTATTTAAAAAGTTAGCTAAAGCCCTTAATCAAAGTACATTTCAGCAGCTCAAAGGAACAGTACTAGCTTGAGTCAGCTACATCATATTTGGAAAAGATATACATAGTCATATAACCTAAAAGTTTATATAATTCCAAATTTTCTTAACTCACTGTCAAAGTATCAGAATGTAACCATGTATATAGAGAGGAACAAGTCAAACAAGTGAAACATCTTGTTTAAAAAGTGAATAAACTTAAAGTTTGAGTTTAGCACAACATACTAAACAATAATAAATATCAGATCTTATATTAATGAACCAAAGTTATATGGAAAATTTGAAAACTGTAAAAGTAGCTCATATTCATGAAGACTGTCCCTTATTACTGATTTCCACTAAAATGTAACAGGACTAAATTTAGGTATGCAAAATAATAAAAATTTTATGTTGACATCTAAAAAACAATGTATATATTTATTTTTAAACAAATAGTATTTACAATCATGATATAAACTGCAGATTGACAATACAAGTCATATTCCAGTCACAATGACTGAATTATCATTATGTAATTAGTTATTTATTATTTCTCTTTTCTTAGTCTTAATGATCAGTGTACCAGATTCTTTCTTGAATCAGATATGAATCATAACTACTAACTTCATAATGTAGTTATTATTTCAAGTTTAAATTACAGTTTCATTTATTTTAATACTTACATATTTAATATTTTGATTGCTGATTCTATGTAATACAACTGCTTCAGGTTGACTATAAAATAAGCTAAAAAAAATCCAAATGCTTTCTACTGCATAGTTTAGATCCATAGCTATAATTTATTAACATTACACTAAAATGAGTTAGAATGAAATTTATACCTTTGCAGGTGTATGTATCCAAATGGCTGGGTTAAATAAAATGTGATCACAAAGCTGCTTTAACAAAGGTGCTCCATGAGATAAACCATCAAGGTATTTTGCAAAAGATAAAAATTGCTCCAGGACAGCTCTAGTTATATGAACTCTTGATGACTAAAAAAAAAAAAAAAAAGAAAGAAAAGAAAAGAAAAGATTTTCAAGCTAAAAATATCCAGAATATCAAATTTTAAGATCGCTGACTGAATTTTTCATATGCCATCCCTAAAAATTTAAATAAAATATAAAATCATATATTTCCTTTGCTATTCAAAATTTAATTATATTCAGGAACATACTATTTTAAGATAATTTTCTGAGTGACAGTTTGTTATCTGAAGCCCTTTCCAGAAGAGGTTAAATAATGCCACTATCAATGCAAACTGAAGAAATATAACTTACAAATAAAAATGGTTTCAACCCATTTTTGTATAAATTAACTACAGAAGAGATCTCAAAGGAAATTAAAATGGAATAAAATTACCACAATTTCACAAACACATGCAGGCACACGCACAGACACACGATACCAGGAAAGAGAAGTGTTTTCATGAGATCCAAACCGATGAGCAAATAAATTTATTCCACCATTCCACTGAACCACAAATGAGTTGCACATGGGCAAATACAATGCATCTTATTCAGCAAAGACCTTCAACCTACCATGGTAATATGAGAAACAAATCTCACCCTCCTTCGGCTTCATGACCTTCAGATTATTCCCAGTGCCCTTTGCTTAAAAGATGGAAACTGCTAAAATTTATTTATATGGCTTCTTTTTTCCATAAAATCACTCACTCTAGATGATATTTTACATTTCCACAGCTTTATATAACAATATCTCAATGCTAAACACTCACTCCCATCAAGATGTTCAACTGCCATCACCAATACATAGCCTACTACCAGTGTATTTAGATAAATGACAGACCTTCCAAAATTCAACCGAAAATTTAAAGCTGCATTGTTCGATATAGTTAGTAGCCACTAGTCATGTGTTGCTTCTGAGAACCTGAAATGTGGCTAGTCCTAGGTGGTAAGCATTATAAGTATGTATACACTGGATTTTGAAGATATGAAATAAAAAATAATGCAAAACATCTTTTATAATTTTTAAATTGAGTTTATGTTGAAGTGATAAGATTTTGGATATACAAGGTTAAATATATATACATTATCAAATTTGACTCTCCTTGGCACTGTAGAAAGAACAGTTAACAAAACTGAAAAAGCCTTGCCTCACAGAACTTAAATTCTAAAGGAGGAGTAGACAGGGATATACAATAACATAAAAAAGTAAAATATATAACAAATTAAATATTAGTGCATAAAAAAACAGAGTGGATAACAAATTTGTAAAAGGGTGATTAAGAAACAGTTTTACTGAATAGGTGGCTATTAATTACTTTGAAGTATATAATAAGGCTAGCAATGATTTTTTTAATTAATACGCTTGTTATGTTTGACGAAACACCAGTGGCTAGTAGATAAGCAAGAGTCCTACAAAATTCAAACCAAGCCTAGGAATATAACTTTATCTCAAAATTTCATTAAAAACTGGAAAAAAATGATCCTAACAAGTAGTATAATTATTAAGGTGGGGGAAATGAGAGACAAAGCAAATTTATCTTTAAGGAAAGAGAAAAACCAAAGCTTGAGCACTCACTTTAAAGAAACTTTTATAGAAAGAATACTTTTAAATTCTAAAACATTTTATTCATAGATAGGTGAATAAATTTAAAACAAGAGATCAATGGTTATATAAAGCTTTAGCCCCTCCTTCAGTAGCTATAATTTCACACAGCTTATCATATATTTTTATCCAGTAATAATGATTCCGAGAACATCATCTGGTAAATTCCACTTTTATGCTTAAAACTATGAAATAGAGCAGTCACATCCTCTTCCTAGATAAACATTTTCAGAGATCAGATTTTATCCTATAAAATTGTCATGTGTTTATAAAGAACACTAAAGCAGATTGGCCATTATGAACATATTCATTTGACGAAAAAATTCATAATTTGGAAACAAGTTTTTTAACTTTGCTCTGTTATAAAAAAGACATGCTGCAAAGTATCACATGAAGCCTTCCATCCACATTACTAAAAAAAAAAAAAAATGTCAGTTTTTTTTTCATAGCACTCAGTTTTTTTTTTAAGATAGACTTTTTTTAATTTTTATTTATTTATGATAGTCACACACACAGAGAGAGAGAGAGAGAGAGAGAGAGAGAGGGGCAGAGACACAGGCAGAGGGAGAAGCAGGCTCCATGAACCGGGAGCCCGACGTGGGATTCGATCCCGGGTCTCCAGGATCGCGCCCTGGGCCAAAGGCAGGCGCCAAACACTGGCGCCACCCAGGGATCCCTCGGTTAATAGTTTTTATTCTAAATTGATCTTTAGGAAATATCTTTCTAAATGTGTGGGGTTTTTTTATTGGCCTATTCAGAAATCCTGCCAGGCAGAAAATGAAAGCTCCCTTTAACAGCATGTTACCTTTACTGTATTACTTCTTCCTTCCGCTTTGCATTACTGTTAATTATTCACATATCTTTCTTTCAATATGAAGAAGATACTATCTTATTCATCTTTTTTTCTCTCTGGTCCTGCCATAATTCCTTAGCAGATGTTCAACTGAATTTATGGCAAATTCAAGAACAGAGTAAGAATAGAACAAATAAGATAAATCACAGATTAAGAGAAAAGATAGCCAACTCTGTTTTAGGGTGTTTAGTTTGAATGACTGCTTTAAAATCCTTATTTTGATATTTGCTTTAATTTCTCCAGTAAAGCTATTTTAAAAAGTGTTCTCTGTTATTGACTGTTAGAAATCTATAAAATGCATGCTCTGAAATTTAAACTTTATGACATTACTTTTATGTAATGACTATATAAGATATAATCTGTACGATGAGTGCTATATGAATTGTGATGGAACATATTTGGAAACAGAATTTCAGAAGCTAGGAAAAAACAATTATATTTTAATGTCCACTCCAGAAGTAAATAAATCAAACTCGAGCAATTGATCTTATAAGGAGAAGTTGCTATTCAGTAAAAACAGAGGTCTTTCCCACATTAAGAACAGGCCACAATGGAATAGACCACCAGTAATGTTCTTTTTTATTGCAGAAACCATTCTACTTATATCTATATCTATAGATAACATAATATATTATTAAGTAAATTATGGGAAATTAATTTAATTAGTAGAGATACATTGTAAAATAGTTGATCATCAACATCCATTTCACTCCTTCCAAGATACCAAAACTGAGCAACAAATGGCCTAATCCAATATGAATCACTTATGTGTTGCTACTGTTGCTGTTGCTTGGGGGAGACAGGTACACAGTGATTCATCAAAATATTCATGGCAACAAATAATTCAAAGTAGGTCAAGACTTAACCCGAGCAATCGAATTGGAGGGAAGGATGTTTTCAAAAGTGGGAGAAAGAAGTTTTTCTGCCTACGCCCCCACCTGGATGTGAAAGTCTAATGCACTAAGGTGACCTGGCAATCTTCTTCTGAAAAGACAGTAGCTATAGCAGCAAATAAAATCATGAAATATGTGTCAGAGGAGGCATAATTATGACATAATTATGGGTCCTTGATGACATAATTGAGACTCAGACAACCAAACCCTAAAGCCCAACTTTATGGACATGTTTTATCAGCCACACTAATCTAGTCCCCAATCTTCCCCATCCTATTTCTGAGCTTGGGAGGCTCCTTTGGCTACTAGCTTCCCACTGGGTTTGACTAGTGGAGACACCAGTAGGAAATTAAAGGACAGGAAGAAAACGAAGTTGGGGAGGCCCTGGCTTCACCCCTTCAGGCCAACAGACTATTTTTTTTTTACTAAAGATAACACTCTATCAGGTACAACTTCTCCTAGAACTACAATAACTTTCTTTTTGAGTTATGATAAACATTCACTTCTCTCACCTCTGCAAACTTTGCTGATTTCCCTTAAAAAATGCTCACAACTCTCTAAAGAACTTTGCATTAAACTCTTTTCAATAACCAGGGTTGGACATGATGTCTGTTTCCCGCCAAGAATATGACTGATAAGCCACCTGTCACTAGACTTCCAGTTACATTAGTAAGCATATTTCCTAAATGTTTGAACCACTTTGACTCAATTTTTAAAAATAACAACACCCAAAAATATTGAATACCCGAGAAAACCTCCAAGTCCTTCAAACTCATATTTTGGCAAAATAAAACAAACAAACAAAAAAGGATCTCAAAAGTTGTTCATAAAATAGTTTAAATGAGACGAATAAAGAAACCTCTTACTAGGGGTGCCTCGGTGGTTCAGTTGGTTGGGTGATTGCCTTTGGCTCAGGTCATGATCTCAGGATCCTGGGATCGAGCCCCATGTTGGGCTTACTGCTTAGGGGAGAATCTGCTTCTCCCTCTCTCTCTGCCCCTCTCCCATCCCCTGCTCATGCTTTCTCTCTCCCTCAAATAATAAATAAATCTTTAAAAAATATATAAGAAAGCCTCTTATTAGACTACCTTCCTTGAACTAAGTTATACCTTCTAAAACAAGGAGATAAAGTTAAGTAACACTTAACCATTAACTTGTTATTAGTTGATGATAAAATAAAAATGGAACCTTTATTATCTATCCTGTTTACCCAGCAACTGATATTCAAAAAAAAAAACAGTATAAAATTCATCTGAGAAGGTGAAAAACAAGCATGCAAATGCTTTCACTAATTCAATTAAATCCAACAAATATTTACTGAGGTGGGCATTCTTTTTTAGGTGCTGAAGATACAGCAATAAAGTGAGAACAAATAATATACTGTCCCTGCTTTCATGAAGCTGAAGCTTATATTCTAGTGAAAAGAGGCAGAAAATAAAGTAAAAAAAGAAGTCAAAATCATGCTGTAAAAAATTGGTAGATTGTAGATAGTGATGGTTATTGAAGGGGTACTTTTCTATTTAGAGTGATACGCAAAGACTTCTCTGATAAGGTATCACAAAGTGAAATCCCAAGTGAAGTGTAGAATTTCAATCCATATGGATACCTTCAAAAAGAGTGATAAAATGCAAAAGTCCTCAGATGGATTCATCCTTGCCACTTTAGTTTTAGGAAAAAGGCAAAGAGGCCTTTACATGGGCAGTGTAGCTCCAAGAGAGAAAGTAAGAAGGAGGATGATAAAGAGATGAAATCAGAGGTAAGATAATTGTGAATTTACTCTGCAAATGATGTAGCAGTAAGGTCTGATACATTTTAGGAAGACCAGTGTGACTCCAAGTGGGAAACAGATTGTGGATAACCAATAGTTATCTCTAAGATAGAGAAAATTGAGGAATGAAAGATTTAAGAGGAAAATTAGTCGTTAAAATTTAGAAAGAGGAGGAGACACTGGTAGGAGAGAATAAAGCAGGAGACCAAGGAGGTAAGAAAAAAACAAAGAAAGAATGCTGTCACATGGGGATCCCTGGGTGGTGCAGCGGTTTAGCGCCTGCCTTTGGCCCAGGGCACGATCCTGGAGACCCGGGATTGAATCCCACGTCAGGCTCCCGGTGCATGGAGCTTGTTTCTCCCTCTGCCTATGTCTCTGCCTCTCTCTCTCTGTGTGTGCGTGTGTGACTACCATAAATAAATTAAAAATTTAAAAAAAAAGAATGCTGTCACAAAAATACAACTGAAGAAAGCATTTCAACAAGGAAGAACTTTGAGAACTGAAATGTTAATAGGTCAAATAAGATGAAAACTGAGAACCTTAAGATGTAAGAATATGAAGACTACTGGTGACATTGGCATGAGCCATTTTAAGAAAAAAGACTGACTGTAATAGGAACAGATCTAAAACTAAATAGGATTCCAGGAATATGAGGATGGTTTAACATGAAAATCAATTAATGCAGTTCACTAAGAAAAAAACTGAAGAAACTCGTAATTATCACAAATAATGCAAAAAAGCATTTGATCAAATTCAGCGCCCGTTTATGATAAAGAAAACTCTAAGCAAACTTATAGTAGACAGTTTTTTTTAATATGATTTAAAAATCTAATGAAAGTGGGATGCCTGGGTGGTTCAGTGGTTGGGCATCTATCTGTCTGCCTTTGGCTCAGGGCATGATCCCAGATTCCGGGGTTCAAGTCCTCATCGGGCTCTTTGCATGGAACCTGCTTCTCCTTGTGGCTGTGTCTCTGCCTCTTTTTCTGTGTCTCTCATGAATAAATAAAATCATTTAAAAAATCTACTGAAAGTAATCTACAGCATATACCATACACAGTGGCTAATTATTGAAAGCTTTGCACATGAGATCTGGAATAAGATAGGGATGCTCACTATTACAACTTTTGTTCAGCACCATTCTGGAAGTCTTAGTGCAATATCAAGGGGAAAAGACATAAAAAATAAATACTGGAAAGGAAAAAATAAAATTGCATTTCTTAGATGATGAGATTTTCTACAAAGAAATGTATCTGAAAAATTAACAAACTACTAGAAATAACAGAAGAATAGCAATGCTGGTACATAAAAGGTCAATATAAATGCCAATTATATTTCGATGTAAAAAACTAACATTTGAAAAACCTCAAGTATCTAGAAATAAATCTAGCAAAAGAAAGTTTTCTACATAGAAAATTACCAAAGAGACTTAAGTAAATAGAGGGATACACCAAATGCATTTATTGGAGGGTTCAATATAAAGATATCAATGTAACACAATGAAAATCCTTGCATTTTCTGGTGGAAATTGACAAGCTGATAGATATACTAATGCAAAAACTCAAGAATAGCCAAAGCAATCTTGAAGAACAATAAACCTAGATGACATATCAAAATATACTAAAAATGCATACAAATTAAGATAGTGATGTATTGCTTCAAAGAGAAAAACCTACAATAGACAAATTCTGGAAATGATCCCTTCATATATGGTTATTGCATTTATGGCAAAAATTAAATTGCAATGCAGTGAAAAGTCAACTTCAATAAACAGTACTAGGCCAGCTATCTACATATTTGGGGGGGGGGAGAACTTTGACCCTTATACTTCATGCCATACACAAAACTCAATTCCAGATGAATTATAAGTCTAAATGTGAAAAGTAAAACAAAATTTTGAGAAGAAAACATAAATCAGTCCATGGCTTTAGAATACATTAAGATCCAAAATGGGATAATCGGGGATCCCTGGGCGGCTCAGTGGTTTAGCGCCTGCCTTCAGCCCAGGGCATGATCCTGGAGTCCCATGATGGAGTCCCACATCAGGCTCCTTGAATGAAGCCTGCTTCTCTCTGCTTGTGTCTCTGCGTCTCTCTCTGTCTGTCTCTGTCTCTGTCTCTGTCTCTGTCTCTCTGTCTCTCATGAATAAATAAATTTTTAAAATCTTAAAAAAACAACAAAATGGGATAATCATAAAAGAAAATGAAATAGTGACCCATATTAAAATAAAGGACTTCCATTCATCAAAAAAAGATCATTAAGAGAATGAAAAAGCAGGTCACAGGGGAAGTAATATTATGATACATACCCAACAAAGGTCTTATATCCAGGATTAAGAAAGATTTTTCACAAATCAATAAAAGAATGATAAAACGATTCAAATGGAAAAGGGCAAACAGTTTGAACAGGTATTAACTAAAAGAGGATAACTACTAAAATACAATTAATGTATGAAAATGTTCAACTCAATTTGTCATCAGGGAAATGCAAATTAAAATATAATGGGATCTACAGAATGTAAGACTATCTTTGCAAATCATATATCTAATGAAAATTAGTATGCAGAATAAAAAATTGCTACAATTCAATAATAGAAAGAAAAATGTCACAATTTTTTTAATGGGAAAAAGTTCTAAATCGATATTCTTCCAAAGAAAATAAATAGCCAATAAGCACATAAAAAGATACTCAACATGATTAGACATCACAGAATTGTAAACAAAAAATGATATGCCACATCTATTAGGATTGCTAGAATAAAACAGACAACAAATGTTGCCAAGGACGTGAAAAAACTAGAAACCACATATACTGCTGATGATAATGTAAAATGAAGGAGCCAATTTGGAAAGCAATCTGTAGTTTTTCAAGTGGTTAAACACTGAGCTATGATAGGACCCAGCAAGTGAATTCATAGATAGGTATCTACAGAATAGAAATAAAAAAATATGTCCACACAAAAACTTGTCCAAGAACATTCATGGCAGCATTATTCATACCATGCAAGATGGAAAAAACAAAAATGTCTGATATTTGAATAGATAAACAAATCGTATTATATGCATACAAGAGAATACTATCCAGCCATGAAAAGGAATAAAGTACTGATAGATGCTATAGCATGGATGAAATCTTGTAAACATTATGGTATGTGAAACAAAATACAAAAAAACAAATATTATATGATCTCACTTATATGAAATATCTAGAATACACAAAATCAGAGTCAAAAGTAGATTACAGATTGCCTAGGAGTAGGGGTCTTGAAAGGAAATCGGGCAAACTGGCAAAGGACATGGATAATTACTCCGTACAAAAGAGAAAGTGTGGATGTGCTATGAATACATATGTATGTCCAATGTTATTCAAATTTTCCAAAAATGCAAATGAAAGCCAAAATGAGATAATATTTTATGCCTAAGGTGACAATAGAATTTTAAGGATATTAATTCTGAGAGAAAGGAAAAACTATGTCTTTTTACTTGACTTACAATCTTTTCAATGAATTTCTAATTCTTTAAAAAAAATTTTAAGGTTTTATTTTTAAGTAGTATCTCTGTCCAACTTTTGGCTCACATGTGGAACCCTGAGATCAAGAGTCACATGTTCTACTGACTGAGCCAGCCAGACACCTCTCACTGAATTTCTTATTATTACTACTAAGCTTTAAGTGTAAAAGAATGCTCACTTTAGAATTATGCTGATCAAATCTCAGCAAATAGATGAAAAGTATATTCAAGGGGTAGTTCTTGTTAGTGATCTTATCATACATAGTAATAACACAAAGCATGTCGTAATATCTAATTCATGTAAAATGTAATTTCACATAAATCTTCTAAACAATTCTGAAGTACTCTAGACATAAAAAAAAGTTTTCCATGAAACCAAACACACGAATGATAATCTTGTTACTGAAAAAATTATTTCAATACAGAAATGCTGCCAATGATCATTCTATGTAATAACCTATTAGTCCTCAATCACCAATCCTTCAAAAAAGAAGAATCCTTGTTTCAAAGCAAAGATAAGTTACAAGGATTTCAGAGGTGAACAATCTGAGTTGAAAAAACTGTTTCTAAAAGTCCCCTCAAAATTATTTTGAAAGGGAAAAATAAGTTTATTCCTCTTATTCGTGGACTCACCTCTATTATTTCTCATAGAGTTCTATTTTCAGAGCAGCTGAATGTTAGAATTAACTGATAAGAAGGCTTGAGAGAGCTAATGAGGGTAACAGATAGTTCCTTAGGAAAGAAAAAAAGCCAGTATTTGTACTCATGACTTCCCCTTTTAATTTTTAAAAGAAATCACATGATACAACCAAATTCTTTGAGACCATAATCAGAAATCCATGATTACCAGAATTGTACAGCTATGACTAAAGCAAAGAAGGTCAAAAAAAAAAAAAGAGAGACAAATAACACAAGATGGGAAAATTAAACCCATCTAATTTCTATTATTTATATTACGTAGTGATTTGAGAAAAGCTACCTTAAATATTCAAATATATTAAAAGCAGAGACAAATCACAAATTGTTTTGCTTATTACAAAACAAAGATATTTTTACCTTAAATTGGAAAATTAAGCAAAAATAAAAATCCACTTACAATAAAATTGACAAAGGTTCTAAAAAACTTAGCTTGAATCTAAAGATAGTGAAGAAACAATAAGAAAAAAGTATTAAGGGGAAATACTTTTAACTTTAAACGTAGAGGAAAAAAGTTTCTTGATTTTCTATCTTACTCAAAATTCCTAAATACACAGATTTCCCTGCACTCAATTTATTTCAATGTTTATGCTTAAATCTAAAAGCAATATATAAAAGTAAATATGTGTGGATTAGCCTACTATAATGAACAGTCTATGAAAAGAAAAACTACAGAAAAAATATAATTAGGGGTTGTCGAGTTGTTCAGCTATGAATACTACACAATAAAACCATCAATACATATCACTTACCTTTTCAAGTAAGTAGCCAATGACTAAAAAGCCTTTTCCACCCAGCATCTGTTCTTGCATGGCTACTGAACTTTTAAGTAGTTCAACCAGGAATGCCAAAAGAGTAGCACTGCATGTAAAGTACAGACAATTTCATTATGTAATCATCAAATGTTGATTATAAACATAGTGTTCCGTTTCAGAATTTTATTATGCCAAAAGATAAAAACCAAATTCAAAACTAATCTCTATTTTGCTGACAATGATTACTATATTTTATATTGTACATGACTATATTTTCTCACAAGCATGAGAAAACTAGTCTCATCTCTTTAGAATTAAATATCAAAAATCAAAACATAAATGCATAGCTTTTTTTTTTATATCCCAAAGCCAAACACTGGAGTTCACCTACACATATGTACATTACCTGTTTTAAGTAAATATAACATAAGAAACACATCTACAAATACATCAATTCTCCACAGTATTTCCATAAAGACTTTTACCATAACATTCTTTTGAAGAACATACTATCTTAGAAAATTTAAATATATATGCAACATTGCTTTGGAAGAACACACCTGTTTTTGAAATAAACTTTCATTTATACCTATTTTTTTAAAAAGACTTTCTATTTTTTAGAAAATATCCAGAGAAATATGCAACATGTTATTTGTGTCCATATATTCACTCAGGAAAGTTCATGAGAGCAGAAAAACAAATGATCTGTATAATATTGAAATGGAAGTGGCAATTAATTACACAATGTATACACAAACACATAAAAGCACACAAAGATAAGTGCCAGACAAAGATAAAGCACTTGATAATGTCTGTTGAATGAAGAAACAAAAGAAAAATAAATGACTGCACTGGATTAAGTTTTGATAATATACTACTTCACAAAGTTACATTGAACAATTTTCAACTAACAGCATTAATACATGATGGCATTCCTAATTAAGAAAATATATATTCCTTCACTGTATATGCTTACTGTAGTTTATTACAATAAACAAGCCAAACTTCATCAGCAATTAAAATATCTATTTACTGTGCCTTGTAATGTACTCTAAATTGCCTATTTATATTCATAAGAAAGTATAAAACCACAAATTTCCAAATATATTTTAAATTCATAAGTACTCGTTTCTTCAAGGAATTAAGAAAATTCGTTAATGAGGAAAACTTGAAAATCACTAAGGTCCAAAAGTGATTCTATTCTCTCAAGTTATTCTAAATTTTCTGGTTTCAATAAAATTGACAACACATTTTTCTGATAATGTGGCTATTCTAGTTCAAATCAGAAATATTCTCATTAAAAGAATCAATAGCAAAATTATTATTATTATAAAAATTGATAGTTTAATGGGTTACATGACATCAGGTAGAAAAAATATAGTATTTCTGGAAATAAAGTACTTCATTACAGGAAATTAAAATTCAGTTACATTAATTGGCCCTATTTCTTTAAACCACACAAAAAAGTAAACTAGTATTACAAGTCAATGATGTTCTTTTACTTTGTCCTAAAGTTAGATATTTACAAATTAAACACAACTACCAAAGAATCCTTTGGGATTTTTTAAAATATTTCTGTATAGAAGAACAGCTATTAGACAATCTAGTCCATTTTTAATGAATTGTGTCAACAGTAAAAGCCACTTTACAAATAATTGCATAGGTACTACTACACAAAATACTTCTGCCTAAATGTTTGAGAAGAATAAAGAATCTACTGCATAGAGATTACACAATGTCCTAATCTTTTCATGGAATTCTTACCTACAGCTGAATTAGTGACTACAGGGAAAGATGACTAAATTCCTAAACATCAACACTGCTAAAAAGAAAAGACTGGAAATGCCTATGGTCCCCATGGTCCATGAAAAAAATGCAAAAAAAAAAAAAAAAAAAAAAAACTTAAAATAAATCACCCTCCTATGTAGAACTATATAAAATTACAAGGATGCCATGGATATGCTTACTCTTTTATGTCAGAAGGGCTACTCTTTCTCAAACATCTAAGTAATTACCCAGACTTCTAATCACATTGGAGTTCCATTACAAAATCAAAAATATGAATTTTATTCCAAAATCTTAACACATGACTATGCTACCCACATAAAGTTAATTTCACTTCAGTTTTAACTATGACAACAATTGAAAAGTCAAATGCATTCACTAACAAAAGTATTTAATATTATTCCTAAAACTGAATGCAATAGCAATACCATATCTTTTCAAAAAAATCTTTAAAATAGGTATATTTGACATGGTGGAGTAATAGTAAATAGATGGCCATCTTCGAAGGGGTACATTTTCAAACATAATTTAACAAACTTACCAGTAACTAAAATGCATCGGATTGCTGCAGGGCTCACAATAAACTTGCAAAATTCTGTGTACTGCCATACAAAATTTCTCTCCATTCTTGCCTATTTCCAACTCCCCTAGATACAAAGGCAAATATAAAGGATACTTCAGCCCATTCCTATATCTCCTACATTACCACTTCCTGTCTAGACACAACATTCATCTGTAGAGGATCTAAGTACATAGGATAACCAAAAACCAAGTATCTGTGTTGGCCAAAACTAGTATATACAACATAGAAGATTCTCTTGAAAAGTATAGCTAGAAACAGATTTTCATAGGAATATTTTACTTGATAGACAAAAAGTATACTGACTTCACTCATAAAGTAAAATTGCTAAACTTTTCAATAGACAGTACTATAACATATCATGTTCTATATGTAGCAATTCTACTTCAGGAATAGTTAGGAGTGTTTAATAATCCTGTCTCCTTTTAAGGAAAATGACACTAACAATCTATAAGGTTAATCTTAAAAATAATTACCATCTTCCAGTTCTTAATAACTTCTATTAAATTAGAAAGTAATATTTATTTTAAGAACATACTCATAAAGGGCTAGACCTTAGAAAAAAATGAAGGAAATAGTATAATAATATCTCTAATGACTCAGCATACTTATTATCTCTCTAGAACTTTCTCGTCCATATTATTAAAGAATACCACATAATCTTGGCCCACAATCACCGGAGAATATATAATAACTATATATGAACATGACTAATTTCCTTTTCTAATATAAAATATGTACTATATTTAGGTTCCATTAAAATTTCTATATAAATTTTGACTTGATTTTAATGTAATTTTATTCATTTGAAATTGTCCATTATTTATTTTTTTAAATAACTAATGTAAATAACTCATGCCATGTGATCCTAAAAGTTTTATTATTTTTGAGGTATTTGATTATTTAAACATATATCAAAAGACAGACCTAATGTATAACTGAAATGATTAAATTGAATACATAACCAAAGTTCAGTTCAAGACAGTTCATAGGATTCAGAAACTGGCTTTTCAATCTGCTTTGTACTGAAACAAGCCATGTATCTCAGCTAGATGAACTGCTTAAGTATATTGAGAAGAATGGCATTCATAAGTTAAAAAATTAAAGACTGCCCAAGATCCAACACTCCCTCCCCTCTTAAAAGGATATTTTTAATATCTTAAGAAACACTACATACAAAATAATTGCCAGAATAAATTCAAAAGGAGATTAAGTTTCATTAAGATTAAGGTACCAGAAAAGGGAGAAAATCTTTTGACTTTCATAAGGTTTCTTCTTTTATATAGCCTAATTTGGTAAGAAATACATTGAAATCTTGCAAAGGATGATTAAAATTATATAAAATATCTAATACCATTGTTTCTATGCTATTTCTTTGACTAGAAAACTTTTCTGAGATGAAGAGTGATCGAGCAGGAACAAAACTGTAAAAGAAATCAACTCAAGTCTCATACCCAAGGTAATTTCTCATTCAACAAAATTAATTTCTAGTGACACACATGCAAAAAAAAAAAAATCTCACAGAAGTTAGAAGAGTTAAGTTCCTTCACAGTTCAAAATTAGAAAGGTCTAAACCAAAGTTTCTAATTCCAGGTACATTTAATGGTTACTTTTAGACAATGTATTTCTGAGGATTCACTCTAAAAGAACACTGCCTACCTGCCTAATACACAATGAACTTGATACACAAACTGTCACATTCATCAGTTCAGACATCAAGTGGAAATACATGCCGAAATAAGTAAAATACATTTATCTGCAGAGTCAAATGAGGAAAACAGTGAGATGCAGCACAGTAAAATGTAAGGACACATGGAATACACTGGTAGCACATGAAATCACTAAGCCTGCCCTTACCCATGATATCTCTCAGTAATGTCTACCTTTTCTTGCAGCCTGATAAGGAGACAGACAGTCTTATAAACTGATTTTACTACCACTCTCATGGCTATTTAAAAGTATTCTTTAAAGGTCCTATTTTAAAGTTAATCAGGCTGTTACACATTTTTACCTTCCTCTGGTAACAGATTTTATGTTTTATCAGTCTATTTTATCTCTGACAAAATATAAGCAAAAAAAAATCTAAGTTTATAAACTTGTGATTGAAATGTCTCAAAATCTGTCTTGATTAGGAAAAAAAAATCTTTAACTTTTTTACTTTTAAAGGAATTTATTCTAAACTTCTGACACAGTTATATGTTAGTATATAGTATATCCTGGTATTTACATAGTTTGAGAACAAAGCAGCCTTTTGATATGCTCCATTCATAACTCTATAAATAGCCAATAGATATTTACTAAAAAGACTCTAATGTAGAAGAAATAACTCCCAAAGCCTACTACTTTACAATTTAATCCCAATCGAAAAATGACTACTTACAATGCTCTATTGTTCTTGTCCCTTTATGAAAATTTAGTGGACATGCTACAAGTGGCAGCACCACTACAGTAACCACGTATAATCCATGGATACATGAATACTTTAGAAATTTAATGATATAACTTAACACCTAAAAAGTTCAAAATTTCAAAATTAAAATAGAGAGTTTATAATGACACATGTGTGACCTTAACTATGCGCATCCTCCAATGCCTTTCATGATCAAAATATGCCACAGAAGGGAGGCCCAATGGCATTTTCAGCCAAGCACAGCCTATTTAACAGAGCAGGATTATAAAGTATACCCTGGAAGTAAAATTATCCAATAAAGAAATTATCCAATAAAAGAAATTATCCAATAAAGAAAACAAATATTAAAACAGCTGTATACAGAAGGCTGAAATAGTTATTTGGTACTCAGCCTTAACAGAAATTTTCTATTTTTAATTATTTTTTAAATAACCTGGCAATAAAATTGACTTTTCTTATTTCTTATTTTGTGTGTGTGCACAATTCTGAAAATGTTAGATATGGAGATTTGTGTAACCCCACCACAATCAAGATACACATCAGTTCCATCACATCAAGAAAATCATCATTTATCCTATCCCTTTAGAGCTTTTTAAATCACATACTTCCAAATCCCATAATCTTGAATAACTTCTCATATCTTATTTTTCAATACAGATTTGACATTTCAAGAATGTCATATAAATTGAATCATATAGTATGGAACCTGAGTTTGTCTTTCTGAGCTCAACATATTGCCTTTGAGACACATCCAAGTAGCTGCACATGTCAGGAGTTTATTCCTCTAATTGCTGAATAGTATTCCATTTTATAAATGGATTACAACAGTCTGTGTACATTTGATTTGTATCTAGTTAACAATTACTAATAGGACTGCTATAAACATTCATATAAAGGCTTCTGTGTGAACACGGTTTTCATTCATTTCTCATAAATACAAACCTATGAGTAGAGAGCTGAATTATAAGGTAAGTGTGTATGTTTAACTTTGTAATAAAACCTGCTAAACTGCCACAGTGGCTGTACCACTTGGCAACTCCACCACTAATATATTACAGTTGTTTCTCATCCTCCCCAGCACTTGGCACCATGAGTATTTTTTATTTTGGCCATTCTACAAAGTGTGTAGTTGTATCTTATACTAGTTTTAATAGACATTATCCTATTGATTAATAATGCTAAACATCTTTTCATGTGCTATTTTGACATCCTTATATCCTCTTTGATGAAGTGTCTGCTCAAGTTTGCCCATTTTTTTAAGTTGGATTTTATGTTTTTTTACTATTTAAGTTTAAGGGATTTCTTTATATATTCTTGATATAATCTTTGCCAAATAGATTTTCTACCATCTTCCCTTAGCCTGTAACATCTTTTACAAACTAAAAAATTTTAACTTTGATGAAGTCAAAGTCAAATTTATCAATTTCGGTCTTCTATGTACATGATTCGATTGTCAGGTCTAAAATGACTTTGCCTAGTGTAAATCACAATGATTCTCTCCTACATGTTTTCTTCTAAAAGGTCTATAGTTTTATATTTTACATTTAGAGTTAATTTTGAGTTAATTTTTTCAAGGTGGGAGGTTTAAGTCAAGAGCCATTTTTTTGGCATACAATTATCCTTCCTTCCTTAGACTGATTTTGCAACTTTGCCACAAATCAATTGTCCATATATGTGTAGGACTATTTCTAGACTCCGTTGCAGAGACATGTGTGTCTATCATCTTGCTGATATCACATACTGTATTCATTATTAGAGCTTTAAAGTAAGTTCTAAAGCCCAGGCAAGTATGATTCCTTCAACTTTATTCTTCTTCAAAGGCATTTTAGCTATCCTCGTTACTTTATCTTTCCATATAAATTTTAGAATTACTTTGCGTATATCAACAAACAAATCTAACCAGGATTTAATTGGTATTGGGTTAAATCTACAGATCAATTCAATGAAATCTTTACTGTGTTGAGCCTTCCTATACATGAACACAATATATCTCATCATTTATTTAATACTTTCATTTTCTTTCATCAGCAATTGCATATTTCAGCACACAGGTCCTTACATGTTTTGGACATTTATATTTTAAACATTTAAATTTCTGGAGCTTCTGTTAAAGGTATTTTTCATTTGGTTTCCTACTATACTTTGTTAATGCACAAAAATAAAGTTTACTTTTGCATAAGAAACTTGTCTATTGCAAATTTCCTGAACTTACTAGAATTATGTGTGTGTGTTAATTCTTAGGAATTTTTACATAGACAATCATGTCATCTGTAAAAGGAATAGTTCTATTTTTTCCTTTACAACCTGAATGACTTTTGATTCTCTATCTTGCCTTACTGCAATAGTTAGACCTTTGATTGGATCAGAACCACAAAGGTACAGCTCAGAGTTGAATTCATACATAATGTTATTGAGCTACTTCCCAGGTTCTTTCCTTTGCATGATTTCTCTAATAATTTCTGATTGTGGGGCTCTTCTTTTCATTTCTGCTATCAAAATGCTAGTGCTCCAGTTTCCTCACTGTGCTGAACACTTCTATAATGCTGCTCAAATCCAGGGCAAATCAGCAGTAAGAGAGAGATAAAAGAAACCAATATATAGGCTTCTGGTTCTAAAAGCAAAAATCCTGAAATCCATGAGTCCATCCATTTTATCAATTAAAAAACTGAAAGGACTAATAACCCAAGAATTCTTCTAGGATCCAAAGAGAGGGGAGAAGAACAGGGCAAACTGATGCCCCCAAGAATGGGGAGATACAAAGCAAACTCTAGGGAATCATGGGTCATCAGAGCAGAGACACACAAGTGGAAATCACTATGGCAGTGACCAGGTAGGGAAAATTGAACTGTAATGGAGACATGCTTTCAACCGCTCCAGTTATAGGTCCCTATATTTATAGTGTGATTAATTTCCAGGTGATTAACCAGGTTTTCATAATAAATATTGGAATAATCCTCTCAGACTTGCAAGGGAAAAGAAAAATAAACTTGAAATATACCAGAGCAATCTGTTAACAAGACCTGCCCTCAGGAGAAACTAGTTTACCAATCCTAACCTGCTGAGGTATTATAAGAGCCTAACTGACCTAGAGAAGGGAAATACCCAACTACAGTCAACTATAGTCATCTTCTTCCACCAAAGGGGGTTGAAAAAATCCTGAGTAACACTTGTAAAGTTCAGGGTCTAAAGGCAAGGCTGACTAAAAGACTAATACCTAATCATAGGGTTAAGGATGCTTTTTCTCCCTGACACCTCAGCACCACATTACTACAGGCCTATTTATAGCAATTCCTTTTACCAAGTACATAGTGTCTGACTATCAAGAAAAATATTATGCTGAGCCCTATGCTAAAGGCTCTAATGGATAAAAGAGACACCATAAAAGAACAAATGGACAATGTAAAAGCAGAGAGGTGGAATTCCTAAGAAAGAAGCAAAGAGAAATGCTAGCAGTAAAATAATACAGTAAAAGAAATGAAGGGCGTGTTTGATGGGAGTATTAATAGATTAAATATGGCTGAGGAAAGAATCTATAAACCAGAATATATATCAGCAGAATCCTCAAAAACCCAAAACCAAAGAGAACAAAAACTGAAAAAAAAAAGAAGAAAAGAATACCAAGGACTGGGACAACTACAAAATAATAGGAATACCAGAAGGAGAAGCTAGAAAGGAATAGAAGAAATGTTAAAAAACAAAATAAAACAAAAAACACAATGATTGAGAATCTCCCTCAAATTTTTGTCAGAAACCAAACCATAGATTCAGAAAGCTCAGAGAACACCAATCAAGATAAATGCCAAAATAAACTATACCTAGGTATATCATTTTCAAATTACAGAAAATCAAACATAACAAAAAATTTCTAGAAGAAGCCAAAGGGAAAAAGTACAGTATCATAGTGGAAATAAGATAAGAATTACATCTGATTTTCCTCAGAAACTATGCAACCAAGAAGAGAATGGAGGGAAAATTTTTAAGTGGTGAAAAAAGAAAAATCCCAACTTCAAGGTCTCTACCCTGAAAAATTATCCTTTAAAATTGAAGAAGAAATAAAGATATTCTTAGACAAAAATTGAGGAAATTTGCTGCTGGTAGACTGGCTTGAAAAAAATTCTTAACAAAAATTCTTTAGAGAGAAGGAAAAAATATAGGTTAGAAACTTTGATCTAGGGACACCTGTGTGGCTAAGTGGTTGAGCATCTGCCTTTGGCTCCGGGCATGATCCCGGAGTCCCAGGATCGAGACCCCACATTGGCTCCCTACTGCTTGAAGCCTGCTTCTCCCTCTGCCTGTGTCTCTGCCTCTCGCTTGTGTCTCTCATGAATAAATAAAAAAAATTTTAAAAGAAACTTTGATCTACATAAAGAAAGCAAGAGCACTAAAGAAAGAATAGTGAAGGAAAAATAAAAATTTTTTATATTTTAAATTGATCTAATACACAACAGTTTGTTCAAAATAATAACAGCAGCAGTGTATTCATTATGTATGCTTATTCATTTTTGCATATATATGCTTATGTATACTTATATATGAAATTAATGACAGCAAAAATACTAGGGACAAGAAGAAGGAATGATTATTTTGTTGTTATTAAGTACACACACTACCCATGAAGTAGTATGCTGCTGACAGTAGACTTTAGTAGCAAATTCTATGGCAACCATTAAAAAGGTTAAAACAGTTAAGTATAACTGATACACTAAGAAAGTAAAGTGGAATTATATAAAATGCTTACTTAAACTCAACAAAGGCAGAAAAAGTAGAAGACAAAAAGAGGAACAAAGAACAAGACAACAAAGACAAAACAGTAACAAATATGGTAGATATTAATCCAACTATATAAATAATCAATTTGAATGACAATGTCTAAATGCACCAATTCAAGACAGAAACTGTCAGAATGAAATGAAAAGCATAACCCACCTATATGTTGTCTATAAGAAACCCAGTTTAAATATAAAGACGTACAGATTAAAAGTAACTACAAAAAATATATACCATGCTAACAATAATCAAAAAAAGTAAAAGTACCTACATTAATTTCACACAGGGTAGTCTTCAAAGCAAAGTTATCAGGTCTTAAGAAGGGCATTATATAATGATAAAGGAGTCAATTTTGCAGGAAGACGTAACATTTTGTAGAGTGTATGTGCCTAAAAAGAGCAAACTATGTGAGGCAACTACTGCTAAAACTTCAAGGAAAAACAGATGAATCTACTGTCACATTTGAAGACTTCAACACCCCTCTCTCAGAAATAGACAAATACAGTAGACAGAAAATAAGTTAGGACACAGCTGAACTCAACAACACCAACATATAACTGGAGATAATTGATATCTATACATGACTTCATCTGACAACAGATGAATACACATTTCTCCCAAGCTCACATGGAATATAAGCTAGATCACATTCAGGCCCAGAAACCACATCTTAGAAATCAATGCAACAAAAAGCTAGTTCATTGTAAAGATCAGTAAAATTCATTAAGCCTCAAGCCATTCTAAGAAAAAAGAAAAACGACACAAAATGCTAATTTCAGAAATGAAAGAAGAGATGTAACTACAGATCCTATAGAATTTAAAGGATAAAAAGGAATACTAGAAATAATTCTATGCTCACAGATTTGATAACCTAGTGAAAAGAATGAGTTACTTAAAAGACAGAACCTGCTAAAGCTCACACAAAAAGAAAAAGACATTCTGAACACACCTATACCTATTAAAGAAACTGACTCAATAATTAACAATTTTCCAGAACAGAAAGCACCAGGCTCAAATGGGTTCACTAGTGAATTCTACCACACTTTAAATGGGAAGAAATTATATCAATTATCTACAATGTCTTTCAGAGGGTTGAAGGAGAGTAATTACTTCCTAACTCATTCTTTGAACATCACTCTAATATAAAAACCAGACAAAAACATTATAAGAAAACTACATACCACTATCTCCAGTGAACACAAATGCAAAAAACCTCAACATAATATTAGCAAAACGCATCCAAAAACGTGTAAAAAATTATACACCACAACCAAGTGGGATTTATCCACAGCATGTAAGGCTTGTTTAAGATTCAAAAATCAATTAATATAATCCATCATATCAACAGGCTAAGAAAAGAAAAATGACCTGCTCATATCAATAGATACATAAAAAGTATTTGACACAATTCAATAACCATTCATGGTAAAAACTCTTAGTAAACAAGGGGCTTTCTCAACTTTATAAAAACTATCTATAAAACCTTACAGCTAGGGGCACCTGGGTGGCTCAGTTGATTAAGCATTGATCATGGGCTCAGGTCATGAACCAGGGGTCCTGGAATCAAGCACCGAGTCAAGTCAAGCTCCCCATTTAGCAGGGAACCTGCTTATCACTCTCCCTCTGCCCTTCTCCTTCCCCACTGCTCATGCTCACTCTTATCTCTCCCTGTCTCAACACTGGGGAGACTCTTAGTATTATAATCACTTTTCATTAGAATATCTGGGCTTCTGAAAGTGAAGAGTCCAGCATATGGCAATAGTTCTTGTAAAAGTAAATAATATTTATTTTAGTTTTAGACTCTATGGTTATCATAAAACCAAAATGAATGAAGCATTTCTTTCTTACTTTCAAAAGGAACATAAAGACAGAAAAGTTAAATGAATGCTATTTTATGTGAAAAATAGCAAGATTATGACAAGATTGAAATATCGAAGGAGAAAGGATATGGATATATAAAATAGAGAAAATTAAGGCAATGAATTCACTAAAGATGTGCTCATGGTTGCCGAGATTTCTGCAACAAATAATGTGCAGTTACCCCTTTGATGAAACAACTATCTTGAACTTTGGAAGGGCAGCAAAGATAAGCAAAAGCCTTGTCTTTTACAGAGCAAAATTATCTGCTGTAAACTGAAATAGCACAAAGCAATATAGCATTAAAAATGGATTTCACTACATTTAAAGAAAACTTTTTTGTAAGAATTATTGTAAAAAGCAATCACTAATTGTACAAAACACTTTAAAATAAACTATAAGACACCAGTTTATTTGAAAACTCAATAAACCCTAAGTCATAATTCTAGAATAAAACAAAATATCCATTCTTCTTGACAGCTGACAAATTTATTAAATTGCTAACTCCATGGAGTATAAAGGACTTGCCTGACAAGAGGAAGCTATCTGAACATATAGTTTCCTTATGTTTCAGGTAGGATACTTAATGTTTTTATTTTTTACTTCTTAAAAACTACTTTTTTTTCACAGTAAATTCAATATAAATTCCATTTTAGTTTAGTTAAATCTCACTAAATAAAATATTAATTGCTTTTTTCTCCTCTAATAATAGTAATACATATATGTCAAATATACATCATGTGTCTGTTTTACTTCAAATAATTTAGTAAAATAAAAAAGGTAAACTAGCAAATATATATATTAAGAATTGACACACATACACCCTTTCTGAAAAAAATATAAAGGGATCTAATTCGATAGTTATATATTTAAAAATAAATACTTTTGGAAACCAAAATATTATATTCTACATATATTAATAATAACCTTCACAAGAGACACAATCATTATAAACAGATACTGATTTCACTTCTTTTGCCTACTGGAGTCAATCATGTACATTTTTTTGTTAGTTGGGTTAAAACAATGTAATAAAATTTTGACACTGTATGTATAATAGGTAACTTTTCCTGAACTTACAATCAGAAAACATGATTGGACAAAGGATTCTTAAGTCACTTCAAAATGTTAAGGGAAAATCTGCTTTAGGTAAGCACTGAAATACTGAAATTTCCAGGCAATTTTGTTGGTTTACCAGTAGTTATTCAGGACTTTACAATGAGATTTTTATTTAATGGAACTGCTTCATTATTAAGGAGGTTATAAAATTCAGGATAATCATTAGAATAACTGATGGGCAAAATATATTTTAAGAAAAAAAATCTTTGGGGCCCCTGGGAGGCTAGGTCGGTTAAGTGTCCGACTCCTGATTTAAGCTCAGATCACGATCTCAGGGTCCTAAGATCCAACGCTGTGTCAGGCTCCAAACTGGGCTGGAGCCTGCTTGGGATTCTTGTCTCCCTTGCCCTCTGCCATCCCTGTCCTTGTCTCTGTTCCTCTCTCTCTCTAAAAAAATAAATAAAACTTTAAAAAACAAATTTAAAAAAAAATCTCCATTTAAGTTCACTAAACTAATTGCTGAGTCACAAACATTTACATTACAAGAAGATTCTTAATGATAGTCACTGATATAAATTACATATGAGATTCTCTAAATTTTTTATATCTCACATTCCATCAAGCAGTCTACCAAACAACTTGTATCATAACTAAAAACAAAAAGAAGAGTTTTCTGAGAAAAATATTTATATACCTAAAAGAATTCATTTAAACTGCAACTTGAGATTGAATTTTGGTTTGTAAATTTTTTCAGAGTTAAAACAAAATGAAAAATAAATTTTAGTAATACAAAATTGTATCACATCTATAGGCTAATATTTACTGAAGAAAGAAAGAAAACACATTCAATGTCTACTATGTACCAGACACTATGGTAGATATTTTGCATATACTATCTAACTCACTTCACAGTCAGAAAAAGTTGGCATCATTAAAATCATTCCAAAGCTGGAAAAACTGATTCTCAGAGTTGTCCATAGTGGTTTTAGAGAGAGGGCTCTGAAGTCAGGCTTTCGGGATTAGGACCCTGGTTCTAGTCTACCACTTAAATCTTATGGCTTGAGGAAATTACTCAGTTTTTCTCTCCCTCATCAGCAGGAAGTATTAGATGAAATAATAAAGTTACAGAGACTGGCACATAGTAGTATTCAGTAAATGCCACGTATTACCACTACTACTACACACCCTCGAACATCCCCATTACCTAAGTTCAGATAGTATATAACAGAACATTGGTATGAGTCTTAATCTGTCTGACACAAAAAATGTCCAGCTCATTGCATCACACTGTCTCTAATGAGAATTTCTTGCTTAGTGTATTTTCAACTGTTTGATATATAAAAGCCTAATTATATCTTGCACCAGAAAACATATTTTTTTCAAAGCAAATTCTTTCTTTTATATCACCTGAAGAATTTAATAACATATGTTCTGAAAAAAAAGGAGGGTGGACCAAAGGAGAAAGATATGTATGTCATTCATAATTTATCTGATCATCCAAATCAAAGAAAAAGGAAATTTCTAATTTACTGAGTCATCCTGAGATACAAAATACAGAAAATATAATTATTTCAAGATTGGAGGTATACTCCTTGAAATAATTTATTCATCATTTGTTCATTCTTTTTAGTCATTAACTATTTATTAAATGTCTAATGAAAGGCAATTTGTTTAGTTCTTGCTCGCAATATTCACTAGACCAAGACTGATGAGCGCAATACAAAATAGTATTAGTTCCTGAGGAATGACAAAATATCCAAAAATCTTTGATCACCTGGCAGAATTGCTCAAGGTGATCACAGCGCTTGAGAATCATTATGAATGAATGAAATCACAATGGTAACTACATATTAGCCTGAGTTACCATTGTAATCACTTATCAAAAACAGGTAACATCCAAACTGTTTGTGTTGCCCCAAGTTATTTAACTCAGTTCGATAATATTTATCTACTCATTTTATTGCTTTTTTTTTGTGCCACGATAAAACCTAAAACTACACATTAAAGAAAGATGATAAAAAGTGTTATCCCTAGAGATTTAAGTACTAATGGGCAGCTACCCAAAATCCAAAAACCAGCTAAAGAAAAGTCATCTTAAGCCCTTCCAGGCTTTCTTTGACTAGGTGTTGGCTTCAGAACTTGAGTTAACACATCCTCCATTTTAATCCACTATATCTAGAAAATGGGTAGTTCAAAACTAATTTTCATCACTACAACTGAAGTTCAAAATATAAGCCCTAATTAATTACTTAAGTCTCTATTGTAAATACTATCACCTACAGAAAGAAGTTTAAATATAAGGTAATATATAAGCCCATATTATAACAATAGATTTCCAAGATTAATGATATATAATTTTTTAAATATCAAACCGTAGTATTAGAGATACTCTTGTTGGTCATCCAGCCCATTGTCATCATGATAACAAAAGCCAGCATGTACTGAGTCCTTACTATATTGATCTATGTATTTTACCATGGTTAAGCTAAATAATTCAATGTGCTACTATTACTGTAATTTTATAATGGTGGAATTTAAAGCACAAAATTGTTAACATATTCAAAAGTACACTAATAATACAGTAAACCTGAAATTTGACCCGTCTATCTAACTTAAAAGTCCACACATATAACGACCATAATACATAGCCTTCATGATAAAACAATGCCACACAAATTCTGCACAAAGCCTATTTTTAAATGCTCCAGAAAATAAGATTATTCCTTGAATAAATTATTCTAATACTAAGCCCCCTCTATAGAGTAAAAATCATCAAGATTTATAAGGATAGTGTAATAGTGCCACCACAGAAACAATAAAAAGTTTTATAAAAAAGGACTACGAGTGGAAGAAAGAACACGGAAACTAAATGCTTCAGCTTGAAACACAGAAGACAGAGAAATAACTGATTTTATAGCTTAGCTCAAATTCTCCAAAAATTAAAAATTAGATAATATTATAATTGTTGGCATATGGTTATTATGTAAACAGATTTTCAAAAAAAGAATGTATGTAATTTCTCTGGAAATTTAAAACTTCAAATAGATTCTCATTTATCTAGAATAATTTAATAATAACTGAAAATAAGATGAGACATCCAAGGTCTCATTCATCTATATGAATTTATGATATAGCCAGAAAACAAGAAACCCTTTGACCACTGCCCTACAGCTAAGAATCTAGGTTCTTCAAGTAGATGGAGAAGTTCCATTTAACTATTTGGTTTTAACATTTTAAAATGTTAAAAAGACTACATCACTGAAGCACACACATATCTGTGATGGCCCCCTTCAAATTTTAAATAACAAAAGACTGTATTACTAGTAGATACAACTGTCCACAAAAGACCCAATCTCAGACATTAAGGGCTTTGACACAATTACGGCAAAAGTATTAGATAAGAATTCAAAATAGCACATAACTGAATTGCAGGGTAGTTTGGAATTGGATATGTATTATTCTTAGCATCGTGATACTTATTTATATGTTTTCTATTGGATTTAAACTAAGAACATATATATCACTGCAAATTTGAAGTTATTTATTACAGAGAAAAATTTAGATGATATAGAACTAAAACAAAATGA
This sequence comes from Vulpes vulpes, assembly GCF_048418805.1. Taxonomy (NCBI): domain Eukaryota; kingdom Metazoa; phylum Chordata; class Mammalia; order Carnivora; family Canidae; genus Vulpes; species Vulpes vulpes. The sequence continues at coordinate 47,185,004 of NC_132788.1, read as the reverse complement.
AAATCAGAATGCTGACCCCTTACATTATCTTCTATATCCACGATGAAATAAATACAATTTAAATACCAAAATGTAAACATTAAAATGAGTTTTGAAGACAAGCAATGAAAAAAAAAAAAAAAAACCATGTGCCTTGGATGAATGGACCAGATAACCTGCTAAAATATGATTTTAGCACTAAGATTCTATAATGGCTATTCATGTAGGTATAAGTTATTATGATGGTTTTAATTAGAACATTTGCAAACTACATAACCTTTCTAATTTTTCTTCACAAAGCAACAAAGTCCATTTCAGGTTAAAATAATTATGGACAATATTAATTCATAAGGAATATTTAAATTACACATGGGAGTTTTCTATGGACTACCTCATCTCCAACTACTTTTCATAGATCTTACTAAGTTTTTAATTACTGATTACAATGATTACAATGTATATAGGTTCACTTTGATGATAAAGAGCAAAACATTTTGAATTTAAATCCAGAACTGAAATTTAAAGTTTTATCTTTCCACTAGGCTGATATGCCTCCCAATGAAATTATTTAAGATCTTATAGCAAAGTAGTATCACATTAGGGCAGGATGTCAAGATACCTTTTTACTTCAAGACTCCAACCTTTACATTGATATAAAAGAAAGCATGACCCATGGATTAGGAGCTGGCTGTTGTACATGTCATATTTATATTCATATTTAAACTGTACATAAAGATGGTCTCAATACAGGGATAATATTATTAGCAATTAAAATAGAATTTTGTTAATAGCTTATTTAATAATGTAAGAAAATCATGTTACATTTCAATGGACTTAAAATTTTTCCCATCTTTGCCTTATTCACTAGGTTTTCCAACAATTCAAAATTGGATGACCCATGAAAAACTTCATGTATATGTATATATACTAGTGAAGCGCTCCTATACTGCTTCTGAAGTAAAAATGAATGTTTACCTATATATTTTTCTCTTTAAATTCTCCAAACATAGCAATGTACAGAGTAAAAAGATAAAAAGATAAAACTCACATTTAACTTATGTAAATGATTCTAAGATATAAAATTGTATCAGCATTTGATGCATGAGGTCTGTTTTAATAAAAACGAAGGAAGCTATAGATTTGTATGTGACATCGACCTAATGAGAAAATAACTAAATTTTTATATATACATGGATATTCCATGGGGTAGACTGCATTCTCATATATGAACTGTATATAAAAGAGAGCTAATATAAATTAAAATTATGCTTGTCTTTGATAACAGAATTATAAAATACTAATATATAATATATAAACTATGTAACTGTTATCAGCTACTGTTCTTCAGAATAAACTTTACCCTAGTAATTTTGTTTAAGCTGACAGGATTTCATGGATGATCCAAACCATAACCATTTCCAAAGGATAAGACTGGGACTAAATTTTTCCTCAATTTGTATAATAATCCCTATGCAACATCTGGTAAGAAGTTTTGATTTATTATCAAGGAAGTCATTCCTTAATGATTTTAAGTGTCAGGTTTTAATATCGTATAAATAGATATATGCCTTAGTCCTAAAGAAACTTTTATTAGTACTTCAGGGACAAAAACCAAATATTATAAAAAATTTACATAGCATCAACTATGCCAGACATAATGTAAGTGTGTAAAAATTACAAGAAATTACACATTTAAAAAAAACTTACCAGACAGTTGTTTCCACTTGACTGTCATTGAGCTGCCTATTGTCCAGTTGGGCAAAGAGTGGAAAAAGCACTTGAATCCCTCCAATTGAATGAATTGCACTATGAATTGAATGTGTTACTATAGCTTTCACATCCTATGTTCAAAAACAAAAATGTTTATTAAATTCCTGAAGCATAAAGTTATCATTATTTCCTTGTTCCAAATAACTTTGTAAGAAATCTTAAAAAATAGACATCTTTAAAGCCCTCAATTATAAAATTTTTGATTCACATATAAAATAAAAACTCGATTATCTCTGTAAATCACTTTTAAATTGGCATTTTAAATTGTGATTTTTATACTGAAAATATGAAGCTATAAATCAAAAACAATTTAGAATAAGAAATACTATTAGCAGATTTAAAGACATTCAAGTAATTTTTATATGGGGGTGTAATAGTAGTACATTCTTAAAGCAAGGTATATTTTTGTATCTAACAACTATCTGTTGAGCTAGTCAACTGGTTTTATTTCAAAGAATATAGAACAGATAAGATAACAGAGCTGTCAGAATCCTTACTAAGGAGACTAGTCCAGGGTAAAGTATACTGCCAAAAAATAAAAATAAAAAATAAGGGAGAAGGCAAAAATGTCACAGTACTAGAAAACAAAAAAAGAACTAGCAACTATAGAGCTATAGATTAGCTATGTTTAACGTTAATGCTCAATGAGAATATAAAACTAAGCTACTAATCACCTACCTGGAGCATTAGAGCATGTGGGGAATGCACAAAAATTGATGCATTTTCCTTTGGTGAGGATTCCAAGCACAGCTGAGCATCGGTGGCCTTAGCATTATATGTAAATGCAATACTACTTGCAAGTTTCCCATCATACAGCACCTGTTTATGATGTTCTGCCAAATGAATGTCACTCTCAGATTTAAATTTGAAGGTACTCTGAAAAAATAAAACTAAATTAAATACTCATTTAAAGACAACCTAATAAAACTCTCAAGTCTTAAAGCATAGAAATATTTAAGGTAATAAACAATTTGTTTTGACCCTTTCAAGTGTCAGGCATTAGTCAGTGGTATTACATTATTTTTGTTTTCTCACTTCAGTTCTATGAGTTAAAATTTTACTCATGTTAATAAACACACTTGGATCTTCATATCTTTGTTTTTATTGCATTTTTGATTATTTATAAAATATTTTATTAGAAAAAAATATAAAGCCAGATGTTATTAAATTTCTGGTAAAAAGATTTTGATTTAATGCCTAGGAACATTAATTTTTCTTGTTTAGACATTCAAAAGTATTTACGTAAGTAAACAGTGCCTGGTACATGAATTACTTATATAGAAAAATGATTATCATTTAAGACTATGAAAAATATTTTTATGCAAAAAGATTTATGTCTCTACCATAAAAAGTATATCAACATATTAACAATACTATCCACAAAAGTATCAGAAAGTAATATTAAATCCAAAAGAAAAGTTCATTAAAACATGTCACCCTTTATACAGAGAAATAACAAAGATGTAGTAGCTGTAATAAGAAAGATATTGTTAGAAATGGTTGAAACTTCTGATAAAGACAAATAATATTTAACTTCTGCAACAATCACATGATATTATTATTATTATTATTATTTTCAATTTATAACTATGAAAACCAAATGTTAATGAAATTAAGATCTGGAAGGGATAATGCGAGGACATAATGCCATGTCTTTTGCTCAGAGTATTAATGGATTAATGGTGAAGTAATCTGGATTGTAATCCAGGCTCTACCTCTAATTATCTCTAGGCCTTTATTTAGTGTCAAAGAAATCATTTAACTAATGTGGCTCCTTTTCCTTACTCTGATGTTACAGTAAGATTAAACCAAATGTTCCAAACCAAGATTTTTACAGAAGGCAAATAGATATATGTATAAATTAAGCAGGCCTCATGGAGATTTCATAAGACTAGATAGTGCATGTCCTGTCTCAACGTATCCCTCAATGTTCTGCTCAAGATAATTAATGCACCATGTTGCCAGTTCTTCAATACTTTCCAAAGAAACATGAACTTGGGACTTCCTTTTTAAAAATCACATAATCTGTAATTTAATGTAAATATTTAAAAACACTTTTCAGACCAAACAGGGCAGGCCAAATTTAGCCCATTTTCTGCTTTTAAACTAGTATCCAGAGAGCCTTCCTTCCTTGAACCTGGACACAAACCATTGATCGGCCATGTCAAATACAAAAGCAAAATGAATAAATGAAAATTTGTATTTATGTGACTATGGATGCCACTTTCTGTCTTCCAAATGTAAGCACATTTACATATTTTGATGTAAAAAAAGGTAACAAAATTACAGTACTTTGGATCAGATCTTGCTTCCTCTTCTCAATTAAATGGAATGTAGAACTTTATCTGCCACCTCAGATTTTCAAAATGTTTGAGTTTATATAACTAAAAAATTCACACTGTCCAATCTTGAGGTAACAGTTGGGCTTAAAACATGTTCTAATTTAAAAATAAAGATTATATTTCAGTCACTCTTGCACTAGAAAATTGGTGACAATTACAATAAAAAAGAAATTTTTAAAAAGTTATATCTGAATGAAATTATGAGTTAACTATATTAGGTAGCAATATTAGCAACATAAAACTAATTTGCCTTCATTGGTTGCCTTGGTGTTATAAAATAAACATTTTAGTATGTATTTCAGTAGGATTATACATGTTCAGAATGTTTAATATTTATTTTCTAATCCAATCATTTTAAAATAAAATTTGACAAATATACTAGATTTTTTACTTATATTGCAAAGCACTGATCAAAAGTAGATTTAATTACTTTAGAGGAATAAAATATATGAGTTAGTTTATAGAAATAAAAGTATTTAATTGAGGGAGTTTGGGAGAAGAGTATATATGACATTACACTGGAAAAGCAGACCAAATAAGGAAGAGGGGAGTCAAGGAGTTGGATGACCCAAGAGCAAGCTGGAGTTGAATCAAGTAGAGTAGTGGCGCTTCCTTATGTTGATTATATTATATGTAGGAAAACAATGTGTAAATGATGGGAACAGCAACTGGAGAAAGAGGAACATATGCTCTAGCTAGTAGAGCTACCTTTTATTCAGTTTTTTTTTCTTTTTAATTTGACAAAAACAAAGTCAACAAAAGCAAAAACAAACCAGCAAGACTACATCAAACTAAACAATTTCCACACAGCAAAGCAAACCACCAACAAAATGATAAAGCAAGATATCTAATAGAAAATATCTGCAAATCATATATCTGGCAAGGGGTTAATATCCAAAATATATCAAAATATATAAAGAACTCAACAAGTCAACAAAAAAAAAACTGATTAAAAAATGGGCAGAGAAACTGAATAGATATTTTTCAAAAAAAGACATACAGATGGCCAACTGGCACATGAAAAAATGCTCAGTATCATGAATTAGGGAAATGTAAATCAAAACCACAATGAACTACCACTACACACCTGTTAGAATGGCTATTACCAAAAAAGACAAGATATAACAAGTGTTGTCAGACATGTGGAGGAAAGATAATCTTTTTGTACTGTAATGGGAATAGAAATGCAGCAACTACAGAAAACAGTATGACATGTTCCCAAAAACTTAAATACAGGGGCACCTGATGGCTCAGTGGGATGAGAGTCTGACTCTTGATTTTGGTTCAAGTCATGGTCTCAGGGTCTGGAATTAAGCCCCACACTGGGCTCCATGCTCAGCATAGAGTCTGCTTAGGATTCTTACCCTCTCTCTTACCCTATGTCCTTCCCCCACTCATGCATAAGCACACTCATGCATAAGCACACTCTCTCTCAAATAAATTTTTGAAAACTTGAAAAAATTATGTAAAAAAACTTAAAACTAGAACCATATGATCTACCAATTCCACTTCTAGATATTTATCCCAAAAACCATCAAGATTTACTTGAAAAGATATATATACCCCCTATGTTCACTGCAGCGTTATTTACAACAGCTAAGACATGGAAGCAACCTAAGTGTCCATAGATGTAGAAATGGATAAAGAAAATGTGATACACATATATGTATACAATGGGATGTTATTCAGCCTTAAAAAAACGAAATCATGCCGCTTGCAACAACATACAGACCTTGAGGGCATTATGCTAGGTGAAGTAACTCAGAGAAAAATACTATATGACCTTATATATATGTTGAACCTCAAACACAGAAATAATGGTCAGAGGTGGAGGGTGGGGGTAGATAAAATGGGTGAACGTGGTCAATGAGTATAAACTTCTATTTATAAGATGAATAAATTCTGAAAATACAATATACAAAATGTTGATTATAGTTAATAATACTTTATATTTGGAAATTGCTAAGAGAGTAGATTTAAAAGTTCTCAGTACAACACTAAAAATTATGGCTATGTGAGGTGATAGATGTGTCAATTAACCTTATGGTGGTAATCATTTCACAATATATACATATATCAAATCATATGTTGTATGTTTTAAACTAATATATGTTATGTGTTAATTACATCTCAGGAAAACTTGAAAATAAAGCTTTGAAATTTAAAAAAGTAAAATACTGTATTGTTAGTTTTATACAGTGCAATAAATAGTTAACAATATTAGGTTCAAAATGACTTAGACTTAAGTCTGAATCCCAGCTCTATCACTGACTAGATGTGTATCCATCCACAAGTTATTTACCTCTCCTATGCTATAGATCTAACAAATAAAATAGTAAGCAGAGCACTTTGAACAATACATGGATCTTTAAAAGCAACTGAAAATGGTAACTGTTATTACTGTGTCCTTTTCTACTTAGTATTATACAAATATTTCTCTATCTTTAATATTTTTTCATAAATATCACTCATAAAACATTTACCATAAATTTTATGTAATGGTATATTGCACTTAAGACAGTGAACATTCAGATATCTGTAACATAGTTGGTTAATGAGGCAAAGCCTCAATGAGTAGAACCCTAATAACCCAAACTGGAATTACTTAACGTAAATATGAGAAAATGTTCCAGAACACTGCTAAACTCAACTAAATTAAATTTATCTAATTGCTACAAGAGGAGAGATTTGTTATTTTCTAATACTAATATCTAAAAACTTCACCAATATCAAGAATATAGCCATTTTCCATTGAAATTATCTAAGAATGACATACATATGGCAATACTTACTGTTCTCAGTATCATTATGTGATAAGAGTTGCTGATTTTAATAGGTAATAATATTGCAACATTCCATGAATTATATTTCCTGATGTATAAGAAAGAGAGCATTGCTACCTGTACTGTGTAGAATTTTCACTTCAAAATGAATAATCCATCTGAATTCATCAAAATTAATTCACTCTAATATCTACATTTCCAAACTTCTCTAGGAAAATACATAAATAGCATCAATCCATTCTCCTGCTACAGTTTTTTTTTAATAATTCCAAATGACTGGAAAATCAAAATTCACTATTTTGATATTCAAAAGTCTTCAAAAACTTGGTTTCAGCCTATCATTATCATCTTCACATTCAACCATAAACTACTCAGCCTACTCTGTATTCTACTATGAAGCTACAACTGATGTGGACTAATCCATAGACACATCCTACTCTCCCTTGCTTCTATCCCTGTAATCATGCCCTCTCACATTCTATCATCATGTCCTGTTCATCCTCTGAAATTAATGTATTTTTCAAGAACCTTAAAAAATTTCTTATTCGATGAAGAGTTCCTAAAGTTTTGTAGCTGAAATTAATCATTTTTCCACAAAATTTTAGTAGTATTTGCATTATATTTCCTTTCTGATATACATACTTTTAAGTATAAACATTTACGTCTATAATTATTCTCATAAAGAGTGCGTAAGCTTGATCATTTTTAATCTTTAGAGCTTAGAACACTTCCTTGAATATAATAAATATTTGATATACCTTATGAACAAGCTTAAAGAAAACAATATAGTCACAAACATGCCAACAAATGACATACGAATCAACACAGAAAATTCTGATACATAAAGTCAGTGACTTCAACACAGTGGATAATTGTTCACCCAATCAAATCTTTTTAAAGATTTATCTATTTGAGAGAGCATGCGGGCATAAGCTGGGTCAGGGGCGAAGGGAGAGAGAGACTCAGACTCCTCACTGAGCACAGAGCCTGAGACATGAGGTTTGATCCATGACCCTGAAATCATGACCTGAACTGAAGTAAGACACTTAACCGCTTGAGCCACCTAGGCATCCTCACCCAATCAAATCTTTAAAAATTATGATAATGGCATGTATAAAATTAGCACAAGTACCAAGTATCAGCACTATAATAACTACAATATTTCAAATATTAAATAAATGTATCACTGATATCAACCAATATCCAAAAGAAATATTTAACATAAGGATACTGAGAAAAAGCTTATATCAAATTAAGCAATCATTTGCCAATATCAATTTTGTGTAATTCATTCTCCTAATATGAATAAATTTTTAACATGCATGCAGTTGCACAGAATGGATACTTTGATAGGCTAGAAATTTTAAAAATTAAACTGCAAAAGCAATCATTATAATATCATAAAAGATACACTTTGTAGAAATGATTTGGTTGGATACATGTATAAATAATTATAATCTAGTAATTCTATCTAGTAGAGTAAAACTCCAAAATTTCTATACCATTATTGCCATTCATTTGTATAATAATTACTAAGCACTTAAGGATGTGGACATAAACCTTTTCTCACTGGGCTAACACTCCATAGTCTCAAACAACTACGTAATCTCTACTACCTCTCTTCTAACATCTGCTTTCTGCTAGAGTTTATGAAGCCTCCCACTATAAATGTACAGCTCTATCCCCTGGCAAAGAATGCACAGGAAACCGTCAGGAAGACTTTTGTCCCTACCCCAACAGCTTGCTCTTGTTTCTGCACCCTGTTCCACATATTCTAGATAATTCAGCTGTTCTGAATTCTGATTTCAACCTCCTTAACTCAGCTGCCTCCAGAGCTGGAATATATGGAAATATTTTTATAAGCCCTAGCCAGATATCAAGGACAAATGCCAAGCTCATCTTAAATATATTCCTACTCTCAAGGATATCAGACCTGTGGTATGTGTATTGACAAAAGTTAAAAACCAGATGTTTTGTAATTTTGCCCATTTTTATAGTTCTATACGGTATTATGGCACATTCAGTACCAGTTACTCCAGAATGGACAAAATCAGAAATCTGGTTGAATGTTTTCTGAAATTAATTAATTAAGACAACACTTACTTCTGGTCTTTTTTATTTTAGCCATTCTGACTAAACGTATAAAGTGATATCTAATTGTGGTTTTTCTTTGCATTTCCCTGATGATTAGTGATGTGTCTGTTTTCATGGGTCTGTTGGCTATCTGTACGTCTTCTTTGAAAAAATATTCATGTGCTCTGCTCATTTTTCAATTGGATTGTCTTTTTGGTGTTGAGTTACATGAGTTCTTTATATATTTTGGATATTAACGTCTTATCAGATATGTCATTTGTGAAATTCTTCTCTCATTCAATAGAGTGCCTTTTCATTTTGTTGGTGATTTCCTTCACTGTGCAAAAACTTTCCATTTTGATGTAGTCCTAATAGTTTATTTTTGCTTTCATTTCCCTTGCCTTAGGAGATATCCAGAAAAATGTTGCTAAGGCCAGTGTCTGAGAAAATACTGCAAGTGTTCTCTTCAAGTATTTTTATGGATTTCAGGTCGCACATTTAGGTCTTTATTCCATTTTGAGTTTATATTCAGCCACTGTAGAAAACAGTATGGAGGGTCCTCAAAAAATTAAAAATAGAAATATCCCATGATCCAATAATTCCACTACTGAGTATCTACCCAAAGAAAATGAAAATACGTGGGATCCCTGGGTGGCGCAGTGGTTTGGCGCTTGCCTTTGGCCCAGGGCGCGATCCTGGAGACCCGGGATCGAATCCCACATCAGGCTCCCGGTGCATGTAGCCTGCTTCTCCCTCTGCCTATGTCTCTGCCTCTCTCTCTCTCTCTCTGTGACTATCATAAATAAATAAAAATTTAAAAAAAATAAAATAAAATTTAAAAAAAGAAAAGGAAAACACGTATTTTCCCTACCAAAATAAACAACTCACTTATTCCTTATGAATTTCAAAGTAATCTTAGAAGCTTCATGAGCCTAGCTGAACTGGTTTTTAAAGCTACCTTTTCTCTATGAAACACTTCTCAGTTCCTACAATCAGAATCCTTTTCCATGATCCCAGTGGACTTACTGTTCTCAGATAACATGATATAAATTCAATCAACTTCACTTTTTAGCTTTTTGTATGTTTTTCTCCTTACTTGGTTATAAGTTCCTTAAAGGTAATTTATAGCTTTGCATGCTCCATAATGCCTGTGATAGTGTTCCATGCATAGAAATGCCTTAACAAATATTCTCTGAATTTTAAATTTGTTTGAGGAAATTCACCCAAACAGAATCATTTCAGGTTTTCCTCTAGTCATTTTAAAGCTACTTTTTATTGACTTTTCCTTATTCAGGGGAAATTCAGAATTTAGAATAAAATTATCCATTCCGCTTTTTAATATTTTGGCATTTTTATTTTCTAATCTTTTTTTGACAGTATACACCCACTTTATATTTAATTACTTGTACTTTAAGATTAAAAATATACTACCTTATTTCTTCCTTGATTTTGGTCTTCTTTTTGCATTCATTTCAATCTTAAAACTTTTGCTTTCTATTGCCAAAACCTACCACTCTTCAGTTTTTATTTCTTTAAATATCTGTTTTTTTCTTTTTTGGCTCTCTTTTGCTTCTTTTTTCTTTTTTGAGCCCTTTCCTTGTTACATATATATAAAAAAGTTGGTTGCTTTGACAAATACATCATCCATTAAGCATGAATATGAAATCACCAATGTTCTTTACCACACATATAACTTAGAAAAAAAAAGTCTTTTTTGGGCTGAAAAATCTTATACCAATAATTATAATATAATTCATTCTTATAATCTTCAATGAATTTAAGTGAAAAGTACTAGAAAACACTGAAGATATCACTCTGGCTCATGGTTACTATTCTTTGAAAACATGTCAAAAACAGTTCACTAATTCTTATCTTTTTTTTCATATGTCTGTCATGCTTAAGAACTCTGCATCCTAAAAATGATGTATTGTTAAATACTATAATTAGCTTTTCCATGTTGGCATTTTAACAATTCTGCAATGTATGTACATTCTATAGTCTTTACTTTCATTTTATTCATATTGCTTACAATGAAATAAATAATGTTTAATATATTCTCTGGAAAACTATAAAACAGTTTTGTGAAATATAATGTAATAAGTCTAATAAAACCTATTCTTATTTGAGGAAAAAATAAAAACTGGAATTAAGTTTTTCGGTCCACAATGCAAATATCACATTTCCTACTTTGGTTGTTAGGAGCAAGACACCCTCATATCATAATTAATTAAATATACCATTTTTAGTTTTTTAAAAAATTATGATGCAATTTAAGTGACTATAAAGAATCCATTATTAAAATATGATAATTTTCTTATATTTATTCCACTTTTGGTATTTAGGTTACTTCCAACACTTCAAAATTATATATTAAGATATGATAAGCATGCTTACACATAAGTATCAATAGTCACTAAATTATTCCTTGAGGGATTTTCAGAAGCAGAATTTTTATATAAAATGGTATGAGTAAGATGGGGATGGGGATGAAAATGAGCAGTGACTGCCAATAGGCATGTGGAGTGATAGAAATGTTCTAAACTTGGATTGTGGTGATATCTGCACAACTCTGTAAGTTACTTAAAATAATTAACTTGTACACTTAAAAGGAGTGAATTGTATGATATGTAAATTGCATTTCAATAAAGTTGTTATAAGTTTATAAGAGAAAAAAAGAGAGTAGGGACATTTCCCAACCAGACAATGAAAGAAATGGAACTAGACAGGAAAATATAACCCATACATATGGAAAAAAGCAGGCAACAGAAACTGCTAGTGAGAGCAAAGAGTTGTCAGATTTAACAGAAAAAGACTCCAAATTAGCCATTAAAAATACAATCAAAGAACTAAAAGGAAACCATAGACAAGTAAGTGCAGGTATGATGACAATGTCATATTAAATAGAGAATAAGGGGGGTCTGGGGCCGCAGTCAGTTATGTGCCTGACTCCTGGGGTTTTGGCTCTACTCTGCTCAGGGTCTTAGAGTCATGAATGGAGACCTATGTGGGGGTCCCTGCTTAGCACAAAGTCTACCTAAGTTTCTCTATCCCTTTTCCTGTGCCCTTGCACTCTCTCTCTCACTAAAATAAGTAAACAAATCTTTTTAAAAAATTATTACATAGAGAATACCAATAACAAGAGAAATACTATAAAAACAATCCAAATGGAAATTCTGGAGTTGAAAAGTGTAACTGAATTGAGAAATTTTCTACAGGTACTCAACAAAAGATCTGAACAAGTAAAGGACAGAATTAGCAAATATAAAAATAAATTAATAGGGATTATGTAATCCAAAAACCAGAAAGAAAAAAGAGTAAGGAAAAATTATTAAAGCCTCAGAGAAATGTCGGAAACAACTAGGTATACCAACATATACAAAATGGGAATAGCAGAGGCAGAGAAGAGAAAAGAGAAAAATACCCAAAAACTTGAGGAACTGAAAACTTCCTCAAATTTTAGAAAGCACTAATATGCACATTCAGTAAGCCCATGAACTCAAAGAAAAATAAAAGCAAAGAAACCTACAAGCAGAAAAATCATAGTAAAAATGCTGATAGCCAAAGACAAGGAGACAATCTTAAAAGTAGCATGAGAAAATATCTGAGAAAATCTCTGCTATCACTCTAACTGTAGCCCACCATTTTCCCTCTTTTTATATGCTTTATTTTTCCCATAGCACTACCACCATCTAGCACACTATCTACTTTTTTATTGTCTGTCCCCTCCCATAATAATGTACATCCTCGTTCTCCCCAAGAAACGAATGGATTTTATGGTTTCCCTGACTTTATTTTCCTCTGAGTTTACATAGTTCCTTCAATCTGTAATGTGTTTGTTTGTTTGTTTGTTTGTTTGTTTTAAATGAAATTTGGGAAGTTTTCTACCATTATTTCTTCATATATTTGTTCTAGCCTTTTCTCTTATATGTTGCATATTAGATTTCAAAACCACCCCGTACATCTCTATCATTTTCTTCTTTCCCTTCTAATCTTTTCTCTCTTTTCTAATGGTTCTGTCAGTCTATATCTAAGTTTATTTATTTCTCTATCCTATCAATTTTGCTAATAACAAACACATACAGTGGATTTTTTTAAAGCAGATACAGTCACCAGTTCTAAAATTTCCATTTAAAAAAATTTTTGTGGCTGATAATTCCTAACCTTCAGCTCATTACAAACAATATTTTTAACCTCACTAGTTATAATAGCTCCCAAGAAGTCCTCATGTGATAATTCAATGATTCTGGTTTATCCTGAAGTTGCTGTGTGCTGATTTTCCCTTTCCTTGAGAATAAGTCACATTTTCCTAGCTTTTCAAAGGATGAGCAATTTTGGATTATATGCTGGACATGGTGAAAATTATTCTGTAGAGACCATATTTTTCTGAAAAGTATTTATGTTTTTGTTTCATGGGGTCATTTTCCTGTTTAGATACAATTACAGACTGTCATACCTCCTATGTGTGGTGTCTTGGATCTCAGTTCAGTTCTTGAACCCGTATTTACAATCTATTATCAGTTTTCCATGATCATGGTTTCAGGGGTTGGCCAGAGATTCAAGCTGAGTTTTTTTAAAATATAGATTCAGATTCTTTCCTTGCTGTCTCTTATCCACAGCTGCCCATTAATCTCCATGGTGTTGACTGGCCAAGTGTTTTTTATCTTAATTTTTATGGCCAGAGTGAAAAATGGGGAACTCAATCCATGCTGACCACTTGTTTCATGTTTTGATACTTCTCTAAAACCTGACTACAATTATTCAGTCTGAAAGCCCTCACATACCTGTTTTCTGTATTATGTGCAGAGTTTTAAGTGGTTACTGTGGGAATATCACTCTCTTAGGAACTTGCCTATCCAAGCAAGTATCAGAAACCCTCCAAAGTGATTTTTAATTTTGGAGATTGTTCTATACATTTTCTCTGTTAGGCCTTTATCATAATATAATACTGATACAGAATCACTATGTTATCGTTTTCTTGAATGGAAGACAAAACACAAAGCTTAATATTGAAATATTTAGCAATGGAGATGAATTGCTTGCCACAAAGGGTTAGGAAATGTCCAATAACAATTAAAAAATATCAAAACTTTAAAATCTGTTTTGCAAGCTTATGTCAAAAAACCACTATATATGACTTTTTATAATCTTGTAGACACTGAATTACCCCATCAAATGCAGCTCTCCAATACACTAACCTCACAGTAAATTTTTCTATACTAGACAAAGTTACAGTGAGAAATTCCGTGTTTTACCAATTACTTCCAAATCTAATGATTTATTTAATTGATTAGTAATATACTCCTTTATTTACAGTTTACCTAAAATAGCTAAGTACAAAATATTCACTGACAAGCCATATTGCTCAAAACCAGACATTTCACAGAAAAATATCTAATATTCTAATTCTAATTCTTTTTCAACAAATCATAATTACACAGAATAGGCTGCATAGTATATATAGTTTGAGGACATTATTTTGGGGGGAATTAATTTATTTCAGGGCCCAGATGTTGACATGCCATCTACATTAAGCCCAGAATCACAGAGAATACCATCTGACCACTCTACTTATTGGAAGTTCCATATAACATGCATCAACAAGGGCAGCCGGGTCGCTCAGTGGTTTAGCGCCACCTTCAGCCCAGGGCCTGATCCTGGAGACCGGGGATTAAGTCCTATGTCAGGCTCCCTGCATGGAGCCTGCTTCTCTCTCAGCCTGTGTCTCTGTCCTCTGTCTCTGTCTCTGTCTCTGTCTCTCTCTCCTCTCTCTGTGTCTCTCATGAATAAATAAAATATTTTTAAAATGCATCTATGAATATAAATATCTTATTATATAATATTTAACAATTCTAGATTTGTAATTTAAGCTAAATGGCAACTATTACATACAAAACATTATAAAAATTCCACTGTAACTCACTACCCCTTCAACTCATAAAAAAGTGACTTTACTTCCTACTTTACCCAAGAAAATTGAGACTATTATATGTGTACCATTTCAGCTTTTTTCCTTGTCATAACACAATCTGATCTTTATTTGCATCCTTTCTTCTTTCTCTTCATTCTCTGAATTTCTAGAAAACTTCAATGTCAAAAAATTTTACAGATGCATTTCCTAATAGCATTTCTACTATTAATACTTACAAATTGAGAAAATACATATACACTCACAGATTTACAGTCTATTTTCATTAACAACAAAGGGCTCAGGAGGCACCTGGGTGGCACAGTTGGCTGAGCATACAACTCTTGGTTTTGGTTCAGGTTGTAATCTCAGGCTCATAAGCCCCACAGACTCCACACTAAGCAAGGACTCAGCTTAGGGCTCTGTCTCCCTTTGCCCCTCTCCCATACTTTCTCTTCCTCTCTTGCTCTCTTTCTGTCTCTCCCCTCTGCTAAAATAAATAAATCAGCCTTAAAAAAAAAAAAAAACAGGGGCTCAATGGCTATACTCACAGGCTGGGAACTTTCATAATAAAATATTTTTTTCATGAAATACCTAAAATTTAGAGGTATTTTCTTTTAAAAGTTCCGATTTTGATAGAGGTATTCTATTGTCTATGATAGGAATACATTCTGTATCACATGAGTATCTGCGTATAGAACATGGTGACACAGGGTTACTACTCATTTTCACTTTTGTTATGAAAGACTATGGATGAGAAAGAGCTATATGACAAGTCACTAAGTTTGCAAAGTGGCTCAAGACAATGTTTGCTCCTTCCAAATAGGAGAATTACATAACCTGTTTATATTTAGTCCTTTTCCTTTTTCCTGCCAGGAAGCTGCCATCAATTCTAAAATTTCACTATAAGAATCATATTGGATTTACACTTTGCATATCTGTGGGAGCTTTTTAATTTTCTATCTTAATTGTGGATCACTGATTTTGATTCACTTAATAACATTCTGGCAGTGTTTGAAGAAAGCCACTTCAAATATTTTAGGCCAAGCTGAAGAAATATAAAAGGAGGCAGAATCCAAAAATCTAATTACAGAAATATTCCCACACAAAGCCAACACATTGCAGAACTAGAACCCAAACCCAACAAAAGGACTCATGAAAGAAAAAATGCTGTATAAGCACAAATTCATTTCTAGCAATGATAAAGTGTTAGGGACAAAAGATTGTAGCAAGTATTTTCACCTTGACATAAAAATGACAGCATTATTGTCATTTAATATCATTGTGATTTAAAATCACTAGGGACAGAAATATTTTAGTACACCTTTTTAATAATATAATCTTCGCACTGATTATTTAAACACTAAGTTTTTTTTTTTAAATAGCTGTTCGATGGAAGACATGAACTTCTTCAAAATTAAAAAAACTTTGACTTACACTGCATAATTCTCTCAGCTCCAAAGAGTTTGGGATGTCACAGCTCCTTATGTGATTTAAATAATACTCATATATTTCCCTAGCCAGATATACTGCATATTAAAAACTCTTTCATATATGTGAATACAGTATTTTGCCTATATAAGTCTTCATTTTGAAAGTTAAAAAAATAGGAAGAATATGATAAATCATATTAAATACTTGCTTTTGCAAAATTCATATGGTCAGTATTGTACTACCTTCCTTATCTATTGTAAAGGACAAACAAAAGTAAAAACTAAAACTGAGTAATTTCAGCCACATGTAATTTTACACTATTTTCCTTTTAAACCTTTATTCTTTCCAAACTATTTCTAATTTGAACAATAATGGTCATTTCATTTGTTCATTATGTATTTCAAAATCTGAGATTTCAAATACCACATTAAGCAATATGGTTTCATAAAATTTATTATTTCAGAATGTCAACAAAAGCCATGACTCTAAAAAAAAAGCCTAATGTTATAGGAAATATTCTAAAGAATTTTCAAAGTTTGTGAATGGAAAATAGTTAAAAAGAAAAAAAGCACCTTTGAAACAAAATGAAACCTGTAAGAACAACTGAGCTCCAAAAAATAGAGACAACTTTTAAACCACACTGAAGATTATCCCTATATATTATATTGTATCACATTTCACATAAAATCCATATAAAACTTTCCAGAATTATAATAGTTTTATTACCTTATATCCAGGTCCTAACTGATGAATTGCAAATATCTGCGCAGGGTTGAGTGCTTCACTGAATACATACACGGCACCAAGTTGACCACAGAATACCCTATTTGCATCAGCAGTTTCTGAAGATCCGAGAAAGCACTTGTCATAGCTCTATTTTTAAAAAGTCATAAAAAAATGTATTATTTTGTAATGACAAAATATTTAAGGATACTTGCCTTCACTGTCATGAAGACCTTACAGTATAACAATAATGATAGAAGAAAGCATCACTTAAGACTTTATGGAGTATTTAAATAATAAAAAGGCCAGCTATAGATTTTTAGAAAAAGTTAATCAGTTAAATATTTTGTATCTATGGAAAAGCAAAAATAACCAATTATTCAATAATCACTTAACCACTTTCCAAATGTCATAGTTAAAGACAAATGGGCTTATAATTCTATTTATAAAAGTAAAACTAATTTGAAATTCTAATGATTTAATAACTGTCTATATAGAGATTCATATGGATCAGAGAATAACTATTCCAATTTTTAACCATAAACACATAGGCCTAATTTCTGAAACTATCTAATTTCTCCACACTATGTCAAGGACAGAATGAAAACCAATTCCCTCTCTTCCATGAGTAGGCATTATGCAGAACCAAATAAACAAATCACTAAAGTCTGCAACCTAAAGCAGACGGTACAATGCTCTCCATCTGGAGACTTCAAGACCTAAGAAGCCATATTTAACAAGCCCTTTCTCATCTCTACTTCTTAAAATCTCCCCTAATGGTAGGCTCCAGTTTCCCTCCCTCATCCTTATAAGTTATTCCACACCTTAGTACTGATCATCAAGACATTAAATATATATGGAATTCCTTTGGTGCCTCAACAGAATAACAAAATATTTGTGAATGAATTACAAAGACAGAAACTCCTTGTCAAATACCCAACCTGTAATTAAAACTATAAGAGCCTTTAGAATTTACTGCATAATGTATGTGTATATATGTGTTATTGCCCATGCCTCTCTATTTTTTGGTGTACTATTGCAAATAATTCAAAAATAAGTCTTCTTTCTTTATTCTCTTCCTTCTTTTTAAATATAACTGTAGGGCAGCCTCAGTGGCCCAGCGGTTTAGTGCCGCTTTCAGCCCAAGGTGTGATCCTGGAGACCCGGGAACAAGTCCCACATTGGGCTCCCTCCATGGGGCCTGCTTCTCCCTCTGCCTGTGTCTCTGCCTGTCTCTCTCTCTCTCTCTCTCTCTCTCTCTCTCTGTCATGAATAAATAAATAAAATCTTTAAATATATATATATTTATATAAAACGGTATCTATATAAAACTGTAGAGTTAGTGACAGTCAACAAAGTCTCTTAAGTTTCTTCCACTGTATAATAAAAATCCTCTTTGGAAGGTAGACATGAAGCAGAATTTCATCTTTGCAAGCTACATGTGGTTTCTGTCATATAATCTTCTATTTTGTTTGTCTGGATGTTTAAAAAAATGATTCTTTAAAAAAACATCTTTAAAAAAAGAAAAACCTTTAAAATGAAGAAACCAAGATTCTTAGCTCTCAGGTCATGCAAAAACAGATCAAGGTTCAGACATGGTCTGCAGGGTATATTCTTCCAACCCATGACTCAGGGAAAAAGCTGCAGACTTTGTACACAGTACTATTTAGAAGAATACCAGAGAGAACAAGAAGAGATCCTGCTCTTGAGTAAATTATAGTCTGGAGAAATATGGACAATACTGAGATGTGAATTTTGTTTAAAAGAGGCAAGTTTTTATAAAACCAGGTACCCTGGAATAGTTATCTATTATTGGTTTGGAAATATTTTGGCATTAGAAAATATCTTTTACTCTGGGTCTGACAGGCCAGGATAATGACAAGGGAAAGTCCAGAACAGAGATCTTGAGGTTTTAACTCTAGATATTTTCTATTCAGAATTCAACTGTGTAACCTCTCTCACTACTAACAGGACAGTCAAAACTAGTATTGTGTTTGTTATTATCACAGTAAGTCATTTAATTGATCTCCTTGCTTCTGTCATTTTTTTCCTTCAAAATATTCTCAATTCTACAGCCTGATATTTTTAAAATATGAATCAGTATCATATCACCTGTCTGCTCAAAACTTTCCAAAGTTTTTATGCTGGGTAAGATAGAAAAGCCCAGGTATTATGTTAACACGAGACTCTGCATGATTTCACCACCTACTATCTGCCTAACCTTATCTCTTTAACATTATTCTGTCCATTTTTGGTTGCTTTTTTGTTTAATTAACTTTTCAGTTCACCTCATAGGCTTCGCACTCACTGCTTCCAGCAAATGGGATATTTCTCCCAAATATCCACATGACTTTTTCCCTCAACTCTTCTAAGGTCATTTCTATACCATATAGCTTCCCCTTCCCTACACCTATAGCCTCTATACTATTTCCACTTTTTTTTTCCACAGCATTTATCACTACTTATCTAGTAAATAACAATGACTACATGTTATACTTATTCACATTGTTTAAAGTCTTCCTTTCACATCCAGATAAGATGCAAGACACAGTTTTTACCGCTTGAAATTCTGGAAAGAATAGAATACTGCATGGATGTTTTGATCTAATCCTTAATAATTTATTTGAGCAATTTTCCTTTTTTTGTATCACTATTTTAGCAACTTAATTAAACGAGACCTAAAAATTCACTTAACAGAAAAAAAAACTTTCAAAGTATAACTATTTTCTACAAAACAATTCTATTACAAAATTCATGTTATGAACAATAATACATTACATATTTAAATACATTAAAGCACAGGTTAAAGAAAAAACTTACATCATTTGTGTTAACATGCCAAGCCATATCACCATAGGATACCAGCTGTCCATTAACATAACACCGAATTTCACTGTTCCTCCACCGATTATAAATGTGGACAATGCTGATCATGTACCACTTAAATAAAAAAAAAAGATTTAAAGATCTTAATATGTCATGTTTAGTTATGGTCTAAAAAAGCAATCATAACATTCATAGCACACTACAAGAAATGCTTGAAAGAATTAACAATTACACATTACCATTTCAAGTTGCACCTCTTATTTCTCATTTTGCAGATGAAAGAATTGATTCATAAAGATTAAATCCGTGATGGAGACAGACCTAGAACACTCTGAACTCAGGAATGATATTCCTTCCACTATACTAAGATCTAAATATTATGGAAATACAATTATATTTGTGCTCATTCATTTAACAACATGTATATCCTGCCAGGCACCACAAATACTCAAGTTTGACCAGACAGAGCACATAGATCCGGCTATCCTGAAATTCATGATGTAATGAAAAAGACACAGATTAGACAAGTAAAAAAATATAAGATGAATAATCAAGATTACTCTGAGGGGGAAAAAAAAAACAGTGTAAACTGAGGAAGAATAACCTAGGATTCTACTTTGGATTGCATGCTCAGGAAATACCTACCAAAGAAACAACATTTTAACTAACATTTATAATAAAATTTAAGTGATTTCAATTCCACAATTTAGATTAGGTACAAGAATAATTACATATTTAAACTTACTAATGTGTGAATATACATTAAGAATCAAGGAATGAGTTTATATTAAGTTCTATCTTTATAGTTACTAGGGTCAACCAAAAGCATTTTAAGTGTATATTTTGATACAGAATTATTTAAACTCTTACCCTTTTGAAAGTTAATAACCTAAGGCTGAGAATACAGAAATATTTTTCTAAAATTAAAAAAAATGCAAATAATTTACAGATACTTGAACAAGTATGCCTTGAGGGATTAAGGAGGGAAAATTAGACTTAGTTTCCCCCCCCCCAAAAAAAAATATGTAATGCAAATTTTGTTTCCCAAATTACTTAAGCACTATTCAATCATTCCATATAGCATATTTTGAAAAACATAAAGCTGTAATAATTCTCAGCCACTAAAATATCAGTTATTTCAAAGTGTCTGGAAAACACTGAACAAAATTCTATTTTATTAATGTTATCTAGAAAATAAAAATACAGGCAGCCCTGGTGGTTCAGCGGTTTAGCGCCGCCTTCAGCCCAGGGTGGGATCCTGGGGACCCGGGATCGAGTCCCATGTCAGGCTCCCTGCATGGAGTGGAGCCTGCTTCTCCCTCTGCCTGTGTCTCTGCCCCCTCTCTCTCAGGCATAAATGAATAAAATCTTTAAAAAAGAAAGAAAAGAAAAGAAAAGAAAGAAAAGAAAAGAAAAAAAAGAAAAGAAAGAAAGGAAAAGAAAAAAAAAGAAAAGAAAAGAAAAGAAAAGAAGAAAGAAAAAAATAGTGCACTGAACAACTCATGGAAGATAATAACATAAACACTGTTCCTCAAGTAAAAAAATAAAACGTCAGGTAAAACTATGTAATCCCTAAAACACAAGTTATTTTAAATGTTTCATTTTAGATTATCTTTAACTCTAATTATTGCAAACTGAATCTTCCACTTGATCAGGACAATTTGTATGTTTCTCCTGATTAAAAGCAGAAGAAAATCTTTAAAGTCAGTCATTTAACAACTATTTCTAAATACTACAAAATTCTCAAGAAGAAGCCATAAAAATGGTGCTTCAAATAAATTTAAGAAAAATCTAAGGCAGCCCAGGTGGCTCAGCGGTTTAGTTTACTTTAGCACTGCCTTCAGTCCAGGGCGTGATCCTGGAGACCAGGGATCCAGTCCCACGTCAGGCTCCCTACATGGTGCCTACTACTCCCTCTGCCTGTGTCTCTGCCTCTCTCTCTTTCTGTCTTTCAAGAATAAATAAAATCTTTAAAAAAGAAAAAAGAAAAATCTTATGGTTTATTTGTATGCATAAGAATTCAAATTCACCTATATTACCCTCAATGAGTTTGAAAATTTTCTACCAGAATGCCATCTAGGTAACACAGGAAATACAATCTTCATATTTTGGAGTAAATTTTTAAGAAATTTTAAATTTCTAACTAGAATACACATAAATAAATGTCTATAAATAGAAGAGGATTTCCCGCTATCCAAGGACAAGTTTAAGTAATATTAGATACATTATTATAGTTACTGACATACCTAATATGAGTTCTTATTTATTTAACAAATATTTATTGAGTTCTTTCTCCTGTATACCAGAAAATTTATAGTGTGCTAGGCTGGGCAGTACAAACTTTAAATTCATACAGATATAAACTGAGTTCCCAGGTTATGAGCTCTATGGCTTCTGGCAAATTATTTGGCCTTTCTGAATCTACTC
The DNA here is from genome assembly GCF_048418805.1 of Vulpes vulpes. Classification (NCBI taxonomy): domain Eukaryota; kingdom Metazoa; phylum Chordata; class Mammalia; order Carnivora; family Canidae; genus Vulpes; species Vulpes vulpes. Next base: position 47,162,742 of record NC_132788.1, on the reverse strand, counting down.
TCATGTCTAAAAAAGGAGAAATAATAATGCCTACTTTGTGGAGTGGTTGGGAATATTACAGATAATACATAATATATAAAAACTATGAAGAACATGGTTCCTAATACATATTTGGCACCTACAAATAAGATGGAGTTAACTAAATATCTATTTTTTTATCCACTATTTCCTCCTGATGAGATTTTTTCTGCTAAGATTGACATTATTTATTTCTCAGAGTCCATCATTCATTTAAAAAGTTTACTGAACATCTATTTCATGCCAAGTATCCCCCAGACTGTGGGCATACCAAGATAACAATATACCTTATGGAGGTTTCACCAGAAAAACAAATATGAAAACAATTATAAAACCATGAAAAATATCTAAAATACAGATAAGGGAGCAAAAGAAGGAATGATTAATTTGAGAGGGGGAAAAGCAAAGACAAATGAAAGGAAGGGAACAGGAAAATCACTAAAAGAGTAAAATGAAACTTAAGACTTAGTTTGAAGGATGAATACAAACTGTTACATAAACAGGAGGGTGGGGGGCATTTATTCCAGGCAGAAGAATTCTAATACTTTATATAATAGCACAGAGGCATGACAAAACTTTTCTCAGTGTTTAGATCAAGCTGCAATAACAAAGACCAGCTTATAAAGAGACAGGTAGGACACCTTTAGTAATTGGCCTTTGTTTCTGCATAACGTGGTATCACTAAGGAATTCTGAGCAGGAAAGTGAAATGATCATCTTCATAAAAGGAGAAATAACTGGCAGTTATTTAGGGAAATAACTGGCAGTATTGAGTAGGTAGTTATTTAGGGAAATAACTGGCAGTATTGAGTAGGTAGAATAGTTAGGCAAATGTGGTTAAATATAAACTTGAAAACTCCTGCCAAGGTTCAGGTAAGAAAACTAATAAAATCTAAATTAAGACAAAGACATTAGTAATTTAAAAGAAGGGGGATAGGGACTAATTCACAGAACTGAACAGAAGTGATGATACAGAAAAGGGGAATATAAGATGGTTTCCATTTTTTCACTTAAATGGGTTGTGGTACCACTAACCTGAGATCATTAATACAGTTAATATTGGTCAATTAATATTAATACAGTTAATAAGTAGCTAACTTAATTAGTCAGATAATAAGATGTGGAGTTACAATAAGGTTGATTTTGGTCAAAACTGATATCTGATAAAAATGAATGAATAAAAGAATGCATGTTGAATGGATAAACTGATCTCAGGGAAGGTCACACAGTAGTTACAAGGAAAATGAACTTTTCTGTTCTCTTGTGGTACATCTCTTGTTGTGGTACGTCAATCTATACTTTACATAATAAACAAGTGCCGTTTCAATTCAAAAGAGCACAACCTTTGACTTGATATTTTTGACTTATATTTTAAAAGAAATGGGAGGAAAATTGGAAACTGTGTGTATATTGCTATTATGTACATCTACTGAGATCTGCAAAAATAGATCTATAAAAAAGGAACAAGAAAAAAACCTGTAATAAGAATTCATAGGAAAATATAACATGATTTTTTTTTAGATTTTATTTATTTATTCATGAGAGACAGAGAGAGTCAGAGACATAGGCAGAGGGAGAAGCAGGCTCCCTGCAAAGAGGGTAGCCCGATGCAGTACTCGATCCCAGGACCCTGGGATCATGACCTGAGCCAAAGGCAGACGGTCAACCACTGAGCCACCCAGGCACCCCATAACATGATACTTATACAAATATCAATAGCAGCTAACACATATTGAGCCCATACTACATATTAGGTAATATACTAATAATTGTCATACGTTGTCACAAGGAAACATCTGATAATTGGTACAGGTAAAAAAAAAAAAAAGTTTTAACATAATCATTTCTTTGTGAAAGGCCAGTTAAACACATTAAAGAATATAATTTAGCTAGGGCATCTTCTGGAAATATAAAGAAAGAAAAGAGAATGTATTTATTTTGAATAACCAAACACTAAAGTAAAATATTTATGGTTTTCAAAGATTATATGAGAATCCTTATAGGTTTTGCAAAACCTCCATCACTCTCTGGTCCTGCTCCTATCAAGACTCCTTAGAATCAATGTATATAGAGAGGTTACAAATTAGAATGTATCTCTCATAAGGAAGCAGCATAAAGACAAAAAGAGAGAAAGAACAACAAATGGGTTAAACTGCTTTAAACTGATAAGTGACAATTTTATTTGGTTCTTAACTTCACCCTAATTTTCCTTATGTATACTCTTCAAATCACTGTTATCTAAACTTGTCTAATGAAAAAAAATCACCTAGAGCATTTGTTAAAAACATATTCCTAACACGAAAATTATAATTCTAAGAATTTGTATCTATAACAAGTTCCCACTGAAAGTCAAAATAATTTGGCACATTTGGACTCTCCTGGGTGTCATCCTAAATCCAATAAATCAGAATTTCTGGAGAAGAAACAATTGAATTTTATTAAAATAACTAGGATTTGTATCAAGAAAAAAAGAACTCCAATCTAATGTATAAACTTATTTAGAATCATTGCTCTTTGAGCAATTTTCTAGGTATATATTAATGCATTATTGTTACACTGACATTTTTAAATAAAAATAGTTATTACTAAAGCAAACATTTTTATTAGACTCAGGGAAAATATTTAAATGTATATTTGAAAACCCCATCCTAAATCATGTTTTCTTTAATATATAGGAAAACATACATGGGATGGATCATAAGCAAATATGAAAACAAACAAAAAGAAAGAAAAAGAAATGACATTCCCTCTGTATATTCAGGCTCATCATCTCTGTTTTGGTTGTTCCTGTAGATAAATATTCCTGTAGAGAAAAGGCAGATTGTGCCTTAAAGGCAGTGGACAATCTCATTGTCATATATCCAAAAAAAGACTATTGAACCTGGAGAGTAACTGACCTTAAACATGTGGAAATAGGAACTCCTATACTTCTTCCTTTGTTTTTTAAATTCTGGACTTTCAAATGGTTAGTTACTCTAACACAACGACGGGGCCTATTATATTATATATATATGCACACAGACACACACACACACATATATATATATATATACGTTATATATAATATATAATGGAACATCTCTCCAGAAAAACCCCAGGTGATAATGAATTATATTTTATAATTCTAATTAATTAGTTACACATTTCTCTGCATTTTCTCGTTATTTTTTACCTTTACAGCAAACTTTTAAAAACACATTTCAACTTGTTCTCTGAATATCCATATTCTACTGGATATTAAACAAAGGCATATTTCATGAGCCAAAACATTAACTGTTGAACATCTTCCTCCTTGCCAGTATTATTGAAGAAGCAGGAATCAGTGTAACTTTAAATCTCAGGAAACAAGACTCAAGACTAATAGAATGAGCTAAAACTCCCTCAAGTATTGCCAAATCTGGAGGCTTAACACTTGACCTTTTGAAAGAGCTAATTACATATAAATCCATAGTGCATGACATGTACACATATATATACTACTGTGAAATCTGAATGTCCAGTCTAAAGACTGGTTCTATTATCAAAATCAAATGAGATTAGAGAAAGAGGGAAGAAGAACAAGAAAAGGTGGAGATGAGAAAAGGAAAGAAAGGGAAAATTAAGGGAAAATGAAAAGGATGAGCAAACAAAGGAGTTAGATGTAAAGGAGGAAACAAGAGAATTTGAGGGGAAGAGGAAAAGCATGAGAGAATTGTAATTAAAGCAAAATTTCTGCAAATGTTCTTCAAAACTAATTCTTCAGAACTATAGTTAAAGTAACATAAAATTCATATAGATGTTTCCCTGTGAATAAACTTTAAATTAATAATGTAATTGTTAAAATTCTTTAGTATTGTTTCATAAATATGCTGAAACTTGAAAAGACACTGCCTTATTTCTATAAAACACATAGCAAATTTATATACTACGTAAATTATTATATATGACATATCATATAAAATTATGTATCATTTATACCAAAATTTTAGAATCTGAATAAAGATATAAGAATGTGTAAATAGTTGGAATTCTAACTATTCTTATTTCTTTTTTTTTTTTAACTATTCTTATTTCCATTAAACCTGTACAAAACACTTTCTCTAAAAGCATAAAAGATCTCTCTTAATGCTCATCGATAATGCTCAAATCCTCTACAAATCCAAAACTTAACTTGGTTTTGCAGTGTACATTACTGTGCTGGAACAACAAAAAGGGTTGGTAAGCTTTTGATTTTAAATGTGAATCTCACAGTAACAACCTATACTATCTTTACTGTGGTAACTGTTTCTTCCTCCTGCCAAAAGGTCCCTGGCATATAGCCCTACAAAGATGCAATGACTACAAGGCCCAGGCCTTCTTTCTCACTTTATCAACAGTAACACCTCATTTATTTTATATCAATAGAAAATTAATTGCTCAATAGAAATTAGCTGTCCAGATAAATACAACCTACTCCTTCAGGAAACAAAAGGGTTCTTTTGATTGTTAAGGCATATTTTATTCATTTATCCAACATCTATTATTGGCAGTCCACCAAGTTCAAACCTCTATGGCAGGTATGTGAAGCAATACAAAAGATGAATCCAACACATAGCTTAGTCTCAATAGATACTAAATAATGTACATATAAATGAATGATAAAGATTTAAAAGAAATAATTGCTATAAGAAATACTGAAATAATATGCTATGAGATTCTATCTGAGAGCAAGGAAAATCAAGGAAAGATTCCATGGAAATGGTGTTATATGGAATGGACCCTAAAAATAAGGCAGGATTTGAAGATCTACAGTCATAAGTGAGGAGACATGTAAATGTTTTCATGCCAGAAATTGAACATTTGAAAAGGAAAAGATAAAAAATGAAACATGTACAGTAGCTCAGTTTTGACACAATAAAGGGTATAAACAAAAAGCTAAAAGTGAAACCCAAATCATGAAGGACTAGGCTAAAAATGTTAATTTACTCTGTAGTTAGTGAGAAGCAAATGACTAGTTTGAGCAGTGGAATTATATGATCAAGAAGAATATAAATCAGATATTACTGTGTAACACAGTTTGGGAGAGGAAGAGACAAAGTATCCAAGGATAAAGAGAGAACAATATGAAGAAGTTAGGAAGTAAGGGAATTTTTAAAGACATATATTACAGAGATACAAAGTACAGAAGTGGAAAATTTCACTGATATCATTCATGATCAAGAAGGGGAGGAAGAACAAAGCCAACTCAAGTATCCACTATCATGAAGACTGTAGGCTGCTTGATAAAATCAGCGTACTTAAGAACATAATGAATATAAGACTGGAGATGTAAATTCAGTGTTACATAGTCTGTGAATGGACCAGAAAGACTTTCACAGGGCAGTACCTTTTGGTAGATAAGGATGTAATAATAGAGCTCAGAGATAAGAATAAGAGTGGAAAACTATCATGAAACTGAATAAAAATTCCCCCAAAATACAAGCTCCATAAAAGTAGAATGTTATCTGTTTTGTTCACTGTTATATTTGCAGTGCCTACCAACAGGGTCTGGGACTTAGTAAATACTCAATAAGTATTCACTGTTAAGAATGCCACAGAACACTTTTTAAAAAAGCCCCAGGCCTGGAACACAGTAGCTTCCCCATCCCCGCCATGATTACTAATGGAGTAGAATCTAAGATAGAGTTTTTTGGTTTGTTTTGTGTTTTAAGAAAGCTCAAATACCAAGGATAAGTGAAACAGATTTAGGGGTAAAAGTGACAGAACCAAAATTTAAGCATATTTTTCCCCCTCCAAACTGCCACAGTGGGTTTTGTTTAAGAGTCTTCCAATGATCTTTATGCTACTGCTGACTTTACAGTCTATTTTATTCTTATATTCCTTTACCCTATCTTAAATGTTCCCTCTTCTTTAAGGCAGCTTCATTTATAAGCTTGGCTTTGCTTCTAAGATAACCCTGAAGTGACTCTTGGGATTGAGATTCTCAAACTACTGTCATAGCAACTGTCTTTGTTCCCAAATAAAGTTACCCATTCCTGCGCCTTAAAAAAAAAAAAAGCCACAGAACAGATCCCAGAGGGTGAGCAAGCAAGACAGACAGAGACTGCAAGTGGTCAAGAGCCTGATCTTTTTAGGTGAAAAGTTAGACATAAAAAGAAAAAGAAAATACAAAGAAGAAAAAGAGAAAAGCATTATGAGTCATAAGAAAATTAATAAAAGGGAATATTACAGAAGTCATAATAGGTGGATTTTAAGACAGTGGGAATGGCGAATTGTGTCATTCTCAATAGAAATATTAATGTATACCAACCTTACGTGGTTGAAAATCGTATTTCACACAGTGCTGAAAACCTTTTCCTTTAGACTTCAGTGATGTGACTATTAAACAGTTGCCAACAAAGTGAGCAGAGTAGCCAACTCCTTTGCTAGTACGAAAACTGTAAAGAAAAACTGAGACTAGTACAATATCCTCTGATACAAAAAGCTATATCCAAAAATTATTATATAAATAATATAAAACATTATTATAAAAACAAAACTAATTTCCCCAGAGAGTAGAAGGGGTTTTACATGCACCAAATAAAGACTATATTATGAAAGGTTTAGAACCTTGAGAAAATAGAAGAAGACTACAGAACCTTTTGAAATTTCAATGTAAAATAGCACAAATACTCAAAGACAAATTAATGGCCAATAAAAGACTACCAAGTATTTCATTAATCTTCAAGGACCTCTGAAATTAGCAAACACAAAAACCTTTTATACTACTATTACACTGCTGTTTTCAAAAACAAATTATTCCCAATTCTATTATACCCTTAAAAATAGCTTACAAATTATTTTTAAAAAGTCAGAGCTAAATTTGATAAATGATGTAGGTAATCAAACAAAGGAGTACAGTTTTAGAAGAAGAAAAAATATGTGTCTATGAAACAGTTATTTTCTTCTAACGGAGCACTCCTCCTAGCTGTGAATTTAAGCACAGTATTGTAAAAATTGTAAATGCTCTGGCAAAATAATAGTATTACTGAAATAAATGTATGATCTGCCAAAATCATTCTGAAGTTCAACCCATTTGTTTGGAAGTTCAGATGTTTGTTTAGAACTCCCTCTTATTACTATCCCTATGTGATCTTTTATAATAGAGCTTACAAGCTAATAATAGCTCACATTTTTTGCACTCACATTTTTGAGCCAATATACAAAAGCACTTAATTATTCTCTCATTAAATCTTATATGATAAGTACTATTATTATCCACACTTTACAGCTGAAGACACCAAAGCATATCATTAATAAGTAATGAAGATAAGACAACCTCAAACAGCCTTATTTCAGAACATTGCAAGTATTAATTAAGGTAATACATGTAAACACAAATGCCTAGTATATAGTAAGGCAATCATTGAAAGTTTGATGTTCTCATTACTGTGCGTTATTGGTAAACTAAAATTACCAAGCTCTCGATCCCTATAGGTCAACCTACTATTGGGTTTATTAACCCATTCTGTTAGTTATCTTTCAAATAATTAATTTTTTATTTGATTGCATTTTCTTACATAGTAATTATCACTAATATTTTTAATCATATCTTAATTATGATCATAGAACAAAAGAAATAAAAAGGCAAAGTAATGAAATCGAAGGAGTTTGTTTTTTTCCTCCCCTGGATCGGGGACTCACATGTCCACTAACAATCCCATAGTTAATCTATAATGATGTGGACTGGACAGAGGAGGTTTGTAAACCTTGAGTTTCAAACCATAATGAGAAAAAAAAAAATTAGGCCGACTGCCAGAATTAACAGCAAAACATGAATAAAATAAATTGACATGTATCTTTATAGTTTTAACATACAAATATATATATATATACACATTCTATTTAATATGTTGCCTTGACACATATTTATAAGACTGACATACTAAGACAAAAGTACTAAAATTAAATATATTACTTACCAATAAAGATAAGGTTTATCCTTATCAACATTAATGTTATTTAATGGATCCATACGAAACCAAGTATTTAGGGTGAAGCCATTCTGATAAGGCCACTTTGCAATAGGAGGCAATGCAATTGCCTACAAGGCAATGAAAAAAATATACCAAAGTATCATTTAAAAAAAATATGGTATTAACCAAGATCAAATCAGATCAAAAAACAATAAAGGTATAAATATCAGGAAATCATGGACTTATTCCCAGCCAATGGCCTTAGCACCTTCTGTATCATCAATTTCAACATCCAGTCCACTAGACTCTAAATCAAAACTTAAAAGATGCATTAAACTAAGAGAGAAAGGAAAGAATTTAAGCCAAGCCGCCCTTCAAGTTTTCTAGACCTACTCTTCCACCAAGAAAAAACAGTTGGTGTAAGGTCATTTATGATCTCCATAGATATCTCCACTGAAAGAGCCCTAAAACCCATACAGCTGCAAAGACGAGTGAATCAAATTACAATGGAAAAAAAAAAAAAACTTACAAAAGAAAAATCTAACCTTGAGTGATAATGAAATAATAATACTCTTTGGTCTTACTACAACTGGTATACCAAACACACACCTGAGAGGCTCTAGAATAGCATTTTCCTTGGTTTCACTGTAGACTTCTAATAATTCCATGGATAAATAATGATCTTTATATTATGGCCAATCTCTTTAACAAGATAGTTACCTCTACTGAAAGACATTCTCTTAAATTTAGTATATGACAGCTAGAATGAATGTTTTAGGAACCTGAAATTGCCCATTTCTGGATGGTACTCCTCAATCTCTGGCTCCTACTTCTATACCAACCAAAGCCTACTATACAGTATACACTGCATCCCCAGCCTTTTTCTACTTTGTTTAACTAATAATGCATACCTACTCCCTTAATCAATGTACAAAAGCTAACTGTGTATACTACTGCCAGATGTGAAACTCAGGCACATTTACATCCAAACCATCTGTGCCTGATATCAACACTCATTTCTAACATTCCTGCTAAACCCATGGTGTTAATGGTATATCCTTTGGGATACCTTTGTGATTTTGGATTTAAGTGGTTTTTACTCTTCCTTCATATTTCCTTCTAAAATATTCTGGTACCCACAACTGGATGTTCCTCACTGTCCAATGAGTCCACAAGACTCCAAAATCTATATCCCTTATTGTCTCCTCGTCTAATAGACTCCAAAATCTATGTTCCTATCTATCATAATTTGCAAAAGAAACAATTCTGATGTTTAGATGGAATACTCTCAGTAAACTAAGTGAATACAAAAATTCACTATGTCCTAAATTCAGCAGATTCGTGAAACAGATGATAATCATGAAAGGCAGATCTAGTATAGTCACTAAAGTCACAGATCATATAAAATGTCATTTCACATTTGTCATTCACCTTATACAACTCACTCTATAGAATTCCATTCCAAATTGCTCATATGAAGGCAGCACAGCTCACAGAAAGGCATGTCCACAGTATAAAATATAATTCAGAAGGCCTAATATATATATATATATCAGGGAAAGTAAGCAGTATCATAATTTTAGTGATCCAAAGGCACTGCCATTTGACAGTGGTCCCAGACAGTATGTACCCACTGGTACAATCATGCTCATCCAGAAGTAAATTATCAAAAACACTGTAATAATAAGGATTTTAAAATCAACTCTTATCTGAATTTTTCAGTAGTTCAATAGTAGAGATAACATATCAATCTGTTGTAAAAAACGAAACATAATAAAACAATGGACTTAAGGTCAGACAAATTTTATTTCAAGATGTGAGCCTGCTTTATGCCCCTGAACAATATTACACTGTTTTTTGTTTCACAACTTTTAATATTCCTATTTTGTTTCACAATTTTGTGACAATTGAAAATTATAACTTTAAAAAAGTTAGTAACAAAATATTAAGGGAAGAAATACAAAATTGGGGGAATGGTTGATGAAATGGGAGACTACAAAGACGCTTAAGTACTAATAATAAAGAGTAAGAAATGTTTATATGATGTTTAACAACTTATATAGCATTTAGTGTATTATTTCATTACTGGTTCACAGTAAAACTATTCCATGAAACAGTGCTAATATTTTACATGAAAGTTAGCCAAGAAACATTAAGGGATTATCCTGCATAATAAGGAAGTAGAGGATTCAGAAATCAAAACCATTTCTTCTAGTCAAAAGTTATACATCCTCTCTACAATGCTACAATGATAAAAACAATGAAATGAAATTAAAGTTCCTTAAAAAAAGAAAACATGGATAAAATTTCAGCTAGATTAATCAGAAGAAAAAAAATCCAATATCAAGAATGAAAGAGGAGGCAACACTAAATATCCTACAGCTATTAAAAGGAGAAGAAAGGGATATGATAAACATATCAATATATTCAAAAATTTAAATTAACTGGACAAATTATTGGAAGACAAAAACTACCAAAGCTCACTCAAAAGGAAAGAGAAAACCTCCCTATATTCATTAAAGAAATTAAGTTCATAGTTTTAAAACTTTCCCACAAAGAAAACTCCAGGCCTAGATAGCTACAATAGTGAATTCTAGCATTCATTTAAGAATAAGTAATATCAATTCTACACACTCTTTAATGGAAAGAAATAAATAGTTCCCAACTCATTATATGAGGATTACCCTATCACCAAAACCAGATAAAGATATTATATAAAAAAGGAAACTACATCCTGAAATCACTCATAAAAATAGTTGCAACATTTCTTAGCATTATATTAGCCAATCAAATCCACTGTTATATGAAAAGGTTAAAACACAGTGACCAAGTAGTTTTTATTCCAGGAACTTCCACAAAATGGTTTAACACTGAAATATCAATCACTGTAATTTACTATGTTAATAAAGACTAAGAAGAAAACCCACATGTTCACTTCAATAAAATCAGAAAAAGCATTCAGCAAAATTCAACATTAGTATCAACATACTAATGATTAAAAAACTTCCCAGTACACAGGAACAGAACAGAATTTTCTCTATCTGACAAAGGCATGTCTTAAAGCCTAATACTAAGCCTAATACCTTAAAGCCTAATACTAAGGCTGAAAATGAGCCAAGGATATTCCTGTTATGCTATACTGCCCTGGCGTCCTAGCCAGTGTAGTAAGGCAATACATGAAATAAAAAGGCATACTGACTGTAAAGTAAAAAAGAAAAAAAAAAAAAAAAAGAAAAGAATAAGACTGGTTTTATTTACAAAAACATCCGTAAGTAATCCTAAGGCATCTACTAAAAAACTACTAGTGAGTTTAGCAAGGTGTCAGGATATAAGGTTAATATACAAAAAAGATATCAATTGTACTTCTATATACTAGCAAAAAACAGTATGGAATATTTATGGATAAATTTAACAAAAGATGTTTAAGACTTTATACTTAAAACTGCAAGAGTGGAAAATCACAGAAAATTAAATAAAGGAAGAGGTATACTGTGTTCATGGACTGGAAGACACACTAATCTTCTCTCCAAATTGTTTACAGGTTTAACACGATAAAATCTAAATCACAGAATGTATTTTATAAATTTTACAAGTTTATTCACAATATGTATTGAAATGCTATCTAAAATAGCCAAAATTATTTTAAGATGAAGAACAAAGTTGGAGTACTTACACAACCTGATTTCAAGAACTACTTACTAATAGAGCTACGAAAAGAATGACAATCTGGGCAGCCTGGGTGGCTCAGCGGTTTAGCGCTGCCTTCAGCCCAGGGCCTGATCCTGGAGACCCAGGATCGAGTCCTGTGTCAGGCTCCCTGCATGGAGCCTGTTTCTCCCTCTGCCTGGGTCTCTGCCTCTTTGTCTCTCTCTGTGACGCTCATGAATAAATAAATAAAATCTTAAAAAAAAAAAAAAGAAAGAAAGACAATCTGATATTGGCATAAAGGCAGAAAAAGAAGACAAAGGAACCAAACACAGAAACAGATCCACACAAACAAGGCCAGATAGTTTTCAAGAAATATGCCAAGGTAATTCAAGGTTAAAGGACTCTTTCTTTAACAAATGGTTATGAAACATTCCATATTCATATGCAAAACAAACAAAACTTTAACCTCCAACCTTCCTTCATATCATACTTTAAATATTCACACAAACAGAATCATAGACCTAAATATAAGAACTAAAACAAAAGAACTCTTACTAGAAAGCAAAAGATAAAAATGTTACGATCTTGGATCATTCTGATTTCTTAGATTACAAAAACATATGCCATAAAAAAAGAAAAGTTTAATTGAACTTCATCAAAACTGAAGTGTTTGCTTTAAGAAATACTGTTAGGAAAGTAAAAGGAAGAGCCAAATTAGGAAAAATATTTGACAAATATATATCTGACAAATTAATTTATATTCCAAATACATAATGAACTCTTAATAAAACTAATGTTTCACTGAACAAAGATTTGAACACAAACATCACAAAGAAGATATAAAAACAACCAATTAACACTTGAAAAAATGCTCAGTATCATTGGCCATTAGAATAATACAAAATTAAAACTACAACATGGTACCATTATATAACCATTTAAATGCCTCAAATTAAAAAGATGGCCAATGTCTAGGATGCAGATCAACTGGGATTCTTATACACTGATGAGAAGAATGCAAAACTTTCCACTACAGAAAGCAATCTGCCTGTTTCTCATGAAACGAAACACACACTTAGCATAAAACGTGGCAATTTCACTTATGTTTTTACTTAAGAGATGAGAACACATGCCCACAGAAGATCATGGGCAGTTTTACTTATAATAGCCAGAAACTAAAAACTCAAATATTGAGATGGATAAACTAGTGAATGGATAAACTGTGGCATATCCATAAAATATAAGACTACTTAGAGTAAAAAGGAACAGAATAAACTACTGGTAAGCTACAACATGAACAACCTCAAAAACATTATGTAAGTGAAAGAAGCCTGACAGAAAAGATTACATACTGTAAGATTTTATTTCTATGAAATTCTAGAAAAGGCAAAATCATAAAAACACAAAATAAATCAAAAGTTGCAAGGGACAGGGGCTAGGGAGAGGGAACAGGTTTGAAACAGACACAAGAGAATTTTGGGAAATGATAGAATTGTTCAAAATCATGATTGCAGTAGTGATTATCAACTTAAAATTCATCAGACTGTACTTTTAAATTGGGACTTTTATGTGAATTATACCTTAACAGAGCTGTATCAAAAATAAATAAATAAAAATAAACACATGTATTTAAAACTTACCGCAGCACTACAACCAGGAAAATTGAAAAAAGTATCAGGACCATGTCTTTGTGGCATCTGATTAAGAACTGATAATAATTTTACTGCATGTCTTGGCTAAGGAAAGAAGAAAAAGATATGTCACTATACAAATTCAACAAAAATACCTAATATATCATGTTAGACACTGGACTGTTTTCTAACTAGAAAGAAATTAATTTTACATCATTTACTAAACTCTTTAAGGGGAACAATTTCCATTACAAATTCAAGTTTATAGCTCTCTAGAGATAAATTGTTGAACATTAAGTATTAATGTACTAATATTGAAAACTGTTCCCTCTGACCACAGCTTACCCAGATTCCACTTTCTCCTCGAAGCATGCTGAACAAAAGCTTCAACTCCTTGACAGTGATGCTGTAGCTGGCAAGAACCCCCAACATATCAACTAGAAGATCTTCAAAGGAAAATAAAGTTATTCTGAACTCTAGTAATGACCTGCCATCTGTCAAGGTAATATACTTTTTGAAAGAGCAAAAGTTATCAATTCTCATTTCTACATATATACTTAGCTAAATGTCCTTATGAATAGTTATTCTAATTAACAATTTTTAAGTCATCAGATAACCAAAAATCCTGAATTTTAGGATTTTTCTCATCAGATTTACCATTACAATTAAGTTTCCTTAGCAAATACATAAAATAGATTTTAAAATTCCCAGAAAACACACACACACACACACACACACACACACACACACACACACCTGCTGTGTACAGGGAAAGGAAAGCAAAAATATGCAAAAGTACAATTTAATTTTGTAAATTGGTTCTTTTCAAATAAAAAAGTAACAGTTGCCAAATTTATTTTACACTTATCTGTTCTTAATAAAATATATTATTGAAACATCCCTTGCCCCATTAACAACAATTCTGAGCACTGACTCCTTGCCTGGCATTATTCCAAGTGGTTTACAGTTATTAAGTGCACAAATTCTCGTAACAAGCCTATGAGGTAAGTACTATTATTAGCTCCTTCCTAAAATGAGGAAAGTGACTAAAATGAGGAAAGTGAGACATAAATAACCTAATCATCTTGCCCAAGAACACACTGCTCCAAGTGATAGAGTCAGGATTAAAACCCAGGCGGTATGGCTCCAGAGCCCTGTTACCTATCAATCTCTAAATCAAAATGTGACATAAATATAGTACTAGTGATATCCATTCTGTTCATGTGTTTATGTGCATATGAGATACATATCAGCTCAAGAGATGATAGAAAAATTATACATTTAGTCATTTGTTCTTGATTTCTTTCTCATCTCTAGACATTGTGAGTAGTACTCTATCTTTAAGAAATTAAGCATCTAAATATCTACTTTATCAATTTCTAAAACACTTCCTAAGAATTAAAGATAGTACTATCTTTTTTTTTTTTTTTTTTTTTTTTTTTAATGATAGTCACAGAGAGAGAGAGAGAGAGAGGCAGAGACACAGGCGGAGGGAGAAGCAAGCTCCATGCACCGGAAGCCTGATGTGGGATTCGATCCTGGGTCTCCAGGATCGCGCCCTGGGCCAAAGGCAGGCGCCAAACCGCTGCGCCACCCAGGGATCCCAAGATAGTACTATCTTTAATAGAATAGAACAGAATGCACAAATACATTCTGAATAATTTATCATCAACTAATTTTAAAAAGGTGTTACGATAAGTTTAAATAGTTACTGATGCGTAATATTTATTATTCAATATTACAAATTAATACCTGGAATTTGAGATTTTAAATATATTTATTATGTATCTATTTCAAATTAGCAATTTCGTATGGTTATTTTGTCAATAAATTGAATAATCTTACTTAATGCCACAATAAGTAAGCAATCCCTATGATTAAATTGTGACTATTAATATGTCATCTTTGAGATCTTTTAATGAAATACAATGTTTCATCACTCAATAAAAAAGTTTATAGTTACTACATATTAGAAGATTTGTTTCTAACAAAGAATTTATTTTAGATAGAAATTAAATGCCTTAAATCCCTAAATTATTAAGTAGTTTCAAGCAATTAGCTGCAATGGCAAATTCATAGATTTCTTTGCCTACAAATACTTTCCTAAAAAATTATACTTCTTTTCCCAAACCTTTATCTCATCTTATATGTGTACCACAAAAAGTGATCTATTAAATTTGTATTTAATTACATAATTATTAAAATTTCTTTTTTTTTTTTAAATTTCTTATTAATTGTACATATCACATAACCAAGTAGCTCAGTTTAATTTTAACATAACAGGTATTTTTTTCTGGACAAAATTTTAAAGGAGAAAAAATACTCAGACTATGAAACTCTCTAATCAACTTAGCATAGATATTTAACTGCCTTCTAGTAATACCTACACATTAGTAAATGAAAAGTGCCTCTTTGAACTTAATATGCTATAAATATTCAGAATGAAAACTTAGTAGTGTTTTGGTGGTTATTGGTGCTTCATTAGTATGTTATCTAAATTTCATTTTCTATACTGAAAAGTAAGGTAGAGGTAATTTTCTGATAATGATAAAATAACAAAAGTGAAAGCTTTGTGTTACCAGTATTATTATTTTTTTACCAGTATTATTATTGAGAAGGAAAGATAATCAAGGAGCTTTGTATAATAGAAAACATGAACACATGAACTTTTTGCAGTACTAATCAAGCTTACTACCATCTTTTATCACGAAGTTCATGAATTATGTACCAGTAAACTCTATGTATGTAATTATGACTCATTTTCTAAAGTGCACTTTATAAAGTGGTAGCCATTTTTATTTCAAAAACCAAATAAAAAACTTCAGGGACTAAACCCAGATATGAGGACTCAAAAATCACCTGATGTTCTTCTATACAGTATATATATATATATATATGTGTGTGTGTGTGTGTGTGTGTGTATATATATATATATACACATATGCTTATGCAAATAAATTCTTGTTAAACAATGCTAGAATTTACAGAATGGTTTACAGATGGTTCGTATCATCATTAAAAAGATGTTTTAAATTTGAATTTCATTTTTCATTAAGTTTACCATTAGTAACCAACACAGAAAATGTTAAATCACTCTAGAGATAGATGCCACCTTGAAAGCAATTAGAACTAATTTTAATATACTATATTAGAAAAACAAAAAATTTTAAATATTATTTAAAAGACACTAATCTTTAACTTATTCTTCACTTTATTATTTCTTAAGGTTTTGTTCTACTAATATTAAAATTAATTGTGCATAAATCAAAATATGATAGAGGATTCTCTGGTGTCTGAACTACTTTTAAAGATCAGGCATGATATTGCAAGGAGTCGTATCAGCACTTTTAAAATTATGAAAACCCTTTTATATCAAAAGAGACTTAATGCGGAAGATTCATGGCCTAAAAGAATCAACATTTCAAACTCTAAACTTATTTTCTGGTAATAATGTTGCTCTGGGACAATTCTTTCACAACATTTCTACTGAAGCCCATCTAAAAGGAGAAAAGGAGAAAAAGCCTTCAAGGGAGGCAAAAGATTGACAATGAATAATCATAGATTTCGAAGTTACTTCAAATAACATAACAAGCACAAAAATTAGTATTTTTATCTTGAAATTCCATGCAAATTTCACGTTCTACTTTACATGTTTATTTTAACATAAAAGTTTCTCTAAAAGAATATCAAGTAAAATGGACACTTCCTAAAAATTCAACATGCTTATCCTAAGGATATTAGTTTCTCTTGTCATAGTTCCATATATGCCAAACTGAAGTGCATGGAGCTTGAAAAAGTCGGGAAAGTGTTCATTATGCAGAATTGTAATATACATTGCAAAATGTTAATTATGTAAAGATTTAACTAAGTACTATGTAAAAAGGTACTATTTATTTTTCTGATAGATTTCATGGTTGTTTATCCCACATAATTAAGATTTTCTAAAGTGTGAAAAAGAAAAATCAGTAATTATTTTTGTCTAATACAGAAGAAGGTGTCTTCCATTCTTCAAATTTTCCCTTAATATACAAGGCAAATATCCCATACATTTCTATTTATCTATTTTAAATCAAGTTAGCTTCAAGAACTCTACATTACCCATAGACTCTAAAGAAAAATGTGAATTTTTATAAATATTTAAAGCATATTATCCTGTGAGATAACCTCATACCTGCAATCATGTCATCTACAGAACTCATTTTCAGCAATACTTGTTCAATTAGCCCAACTTCTGTGCTAGTCTGTAAATTCCGAACACTTTTTCGTAAAATGGCTGTAAACATGCTCCATATTTCTGCTTGACATGTTACATCACAGTGTTCCAAAAGCTCTGTCATGCATGTTATACTCTCAGCATCCTGGATAATAAAGTTCATCTCCAAGTCAAATTCTCCACCAACCAACTGAAAAACAAAAAAGAAACAATAACTAATGATAACATGAGAGATTATTTATAACAATATAATAAAAATAATAAAATAAAAATAATAAAATAACTCAACTAGGAGAGCATAGCTACTCTAAAAAATTTCTTGTTTTTAAGCCTAAAACTACTTTTGAGAAAAATTGGAAAGCTACAGATAAAGGTGCTATAAAAATTAAAACTAGAAAAATCAAGTTCCTTAAAAAATGGAAAAAGTTAATTACCAATCATGTGCAGAAAAATGGCACATAGAACTACTGGGTAGGATTCAGGACAAATTCCTATAAAAAAGAATTTGGCTCTCAAAAGTGAAAATCATTAGAAAATGCAAAATTCACTAAGGATAAATTTTAAAACATGAAGTTCATTTTCTTTTGTGATATTACTAGATGGACAAATGAGATGTAACAGAACACAAGTTCTATCTCTATGTATATAAGATAAAGAACTACAAAAGTGATAATTGCAAACTTATAATAAATGTGGAAATGACAAAATCTATGTTAAAAATTATTAAAAGAAATACACCTACTATCTATAATACTTAAGAGAATGCAAATTGCTATACAAAGATGACATAATAGCGATGTATTTGACTTGTGGCATTATGTCAAATGAGTCAAAAGTATTAGTGTCCTTCTCAAATGCTACTTTAGGTACAGCAATAGACCAATACACTTAGAATAAAAGATACTTTAAGTACAGCAATAGACAAATATATTTATAATAAAAGATATAACGATACAACGATACTCATATTCTCTACTGATCAAGTCACATATGCTGTATTAATTTTAAGTACCATTCTTAAAAAAAGATTGAAAAACTGATACCTTTCTGGTCTAAAGAACAGAAAATTTAGGAATGCCTGGGTGGCTCCATAGGTTATGCATCTACCTTCAGCTCAGGTCATGATCCCACAGTCCTAGGATCAAACCTGCATCAGGCTCCCTGCTCAGCAGGAAGCCTGCTTCTCCCTGGCCCTCTGCCTGCTGCTCCCCCTGCTTGTACACTCACTCTCGTTCTCTCTCTCTCTCTCTCTCTGTGTCAAATAAATAAATAAATAACTTTAAAATTTTTTTAAAAGTTCCAGAAATAAAGATGTATATATGTAGATGTATATACACTCTATCTATCCTCCAAAAAGTTGAAATTGGCTTGTAAGTTACATAAAGCACAAAAGAAGACATAAATTGTAAGTATTTCAGAAAATGGAAACAAAAAAAAAATAAGATTAGGGGCAGAGAGGCACCAGATATTAGATTCAAGAAGCAGAATTTTTTATCAAAGAAAAATGTTCAATAGTAAGGGTAGATGACCACATGCTATGGAATAAATATGATTAATAATACCATCAGGTACTTACATACCATTTGGTACTATTCTAAGGGATTTACATATATTAAATAATTTAATTCTCAAAAAACAATATATGAGAAAGAATCTATTATTATCTTCATTTTACAGAGAAGGAAGAATAGGCACAGAAAATTTAACTTGGAAAAGATCACAAAACTAGTAGATAGAGGATATAGGATCAAAACCCAGTAAGTCTGTCTTCATACAAGTCCATACAAGCAATAAAATCTCATTTAAGAATATTTTTTAAGCCTTCTGAAATATAATAATTTAAAAAATATTCTCAAATTTTAAAACATTATTCTCTGTATTTTTCTCTGTAACAGGTCTATAACTCAACCTTATGATAAACTATCCCTCATCCTAACTTCTGACCTTTTTTATTTTTCTTTTTTTAATGACCTAGATACTCACTCGGGTTAAAGGCTGGTTTTACTTCTGTGTATGAAACAACTTCAACTCCTCCTACTATTTGTCTTATTAACAAAAATAGCTACTAGAACAGTTAAGAGATTGTTTCTGAATTCAAACTTCCTGGATTCAGATTTTAGCTGTACCACTAGCTCTGTGACCTTAATGACTACTTCTCTAAGTCACAGTTACTTCATCTAAATATGAGAATAAAAATTCCTACCTAAGAGTGTTTTTGTTGTGAGGATTAAATAAACTAATTAGGCTTAGGAACAATGTTAAGCATATAGCTAGCATTCAGTTAAGGACAGCTATTACCAGTTCTCTAATGACCCCAGCTCTAACCTAAAAAAATAAAAGTAGTCACCTGAACACGTAAGTCTTAAGTACCACAAAACAGCTAGCTTAAGCCTTGTTTCCAACAAATGTTAAACTATTGTGGATCATGTACTCTCTTAGATATTAATTGTAGAACTATGAGAATCAACTCACAATCTTTTCACCATACCATGGTCTTATCAAAGAACTGCTTACTTTTCCACTATTATATGTCCAATTGACTTGGGTCACTACTATGAACCTTATAGACCAGTGGTTAGTAACTCAGAAGGGGTGCCTAAAAGGCAACCATATAGAGGAAAAAGAAAAACAGGTTTGAAAATCAATGATGTGGATGCTTACTGACTAAACTAATAGAAATAGATACCTAGGGTTAAGCCTATAAGCCTCTGAAAACACGTAAGAATTAGTATATACTAAAATGGGACAACACTGAGGTTTTTTTTAGATTAATCTCCTAAATGAATTGTTAAGTGCTTTCAGTAAAGTCTGGCATAACCAAGAGCCATTATGTAATTTGTAAATAACAGAGGGATGGACTCAGTGGAAAGGAAAAAAATAGTCTGCATTTAAAGAAATCAACAATATGTGTAATTGAACAATCAGACTCTGTTATGTGAAGCTACAGTTCCATCTTTCACTATTTTTCAGTTAAAAAACAATGCTCCTTTCTACATATCATTTAATTACAAAAGAATACAGTTTGGCTCTCTGATTTCTTTGCCAGATCTGTAAAAATATTTATTGTAAATGTTGTAAAGTGGGCCTGTATTTTCAGATGGTCTTTCTAAACTTCACTGTAATTTTTAATACTTTAGTGTTAATAAGGCTAAATGCTTACAAAACTATGATTCCAAGATTAGAGAAATATTCATTCCCTACTTATAAATGAGTGGTTCCATATTTACCAACTAAAGCATGTAAGAAAAAGTAGAAACAATTGGCTTTCATTATTTAAACTATAACAATCTTATGAGGAAAATGTATTAATTGTCTTCATAAAAGTGAAAATAAAGAGATTAAGCAGCATGAACAAGGTCACATATAAGTAAAGTGACAGATCCAGAATTCTAATCTGGATTGAAAAATGAACCTAAACAACTTTCTATTAAGTCAGAAGTATAGACTTAGGGCAGCCCGGGTGGCCCAGCAGTTTGGCACCGCCTTCGGCCTGGGATGTGATCCTGGAGACCCGGGATCGAGTCCCACATCAGGCACCCTGCATGGAGCCTGCTTCTCTTTCTGCCTATGTCTCTGCCAATCTCTCTCTCTCTGTCTGTCATGAATAAATAAATAAAAGCTTTAAAAAAAAAGAAGTATAGACTTAAAAAATATAGAAATGGGATGTATCATAGTAGATCTACAAAGAAATCAGTGTTTTATGAACAGTGTGTAGGATAAAAGAAAGAAAGAGAAAATAATTTCTCTAAGAAATAAAACATCCAGGGACACCTGGGTGGCTCAGCGGTTGGGCACCTGCTTTCGGTCCAGGGTGTGATCCTGGGGTCCCAGGATCAAGTCCCACGTTGGGCTCCCAGCATGGAGCCTGCTTCTCCCTCTGCCTGTCTCTCTGCCTCTCTCTCTCCCTCTCTATGTCTCTCATGAATAAATAAATGAAATCTTAAAAATATATATATATCCAGAGGTAGTAAATAAAAACTTTTAAATACAACCAATTTATTTAAGGTTATTTTCAGCAAGAAAGTAGAAGACTTTGAAGGCTCAATTACAGGAAAATTAGCAATAAACATTGAAAAAGAAAATTCACAGGGGAACCTTTTAAAAAGCAAAGAAAATGACACAAAGCTAAAAAGGCTAAACCAAAAAACAAGCTAAAATAACTGTTACCATAGTATAAAAGAGACTTATAAATCAATTAAGATTTTCTATAAATCTGAATACTCTATTTGCACAGTTAAGTTCTTTTCTTCTAGACCTTTTCTTTAAAATTCAAAAAGGTATTGCCTCTGCAAGAAAAGTGGCCCACAATGGTGCTTCCTACACAAGAAATGATCATAAAAGAATTTATATAAAATATCATAGCTAAGCTTTTTAAATGAAATAACTTTTATTTACATAAATAAAAGTTACTATATAAATATCTGGAATATAAAATGCTGACTTGGAAAATACCTTCTGAAAGGACTAAGTTTATAATTACTAGCAATTTTAAATACCTTTATTTTGAAATCTTAGATTATTGGTTAGAATTATATGGGATAATTCTTTTTCATTAATTGGATCAGACTGGACAATTATTAACTATTTGGATTCCTTTGCATCTTATCCTTCTGGATAAACTCTAAACTAGATAGCACTGCCTATAAAGTCACCATTTAACACCCCAGCTCCAATTTCCTCTACTTCCCATTTCCTAACTATTGTCATAGGAACATTTCTACACTGCACATCTCTCACTTGACCTAAAATTTTTCATATATGGTATTCCCTATATATGACAGAGTTCTCTTTCCACTTTTACATTTGTTAACTCCCATTAAACCTCCAAATACCATTTTAAACACCACTTAATCCAGAATGCCTTCCCAGTACCCATGAAGATGGCCTTTCCCTGAATTCCCATTACAATCCATGCATGCAATAGCAGTCATTGCACAGCATAAATGTTCACAGATATCCCAAATTACAATAAGCTTTTTAAGGGTAAGGACTATTTCTAACTACCTATCCACTATATATCTACACCTCCAGCACATTGCCAAACCTATGAAAAATATTCAGTGTTTAATATAGAATGGGAAGATTAATTTAATACAGATGGGAGTGGAGGAGAGAGGGAGAGAGGGTCTATTTCATGGTCAGTCACCAAGTTGTAAGCCAGACTTTCTACTGTATTCAGGTTTTCTCCTTCAGCAATGAATTGCTCTTACTGCCATACAACTTTTTTAATGTTCCAGTGATTACAAAGTCAGGGATGTGGGACACATGGGTGGCTCAGGGGTTGAGCGTCTGCCTTTGGCTCAAGACATGATCCTGAGGTCCCAGGATTGAGTCCCACATCAGGCTTCCTGCATGGAGCCTGCTTCTCCCTCTGCCTATGTCTCTGCCTCTCTCTCTCTCTCATGAATAAATAAATAAAATCTTAAAAAAAAAAGTCAGAGATGTTTTCTCCTTCCTGACTATGCTCACAGTTGCCTTACTCTTTTTTCTATTATTACTTGGAAAATACGTAAGGTTTAATAAGTACAATTCAGAACACTTGTACTCTTGACTTGTTAAGGCACTAAGTAAACCACACACAATTCTTAAGTTTTTAAAATCTGGCTTGAGGCGCCTGGGTAGTTCAGTTAGTTAAGCATCTACCTTCAGCTTGGGTCATGACCCCCACACTGGGCTCCCTGCTTAGCAGGGAGCCTGCTTCTCCCTCTCCCTCTGCCCCTGGCTTTTGCTCTTACTCTGTGTCAAATAAATGAATAAATGAATAAATAAATAAACATTTTTTTAAAAATCAGGCTTAACTGTATTTCCACTTCCAGTTTCTAAATATTTTCAAGTGAAATAAATTTACAACACATTCCTTTGAAAAATAATGACATCACCACAAAAGGGCAGAATGGGCAACTCCATGGCTATGTTCTCTAGAGAAAACTAATGAGCTGGCAAAAACTGTCAAAATCAACTTCTGAAAAATTCTGCAATCAAGACAAAAATGTATACCAACCCAGGGATGACTCAGTGAAGAAGCAGCTATTATTCTCTGGTAAAAAGCACTGCCCCACCTACAATTCCCCACACCCTGGAGGGCAACAGTCATGAGGACAACCTCCTGCACAAGTGGTGAGGGTTTCTAGTTCCAGAGGAAGCAGCAGGAACCTTGTAATCAAGGTTGTGGGTCTCAACCTACCTGGCAGCTCCCTCAAGGACAGGTGCAAAGAACTGTTTCTCACCAAACATAGAATATCTCTAGGGCTGGGGTACTTCTGCTAAAAGCATGTAAAGGCACAGATGTTAACTACAGCCTGGGAAGGAAGATGTGGGGAAAGAGGTATATATATATGTGGGTATAAGGTCTTTAAAAGGCTCTCCTGTATATATACAGGGAAATAGAGTCACATGCATCCCCAAGGCAGGTTACACATTCAGAAAAAGCCTAAAAAGACCCTAAGCTTTCTTTTTATTTTATTTTATTTTATTTTATTTTATTTTATTTTATTTATTCACGAGAGACACACAGAGAGAGAGACAGAGACAGAGACAGAGACAGAGACAGAGACACAGGCAGAGTGAGAAGCAGGCTCCATGCAGGGAACCCGATGTGGGACTCGATCCCTGGACATTGGGACCATGCCCCGAGCCAAAAGCAGACGCTCAATGCTGAGCAACCCAGGCGTTCCCAAGACCCTAAGCTTTCACTTGCAGCTGGCCTTTAGGTTCTATACAAGAAGGAAGTAAAAGCTAGGGGAGAGATATAAATAGCCTGACTAAGCAGTGCAAGAATACTCCAAAAGAGCAAATCTGCAAAGACAGTAAGAGTACTTTTCGATTCTTCAATTTTTCTTTCCCTGGCTCCAGGCGTTTAAGACAACTCTGTCAAAACATCAGCTGAGGGGCACCTGTGTGGCCAAGCAGGTTAAGCATCGGACTTCAGCTCAGGTCATGATCCCAGGGTCCAAGCCCTGCATTGGGCTTCGTGCTCTGTGGGGAGTCTGCTTCTTCCTCTCTCTATGCCCCTCATCCCACTTGTGCTTTTTCTCACTCTCAAATAAATAAAATCTTTAAAAAAAAAAAATCAGCTGACCACCAAACAGAACTTCAGGGACTATACATGACAAAGAGTACAGACTTAGAAACATATTTTAGAAAATTACTAAGTAAACAATCCAAAACAACAACAAACACAAGGGAAAAGAAAGAAGAATCTGATTTTCAGCATTTCACATGACAATATTCAAAATTTCCAGTCTTCAACAAAAAAGTATGAGACATACAAAGAAATAAGAAGTATGGCTCATCTAAAGAGAAAAAAAATTAATGTTCAAAATCTGATAACTATATTTGCCTTGATTATCTCCTTTCTCTATTCTGTCCTCTTGCTTACATTGTTTTTTTCCTCTTACAAGCCTTTTCTAGTAAGTTAATCAAATTATTTCAAGAAGCAGATACAATCCAAGTTTTAAAGGTACTGAATTATTAACCTCTAAAAAAGGAAATCTTTGAGATAAACTTGTATCTGTTATTTCACAAAGAAATAAAGTGGAAACATGATCATTAAGAATGACCATGTTGTGAACACTTATGTGTTCAGTAATTTATGTGTATAGTCTCATTTAATTCTCACAATTGTGTAAGACAGTATCTCAAACAAGGACATTGAGGTTAGCCTAAGTTAAGTAACCAGCCCAAGGTTCCAAAGCTAGTGTCAGCATCAGAATGTATCTTGTCAATTTTATATAGGATTAAGAAGTATGCAAATACTAAAAGGACCACCCCCAATACATAAATATGTACCTGCATCAGTCACAGATCTGCTGCATGCATTATACATGACTTTCAGGTAAATTTTTAGTACATAAAGGAAAATACTTTATAATTTGGACATGAATATAATAAAAGTTAATGATTCTAAACCCAGCTGACAAACTAAGGCAAGAAAAATAGAAAATTACTTGTTTCCTATTTCTTTCACAGCAGTCCTGTCTTCAAGTAATTTGTATCAGTAATCCTTCTGTGGTATAGAAATAACTATACCCAAGAGTATAACAAATGCTGCTAAAAATATAGTCCATAAAATCTCTAGGGAATGGAGGAGAAAACAAAGTGAATGACTATCATACAATTAAGTACCTTCTTTAAAATATATTTAAAACAACATGCAGTTTATCAAAAGTGGTATAACCACTTTTATGATTACTTAATAAGATTATAACAAAGCAGATGATAAGTACACCTGGCTCTAGCTGCCAACTAATGTGTAAAAGGAAGTAAAAATTAAGTCTTGCCAAACCACTATATATTTTTAAATTGTAACCCCATGCCTAATACTGAAAACCCCAATCCACCTCATAAATAAAAGCAAAATAAAAACATTTTCAGACAAATAAAGCTGAGAGAATTCATTGCCCGCAGAGTTTTATTACAAGAATTGTTAAAGAAAGTCCTTCCAGCAGAAGGAAAATGATACCAGATGAAAATCTGAAATGACAAAAATTGAGGAATGCCAAAATTGTTTTGGGGGATTTACAAACACGTAGAAGTAAAAACAATGACTGCAAGAGCACAAAGGACAGCAGAGGAAGACATATAAGTATACTTTTAAGAGGTTCTTAACATATACCTGAAGTGATACATTATTTGAAGGTAGAGAACAATAAATTGATAATGTATATCGTAAATTCTAGGAAAATACCAAATGTAAAAAAGACACCATGTTGGGCAGCCTAGGTGGCTCAGCGGTTTAGCACCACCTTCAGCCCAGGGCCTGATCCTGGAGATCCTGGATTGAGTCCCACGTCAGGCTCCCTGCATGGAACCTGCTACTCCCTCTGCCTCTCTCTCTCTATGGTCTCTCATGAATAAATAAATAAAATCTTAAAAAAGAAGAAACAATGTCAAAAACCTTAACAGACATCTCACTGAAGAAGATATACAGATGACAAAAGAGCATGTAAGAAAATGTTCCATACATCATGTCATCAGAGAAATGCAAATTAAACAAGATATCACTTCACACCTATTAGAATGGCCAAAATCCAGTACACACTCACAATACCAAATGCTGCAAGGATGTGAAGCAACAGGAACTCATTCATTGCTGATGGGAATGTAAAGTGGTACAGCCACTTTGGAAGACAATTTGGTGGTTTCTAACAAATCTAAATATACTCTTACTATATGATCCAGCAACTCACTTGTTGGTATTCACTGAAAGGAGCTGACAACTTAGGTTCACACAAAAATTGGCTCACGGATATTTATAGTAGCTTTATTCATAATTGCCAAAACTTAGAAGCAACCAGCATGCTCTTCAGTAAGTAAATGGATAAACCGTGGCACATCCAGACAACAGAATATTATTCAGCACTAAAAAGAAATGACCTATCAAGCTATGATAAGATGCGGAGGAACCTTAATTGCATTTCGCTAAGTGAAAGAAGCCAATCTGAAAAGGCTACATACTGTATGATTCCAACTACATGACATTCTGGAAAAGGCAAAACTATGGAGACAATAAAAAGATCAGTGATTGCCAGGTGTTGGTGAAAGAACATATGAATGGGTAGAACACAGAGAGAGGGTTTTTAGAGCGATGAAAATACTCTGTATGATTTATAATGGTGAACCACAATGTAAACCACTGGACTTCAAATGATCATGATGTATCTAGGTACATTCATCAATTGTAACAAATATCCACTCTGGTGGAAGATGTTGGTAAGTGGGAAGACTATGCACATGTAGAAGCAGAGGATATGTGGAAAATCTCTGTACTTTTCCCTCAATTTTGCTGTTAATCTAAAACTGCTCTAAAAACTTAGTCTTAACTTTAAAAATTATTTTAAAGAAAAAACTAGGGACACCCGGGGGGCTCAGCGGTTGAGCGTCTGCCTTCGGCTCAGGGTGTGATCTTGGGGTTAGAGGATCAAGTCCCACATCAGGCTGACTCTGTGGATCCTGCTTCTCCCTCTGCCTATGTCTCTGCCTCTCTGTGTCCCTCATTAATAAATAAATACTTAAAAATAATAATAATAAAGAAAAAACTAGGAATAGTTAATAAATCAATAGTAACTGTAAAATAGAATCATAATTCTCAATTAATCCAAAACCAGACATGAAATAGGAAAAAGAGAAACAAACAAACAAAAAAGATGTGAATATAAAATAGCAAAACTAGCAGACTGAAATGTTGCCATAATGATTACATGAAATGTAAATAATATAAAACCACCACTTAAAATGCAGAGATTATAAGAATGTATAAAATATAGCAAAACCCAATTACATTCCACATAACAAAAAAAAGCTGTAGAGGTCAGCAAACTTCTTCAAGAGCCGAGATTTTACACTTCCAGGACCTTATGGTCTGTATCATTACTATTCAACTCTGCATCTGTAATATGAAAGCAGCCACATACAACACATAAATGACATGGTATGGCTGTGTACCAATAAAAAAAAATGTATAAAGCAGGTGACTAGCACATAGGCAACGATTTGTTGACCCCAGAATTAAAATACAGAGAAACAGGTTAAAAGCAAAAAGATAAAAAAAGATACACCATGCAAACACAATTAAGAAAAAAGTGGTATAGTGATACTGGTATCAGACAAAGTAGATTTTATAAAAGAAAAATAGAAGCTTTCCATAAGGAGGAAGGGGCAGATTCATCAGAATGACATAGCAATCCCAAATATGAAGGAATCTAATAAGAGAACAAAAGAGAAACAGACAAATCTGCGATTTTAGTTGTGAATTTTAATACTCGTCTCTCAGCAACTGGGAAAACAGACCCCCTAAATCAGTAAGGATATAGAAGTCTTTTTTAAAAAAAAGATTTTTTTTATTTATTCATGAGAGAGAGAGAGAGAGAGAGAGAGAGGCAGAGACACAGGCAGAGAGAGAAGCAGGCTCCATGCAGAGACCCCGATGTGAGACTCGATCCCAGGACTCCAAGATCACGCTCTGGGTCAAAGATAGACGCTCAACCACTGAGCCACCCAGGCATCCCAAGATATAGAAATCTTAAATAAAATTAACTTAGCTGTTATATAGGCATATTAAACACTCCCATCAAATAGCAGAGAAACGTTTTGAAGTGCATATCAAATATTCACCAAGGTAAGACTACCTGGGCTATAAAAGAAATCTCAAAAAGGTTAAAATTCTAATCACAATAAAATTAAAATCATTAGATATACATCAGGAAAAAAATACTAAAGTATCTCGCAACTTATTCTTGCTAACCTGTTGATCAAAGAACGTGTCATTAGGGAAAGTAGAAAAAAATTTAACTGAATGTAATGAAAACATATCCCCAAATGCATGGGATATGGCTAAAACAGTGCTTCAAGGAAATTTATAGTATTAAAAATCTGTGTACTAAAGAAGAAAAATTTCAAACAATCACCTCAGTTTCTACATTTAGAAACTAGAAAGAGTAAATTATACATAAAGACAAATAAAAAATTTAACTACAAGAAAAGAAAAATCAAAGATACAAAAACCAGCCAAAACAACATAGAATAATGATGAAACTAAATGGTTCTTCAATTTATTTAGCCCAATGAATCAAAGGTGAGGTGGCAGAGAGCTCTGGGAAAGGCTAAAGTGGATACAAATTAGCATCAACACAAATAAAAGAGTCATCACTATAGATTCCACATACACTAAAAGGATTAATAAGAGATTCTTCTTAATAACTTTATGTCTACCAATGTGACAACTTAAATGAAAAACACAAACTACTTAAATGGTATAAACTGTCAAAGATTAAGAAGAAACGGGTCATCTAAACAGTCCTATGTCTACTAGAGAAATTGAATTTGTAGTTAGAAATCTTCCCAGAAACAACACCACAGATCCAGACAATTTCACAGATGAATTCTTAGTTTAAAAAAATTATCCAAAAAAAAAAAATTATCATAAATTCTACACTATCTTTCTCAGAAATCTTTAAAAGAGGAAACACTTCCAAACTTAGTTTATGGGCCAAAAAGTACCATGGTAATAAAACCAGAGAAAATATCAGAAAATGAAAACTACAGCCAAATAATTCTCATGAACACAGACACAAAGAACCTTAATAAAATATACAGCAAATCAAATACAGCAGCATGTTAACAATAGGAACAACAACAAAAGAATTGTACATCATGACCAAGTACATTTTATCCCAAGAGTACAGGTGAGCTTACCAATCAAAAAATCAAACAATGTATTTCACCGTATCAACACACTAAAACAACAAAAGCCATTTGATCATCTCAAAAAGTACATAAAAATCATTTGACAAAATCCAAAAGTAGTCTTTATAAAAACTTTCAGCAAACTAGGAATACAAAGGAATATCCACAAACTGATAAAAAGTCATCGATGAAAACCTACAGCTAACATCATACTTGAGTCTGAATGACTGCATGCTTTTCAGAAATAAGCCAAGGATATCCTCCTCTCCAACCACTTCCACTCAGCATTATCCTAGACGTCCAAGCCAATGCAAATTGCCAAGAAAAATAAAAATATTAGGCATACATATTGGAAAGGCAAAAATAAAACTACATTTATTCACAAACCTCATAATCATTTACATAGAAACTCCTAATAAATTTACTCAAAGCTTCTCAAATTAATAAAAAATTGTATTAGTCTCAGGATTTTAAGATCTGTATACATAAATCTATTGTTTTCTCTATACTAACAAAGAACAATTAGAATCAATTAAAACCAAAACCAGGGATCCCTGGGTGGCGCAGCGGTTTGGTGCCTGCCTTTGGCCCAAGGCGCGATCCTGGAGACCCGGGATCGAATCCCACATCGGGCTCCCGGTGCATGGAGCCTGCTTCTCCCTCTGCCTGTGTCTCTGCCTCTCTCTCTCTCTCTCTCTCTGTGGCTATCATAAATAAATAAAAATTTAAAAAAAAATTAAAAAAAAAAAACCAAAACCAGTAAAATAGCATATAACATGAAATATTCAGACAAAAATTCACCTAAACACATGTAAGGTCTGTATACTTAACTACATGGGGTGCCCGAGTGGCTCAGTTGGTGGCTCCACACTCAGCAGGGAGTCTGCTTAAGATTCTCTCTCCCTTTCCCTCTGGCTCCCCCCCTGTTCATTCACACATGCACACAATCTTTCTCTGTGAAATGAGTAAATAAATCTTAAAAAAAAAAAAAACTACAAAACACTGCTATGTTTGTTTTCTTTTTTAAAACGGGGGGGAGGGGGGGGGACCTAAACAGATATAGAAACATACCATATTCAAGGACTGGAAGATGTCAATTCCACTCTATTTTTATACAATCCAAGCCACAACTGTGGCTGTCATTTTGTTAGGAATTTTTTTCTTTTTAGGAATTTAGATATTCTAAAATGTATATGTAAAATAATGGGGCATATAAATAGCCAAAACAATTCTGAACCAGAAGAATAAACTTGAGAGGCCCTAAACTACCAGACTTTGTAACTTACTACAATGCCACATAAATCAAGACAAAATATAGTATTCCAATTAGAATAAAAACATGCATTAACAGAACAGAACATAAAGTCCAATCATAGACCCACATAAATCAAAAAACAAAATCAAGACATGATCAACTGATTGTAGAAAAAGGTGTCAAAATAAACAATGGAGGAGGAACAGTATTTACAAATAGTGAGGAACAACTAGATATTCATATACCAATAAATGAAACTTGTTTCTTTATACCATTCATAAACGTAAGAGTTAAACTTTTATAATATCTAGGAAGGAATCTTTTTGACTTCAGATCAGGCAAATATTTTTTAAACAGGCCACAAAAAGACAAACTACATTAAAAAACTGATAATTTCAACTTTTGTAAACTAATAAATTAAGAAAAGATAAACCACAGCCCCAGGATAAATTTTTGCAAATCACATATCTGATTAAAGACTACCTAGAATATAGGGCAACCTGGTGGCTCAGAGGTTGAGTGCCTGCCTTTGGCTCACGTTGAGATCCCGGGGTCCTAGGATCAAGTCCCACATCGGGCTCCCTACATGGAGCCTGCTTCTCCCTCTGCCTATGTCTCTGCCTCTCGGTGTGTCTCTCATGAATAAATAAAAATAAAATCTTAAAAAAAGATTATCCAGAATATGTAATATAAAGAGATCTCACATCTTTATAATAAAAAGACATTGCACTTTTTTTAAATTGGTGCCTGAGTGGCTCAGTCAGTTAAGCATCCAACTCTTGGTTCAGGTCATGAACTCAGGGTCGTGAAATCAAGCTGAGCATGGAGTCGGGCTTGAGATTCTCTGCCTCTCTCCCCCTCTGCCCCTCCACATGTTCATGCTCCTTCTCTAAAATAAATAAAATATTTTTCAAAATGTCTTATAAGCCCATGAAAAGATGCTTGATGTCATCTGACATTAAGAAAATGCAAAATAAAGCCATAGTAAATTACCACTATACACCCACTAGATTCAAATAAAAAAAGACTGATAATGCCAAATGTTGAAGAGGAAATAAAACAACTGGAACTCCCACATGCCTCTTGTGTGAATGAATACTAAGTAACAGCCACTTTGAAAAACAATTTGGTAAGTTTTCATAAGTTTAAACACACATTTACCCATTCATCCTGACAATTCTACTCTTAGATATTTAGGAAAGTAAAAGGAAAACCTAGGGTCACCCACTTTTACTAATACTCTACAAATGGAAAAAACTCTCCTGCTTAATTCTACTTTCATCACTTTAGTAATAAATAATCACTATGTAGCTACATAGTGTAGTGTAAACAAAGCACTACACCAGATCTCACTGTTTGCTCCCATATCTTTCCACTGCAGCCAGATAATCTTATATAACATAAATGTCACATATATAGCTTAAAGCCTTTCAATGACTTCCCCCTGCTCTTGTAACAGAATCCAAGCTATTCCAATTAAAATCTGAATAAATCTTCTCATCTGCCTCACAAATTTATCTTATATTGCTCTCTTTGCTCATTACAGGCTTCAATCACTCAGATTTGATCAGCTCCTAGACAGGCCTTGTTTCCACCCCAACTCCTGGGCCTTTTGCTCACTGTTCCCTTGGACTGCCATGCTCTTTCACTGGCTAGTATACCTAAAGTGAGTCTCTGTTATTCTGTATCAAAAAACATTATTCCAGGGACAACTGGGTGGCTCAGTGGTTGAGTGTCTGCCTTTGGCTCAGGGCGTGATCCTGGAGCCCTAGGATGGAGTCCCACATTGGGCTCCCCACAGGGAGGCTGCTTCTCCTTCTGCCTGTGTCTCTGCCTCTGTGTGTGTGTGTCTCTCATGAATAAATAAAATCTTTAAATAAAAAATTATTCCATTCACAACACTAATTACAGTCTGTATTTTATATTATGTCTCCCATAAAAAAACACACACATCTATAAAAGAGTCCTAGTATTGCTCTTCATTGTATCTCTTAGTGCCCTCCTCAGTGCCTAGTACAACATGTAACTTTCATGCAAGAGGGCCAAGAAATTCAAGTAGCTAAAGAATCAATTACCTAAAAAAATGTGTTTCCCAATAAGATATTAATGCTTAGATTCTTTTTTTTTTTTTTTTTTTATTTACTCCTGAGAGGCACATACAGAGAGAAAGAGAGGCAGAGACACAGGCAGAGGGAGTAGCAGGCTCCATGCAGGGAGCCTGACATGGGACTCGATCCCAGGTCTCCAGGATCAGGCCCTGGGCTGAAGGTGGCACTAAACCACTGAGCCACCCAGGTGGCCCTAATAGTTAGATTCTAATGTAAAGTAGTAATTTCTATTTTGTACAATAAAACTTAAAAATCTCTTCAAAATAATCATTAGATATTTTATTGTATTTCTGTACATGTACACATACAAATACAGACATGGCAGTATCTATCTATAAGAAAACTGCATAGTAAATCACATCAAACTCTAATTTACAAAAGTTATATGCATTTCATTTCTTTTATTTTTTTTTGCATTTCATTTCTAAATTTTAAATCCTAATTGTAAATAACACTTGAAATCTGAAGACTTTTTTAAGAGCTGTTTACTTTGATACAAAAATATATATTCTAATTATTTCTTCAATTTAGTTATAACTGTGTAATGAATGATGACTTTTACATGGATGAATAAAGGATAACCAAAGATTATATAAAAAGAAAAGCATCTCTATTCCATGCTCTTATCTAAGTATCAAAATCCGGTCATAAATATACCTTCACTCTGTGAAAAGACAAAATTTGCACACATATATCTGTTATACATAGTCAAATATTAACTAAGTTCTCTAACAACACATAGAAGAATTTTTATAGTATGAGTCTTACTCATATATATCAAGAAGTTTTGGAATTTAAATTCTAAAATATTTTTACAATTAGAAAAGATAAATATTTTTATAATAGAACTGTTCTTGATCTTCACAAGATCCTTCTTAAACCTGAGCCAATCTTCAAAAAAAAAAAAAAACAAACAAACAAACAAAAAAACCTGAGCCAATCTCATCTTTCTTAAGGCTTATTTTTTCATTTTTGTTTGTTCAGGCCACATGATGAATTAAATAGCATTCATCATATATCCTTTAATGACATTAGTTGTGATATAATGCTTTAGTTCAAATAAAAGAAAACTAAATACTAAAATTGAAAAAGAGTAAAAAGCAGTTCTATTGGCTTTTAGTATTGTTCTCTAAGCATTCTTGGGATCAAATACAGAAACCAACACATCTCATGAACAGCTAGAATCATTTATAAAAATAAACATTTTTATTTAAAGATAGATAGATTTATTTATTTATTTATTTATTTATTTATTTATTTATTTATTTATTTATGAGAAAGAGAGAGAATAAGAGAGTCAGAGTACGGGCAAAGGGGCAGAGCCCCATGCTGAGCTCAGAGCCCAACCGCAGGGCTGGATCTCATGACCCTGAGATCATGACCAAAGCTGAAACAAAGAGTTAGACACTTAACCAACTGAACCAGATGCTCCTAACATCTACATTTTAAAGTAAATTTTGTGTACATGAGAAGCTTTAGTCTGTGATAGGAAAATACAAACATGTTTCATTATCACTTTGTTATTAATGTCTTAGATGATTAAATTATCTTGGAATTCTAGAACTCCAAATAAAAAAAATTCACTAATTACATGTGCTACTTGGGTTAATTTTATAAAAATAAAATTATTAATGTGTATTAATCCAAATCATGGGTTATTGGTAATCAATTATTACCTATAATATCCTTAACAGAACAATCTTGAACTGCTCAAGGTTTCACAAGACCTCACCAATCCCATTTCTTTCTTTACAACTTTCTCCCCCATGGAAATAAGATCTATATCTGAATGAAAAATTAAAATAGAAAGTGCAAGAACAAAAAAAAGTTTTAACTAAACCGTTGATTTTTAGCAGTACAGAATGCATATGTTTATTGGAGCACATCCCTCAAAATTTCAACTTCTTGGAAAAAGGCTATCGCCCATTCTGCAATCCATAGTGAATTAAAAGGAAAAAAATTATCTCCCTAAAATTAAACCTTTTCCTTAAAAAGGAAACCTAATCTTCCCACCTCATACAAACTTCATACTTTTTTTCTTTTTAAGATTTTATTTATTGTTTCACAAGCGACACACAGAGAGAGAGAGAGACAGAGACAGAGACAGAGAGGCAGAGGCACAGGCAGAGGGAGAAGCAGGCCCCATGCAAGGAGCCCGATGTGGGACTCGATCCCGGGACTCCAGGATCACGCCCTGGGCCGAAGGCAGACTCTAAACCACTGAGCCACCCAGGGATCCCTGCAAACTTAATACTTTCATATTAACTTAGATTCTTCTGCTTTTTTCTCCATTCCAATTGTCAAGCCCTAGTATTTCTTCCTTGCTCTTATATCTCAGTTTCAACCCTTTGGTTTCCCTAACTACTACATCAAGGAGTTTCAAAATCCTACTTTGCCTCCTCACAATATCTTCCTCCTTCAAGTCACTACTGAATACCACTGCTGTCAAATTCATCTTCCTAAAACACCATTTAGATCATACTACTGTTTCTCGATAATCTTCTTACTAAATGAATTTTTACTTGTTATCTGAATCTACTATATGAAATCCTACAATAGCTTCTCACGGAAGTACTCATCAGGCCCAAAAGGAGAAAATGAGAGAGGAGACCTCTGCTGTTAAATCAAAGCTCTGCTAAAACCTCTGAGCAGAAGTACATTAGTTTAGTATTCCAGGTACATCAGTTTATTTCTCTCTGAGCCCATTCCCACATCATTATATATAAAAGAACAGAGGGAAATTATCTCTCTAAGATCTTCTGGTTCTGGGATACAAAGTTCTACAATCTTTACTGAGAAGACAGCCACGATGTGTGCAACAGCTGTGGTATCATAAAGCAAGGACAGAATATAGAATCTAAAGATCCAAAGGGGGTAAAATAACATTTAAATTATTGTAAATAAGGCATTGGATAAACTGCCAAAATTACCTAATAAGATAAAAACAAAGGAGAAGATTCACCATTTCAACCAGTCTGTTTGAGAAAAAAAAAAATATGCGACTAGAACAATAAAACATTACCCTCTGATCCCTTAGAGTTCACAAAGCTGCTTGAGATGAAAAAGGTTTTATTGGTATTAACAACCAGGACAAGAACTGAACTTTCCAAATGAATGTTTATATCCCAATAAGAAGGCATTCCTACTTTAAAAGGCTTTAATTAAGAAGCAACAAAGAAAAATAAATGAATCAAGCATTCAACTCAAGAAGTTGGGAAGCCATTTTTAAAAACAAGCCTGAGATAATTATGGAAAAAGAAATTATAAAGGTTAAAGCAGAATTTCATGGGTTGGAAAACTTAAAAATTGTACATTTGGCTACAAAATCCATAAAGTGATTTACAGGGGGAAAATGAGTAATATGTGCAAAGAGAGAAAAGACTAAAAATTAAGAGCGAGATATAGCAAGTAGATTTTTAATCTCATAAGACATATGTTCAATCTGTACAACTAAATTTACACAGAGAGAAGGAACTGAATCAAAATGTTTCTCAAAAAAATGTTTCTCAAAATGTAGTTCTCAGTTATGGGCTTGTAAAATTTTATATTTACATATTTTCCGATTCTATGACACTTTCTAAAAATAATTTTTTACTTTTATAATCATAGAAAATATAAGATTAAGGAGGGTTTAATAACTCTCAGTATCAGGGGTTATATATAAACACTAGACTATAAACTGCCTGATAGGACCACATTTGTCCTACCGACCAATCCATGAACAACACCTACATAGCATACACTGAAATATCTGAAACTATCTTATATCTCTTAAACAAATATTGAATATAGTTATGGTGATATCAGTAAACTTAAAAGGAGATTTAAAATAATATGTACATTTTCAGACTTTTCAAATTTCTAGCTGTATGGCCTATTTGATAAAAGAACTTCTGCCAATTCTTCTACAAAAATAACCACCTATCTCTTAGAGGTACAGAATCAAGAGCAAACCTAATGTCATTCAACTTTTCAACTCCAGTTTCCCTCCATTGTATCCTAAGCAGTCCCTTCCTTATAAATCTCTTTCTATAATATGGAAGTTTATCAAGTTCCCAATCAGAAAATAAAATGAAAAATAATTAAAGGAAGGTGACAGATTCCAAGAAGATAATGATTAAAAAGACATTAAACAAGATGAGAAGAAACAATTCACTAGTGCAGGACTAGTGAATAAACCAAAATAACTATTATTCAATATTATGTAAAAAAATGTTTTTTACTGACCCACAATTGATTACTGCACAAATCTTTGGAAATCTGCTAACTTGGGATCAAATCCTAACTCTGCCACTTACCAAATTCATGACGTGCCAGGTAACTTCTCAGTTTAACACAATCTTTCTCACAGGGATGATGGATGATTAAAGAAGCTACTTTACATGAAGTATCCAAGAGTTACCAGCTTAGACTAGGTACTCAATAAATGTTAAATTTACCTTATTTTTCCAATATAATATGGACTGCCAAAAAAATAAAATAAAATAGAGAATACTTACTAGCTCAAAAAGGAATAACACACATGACTTTAACTTCATCAGCACTATCAGGGTCTGAATGAAAAGTGGTTAATATTACAAATATCAGGAGAATATTAATTTAGAAAACAAAAGACAGTAAAAAAAATCAAAGTAACGTGTTTGGGTTTTTAAAAAAATTTTTAGTAGGGGAGGGGCAGAGAGAGAAGGAGAAAGAGAATCTTTTTTTTTTTTTTTTTTTTGAGAAAGAGAATCTCAAGCAGGTTCCGCACTCAGTACAGAGCCCTAAGTGGGGCTCGATCTCCAAACTCTGAGATAGTAACGTCAGCCAAAATCAAGAGCTGGATGCTCAACCAACTGAGCCATCCAGGTGTTCCATGTTTGTTTTTAGAAAACACAAACACACATTACATACACAGGCATAAAAATTAGTAATTTTCCTTATAAGTACAATGATATAACCATGAGGAATTAAGCTCAAGTAAAACATCACTCAGCCTAAAATGAAAAACTCTTGAAATGAAGATATATATACCTAAGCTCAGCTTCTGTAAGTATCTCTTAGAAATTCCTAGAAGTATTTAGTCTGTAGTTCACACAGGGAATTCTCAGTGGCCAATAAACTTTTTTTTTTTTTTTTTTTTTTTGCCAATAAACTTTCTTAATATACAGCTTAAACTATGTATAGAAATCATTATCAAAGTTTTGCTAAAAACAAAGTTTGCATTTTATGTCACATTTACATCAACTAATATATACTTACATATAATTCAGTTTAGTATTACATCAGTATCAAAGAGTCAATTTTACTTTTGAAAAATAAGTCACAGCAAATAACAGCAATAACCTATATGGTATTCGGGGTGTTGTAGTCAACACTTATTCATACTGAAGCAGATCATATAATGCCACCCAAAAATATGCCACTTTGGCATAAGAATTATTTTAACCTAAAGGCAATTAAGAAACAAAAGTCAGAGGAAGAATATTCTGTCCTCCTGTAATCTGTCTGTAAAAGCAAGACATAAATTTATCGTTGTGAAAGGGGCATAAATATCCCACCTTTCC
Organism: Vulpes vulpes; assembly: GCF_048418805.1. Lineage (NCBI taxonomy): Eukaryota > Metazoa > Chordata > Mammalia > Carnivora > Canidae > Vulpes > Vulpes vulpes. Next base: position 47,124,228 of record NC_132788.1, on the reverse strand, counting down.
TGTGCTGAGAAGAGCAACTCTTCTCACTGGAGATGGAAAGCCCACACCAAAATGAGTATGCATAAACAAACTTTACCAAAATAACCCTTATCTTCCATTAGCTCTCCCATGTATTTCCTAATCACTTCCCCACAATGCATTGTTTCTTGGATCCCAAAACCTCTTTCCTTTGTCAAGAAGGGTAATAACCCCTCTTTGAGTTTCACTTCATTTCTGTGAACCATGCGTGTTAAAAATACCAATAAATTTTGTATTTATTTTCTCCTGTTAATCTCTTTTGTCAGTTAATTTTTCACAAACCCCAAACTGCTGAACCTTAGAGAGTAGAGGGAAAATGTTTCCTTTCAAACAGTATCATAAATAAAAACTTTAGAGATGAATCTAAACTCTTCCAATTTATACATTAGAAAGTGACATTATCTCAGTGCTCCTCTTTGATCCTACACTTCCCAAGTCTATTTACTTTCCTATATGATCATTTTATAGCTTCCCTTCTCTGCTTAAATTTCTAAGACCTGCCCCATCCTTACTCTAGTGATGGCTAGCTTCCTTTGCACTAACAAAATAAAAGCATTTAGAAAATGACTTTGTCATCCTTTATCACATCAACTCTCAGGTATACCCATATAATCTCCCTTCTCATCTCTCTTATGGATGAACTATCCAGACTCCTATATAAAGCCAACTGCAAGAGTGCTAATAATACTATCTCTAGACTTCCATCTTCATGCTGGCTCCATGACTTCTCTTAGGAATATTACATATACCTTAAAAATGCCCTCCAAGGTCAGGATGGGAAAGACATGCTCTGGTCTTCCATGAATCGATCAGAGATAATATAGTTTTTCCCCTTCCTGACTCACAAGTGATACCACAAGATCTAATTAAAGGTTAGCTCTCAACTAACCCTTCAATTCACTATAATGCCCTCTGTGTGTCCTCTCACTCTATAAAATCTGTGAAATAAGGTCCAGACTTTGTGGAGAGTAACTATGCAGCTACCACGGATTGCCATCCACCTGATTACCTTGTCAGTAAATTACCCAAATAAAACTCTCTGTAAATGGTATGGAGTTGCCTGCTTCATTTTTCTGGTCTCAAAGTGCCATCTTAGTTTTGGGGGATACTTAACTGTTCCTCCCCCACCTTTTTAACAGCCAATGCTTCCACCTGTTCTCTCTATATTCCACTCCCATTCCCTTTCTCAAGTAAATAGCTCCTAAGAATTGTTACTTACATCTGTATCACCTCTTTCATCAAGGACTGGATCATTCCCTCTACTGGATCAGTCTCATCAGCATGCAAATCCACTAAAACCTAACCCATCTTAAAAAAAAAGATAATCATTGTCTCCACCTCATCCTTCAAGTCACCAGAATATTTCTCCACTTTTCTTTATTGAATCCTCATTCCTAGGACTTAAAAAGTTGAGCTGCCTTGGTCCTAGTTCTCGTATCTCTTCTGTGTCCGTGCCCATTCCTAGATAACTTAATTCAATCTCGTGGCTTTTAATACCAACTAGATACTACTGACTCACAAATGTATATCTTTAGCTCGACTATTTGCAGCCTCATATATCCAAATAATTCCTTGTCATCTTCTCTTATATGGATAATAGACATCTAAAGTTTAATAGAGTCAAGAACATATTTCTGATCTTCTCCCCCATCCCACCTCATATTACATCCTCTAGCAAACTTCCCAGTTTCAGTGATAACTCTCCATCCTTACAGTTAGCCAGTCCAAAAGTTTCACTCATCCTTGACTCCTCTTTTTCTTATATGCCCAATTCCAAATAGCTAGCAAATCCAGTTAACTCTTTCTTCAAAAGACATCTAGAATCTAATCAATTCTTACCACTTGTACTGTTACCACCATAATCTGAAACGATATCTAATCGCTTGTCTGGGATACTGAATCTCCTCACTGGTTTCTCCCATCTACCCTCACCACCCAAGGTTTATTCTCAATACCTATTTTAACAGAATCAATGTGAGTGTTAGGCAGACAATGTCTCTCTTCTGTTCAAAACATTCCAATGGCTTCCCAACTCAGTTCCAATAAAATCTAAACGTTTACAGCACTTTATATAACCTGCCCCATCCTTCACTTCTTGATCTCATCTTCACTCTGCTTCAGGCACAATCTTATTTTGACACCCTCCATTCATTTGTGCCTACTTGCTGTTCCCTCTGCCTATCATGGTCTTCCCCTGGTATCCACTTGGTTCTCTCCCCTCAAGTCTCTCTTTTGATGTCTTATCAAAGAAGCCTTCCCTAAACTACTTAAGGCAACTAACACTCCAGAAATCTACCCTTATCCATATTATTTTTCTCCATAGAATATTTCACCATCTGACATACTATGTGTTTCAGGTGTGTGTTTATTTCCTACTGCCTCTCTTTGACTGCCACCTCCATGACAGCTGAGACTTTTACCTGCTTTGTATGTTTTCTATGACCTCTAGTACCTGGTATATATTTGACATTCAATAAATACCAGTTGAATAAATGAATTTAGTCCTTCAGCAAAATTTATAGAGCCCAATCCCACTGTGCTCCCAAGCAGAACTTTAAAAGGTAGACAAAACATAAAAACAGTATTTGAAGATATCAGAGAGCAGCCAAGACAATGAGGAATTACAAAGCCAGATCCAGAGAGGAAGAAAGTTCACAGAAATAAGCCCAGCCCAAAATTAGAGGCATTTTTCCCTTTGAGGCAAACGCTCACTGCAAAAGCAACAGCCGAAAGGCTGAGAACCTGAACATAAATTATAACATATTCATGTTAAAACTATGGTTTAGAGACTTACAAGGAAAGAACTCTTTCAAATACCCCAAGCTTTTTGCTACCCTGAAGAGCTACTCCCCAGGAGTAAGTGTGGGAGAAAAAAATATATCCCAACATGCTAAATGAAAGAAGCCAGTCACAAAAAGCTACACACTGTATGAATATTTAGAATATAACAAATGAATAGGGAAAAATGGTAAATTAGTAGTTGCCAGAGAATGGAAGACTCAGGGATTCGGAGGTACAAGAGGCTCTTTGCGGGATGATGAAAATATTCTGGAAGTAGACAGTGCTAATGGCTACACAATATTACAAATTTACTAAAAACCACTGAATTATACCCTTTAAAATGGCTATGATGGTGAATTATATGTAATGCTAATTTTATATCAATTAAAAAAGAAACAAACAAATAAGTCCTTACAGAGACCAAGTAGTAGTTCAAACCATCTCTCAATTTCTGATTGGATTCTGGCAATCTTAGACTGCTATGGTCTCAAGCCTAGGTGCCACCATGAACCAAAAGTTATCACCTTTGGAGGAAGATAACAGCGACCAAAGCCTCAAATTAGCTCTACAACTTCTGATGTACTTTACTCGAGTCTCAATCAAAGATAGCCAGTCATACTAGGAAAATATAAGAAGGGAATGAAAGCCAAAGAAAGGAAAAGACTTATTAGGTAACTAGCTAATGAAGTGAACACAGACATAAAGAGAAAATGGAGTTATCAGGCACAAAATTTTAATTAATCATAACTAGTATGTTCCAGGAATTAAAAAACAAGACTGAGGATTGCAGCAGCTAATAGGAAACCATAAGAGTATAAAATATACTTTCAAGAACTGAAAAATAACTAAATTTAAAAATTCAGTGCTGAGTTTGACAGCATATTACATACAACTGGAAAAAGAATCAGTGAACTAGAAGCTGTATCAAAAGACTCAGACATATGCATATAGTAAAGTAAGGGAGAAAAGAAAGGGGAAGAAATGATGTCGAATACAATGAATAGGTCTATCATATGCCTAAGTAGACCTCCAGAAGCACAGGAAGAAGAAATGAAGCAGGAACACTATTTGAACATATAATGGTAAAGAAGTTTTCAAAGCTATTTAAAGAAATTAAGCTTGAAGACTGTAACCAGATTTTCAACAAAGAAAGTATACTAAAATGTATTTTTTAGGCAGAAAATAATTCCAGATGGACCTTTAATTATTCAAAAATGTATAATATCCAGGGTACTCACTAAAAGAACAGCAAAAGAATATATTTCTAAAAGTTAGTAAGAGAGGGGTATTGAATACTTATGAAAAATATTTAAATCCAAAATAAGTCAAGAAAGGTGAGAAAAACACACTGAACAGACAAGACAAATATGGTATGTTTAAGTCCAAACACATCAATATTACATGTAATGAAATTAAACACTCTAATTTTAAAAACAAGGATTGTCAAATTGGATATATTTTTAAGACAAAAAAACCTAAACTGGCAGCCTACAAGAAATGAAGAAATATACCTTATATATGAGGCTCCAGTACAGAATGAAACCTGTGGGGGATTTGAAATGGTGCACATCTTAAAGGAGTTTAATATGTGATAGCAAGGGCAGCCTGGGTGGCTCAACGGTTTGGTGCTGCCTTCGGTCCAGGGTGTGATCCTGGAGACCCGGGATCAAGTCCCACGTCAGGCTCCCTGCATGAAGTCTGCTTCTCCCTCTGCCTGTGTCTCTGCCTCTCTCTCCCTCTCTCTCTCTCTGTGTGTCTCTCATGAATAAATAAATAAAATCTTTTAAAAAAATATGTGATAGCAAAACAACTCATAAACACAAAATGAAGAAAAGCCTAAGGCAATTATGTACATACATCCTAAGAGGTATAAACTTTTTCCCATCCCTGTCTTTTGCCCGGCTAAGCTTACTCTCTCATCCTCCAGTTCTCATCATGTTACTTCCTCCAAAAGCTTTCCCGACTCCCTAACCAGGTTAACTGGATAAAATGCTCCTGTTAGTTATTCCATACAAACTGTGCTGCTTCATCATAACCGTTATTACAGTATACAGTAATTAATTGTTTTATTGTTTCCTCCACTAACAAACAAATCCTGTAAGATCAAAAATCCAGTCTCTACTGGGTCCAAAACTATGAAAGGTCTGTGATTTTCCCCTACTCTCAAGCTAACAAATTAGCCTATTTCATAAAGTCTGGCAAAAGACAGGTGGTTCCCAGGTCACAGACAAAGATTTTATCATTCAAGCACAATAGGCTGTATAAGCTTCCTGCTTGCATTGGTTCCTTCTGTCCTCCAAAGCCCACAGGGCTGATGCAGGGGCAAGCCCAAGTGGATAGGGCACACACAGAAACTCTCATGTTTTAAAAGGGCTGTAGCAAGCCTGAACAATTTATGCTTTAGATGGAAATACCTTAATCATCATGGCAAAGAAATAAGTCTGTTCTGTTCTCTAAATATCTCTCTCAAGACTATTTACTATACAAAAATCCTTGAGAAGATACTCTAGAACCCTGATTAAAGAATTAAAAAAAAGTCCCAAAATAGAGTTCACCATTTTACCTGTAACAGCACAGCGCCTCGCACACAGTTAATAATCAACATTAGCAGAATGCATGGTATATAATAAATGAAGTAATGGAAAATTAGGAAAGACAATAAGTGTTATGATAAAACATTCAATCATTTTTAATTCTCTTAAGCTTATTTAAAATAAAAATAATAGCTCTATTTTGATTCTATCATGTACATAACTGCATTGCATCTACTTTGCAAATTCACATACTTTGTTCTATTACTCTCTTTTTATGAGAAACTTCTAAGGTCTAGGTAAACACTATATTCTAACTTCTATTTGGATCTTCAATTAGCTAGGTCCTTTATCATGTCATGCACCCACTGGAAATACCATGACTGTTTTATTCAATGTTAGACTTGCTGAAATAAATAAGCTACTGTGTAGATCAAATAAGTGCACTAGTATTTTCTATAGAGGCAAAATATGGAGATATCCCTAACCTACAAGAATTGCTTCCCAAATGGCACAAGATGGCCTTAAAGGACATTAACAAAACAAGTTACTCTTCAAAAGTAACAAGCTTCAATAACAAAGCTTGTCAGGGATAGTGACATATGCCAATCTAACTGTCCATTGTTGAGTTTTTTCCTTTAATTTCCTTTCTCATCACAGCAAACTATTTCAAACATTCTGCAATTCACAGAAGATTTGGACACAGTCTTTTGATCTAGATTACAAGATAAAGCAACCTACTAACTCTAAACCAGACCAAAATTCAAGGAATTTTGGAGGAATAAAATGTACGTGGATGAAAATTTCATGGTGTAACCATAAGGGAACATACAAACAATCACATACTTGGTGGAATTAAAATCACTTACATTCTTTCCACATGAATAAATGAAAATGTAATCAGTTAGTGACCACCTTTATCCTTTTTATCTTAAAGTCATATTTGTATATTTTTAATAAAGTTAGGCAGTGTTTTGGGGGGGTGAAAGAGGAGGAATGAGGAGGACTGCTAATTATCTGGTTTATTTGCTATCCTCTTATCATTCAGAATATCTTGAAAAAGCATATACAGAATTTTATTTTATTTCTCACATTACAATCTCAGTCATGGAGGGACACCTGGGTGGCTCAGTGGTTGAGCGCCTGTCTGCCTTTGGCTCAGGTCATGATCCTGGGGTCCCTGGATCAAGTCTCGCATCAGGGAGCCTGCTTCCTTCTCTGTGTCTCTGCTTCTCTCTCTCTCTCTCTCTCTCTCTCACTGTGTGTGTGTGTGTGTGTGTCTCATGAATAAATAAAATCTTTAAAACAAACAACAAAAAAACCCCACAAAAATCTCAGTCATGTAGTTATATATGTACACAGACACACTCAGGGTCCTGTCACTTACTTTGATCACTAATATATCAATTTTTTTCCTATCATCTATGGGGCTTTTTATTGTTGAATAAATTTCTAGGCCCAAGATGAAATAAATTTCTAGTGGTGCCTGGGTGGCTTAGCCAGTTAATTAAGCATCTGCCTTCAGCTCAGGTCATGATCTGAGGGTCCAGGCATAAGCTCCAAGTCGGGCTCCCTGCTCAGAGGGGGCTGCTTCTGCTTCTCCCTTTCCCTCAAGCTCTCCCAAGAAATCTTTCAAGCTTTCTCCAAGAAATCTTGTGATTTCTCTCTCTCTCTCTTTCTCAAATAAAAACAATCTTTGAAAGAAAGAAAAAATCATAAACTCATTTCTAGGCATTACTGCCCAGAACACCACTTCAGCAAATTGGAACTTTTGTGTTTGTGTGAATGCTACTCTTGACCAGAAATGCAATATATCCAGTCAGCCCATCCCCAAATGCCAAGCCAACTCTGGACTCTACATTTATTTCTTTGTTCCTTAATTTTTCAAAATAAAGTCAGACATGCAACTCCAGCCAATCATGCCGTTTCCAAAACACAGCTATTAATACTCTATAAAAATCCCTCTTAACCCAAAATTCCTCAGGAAAAGTGCTCCACTGTTTATGAGGTACTTTACTCCCCCAATCCCTGGATTGTTTTCCTTTGATTAAAGGATATCAAATTCATTACTAAATTATTTTAGTTTAACTGTCATTTGACAGTACTTATCCAGGGTTTTCTGTGAATCATTCTTCTCCTTGCTGCTTTTGGATTAAGTTTGCATTATTACTATTTCTCTTCTTTGGAATTCATGAGTTTTTTTTGTTGGCTTCTAACACATTCAATGTTCATTTATGTTCCATGTGCACTTAAAAAGAAGATATGGTCCACTAATGCCAGGTTTAGAGTTTGAAAAGAATAGGATCCATTCTTGATCATAATTTAAGGTACTCAATATACTTGCTAAATTTCATGAATATGACCTGTCTTGGATGGAGAAGGAAGTGTTAAAATCTCCAATTATTTATGCGTCTGTCCCTGTCCTTGAATGTACTACAGGTTCTGCTTTCTGAGAGCTAACCTGATGTGATATTGTGATTTATAATAAGAAAAACATATATATTTATGCTTCGTTCCAATTCTTGGCATAGAGCTCCTCAAACTCTTAGAATTTCCTAACAGAAGAGAATATTTAAGGTATCTTTTGTCCTGTTAATGAGGGGACTTGGGGAAGCCTCTAGAAACCTAATCTTGGGGACTAGTTGCCAGGAGAACCAATTTTGGGATTAGAGGGGATTAGGGCTCTTCAGTCTAGACCTCCCAGCCCTTCAACACATCTCAGGGGAGAGAAGAAGGGCTAGAGACTGAGTTCCCACAGGGAGCCTGCTTCTCTCTCTGCCTCTCTCTCATGAATAAATAAATAAAATCTTTAAAAAAAAAAGAAAAAGAAAAAAAGTATGACTATATAATGAAGCATCCATAACACCCCAAAAGGATGGGGTTCACAGAACTTCAACATACTCAGAGATTCAGGGACAGAGACCAAAGAAGCTCCATGCCCCTTTTCCCATACCTTACCCTATGTATTATGTATCTCTTCCATTTGATCATTTCTGAGTTATATTCTTTTATAATAAACTGGTAATCTAGCAAGTAAACTGTTTCTCTGAGTTCTGTGAGCCACTCTAGCAAATTAATTGAACCCAAGAAAGGGGTCTTTAGAGCCTCCAACCTATAGCTAGCTAATGAGACGCACAAGTGACAACCTGGACTTAACAACTGACATCTGCAGGTAAGGAGCAGGCAGTCTTATAGGACTGAGTCTTTAACCTGTGGGATCTGACACTATCTCCACATATATAATGTCCAAATTGAGTCAACTGCTTTGTGGTATAGGGGAAAGCACACATCTGAATTGGTGTCAGAATTCTAGTTGGTGGCAGAGAAATGAGAGTTGATAGAATAGGCCTGGCTCACAGAAACCTGTAGTTTGGGAAAGTAAAGGATGAAAGGGTGAGGGATTAAGAACCTTTGATTCTTGGGTGGCCATATGGTCGCTCATGGTATGGAGCAGCAGCTATGCTGTGCTCAGATGCTAAAGGAAAAATTAACAAAGGAATTTACAGATGAATCCAACTCCATGGGAGGTGGTTCACTGGATGCATAAAGAAATGCAAACTAATAAGAAAAACACAAAATACTCAATCTCTTGGCTGTTGTTATTTGTAAGAGAAAAAAAAAAAAACATTAAAAGTGCTGAGACAGACCTTGATGATAGACCAAGTTCAAATTTTAGTCAGTCTGGGCTTAAGCCACCAGCCTCAAATCCACTCCCCAAAGGAAAAATTACGCAGAAACAACGGAGAGTACCTCTAAGATCTCTGATCACCAAAAAGCTAGTCCACATGGAGGGAAGACAAAATGAGGAAAGTTCTAAAAATAGTGTGAGGTGGTATCATCAGGATCCTGAAGAAACTTATTAAAACAGATTATGAGAATGACTAATTTAGAAAGTGTCTAGTCTTGAATGATAAACAGAGTAGTAGAGCATATCTGGGCTGATATAGGACCAACAGCTCACTATCAGTAATCCAGACACACACAGGAAGTTATTCTTGAGGGAACAGCCAGCATGTTAGACTAGATAAAAGCTACTATAAAGGTCTGTTTACTCTCAGAAAGGGGACAGCCTACCACGTCGCATAAATGCCAAGTGGGATACCCCAGATGAAGCAGCTGATATGCTTCACATATAAACCATACTAGACTGGCTTTATGCTGACCAGGATACTCATTGCTGAATATACCCATTACCCAGGTCATGGAAATGTGATTAAGGAGGCCACCTCATATAACTGATTTCTTCAAAAGTGAAAAACAGTTCTAGAAGCTTTATTAAATTTGGTGACTCAGCTTTCCTTATGTGTTTTACAGATGCTAATCAAAATATCAGGTTAATTAGAGAATGAGAAGAGGCTGAAGGAAGAGTCAAGGGACTTTTCCCGACCAAGGCGGAAATTTTTAAACAGGTATTAAAAATATGAATAAAGCAAATAATAAAGGGGTCTCTTTTCCCCTAGGACGGACTCAGAAACTGTGTGAAAGGTGCTGGATTCTACTGTCCCTTGGACAGTACCATATTAACAGTTCTTGACTGATCAACAAAGAGCTGCTTGATTCGTGGACATCAATTCCAAGGTGAATGGACAATATGCTGTTGGGAAAAGCTGAATTGCATTTTTTCCTAGCAGTGATGGAAGAACTGAGCATTGGTAAACCTTCTATTTTCAGATATTTACTGACCGATCTGCAATGGCCAATAGCCTGCACCTGTGGTCAGGCCGGAGGGCAGTGGAAACATGGCCTATACGAGGGATATTCACATTGGACATGGCCCTATAGAAATCACTATCGGAATATCAGGGATGCATTAGAGTAGAACAAACTGAAGGCCATTAGAAGAATTCTCTTCCAGATTCAGAAGGTGACAGGAATTGATAAGCAGATATCACTATGTACTCACTTAGTTAGGTTGGCCATCTGGGCCCATGAAATGAGGAGACATGGGGGCACTACAGCAATGAGAGATGGACTGAATCTAAACACGTTACTCTTGAATCCTCTGAGGCATAAAATGACAATAAAAACTGTTCTGCTGGCCAAAGAGAGAGAGAGAGAGAGAGACTACAGATGGCTATGTGGCAGATTCCCCAGTGGAAAGGCCCTAATCACAGCTGGCAAATCAGAGTGATGTTAACAGTACTGGAGGCTACAAATGCGGGTCTTTACAGGAATAGACACTGCCTCTGGACTGGGCTACCCACTGATAGATGCAAATGCTCAGAGTGCTATAAAAGAACCAGGACAGATGATATGCACCAATTTGCACAGCTGATGGTAATTTCTTCAGACCAAGGAATACACACTTTACAGCCCCTTAATATCCAACAATGGACAGAGAGGTATCCTCATCAGAGTAATAGTTTGATGGAGAATTGGAATGCACAATTAAAACACTGGTTGTCTAAAACAGAGGTAAACAAAGGTAGGAAGGGCAAGCTTACACATCTTCACAAGTGTGTACTCATATTCAAGATATATATATATATATATATATATCTTATAATCATGTAAAATTTTTACAAAAAGCTTCTATATACTAAATGCTTAGTAAAATGTATGCTGTTATTTTTTTTCTAGCCAAATCTGATATTATCAAGTATATCTATCCTTCCCCACCAAACAGGACCAGAAACATAGCTTACAATTTTGTTCTCTTCTACACTTCTTCCTCTCCCAACTCCTGTGTAACTTTTTCAATTCTATTTAGATTTAACAACAAGTTTTACAGCTTTCTTTTGTGCATCATTGCATCCTGTGTCCCACTATTTTATCTTGATTCACTGCTCTTCTTGCTAGAATACATCATTGGTAGTTCTTTCCGCAATGATCAACAGACAGGGTAGTAGTTTCTGAGTCCCTGTATGCCTGAAATTGTCTTTATCTCTATCTTATTCTAAAATGTTAATCTGGGATCCCTGGGTGGCGCAGCGGTTTGGCACCTGCCTTTGGCCCAGGGCAGGATCCTGGAGACCCGGGATCGAATCCCACGTCGGGCTCCCGGTGCATGGAGCCTGCTTCTCCCTCTGCCTATGTCTCTGCCTCTCTGTGTGTGTGTGTGTGACTATCATAAATAAAAATTAAAAATAAAATAAAATAAAATAAAATAAAATAAAATAAAATAAAATAAAATAAAATAAAATAAAATAAAATAAAATGTTAATCTGTCTGGATAAGACATTGGTACATTCAAAGTCATTTTTCCTTAGTCATTTTATTAGTGTACAGTCTGATGTTACTGATAAAGAAATATACTGTCCATCTGATTCTTAGCTCCCTGCAGATATCTGTTAGTATTTTAAATCCATGTGTGCATATATATATATATATATATATATATATAGAGAGAGAGAGAGAGAGAGAGAGAGAGAGACAAAAAGAAGATAAACACAGACATATCCCTGATTAGCAATGACTGTAAACACCATGCTGAGTCTGAACTTTGAGATGGACTTCCTGAGTTAAAATCTAGATGAAACTAAGCTAGATGAAACTAAACTAGTTATAATCTAGATGAAACTGAAACTAAACTGGATGTATGACCATAGGCAAGTCACTGAAATATACATCTGCTCAGCTTCTACATATGCAAAGTCTGGATAATAATAACATCTATATCATCGTATTGTCCTGAGGTTTAAGAAAGATAGTCAAATGAATAAATTCAAACCCATGTTGAGTCCAAAACAAAACAAAATAAAACAACAAAAAAACTTTTTCTGAAAATCACATATAGGCTTCCATTTTATAAAGCTTATTTTTAAAAATCATAACTGAGCAACAATCAGCTAATGTACACAAGTACATGTTTTTAAGACCATATGAAAGGGAAGAGGATGAGGATGATAAATTAGTTATTCTGAGGAAGATGAGGAAAATGGGACTGGGAAGTAACATACACAGAGCTTCAACAATACTGGTATTATTCTAGATCAACAAGTTGGGAGTGTGACTCATGAGTATTATTTTATTTTTGAGAATGGGGACTGGATGAGAAATAGAAGATAATTGCCAAATGCATAAAATCTGAATTTGTCTTACTGCAGCACACCTGATCACCAGTCTTCACATACACTGGAAAAAGTCTGAGAGCATACACACCAAAATTAAAACCATTAAAAAATTATTGGGAGACATCAAGAAGCCAGACAATATTTAAAAATACGAGTTTCTAGTGCTTGCTTCAGCAGCACATATAATAAAAATATGGGCTTCTAATAAACCAATCAAGATGATTATGGAATTTCCTCCACAGCATGGCTAGGCTTACACTTAAGATATAGAACATATATATGTGTGTGTCTTACGGGATTATTAAAAATTAAGAGTGCCAAGATCAAATAAGCCAAAGACTCTCACATATGTGCATAACTGTAACAATATTCAATGGGATAAGGTAGAAAGAAGAATGAAGTAAAGAGATTTTAAAAACCATTATCAGGGCAAAAGTTAGGTTATAAGAAATGATAAAATAAAAAATACACTGACATCAAAATAAATTATAACATTCAAGATTTCTAAAACAACAGCTCTGGTGATTCCAATGTTTGATGTCTACCTAGCCAGTTGCAAAAGTGGCATGAAAATGTAAATCACTCAAACAGGAATGAACTGAGAGAGGCTTGCTCTACAGGAAACTTTTACCTGTGAGGTGAAATTACCCATGATGCTTAGAAGACTGGCTACAAAGGAAAATGGTGAGCCAAGTGACAAAAGTCCCTAAAGAATATTCTATAAGATAAGAGATAATGGTAAAAGGATGATATAGCAGGTATAGCCAGATTTCAAAGTAGAAAGGGACTGTTGGAAAAAGGTAACTTTAAAAAAGTGATCTAGAAGCAAAATACCTGGAGAACATCAGATGCTTTGCTCATCTTGGGCCACACTGAACTTGGAAAAAAAAAAAAGCACTTAGATTTCATAAGGAGGTAAAAGTACTGGAAGGAAAGGGTGAGAATACAAAGAAACTTTTTTATGGAAAAAGACCCCATGGGAGAGAACAGGACAAAGAAGAAGTTATGGTTTCTCACATCTCTAAGCTTTTGCACATGCTTGAAATGCCCTTTTTAATCCCCCTGATCTGGGTAACAGGATTCAGCTCAGGAGTTATTTCTTAAAGGAAAATATTTTTGTAACCCATCCCTCCCCCAACTCAGTGCCATCTCCTAAGCATGTGTATATATCTTGTGCCTATCTCTATGAAAGCATTTATCCATGTGTAATTGCTATTTTTCATTTTCTGTCTATAACTAGATTAATGTGATCTAGGTAAAGCCCAAGTATTTAATTGTCATTTCCCATCATAGTGCCTGGCCAATAAGCATGCAATAACTGGTGACCATATGCTGAATCACTGCACTATAGCAAGCTGACAGGAGAGAAAACTTGTTTGAAGAGGTTGTATGTTGAGACCCTGAGAGTCCTGCCCATGGATGAATGACATGTAGAACTGCAAGAAGTAAGAATATATTCGCTTAGAATTAACCTCCAGGTATCTAGTATTACCAGTAGAATGGCATTTCTGTCAAACTGAATACAACTCATTTTTTTAAAAGATTTTAATTATTTATTCATGAGAAACACACACAGAGAGAGAGAGAGAGAGAGAGAGAGGCAGAGACACAGGCAGAGGGAGAAGCAGGCCCTATGCAGGAGGCCCGATGCAGGACTCGATCCCAGGACTCCAGGATCACGCCCTGGGCCGAAGGCAGGCACTAAACCACTGAGCCACCCAGGGATCCCCTACAACTCATTTTAATTATTAAGTATATTTTAATCTCAAATCTGAATGCACATTTTAAAAAGCTGCTTAATAAAATGTAAAACTAAAAAACTGTAATAATAAAACTAATAAAAATATCAAAAGTATTAGTTAAAATGTTATTTTATTATTAAAGTATCAATTAAAATTGCTAAAGCAGTAAACTTAATTTCTATGCCCACTTTTTATATAGCTTTGTCAAACCTGAGTCAGTGAAGGAACACAAACAATGGGTTAAATAACTTTCATTAAGCAAAAATATTTTAAAATATTATTCTTACAAAGAAATTATTAAAGAATAAACATGTGAATAAATTTTACCTCAGTTTTATTTAATTTTTGTCAGAATAAGCATTTACAATATTTGTCTAATACGACACTGAGGTAAGAGATGTGTTTTTAGTTACATGACTTTATCAAGTCTATAATGAAAAATATCTGATAAGCATGAAACTAGAGATGCGTCTACAAAACAGAAATAAAAGTAAGCCAAATGGCACTCTGCAAAAGGTACCATGATGTATCTCATTGGTTTCATTATAATAATGTCAAATGGAGTTGGCACTAAGCAGGAAAATCAAAATCTGTAAGAATACCAGAAAACCATTTTGTCAGTACTTAACCTGTTAATAAGACATACAAGCAACAGATAGTAGAAACTGATTGATATGCTGCCAGAAATTACAACAATGAATGCAACTTTGAATAACAGCTTCATAGTACTCAGTCTCAAAAGTGAGAACCTTAAAAAGTAAAAACATTTTTTATAACAGCTTCAGTAATATTTGATTGTGAAAAGGTTGGTACAAATACAAAGAATAACTACTTTCAGTTTTTCAGGCAATGGATATCAGGCAAAAGAATATGATAACTCTGCATGATACCATGTCTGTAACTCATAAATTATTTACACTAAAATAACCATGTGCAACAGTTTTTGTTATATTAGCTTACTGGTCTGTAAAGCAAAATAGTTACCATTTGGGGAATAATAAGGAAGAAAGAGTTCATATCGATGTGCAAAGGAATCAGAGTATCAGCATTTTAGACTTCAAAAGTGTTTTTACCATCTTGTCCAATGCTCCCTTCATGGAAACCTTAGGCCTTTATAGAGTCAAATGGGCAACACTCAATCTATGCTCAATACTTCAAAAAGTCTAACATACTATGTACCCTAGAATTAAAAGTGTCTTAGATAACCTAAACATCATCTTCCTTTGTTCTTCCCTGAATATAGATTAAGACAGTATTGTTAAACTATTTATCCCCTATTAATCAATGTAATATTTATTTATTAAAAGTAATTTAGTAGAAGTTGGGAAAGAAGAGAGACTTAAAAAAAAAAAGGGATCCTTTGTGATTAAAAAAAAAAGAGTAATAAAGAAACCCTACAACTAAAACTAACAACTAAGGTAACTGACAGGCAGAACATACAGGTTTCCTTATTTGCAGTCCAATAGTCTTGCCTCCGCAGCACTTTGAATAGTAACATAAATAATGATATTAACAAATACTAAAGTGTTTACAATGATTAATATAGAGTGATGAGGTTACTGTTAATTTTTAATTTCTTCTTCACAGATATTTTCAAAATGATCTTCAATAAACATATATGCTATTATAACCAGAAAACACATCTACACATTCTTACATACACTTAAGAGTAACCTTTTCTAAAACCAAATCTGTTAATTCTACAAATCATACAAACTCAAGAGGCACTTAAGTAGCTTAGTTGGTTAAGCACTGGCCTTTGGCTCAGGTTGTGATCCCACCCCCCCCTCTTGTACTCGCTCTTGCTCTCTCACTCTCCCTCAACTAAATAAAATCTTTAAAAAAAAAAAAAAAAGACACACAAATCATACAAATTCAAAAGCATGATTTTCCCATGTGCCCCTATTATTCCATTCTCATAACCTTTGGATATGTTTCCTCCTTTATAAAATAAGGACAATAGCAGGTTCTCACTTTTATGTTTCATTAATTATTACCTTGACAACTCAAAAGAACAATGGCAAAAGTAAGTCTGGATCACTTCTAAAACAAAGCTGAGTTACACTAGAATACAAATTCCAACATGGTCAAGATTACACAGATATATAACTTTTAAAAGGCTCAACTCTTCTACCTACCATTAGCATTCATTCAACATTTAACCCTAATTTTGCTAAAAGTTCAATGAAATGTGGCAAGCTAATTACCATGGGATGAAAATGAAAGTACAATAAATAATAAAACCATACCAATTTTTAATTTTATGCAACTTTATATTTATGTCATATCGATTCATCTATTCAAAAATGTTTCTCCAAGTAGCAAGGGGTTTTTTTTTTGGTTTTATAGCAATAATCATACTTTGTGAAGTATGAGGTTGAACTTAATTTTAAGATTCAATATACTGTTATATAGCTGAAAGCACTAGATTAGAAGAGAAGTAAGCATAAGACCTAGATCACAATTCAAAAATCATCTCAAATTGAAAATATGATCTTGGGCAAGTCACTTAATTTATCTAAGGTTAAATCTCTGCTTTTCCAAACCCCAAGGGCCTCAAGTAACAAAGGGTCAGCTTCCAGCCTAGCAAAGTATTAAGGACTCAGGTCCCACTAGCAAGTAAGACTGAGAATTAGTCTTTCTGCTTTGTGTTCTAATTTAGATATTCGGAGGAGTAAACTTTTAACCTCTAATACTCACTGGGTTTACCTAGTTCTCGAAAAATTAATTCTGCATTGGCTTCCTGAGCTGACTCTAGTTTCCCTGCCAGAAGCTCTGGGGCAGAGAAAACCTACAGCTGAGCTCCCCCAAACACCTAACAAAGCTCTCAAAAGTCCTTATCTCTGGGTGTGTGCATTCATCTCTAGCCCATGAACTTCTGTTTCAATGTGTAATAATAATTCTTTGTAACCATTACTCTACCAACTATTCAAATATAAACATTATCATTTGTTTATACTACCCACCACGTCAGACACTTTGGGTAGCATAACTAATCTAAACCCAACTCAAATGCACGAGAAATGGAAGTACAGTGATTTGAACTTTTAGCCCTCTACCAACAATCAAAATTACCTTTTCTACATTTCAGTTGAATTCCCTGTTGCACAAGGTCTCTTCCTATACCAACTCATCACTGAGGTAGATAACTGATGGTCAAGACTTGTAAGTAATGCTAATTATATAGACACATATACATATATACACACACACACACGTCATTTTTCATATGTAATGGTAAAGGGAGGATTTTCTCTGAAATCATGGAAAAAAATTACTAACTAAAATATGGTAAGCTGTAGCTGAAAAACAACCATTAAAACCAATTATGCATAGGGGAATAAATATCAATAAGTATCGCAAATTGGGTTCCACACTGGAACATATAAGAAATAATTCCTTTGAAAACTGTACAACAGTTTTGTAAAACACATTTTAATATGTATGAAGAGCCTAAAAAGATATTTTATTATTCTAACCTATAAGTACTACTTTTTAAACTGAACTTCAAAAAAATAATCCTAATGATGGAAACATTTTTATGCACAAAAATGTTCTCTGAAGCATGCCTGCGCATGGCCAACAGCTGGAAACAATCTAAATATCCAAAAATAGAAAAAGTTACAAAAGGGCATTATATATATAAATAAGATATTATACATCCTTCTAAATTAGTTCATAAAGCTGTATAAGAAGTAAATTTTTGTACTATGTTAGCTAAAAATCTTAAATTCATATACACAAACACACACACAACTTAATTATACAAATAAACCAGTTCTCCATATAGGTGAAAATCTAAAAGAAAAACAACAAAAATATTAGGTTATAGTGTTTCAGTGGTGGAACAATGAGTCGTCTTGTTTTCTTCCCATCCTAATTGCTTAGAATATGGTTATATTAATTTTTTTAAAAATTCGAATGACATAATCCAAACCCACAAATATTTTATATATATAAATACTGTATCATACATACATAATCAGATTCCAAAACTATAAAATAACCAAGTTTATTCAGTTAAAAAAAAAAGAAAGCCTAAAATGACTTACTCCCCAATCCTATATTGAACATACTGTTGGCTTCTACATAACATAAATTGTTTTCATCAAAAGCATACCTATTTGCATTACTCAAATATCTTTCATATCTTATACAAAATACTACAGGGAAAAGAAAGATAGGGAAATATAAACCGGATCTCAAAAAATTTATGATTTATTTGGGTTTTAAACCCAACATAAGCAAGGAAACAAATATAAAAACTTTAAAAAACAAGATATAAAGTAATTATAAAATTGCTATAAAGCAATTTGATACAGATGTATTAGTTTGCTAAGGCCATGTTAACAAGGTACTACAAACTAGGTTGCTCAACCAACAAATTTATTGTCTCACAGCTTGAAAGTCTGAGACCAAGGTATCAAACACAGTTGTTTCCTTTGGAGGGTTGTGACAGCAGGATCTACGCCAGGCCTCCCTTCTTAGCATATACATGACCATCTTACGATCTTCCCTGTGTCTTTTCATATCAGCTTCCCTCTATGCAGGTCTGGGTCCAGATTTCCTCTTTTTATAGAGTTAACAGTCATACTGGATTAGGGTCCTCCCCAATCTAGAAGAAATGGATGCATTTCTGGAAAGCCACAAACTACCAAAACTGGTACAGGAAGAAATAGAAAACCTGAACAGGCCAATAACCAGGGAGGAAATTGAAGCAGTCATCAAAAACCTCCCAAGACACAAAAGTCCAGGGCCAGATGGCTTCCCAGGGGAATTCTATCAAACGTTTAAAGAAGAAGTCATACCTATTCTACTAAAGCTGTTCCAAAAGATAGAAAGAGATGGAATACTTCCAAACTCGTTCTATGAGGCCAGCATCACCTTAATTCCAAAACCAGACAAAGACCCCACCAGAAAGGAGAATTATAGACCAATATCCCTGATGAACATGGATGCAAAAATTCTCAACAAGATACTACCCAATAGGATCCAACAATACATTAAGAAGATTATTCACTATGACCAAGTAGGATTTATCCCCGGGATGCAAGGCTGGTTCAACACTCATAAAACAATCAATGTGATTCATCGTATCAGCAAGAGAAAAAACAAGAACCATATGATCCTCTCAATAGATGCAGAGAAAGCATTTGACAAAATACAGCATCCATTCCTGATCAAAAGTCTTCAGAGTGTAGGATAGAGGGAACATTCCTCAACATCTTAAAAGCCATCTACAAAAAGCCCACCGCAAATATCATTCTCAATGGGGAAGCACTGGGAGCCTTTCCCCTAAGATCAGGAACAAGACAGGGATGTCCACTCTCACCACTGCTATTCAACATAGTACTAGAAGTCTTAGCCTCAGCAATCAGACAACAAAAAGAAATAAAAGGCACTCAAATTGGCAAAAAAGAAGTCAAACTCTCCCTCTTCGCCAATGACATGATACTCTACATGGATTAGGGTCCTCCCTAATGATTACATTTTAACTATCTTTCTAAAGACCCTATCTCCAAGGTCACATTCTATGTTATTGGAAGTTAAGACTCCAATGTACCTTTTTGTTATTGTTGTTGGGGAGAGGGCAGTAAATTCAACCCATAGCATCATGGTTGCAACATCTCAAATACATACCAACATGAGTGAGGTATTTATTCTACCTAATGCCTACCAAAGAAAAAAAGAAAAAGAACCGAAAAGGAACTGGATACCAACTTATAAATACTTTTGATTACACTATTATGGGTGACTATTACTTCTTAATACCCTGAATTTTTCACTAAGGAAGCATGTTTTTATTTATTTATTTTTTTTTGGAAGCATGTTTTTAAAATCAGAAAAATGTTTAATTAAAAAATATTGTGACTCCACTGGTCTCTAATCCCAATCTATTTCTAATTACTAATATCTTCTGGCAGAGGCTCTTCTTTGGGACAGAAGTCCCAAAGGCTAAGTGCCCCCTCTGCAGCTATGACTCTCCAAAGAGAATAAAAATTAAGTGAAATTCTTAAAATACAAGCCCCTTATGCCAGGCACTATAAAAGAGAGAGAGAGAGAAAGTACAACACTTATGCAGGGGCAGTCACACTCTCTAGCGCACACATAAAAAGAAAAAAAAAAGTGACTGAGCCAATAATTCAAAAATTCAAGTAAAAATACATTAAATAAAACTAGCAATCACATAATCACAACTGAAAATAACTGGAAGGGCTTGTCCAAGCTAGTTGTCTTTATTCATGAGATAAATATTTTTATGACTAATATTTTCCTATAGTTTTAAAAAATTTTTTAAGATTTTATTTATTTACTCATGAGAGACACAGAGAGAAAGGCAGAGACATAGGCAGAGAGAGAGAGATAGGTTCCATGCAGGGAGCCCGATGTGAGATCCAATCCCAGGACCCCAGGATTATGCCCTGGGCTGAAGGCAGACACTTAACCACTGGGCCACCTAGGCATCCCACCTATTTTCTTTTTAAAAGGTCTTCAAGAATGAACGGTCAACATCCCCACTTCCTAGAATATCCCTAAGTCTGTTTCACTCTTAACCCTCAGAATGTTTTTTTCTTTCATTTGAAATAAATGTTTTCTCATCTTTTCATTAAAGTAGGCACTACTTTATATAGGCATTTTAATTTTATATAGGCACTACTTCGAAGTATTTCATATAAGCTACCAAACTTCATCTAACTATTTTTAATAGCTTAAACTGTGTGATCTTTTACTGGTTTCTACACATCTGTTTACAAGAACCATAATCAAAATGGTGCTCAAACACCTCAGGAAAAACCTAAATCTTAAGGAATTTAACTTATGTAGACTTTAGAAAAAATTACAATACTTCTTATACATAACTATCTTTATAGAATGAGTGAAAAGTCAGACATAATTTATTCATTGTAGTTCAATTTAGTGTATACACTGGCATCATCTATACAATAAGTACTACAGCTTGGTAAGCATTACTCATTATACTGTAACCAGGGATCATACTCAAACAATAAGACAATAAATCTCTAAAAGGAAATGGTTATTTATTTCTAGAGATTTACCTCCTCACTCTAATAGGAAGTCATAGGAATAAATTTGTCACACTAATTTTTGGCAGATTTACTTCTCACTGAAAATTAACTAAATGAGACTGAATAATCAATTCATCTCTGGATTTATTCATTGAGGTATTCATGCAAATATTCACTGAGCACAAACCATATGCAAAGGCCTATATTATTCAAAATACAATAGTTAAGATGAAAACTCAAAAAAAAAAAAAAAAAGAGGAAAACTCCTGGTGCCATAACACTTACATTCTAGTAGAGTTAGATTATTAGTACATATAACCTTATTTGGAGAGGCCACGAAATATCTGAAAAATTAATTTGGGAGAGGAAAAAGTAACTAAAAGAAGATAAAGGGAAATGAAAAAAAGAATTTAAGCAAAGAGAGTAGAGTTTACCAAAGCCCTAGAATAATAAGAAACTCTAATAAAGATGATAAAGGAGCACTAATGTGGCTAATGTGCAGAGAGCAAGGGGGAAGAGGAAGGAAAATGAATGGAAGAAAAGCTAGAGATAAGACAAGTGAGCTATGCTAGTATCAGATCATGTAGGGGCTTACACGTCATATTAAGAGTGTTCACCTTTAGCTTTACTTCAAGAGCAATTGGTAACCACTGAATGGTCATTCCTTTCTCCAACACCTATTACTCAATCAAAAATTTAACACTTCCTGATTTGTTCATGTCATCTTAGATACTTTTCTCCCTATTTAAGGGACTCCAGGTTTCAAAATTATTTGAGTCTAATCCCTTCCTCAAATGGAAGGTTAATATTTTCTTGATTCTTAGTGCCAATGTTCTGAGGGACCCAGCAACTACTAATGTGGATAGTTAATCTAGACATTAAGATGAGTCTGGAACTATTAGCAAAAGTAGAATGAATAGGCCTCTAATGCACATCTGTTAAAATTGATATACAAATAGAACAAAAATCCCTGACACAAGCAAATGCATTAAAACAGACTAGCTAATAGTGGGACTTAATACTGTTGATTAATCAATTCTTAAACAAAAATTAATTCTTACCGGGAGCTTTCCTCTGTGATCAAGGCCCACTTGTCATCTCAGGTGTTTAAAGTGCTGACAGATTTCAGTACCAGGGTAAAACGTAAAGCTTTATTTACATTCTTCTTATCACAGTAAAAAAGCTAATATTCAATATTTGTAGACCATACAGACAACTGGCCAGGTCACATTTGAATTTAATAAATTAGAAGGGCAGTTACCCAATGATTTAACTAGGGAAAATCTTAAAGTCAGACATTACAGAAGGAGGAAAGTCAAGAGAAGATAAGGATGATTTTAAAGTTTTCAGCTGAACTTGGCTCTATGTTTTACATCATCTCTTTTGTCCCTAAATGGAAACTTAAAAGCATAGTTCATATATCCTCCCTCCCTGTTTGCCTAAGAATGCCTATTAATCCTTCAAATATAGGATATATTTCTTTAGAATGCATTTCTTAATCTCTACCAGTGCGTCCATATTGCCTAGTCCAGTGAGAATCAATCACTTTCTCTGCTACCTTCTTTCCAAGCTAGTATTTCTATTATTGCATTTCTCACATTTGTTTTTATTTATTTCTTCTATGGACACATGAAAACCCTGAGAAGAGGGGTATATTTCTTTAATATTTGTATTTCCAGTGTTTGTGAAGCACACTTAAGAGATACTGTATTTGTTGAGTGAACTAATGCCATGTTAGACTTTTTTTTTTTTTTTTTTTAATTTAGGATAGAGGCAGAATCTGCTAATAGTGACATGGTTCTCAGCAGAAATCAGAACCATAAACTCTGGACAAAATATTTAGAAACAGTTTTCTGAAAGTGCTAAGAGCAACCAAAGACAGACATGTAAAAGAATAGAAATGAAGCAAACAGGTATAAAAATAGTAATGGCATTATATAAAATTCCTTATTTCTTATAACTTTTTATTTAGAAAACGCCCCAGTCGACATCATGAACCAGAAGTTAGGGACAATCCCAGCATTTGAACATGACAGAAGCAACTCTTGAAACAAAATCACTAGAGAAGAAGCCCCAAATAAATTCTGGACAAATGTCTGGTTGAAGCATTAACTACTCGCATTTGTGAGATTTAAATGCTGACAACCACTATGTTCTGCAGTTTGAGTTTATCCAAATAAAGAAACACTTTAAAATTTTCCAACAAAATTCAGAAGAATATAACAAAATGCAGAATCTCTACACAGTATTATTTACAGTGCTCAGGATACAATCCAAAATTACTTAACCTCCAAATAATTAATCAAGAAAATGTGGTCCATTCATAAGATAAAACACAATCAATAAAAACTAACACAGAGATGACCCAGATGCCTGAATTATCAAGTAAAGATTTTAAATCAACTAATATAACTGTATTCATGAAAGTTTAAAAAAAATCATAATGAATGAAAAGATCAGAAATCACAGTAGAGAAGTACAAAGAGCCAAATACAAAATCTGGAACAGAAAGTATGATATTTAAAGTAAAATGTTAACAAGATAGGCTGAACAGTAGATTAGATAAAAAGAGTCAGTAAAATTAAAGATAAATCAATTTATTTAACCTGAAGAAAAAGGAGAGGGAAAAAAACTGGGAGAGAACATATAGAACCTCAGGAACCTGAGACAAAATCAAAGATCTAATAAAGTTATAAATGCAGCCCCAATAAAAAAAAAAAAAAAGAGTAACAGAAGAGTAAAAATATTTACAGCAATCAGTAATAAGGGGCTCCTGGGTAGCTCAGTCGGTTAAGCATCTGACTCTTGATTTCACCACAGGTCATGATCTCAGGCTCCTGGGACTGAGCCCCATATCAAGCTCCACACTCAGCAGGGAGTCTTCTTCTCTCTCTCTCTCTCTCTCTCTCTGCCCCTCCCCCCTGTTAGCACGGGCACTCTCTAAAATCAAGAAATCTTAAAAAAAAAAAAATCACTAGCAGTAAAAACTTTAGGAATGCCTCCAAACACAATACACCTAATTCCTCTTATCAAAATCCTATCAGATGTTGTGAGATGAGCTAAAGCAGTTCTTACAATCATACAGTGTGACTGACCTAAGGTTGCATTTTGTAAATTTAAAGAAAAACAAAACAAATAGAAGAGTGGAAATACATCACAGAATTCAATGAAATAAAAAACAATAAAAAAATTAACAAAGTCAAATTTGTCTCTTTGAAACTATTGATAAAATTGATGAACCACTAACTCAAATGAGAGAGAGAAAAAGAAAAAAATGTGAATTGTCAATGTCTGGAATGGATTATCACTACAAATCCTACAGACATTAAATCCTACAGACATGTTAGAGAAATGTTTACGAACAACAGTATGCCAACAAATTTGATTACTTAGATAAAACAGACAAATCTCTTGCAAAACACAACTTTCACAACTGATACAAGATAAATGAAAATCCAAATAGCCCATGTTTATCAAAAAGTTAAATCCACTAACAAAAAACTTTCCAATAAAGTATAGACCTAGATGTTTTCATTGGTGAATTCTATGAAACTCATTCATAACATAGGAGGAAGAAATACTTCCCAACTTATTTTATGATAACCCCAATAGCAAACCCTGACAAGGATGTTACAAGAAAAAAAATTATGGACCAAAGTCTCTCATGAACACAGACACAGAAATCCTTAAATACTGTAAGCAAGTCAGATCCAGCAATATATAAGATGGAAAACACAGCAGAGTTACTCTAAGAATGTAAAGTTGTTTTAACACTCAAAAATCAATGTAGCTTTGCCACTGGGAATGTAACATGATACAATCATGCTGGAAAACAATGTGGCAGTTTTTTAAAAAGTTAAACACATTTATCATATGACCCAGCAATTCTACCGCTACCTATCTACAAAATATATGTCCACACACACTTGTACAAATATATACAAAACAGCATTACTATAAAAGCTAAAAATTGGCAACAACAATTCAAATGTCCATAAACTGGTAAATTGATAATCAGTATGTAGTATATCACCACAATGGAATAGTATTTGACAATAAAAAGGAACATGAGTGAACCACATATGCTAAATGACAAAAGTCAAACATATAAAAGATGATATGTTGTATGACTCCCTTTATATGAAATATCCAAGAAAGGCAAATACAGAGAGAATAAATTAGGGATTGCTGCAGGCTATAGGTGCGAATGGGAAGTGATGTAAGTGTGCTTGAGCTTTTTCTTTGGGGGGTGATGGAAACGTTACAAAAGTACATTATGGTTATAGATGAATGACCATGGAACATACTAAAAGTCATTGACTTTTATGCAAAAAACAGATTTTCTGTAAGTAAATTATAACTTATGAAAGATACTTTAAAAAACATACTTATTACCATACTAATACTACCCAAAAAAACACATGAGCACATCAATCAACATAGAAAAATCATTTAAAATCTACCCACTCATAGAAAACTCTTAAGCGAATAGGAATAGAAGGAAATTCTTCAACTAAATAAATAGTATTTACAAAAATCTATAACTAACATATTAAGAAGGACTCTGCTTAATGGTCAACTAATGAATATTTTGCTCCTAATATCCTGAAAAAGTAAAGGATGCTGACTCTGATCACAAAGTCCACAATGTATTGAGGATCCTAGCTTGTATAATAAAGCAAGAAAAAAAGCTAATGATCAGAAAAGGAAAAGTAAAACTGCCTATTACTAGAGACATGTAGAGACTTAACTGTTTACATAGGATATCTTAAATAATCCAGAAATAACTATTTAAACAAATATGTGAATTTAGGGATCCCTGGGTGGTGCAGCGGTTTGGCGCCTGCCTTTGGCCCAGGGCGCGATCCTGGAGACCCGGGATCGAATCCCACGCCGGGCTCCCGGTGCATGGAGCCTGCTTCTTCCTCCGCCTGTGTCTCTGCCTCTCTCTCTCTCTCTCTGTGACTATCATAAATAAATAAAAATTAAAAAAAAAAAATATGTGATTTTAGCAAAGTCGGAGACTATAAAATCAATATACAAAAAATTGATTTTTTTTGTATCAAGCAATTAGAAAATGAAATTTTAAGTCTATTTATGATAGCATGTAGCATCAATAAATCACTTAAAAATAGATATAACAAAAATGTGCAACACCTCTAAACTATAAACTATAAAACACTGCTAGGGAGAAATTTTTTACAAACCTAAGTAAATAAGAGATACACCATGAATTGAAAAACTAGGTATTTTTAAGAAGTCACCCCCCCAACTCACAAAACTAAACTATACAATCTGACAAATCTATTTGTAATCAATCCCCCAGGCCTCCTTATAGACTGACACTGGGTTCTAAAAGGTTTATGTATATGAAACAACAACAACAAAATATCTTGGAAAAAGAAAAAATTAACGAAAATTAATTCAAAGCTATCTTGGAAAAGGAAAATGGAGAATATACAAACTACCCAATTTCAAAATTTATCATAAAGCTCTAGTAATCAAAATATAGTACTGGCATAAAGGCTGACAAACAGATCACTGGAACAAGACAGACTCATATACATGATTCAATGTTCTACATAAGTGCTATAAGAATCCAACAGAGAAAGGAAAGTCTTTTCCACAAATAATGATGAAACAAATGGCTATCAATATGGGGGAAAAAATAAAACCTGAATCCATAACTCAAACCACAGATAAGAATTAATTTATATAGATTATCAATTAAGCAAGAGAATGAAAACTATAAAGCTTCTAGAAGAAAACAGAGAAGAATACATGCATCATCTGTGGTGAGGACATTTTCTTAAGGACATAGAAAGTAATAATCAAAAAGAAAAAATTGATGAATTAAATTTAACCAAAATTAAAAAGCTTCTGTTCATGAAAAGACAGCTATAGATGAATAAAAAATTTAAAGACTGAAAAAATTTTTCAAAAAACATATCTGACAAAGGAATGGTATCTAAAATATATAAAGGACTTCTAAATATTTTTTAAATTTGAAAATGGCAAAACATTTGAATAGTACTTCACAAAATATTTATAAATCACCATAAAAAAGTGTTATCCATCATTAACTATCACAGAAACTCAAATTACAGCCACAATGAAATATTATACATCCATAAGAATCAGAAAAGTACTAACCACATAAAATGCTGGTAAGAGGGGATCCCTGGGTGGCGCAGCGGTTTGGCGCCTGCCTTTGGCCCAGGGCACGATCCTGGAGACCCAGGATCGAATCCCACATCAGGCTCCCGGTGCATGGAGCCTGCTTCTCCCTCTATCTATGTCTCTGCCTCTCTCTCTCTCTCTCTCTCTCTCTCTCTCTCTCTCTGTCTCTCTCTGACTATCATAAATAAATAAAAATTTTTAAAAAATTTTTAAAAATAAAAAAAATAAAAAAATAAAAATAAAATGCTGGTAAGAGAAGGCTATCTCAGACAGTGCTGGAAGTAGAAAATGCTTTATCCATTTGGAAAAAGGTCTAGTAGATTCTTGTTAAACCAAATATACTCCATCTCTCTGACCCAGCAATTACACTCTTAACTATTTACCCAATGGAAATAAACTCCAAATCCCAAATGACTTCTGTAAAAATGTCCAAGGAAGCTATGTTCATAATGGCCCCAAACTGGAAACAGCCCAGAGTTTCAACAACACAAGAATGGATAAACTATGTATATTCACAAGACAGTCTGCTACTCAGCAATAAAAAATAACAAACTGCTGAAAAACACAGGAATATGAACAAATGCTAAAGTACTACGCTAAAAGAAAAAAACTTTAGGGGCACCTGGATAGGTGAGTTGGTAAGGTGTCTGCCTTCGGCTTGGGTAATGGTCTCTCAGGGTCCTAGGATTTAGCCCTATGTTCAGCTCCCTGCTCCTAGGGGAATCTGTTTCTCTCTCTACCCCTCCCCCCTGCTCTGCTATCTCTCTCTCAAATAAAATCTTAGAAAAAAAAGAAAAAGAAAAACGCTTTAATGAAAAAAGTTCATACGTATTGTCAGATCCTATTTATACAAATTCTATGTACAGACAACAATATGGTGGGAAAAAACTCAAAAGTGGATGCCTCTGAGGATATGGGGTAGAGATTAACTAGTAGAGCATATGAGGGAATTTTCTGAGGTGACCATAATATTCTTTATCCTGATAGGTGTTTGGGTTACCCATGTATAAGCATTTCTCAAAACTCTTTGATTATACTTAAGATTGATGTTTTCATGAAATGTAACTGAAGGGACAGGGAGAAGTATAAGGGAGACCATAACCAAATATTGAATTTTATTTAATAGGTATATATGTATGGCTACAAACTAATTTGAAATGCATACCAAAACAAACAAAAACAAGATGGATTGATGGATGAAACAAGTTTTGTAAAATGTAAATTGTAAAATCTAAGTGGTAGAATGACAGGCACAGGAAATGTGAAACAAAATCCTGAAATTCATGAACCTTGGTCTGGAAAGGAAAATGACTCCCAATTATCAAGATGGATTGTATTTCTTTGAAGTACCGGTTAATATTAGCACCTATTCTGCTTAAGATAATCAAATATAATTTACATCTACTTATATTTATACTTAAATACATAAGGAAAGGCACACAAACAAGCAGAGCAGAAGTAAAGAAGTCCTCTACAAGTAAAATACCATAACTATAAAGCCTCAAAATTATGAACATTTTTTTCTGGAGAAAAAAGCAACATGGGATAGTTTCCAAATGGCCACAAAGAATAAATGGATCAGCTTTATGACTAAGATAGATAACTCTTCATGTTGTGACCTGATATTCAGTGTCCTCCATACCGAAGACATACTTTATATTTTCATGTCATCTTGCATGTCTCCTTTATTATGAAGCTTTCCCTGTGGCTCTAATCCCCAAAAATGTTATCCATGCCTCTTTAGAAAGTCTATAATTCTTAGTATTTTACTTATAAGACTCATGAAATTTATGTCTACTAGGAAAGAGAAAACTGTTAAAAGAATTGGGCATCAGGAGGCCAACTCTACCTGTGTGACCTAAGATAAATTTCTTAATCTTGTTTCCTCACATATAAATTGTGGATAACAGGTCTTTATCTCATATGGTTATTATAAGGATTATTATGCTTAGTCTCCTGCATGAAGTACTGAATAAAAATTACTATTATTATTATTCTATTATCTCCATATGAGCCTAACTCAGTACCAAAAATATTTAACAGATATTCAATTTTTAAACAATATCTCAGTTGAAAGACCAAGTGAATAAACTATTCATGTGTTATTGACTGATAAACTATTGCTGTGGCCCATATATATAAACATACTTAAGTAACTGCCCTTTCTGTTTAAGGATGATCCTAGTAACTCACTATAGTTACAGATAAAAACAAATGAGCTTCACGTTGGTTCTTCTGAACTTTACTTTTATTTTATCCCAAAAATATTAGATTATTTTTCCATTACCCTCATTTTCATCATGATTTCTAAGAGTAATTCTCTTCACTCTCTACCCTAAACTTCTAGCCATATCACCCATGCACCTGGGAAATAGTGAACCCAAACCCCTCCTCTTTTCATCCCTGTTACAATAGTCCGTTCTGGTCCACTTCTGATATTCCTTAGTTAGAGGCCTTCCTAATGATCATCTTTATGCACATTTGAGACTTCAAACATTCTAAGACATAAAATTAACATGATAAATTGATACATTCTTATCAGCACAATTCTTTCAATGTGAAACCTCCAATCAAGAAAATATGCAATTTATACTCCAGCAAAAAGGAGAAAGAAAAGGCAAAACCCAAAAGTTTTTAAATGTTCATGCTTGGGGCACATGTGTGGCTCAGTGAGTTGTGTATCTACCTTCAGCTCAGGTCATGATCCCAGGGTCCTGAGACAGAGCCCCACACTGGGTTCCCTGCTCAGCAGGAAGTCTACCCTCTCCCACTCCCCCTGCTTGTGCTCTTTGTCAAATAAATAAATAAAATATTTAAAAAATAATAAAATTAAATTAATATTCATGCTTTAATCTCCAATACACAGCAGTAAGTGCCAAATTTCTATTCTCTAGTTGCACAGCTCTCAAAACGTGGAACCAGCTCTTGGTTTTGGCTCAGGGTGTGGGATCAAGCCCTGAGTCCCGCTTCATGCTTAGTGCAGAATCTGCTTCAGATTCTTTCTCTCTCCCCTATTACCCCTCCCCGCTTTCATGCATGCGGCTCTCACTCTCAAATAAATAAAATCTTTTTTAAAAAACTCTATAAAGTAGTATAACCTCAACAAAAAATTACTGAAGAAACAGAAGATATAGTTCAAATGTTATCTTCTTGGTGAAGCTACTCTTATTTTCCTAGAGCAGGGGTCTATAAACTATCGCCCACAGATCAATTCTAGCTTGCTGCTTTATTGTACATGAGAATTTACTGGAACACAGCCATGCCTATTCATGGATATATTGTTTGACTACAGTATAATTAAATATATATATTTGGTCTTTGCCCCCAGTTTCTGGAACATACTTTCAAAACCCTTGTCATTTCATAGCCCTCTTTTGTTATCTATAATTAGTCCCTTTTGGTTATACCTAAGGTTATGCTAACAAGGTGACTCATGGTCAGTCTCAAGCATGTGACTAGAGGGCTGGAGACTGAGTTCAATTATGAAGTCAGTAATATGGTTTGTACTAACTCTGAGTTGTTAGTGTCAAAATTGAATTGAAGTATAGGACACCTAGTTGAGGTCAAAAAATAATTTTGCTACCTTTCCACTACAACTGCAGAGTAGCTGCGATAGAAACACATGGCCACAAAGCCTAAAATGCCTGGATCTTTATAGATAATGTTTGCCTACTCATATTTTAGAGAATTAGTCTCTCACTGCCTCCTATTTCAACATTTATGGTACAGATCACTAACACATTACCCATTATGTTTATATATTTATTTGTCTATCTCCTCCAGGATATTACTACTTATGAACAAAAAACAGTTTTATCATTATATCTTTAGGACCAACTTCTTCACATACAGTTGACAGAAGTTTAATAAAAACACCAATTTTTTAAAAAGCCTCTGAAAGCATGTTTCTATCCAAATGTATTTTATTTTCTACTTTAATATCAGACCTATGTTCTGATTCTTAAAAAAAAAAAAAAAAAAAAAAAGACCACTGAAAGATCACAGATTATTAGCATGTGAAAGCCTGAGAGGACCACAGACACTATCTAATTCAGCATTTTCAGGCAAAATAAAGTCTAGAACACTTAAATGACTTACCCAACTAATTAGTAACAAAACCAAGATTAGAATCCAAGTCCAAAATCAATGATCTTTTCACTAATAGCAAACCTTTTTACCAGTGGAAAAAGAATAACAACATAAGTAAAACTACACTTTGTTCAAAAGGTACCACCCAAAAAAAAAAAAAAAAGGTACCACCCAAAAGTACTCTCCATTCATCCTATTCAGAGTATCAGCCAATGAATAAAGAGACTGAAACAGAACATCAATCAACATACTGCTTCTTTCATAAAGAAAGCTTTGTTATGGAAAAAAAAAACAATTATCTGAAATAAACAATGTGCTTACAAAGTTGATTTACATTCTGGCACAAGCTCCTTATCTCCTCTTAGACCAAGAAACATTTCACAAATATTCAAGTCTGCTTTGGTGGCCACCTTTTCAATAGCAATGTACTAAATGAACATTTGGTACAGAAGCAGAAACAGTTGATAATATAATGAACTATCATATATATGATTCATATACACAGTTACCACTTGAAAGTAATAAAAGGGAAAATAACAGCTATTTCATTTCATATATATGTATTTTCATACACACACACACACACACACACATCAGTGTAGATACAAATATAAAGAGTAAGAGAAACAGAAGCTCAGAGAGATAGAGTACTTGGCTCAAGATCACAAAGCAAAGAAAAGGCAGAGCCTGGATTTGAATTCAGATTAATCATACCACAAAGGCCAAGCTCTTTACAGAAAACCAGGATACAAAAACAGATTTGAGTCATATAGCATTTACACACTAATTCATAAATCTAAATATAGTCCAATACATCAGCTCATAGGTATAAATGGCCTAAAAGGAACAGGTACAAGATGGAGCTAGAAGAAACACCCACTATTTATACACACTTCCCCAGTGAACAAGCTGTCCTCTCTGACTGAACTTCTTGTTTCAGGAGAGAAACACAAGAAATACTGAGAGAGTAAGACAACACTAGTCTATCTAATCAGATCAGCTTACATGGAATGTATGTATTGCTTTGCTCTTGTCACTCTTGCCAAAACTTCTTCCTCCACATTGCCCAAAGTCCTTAGCTTCAAATTCACCCAGCCCCACTGGTCTCATGTGTAATAAGGGTACAGAAGTGCCTGTGTCATGGAGTTACTGAATTAACTGAGTTAGAGAAGAATCCATAGCAGACATAGAAGCTTAAGCTAAATTCTAAATACCGGATAGGTAGTAATTTGCTGGGAGAAAAAAACACTCCAAGAAAGAAGGTACTAGAGTAAACACACTATGCTGATTGAAATTTCCAGATGTAGAATGCTCTCACTCCACCCTATCTACTCAGCAAACTCCTGCTCACCCTTCAAAGACAATCTCAAAAGAATCCTCCACCTTAAAGTCTTTCCTGACTTCTGCAAATAGTTTGTCACTTTCTCTTCTAGGATACTGTATCCTAACACACATTTTTTTTTACTAAAGATCACAGGAGAAATAAAAAACAGAACCAGGATTTGAATTCAGATTAGTCAAACCACAAAGGCCTGATCACATTACTTATTATGATTTAATTTACACATCAGTCTCTCTTTTTAGAATCTGAAGTCCTTAAAGAAATGAATCATCTTTCCAATACCATTCCATCTCAGATTTAACCATACTATCCCTAGGAATAGGCAATTTAGCTCCCAAACACCACCGAGAAATAAAAATGTTGAAATTAATCTCTTCCTCTCCATCAACTATTTAGAACTCTTTCAGGGTTAAGAGCATCCAAGGATGCTGCTGATGTATATTCTAAAATTACAATGGAAGACCACAACACATACCACCAACTCTCAAAAACTAAACAATTATCCAAATGTACAGCACTGGCTTTTAGGCAAGTCAGCCATAGAACACTACTATGATGGGTATTTTACTCTGGACATTGCTGTGAATCACCAAGAAGCTACTCACAACAGTTCTTTGCCAATCCAGTATTTCTAGCACCTGTCAGTCCCAATTTTGTTCCAGTATTAATTTGATCCAGAGGGTATCAAGTGTTTACCTACTAACCACCTGGTAAACTAAATAATGCTCTTCCCCTGGCTCTTCCCTCACAGGAAAGTGAATAAATAAATTTCTGTTGTGCAAGCTATCCACTTTGTGGCATTTGTTACAACAGCCCTGGCAAACTAATACACTAGCCAAACTCAAGAACCTCAAATTGAATACAATAGAAGTAATTGCTAGACTAGAAATTCAGAGACCTTTTATCTAGTCTTAAAGTATGGCAATTTAAAAACTGTGTAGCCCAGATTAAATCTGTAGCTTCCTTGGGGCTAGGTTTCAATGTCTGAAAACCAGATAATCTTTGAAATCTGAGCATTCACTAGCATTCCAGAATCCTAGTTTTTAATTCAGGGTCCTGTTTAAAATATGGTACTCCTGATAATTAATACTAAAATTAGCAATCTAAATACAATAGGGGACCCTGATTCTAATAAATCAAGTAAATAACAAACCACATATTCTCCTTTCCAGGTTAAGATAATGTTACTTCTCAATTTCTGGTTATGATAAATAGGACAAACATTAATTTCCAGAAAGTGTATCTTCACATATATTTTTTAACAGTAACTCACAAAAAGCAGTCATGTATTTCATTAAGAAACAGTCTAGCAGGGGACCCGGAGCAGCTCGGAGGCGGTGAATAATAGCTCTTCAAGTCTGCAATAAAAAATGGCCTCCAATAAAGCTACATTGCAAAAAATGGGAAAGAAACAGAATGGAAAGATTAAAAAAGTAGAAGAGGCGGAGCCTGAAGAATTTGTGGTGGACCGCCATGTAGTGAACGGGAAGGTGGAATATTTCCTGAAGTGGAAGGGATTTACAGATGCTGACAATACCTGGGAACCTGAGGAAAATTTAGATTGTCCAGAGTTAATTGAAGCATTTCTTAATTCTCAAAAAGCTGGTAAAGAAAAAGATGGTACAAAAAGAAAATCTTTATCTGACAGCGAATCTGATGATAGCAAATCAAAGAAGAAAAGAGATGCTGCTGATAAACCAAGAGGCTTTGTCAGAGGTCTTGATCCTGAACGAGTAATTGGTGCCACAGACAGCAGTGGAGAATTGATGTTTCTCATGAAATGGAAAGATTCAGATGAGGTAGACTTGGTGCTGGCAAAAGAGGCAAATATGAATTGTCCTCAAATTGTATTTGCATTTTATGAAGAGAGACTAACTTGGCATTCTTGTCCAGAAGATGAAGCTCAATAATTGTTTGTGTTGCATTTATATATATATATATATAAAATCTGGGTCTTTGTTTTTTGGTTTATTAGTGTGAAGAAATAACATTATAATGAAAATCAAGTTTGATATGTTTGTTTTGAAGTAGTATTGGGGGAGTTGTTGGGATTTTTTGCATCTATAGCACTGGTTACTTTGAACAAATAAAAGCTTTCTGTAGTTGTTTCCTTCGTCAGAAAAGAATAATTGAGACCATGGCATATTATCCCCCTGCATCAGAGAACACCTTTTCTAAATGTTGGGGGAAATCTTCATAGTTGTTAGTCAGAATTTGTGTTTAACTCTTATATGCCTACAGACCATTCTGGGTTTTCTGTTTATTTAGGGTTTTTTTGTGTGTATACTTAAAAGTACATACATAAGTGGTTTTCTTTTCTTTTTGTTATTTTTGAAACATTCACCAAAACAAAAACAGCATTTTATAACCATGGATAAGGCCATGTTTCTGGGATGCTATCATTTTCAGCAACTTAAGAAATAAATCACTTAAAGTTACATTGAAATTTTTCCTGAAGCCTTAACCTTTCAAATTTTGTAATTAATTGGACAATTTAAATATAATGTAAAGAGTCTAAATTGGACAATTTAAAAGCAGCCATATCAGAATCAATATCCCTAGTTACAGTCACATAAATGCAAGTTTATTTGCAAGATCCCTGAAAGGAAAATTTTAATCACCACCAACAACCTCCCCACCCAAAGGGCAAAACTAGACAAGTTTTGGTGTACTTTAATTAGGTAAGCAAAACTTAGTTAAATGGATATTTAAAGGTTCCTTCTAGTGAACCATTCCTTTTCAAGAAGTTGAAAACCCTTGTGCTGTATTGACTAAAAGGTCATGATTCATGGAGCATCTAAGACTTCGCTCATGGAAACCTAATCATAACCAGGTGGTTAGAAATGTTCACAATTTAGCACCTGCTGGAATAAATGGGTGGACAGACTTCTATAATCCAAATTCTTGACCTGCATGTTTTTTCTTCACCCCAACTCATTCCTAACATGTAGGCTCAATCTTCTCAGTATTTGAACTACTGGTTCAGCAGAAACCAGGAAAAACGGTAACTCTGTAGTCAGAATGTTATCTAACTGTATATTGTTTACTTTATTGTAAATACTGGTAAACAGTGGTCAATAAATAGTTTTATATTCCTTTAAAAAAAAAGAAACAGTCTAGCAAATAATATAAGCAAATATCTAGCAAAACACATTAGAAGTAATAGTACTTTCATCTAATTCCTACAAAACAGATTCCTACATTTTATTATAATTGTTTCTTCAACTCTGAAGCAATGTTTTATAATTTGCCTTTCAAAGTACTTGCTGACAATAAAATGCATTTTAATTTGTTGCCATATTGATTTCCATGAATTATTTAGGCAACTTTTACCAGAGCAGGGAGAACAAGTTTTTCCCCAATGAAATGTGGTTTTTAAATTGCTGCTATTAAGTCAATGCATTAGTTAGGATGAGGTATACTGACACATAACAGGAATACCCAAATATGAGTGGCTCAAACAATATAAAGATTATATATATGTGTCTGTATGTAGAAGTATACGTGGACACAGATATACACATGCATATAAAGAAAGAAAATATGCTAGCATATTAGTTTATTTCTATATTTCTAATGCTTCATTTATTTTTGAGATGTTTCCTTCTAAACCAGTGCTGCTCAATAATATAATACAAGCCACATATGTAATTTTAAATTTTATTAACCACATTAGAGGAAAACATAAATAGGAGATATTACGTTACATTTTATTTAACCCAATATATCTAAAATATCATTTCAACATGTAACAAATACATTTAAATTATTAATTTTATATTTTTTTATTCAAGTCTTCAAAATAAAGTGTGTATTTTATGCTTTCAGAATATTTCATATGGTCACTGACCACATATGGCTGGTGGCTACCATATGACTGCACAGCTCTAGACAGGCCTCACCACCTTTCAAACCTCAACTCAAGCATCACCAGTTGTATGAACTACTCCTTTGACTTCAATAGTACATCGCCCCTTCAGTGTGGCCCACTATATCCTAATTTATTTCTATCACAGAGTTTATACATTTAATCGCCTGTATTTGTCACTCTCTACAGTACTGAAAACTCCAAGGCAGGGACTTGTCTTGATCATTGTATCCTCAGTGCCTAGCACTATATATGGTGAGTATTCAATAAATATTTGAACAAAATGAGTATGTAGTCAGATACGGAGGCTAGGCTGAAAATGAGTACATACAGTCAGACCCAGTAGACCATTATTTAGGGAATGGGAGTAAGGGCGAACAAAAGAAAAAAAAAAAAAAACTAGATTACCTGCAAATTAAACATAGTACTCGAGAATCTTTAATCTAATTAAGTCAATTAGAAAACAAATTAGGGCAGCCCGGGTGGCTCAACGGTTTAGCGCTGCCTTCAGCCCAGGGTGTGATCCTGGAGACCCGGGATCCAGTCCCACACTGGGCTCCCTGCATGGAGCCTGCTTCTCCCTCTGCCTGTGTCTCTGCCTCTCTCTCTCTCTCTGTGTGTCTCTCATGAATAAATAAATAATTCTTTAAAAAAAAAAAAGAAAAGTAATTAAGTCAATTATAGAATGCTATATAATTCAATAACAGTGTATATTAAACATTAATATCTGCCTATCATAATACAAAACAAAGCTTTTATAAGAACTCTGGTTTTTCTTCAGGAATAAACTATATTAATAGAGGCCCTTTTTTTAAGATTTATTTGTTTATGATAGACATAGAGAGAGAGAGAGAGAGAGAGGCAGAGACACAGGAGGAGGGAGAAGCAGGCTCCATGCAGGAAGCCTGATGTGGGACTCAATCCCAGGACTCCAGGATCGCACCCTGGGCCAAAGGCAGGCGCTAAACCGCTGAGCCACCCAGGGATCCCCAATAGAGGCCCTTCTTAATAATAACATATATCACAAATGTGATACATCTAATTATTAAATTGTATTCTAATAAACTACCTCTCTATTAATATATCTTTATTCCTTTTACATACAAAGATAATAAATTAGAGCTCTAAGATACAAAACACTTTATGATATTGATCCAAAACCCCAACCACTCTCTCCTTGGAACTAATCTATGTTGTAAATGTCTATATCCCATATTTCCTAAGCAGGTCATCTTCAATTTATTTCAGAGTTTGGCAGCATAATTTTCAATGTAATTAGATTCAGCTGTCATTCTGAATGACAGTTTGTCACGCAGTAACTAAAATATATTAGTTTACCTTTCAGAGTGCAATCACTAATCAGGTTAAACATTATTTCTAAAATAAAAAGAGCCCAATATAATTAACTTAAATCAGTAAATCTGACTAAAATATATTTGCTCAACATAATTCCTATAGAAGTTTCTAAGAGTATTTTCACAGAGAAAAATGCTTCTTCAATAGCTACTCGACCCATCCCTAAAATAAGCCAATCATCCTAAAAATGAATGCTTTTGATCCCAGATGAGAAAATGCTAATAGTTCAAAACAATTTCATGACCATTTAGGCAATCTTGTTGAACTGTGACCAATGAGTTCACTCAGGCCCTGTGTGGTACCAATGAGACCAAGAAAATGGGTTATATTTCCATTTGAATCTAAACTTAGTACAGTGAATGGTTAAAAGAATGAGCCTACAATCCCACTGAATTAGGGTCTGCTGCCTGCCAGGTGGATGATTTCAACAATAATAGCAATGAAACAAATATGTGAACAGATTAACCGCTAGCAAAAAATAATTCACATCTTAGCATATTTTATTCATAGTAACAGATACTCCAAAGACAACAATGTGAAAAGTCAAACTTTGGTAAAGATGAACATTAAATCTCAACTCTTAAAAACCTAGACAAGTAAATATTCTACCTTATAAATAGTTACTGCATTTTTACACATAATAATTATACTTGACCTAACTTCTAACATTTTTTTTCTGGAACATTCTTTCAATTCTGGAACTCTATGAAAAAACTATAATCAGCATCTTTTTAGCAGTGGGAGGGAACAGAATTTCCTTACAGAGGAAGAAAAATTCAAAACATTATTTATACCAGACCAGTTAAAGAAAAAGACTTATTTGTGGTGATCCTGATACTGAACTGTATCAAGCCAGCTTGAATTTTCCTCTAGATTTCAGAAAACCATTAACTTTATTTGATAAAATTTTTAGAATTCTGATTCTATGAGACCGACGAAAATCGAAATAATTTCTAACATCCTCACTTCTCTTCCTCCACCTTCTCTCTTATTCATGAACTACAAATGCCCACAGAGATCTAGCTCTTTCACCTCTAGAGGGTAGGCAATGAAAACCAAACTCACCTCCTCTCTCCAAGGGGCCCAAATTTACACAGATGTATTTAAACTACAGCTTTTACCCCGTAAAATATAGGTGTCATATACCCTACCATCAACCACCTTTTCAAATCTCAACCTAAACATTTTTTTAAATTAATATTGAGTACTTAGTATGTATGAGAACCTTCATCAGGTATTGGGAAAATCTCTTCATTGTCCCTTCCCTCAACCACAACTTTAAAATTTGAATCCATCATCCCCTACTTACTGAACTTATACTTACTAATACTTACTTATTAGAACATACTCTAAGAGTGAATTTTTTTCTTCAAAGATAAAGGGTAACTACATGGTAAGTTTAGGAAATCATGCAAAGTGTAATTTACTTCCCAAAGTTTTCAATACGAGACCTAATTACTGAGTTAGCTATATACCTAATAATTAAGTTAGCTGTACACAAAAAATAATGTGAGCCTATATAATTTAAAAGTTTATCTGATAGCCACTTACAACAAGTAAAATGAAACAGGTGAAGTTAACTTTAATATATATACATATCTTATTTATAATATAATAACCCAAGAGGCAACATGACCAAGATATTTTTATTTCAACCTGTAACCAATATTAAAATTAATGAGATAGTTTACTTTCTTTTTTTTTTTCAGACTAAGTCTTTAAAAATGGTATGTATTTTAAACTTAAAGCACATATACATTCTTACTAGCCACATTGTAAGAAGTGCTCAATAGCCCCAAAATGTAGTGGCTTCTACACTGGATAGTATAGCTACACACAAGCAAAGAAATGGCACTTCAAAACAAGTAGTAAATATATAAAAAGACAAACTTACAATAAGACAAAGTTTTCAGTAGACTTTAAAATGACATAAGTATAGCCATGATTAATAAATCTTTAGTAAGTTATTTAAGATAAGCTAGGCCTAGGGGCACCTGGGTGGCACATTTGGTTAAGTATCTGATTCTTGATTTTGTTTCAAGTCATGATCTCAGATTCATAAGATCAAGCCTCCCTCCCACTGGACTCCAAGCTCAGCATGGAGTCGGCTTGCCTCCCCCACCCCACCACACACAAGCTTGCATGTGCTCTAATAAATTAATAAATAAAATCTTTAAAAGAAAAAGATAAACTAGACCAATGGTATAAAAGAAAATGAATAAATTATGTTATTTCTTTAAGATAAAGGAAAAAAGGGTTAAAACTAAACATCATCTTCAGAAGCTATGTACTATATAAAGTGAATTCAAGCAGATAAGGGCATGCTCTCTCAAAGCTTGTAACTAGGTAGATAACATGATAGATAAATTTTAGAGAAAAGGTTTTTTTTTTTTTCTTTTAAAACAGATTGTTTAATGGAAGCACATTTAAAAAAAAACTCTTAAGGAAAAATAAATTACAGGTCTTTTGTTTTCTTTTTAATGAAGGAGGAATTGAGGCAAAATCACTACTGAATATTCCATAAGAAACTGAAGTCACTGTAACAAATTAGCTGCTGTCTTCCATAATTAATTAATTTCTTAGGTGACAAGAATTATTCACATGTGAGTGTTCTGGTCTTTCTTTCTCTATACTTACTCAAGAGAATTCTGGCTTGGCCTGCAGAAGTGAAGGCCTTCACCTCCCCCACCCTCTGAGACTGTCTTACCAATCTAAATGGAAATTATTTTAGGCTTTGTAATTTAGAAGAAAGAGGAATACTAAGAATTTAAAGGGTTAGAACTATGGGCTGATTTTTTGACAAGTTCCAGGATAAAAGGATCAAAGAGCAACTGTATTATGGGAACGAAGCAAATGAGAGAAAGAGAGTAATATTTTTTTAAAAAACTATTTACTATAGTCTGTATATCTCTAGTCCATGTAATATTCAAGAAATAGGAGTAAAGAACCTGAATCATATAGAAATTACTTTTTCTTATTGGAGACGTGTTTTTTTGGTTACATCAACAAAGAAAGTGATGCATGCAGATCATGAATTTATAAATGTAACATACAAATATAGTCTCCAGAGTATCTTATCTGTGTTGTCAATGGAGATGGGTTTGAATAAAAAACTCTTATTCTGTGAAGACATATGCTAAGTGCAATTAAGCCAGACACAAAAGGACAAATACTATATGATTACACTTGTATGAGGTACCAAGAACAGTCAAACTCACAGGGACAGAAAAGTATAATGGTGGTCACCAGGGCCTGAGGAAAAAGGACTGGATGTTACTATTCAATTGGTACAGAGTTTCAATTTAGGAATATGGAAAAAAGTTCTGGAGATGGATGGTGGTGGTGGTTGCACAACAATGCTAATGTACTTACTTGTAGTAGTGCCACTAAATTGCACACTTGGTTATACTGGTGAATTTTCTCCTATTGTATATTTTATCACAATAATAAAGGACATAAAGACTTTGAATAAACGGAGTTAACTTTGAAATAAACCTAGCAGTAATGATATTTGAAAAAATAAAAATAAATTCTACTGACTTCTAAAGCCACATTTTACCACCATTAAAAATACATTTTCTTTAAGATACTAAAGCCTATTTGTTGAAGATAAGTGTGCTGGATGCCTAACATTATCTTTAAAAATTGACTAAAATATAGCTAAATGATATAGCTAAATTAATATAGCATACCAGAAACAGATTTTAAATGTTAATAATAAAAGGATTTATTTGGAGACATTCATTTCCCAACAAAAGCATATTCCTTCCCAGTTGGATCTAGTATACAGGAACATTTTTTAAATGTTACGGCTTTAAGAGAATACTGCATATAAAAACTACACGGCATCTCCCCAAAAATGATCTGTGGAGTTTCAGAGATTAGGATGGTAGGGGAACACATCAATTTGGAAATAACATGAATAACAGGTTTTAGAAAATACCTGGTAACATACCTTATGTCTATTCTCTTAGTCTCATGCATATGGCTACAATGTGTTAAAGGGAAAAGACCATTTCTTTTAGTAAGAGTTCAAATAACTGGAGATTTTGCAAACTATTTTTTTGTGTGTAGCTCTCCTTAGCTACTCAT
Source organism: Vulpes vulpes (assembly GCF_048418805.1). Lineage (NCBI taxonomy): Eukaryota > Metazoa > Chordata > Mammalia > Carnivora > Canidae > Vulpes > Vulpes vulpes. The sequence continues at coordinate 47,082,188 of NC_132788.1, read as the reverse complement.
AAAACCCAACTTATCTTACCACTCATAGAAATACCTGCCAAGCTAAGCACTAAGGAAAACAAACATTATTCAAATGCACATATATGAAATTCATATACAAATAATTAATTTGTAGTACGAACAAAGCATCAATATCTTTAGAAGGACAGTAATTGCACATTTCAAAAAGTACTAGAAATAGCCGGGACACCTGGCACCCCAATGTTTCTAGCAGCAATGTCCACAATAGCCAAACTGTGGAAGGAGCCTCGGTGTCCATTGAAGGATGAATGGATAAAGAAGATGTGGTTTATGTATACAATGGAATATTACTCAGCCATTAGAAATGACAAATACCCACCATTTGCTTTGACGTGGATAGAACTGGAGGGTATTATGCTGAGTGAAATGAGTCAATCGGAGAAGGACAAACATTATATGATCTCATTCATTTGGGGAATATAAATAATAGTGAAAGGGAATATAGGGGAAGGGAGAAGAAATGGGTAGGAAATATCAGAAAGGGAGACAGAACATGGAAGACTCCTAACTCTGGGAAATGAACTAAGGGTGGTGGAAGGGGAGGAGGGCGGGGGGTGGAGGTGACTGGGTGGCGGGCACTGAGGGGGGGCACTTGATGGGATGAGCACTGGGTGTTATTCTGTATGTTGGCAAATTGAACACCAATAAAAAATAAATTTATTATTACAAAAAAAAAGTACTAGAAATAGAAGTCAATGCCATCAGTTAAATTTTATCTATTCAGCTTAAGTTTCTCTTCTCAGGTACCATACACTCAAAATAAGTTTCCTCTATCCTCTGCCTATATGAATCTTTCCTTATTTTTTTAATTTTATTTTTTTTAATAATTTCCATTCTCAATGTGGGGCTCGAACTCACAATCACAAGATCAAGAGTCACATGTTCTAGAACTAAGCCATCCAGGCACCCCATTCCTTTATTTTTATACATTATTCATCTAGCATTTATTGAATGCCTACTATGTGTAATTATTACACAACAGTATAACAAATATTATATCTTTCAACAGTTGACAGGAAAAAGGTATACCCTTCTATGTTAAAGAGTCAACTTATCAGAAGTCTGGATGAGTACAAAAAAGTTACCGACATATACAGAACTCCTGAAATAATTCACTGAATTGGACTTTAATAAATGTTAATCTCCTGAGTACACCTGAGAAGGGAAAAAAAAATGTGAACATTCATGGATTAAAACAGAGGGATTTCAATAAGAAGAAATAAGGTTGACCTAACTATAGATTGTAGTTAACATTGACAAAGCCATGGAAAGAAACACTCCCTAATGATCTGAGTCCTTATGTAAGCTATGCCCTCTTTGTAGAAAGCTTTTCCATTCTTCCCTTTTTCATCTTTGAAAATAGCTGCTTGTCCTTTAAGATCCAGTTCAAAAGTCACCTAACAATGTGACCTTCCTAGAATCCTTCAGGAAAAGTTAGTGGATCCACTGTCTCTATGGCATTTTATTTAAATCTTTGTAATATCCCTATTTACCATTGTAATTTATTTGCTTATTCTTCTATTTCCTGTGCTGAAACTTCAGTTAATTGAAGGGAGGGACTATGCAATTCTTTTTTACATGCCCAATGAGTATCTTTACTCTGGCAATAGAACACTAGGTTAGGATTACTCAGTAATTTCTTTAATCATTACTTTAAATATCCTGAGCCAAGGGGGAGGGGGGGAGGCAACAACAACAACAACAACAAAAAAAAAAAAAAAACAGAACAAAACAAAACAAAACAACATCATCTCTTCATATAATGCATGCTTCTGTTTGAAATGAGCTGGGGCAAAGTGGAACTGTAGGCAATAAGATAAAATGAAAAACAGCACTGAACTAAGAGTCAGGGAATCTAGTTGTTAAGTCCTAGTCTGTTTAAAACCGCAGAATCTTAACCTATCTGGTTCTCTTTCCTTGCCTAGGCAAGTGATAGAATCAGGCTACTTCACCAGATCTGAAGACTCTATAATCCTTTTCAAATTTAAACTTTATTTTAAACATAAACCATGAATATATACACCTAAATATCTTTAGCTTTCCCCACACACACTGAGAAAAATAAAAACTGAAATGTTAAAAAAGAGGCAAACATAGAAATCAGGAGAATCACAAAAGCCTGCAAAGACAAAATTTATACCCAAGTCAAAAGTGACCAAAATAAGCAAACTATATCACATGTGAAAAAATTCTCATTCCAAAAACAAGTTCAATAAGCAGCACAAAATTCCAGATTCTACAATAAGTACTCATGATACCAAGGTGAATAACACAATATTCTGATCTCAAGGGATTCAGAGGCTCTAGAGTAGTTTGAATATTTAAGCAAATCTTTAAAATAGAATGTGCAAGTGCTGAATCTGAAGAATGTACAAAATGATATGGGAGAGCACAAGATAGCAGGAAGAGCTTTTAGGGAAAGATCAAAGAAGGTATGGCCTATGGAAGGGATGAGAATTAAATCTTGAAACACAAGTAAGTGTTCTTTAGACAAAGGTGGAAGAATAAGATGACTTGAGAAATGCAATAATTATTTAGCAAGTAACAGTCAATACAGTATAATAAAAGAAACAATTTTCCAGGGATTACTCATATCTCATACGATTTTTAAACTAATTTAAATAATTTACATTCAAGGACTTTGAAAGGGTAATCAAGTTATACAGATCAAGTACAAATCAAGTAAGATAATTTTATGACCTTTTATAATAAAATACTGCTTATATAACTGAAGCTAACACTTCTAAGATACTACTAGACTTAGTTTAACTCAGAAAGACAACTATTTTATTTCATTGAAGATTTTACATTTATCAAGATGATAAAATGAGATAATACACATCATATGCTTAACATACTGCTTCAGTAAGTGCAAGCTGCTATCACTGTCATCATCATCATTAAAGGCTTCTGTATATTTTAAAGAGCAATGAACCTGAAAATGGAACATCCAGCTTTGAGTCTCATTTCTGCAACTACGGTTTTTGCAAACTTAAACAAGCCACTTAACTTCAGCTGTCGTTTACTTATTATACTAAAGTAAAATCCCAATTACTTCAAAGGGGCTGGGAGAGGATATTAAAAACATTAAGGTATGAAACCAAACCCAATCTATTAAATGCCAATTCCCTCCCCATAAGTAAAAACTTTTAAGGTAACAGTAAAAATATGTATATGCCATCTTTAAATCAGCTGCAGGTTATTTCTCTAAGAAAAATGAAGGTATTTGCTAAAGACAAATATATCTAGACATTTACACTTCCATAAAATTTGCCATTTATCAATGTTTGCTTTACTTTCCTAAACCGAGAGAGGAATTACAATTACAAACTGGAAATTATGTTACCTAGGCTCTAGAATAACTCCTTCTATAACTCATTTGTTCTACCCAAACAAACAATATACGTGAGGGTTCATTTAATTAATACTAATATGTAAATCTACTTTTTCTACATAAAATAAATATATTAATGCATGCTATTACTCTGGTTCAAGGTAATATCCAAAGTACCAACATTTAGCCTAAGAAAAGGTAAACAATTCAAAATTAGTTACCATTTATAATACTGTATAACCAATTATTCCCCAAAACTCAAAAATAAATAGTTCACAATATAGTTTTGCTAAAATCACTTCTGTATACAAATCCATCAAATTGTCTTGCATTCATTTTGATTTCCTGTAGATAGCTAGTCCTGAGTCATCCAAGGGCAGCATTCCCTACAACAACACCAACTCACTGAGGTTGGCTGGACCCTCCCTTCCAACATCATCTCTTCATATAATGCTGGCCTTTAGAATAATTTCTAAGTAGCTTCACTTTGTTTAATAATATAAAAGACTGTAGCTTTTGAATCTGAAGGCATGAGTCCCAACTCTGCTGCCCTTGGGATACCCACATAGCCTTATCTAACTACTTCACATTTCCTGCAGCCTTAGTTTCCACATCTGTAGAGAAGGAATGGTATCTGAACAAGAAGTTATTCTGAGGACTAGTTAACACAGTACAATTTTACAAGTGTATTTTAAACAGTTAAGAGCTATTAATATTTTCCCAAAAAACTGATCACAAAATAGTTTTTAATCCTCTAACTTGCCCCTTAGACTTATTACTCAAGTAGTCTCCTAAATATTTAAGCTAATACTCCCAAAGGGAGGAATTATTTACTAGGATCACCATTTGTATCCTACTATATCTGTATGCAAAATTCAGCCATGTGAGGGAAGGAAGAGATAGAAGTGATCCCAGGCAAAGGAACTTGTGTTGCTTCATGTCTGTTCCTTCCCCAGTTTTCCATCTTCCTTATACAAAACTAGGTAATTAGGAAAAACTACCTCAGGTACTACTAAAGACTATGCAGAATGCCAGAGAACAGACCTCCTGTGATTCACCAGGAAAGCCTGATCTATGAGTACCTGAGACCCCTTCTCTGACAGATTCACAGGGCTCAGGAACTCCAAACTAAAAGAGAATAGCTCGGTTTTATTTAGATCATTATCTTTTCTCTATGATCAGATTATCCTCAGATTCAAGATAAGAATAAAGGTAACAATGGTAAGCCTTAAATAAACTGTGTATCAAATGCTTTACATATATTATTTCATTTAATCTGCCCAACAACCTTGAGTTAAATATCCCCTTTTACATATAAGGAAGCTGAGGCATATAAAGTTTTAATGGCTATATGATATCATAATGTGGATGTAAAATAATTTATTTAACCTTAACCTTTTTCTATCGTTGAACATTTATGTTGTTGCCAATTTCTTAATGTCATAAAATTACATTTATTGCTCATACTTGTCCACAGGTAATTCTTCCTTAGTCTAAAGAACTAAGGATTAATAACAAGAATCTCTTGAAATCTCTTAAGACATAGGTTAAAATATCATTCAGAACAGCTGTTAACATTTTACATGCCCTACAACATCATTCAAGATTACTTTAGTGGGGCCCCTGGGTGACTCTGTAGGTTAAGCATCTGCTTTCAGCCAAGGTCATGATTTCAGGATCCTGGGATGGAGCCCCTGCCCTCGACCCCATCATCAGACTCCCTACTTAGCAAGGACTCTGCTTCTCCCTCTCCCTCTGCCCCTCCTCCAGCTCATGCCCACCTATGCACACACGTTTTCTATTAAAAAATCTAAAAAAAAAAAAAAAAAAATTAGCATGCCTAGGAAACAATGGTAATTTTCTCTTTATCATTTGTTTTCCATTGTGTATCACTATTATGTTGTTGGTGAAAATAAATTTCTGTATTAGTTAGCAATATATATTTCTTCTTGAAATAGAGCAATTCCATTGGCAAGTTAATATTTTTCTTACGACTTGTCCTGTAATACCTAACACCTAAGGGTTTTGTTTTGTTTTGTTTTTTTAATTTAATTTAGAATACTGGTCAGGAATCACTGGGGTGCAATGGATAGAAACCCAACTCAAAGTAGCTTAAAAAAATAAAACATGAAATATATTTGCTTATTAATACATTGAAAAGTCTGGAGATATGTTGAGCCCGAATGGTTTCAAAGATGTCATCCGTAATCTCTCTTGGATCTAAGTGCCTCTGTGATAGGTCCATTCTCAAGTACACTCTGCTTCATGGTAACAGACTGCCAGTCTATATTTGACTTATATTCTAAACGTCATATCCACTCCAATGGTATCCTTCTCTTCCTCTGACAAATGAAAGAAGTTACCAAGCTACTCAGATGTGCAGCTACATTTTTAACCAAAAGTTGTTACTGATGAGCCAGGTCCAGATTCTGTTTCTGATTCAGGAAAGCTGAAAGGAATCCAGGGAAATTCCAAACCACATAAACAGAGTCAAGAAGGGATGACTCCTCAAAGGAGTGTTAAAAAATCTAGAACTGTTAAGCAGCAGAAAGAATGGATGTTATGCAGCCAAAACCAATAGAAAATTGTAATATTCTAGCCCCTTACACCTTATACAGTCACTTCCTTCTTATATACATAATTTTTAATACCCATGTTTAACAATGTTACTACCTTAGCCACAATTTAAAAAAAAAGGTACTCATCACTTTAAGGGGATGCAGGGTGAGGAGGAGGTAAGGAATAGACAAAGACAACTCAAGTTACTGCATCAAGCTACAAGTCTAATAAATAAAATCTTTGTGCTATGAATTGATCAGGTCCAAATGTGCGTTCTTTTTGGTGGTATGTCATTATCTGACAACATATAGCTATATAACAAATTTATCTCCCTGATACTTAACATAGGATGATAAAAGAACAAAAATAATAATTCCTACTTAGAAGAGTGGCAAAGGTAAACCATGGTCCTTAATTTGAAGCACAGAACATACACTACCGGTTAGAGTAGCAAGAATTTCTTATCCCAGCAATGAAGTTCCTTGTTCAGCCAGTTCAGATGTATTCATTTCTCCTAGATGAGAAGACCTCATTTGTCCATCTACCCTTATGGCCTTATTTTCTGTCCAGCAGCTACACTGCTTTAGCAGCCTACTTCCTCTTACCTAAGCTTAGAACTGCCTTAGAAGGAAAAGAACACAAGTCTTCATTTACCAGACTTACAGTCACTTAAAGAAGTAGTTTTCCTAAAATCATAATAACCTTTTGATCAATTAACTTCAGTCAACTGGTTGAATTAGCATCAAAGCCAGAATCTTGTCAAGGTACAGTTTACCAATCTTTTCCCTGAATAGTCAGGGGAATATTGAAAAAAGAAAACCAGAGCAGAGCCAGGGGCATCACAATGCTGGATTTCAAGTTATACTACAAAGCTGTAATCATCAAGACAGTGTGGTACTAGCACAAAAACAGACACATAGATCAATGGAACAGAATAGAGAACCCAGAAATGTGCCCTCAACTCTATGGTCAACTAATATTTGACAAAGCAGGAAAGACTGTCCACTGGAAAAAAGATAGTCTCAATAAACGGTGCTGGGAAAATTCTGTCATGTGCAGAAGAATGAAACTAGACCATTCTCTTACACCAGACACAAAGATAAACTCAAAATGGTGGAAAGATCTAAATGTGAAACAAGAATCCATCAAAATCCTAGAGGAGAACACAGGCAACACCCTTTTTGAACTTGGCCACAGCAACTTCTTGCAAGATACATCTATGAAGGCAAGGGAAACAAAAGCAAAAATGAACTATTGGAACTTAATCAAGATAAAAAGCTTCTGCACAGCAAAAGAAAGAGTCAACAAAAACTACAAGACAACCTACAGAGTGGGAGAAGATATTTGCAAATGACATATCAGATAAAGTGCTGGTATCCAAGATGTATAAAGAACTTATTAAACTCAACAACAAAGAAACAAACAATCCAATCATGAAATGGCAAAAGACATGAAAAGAAATTTCACCAAAGAGGACATACACATGGCCAACAAGCACATGAGAAAATGCTCCACATCACTTGCCATCAGGGAAATACAAATCAAAACCACAATGAGATACCACCTCACACCAGTGGGAATGGGGAAAATTAACAAGGCAGGAAACCACAAATGTTGGAGAGGATGTGGAGAAAGGGGAACTCTCCTGCACTGTTGGTGGGAATGTGAACTGGTACAGCCACTCTGGAAAACTGTGTGGAGGTTCCTCAAAGAGTTAAAAATAGACCTGCCCTATGACCCAGCAATTGCACTGTTGGGGATTTACCCCAAAGATACAGATGCAGTGAAACGCCGGGACACCTGCACCCCAATGTTTACAGCAGCAATGTCTACCATAGCTACATTGTGGAAGGAGCCTCAGTGTCATTGAAAGATGAATGGATAAAGAAGATGTAGTCTATATATACAATGGAATATTACTCAGCCATCAGAAAGGATGAATAACCATCATTTGCTTCAACATGGATGGAACTGGAGGGTATTATGCTGAGTGAAGTAAGTCAATCGGAGAAGGGCAAACATTATATGGTTTCACTCATACGGGGAATATAAAAAATAGTGAAAGGGATTATAGGAAAAAGGAGAGAAAATGAGTGGAAAAAATCAGAGACGGTGACAGACCATGAGAGACTCCTAACTCTGGGAAACAAACAAGGGGTAGGAAGGGAATGTGGGCAGGGGGATGGGGTGACTAGGTGACAGGCACTGAGGGGGGCACTTGATGGGATGAGCACTGGGTGTTATACTATATGTTGGCAAATCAAACTCCAATAAAAAATATACCAAAACAAAAAACAAAAAGAAAAGGTTTCCAACTTCTAAAAATTTCCTAACAATATTCAGTCTCCCAGCAATAGACTTTCATGGTAGTCATTCCCTTCACCCTCAGCTTAGTGATTTTCCTTGAAGCAATTTGAAACAATAACCTGGGTGAGGAGGCACAGGCTATACTGTTACTCATTCCCTGGAAGCGCTCTCTTTTAAAGCTCTTTAGTAACTGGATTGTTACTTTGGTCAGGAAGCTGAGAGTATAATGCATGAGGTGCTTGAGAGAAGCTTATAAAACAGAATTTTATGTGATTCTAATTTAACCTCTTGCCTTTCCTCTTACCAAGTTTAGCATGGGGTAAAAAAAAAAAAAAAAAAAGCCTTTTCAACCTTCAAAGTTCTTGATACTCTGATTCTCTGCTATGCAGAAAAGGCCACTCTTACTTGGCAAGACAGTATTTTCTCTCTCTGCTTTCAAGGACACCCACCTGTACCAAAGCTAGTTGCCCTCTTATGAAACATTATCAATGAAGGCCACAAAAAGTGGCCAAAACACTACAATATCACTAAAGTTACCACCTCAGTAATTCCATAGGCAAAGATAACACAGGTGACAATTTAAAACAGGTGTTCTGTAATTCCTTAAAAGTAACTTCTGGGGGAAAGCAAAGTCCTCATTGCCTTATACTCCATTTCAACGTTTAAGGTCTGTTACTTACAACATCCATTTCCTAAAGTCTATGCTAGTAAGGATTCTTTCCATTTACAAGTGACAAAGTTCCAATTTAAAATGACTTTAAGCTAAAATAACAATAAATTTTAAAAGAGAGAATTTAATGGTTAGAAGATAATTACAGGGAACTCCAGGGGCTCAAGAATGTTATTTCTGTCTCTCTTGGCTCAGTCAGTTAAGCATCCATAACTTGTGATTTCACCTCAGGTCATACCTTGGGAGATCATGGGATCAAGTCCAGCTTTGAGCCCAGCATTGGGCTCTACGCTCAACAGGAAGTCTGCTCCACGTTCTCTTTCTCCCTCTGTCCCTACCCCTCTTCATGCAAATGCTCACACTCACAGTCTGTAAAATAAATAAATCTTAAATATATATATATATATGTATATAATATTTCTCTCTCTCTTCATACTTAGTCAAATTCTAATATAGGCACTTCAATATAGCTATAGGATGAATCTACCAGTTCAGCATCCCCTATAGAGTTTCAGCACAAGTCCTATGACTGACCCTGTGACTCCTTTTGAGTTAAAATGTTCATCCCTGCACCAATCATAGTGATTCTAGCCATGCCTGGGTAAATATGTCCAACCCACCTAAACAGCTGAACCAAAAGTGGTGGATAAGTGGTTCCTCAAAGGCAACTGCAATATCTTTACCAAAAAGGGAAATATGTATGCTAGACAGACAAAAACAAGAGATGTCCACTACTCCTGGTAATATGACATATTGGAACACTTTTTAATTTCTACTCAAAGCACCATATGCATTCCTTGCTAATAATAACATAATCTTTGTCATGTGCTTATATATTTGACATACACATAGGATTATTGTAAGGAAAAGTCTTATCAGAGTCTTACTTCTCCTAATATTCCAGTTTAAAATAACATTTGTATGTGTAGTAAGGCCTATATAATGCATACATATTCTCAACACGCTTTTCTAGTCATAGAACTAGACAATACATTAAATGAGTCTCATTTATTTCAGGATCTTGGGTCTGGACCTTACTGTTGATCATAATTTCAGAAACTGGTCCTCTACTTCCTAATAATAGGGTCATGCCTACTCAAAATTCATTTAACTTACCCAAGAGCCAAAAACATAAAAAATGAATATGAATCCTCAAATTCTGATATTAGATCCTAATAAACCCATTTTAAGTTGAAAACATCAAAAGTCAAAAATGCATTTAAACATCTAAATTCCGAACATCATTGCTTGGCCTAGCCCATCTTAAAAATGCTGAGAATGCTTATATTAACCTACAATTGGGTAAGTCATCTAACTCAAAGCCTATTTTATAATAAAATGTTGACTATCTCCTGCAATTTATTGAATACTGTACTGAAAGTACAGAAAAACAGAATAGCTGTATAGGTACAGAATGGCTGTCAGCGTATCAGTTGTTCAACATCATGATCCAGTGGGCTAACTGGGAGATATGACTTGCTGCCTAGCATCACAAGAGAGAATCATACTGTGTATCACTAGCCCAGGAAAAGATCAAAATTCTAAGTATGGTTTTTAATAAGTGTGTATTACTTTTGCACCACTGTAAAGTCAAAAAATCATAAGCTGAATTCGGTTAAGTCAGGGACTGTATGTATGCATAAAATAGCCTCTTGCCCTCATGGGGTTCACAGCATAGGAGGGGCAACACATATAAATAATAAATAAATAGATAGATAGATAGATAGATAGATAGATAGATAACAATACTGGACATATAAATAAATAAATAACAATACTGGAGAGTGATAGGTGTGTCTTTTTATTAGGAGATACTGGTTTTCCCACTAATCAAAAGTAGAGTGTTCCTATGAAACTTTTCATAAGCCAAAATGGCATAAAGCAAAGGGTATCTCCCACTCTCCAGAAGTTGGCAATATGCTACTTCGCTTTTACAAAAGACCTATTACAGCTACAGTAATGGCTTTTTCTGTAAAAGCAAAAATCTTCTTCAGATTTCTTTTGGCTAACAAAAATAGGTAGTAATGTAGATCTTTCGTAAAAATTAAATGGCAAAACACCAACTTTTGAAAAGATACCTGTAAGCTGACAATGCACAAAATATGAAAAGTACAAGCAAGAAATTAGAAGCCTATGAGACTGATGCAAAATATTTAAAATAAACAGTCAAAATGTAGATGGCTGAATTTTATGATACAGTAGTACATCAGTGATCCAAAATGGGGACTGAATCTGTTAGGACCACACTGTGTTTACAGAAAGCATGGCAAAGAGAGAACCTTAAGATACATTTATTTAACAGCACAGTATTTGCCAAAAACTGACTAGCAGTATATGAAATACTCAGAGTTAATATACCTTGTTCATAACCTGGCTATAGAATATTTGCTCCTTACTGTCTTTTTTTATTCAAGTATATTAACGTAACAGTGTCACATTAGTTTCAGGTGTTCAATATAATGATTCAACAATTCTATACATTTCTCAGTGCTCATCAAGACTGCTTTAGTGTCATTACATGACTAAATTAATCTTTCTGTGGAAAACCTCAGAAATCTAGATAGTGCAACTTCCAAAGTTTACAAATTCATTCTTAATTTAACTTTCAATATCCAACAGCAAAAATAAAATATAATTCAAGTTAATATGAAAGACTTACATGACAACATAAGTTAAAATGCAGAAAATCATCTTTAAATATAAGTAAATGCGGTTCTGTTAATATTAAGGACTTTCCTGATGCAACTGCCTGTTTTTAAAATAAATTTAGTTCAGATGCAAAACATACCTTTTGTTTGCGAAATTCTAAGTATCTTTAAAGTGAAAATGATTCTGATTATCAAGCTACAAATGAAAAACTCTAAGAAAAGTTACTGTCACATTCAAGTATGAGAGAATCACTTATAAATTCCATTTTAACAAAAATACTATAACCCATATGCCCGGCAGTAGAGGAAATTTGCTCACAAATCCCAGGAAAAGCATCTTGTATTGCTTTCAATACAATATGCCATTCACACGTTAAAAAATGAAATGATCAGAGGAAATATTTTCTACAAGTAAAGATAACTGACATTGCACTGTAATTTGCAAATAAAAATTTACAAATTAAATGCTATAGAATTATACTACCCAAGACAGCTATTCAAACCTGGTGTGAATTCTTCCATTAAGTAAATATCTGTCCTCTGTTTTATCTTTTCTAAAACTATATTTACATTAAAATCTTTGATAAAAAGAAACTTTTATGTTATAAACAAACAACACATGATACTTACATAGCATTTACTTTAAGGACAGAAAAATCTTATATAAACATATGTTAAGGGCGTTTACAAAGGAAGCACTGGATTAAGCAGTATGCCTATTTTCTAACTGAAACAGGCAACCAAATGCCTTATCTACAGTTAGTCTCTCTTATACCACCTCATTAAATAATTCTTCCTAAAAGGACGCCTGGGTGGCTCAGAGGTTGAGCATCTGTCTTTGGCTCAGGGTGTGATCCCAGAGTTCGGGAATCGAGTCCCACATCAGGCTCTCTGCATGGATCCTGTTTCTCCTCCCTCTTCCTATGTCTCTGCCTCTCTCTGTCTCTCATGAATTAATAAATAAAATCTTTAAAAAAAAATTCTTCCTAAAGCCAAAGTTTGTTGATGATCAGCTTCTCTCACAGCTACACTGCAAAATTCTTGACAGTATACTCTCATTGTAACACTATTTACAAATTAATTTACTCATCTTCCTGTTGCTATAGTAAGTGCTATATTTTAATGCTTCAAGTTAAAAGTATCATTATACAAAGATATATCCATCTACAATAGAAATTATTCATTCTATTTATCACTGCATTGATGATTCTTCCACAAGTTCACAATCCACCTGAGTAATGGAAATAAATAGCTCTACCTTTGGCAAACAAAAAGCAGAAAAATTACAGCCATGGCTGTGTAGAGTCCTATATTTCACTGCATGCTTAAACTTTACTCAGCAAAACTTTTAATTCTTTGGGCAAGGTTAGAGAGAAATAGCACCTGAAAACCAAGTATTAGTATTCTCATACAGAGATAAAGAACGTACAAGAAAAACAGAAAAATATTTGGCAAAGGTGACTGAGACTGTTTAACGTAGAAACTGTTTTGTTTTCAAGTTTCATTAGTTCCTCTCCCTTCTCTTCTCTCCCCCTCCGTTCACTATTTCCACCTACTTTTTAAATTTAATGTTTTAAATTAAGATTGAAAATTGTAAAAAAAAAAAAAAAAACAACTCATTTTAGAGATAATATTAGAGGCTTCCAAATTCTAACCAGTCACTGAGTTCCCTAAATGGATTGTACTGATTTATCTTTTAAGTAAATAGAATTAAGTTTTGATAATTATTTTTTAAATGCCTAGGATTTCCAAATATTTTCAGCATCAGCTTAAATTTTCACATAACATTTCTATCATGAGTATATTAGAAAGATAAAGCTCTAAACCTACGGTTCAAGAAATATTACCCTTCAAGTGATCAATTTGTATTCCGAAATCAATATAATTAACCTAACAGTAAATAGCTCCTTTTGTCATATATTCTTTTCTCCAAAACTTTCCATTTAAAGACCTATTGCATTCTTTAAATACGTACAAAGATATTTTAAACCTAACCTTTTTTATTCCAAAATCAATGCAGTTACAAGGTTTTATGTGGATTTGGGATGTAACCTTTCAGTATTACCTTATTTCTGATTACTCTAATTAAGCTTAACAGTAAAGTTAGACTCTAACATAATGTTTGCATACTGAGACTTCACACCAGATTTTCATTGCACTGAGGGAGAGTTAAATTTCTTTGCTATATCAAAAGAAGTATTTCGCTTCCTTTCTTAACCTACTGTATATCTATAGAACCCCATCTGTTAGGACTGATCTGGCATACATCAGTAGTGCTGCAGAGTCCAAACTGGTTACACATTCAAATCAGTTTCCAGCTTGGGAGAGCTCTATTGCCTCTTATCGTGTTAAAATGTATTTGTATGCTAAGTAAGCATACAAATACGTATTAAAATAACCTAATATCACATCATCTAAAGTAAAAATGGTATTGGTTAGGTGAAAGCTGGAAAACTTTAAATGTGTTCTTTCGAATTTACAGAAATACAGTACCTGCTAACATACTACTGTATTTTGATATTTCATCTTGTTTATTTTAAGAAAAGGCAAGTACTGACCTTCTACTTGCTGCTGGTTAAAATCAAAACTATCAAGAAACACTATTTCTGGTATTGTTTTGAAAAGAATTAGGTTATATTGAGGTGACATTTCCCCAAACTTGCAATGACTTTTATAGTGATTTATTTTAAGGGTACATAGAGTTAGAAAGAGGTGTATTCTATTTAAATAGTAATAAATATAACAAAGCAAAGACACATTCTCCTATCTCTGACTTGAGGTACTAGCAAAAAAAGAAAAAAAAAAACCCAGCTTTAACTTTTCTGTGAATTTAAGAGGTTCATAATAATAATAAGCCATAGACATTAATCCATATCTCAGGACACCACTGCTGTAGCTGCAGCTTTCTTTCAGTTTTCCAGTAAATCAAATAAAAATAATTGCTTGGCTGAAAAATCAGACTATTATAAAATCTCCCTGTAAGCATATTTTTTTATATTTCTGTGACTCCACACCAAATACAACAATCAATAGACTGGTCTTGATTTAAGCCTGGTCTTCCAAAACCCTGCCTTAACAGTATGTCAAAGACTAGATATTGCAGAGGAAACTGTTTTAAAATCTTTGCTGCAGCAAAAAACTGCATTTGCAAAACACTAAAAATGAACTACTCTTAATTATCCGCAGTTTATGATTCTCCTCTATTTCTTCTCATTCCTTCCCCTGACATCTTGAACACTCCTCAGCCTCTCTGTATATAGCGCAAAACATTAAGTCATACACAGTTCTGCAGTAACTCTTTCTTCTCATGAAAGAAACCCAAACCTATGGCTGCGTTTAACACCTTTCCTCCAGCCTTTATCCACATGCCACGCTCTCAGAAGGCAACGTAGAAAACCAACCTGTATGATTCGGTGCCCTCACATCTCGGGTGCACAAAAAACAAAAAGCCAACAACAACAAAAAGACTAGGAGGTCAGCATATTCAGGGCAATATTACAAGGGAAGAAGGCTGCCTAAGAGGAGACGGGGCGAGGGGGCGGGGGGGCGGGGTGGGGGTGGGGGTGGGATGGGGATGGGGATGGAGCCACAACACTCTCCATCACGGCCCTCTGGATATATTTAAAGGCAGATGCAAAACTGCATCATTTTTCTCATGCAAAAACATCACACCCCAGCTGCTCAAGTTAGAGCTAATGCGCTTCTCCCATTTCAGTAGCACGGGGGAATTTAGGCTCCAGGGGCAAGGCTTCCATCCTCGGAGAGCGACACCACAGACAATTAAGAGTGTACAAGAAAGAACCCCCAGAGAAAAGGAGGCCTCCTCTTCCCCCTAACGAAACTCTCACGCCGACCCAAGACCTGCAGGGCAAGGAATGATTTCTACTCCCAGCCGGGAGAAGTGAGAATAAGGGTGTTAAGTTGGGCGCTGCGCTCAGGTGGCAGGAGAGGACCCGAGAGGCGCAGGGAGGTGGCGCGGCGACGGCTGCGCGCAGGCAGGTCACCCGCTGGGCAGGCACTACCCGCCGGACGCTCGGTGCTCCCGGGGCCGCGCGGCGAGGGCGACCCCGGGGTGGGGGTGGGGGCGCGGGCGCGGGCGCGGGCGCGGGCGCGGGTGCGTGGGAGCGAGAGGCTGGGGAGCACGGCGATGGGGGCCGGGGGCAGACGGGGAGCACGCCTCTTCCCTTACCAGGTTGAGCACCGTCTCCACGATGTCCCTGTTGCTGACCTCTCCGACCTGTATGAGTCCAATCAACACTGCGAATTTCATCCGGATGTTGCGGATCGGCACCGAAGGGTTAATCATCCCCGCGGGCAGCACCACCGAGCCGGAGCCGGACGCCCCCCTCAGCTCGCCCATCCCGCCGCCCCCGCCGGCCCCGCCGCCGCCCCCGCCCCCGCCGCCGCCCCCGGCCCCGACGGCTATGAGCCCCACGGGCTGCGGCTCGAGCCCCGGGCCCGGGCCCGGCTTCTCGCTCGCCATGTGACCCCCTTCTGGGGAGAAGGCAAGAGCAGAGGCGCTGCCTCCGCCGGTTCCGTTACACCTGCCTCGGCCCCCGCCCCCCGGCCGTCGCCTCGGAGCCCAAGCATCCACCAGCGCCGCGGCGCCGGGCCCGCTCCCGCCTGCGCGTCAGCCCGGCCCGCTCCGGCGCCCTCCCCCGCAGAGGCGGCGGGTTATTCCCAGGCTTATTCCCGGCGGTGGCTGCGCCGCAAACCGCTGCCCGCCCGGCTCGCGGCAGTGCCCGCCCAGCAGCTGTGCCGGTGCCGGTGCCGGTGCCGGTGCCGCCGCCGCCGCCTCGCTCTCCCCCTCCCGGTCCGTCCGGCCCGGCCCGCCCCCCGCGGAGATGCGGCCGACGCTCCGAAAAGCCCTGGGGCGCGAGCTCTGGCCACGACGCTGGCGGGTGCTGGAGCTCGGGCTGCGGCCGACGCTCCTGACGCTGCCGCCGCCGCCGCCACGGGCGCCCCTGTTGTTGTGAAGCCCCGACGCCGCCGCTCACTCCGCCATGTTGCCGCCCCCTGCCTGCGGTAGCGGCCGCCGCGCCTGCGCACAGCCGCCGGGGGCGGAGCCCCGCTGCACCCCCTCTTGTGCCCTGCCCTCCACCCCGTCCCTCCCCCAACCACCCAGAACGGAGAGACAGGTGAGCAGGTGCAGGAGAGCGCTGCCAGGCCCTGGGGCGGGCTGGTAGAGGCGGGGCGCGCAGCGGCTCCTCGCGCTTTCCCCCTCGAGGGTGGACTCCCCCTGTGGGGAAGGACGCAGGGAGCGTGGCTTGCCTTCGCCGCCTCCTCCTGCTTCCCTCAATATCCTTTTGCTCGGAGGAGGTTCATCGCCTTCGTCTTCACCATTGCGCCCGGCAGCTGCCACGGCCAGGGCCACATGCCTCGGAAGGTAGGGAGTGGCAGACGACCTCTTTCCGCCCCTCTTGGCCCTCCCGGCCGTGCGGCCCGCCCGCCCCGCCCCCCTCCGCACACGCACCCCCAAGCCCCCAAGCCCCCAATTCCCCAAGTAAGAAGTGGCTGGCAAAGCAGAAACAGACGCGCCGGCCGTGGAGCAAGATCCTGCCTTGTCGGGGAAGGACACAGAGGGAATGTAATGGGTCTTTTTCTACAGCCATGAATGGGGCTGACACCTGCACTCGCAGGCGCGACTTAAAATAGAACTTGTCAAACGGTGACCCGCTCTGGGCGCAGCGCTGAACCACAAGCAGCTCTGAGCTCACCTACCAGCCTAAAAAGGCTGCACTGACTGACACTAGGGGGTAGTTCGGTGGGAGCTACAAATCCCACATTTCAAAAATCCCTTGCGATCTTCAGGTATGAGGCCAACTAATGATGCTTCCCTTCTCCTTAGTCATGTGCAGTTCAAAGACTTTTGAAATTATCTAAGAATATAGGGAATCTTCATGGCCACCTTTAATCTTGAAAAAAGTAGATCGCTCTATCTGCATAAATATCAAAGCAAAAATATTACTGCTTAAGAAAATGAAAATGTGTATAGTAATCTGGCTGCTAGATTACTAAACAAGCAGGACTGCTGTTTTCTCCTTTGAAATGAAGGATGTACTTTTTGTAATATTTCATGAACTGTGCCCTTTTCAATAAAGATATATTACAAGCCACCAGAAATACTCCGTATCTTGAGGTACATTCAAGTCATTCTACTTGTCATCTCAAATAAAAAAGAGTCAATATACAAATCTATCATAACTTGTTTTGTGATTATTCACATTTAATTGGACTAGCTAGTCAAGTTATCTGTCAGGATACTGGAACATGGTAAAGTTCTAAAATAGTATAGGTTATGTGTAATGAAGCTCTTCAAAACCAGCACTTAAGATTAGTTTTTAATTGTGCATGAATTTGTTTAAACTTGCACTGAATTGATTGAATTATTAAGCAAAAAAAAAAATCCTTTGGAAAGAAGTGATAATTGCTATGTCCATTTATATTAAATAACAATTGAATTACAAAATGTTATAATGATTGAAACTGTAGGGAAAGCTTATAACACCAATAACTTTTAATAGTCTGACTTAGATATGCTCTAAAAATCCTGTGACACATAGCATTTGTGCTATAAATGCCGGTAGCATTTATGGTGTTATTTATTTTTGTGAGCACCATTTTCATTTGTAAATCTAAAATAATATATCTTGAATATGTAAATCCAGATGGGAAGATCATCACACTAGCTTTCTTTCACCTTGCTGTGTGTAAAAATGGCACCAGGTTGTACCTCTTGCTGTTTTTAGATGTCTTGCACGAGTGTTTTGAGAGACAGTGACAGCCTCAACTTTCTATTTCCTTTCCCAATGAATAGCTTAACATCATTTTAATATCTCCACTTTAATTTTCCCTGTTTTGCTTCTTAAGCACTATGTGTGGCCCTTTGGTTTTGTTTTTCTTGTTTGCTCATTTATATTTGTTCATTTTCCTTTAGCAGAGATAGGGAGTGGGTAAAAAGAGTATTACTTTTTCAAAGTAAGAAAACCCAGCTTCTGTTGCAGACTTAATTCAATATTAGAAATATTTAAAAGAGCTTACCAATTAAAGAGCATTCTCCAGTACACTGTCAGGTCCCTGAAGACAGTGTGATACTATGGAAAGTGCACAGTCTTTGGAATCATCCTCACAACTTACTACCTGTGCAGCCTACTCAATTCATTGAGCGAAGCCTCCTCATTCACTAACAGGAATGAGAATACCTATCCCATAGGAAAGAGAGAATTCAGTGAAATTACTTGAACTCAGCAGCCAGCACATCGTAAATGTGTCCTCATATCCTTAGTATACAGGCACAATATGTGTTGAATGACCTGTAAACATGTGTAAAACCAAGTACAACTACATACAAGTCTTTATAATTGCACAGTTATATGTTTTCAATACTAACCCCAAAAGCATAAAGTTTAGAAAAGACAGCAGGTTAGTTTTCTTTTAGCCTACAAAGCCTATTTCCCTATAAATGTACAAATAGATTAGTGTTTGCAATAGCAATATTCTGAAATAAAAGATCGGTACATAATAGAAGCTGCCTAAAATGTTCATATTTTTAAATCTCCAGATTTAAAATGTTTTACGTGGTGAATATTAGTTTTGTATACATTTTTGTTTTAATATATGCATGCCCCTACTTCCAAAGGACATTTTTCAGTGATAAGAAGCCCATGAATCTGAGGGTTTTTTAAAAAGATTTTATCTATTCATGAGAGACACACAGAGAGAGAGGCAGAGACACAGGCAGAGGGAGAAGCAGGCTCCCTGCAGGGAGCCCGATATGGGACTTGATCCCAGGACCCCGGGATCACAACCTGAGCCAAAGGCAGACTCTGAACCACTGAGCCACCCAAGCGCCCCATGAATCTGAGTTTTAAGAAGCAATATTTTTTTTTATTTTAATTCCAGTATAGTTAACATTACATTGTTAGACTAGTTTCGGGTGTACACTGTAGTGATTTGATATTGTAAATGATGTATCAAGAAGCAATATTGCATAGTGATTTTGAACACATGCCCCAGGTTTAGTAGATCCTGAGTTTGGATTCCAGTTCCTGCAGCCACTTATCTGTGTGATCTTGGGCAAATGACCTCCTCAAAGCCATAGTTTATCCTACCCAGAGTTGAGATTCATAGGATTAAAGGATGAGAAGAGTTTAAACTATTAAACTAATATATTTAATGTACTAATGTAGTAGCAAGCGTCAATAAATATGTTTTTGTTCATTGGCTGTGAAAAAACACAATGTTGTAGTTATTTCTGTGTCTTCAGCACCTAACATGGCTGACTTATAATTTACATTGAATAGATGTGTTCAAAAATGAATAAATAAAAAACAGCAATTCTCCAGGCTAAATATCCCGATTCCCTTGACTTGTTCTTTAAAGAAAAGGTTTCTAGTTATCCTCTAAATTTTATCTGAAAAGTATATAGTAGGTTTAGATCAGTACAAAACAGAGGGTAACTCTTACCCAAAACTCAACCTTTAGAAATATAACTCCTGTTAATGTAACCCCATATCTTCATTTTGGTTTGGTTCTAGGTTTTATGGCAACATAATGCTAATGATTCCTGTTTGGCACATAGTAAGTTCTTAAATAATTTCAATTCCATTATCCTCTCATGTTAAAATTCTTATCAACTGAAATAGCAAGATTTTTTTTTCATTTTTATTATTTTGTTTTGTTTATAGACATGCTGCTGCTAAAAAGCAACACAAACCCTACATATAGATTTTGAAATATAAAGTGCAGAATTGTACATACATATTCAGATTTAGTTTAATTCCATTTTTATCTAGTCAATTTTTCTATTTAATTTTCTATTTAAATTTAATTTGCTGGGAATTTCTTAATCCTATTTATATCATGCAAAAATTTGTCTTATTATTAGATTGTCAGCATACTTGAGCACAATTCTTCTATGTCTTCAACCAAATATTTGATTGAATAGGATAAAAACAGCTCTATATTCACTAGATACATTGATTGAAATCACCTTACATTTTTCAAACCATAGTCCTCAACCCATTAGTGAGCCATGAAATAGATATAGTAGGTTGCAACCAGGAGTTTAATGAAACAGAATGGAAAATATCAAAATGCATCTATTATTTTAATTGTTTACACACATGTATACATATTTATGTACATGTGAGCTTACTAGGTAATCATGTAAAATGTATCTTTTACTGTAAACATAACCAAAAAGTTTGAAAATCACTGATTTAAGTTGTTTTTAAGCACCTGTTTGGCATAATCCTTCAACTATTAAACAGCTACCTTCCTGTGCTAACAACTAGCTCATGTTTCTCTAACTTGTGCAGAAGAATATCATGAGAGAACTCGACAACTGGCTAAAGTCTGGATACGCTGTCTCTGTGGGCAAAATTAAAGTAAATACTATAGAGGGATGTGAATTGTTACCGTTTTTTCCAATAACTACAACATAAACAAGAAAATGTGCTTAATATTATGACATGACTTACTGCTCCCTTTTGTAATGAATGAACCATTCTATAATCTCACCTGCAGGGAATATTAAGCTACCTGCTGTGATTATTCAAGATTTATCTCCTCTTTCTCCCCTTTGGCACTTTAATCTGTGGCCTTTCCCCAAGACTTCTCAAAGACCCCTGAGAATTGTTCAACATGATCTAGTTTTCAGATTCTTTCAGGATCAATAATTATAATTTGTCCTGCCTTAGGAACTTGAAATCATTTAGACTAGCTCAGTGCCTTTTTACAATTTCTTTTTTTTTTAATGTGTCTATATATTTTTTTAATTTTTTATTTATTTATGATAGTCACATAGAGAGAGAGAGAGGCAGAGACACAGGCAGAGGGAGAAGCAGGCTCCATGCACCGGGAGTCTGACGTGGGATTCGATTCTGGGTCTCCAGGATCGCGCCCTGGGCCAAAGGCAGGCGCCAAACCGCTGCGCTACCCAGGGATCCCCCTTTTTACAATTTCTTCACCAAATCGTAATTTCACTTTCCTCCAGCTATGTATCTCTACCTTTTTCACCCCACTACTTTTTCTCCTGAACAGAAAACACAGGCACAAAATAGAAATTCAGTATTTGTTAACAAATTTGACCCAGATTTATAATGGCTAAAATGTTGATGCTTACTAGCCAACACATATTTGAGGGCCTACTGTGTACAAGAAAGTAGACCCACCAAAATGAATTATTTCAAATTGTCCATTTAATTAGCAAGTCAATACATTAAAAGTATCAAATGAGTGCTACAGAAATAACAGGTACTCTTGAATTTCGAAGGATGTAGACATCATGCAAACAGCATACCGCATATGTATACCCTCAAATATCCACATAAACATACATACAAATTCACACCCACACACATGTTCACCATCAGATTAGTCATACTTCTGCCCCTTCTTCCTCAGCAACATGCCCAGCATGTGTCTCATTCTTTTCATTCTCAGTGAGATCCTGCTCACTTCATAACTGCTCTTGTCTCCACTCTCATTCTTCGCCAGTCCACCCTGTACACAGTAATTTTCCTAAGACTCCACCCTGGTGGAAGAAGTAGTGTGGTCAGAATTTTTAACTTATTAATCATAATAACTTCTACATGCATACATGTCATCTGCTCAAAAAAATCACCCATAATTCTCTTTACCTAATAAATGAAGCCGAGAGTCCATATCTTAGTACCCAATGCCCTCCATTCTTTTTTTTTTTTTTTTTTTAATGCCCTCCATTCTTAAGCTTACTTTCTAGTTTACTTCATTCTGCTCTGGAAAAAAACCATACAGCAATAGCTCTTAACATTTTTAATTATTTTTCATGAAAAAGAACCATAGTCTCCTGGACTCCTACCTGAGAGATTTATTAATTTAAAATTCATCGAGAAAAATACAGTATTGAAAAGCTATTTTCAATAAAATAATGCTATTCAAATAATGTTTACATTTTAAAAATCACAAGATTTTTATATATTTGAATGCAAACACACACACTGTGTTGTGTGTTGAATTGTGTCCCCCCCTAAATAATATGTTCAAGTCCTGCCCCGTGTACCTGGGAATGTGACCTTGTTTGGAAGTAAGGCCTTTGTAGATACTATCAAATTCAGATGAGGTTCTACTGGAGTTAGGTAGGCCCTTCAAATATGACTGGTATTCTTATAAAAAAAAAAAAAAGGGAAAGAGATACACAGCTGACTAGGCACACAGAAGGATGATGATGGGAAAACAGGCATAGGAAAGAAGCCATGTAAAGACAGAGGCAGAGATTGAAGTTACACTGCCCTGATCCTAGGAAATCTAAAGATTGCTGGCAACCACAAGAAGCTAGGAAAAGGCAAGGAAGGACTTTTTAAAAAGTGATATATACTTGGCATACTATGTTATATTTGTTTCAGATGTACAACATAGCGATTTGACAATTTTATACATTACTCTGCTACCATAATATAGTCATCATCTGTCACCATACAACATTATTACAATATTATTGGCTTTATTTCCTATGCTGTCCTTTTCATTTTCATGACTTACCTATTTTATAACTGGAAGTTTGAATCTCTTAGTCTCCTTCACCTATTTCACCCATTCCCCATATACCTTCCCTCTGACAACCCCAGTTTGTTCTCTGTACTTAAGTCTGTTGGTTTTGTTTTGTTTGTTCCTTTGTTTTGCTTTTTAGATTCCACATATAAGTAAAATCAATGATATTTGTCTTTCTCTGATATGGGAAACAGTATGGAGATTCCTCAAAAACTTAAAAATAGAAAAATCATATGATCTAATAATTCTACTATTTACCCAAAGAAAACAACATACTAATTCAAAAAGACATATGCACCCCTATGTTTATTGCAACATTATTTACAAAGCCAAGATATGGAAGCAATCCAAGTGTTCATCAATATATGAAGGATAAAGAAAGTATGATATCTGTCTATCCAATGGTATATTACTCAAACATAAAAAAGAATGAAATCTTGCTATTTGTGACACCATGAATGGACCTAAAGGGTATTATGCTAAATGAAATAAGTCAGACAGAGAAAGGAAATATTCTTTTCTAGAGCCTTCAGAAAAACATGGCCATGTTGATACCTTGATTTTGAACTTCTGGATTCCAAAACTGTGAGAGAATTAATTTCTATTGTTTTAAGCCACCTAGTCTATGGCATTTTGTTACAGCCGCCCTACAAAACTAATGGACATATATGCAAGATAAATGTGTTTGCATTTTGTATTTGTATTTGTCCATAAACAATACCTGATGTATATAAGCATTCATGGATCACTTTCAGTAATTCTGAGGTCCCCAGGTAGGGAAATAATGCTTTAACCAAACTGAATCACTATATTCCCAATTAATACATTATGCTTTCCTATTTTGGTACCTTCCTCATGTTCTTCCTTCTATCTATAGCACTGTCCTCCTTACCCATCCTATTGAAATTCCTTACAGCCTAAATGCCACCTTCATGAATACATTCAAAATGCCACCTAGGTGAAAGGGATCTGAAATTGGTACCCATTTCCAGCATTAAAAAAAAAAAACAGATTCTGACTTCTTTTTTTTTAAGATTTTATTTATTTATTCATGAGAAACACAGAGAGAGAGAGAGGCAGAGACACAGGCAGAGGGAGAAGCAGGCTCCATGCAGGAAGCCCGATGCAGGACTCCATCCCAGGACTCCAGGATCACGCCCTGAGCCAAAGGCAGACACTGAACCGCTGAGCCATCCAGGTGTCCCAGATTCTAACTTTTTTGTTGTTTTCAGGTAGTATAGTTGATAAATTTTCACCTAAATAGTTTCCATCTTCTCTATCATTTTCCAAAAGTAAGAAATTCACAGGAATATATATATATATGTATATATATATAAAATCATATATAATCCTATAATCCCTACAATTCCTTCACTGAAAATTTTTTTAAAAGAATATATGTAATTATTTTCACACTAATAAACATTGAAAGTATGTTAAAGATGGAGTTTATGGTTGATTGTTGTCAGCCATTATAGCTATCATAGACTGTTCATCTACTATCTGCATGCACTTTTACATGTACTAGTACTAATCCTTACTACAGTCCTGCAAGTAAAATCTCATCGTTCTCATTTTTCAAATGAGGAAACTAATATGAAGAGATTGTGAGTTGGGCAAAGTCATACTTTAAGTGACAAAATTGGGATTTGATCCCCCCAGGTATAGCTGGCTAAAGCCTCAGGTGTATTCACTATCCTACATGTTCTGCATTGGGACCTGGACTGAGGCCATTAGTTCATTTCTACCAAATTTACAAGAAGAAAGATAATGAGATTGGCGAAGTTTATTTTAAAAGAACAAAGTCATCTCGTTTTTGCATGTTTTGTGGAAAGCTACCCACCAAAAGATCATCTCTAGAGTCCATCTGATTTTATAGCTCTATGTCTATGAAGGTTAAAAAAAAACTCCACTAGCCTTTCTGTTTCCTGGGAATCACTTTAATTCTAGACAAAAATTACATGGGATAAATAAATAGTTTTTTAATTATATTCATTAAGATTAACCTAAACTTAATTTTATAGTTCCATTAATATATCACTCCTTATTATGCTTTTCTGGCAAAGGATTTGTTACGTGTCTCACTATTAATCTCCTAGTCCCTATTGAAAGTATTATCATTATATGTCTATCTAATTGTAACAAAAAGCATATACTCTGGGTACAAGCAGGAAATGAATGCTATGAGGAAATGTCCAAGAGTCCTTTGGAATAGTTATCTTCTTAATAGAATTTCTTCTAAGTGATAGAATTTTTAGCAAACTTTAAACCAATCAGAAGAACGGTGTATAGAATCAATTTCAGCCCAGTACTAGTGCATGAAATTTTGGATTACAGCCTTTCTGTATTGGTGCCATCAGC
Organism: Vulpes vulpes; assembly: GCF_048418805.1. Classification (NCBI taxonomy): domain Eukaryota; kingdom Metazoa; phylum Chordata; class Mammalia; order Carnivora; family Canidae; genus Vulpes; species Vulpes vulpes. Next base: position 47,056,756 of record NC_132788.1, on the reverse strand, counting down.
TATGGATTAACCAGTGGAAGAATGGCTTGAAACAACTACCTCATTCATCAATTAGCAAGTAGTACATCAAGACAATCTGAGATTTATGCTTTGATTTCCTGAGGCTTTAATTTATCCCTTTTCACTTCTTCCTGAGAGTTTAATCTTATACAATTTGAGATATACATTGTATATAGCCTCTTTATTGTTAGTGTGAAAACAATTCTTAAATCGCATAATCATAAGGTTGAAGGATATCTTAAATGATCCAGATGCTCAATCACATTTAGCATTTGAGTATCTGTTAAATATGCATGAGTGTGTATATTAAACTTTATTTCTGTTTGGCTAATCTGCACTCATGAGAAGTAGATGGAATGTCATTTGCTGGCCATAGCTTTATCGCTAGTATTTTGGTTTATATTAAAATAGACTCAGCCTTATTTATTTTGCAGTAGCAAGAAAACATAATAGCATGTTTCAGGACTAGTCACATTCAGCAAGCACATTAAGGTCATGGCCACATGATTTGCCCTCATAATTCATATCATAGTGTTTTCTTTCATGAGCACAACAGAAAGCTCACATGGTTACCTTATAAAATACAGCATTTCTCCCAAAAATAGTTTATTGTTTTACCATTTCCACCCTAATTCCAAATAATCCTTTGCAGTATGGGATAGTGGCTAAAGGGATGGTTTTGGAATCAGATAGATTAGGTTCAAATCCAGACAAATTGCCTCTGAACCTATTTTTGCACCTGTAAAATAAGTGTCACATAGATATTGCCTGGAAGATTTAAAGAGATAAAGCATATAAAACATTGAAAGCAATGTTTGTAATAAGTACTCCACAGATGATAGAAGTTCTGCTTCTATATTAATACGAAAAGATTTAGTAGAATTCTGTGAGTTTTCAGATTATATAGTTAAGTACACTAAAATCCACTTGTATCTTTTTATCCATTGACCTGACCTCCCTTTCTTCAAAGAGCAAATATGACAGCAGTATCTTCTTCAGTTTTTTAAATAAATAACTATGTATATACATACACACATACACAGAAAGACATACATATAATAAATATACTATATTTGTTTACTTCATAAGGCTCTTAACAATTTACTTTTTATCTCAAACTTAAGTCTTTGATCTTTGTTAAGAACACAAAACCAAATTAACTATATATTTTTTCTTTGTTTTTCACTGGGCATAACAAGAGAAGACATACTATGAAATAGGAACTTTCTCTGAGACCTTATAAAAGTAAGAAAGCCAAAAGAATAAGCAAATAATAACAAAATAATCCTTTATAATTTACTAAGCTACAGAAGTAAACAGTTAACCAAAATGCACCAGAGTTTTAAACTAGACTTTTATTTCATTGTTTCAATATCTGACTTTCTCTACCTTTCATTTTCATTAAACTTTTGTGTTATTGCTTTTTTGGTAAATTAAGTTTAGTACTTTAAGTTCTTGCCAAGACAGAGCCTTCCTTACTTTTATTTTTTAAAGGGACAGTGAGACTTCATGGGATAAATTTTTCCAAATTATTTCTTATGTGTGAGTGTTTAATTTTAACATTGGCAGAAACCCGTAACGCGATTGGCATCATTCATATGCCATAAATTTCCTAGCTATTGCTAAATTTACCCATTTGGCTTTCAGGTATTAAAATGTGAACTGATAATGGATATTTCTATAATTCTACTTTCTTTTCCTACTGGTTCTTTGGAATTGTCCTAACTCAGAATATTTATAAAATTTAAAATGTCTTTTATTGTCTCAATACCTCTACTAATGCCTGAACTGAAAATGTGTTATACTGAATCAATGTAAAACATATATTAGCTTTTCACATGTAAACAATACTGTTAATTATTTTGAAAGCTAACTAGAGAGACATAGGTTCAGTACTCTGGAATTGTAAAATGTAATTTATTTAATGTTTAAATAAGAGACATGCCAAAGGAAATAGAATCACCTAAAAAACAGAACAGAGCTGAGATGTAGTGGAAGTTAGAATAAGGCAACTATAAACATAAAATAGTGAATATAATTTAAACATCAATCTTTTTAGCTTTTTGGCCATCTACTACTCAATAAGCATTAAAAGAAAATTAAATTTCATACAACTAATAATTTTATAAGAACTTAATTCTCCAATATTATTACGTAAACAAGTAGCAACTCTATAATTTCATTACAAAGTTGCCTTTAAAAAGCAACTAAAAAAATAAAAATAAAAAAAAAAAGCAACTAAATAGTATCCAGTAATGAAACCATGAAGTAGGACAACTTCAAGGAGACATTATATATTTCTAACAGTACATATTTCTCATTAAATAAATGAAAGGTATTCTATATTTAAAAGATTGTATATCTATCAGATAATATAACACAAATGGCCTGTTTGATAAGGAGAGAAAACTTAAAGAAGAAATTTAAAAAATCAAAACTTTAGGAGAAATACTTTGAATTTACATATTTGATAGTCTTTATTCACTAGAAACCCTCTGATCAATTATTTTTTTAAAAGCCTAAAAGAAAAGGAACATTTTCTTTTCTTAAAAAAAAATATTTTATTTATTTTGAGAAAGAGCACATGCACAAGCAGGGAAAGGGGCAAAGGGAGAGAGAAGCAGAACAGGGAGCCCAATGCGGGACTCTATCCCAGGACCCTGAGATCATGGTCTGAGCCAAAAGCAGATGCTTAACAGACTGAGCTACCCAAACACCCAGGAATATCTTCTTCCTTACTCCACATATCTATTGTGTTCTCTAAGCCATGGATAGTTCCCAGGCACAGGAAATATAGTAATGAATAAGACAAAGTCCCTGTCCTCATGGTGCTTACATTCTAATAAAGGACACAGACAATAACTTAGCATAATTTATGTAAATAATATGCTGTCAGAAGATGACATTTTTAAATTAAAAATATGTGGTAGTATAGTCATTTGTTATGTGTGTTTTCCTCATTGGATTGGCAGCTACTTGAAGGCAGGGACTATATCTTTCTTAAAAACCTTCCACAATGTACTAATGATCATGGACTGAACTGATACGTGGTAAGTACTCAATAAACGTTTGGATGAAGGAAAGGAAGAAATAAATTAAAAGGCAGAAATTTAATAATTCAATAAATTCAACAATCTGATGCAATAATTGCTTATCTCAACAATTAAAGAAGAACAAAGACTTCAAATCAGAATAAAATCATTTCTCTAAATGACTGTTAAATTCCTTAGGACATGAATTTTGAAGAAGGTTAAATTCCTTAAAACTAGCACTCACATTATTGAATATTCACTATTTAATATTAAGTAAACTATTTCTTGCCAATAAAATGGGAATGAACAACTCTTGTTCTACAATGTGATTGTTGTTAAGAACAAATGAGATAAATCATGATCGTGCTTTGAAAAGTAGAGTTTTCTTTTTCAAAGACCCCATTTATTTATTCATGGTAGACACAGAGATGTAGGCAGAGGAAGAAGTAGGCTCTTGCAGGGAGCCTGATACGGTACTTGATCTCAGGACCCTGGGATCACGACCTGAGATGAAGTCAAGATGCTCAACCACTGAGCCACGCAGGTGCCCCTGAAAAGTAGAGTATTACAGAGGAAACAATAGCATTAATTCTGGCAACAATCTGGAATGAGTACTACTCTCTCAGTTCTGGAAATGCAGGCAATAGTGAGTCATGATTGTGGGCTCAGAACAGGAAAACTGATTTCATATACTTTATGACAAGTTGTGGGAGTGGTTAGAAGGAGGATAGAGAAGCTCAATGCCCAGAGCTAGTAGTCAGGAATCAAATGGTTAGAAATCAAAATTGTGAGATAAACTACAGTTGGGGCAACTTGAAAAGGCAAGTCAAAGCAACCATGAATCCTCAAGAACACATCAAGAAGACAATCCAAAATTGAGCAAATGGCCACAAATCTGAGAACATAAGACCAAATTTGAGATTCTCAAAATATCTTAAAGCACCTTTATGCCTCAGTTTCAATGCATTTATATATTTCCTTTGGAGGAAAACATGGTCCCTCAGGAAAAGATACTCAGGAGTACATGGTTGAGGTAGGGAATATAGGTAAAGCCAAACAGCCAGTTTCTCTCCAGAAAGTTTTTCCAGTAAATATCTTTAGCTAGTTAGAGGACTCTTTCCTATAATCCATTTTCTAATTGGACAGCAAGGTAAAGCTTAGTCAAATTTCTAAATAGATTTCCTCTGGTATTTGCATCATGTTTTCATGATACTATGAAATATTTTGAAAGAAAAAAAGCCCTGTAAATTAGTGATTTATGCGCTCATTACTAGATGCTCAATATGTATGGTTTCATTTCAGATTGAAATTGCTGACTCTGCTCATTTTCCATGTCCCAAGTTTACCAACTTACTGGTGAAAAATAGTTGATAGATAAACGTACCGTAACACTGTGTTGTGAATGCGAGGCAAAACCCTTGTGATCATGCCCTTTAGATAAGGACAAATTACTGACATCAGGTATCTGTCTCTCCATTAAATAGTGACCAACCACTGCCACTCGCTAGATGTTTGTACTGATCACCAATGAACTTCAGCCCAGCCTCACTGAGGATTGGTTCTCACCAGGATGGAGGAATGTCATGCCACGAAGGGTCAGGCCTTAGTATTAAGTTTTTTTCTGCGAGTATCGTGCATCTATTCCCCCCAAAATTTTATGCCCCTCAGTTCATGGGATATTTTATAGGCTGTTGGGTTCATGAACCATTGGCTTGTATACCTTTGCGTTTACTGAATTCTGGCCATTCCATCATGCATTCCTGGCAATTGGGTTTTTGAGTACTAGTTTCCCAGATCCAGTATTACACTTAGATGCCTGTTAACTATAAATTGATAAAATAACCATGATATATCAACATAGATGTGGATCCATCCATTACAAATATGTTGGGTATTGATGGCCTCAAAAATTTTTTATATTTGTTGTTAGTATAAAAACAAATAAATGGCCATGTGCAAAGTTGTGCAAAACCCAGATTACCTAGTTTCTAATGACGAATATATACTAATTCAAATATATCTATTTATATATTAATGGCTTTTTTTTCCAAACTGGTAAGCTTTTTCAGAACAATTATACATTAAAATTGCATGAATTTGCAGTCATTTTGGGGGTTTGCATTAACACCTCTTGATAATTTCTGTAGATTACTAATATATTTTAACTTTCTAGAGCTTTTGGTGTTTTTTTCACTCTCATTTAGAAATACACATGATATTAAATAACATACTACAGTTTGTCAACAATTCACTAATTGCTCTATTTTTCAAAGCATGCAGGGAAAACATACCAGTGAAAACTCATGAAAATTTATAATACACAGGAATCTTATGACTATGTTTGGAAATATAATATTCATTTAAATTATTTTATTTTTTTCCTTTTGCAATGAAATTTAGTTTGGAAAATTTTAATTCATGATTTTTATGTTTTTTTCTTTCTTATATTTGCTAGTATCAAGAAATGGTGATCCATTGTGCTGTATTTTTAATTAATATTTATAAGACAATAAATATTTAATTAAAGTAATCAATTTTCCATATTTTATTTGTGTTTGTAACTAAAGAAATATAATCATCTTTTTATTGCAACAACAAAAAATTATCCTCTGTGCCTGTGCTCTTAACTATAATACTCACTCATATAAACCTGGCAATTAATTTGAATTTAGGCATGGAGCATTTACTCATCTGTTTCATGGCATTCAGTGTTATCTGGGAAGGTTACTATCCCTGGTGCTCAACTGCTCTATGTAGTCCTTGCATTGAACAATGAAACTGTTTCTCTTAGTCATACCTTTAATTGAAATTATGAAGGATAAATGTTATTACCTTAACAGAATATTAAATTTCATACATTAACATCATGATTAATGATTATGAGATTAATATTTGATATTCTACTTATTCTTACCATCTTTATTATTGGAAATTTTTCTGGAAGATAATTAACAGTTCAAATAAATTTTAGTACACATGTTAACTAGCATTTGACTTAATGTGTCAGAATTAAAGGATTTGTTTTAAAAATAAATACCTGCAATCAAATTCCCTAAGTGTATAATAGCCCACTTGGTTACAGGTAGTTAGCACTTGTTCAGTGCTTATAATGACGTAGAATTATGGTAGAATGGGCTTCCCCTAAGAGAATTGTTTTGTTGATTCTGAGTAAGGGTCAGGAGATAGCGATGCCTTTATGCATTTCAATAAGTAGAAGTATATAAAGTGTTAGGGTCATTCCTCCTTGGATAGGTAAACCCAGAGTAAGCATGAATCATTGACACAGCAAGAATAGAACATTACAGATCTAGTGAGACCCTATCTTGGTCAGACAGTGTCATCTGCATTTATATGCCCACATGGGGATTTTAGGAGGCAAGGGACTCTAAACTGGGATATGCAGCAGTTACTCCTGCTTGATATGAACACCCAGTTTTGCATTCTTGATTAATAAAATCATAAATATAATCTAATCTCTGTGTGTATTCTCTTGTGAATTTATACCTTACCTAGAAAGTATTGTGTTGGGAGTAGGTATAATATATAAGTTGAATGTGAATGACATTAAAACAGTTATTAGTTTTATCCAATAAAATGTTAATTTAGGTGAGGTTTTTTTTCTATAACTAAATTACTTGCTAACAGGAATTTTCTTTTTTAACTTTAAACCCCAAGCAGAATTTTCACCCTTTCAAATAGAATAGTACTTATATTTTACAACTGAATACATTAATTTATGTAACTGTTTTAACATGACATAAGGTGCTTTGCTATATAAGCACCGTTTTCAAAGCTTTTTCAAAACCTCTATTTCCTACCTCTTGATTGGCACCACCAATCCCTCCAGCCTTCTTCTGTTCCCTGTTAGTCAGGTCCTGCTGACACTACTTCCTAAGTACTTTTTAGGCTTATCTTTCCTCTTCATCGCCACTGACTAAGTTCAGGTTCAGATCCTCACGGTATTTTCCCTAGGTTATTGCATTAATTAAAGCGTTAACCTCCTTGACTCAGGTTTCATTTCTTCTGATCTTTTTTCATGCTGATATCACAAAGATATTTTTTAATGAACTAGAGCTAATTTTATACAAAACAAATACACACATAGATACACACTTTAAATCCCCAGTGACGTTCCCAATTATATATAATAGGAGGCACTTAATGATCCGGCCTTGACCTTTCAACTCAAACTTGTCTACTGTTAATACTTCCTTTGTACATTATATTCCAGCTATTTCAGAATATGTAATATTCATGGAGCTCTCCTTGGGGCTCAGTCATTGTATAAAATAATTTATATATATTATGTATTTTAATCCTCAATAACTTTACTAGGTAGGTCCTATTATTACCCATATTTTATAGTTAAGAAAAGAGGTAATTTTCTGTGCTAAAGTACTTGATATTTGTCATAAGTCTGTGTGTCTTTCACATGCTCCTTCCATTGTTTGGAAAGCCTTTCACAACAGTTTCTTTCTTTTTTTTTTTAGCTTTATCTTTACTTTTATTTATTTATTTATTTTCTTATTTAAATTCCATTAATTAACATATAATGTATTATTAATTTCAGAGGTAGAAGTCAGTGATTCATCAGTCTTACATAACACCCAGTACTCATTACATCATGTGCCCTCCTTGATGTCCATCACCCAGTTTCCCCATTGCCTGAACGCTTCCCCTCCAGCAACCCTCAGTTTATTTCCTATGATTAAGAGTCTCTTATTGTATGTCTCCCTCTCTGATTTTGCCTTGTTTTCTTTTTTCCTCTTTTCCCCTATGATCCTCTGTTTTGTTCCTTAAATTCCACATATGAATGAGATCATATGGATTGTCTTTCTCTGGTTGACTTATTTTGCTTAGTATAATACCCTCTAGTTCCATCCATGTCATTGCAAATCACAATGTTTATAGCAGCAATGTCCACAACAGCAAAACTATGGAAAGAGCTCAGATGTCCCTCGACTGATGACTGGATAAAGATATGATACATATACACAATAGAATACTACACTACCATCAAAAAGTGAAATCTTGCCATTCCCACCTGTAGGACTCATGCTTATCCCATGAGACTTGACTCCAGCTATCCCATTTTCTTTTTATTTTTTCCAGATTTTATTTATTTACTCATGAGAGACAGAGAGGGACAGAGAGAGAGAGAGAGAAACATAGGCAGAAGCAGGCTCCATGCAGGAAACCTGATGTGGGACTTGATCCTGGGACTCCGGGATCACACCCTGAGCCAAAGGCAGACGCTCAACCGCTGAGCCACGCAGGCATTTCAGCTATCCCATTTTCATGGAAGTTTCTCTATCTCCTTCAGTAGAGTTATAATCTTGGAACCTGTGGAACTTTGCAAAGTTCAGGTAGGTCACTGGGTGTGGATAGAATGCAACTGTGATTGAGACAAGCCTGAAATGAATTTATGGCTCTGTTGCATATTGGTTTTGTGACTTTGAGAAAGTCACTTAATTGCTCTTAATTTTAGTTTGTTTTGGAATTAATATTTTTTCCAAGAAGTTGTTATAAGAATTAAATGAGTTAATTTTATGAGTCACATCAACCACAGGAACTGGGACATAATGAAAACTCATTAGTTCACTCATCTCTCAGTCCACTGCAGCCCTTGGAACCAGAATGGCAATCGTTCCTCTCATTTGGCTGTAAGGCTACTTCTCCTTTCATCTGTGGCTCTACATTGACTGGTAGGCACTAGTGAGGTGTATAAAATGAATGAATGAACAACTGAATGTTTAGTACTTCATGGCATCATTAAATGAAACTAATTTGCATTTTATGGCCTGCAAATTAGTATAATTAAGAAGTAACAACTGGCAAAGAAAATAAACTCCAGCTATATATTGTGCTTTCCTCACCTAGTATCTAAAACTTTTTCCTCCTGATTAGAAAGTAACTAAATGGTCTCTTTGAATATGACTCAGATTTTCTTTTAAAGATTTTAAATAAAATCTGTGTCCTTTGCAGCTCACTCTGCACTCTTTGCCAGCTCCTCCTTCCCAGCAGGCTGTGGCTAAGCTTCAAGGAGGCTCTTGTCTGGGTGGTACAGACTAAACCTGGAGTGGTAGGTCAGGCCAGTGGTTATGCGCTTAGGTCACTGTAGCTCACAAAAACTCCACCGCACCCTTGCCCTACTTCATCCCAACCTTCCCTGAGAAGGGAGGAGAGCGGGAATCCCACAGCACATGCACCAGCACTGCATTAGTGAGCAGCAGCTCCATCCTGTTGGGATGAAGGGCTTTCTTACTATCCTAGGAAGGTTTAAAGAGACTGCTCTCTAAGGGCCCTGGATGTTCCCAGTGTGGTGGGACCCCCCCCCCCCCCACTAGGGTCAGGATGTGGACAATAACATCTGTGCAAGTGTTGACTGGAAAAATAAAGTGTTGATTATTCATGAGACACACACACACACACACACACACACAGAGAGAGAGAGAGAGAGGCAGAGACATAGGCAGAGAGAGAAGCAGGCTCCATGCAGGGAGCCTGATGTGAGACTCCATCCTGGGACTCCAGGATCATGCCCTGGGCCCAAGGCAAGTGCTAGACTGCTGAGCCACCCAGGTGTCCCTGACTCAGATTTTATGCAAATAAAACAAATGATTGCAGACCAGTGTAGCACTAATGTATTGTGTGATTCTTAAAATCAGTTCACAATCTTATAGTTTTGGGATGAAAAAATATATATATATATTTGTATATATGTATATTTATATACTACAATCTTCAAGTAAGTTGAAGCTACTGCTTTTCTGAGGCTACTCATTATTTCATTTTTTAAAATATTTGGTATTGCCTGATACATTGGTTATAGGTATTTTTTATGACCAGAAAAAGAAACATACCATAGACAGCTCCCTAGAATTTTGCATTATGAAATATGAAAGTAGAAGTACAAGAAGTCAACCAAGGTAGAGTGTTTGAGAACACTGTGTTTATTACTTCTTCCATCAACTTCTACCCTCCCCTTTTCATACTTGTTTATTATACATTTCAAGCCCTATGTATTTGTGGGCTCTTAAACCCAAACCATCTAATAATAGTAGAAGATACCATAGATGAAAAAACAGAAGGATATTCTAAAAGTGTGAACAAGTTAGAGATCTACAAAATTAGAGATCATTAGAGCTAGAGTCCAGACTGACTTAATTGCTTTTCACAGAAATTAAACCATAATCAGGTTGAAAATGATCATGATTTCTAGAAATAATTTTATGTAAACTACTTATGTAAATATATTAAGATATGAATTATTTGCAAAATGAATAGCAGGACCTCTGAAGAGTCCAACATGTAAGTATATAGTAAGAGCATGGGTTTAGGAGCAAAATTCTTATGAAGCTCCCTGTCATGGCTTCTTTTTTTTTTAAAGATTTTTATTTATTTATTCATGAGAAACAGAGAGAGAGAGAAAGAGAGAGAGGCAGAGACACAGGCAGAGGGAGAAGCAGGCTCCATGCAGGGAGTCCCATGTGGGACTCCAGGATCATGCTCAGAGCTGAAGGCAGGCACTAAACTGCTGAGCCACCCAGACGTTCCCCTGTTATGGCTTCTTCAGTAAGATTCTTCTGTTTTCTGAAGCTATCCATTCCATTCCCATTATAAACTTTGTACTAATGTAAAAAAAAAAAAATAAAAGTCTGGTCCTTTTATGTTTCATGTAGTCCCTGTTGTCCAGTGCTAGGATGTTAAAAATAGTCAGAAAACCCCACCATTTGGGTGTAGGGCTAAAACAGGATGTGAGGTGTTGAACTTAATCTGAGGTCCCTTCTACTGGTAGAGTCCCATTATCCTTCCTCAGACATACGCAGTGACAAAAATAGAAGATGAGATGGCATGTACCCGAGTAACTTTTTAAGTATATAAAAGGTCATTAAGTTAACAATAGAATTGCACAGCATCTATTAACACAAAAATGTGCAATCTCAGTTCTCAAAGAGTTTGGTGTATTAGGTCAGCCCCATATATAATTTGTTTATCATGAGGGTTGAACCTTATGTAAGGAAAATATACAGCTTGAGGGGCTTGTTTTGGCTAGACAACTGAAATACACTAAATTCAATAGGGGAAATCTGTGAAATAGCTTTTCTTAAAGATGTTTAAATGAAAATTATCCATATCTTAAATGCATATTTGCCTAGAGACAGAGGGAAGGACTAAATAACATAAGGATGGTGGGGTTTTTGTTCTTTTTTTAAAAAATTCAGTTATTAGGGAACTATTTTGGAAATAAAGTCAAATCCAGATCTTCCTATCCTGCTGACTTCTGCCTGTCATCTCTGTCAGACAGAAACTCCAGCAAAGTGTCAACGAATAGAATGGAAAACATTCTCTAGTTTTGTTTGTAGGTGTTTTTTTTTTCTTTTCTTTTTTTAAGATTTTATTTATTTATTCATGAGACACAGAGAGGGAGAGAGAGAGAGAGAGAGAGAGAGAGGCAGAGACACAGGCAGAGGGAGAAGCAGTCCCCATGCAGAGAGCCCCACATGGGACTCTATCCAAGCAATCCAGGATTGCGCCCTGGGCCGAAGGCGGCACTAAACTGCTGAGCCACCCAGGCTGCCCTGTTTTTTTCTTTAATGTTCCAACTTACATTGTTGTTACTCCTCCCCACTCCCACCCACCCCCAAATTCTGGCTACTAGAATGCACTGGGTTTCTCCAGCCTCCTTGAAGCTTCTCAATACTCATGTGACCAAGTTTGGTGACTGGTGTATGTCAGGGAAGTGTGTCCTTTTTCTCTTTTCTGTGGCTAGCATGTAGATGTGATGGTGAGCTCTTTTGTACCATAAGTATCACACTCTAGTATTGGGATCAAAACAGAACAGAAGGAGTCTGAGTACTGACCACCACATGAAGTTTCGCTGCCTTACCTGCTTGTTTTATTATATAACAGGAAAATAGTCTTTTTTAAAAAATTTATATCACTCTTCCTTTGAACCACTGTCATAACCGCCAAACCTATATCATAACTAATATAGAACTTGGGACTTGTACAAGGGAATGAACAGAACAAGAACAGAATCTGAAATGTATGGCATTAGTTTAGAGCGCCCCAGAGGTGAAAATGATACAACTGGTGAGTCTAGCTAGGTTATGGAAAAATATTTGGTAAAACTATTGCCTGTGATGTCATAGAAGGCAGTCCACACACCACCTGAGCCTATAACTCCAAAGAGAGCAGATAGAACCATTCCTGATCTTTGAAGTAAGCTGGTTGCTTCTTGCTGCTTTCAGCAAAGCCTTTCAAAGAGAGGAACTCTGGCTACAGCTAGTCAACTTGAAGCAGAGCAGGAAAGATTACAACCACTAAAAGGCACTCTGCCCATGATCTGCCATCTAAGTTGACTGAAAGTCTAGAAGGAGCCTCACAGCATCCTGTCAACACTTCTGCACACTGAAGCGGCCATGACAGGTGGCCCCTAAAGGGGAACCTTAGCAGAAGATAAAATTGTGGCTCCAAGCCATGGCAGCCAAACAGTGAGATCCAACTCAGGAGTGAAAAAGTAGTTTAAGAGTGTTGCCATCACACTCAAGACAATTGTTTCATCTGGCCTCAAGCTGCTGCCTTTAAATTTGTAGGTACAGTAAGAGGGGGACAGAACCCAAAGCCCAGTACATAAAAGTCAAGGAGTTCTCAGGCTTAAAAATCTTACTTAAGATCTTTGGTTTGTTTACATAACTGAACAAAAGCAAACAGATTGGGAGTCTGCTGCAGTTTTGAGAGAATTATATTGCCCAAGAAATGACAAATCTACCTTTAAAACCTATGTTGATAGATTCCCTAAAGCAAATGCTGAATACCAAATTTGCACCATCAGGAGGCAGCTACAAAATCTGTGCACTCCCACCCCCCTTCACCAAGGATTTATTTCCTTTGTCTATTCAGATACAGATATGATGGATAATGAACTCTGAGAGCCCATAATAATGGTTGTACTCTGAAAGTAAAACCAGGAATCATGGAGGACAACAGATGAGCAATTTCCTCCAGAGAATAAAACCAGAGATGTAACAAGGGATTCTACTACATGTCCAGGGCAATACATTAAAGGAGTTGATAATTTCAAGACTTTTATAATTAATAAAAAACCAGAGGTGTTTTTATGTTTCCTGGTCTTTCCTTTCCAAAAGGAGTTATTACAAGCATTGTATTTTGTATTTATACTATATGATTATTATATATGGTTGAATATGGACAAGAGCTGATAATTTATTCTTTTAAAGAGCCACCTCTGGACTTTATAAAGAGACTATATATCATTGGGAAAGACATTCTTGTATCCTATATTTAGGTACAAAGAGAAGGGATTGAGTGAGTGGCTAAAGAGGTGCTGTGACAAGTAAGTGTCAAGATCTGTTTTCCCCCTTCTTTATAGTAATAGAACCCCAGTTTTTAGATGGGTTCCTGGGTATTTAGAAGAAAGATTCCATATCTTAGACTCTCCTCAATTACTATGCCATGAGACTACAAAGTGTGGCTCAGCGGTTTAGCGCCACCTTCAGTCCAGGGCCTGATCGTGGAGACCTGGGATCGAGTCCCATGTGGGGCTCCCTGCATGGAGCCTGCATCTCCCTCTGCCTGTGTCTCTGCCCCTCTCTGTGTGTGTCTCTCATGAATAAATAAATAAAATATTTTTTAAAAAAGCATTCTAGTAAAAGTTAAAAAAAAAAGTCCCTGGGAAGGATCTCACAAAGCAGGGACTTCTCATACTAAATTTTCCCTTACTTTTTTAGAAGTATTTTCTGGACTAAGGGCAAAACTAGAAAATTGAGAACACATAAGCATTTACTTCGCAGTTTACAAGTTCATCTGGCAAAAAATAACTTTTTTCCAAAGATCTATCTATTCCTGGATATCTACCCGGAACAGGATTAAAAGTGAGGTTTGGGGCACCTGAGTGGCTCAGCCAAATAAGCATCTGCCTTCTGCTTAAGTCATGATCCCAAGGTCTGTTTGTCCCTCTCCCTCTGCTACACCCCCTGCTTGTACGCGTGCTCTCTGTCAAATAAATAAATAAATAAATAAATAAATAAATAAATATTTAAAACAATTTTTTAAAATGTGAGAATGGGGTTGGGAGAAGCAGAATAGGATGAAACGATTCTTGTCATTCCTGGGGGGGGGGGGGTGCTGATGAGATTAGAGATTGTATATTTGTAGTAGCATCAGTTTCTTGGCTCCTGGATGTTCCCTAGCAATACTCAGCAGTTTGGGTATAAGAAGGGAAGCATTGACAATAGTATCGATGCAGAATTAGGACTCTTCCAGGCATTCCACATTAGATGATAAGAGAAGCTAAAGATATTTAGCTTAAGCACAGTTGTATCAGGTGCTGTGTTATATATTATGCGATTTAGTCAAATAAGAAATTAATACAGGGATGGTTGATAAATTTGGAAAATAGAAAAAAGGTCTAGATCACTTTCAGCTCAGAAAGCAAGTTAAATTGTAGTAAGGAATAAGATATTTTGAAGTATCAAGATAACAATCAAATAATAAGGATACTATAGCTTATAAATTTTGACATGAAGCAGTGGGGGTGATAAAAATGTCTAGGATACAGGTGGTAGGAGGCTGAATTCAAGAAGTATAGGTTGTCAAAGCTTAGGGAATCAAGGAAATATGAGATTAAGATGTTAGATGAGTTAGCCATATGGGCATAGAAGGAAAAGTAAATAAGACAATGATGGGATTTGGGAAGAAAGGAGGCTCTGGAAATTAATGTTGGTGGTTGTTGTTAGAAGATGACACAGCTGGTTGGAAAGATCCTCAAAGAAGGAGTTTTTACACAAAGGTGAGGAACAATGACTTGAAATGATTAGGAATAGGCAATGTTAAACTAAAAGCATGCAAGCCCATTTTAAAATTCTGTGTAAATAACAGCAAAATTGTCTTGGATGTTATTGTAAAGAATAAAGTAATGTCACTTTGTAAATAAAGTAGCATCTTTTCTACAAAGAGTACTGACCCAATGTCAATTTTATGGCTAGTTTTAAAATTCTGATATACCTTTCCATACCACTTAGTTGTGCCTTTTTCAGTCAAAGAAAAGTGCTGCCTTCAGGGAGCACACCTCCCAAGAGATCACTAAAATCAATGAGAAATCCAATGTCTATTTGTCAGTAGAGACATGTGAAGTTTGATGGATCTTTTGGGACTAGACCACTAGTTAAAGATTCTAAAACAAAATTAAGTGGAGCATAGATGCCAAAAATCTCAAGGGATCCTTGAAGACGGAAATGTGGAAGATAGAGACAAATTTCAAGAACTGCTGCTGTTGTAGACCTGACCTTCCAGAAGAAGATGGAAATGGAATAGCATACACACACACACACACACACACACACACACACACACACACATACTCTCACCATCCCCAATATACACAGACAACAAAAGAGAATGCTAGTCCCTATCAACAAAAGGAATACAAAAAAATGTTGAAGAAGGATCTTTAAATGTGTGCAAATGAATTAAATGATGCAATTTGAAAAGAAATATCCTTTTGGTACTTAAAAAAAAATCACTCTTTAATAGCTAATGCTATGATTGGGAAGCCCTTTAATGAGGACTTACTTCAAAATGATTATTCAAAAAGGCAAAACTTTCTTTAATAATGCAAATTAGGGGAAGTATTTATCATTTTAAAAATGTAATATTAAATGTTTAGAACAACTTATGAATAATCTGAGACGGGTGTTTCTAGACCCCCCTCATCCTAATGATCCCAGCCTCCCAAGTTGTTATGGCTGCAATGCACATGTACTCATGGTGTCTCCTCTTAGAATCCAGTATGTCTTAGAGTCCTCTTTTTCTCATTCATAGGTAATAAACTATAGCCCTCTTTTGTTAGAATCATTAAAGAAGAAATATTACTTACTTAAAGTAAAAGACCAACTTAAAGGTAATCCTCTTGTCACAGTAAATGGGCTCACCCTAGCAACTCTAAAGTATTAAGAAATTTAACACAGTTTAAAAGTGGGTAACACAGTTTGAGTCCAGACTTAACTAGGCAATTTACAAACTGTGCAGTCAGGGTGTTACAGAGTCTTGGTCACATCTTTCTGCAGGCAGCAACGACTGTATCGCATATGGTTCTTTCAGATATTGTATTTTCCTGTAAGAGTAGAGGGGATTCTTGAACTGCAGTAATGGCATACCTGTTTTTTTGTTCATATTCATACTGCTAAATAAGATAAAATCTTTAACAAAGAGGTCTAGTCATTGAAGAATCTAGTCATTAAAGAATCTAGTCATAGAAGTTGTAATCAAAGCAACTCAGCTTTGAAAATAAAGGACAGTGGATTTTTGAGTTATTGCTTCAGGATTCACCAAAGTGAGAAAACTGCTGGTAGAGAAAAAAATCCTACAAAGACATGGTCACTTACCACATGAGTCTGTATTTCTCAATGTGCAAATCCAAATTAGAGTAAATCCAAAGGTTTTTTGCAAATGTTTATTGCAACCTCTTCTTGTCCCTTGGCAATGACCTGCTTCCTTTATTCAGTCAACAAATTTTATTGGAGGCCTACTTGTTCTAGGGCACTAAGTGTCTAGTGGTGCCTAAGACAGAGGAATTCCTTACTCTCATGGACCTAACAGTCTATGGGATCAGACAAAGAGCAAATAAATATATCAGACAGTGATTTGTGTGATGAAGAAAGTGAAACATGATGACAAGCTACAGAGTTATGGGTGAGTTGACATTCCTTTAGATTGGAGTGTCCCTCCGAGGAGGTCATATAAATAGGGAATACCAATAGGAAGGAAGGAAGGAAGAACTGCTGTAACAGAGGGAATGGTTAGTGCCAAGACCTAAAATGGGGGTCAATCTGGCTTGTTCAGGGGAACTAAAGGAAGGCCAATGACTAGAGTACTGACTACTTACTAACCTATCAGTTGCCTTAAGTATCATACATATTACCAAATTTCCCAGAACTGTCTCAACCATGCAAGAAAATATATATTAATTTTATTTCAATAAGCATTATTGAGGTTGTGCAAAGCATGTAAAGATGCATAAATCATGATCTAGGGCTTTATGTAACACGAACATAATTAGGAACAAAAGATCTGAGAAGAGCTTTGTCAGAAGTGGTATAAAGTGTGTTGGGGGGGATCCCTGGGTGACGCAGCAGTTTGGCGCCTGCCTTTGGCCCAGGGCGTGATCCTGGAGACCCGGGATCGAATCCCACATCAGGCTCCTGGTGCATGGAGCCTGCTTCTCCCTCTGCCTATGTCTCTGCCTCTCTCTCTCTCTCTCTCTCTCTCTCTCTCTCTCTGACTATCATAAATAAATAAATTAATTAATTAAAAAAAAAGTGTGTTGGGGACAATTACGTGGAATTCTGCCTGTATGGGTTAGTAAAAGCAAGCGTTTGAGTTGGGCTTTGGGGAATAAATAGGAGTTTACTGTTAGACAAAGAAATAAATGGTGTAGACTTCTTACTGAGTTCCTGACCCATATATCAATGGCCTCCTGGCTATCTTCATCTGGATATCCTACCTCATCCAAATTTCCTATCAGAAAGAAATTTTCTTGCCCCAAACATGCTCCTCATCCTTTCTGTGCATTTTAATGAACAGGTCCACTTTGAAAACTGGTAATCAGCTTGACTTCCTCCTCTTCCCGGTTTCTGCATCTGCTTTGTAACCAAATATTGCCAATTCTACACGTAGATCATCAACCTTTCTCTTCTTCACTGTATCTATCCCTCATAATTTTTCATATGGATTCATTTTTTTCCAGAATGTATCTCACACCTCCAAGTCAAATTTCAGTTCAAGACACTCTATAACACTATTTATGACCACTTTTGATCAAAAAGTACATAAAAGCTTAATATGTAGGGCATGAAAATTCTTCCATTCATTTTTCAAGGCCTGTTTCTACCAACTCTCTTCTTGGCTCTCAATCTCCCAGAAA
This sequence comes from Vulpes vulpes, assembly GCF_048418805.1. Classification (NCBI taxonomy): domain Eukaryota; kingdom Metazoa; phylum Chordata; class Mammalia; order Carnivora; family Canidae; genus Vulpes; species Vulpes vulpes. Next base: position 47,038,777 of record NC_132788.1, on the reverse strand, counting down.
GAAGAAAGAAAATGAAATCTCAAGAGACAAAGTCATTCTTTAGATCAGTTTTCTACTGAGCAGAATTACTACAGCATTAGGAAACTCCACACTTAGGACTAGGAATTCAGCCTTGTTCACTGTCTTGTTCATTCTGTCTCTTGCATTTCTCTCTGCGATGTAGAGTGGAAAGGACCTGTGTCCCTGGGCTGCCAGACTCACGTCTTTCTTTTTCCATTTCTGATTCATTCTACAATTGTCTCTGGCTAATAAATGAGACCAAGTTAATAAATCAAACTAAAACTCATCCTAGCTAAATAGCCAATATCTTCCTTCTTTTACTTTCTTCCTCAATTCGGCCACTTGGAAAGTTATGTCTTTGTGTATGAGAGTAGAATAGGAATAGAAAGCTCAGCATAGGCTACCTTATATAAACTTTAGTCTCCAATTTGAACTCTTAAGAACACCTCTCCTTGATATATCAGGCACTTGTTTAGCCATATATGAAGTGATATTTTGGCCTCCAGTTTGCTATGGTTCTTTCTGTGTTGCACACATTCTGTGGGGTAGAGGGCAGAGAGGGAGCAGGTTATCTTGATTGATAAAGACAATTTGCAAAATGCTTATGAAGCCCTTGGAGGGGGGAATAGTATGCTGAGCAGGGAGTGACTAATTGAGGATCTAGGTCTGAATTTCTGCCTTCCTGAACCACAGCAATAAATCTATTATCATATCAACAAGCTTCTCTCAATTCCTCATTAAAAACAAGTATATATATGTGTGTATATATATATATATATATATATATATATATACAAGGCATGATGCTAGACTGTAAGGGAAATAATTTGATTCCATTCTGCTGAAGTATTTGGGCCTCTGTAATAAAACACCTACAAATAAAGACATCAAAATAAAGCAATATTTCTCCATGAAGTGGACTATTAGCAGCTTAGATGAGAAAACTATTGTTGGAATATTCCCCCAAATTGTAGAACTTTTAGCATTACTGGCCCTGCCCTCCACTCTCAAATGCTATTGTTACCCCAAAATCATTTTGACAACACAAACCACTACTCATTTCCGTTTCTAGATACCTCCTGTGAGGGTAGTACCACCTCAGCATGGTGAACTACCGTAAGGAGAGAAGCAGTCATGAATCTACTTTAGATTTTTAGGCAATATTTGGAAACAGTATGTGAGATGAGAAATGGATGCCAGGGTATTAAATCAAGCAAATTATCGAATAAAAAAAATAGGTCTAGAAACACAAAAGAAAGCAGAATCAACCTAACCAATTTTAGGAAGATCAGAAGCCAATGAAGAGAGGTGAGGAAGATTTATAGGCTCAAAATGAATAAGGTGAGATGAGCTTATTACCAGCACTAAAGAGAAACGAAGCATCTTAAATATCCCAAGGCTTTTCTTCTTCAACCTAACCCAGATTCATTGGTGAACCCTGCTTGCTTTAGCACCCTAGTTTACCCCCAGGGGGTACTCTGGTATTTTGCAAATAGTCTGATCCTGTATGAAATGTGTTTTAATCCTCCACCTCCAGGATCTGAAGGAGGTAGATGAGACTAAAGCAATCCATCTAGTTGTGTGGCTTATCACTAAGGTAGTTTTTGTTAACTCTATGGAGAAATATGTATAGAAATAAAAGTCATTCAGTTCAATGAGAATTTCAAGGCTTTCTCATGTTAACTACTCACAGATTCTTTTTTTTTTTTTGAAGTAGAAGTGACATGAATATCCTATTTGTTTCAGGTGTGCATCATAGTGATTCAGTATTTTTTACACATTATGAAATGATCCCAAGTCTATTCACTATCTTTACCATGCAAAGTTATTACAGTATTACTGACCATATTCCCTGTGCCATACATTGCCTCCCCATGACTTACTTATTTTATAACTGAAAGTTTGTATCTCTTAATTCCTCCTTTCATCTGTGTCACCTGCCCCTGTCTGGTAATCAACAGTTTCCTGTATCTATTAGTCTATTTCTGTTTTTGTTTATTTTTTAGATTCCACATATAAGTGAAATCAGACAGCATTTATCTTTGTCTGACTTCTTTCATTTAGCATAGTAGCCTCTAAGTCCATTCCTAAGGCCCAAAATGGCAAGATTTCATTTTTATGGTTAAGTAATATTCTATTATACATGTATATATATAACATATATATACATGTTTTAAATATATCCCATATCTTTTTTATCCATTCATCTATCAATGGACACTTAGGTTTCTTCCATATCTTGGCTATTATAAACAATGCTGCAGTGAATATAGGAGTACATGTATCTTTTTGAATTGGTATTTTCATTTTCTTCAGATAAATACCCAGATGTGGAATTGATGGATCATCTGGTAGTTCTGTTTTAATTTTTTCAGACACTCTCCTAGTATTTTCCATAGTGGTTGACTGATTTGCATTCCTACCAAATCCTAAAATTCCTGGAAGAAAACATAGGCAGTTAGCTCTTTGACATTGGTTTTAGCAATAGTTTTTGGAACAATCTCCTCAGGCAAGGACAAAAAAAAAAAAAAAAAAAAAAAAGCTAAAATAAACAAATGGGATTACATGAAACAAAAAAAAAAACTTTTGCATGGTGAAGGAAACCATTTAACCAAACAAAAAGGAAAACTATTGAATGGGGAAGATACTTGCAAATCATCCAGTTCCTCGAAGATGGTTGCACCCTGGTGCATCCATGTCTCCTCTATGGCACGCTTCCACCTACATGTTCCTTTCCCTCCCTCTCCCTGTCTTTCCAAACCTATCCTCCAAGGTTGAGCTCTGAGGACACTTCCAACCAAAGCTATTTCCAACCTCCCATGTACTTGGCTTTTTAAATTTATTTTTATTTATTTATTTATTTATTGGTACTTGGCTTTTAAAAAAATCATGGAACTTGAAGTATCTTGCTTCATTTTATAGGGTTTTTTTTTAAGATTTTATTTATTTATTTGAGAGAGAGAGAGAGACAGAGATAATGAGAGAGAGCATGAACAGGAAGGAGAGGGAGAAGCATACCCCCCAGGGGGGAAGGTCCTTGCTGAGCAGGGATCCCAATGTGGGGCTCCATTCTAGGACCCTGAGATCTTGACTTGAGCCAAAGGCAGAAGCTTAATGGACTGAGCCACCCAGGGACCCCTATTTTATAGCTTTTATATGTAGGTCTTCTTTTCCTAACATGGATTGGAAATGTCTTGAAAATAAATAAATGTCTGATTCATTGTTTTGCTGCCACACTTGTGATCATCTGCTGCTTCAGGGGATCTCAGTGGGTATGCTGAAAACCTTCACAGGTATGCCACCAACTTTTGGACAATGTGTAAAAATTATTTTACTGTATAATTAAGGATGCATATTGTAATAAGAATGTCTGCAGATGAAACAGAGTTGAGTGCATGGGACCCTACATTAAAGGGCAAGGTATCATTTGCTGCAAATAAGAGGCTTGACATTATCAAAACTGCATCAAAGAAAGATCATATGAATAACTGAAAGAAGAAATGATCACTTAAAACAAAAATTGACTACAACTGCTTTTTCTATCTAGAGCAGTGGCAAAATTCATTTCTGGGGTAGATGGATATTTTATTTTTAAAATTACCTTGACAGGTAAGAGTAAGAAAACAAAGAAATCTGAGCCGCTTTGTCAAGTGAAGACTTGTTTGCAGTCTTCCTGGAGAAGAGGAGACATGGGGCTGCAGGGAAAAGAGACAGGTGTAGGACCCTGAACACAGAGAAACAAGCAAGGCTGAAACCTACAGTGTGACCACAAGAGAACCCTTATGAAACTGTTCATATTTATTATTCCCCTTGGTTTGTGGGAATAATCACAATTAGTACCTAACTTTGAGATTTTTTCCCCTATGTTATTATATAAATTATATAAAACCTTCAACAAAGTGTGCTGCACACAACAGCTTGCTTTTAGTGGGGTTTGGGGAATAAAAGAGCAGAGCTGATGCCCCATGTGGGACAAGTTATATGAAAAAAAAGAGAGTAATCATAGGGGCTGTTCTGGTTATGTGGTTGTTGGCTCTCTGCCCCATTCCTATCTCCTTTGAATCACGGGGGATTGAAAGATGGCAAACATATTTCCCAGATTCTCTTGCCTGAGAGCTTATTCAAAAGTCCTGCGTGTGGCCCACGGGAGGCATTGGGTGGGTGATTGGATGAAGGGTGGAAGGGGAAAGAAGCCATTTTTTTTCCTTCTTATGGTAGCACTTCTGGACAGAAGCAGCAGCAAGTACGCAAATTCAGGCTCCTGAGTTCCTGCCCAGGCAGTGATTTCAGCAACATAGTGTGTATAGGCTCTGGCTTCAGTAGCAGAAGCAGTGATGGGCATCTCCCAGGGTCTGTGCTCCTGTGGTGACAGTGGGAATGCAGATGCTTAGTTTCCTGTAGAGTGGAAGCAGTACAACTTACCAGCAGCAATGGCCATAGCAACTCCCAGAAGCATGTTATCTATGTAACACTATTTCCCCTTTTGTTCTTCCACCCATGGATAAACAGATCTTTCCAACTTTGTTCCTTTATCTCTGCTGACATTTTTGTGACCAGTTCCTTGTATTACATTCCCTCTATTTGAGAAACCGTGGTGGTTAATTTTACATGTCAACTTGATTGAGTTCCACGTTGCCTGATATTTGGACAAACGTTATTTTGGGTGTGTCTGTGAGAGTGTTTTAGGATGACATTAACATCAGATGGGTAGACTGAGTCAAGCAGATTGCTCTCCCTTGTGGCTGGGCCTTTTTCAATCAGTTAAAGCTCTGGGTGGAACAAAAACGCTAACCTCCCTGAGAGTAGTTGGGGCTCTTCCTCCTGACTGTCTTAAGTTGGGACATTGGGCTTTTCTTGCTATTGGACTCCAGCAGATATGTTGGCTCTTCTTGGGTCTTGAGCCTACTGGCTTTTAGATTGGAGCTCTCCTGGTTCCTCAACCTGCTGACTACAGATCTTGGGACTTCTTGGCTTCTATAATCATGTGTGCCAATTTATAATAAATGTATAATGAATTATATATATGTACATGTGTATATAAAATATATAATACATAATTTTGGTACTGGGAGATATGATGCTGCTGTAAACAAATACCTAAAAATGTACAAATGACCTTGGAAGTGGGGAGTGGGTATTAAGGCTGGAAGAGGTTTGAGGTGCATACTAAAAAAAGCTGACACTGCCATGAATAGACTATTGGTAGAGATATGAACATTGTTATTCTGAGTGGTGTGATGACTATATACCTTTTTCCAGTTTTATTGAGATATGATTATCTCAATAGTTTCAGGTGTACTAAAGTTATTGTCTGTACACTCATTAGTTGAGTATTAGTTTTAGGTGTGCTGTAATGAACATGGGAGTGAAAATATCTTTTTGAGATAGTGATTTAGTTTCCTTCAAATATATACCCAGAAGTGGAACTGCTGGATCAATCATATGGTAATTCTGTGGGGGTTTTTGGAGGGTTTTCTTTCTTCTTCTTCTTCTTCTTCTTCTTCTTCTTCTTCTTCTTCTTCTTCTTCTTCTTCTTCTTCTTTTGAGGAACCTCTCTACTGTCTTCCATAGCACCTGCCCCAATTTACATTCCCACCACGAGTGCACAAGGGTTTCCTTTCCTCCACATCCTTGCCAACACTTGTTCTTCTACTCTTTTAATGAACTACCATCCTAACAGGTATGAGGTGATAATGACTGTATACTTTCATAGTACTATGGGATGTTATATTCTGGGATAATATACTGCAGAATGATTACTGCTAACTTGCATGGTACGTTTAATCTCTTCAAACGTGTTGCTTAAAATAGCTGGCTTTCAAAGTAGCCCCTCAGGCACAAAAAGGTTGAGAGCCATAGTTTTACATAGTGGACAATTTAAAAACATTTATTCAGTAATTGCTCAACTTTGCATCATCTAAGTGGTTGGAGAATACCAGCAAAGCATCATTATATCTTTTCTGTTACCTAAAGAATGTTTCAATTTATGCCTTGCTACAATTGACATTTACAGTGAGCAATAATAATGTTATGTCACTGTGAAAATAAAAAAAATATAAAATGTTATTAATTACAGTGTATCATGGCATTAGAGTGAGTAGTTAAAATGTCTATCTTAAAAGTTTACCTAATGGTCAAAAGGAACATTTGAATTTAACTTAAAATAGTGCAGGTTTTTATTTTTATTGAATGAGCTAAATTGAGGATTATAAACTAAGAGAAATTATTTAAAGAAAATTGAAATTTAGAGCAGAAATAAAAACACCAATGACAATTATAGCTTTTAGAGTCTGTGAATGAATGGTTACAATACAGCAGAAGACTTCTGGGAAACTGGAGGAAAAGAAATGTAAAAATGCTTTATATAAGCTATTAAAATGGCTGGCTACATTATCCTTCATATTTAGAAATGTGATTTTATTTGTGGACCTTCTAATAGCAACAATAAATAACCCTCACTGGTTTTTTTTCCTGTTGGTAATAATTTTTGGTGAATCACTTTTTTTTGTATACATTTTTATTACAATATAATTCACATGCCATGAATTGACCCATCCAAAGTGGTACAATTCAGTGGCTTTTAGTATATTCACAAGGTTGTGCCCTCATCACCACTACATTTTTATTAGCCCAAAAAGAAACCTGCACTCATTAGAAGTCACTTCCTATTTTTCTGGCTCCTGGCAACCATTACTCTACTTTCTATATTTGTGGATTTGCCTATTCTGGACATTTCATATAAAAAGAATTATATAATATATGACTTTTTGTATCTGGCTTCTTTCACTTAACATGCTATAGCATATATCAAGATTTTATCCCTTTATATGGTCATGTAACTTTTTTATTACTGATATTGCTTAAGTATCTCGGCAACTAGCTTAATTATAAAGTTTATTGATGCTTTCCTAGCTTAATCCTGCATAGCATAGCTCTCAGTTTTCCTTACCTATAGATGCTGGATACCCACTTAATGTTACTTGAAGATTGCAAAGAAATCTTAGCAACTTGTCTTCCCCACCTAGTCATGCTACACCCCTCCTACCGCTATATTTCTTTAGGTCTCATGAGTAAACATTCAATGTCTTAACAAGTGCTTCATTTGAAAATACAGATATCCTTTAGATATATATTGAACTATAATTATCAGGTGACTAGCTCAGTTTCACCATTGACAGTGAGCTAATAGCACAGCTGAGAAATTGGGATTTTTAATAGAGAATGGAATGAGATAAGAATAATTTTGAAGATTTTTTTTTGGAAGCAAAGTTGGCCTGGTGTCTCTGAGCACCTGATGAAATGAAATGATTCATTTTTTTTAATTCACCCAACAACCATTTCCTGAACCCCTAATTCAGCAGCATCAAATCTTATTCTTGGAACCACAGACAGAATGTTGAATCTTATCATTAATAATCATAGTCTAATGCAGAGTATTAAGTGCTGGGATAAAGGTATCTATAAAGGGCTATGAAAGCACAGGGAAAGCTAAATTAGACTGAAGTGGAAATGTTAAGGAACTCTTCCTGGAAATAGTGAAATGAGAAGAGTTTCCGAACTGAGTGTGTGTTAGCTAGATAAAGAATGGGAGAAAGGCATTACAAGCAAAGGAAGCAATGTGGTAGGAAAGCGAAAAGAATAAAATCACTAGCTATTTCCACAAATGTCAAGTAGACCAGTATGGCCAAAGAAAAGGGAAGAAAAAGTTTAGAAATATGGTAGTAATAACATCTATTAAAAATAAGTTGCTTATTATATGCTAGGCACTGCCATAAGTACTTCACATGCCTCCTCTCACTCAATCCTCGCAATAATCTTATTACATAAGATTTCTTCTCATGGAAGAATCTGAGGCATAGGAAGGTTAAGTAACTTGTCTGTATTCTCACCTCTAGTAAGTGAAGTATGATGCTGGAGTATTAACCTCTCTGTCGTTGGATCATGACGGGCCTCAGGTGCTAGGCTAAGGAATTTGATCTTCATCCCGGAAGTCATGGGATACTGAAGGGTTTTAGGCAGGAAAGTGACCTGACATGAACAGATTGACCATTTTAGAAAATCACTCTGGAGCTTGGGTAGAAGAAAGCCTTGTGCAATCTAGAGGCCGAGAGAGCAATAATCAGGCAAACAAATGATGAGGTCCTGAAATCAGCAATGCAATGAAGTTGAAGAGAGCCCAACATATATGTAGGAGGGAAAATCAGTCTCTTAGGAGGTGGGGACAGAAGTGACAGAGTCGAGAATGATTGAAACACTAAGTTATTGGGTAACTGATTATGCCCTCAACTAGGAGAATACAGTGGAATAAGAGATCTTAATTCAGGTTGAGTATGAAGTGAGTAGGTAACACTCAGGTAGAAATGTCCAATATAGAGCAGCCTTTGGGGGTCCCCTTTGGGGGTCCAGAACCCAGAAGTGATGTCTGAGCTGAAAACAAGGTGTCAGAGGCATTGGGTCATCAGTGGTCATTGAAGGAAAGCAGAGCCTTAAACACAGCCACCCAGGAGGCTATATATGGCTGGAAGAGCACAGAACAAAGAGTCAGGCTCTGAGCAGCAACAGTAGCATCATGGAGGCATCATAGGGAGATCCTGTAAGCAAGAGACTGAAAAATGGTCAGAGAAGGAGGTGGATGAGTGGGTAAGGGATGTCACTCATGCTAAGATGAGAGTTTCTTTTCTTTAATATTTTATTTATTTATTCATGAGAGACACATAGAGAGAGGAAGAGACACAGGCAGAGGGAGAAGCAGGCTCCCTATGAGGAGTCTGATGTGGGACTCAATCCCAGGACCCCGGGATCACGACCTGAGCTGAATGCAGATGCTCAACCACTGAGCTACCCAGTGTTCCCCAAGGTGAGTTTTAAGGATGGAATGGACAGCAGTGTTGAATACCACAGTGAGGTCAAATGAGACCAGGATGGGAACTGTTACTGAATTTGACAATCTGAAGATAAATGTGACTTTATAGAGAGGGGTTTCAGGGACTGGAATCAGACTGCAGCAAAGGGTGGATGTGAGCAGAGGATATAAAGAAAGTGAGCGCAGGCTGCTGTTGACACCACCACTCACTGGGAAGCTCTGAAGGGAAGGGAAGCTACCGGAGGGAATGCAAAGGAGAAAAAAAAAAGGCATCTGAGTGCACATGTATCTGCCCACACATCTACACAGAGGGAATATGCTCTAAATCATCGCTCTTAGGTTTGCAGCAACTGGCAAATAAGTAAGGAACTGACATACCATTTCTAGAGTTTTCTGAGCAACAGAATTTGCAAGGCCCTCTGTTGCCTTTAGAGCAAGAAGGGTCCTGATGAGACAGCAAGGTGAATCAAGAGAAAGCAGAGATCACTTTCAGCTTTCTCTATAGTCAAGTTCAGCTTGGGGATATTTGGAGGTTTCCTGTAGACTTGGAGTCAGCTAGGGAAAGTAGCTGAGGTCTTCGCTGGCTACCTAGCTACGCTACAACAAGAGGCTTCCAAGGTGAGACAAGGCCTCATATGATAAGCTGGTGCTGTAGACCCACTCATTGGGTATTACCCAACCAGGAAGCTGCCCCAAGCCCTTTCTTTCTAAGCTGCTGTAGACCATCTATAGGACCATTCCAAGGAAGCAGGAGTAATAAAACACCGCTGTCAGTGCACAGACGAAATAAGAATACAGCAGTGATACATAGCTGTAGAAACGTCCGGGTACCAAGTGCAGTAGGTCATGAAACTGAATCTCCTTTCCTCTCTGGCTGCTGCTGCTGCTGCTGCCGTTGGGTATCTTAATTCCCTCTTATTGATCCTGTTGGTGAGAGGATTCCTGCTTTACAGTTATAGGGATGACCAAACATGGGACACCTGACACTGGCAGCTGAAATGCCAGTAGTGAATTATTTACATGTACTCAACTGGGACTAGAATAGATAGTGGGGAGGCAGGTGGGAGGCAGCCCTTATAGTGTCGAGAAGATGAGGTGACCCTGGTTCCTATGGGAAAATGTGATTGGCGTGAATACTTCTGGGGACAGGCAGGGAACAGAATTACCCACCGCTCAGGGATAAGAAGCAGCTGTGCCTGGTCCTCTTAATAAGGAGGGTTTTCGGCTATGGGACCTTATACATGAAGCAGAGTAGGGAGGAGAATTTGTAGATTAGGTTATTTGAGGCCCTCCTAATTTTATCACATGTAACATGTAATATTGGGTCTTAATTTTGGGTTTTACAACCAAAGGGGTGATGAGTAGGAGCCTCTCACAGGTGACCTGAGAGTTAGATGAATAAAGACTACCTCAGTTCATTTGGTTGTTATAACAACATACCACAAACCAGGTAGCTCACAATCAGCACCCATTTCTTTTTGTTTTTCTTTCTTTTTAAAAAAGATTTTGTTTATTCATTTATTTATGAGAAACACACACAGAGAGGCAGAGACATAGGCAGAGGAAGAAGCAGGCTCCCTGCAAGCAGCCTGATGTGGGACTTGATCCCGGACCCTGGGATCATGCTCTGAGCCAAAGGCAGATGCTCAAACTCTGAGCCACTCAGGCCTTCCAACACACATTTATGTCTGACAGTATGGAAGCTGGAAGCCTGAAGTCAGGGTCCCTGCATGGTCAGTTCTGTGTCTGGCGAAGGCCTGCTTTCTTGATCATAAATGGCCATCTTCTCACTGAGTCCTCATGGGGTGTAAGGTTCTAGGAAGCTCAGGGGTGGTGGTGGGAAATGTGAAGGGGAAGATCTCTTTTATAAGAGCACTAATCCCATTCATGAGGGCTCCATCCTCATGTCCTAATGGCCTACCGAAGACCCACCTTCTAGTACTATAACATTAGGGGTTAGAATTTTAGCATATGAATTTTGAGGGGCCACGGACATGCAGTTCATAGCCGAGGAGGATGATTATAGGCAGAGAAACATGGAACTGGACAGTGATCATTGATGATAATTACATCTGATTGAATATTTACCTGAAAGTTCTCAATTTTAAATCACAAGCAACTGGGAAATTTACTGGTTTGGGTTAAGATTTCTGATTGGACCAAATTTACTTTTTCTGGTACTGAGCTTGTCAGAGAAAATGTGTAGTCATAAAAATAAAATGAGTTTTATGTTTCCACAGGGCTTATTTGTGACATTCAATTCATACTTGCCATGCCCATTGTTATAAGCTGCAAAGGGGCTATAGAGAAGGTTAGGGTCCTTCCAGGAGAATGCTGAAAGACTGTCAAGAAGGCTCATAGGAGACATTACCTTTGGTGAATTTAGCAAGGTACCCAGTCTGGCCCTCAGCATTGTCATGTTCTCTGAGTTGAAAAGCCTAGCAAGATGATTCATGGAAATCTACTCACAAGAGACTTAAGTAATTCAGTGTGAGATATTTAATTCTAGTTACTGGAATTTGTGCATTCTCTGTCTGGGGTGTTCCTGTGCTGGAATTAGGATACTCAGAAAGATAAAATGATAATCAGAGTATTGATTAGTGAACACCAGGAAAGATTTCATTAGTCTGTGACAAGGCCTGATCAATCATCTCTCCTCCACTTAGAGAGATGCTTTTCCAGTGACTGGAAAGTTCATCTTGGCCACATTTGGTGCTTCTCTCTGGATCATGCTGAATAAATGCTGCTCAGGTGTCCCTGAATGCTACCTTTCTTTATGCTCTGCACTGATCCAGACCAGGATCCACATATCTCTTATAAATTATCTTAGCATGCTCTGATCATGTATAGATCAAAAGTGTATTTTAGTTACCTGCTTACTTGTACATCTCCTTCATGACTATAATACCTTTAGAGCAAGAGTGCTGTCATCTTGCCAATTTTGCTTGCATTTGCTGTATCCAGACTATTCACACTCAACCTTCAAGTTATTCTCACATATCCATGAAAGTGTTCTGGTCTCTGGCTCTAGGTCTTTCTCTTCACCCCTAATTCTGCTTTATGCTGGGGAATTTTGATTTTCTGTGGCTAGTCAATTGATGGTCTTTACCTTCAGTTTCAGTGCTACATCACTGCAACTCACTGCTTTCACCACACTATGGATTTCTCCATCATCTGGAATTGCTCTTCCCACTTGAAGGCAGGACTGAACTGAGTGAGAGGCTGCCCTGGTAGCAGGGCTGATGTTGGAGGGACTGCAGGTTAAGCTGAATTGGAAGGCAGGTTTACCAAAGGAAGAATTAGGCATGAGAACTTGGGACACTGGCCCAGTCATCCTGTTAACATTGATGTTACACGAGAGAAACTCTTTGCGGACTTAGAGCATGAGCTTTGACTGGCTAACTTTGCCTGGGGTGATGGATGCCATAGATGTGAATTTGTTCTTGGATGGGCCTTTAAAAGAGATCTTCAATAGTGAGTCACACATGAGACCCTTTGGTCCGAGATATGAATGTGTTAGTGTACTGGGGCTACCATAACAAAATACCACACACTGGATGGCTTAAACAATAGAAATGTATTTTTCACAGTCCTGGCCAGAGATACATATCAAGGTACCATCAGGGTTGGAGTCCTTTAAGGGCCATAAGTAAAGGATCTATTCCAGGCCTCTCTCCTTGGCTTGCAGATGACCACTGTCTTTCTGCCTCTTTGTATGATTGTCTCTCTGTGCATGCATTGTACCCCTGGTGTTTCTTCTTTTGATGATGATGCTAGTCATACTGGATTCAGGCCCACTCTGATGGCTTCATTTAACTGAATCACTTCTTCTTCTTTTTTTTTTTTTTAAAGATTTTATTTATTTATTCATGAGAGACACAGAGACATAGGCAGAGGGAGAAGCAGGCTCCATGCAGGGAGCCCCACGTGGGACTCGATCCTGGGTTTCCAGGATCACACCCTGGGCCGCAGGCGGGGCTAAACCACTGTGCCACCAGGGCTGCCCCCGAATCACTTCTTTAAATACTTCAAATATGATTACATTCTGAAGTACTGGAGATTGGAACTTCAACATATTTATTGGTTAGGGGAAGAGTCCACAACTAGCCTATAACAATGAGTAAGATCTGAACAGAACAATACTCAATAATTATCTGTTTAATGTTTCTTTCCCCACAAATTGTTTATATTTTTACTTTGTCTAAACCATGAAGTGAAATAAGATTTTACGTATAAAAAAGAGTGGAAATCTGCTCAGTGGCAAAATAAACTTTTTAGAGAAAAATTTTGCAATGGAAGTTTTGATAGGATAAAGAAAATCACAAAAAAAAAATCCCACATTAGGGTTGAAGGCTTAATTTTTTTTTATCAGTGTGAATAAATATTGATATTACTTAATAGGGATTGTATTACATTGATCTAATAGGTAAGTACTGCTAAAAGATAATTTTCAAAAATAAGGAAGATCATGACTCTTATACAAATATAAAATAAACATGGGTTAAAAATCTTACTTAACTCATGGATCAAGAAAAAACAGATGTTATAAGCAATTCAAAGAAGAATCCAAAAGAATAGATACATTGCTAGATAAGGACTGTTGAGATGAATATATCAATGGAAACAGACTTTTTCCATAGGTGGGAGGGTGGATCCCTCCATCAGAGTTTACTTGTATGTCTACAGACAAGAATTATTTTGCAGTGCTGTCAGCTGCTTACCGCTTACACAATTGGAGATAAATCTCCCCATAGAGTCAGAATCAAGTAAGTGGAAGAGTATGCTACAGACAACGCATAGTTTTCTACAGAACTGCAAATTTTTCCTTAATGCCTCAAAAATACTGTAATTTAAAAATTTTGACACTCCAGATTAAATGATACGATAATAAGAAATTGTTAGAATATAATCAGGGCAGCCTGGGTGGCTCAGAGGTTTAGTGCCTGCCTTCAGCCCAGGGCATGATCCTGGAGATCCAGGATCGGGTCCCACATCGGGCTCCCTGCATGGAGCCTGCTTCTCCTTCTGCCTTTGTCTCTGCCTCTGTTTCTCATGAATAAATAAATAAAATCTTTAAAAAATAATAAAATAAAATATAGTCAGAAAGATTCTGATCCATGAATTTCAGGCCTCGACAGCATGTTGATAGGAAAGAGATTTGGGGGTTTGGAAGAGGAGTTGTTATATCAAACTCCTTCATCATAGAGGCCATTACCACCTACTCAATTTACTCAGGGAGTTTATTTCAGTACTGAGTTTAGTAACTACTGGAAATGGAATTTGTGGACCTTCCCTTATTTTGAATAGAATTTTGGTAGAGGTTTTATTAGAAGGAAAACTGAGTGAATTAACAGATAAGAACCTATCTGATAGGTTTGCTGCTGTTTTTCTATAAAGAAATTCCTTCTGGAGCTCAAAATAAATGGATGTATGTTTAAAAATATATTTTTAAACACTAAAATGGCCTTACCTCATAGAGGATAACATTTTTCAATTACTTTTTTGATTTCGGTCTCCCTGTCAAGAATTAAAATGCTAAAAATAATTGTCTTTGGGTTGCTTTCCAGTATTGGATTTTATTGTTTCTCTTTAAAATAAAAATATTTGGACTTTGTTGTTTTAATGCACATTCTAATTCTAAAGAACAACTCATTTTGGTAAAATAAAATCAGCTAGACTATCAACACAGATTGAAATATTTAATGATCTGACACCCAATTAGTCTAGAGGAGTGAAACTCTGCTCTGATAGTTTTACATCACAAGAACTCTGAATAAATTATATCTTAGGTGTTTTACTGATAGATCACATTGATCATCCTCCATCAGCTCTAGTGCTGAATGTGCTAGCTTGATTTGTGCATCATGAATTATAAGCAAAGGCACCTGATAGTTTGGCAGGGCTCTTGTGTTTATTGAAAGTCAGCACTCCATTTTTTCCCAGGCTCTGGAGAAGTTGAGAGAAACACACCTAAATTGAAGAGTTAAGGAAGTAGGGACAGCTGAAAACATTTATCCTACCATCATCATAACCATCCCGAGGAGAGTCTGCCTGAAGAATGGCAAACACATGTGTTGCACACCATCGTTCAACGCTGATAATGCTTTCTCTGCTGACCTAGAAATAGCCTCTGAATCCTAAACACAATGCTTAGGGTAACCACAACTATCAGAGTTGGTGTGCAATTTAGAAATTATTTGATATCTTTTTAAAAAAATACTTCCTATCATTGCTCTACCTCTAGTTTTTGAATTTCAGTCTGCCATGAATGCCATGAAATAGGCAGCGACTGAAGGGATCAATGATCATTCTGCATTTTTTAAAAATTACTAGTTGCCAACATTCAAATGTCAGGAAATCATACAAATACTTGGATTTCTGTCTTTTCTTTAAAAATCCGATTTGGCAACACTGGACTTTATTGTCACATGGCAACAACTGGCTGGATCTTAGAACTGGCATTTTCCTAAAGTTAAGTAAGCTCACAAATTTGCTGTGGATCCCGCTCATCCAATTTGGCTCATTTACATGCTGAATTTCGAATGTATACCTCCACCTTGTTCTACTGTGACTCTAAGTCCCCTGGCCCTTCATGCTGTTTGATCTCACAGAATATGCCGGCTCAGAAGTAAGGAGGAAGGGTTTGTAGGCCCCTTTGTGGTGCTAAGGCAACTTCAGAGGTGAGGAAGGAGAGCAATAGAAACTCCTTTGGTTAGCTTCTTCCCCTGTGGTTCAGACTGTCAAAGTAGGGCACGCATTTCTCAGCCAGAACTGAAGAGTCCAGAAGGCCAAGATCCCCTCGGGGTGCTGAATGATTTCATTTTGGTGAGATTGGCATGGGGTCTGCAGCCTTGCAGCTGTCAATGAGATGTCACCTCTAAGCAATTAAGATCACAGCAGGGGGTAGAGAGGGGGGGCTAAGAAAACCCAAATAGATCCAAAAAGTGTTTTATTATGGACTACATATTTAGGAGAAGTAGACCTAAAATGGCTGCTTTTAGAATAACTGCAGGAAAAGTTAAAGCAAGGTTTTAAGGCCCTCTGTGTGCTAAGGAGTTCTTAAGACAGCTCAGTGATCTCACGTACAATAAGGGTCAGGAAATCTTAAGAAAATGTGAATTATCTACTTTTGTCTTATGTCATGTTTTTTCTTGATTTGAGGAAAGTATTAGTCATGGGAGATTTAAGTGCTGTAGAGGCTGAGTTCTTATCTCTGGCCCCCTCACTTGGTCTCAAGGCTTGAGCTTGCTGTTCCCTTTGCCTACAACTCACTTTCTCCCTTTAAGGCTTGGAGTGATGTCTCAGAACCATCAGCACCTCGCCTCCCCATCTCCCTTTCCTCCTTAATGTTTTCCCCTAGCGCTTTTAACTATCTATCATATATTTAACTTAATAATCTTGTTTGGGGTGGGTGTTCCTTCCATCGTTGGATGAAAGAAGTTTTGTCTTGGTTGTTCATAGACATATCCTAGACAGAGCCACATACAGAGAAATTACTCAACAGACATTTGTTGAGTGGGGATGAAAAGGATGTGGCTGCAGTGCATCTCAAGGACTTTGTATCAGGTTTCCCAGACCCCATGAATTTTGAAAAAATCTAGGAGCAGGATGACAGAGTATAATGTCCCTAATCTCTCAAATTTCATTATTTATTAAGTGGGAGATGGAAACTCCAGTACAGCTCCCACGCTGTTTATTATGGAGATTAACATTTTTAAATTATGCAAGTATAAAAAAAACATCTTGTGAAATAGAGATGTCAGCCAAAGGAGCTTACATTGCTTTGGGAAGGAGCAGGTGGAAGGGCACAGTGATCTGGAGCAGACTTGTCACTTTCTCTGCTTGTTGGAGAAAGAGGCAGGAGATCTTTTTATGAAAGACAAAATAAGCCATTTAAAAGCAAATCAAACCATGGGAGTCACCCATTTTAACCTCTAGAACAGGGTCTATATTTTATAGTTACTCCAACTGTTCTCTATAGTTTGAATGAAGAGGAAACACAGTCAGTGAGAAAAGACACTTCAGCTTTCCTGCTTACATGGCTACATAGCTTGGGATTGAAGCTCCACCATCCGTAAGGTTAAAGGTTGAGCTCCAACTGGTTCAGGAATGTCCCTTAACATCAGCACTCCAACTGCCAGCATCAAGGCAAGGGATGGTAGCCGTACTGAGCTCTAGCTAAGAAAAGTTGCTAGGTTGAAAAGATTGCCTCTAATTTACCTGGAAATTCTATGTGTAGAGATCTATGAACATGAATTATCTTATAGACCATTATCATTTAGTGTCCAAACGTTAAGCACCAGGCAGATCTTGTTGAAAGACTAAAAAATACTTATAATATGATGTGTTCATCTATTTTAATACACTGTGCAATGATCATCATAAGAGGTTAACAAGAAAAAATCAAGCATGACTATAAAAAGAAATCATTGTATTTGGTGATACATGATGTTCCCGAAAGATGGTGCAGTGGAAGAAATAGCACCATAGCATCAGGAAAAGAAAGAAGAAAGAAAGAAAGAAAGAAAGAAAGAAAGAAAGAAAGAAAGAAAGAAAAGAGGTGCCAGCTAAAAAAGAAAATAGCAGAATTCAAGATTTTATCCTCCAAAAACAATGAGGCATGTTCAAAATTCCATGCTCTGTGAACAACTATTGCAGCATCAAAGGGGGAAAAAAGAGTCAACCTGGAGATGGAACCTGTGATGCCTGAAATAATTACTGAAGACTGACCTGTTCTGTAAATGAGTTAATACTCACTATTTTTGAGAAATAATGAAAGAGAAAATAAGGATTGCAAAGAAGTAATTAGCTATGACAACGAAAGACAAGTTCTAAACCAGTTAATACTACAGATAAACTACACATATTTCTGGAGGCTGTGAAGAGCAGTATATAAAGCAACTAAAAAAAGCTGTCCAGAACAGTGTGTCCCACCATGGATACAATACGTAATTACAATGACACAGGAGAATATGACAGGCCTAGAAAACAGTTTAAGAAAATTTAGTCTACAGGGAAGCCTGAGTGGCTCAGTTTTTGAGCATCTGCCTTTGGCTTGGGTAATGATCCTGGGGTCCTGGGATCGAGTCCCACATCTGGCTTCTCCCAGGGAGCCTGTTTCTCCCTCTGCCTATGTCTCTGTCTCTCTCTGTGTCTCTCATGAATAAATAAAATCTTAAAAAAAACTAGTAAAAAAATATAGGTGGCCAATGAAAATTTAAAAATTCTGTGGTGTAGGAACTCTCATTTGAGGAAAAATTGAAATTTTTCTTGAGCTGGAAGGAGTACCTGGACCACTTGAAAATATCATTGAAGATAATAATGATGTATTTGGATATATTACTGACATATAGCAAAATAACCATATAACTAATACAAACTTCTACTTAAAAATATTTTAATATCACTATTTCTGTATGTGAGATTATGAATATTCAGAATCTATGTAAGAAATTGTCAAGAGGGGAAAGAGATTTTAGAATCTTAATTTCCTAAAGAGTGATGGCATGCTTCCTTTTTGTGTGTGGAAAGACACAGAAATCCAAGGTAGGCAGAGAGGGAAAGTTTAGGGGAGAAGATTTTTCTTTTTTTAAAAAATTTTATTTGTATATTTGAGAGAGAGAGGCGGGGAGAGAGAGAGAGAGAGAGCACAAGCAGGGGGAGCTGCAGGCAGAGAGAGAGGGAGAAGCAGACTCCCTGCCACAGAGCAGAGAGCAGGATGCAGGGCTAGTTCGGAGGACCCTGGGATCATGACCTGAGCTGAAGGCAGTCGCTTCTAGGACTGAGCCACCCAGGATCTCCTAGGACAAAAGGTTTTTCAAAATATTCATGATGTGCAGTAAATGGACACTGTAAAGGAAATGGGTTGTGTTTGTGAATGGTGTGAGCCAGAAAAAAAATAAAACATACAGAATATCTGGTTTTCACTCAAGAAAAAACAGGCATTAAAAGAACACCCTTCGACAGTTTCAGAGGCAGACTGCTTTCTCGCTGTGATACTACAGGAAAGGAGGAAAAAAGAATAGGAATGCAGATATCACAGAGCACTAAAATAACTCCAGGAATGTTTGGGCTATGGCTACATTGGCTGTAAGTCAGAAAGTATTTCCTTGAGGCATGTGTCCCTGAAATGCTCCAAGAAGATGGCTTAAAATCATGCACTTAAAATTTAGCCTAATGGTGAATTTGATCTTTTCTAAGGCTTGTAAAGGGATTTTTTTTTAACAGGTGGTAGGAAATGTAGAAATGTTTTTTTGGTGTTAAAAGAATAATCTATATTTTAGTTATAGTGAATTCTGAATGGTGACCAATTTGGAGAGCAGGGGATTGAAACAATAAAATTGACTCCGATAACTTCATATGTTATACTCAATTTCATAGAAATAATCTAATGAATAGAAGAGATAAGAGCCATTCTGAGAAATTCCTACTCACTGCTCTGACTGTATTTGCTCAAAGTTTGCAGATTTGAGTTCATCTAAGACTTTGAATTTAATTCTTACAAAAGGTCTTCCATAGTTTTAGAGGTTGAGTGAGAAAATCAGTTACTTATTTTGATTAATTCTTCATCACAAATATATATATATTTATCATTCTTTATTAATCTATTTCTGTTATCTGTTATACAGGATGCAACAAAAGTACCATTTTTTTTTAAAGAACGGAAAAGGAACCTGGGTAGTTCAGGCGATTAAACATCTGACTCTTAGTTTCAGCTCAGGTCATGATCTCAAGGTCATGAGATGGAGCCCTGCACCAAGCTCTGTGCTCAGCATGGAGTCTGCTTGGGATTCTCTCTCACCTCTCCCTCTTTCCCTGCCACCTACTCACGTACAGAGAAAGCTGTGCTCTCTCTTTCTCTCTCTCAAATAAATAAATAAATCTTTTTAAAAATTTTATTTTATTTTATTTTTTATTTATGATAGTCACACACACACACACACACAGAGAGAGAGAGAGAGAGAGAGAGGCAGAGACAGGCAGAAAGAGAAGCAGGCTCCATGCACCGGGAGCCCAACGTGGGATTCGATCCCGGGTCTCCAGGATTGCACCCTGGGCCAAAGGCAGGCGCCAAACCGCTGCACCACCCAGGGATCCCTAAATAAATAAATCTTAAAAAAAAAAAGAAGGGGAAAAATAGGCCGTATTACCATAGGAAAAATAGAAAATATGTTAGTGATGATTTTTGTGTTACTAAAAAATGAAATATTGCACAAAACTTCTAAGCAAAACAAGGATTCATAATGATCCTAAAAATGTATCTTCTATACTTTAAGACATTTTTTATTCTGTTTTGTTTCTTTCCTTGAACTGAAGATGCTTCATAGGTAGAAAAGATACTTATGAGATGAAAATAAGGACAAATAAGACTTTTTGTAAATATCCTGGGATGGAAGGAAGTAAAACAAAAAAGTAAGTTACTAAGGAACTACAAAGTATGATTATTTGTTGAGGAAAAGATTATAGCTACAGATTACATTTTTGAATTTAAAAGAGCTAACCAAACCTTAGTGAAAATAGAGATATACTGGTCCGAGGAGATTTAAAAGGAAATCTTGAGTCATAAAAGAGGAGATTCATAAAGAAAGGCATACAGTAACAAGTTATAAATGAGATTTGTCTATACAGTCAACATGTATGCTCAGTAAAGTCACTTGGGAATTTTATGGAATATGCAAATTATATTGGAATTTGAAAGTTAAAAGAGCTTAAACGGGAATAATTTATATGAAAAAAGCAAATGTGAACTATTATTCTATAAGAGGAAAAGTTGAGCTGTGAGTCTTGGCTTTTGCACCAGAAATAGCTTCAAATTTATTTGTAGAGCTTGCATTGGTAATGTTTTGGGCAGAATAGACTGATGTTCTTGTCACAAAACAGAGAACTTATGCTGGAATCCAAAGGCCTCAGCTCTTTGCCATTAGCTGAACTGTATAATTCTGGCCTTTGTGAATTTCAGTTATAAACCAATAAACTGAGGGAGCAGGGCTAGATGGTTTCTAAGGCTCTTCTTGGGTGTGATTTTCTGTCTCTTTAGTTTATTTGATCAATAAGTAAACATGGACTGACACAAATATTCTGAACTTTGTTCATGAAACCAATAAGAAGACCCTCAGAAAGAAGTCTCACTGTATTGCCTCCTGGAGTCAATAATGATTCAAGAATATTCTTTTTTAAAGATCAAGGTCTAGGGTTGATCTTATAATCGCAGAAATAGATTATGAGTACTCTGCATGGCACAATACTTAACATAACTACCTAGATTGTTCAGTTTCAAACTTTTTCACCCCCAGCTGGTTAAACCTCTTTAAAACCTTAAGCACACTTAGTTTTTTCTGGTGGGACTCCAAGGTTCAATCACCTGGTATTTAAAAATCAAAACTGTACACTCCACAGCTACCTGATTATAAATGGAATTTTTTGCATAAATCCTAAAACCATAGCACTATATTTGTTTTTATTGCTCAGATCTTTTAAGCTGGGTCAAATTCATAAGAAGTTTCTTTCATTTAGCCTTAACTCTTAAAGCTCCATCAAGTTCCCCTATTCTTGTTGGCCTACTGAAATTCCTAAATTTGTGTTGATTTACTTTTTTTGCCTGTCTTAAGGCTACTCCCACTGATGTCCTCTCCCACACATGCATAAAGGAAGTCTGTTAACTTCTTTGTCTTCTCCCAACAACCTCAAAATTTTCCTAATCTGGTGGTATTCCTCTCTTTCCAATAGCCTGATTTGATCATCATGTAGTTATCCCTACATGATGTTATCCCTACATGATCCTATACATGAGAAGGCAGTTCAAATGCAAATAGATAAAACTTAGAAGTTAGGTCATTACAAAAGTTGGACTAGAAATTTGACTGATTTTAATGATAGCCCTAATTAAGTGCTTATCAGTGTACAGAAGGGAGAAATATATTAGATCTTTAGAGAAACAAATCTTTCTGGTATTAGATTCTGAGGAAAATTTCCAGAGTGTAACATCACACTGATAAAGTGTCCTGAAGTACAGTATACCTTTTAGTCTATTATTCCCTTGACGTAAATTAAGGACATCTAGCTCAAGTAGAACTCAGTGAAGGAATTTCTGGGAAGCAAGACAAATATCAGCTTATGAAACCTTCTGTGTTTTGATTTGGCCTAATCTACAGAAAAATAGAAAGTCTATTCTTTAGGCAGTTTTCTGTATCATTTCTCTCACATAGGGTTTTGATAGAAATTGGGAAGCAAACTGAGGTTGCTCAGGTCTACACTTGTGATCCACAACTATTATGAAGAGAATTCAACACTTCTTAAAATACCCCCCTCTGTCACACATTTACTTTCTCTCCTTTTGCAGGGGCTCTTAGACTTATCTTTTTAAAAATCTTCCTGAAACACTTGTTCCCCAGCCTTGATCTATGTACCTCTTCTCTTTCTGTCTTTTCTGATTCTGTACCATCAAATTCCAGATAATGAACTAGGCAAAGACTGAATCCTCCTTGAAAGATAAGGAAGAGAAAGAAGATGAGATAGGAAGACAAAATCCTCTTCAGCAAGTCTACTGGCAAAGAATAATCCTTTGTTATTTTTATTCATTCATGTGTATATTATCTTTGTTAAGCTTCATAATAATCCAGTGTAATATTTATTGGTTTTTATGCTTACAAAAAGGACTCTAAGGTTCAGAGGTTATGAGATTTTCTCAGTCTTATAACTAGCAAATGCTTCAGCTGGCATTGCAAACTCTGGTTTTTCAAGAGCTTGGAGGACAAGCTTTCTGTGTGACTGGTTAAGGACAGATCCACATACTGTAAAGATTGGATAAGCCAATGGTAGTGTTGATATCCTTTCATCAAAATGGGGGTCCTGGCTGAAGGTCTCAGCAGTTTCAACGGCTTGCCCACTTACATGTGGGCTTGGGAACTTTTCACTTATATATTACACACAAACAAATGTAATATGTACAATGATCATGTGTGTACTCTGTGGAAAAGTTACTAATCACAGTCTTATATTTTCCCATGAGGTATATTTTCAAAAAGAGGGTCCCCAAGATCACCTCATTTTCAATGATTTGTAGAAAAGCTCACAAAGCCTGGAAAAGCTGTATACTCACAGTTATGGTTTACTACAGCTAAAAGATACAGAAAAAGTGAGCAAAAGTAAGAGAAGAGGCTCATAGAGTAGAGTCAAGGAGAGGGCAACAGTAAACTTCCAGGCATCCTTTTCCAGTGGAATTATGTAAACAGTGCTTAATTCTCTTGGCTTCATTCAGTCTCCAGGACCTCCAGAGGTCACCCTGATTCAATATGGTTTCACCAGAAATCACACTATTAGCATCAATTATCTGGCAAGTTCCAAGGCTGTAGGTCTACAGACACTTTTGCTAGACAGGATATTTCAAGGCTTTAGACATTATCTCCCCAGAGCTGGTCAGAGGACAGTTGTTTCTTTGAAAGGTACAGTGTTTGAATATCCCAAGCCTGCTAAGTTAACTCTTCACTGCACAGTTAAGATAAATCTAACAGGTATACATAGAAACTAGATGAAATAAAATTAACAATATAATATAATGTGGCTTCTTAGAAAAAAATTAATGACTTATATAGTAACAGTTTTGAGGAACATGAAATTTGATTTCCAATAGGAAAGGTTTATTTAACACAGTCATTAAGAGAAAAATATAATCTTTTAGGATATTTTATATTCTGAGAAAACTCTTTCAAAGCCAGAATTTACACAGACCAGTGACTTTAGTTTATTTTCTAAAATATATTTTATTTATTTATTCATGAGAGACAGAGAGAGGCAGATATAGGCAGAGGGAGAAGCAGGAACCTGATGGGGGACTCGATCCCGGGCCCCACGATCATGCCCTGAGCTGAAGGCAGATGCTCAACCACTGAGCCACCCAGGCATCCCAGACCAGTGATTTTAAAGATGATGATTTAAGCTTTCTGAGGCATCACTAGAGATGTGAGTTTGGAAAGGGAAATTGGTGGGTGAATAGGCAAGTTTGGGGTCTGCCTACTGTTTCACCAAAGAGAGCAGTTCTGTTTTAAACTATTTTCTGGTTGATACTTTTGGGTAAAAGGTCCAATGAGGTCATTCTGCAGAAGGCAGTATATAGTGGCTCCTTCATCCAATATGACTGGTATCCTTACAAGAAGGGGAGAGAGATCCACGGGGAGAAGGCAGCTCTGTGAAGGAAAATAGAGGCAGCACTTGAAGCAGCTGCAAGCCAACAAACACCAAGGAATGCTGGCAAACACCAGAAGCCAAAAGAGCCAAGGATAGATCCTCCTCTATGAGTTTCAGGAGAAAAATAGCCCTGCTGACACCTTGATTTTGCACTTGTAATCTTCTGGACTGTGAGACCATACATTTCTGTTGTCTTTTTTTTTTTTTTTTTTTTTTTCATTTCTGTTGTCTTAAGCCACCTAATATTTGGTACCATGCTACGCTAGAAAACTAATTATACCAATCAGTCTCATTTCATCCTGGTGGGCAAAAACTAAGACCTTTTTAGGTTAGGCAATATTTATTTATTTATTTATTCATTCATTCATTCATTCATTCATTTCAGAGATAGAGAAAGAAAGAGCATGAGAAGGAGGAAGGCTGGTGGGGAGGGAGAAACAGACTCCCTGCTGAGTGGGGAGTCCTATGCAGGGCTTGATCCCAGGACCCTGGGATCATTACCTGAGCCAAAGGCAGACGCTTGACTGACTGAGCTACCCAGGCACCCCAATAGGCAACTTCTTGAAGACTGAGAGTACTAAAGAGTTTTTTTTTTTTTTTTAAGATTTATGTGTTTATTTAATTGACTGAGATAGAGAGCACGAGCAGGGGGGAGGGGCAAGCAGGCTCCCACTGACCAGGGGGCCCCATGTGGGACTCGATCCCAGGACCCCAGAACCAGGAGCTGAGCCAAAGGCCAACACCAAACCAACCGAGCCACGCAGGTTCCGAGTCTGAGGGGTTTAAAACATCTGAGATGTTTAAACCAGATGTTGGGATGAGGGCCGAGGGGCCCTGAGGCTGACCCTGGCTGATAAAAGGGTGCAGTCACTCAGGTGGATTCCTGTAAAGCCTCTGAGATGGACAGATTCTAAATCAAAAGGAAGGAGAGAGCTGAAAATGTGTGTGGAGTCCACAAAGTGAGACTGGAATGACCCCTGGGTGACAGGCAAACAGGAGACAGCAGAGAGGAAAGCAGGATCTGGGGTATGGCAATGCTTGCAGCCTGGCTTTTGTCTGAAGTTTTCTCCTGGATCAAATGTTCAGTCTGGCCCCCAGCCCTGCTCATTTCATCCCTTCTCTAGGCCCCCAGGCCAACTGCTCAGATCCCACAGAAGTAGTGCCAGTGGTCTCCACTCTGGAGGGTGTGTCTTAGGGAACTGGAGATACAAGCCCAGAAACTCTAGAAGTGGGCCAGGTGTTCATCCTTGGCCTGGGTTCCCCTCACTGTCCTCCTTTGGGATGCCCCCCCCCTCACAAGTTACTTTATGGGATTTCAACCTTGGATCTTCTCTTCCCAGAACCTTTTGGGTTTCCTGCTTGCTTAAAGCATGTTCCTCTACACATCCCTATTCTGGACACCCAGATGTTTCTGTCATAACCCCATGCCAACCCAACCCCCATCTTATTGCTGAGCTATCCCTCCCTTTAGGATTTGGCCTCTGGGGATAGGAGAACACTGGAAGGAGCTTCAGAGTCACCTCCCTGCCCCCTGAGCATCAGTACAGAAACAGATGAGGAAGGTCCCATATAGAATCTACTATATCTCTTTTCAAAGAATATTTTCTAATTCCACGTGTTTTAAATGAATTGCATTACTCAGTTAACAACAAAACACCTCTTTAGATATACATCTCTTAAGAAACAGTCTTTACTGGATCACCTGGGTCTGGCTCCCTGCTCAGTGGGGAGTCTGCTACTCCCTCTCCCTTTGCCCCTCCCATCGCTTGTGCTTTCTCCTCAAATTAATTAAACCTTTTTTTTTAAAAGAGAAACAGCCTTTATAAAATCAGCATGTTATATACCTTAAATATGTATAATTTTTATTTGTAAATTATACATCAATAAAATTGGATGAAAAAAGAAAAAGAAACAACTTGGCTAATGAAGTTAGATGGCTGATAACAGTGCAAATATTGCAACTGCAATAAGGTGTGGAATTGCAGGGCAATTTTGCTCGCCTGCATTAAAACAAAGCAGGCAAGTAGATTCTTAATCCATTTAAGTGCTCATTCATTTCTATTTTCACTGGAGGGAAAAAGAAATGGGGGTGGAGGTGAACGTGAAGGTGGTGAGCAATGTTTTTAGTTATTGACTGAAATTTTCAGTGGAATAGGCAAAGCACATGCAGGAAAAGAAAGTCATAGTCCTATACTGGATGTTAACAGCCCTATTTAGAGAATTTATCTAATGCTACATTTAATCTTTGAATCAATTAACTGTTACTCTGTGGCTTAACAAAAATAATGCATTGTTGCTTGTATCTGCAGGTAACCTGGTAGTTGGGCTTGGCTAGTGTGGCTCTGCTTCAAATGTCTTCCATGCTCCTTAGACCAGCAGGAGAGCTTCAGAGTATATTTTTCTCATATCAGTGGAAGAGCTATAAGAGGGCTAGTGGAAAGGTGTGAAATGTTTTAAGGCTTGGGCTGGGGACTGGCACACAATTACTTCCAGCTATGCACCACTGGGTAGAGCAAATAACATGGTATATTATTAGTTTGCTATGGCTGCTGTAACAGAGTACCACAGACTAGGTGGTACATGGAAATTTATTGTCCTACAGTTCTGGAGGCTAGAAGTCCAAAATCAAGGTGTTAACTGGGTTGATTTTTTTGAAGGCTGTGAGGGAAAGATGTGGTCCAGGCCTCTGTCCTTGGCTTGTAGATGGCCATCTTCATACTCTCCCTGTGTGCATGTCTGTCTTCAAATTTTCCCTTTCTATAAGGATGCCAACCATATTATATTAGGGCTCACCCAGTCATTTTAACTTGATTACCTCTGTAAAGACCCTATCTCCAAGTAAAGTCACATTCTAAAGTATTGAGGGTTAGGACTTCAACGTATAAATCTTGAGAGGAGGAGCAGACCACAGTTTAAGCCATAATATATATTCAAACCCAAAGTAAAGGGATTATACACCCTCCCACAAATGAAGACATGACAAGGGTATAAATGCAGAAAGGGGTTAATAATGGGGGTCTTACTAGTCTAAAATTTAAATCAGGCACAAGGGTTGACAAACTATGACCCATTGACCAGTTTTTATAAAGTTTTATTGGAATACAGGCATATTCATATTTTTAAGATTTTATTTATTCATTTATGAAAGACACAGAGAGGCAGAGACATAGGTAGAGGGAGAAGCAGGCTTCATGCAGGGAGCCTGATGTGGGACTCGATCCCAGGACTCCAGGATCATGCCCTGGGCTGAAGGCAGACGCTCAACTGTTAAGCCACACAGGTGTCCCAGCATATTCATTTTTTAATATATTAATTGTATTTTCTTTTGTGAAATAACAACAGAGTTGAGTGACAGGAACCTCTGCCACTTTCAGGTTTTATGGCCTGAAAAGCCTAAAATGATTATTATCTGGCCCTTACAGAAAAAAAAAAAAAAAAGTGCTGATCTCTGATCTTGCCAGAGCATCAAGGCCTATGGATAAAAACGAATACACTTTTCTTGAATCCAAGTAACTGTGACAATGGAGCAATGGGAAAAACACTGTTTTGGAAGTGGGAAATATTGTCTTATGGCATCAATTCTACCATTAGTTGGTTTTGTGACTTTGAGCTTTAACCTACCTGTTTCTATTTCTCATATAGGAAATCAGGGTCATGGTGCCTCCCTAACTTTGCTTCTTAATTATAACCAGATAGTAAACCTTTAGTTACCTCCAAACACTGCATTGTACTGTTACCGCCCTCCCCCAAACCAAAAATCAAACATAGTATAGTTGTAGAAAAATATAGTTTTCCCCCATGGGCCTTAATCTCTTATTTTAATGAAATAAAAGTTATATATTTTTTTCTGAATTAAAATCTGCTTACCCTGGAATTAAATGAGACCTAAAATCTTTTCTTCTTTTTAATATTAGGGCTGTACAAAATCAAATATGAAAGGAGGGTAAATGTGTGAGATATACTCAGACAGAAATGAGCTTCATTGTGACAGAATTTTATTAAACCAACTTCTTATCCATTGAAGCTACTGTGGGCAACAGAATCTTTAGATGTGTCAGAGAGGCCATCTGGTCCTGCTATCCATAATAATTTGAAGAGCTTAATTTAGGATTTTATGAAGGAACAGAAGAATGTATTAAATACAGCTTCACCAGGAGTGTCAGATTGAAAAGATGTCTCCAATATCTTGTAGAGCTACCCATCAAAAGCTACCCATCTTGTAGAGTCTTCTTTCCCACCCCCTTGAATCTTACTTTGATTAGAGGAATGTGGGCAAAGTGGTGAGCAATTCTGCATCTTAGGCCTCAAAGGGCTTGCAGCTTTCGGTTTTGCATTCTTAGAATATCTCCAAAGACCCCCATGTAAGGAAACTGGTCTAATGTACTGGAGGATGAGAAGCCACATGGAGGAGAATCAAGGTTGCCAGGTGATAATGCCAACTACCAGTTACGAGCGTGTGGCTAAGGAAAAAGTTGCAGTCCATCTGAGTCACTTTTTGTGTGCCCCACATTTCTCTAGTTTCATACCAGCTGCCCAAAGATTTCTGCTTCGGGCTTTGTCTTATATAAATGCTAGAAAGGTTTTTGCTATTTCCTTTCACATGAGTTCAAATTATAGTCTTTAATTCCAGAATTTGTACCAATCGATTTCTATGGGATTCTTTGCTCTTCTCCCAATACTCCGTGAAATGCTGACTACATGCTTTGGATAAGATGCAGCTTGCTGCAGTTCTCTGCATCTCTAACATGCACATGCAGCTCTATGTTCCCTCTGTGAGATCAGCACACTTTTCCTATGGTGATGGGAAGGGCATATATACCCTTGGAGAGAAGAATAATTTCCTGCTTGTTGTCTGAGCTGGAAAAAACATCTCCTACTAGGCTGAGAACGTCACAGAGATTTCATCCTGTCTGCTAACTGATTTGTGATGACTGCCTAGAGCAATATCAGGAAATATTGTGAGGCCACATCTAGGCTTAGCTATAACTGATTGGCAGTGTTTTTCCTGGAAAGGGAAAGGGCCTCATGAATACTGAGTATTTCCTCCCATTGACCATGGTACTTACTACAAAAACAAATAGTTCATTTCCTCTAGTAGTCGTAGCACTAGGTAATTTCTATTTAATCACTTTATACCAAGTAGGCATACTTTATAAAGTTATATTAGCCAGGCTAGTAATGAAATTTACTAAATGTAATGAAATTCACTAATAACTGACATCATTAAAGATGGTAATCTTATCAAAAGTTCGGAGGTTATTATTTTGGTCATTCTTAATTATGCAATTTCTTTAATAATCATGTATAATAGTTACTTATTTAGTCCATGGCAATATTTTTGCAAGAAATAATATTTCAAAACTATAAAATAAAGGCATAACAATAAAATTGCACAAGGCTGCAAGAGTTGAATTGCAAGGTGATATACTGCAGGGTTTAGCAAACTATGGCCAGTGGCCAGCAAGCCAAATCCATCCTGCCACCTGTTTCTGTAAATAAATTTTTAGTGGAACACAACTAGGCCCATATGTTTCATCTGGTCGATGGCTGGTTATGCAGTACGATGACAGGATCCAGTAGTTGTGATGGAGACCAACAGAGTTTCTACAGGATCCAGTAGTTGTGGCAGAGACCTTATGACCTGCAAAAGCTGAGATATTTATTATCTGACCTATTATAGGAAAAGTTTGCCAACCCCCAGTGGGTTGAAACAGTTGAGAATCTAAGTTATTGACCACTCTTCATATTCAGGGAAAAGTCGTGGACAAAGCCCTTTGAAAGGCTCTTTTCTATTGAAAAAGAAAAGATTGTAGCAGAAGCAGTGGTTTTTAATTCTGTCTGCATGTTAAAATCAGCTGGGTAGAGTCGTCAAAATTACTAACACTAGGACATGACTTGTGTGGGACATGGGTATTGCATGTTTTTGAAAGCTACTCAGCTGAGTCTCTTGTGCAGCAAGGTTATAAAGCATTGATCAAGGTTCTTATTTTATACTTCAGCTATTGTTCTTCTAGAGGTTAGGTGGTATAACTCTCCAGTTTGACTTACAGTGACTCAAATGTGATAGAAAGTAAATCTGAAATAGCTTAACAAAATGAAAAATCAAAATTTCAAAGAACATTGGGTGTTCATTCAAATTGGGTGAACCTCTCAAAGTCCTAAGCTAAAGGAATTCTTGCTGGCCTAACATCCTTGTAAAGTATCGTCCTTCCCTCCACAAATATCCAGATTTCAAATGCATTTTCAGGGGTCAGGTTAACAAAAAAAAAGTCAGTTTTTGATAGTATGTTTTGATAAGTCTGTTTTTGATAGTGGTCAGGAGGCTTACTTTCTTACCACTCTCAAACCATCTACTTCAGAAAATAAAACTTCACCCAGCTATATTCTGTCCTGCTGTCAGAATTTTTTTTCACATTGCAATACTTGGAAAGTACTTGGGAAATTGGGTAAAATACAAGAAGATTAATTTTGGTTAGCTAACATGACTTTTTCTAGTTTAACATTATCTAGTTAACATTATCTAGTTTAACATTTTTCTAGTTTAACACTGTCCCCAGAAACAGTGGACCAGGAAGCTCTCTCTGGGTTTAAGTATTACAAGGGTGTATAATCTCATTACCCTGTCTAGTGGACCACTGATTTTTTATGGGTTTAAATAAGAATAATTTGAATAAGTCATAAACCAAAATTTTCCATAGCTATCTGAAAATAAGGCTTGTATGAATTATTGGAATTACATATTAGGGAGAAGTTATTTGTGGGTGGAGAAAGTCACACTTTAGGATGCTTATCCCTAAAATAGATGTTGAGAATTTCCTAGGCAGGTTAGTGCACCAATACAAAAATTACACGTTTATAATTTAATATTTTACCAATCCAACAGCTAGTTCAAGCATATGCAAAGATGAAAATTTCCCCCCATTTTGCCAGAATCACACTTTCATCATTTGCAAAATCTATCTTGGCTCCACTCACCCTTTTTGGTGCCAATTCTTCTCTGTTACTATCTTCTCAAAGCCTGAAATGTCCTCTCCCAGAAAACTAGGACAAACGGATATCTCTCCAGGAGAGAGACTCTTACAGATCCTTAAAAAATTGCAATTCAGACAGAGAGAATATAAGGATGAGAAGATTCTATCATATTTTCAAAGATTATTCTTTATTCTCTCTTTACACTCTTCTGTTCTTATTTTCTATAGAATTGGCAGTGCCACCACCGTTAAAGCCATTCTGACCTTTGTGGCCCATAGATTTCTGTTTTCTACTGAGACTAGTTTCTCTTTAAATGACACATAATACTTTTCCTTTGCAGAATACTTCAAAGTCCTGGGTCTGCTTCCCTGAATTGTCCCTATCTTGGAGCAGGACCCCAGATCATACCAGAAGCAATATTCTCCACAGTGAGATAGATACATATTTTCCTGCATTACTCTTACTCTCATTTTTAAAGAGAAAGTACTAAGAAGCACAATGCAAATATGTACTGTGATATCAGGAAAGAAACAAATATTTATTTAGTATCTAATATACACAAAGCACTGATAAGCACCCCACATAATGTTATTTAATCATCATAGGAAACCATTATGTAGGTATTTTTCCCACTTTTTCTGATGAGTAGATAGATTTCTAAAGGTCACACAGCTAGTAAACAATGCTTTTTATAGTCTTGTATGGCTAACAAGTGATCAATTAACATTATGTATGAATCACTGGATTCTTAATTAATGAGCTTTTGCTCATTAAATTTGGAAATCACTTTTAATTTTCACATATATGTCTCAGAATGTATCACTGGCTTTTACTGATGGGCAATTTCCACTTCCATGTGAGGAACATAGGTGATTTTCCAAAAATATCTAGAAGAGCTTCCCACTACTTCCTAAGAGTGAGTTAAGTCTTTTTACAATGTCAATCCTCTGAAGCTCAGCCCTTTTCTTTAGTGGAAGGGTGCAACTTTGAAAATTAGTGCAGTTTGATGTCTTACCACTTATTGCAGTTCTCTGCAAGTTCAGACATTTTCTGAGGTGAACAGAGAGTACAAATGTAGCTAAGTGTTAATTAAAAAGAACATCTTGAGTGTAAACATTAAAAATTGATCACCTTCTGTGAGCAATTTAATTTATGAGCATTAACATATTCTAAGCTGATGTCTTGAATTTTACTAGAACATATCTTGGTGCATAATGAAGGAGAAGAAGGAAGAAACCTTAACATTTAAATTTCTCTTTTCTCAGTCACCGGGGGTGTGCCAATTCTAAGGCCAAAGAAGCAGCTCCTCCAGTGTGGCTCCAGCAGCAGCAGCAGCTGCACAGGGCAGCCGCAGCCCTCAGCAGCACCCCTGCAGCCCGGGCCTCCCACAGATGGGTTCCTGCTGGCAGTTCTACCTACCCCACTGTAGTTGGTCCGGGCCAAGTGGGAGACTGGTGGAGTGGCTCCGGCTGCTTCCCTCTCCTTTTGGGTTACGCTAAATCATTAATGAATGTATTTATTTATTGCATTTTCAGCTTGTTCAGTAAGGTGCAGCAGAGTGTGCATGGGAGAGAACGTAGAAAAGAATAAATTACATTTCATTGCCAAAGTTAGCCAGCTATCTACATGAGCTTAAGGGAATAACCCACTCCCCCCGCCCATCCTTAGTTCCGGGGTCTGTCCTCTTGATCCTGATAGACATTTTGAAAATGTCACTAAATAGGATGAATACTGTCTGAAATGTGAAGACAGCTGAAATTGCTTGTGGGTTTCTCTCTAGGTCCTTCTACGCTCCCCTTGTAGCCTCTTCCTACTCTGAGTCTAGAGGTCCAGGGCTTTCCTGATGCTCCCTGGCTGCTCAAAAGTTCCAGGAGATCATTCTGAACTTTCCTTCCTGTCTCTCCAATTTTCTACCAAAATGCCTCGCTGCTCTGTTCCATTCCTTTAGTATTTCACACTAATAGGAAATCTGGTTCGTTAATCCATGACCAAGTGTTAGCAATTGACAATGATCATGCAAGGAGCTACAAAAGTGCCCACTCTCAACAGTATTAGGTACTTTCAATGTTGAAAGATGGGGAATCTTCAAAATCATATTGTATTGACAATACTTTGCACAGATAATTGAGTCTACAGTCTCTGTATATTATCTCATGATTAATCTTTGTGTGAGATGGAAATAAGTTCAGAACAATTCTTAGATTTAGCTTATAATAACCAAAAAAGCTTTCAGAATGGGCTTGGAAAAAATTTCTAGATTTGTTTCTTTTGCTTCATATGCTATTATTTTAATGAGGAAATTGTGGTTCATGAACACAAATATGAAGATTTAATAAATATCAGGATATCTTATGGACAACAAATAGCAACATTTGCACTTTAAAATAAAGCTTTAGTGAATAGTTCATAAAAGTAAAAATGTAGTAAGTAGTGATGGCCTCTGGCTTATTTTAGCAGGTGACTTAGTGAAAGGCTTGCATTTGCAAAACTCTTGGTATCAGTCTTCAAAGACCGACACCAAAAAAAAAAAAAAAAAAAAAACAAGACAGTATTCAAATGGAATTCTAAGGGACAAAAATATAATGGAATTGGAAAGAGAGAGTTTAGTTTTATTAGATTGTCAAGAAAATAAAGTGCAGTGAATTTCAATATACATTTAATCATCAGTGAAATTTTAAAATAAATAGTATTTTAAATGTTCTAATCCAAATTTATTATTTCTTTGGCATATTTTAGGGTAATGGAGCAAAAATTATTTCTTTCCCCTAAATCCCACAGCTTTAAGGACCAATCTCTTAGCAGCAAAGGAAATTCTTCATTTACAAATAAATAGTTGTAGTTTTCTGAATTTTATTTTTGCTCAGGAGACCTGCATACTTAAGAGGAAGGAATCTAGATGAGAACAGTATTTCTGCCTATCATCTGATGAATACCTATGTGTGTTATTGCTGTAACTATTTCCAGATATTTTTGCCACTTTTTGAAAAATATGCATTTATCTACTGCATTAGAAAAAAAAAAACTTGGCATGATTTAAAGTTCTTAAAAAATCTGATTATAGCATTAACTTATAAAAAATTGCATATTAAAATTAAACTCTAGCTGGGTAATAAAATTTATGCTATGATTCTAATTCTCCAAAAAAAATAATTAAATAGATTCATAATTTTTCTGTGGGCATTTTCCAGTTGGTACCTCAAGGGAATAGGACTGGAGCTGGTGGCTGATTACAGTGCCACTGGCATGGGGTGGGGCAAGGGATGGGATTCAGAGGGAACAGGAATCAGAGATGTGGAGTGGTGCCAGAATGACATTCCAGGTACCAAATCAGTCACTTTGTAGCTGATCAACCTCGGAACACCACTGCAAAATAAGGATGATAATACCCACTTCCCAGAAATAGCAGGAGGGCTATAGGAAACCATGTGAAGAACTGTCACAGCAAGTATTCTGCAAATGAGTTATATCGTGGGAAAGAGTAGGGGATAATAGGACAAGGACAAGTCAGTTTTGTCCTCCCTGTCCCCAAACCCACTAAACCATTTGGTCAGGGATGATTTGTGTACAGGACAGAAATTTATCAGAATAGCTATATTAATGAAGATGTTTTTAGCTGTGACTGGATGCAACTTGTTTCATTTTAGAAACAAAATGAATTTATGGGCTCATGTAACTAGAAAGCCTTAGAGGTGCTTAAAATACTTCATTGGGAATCTTTGTTGCTCAGAATCTCTCAGCTCTGCCTGCCTCTGCGGTGTCTTCATGCTCAGGTAAGCCGTCTCCAAGTGTGGCAAGAGTGGTCCTAGCAGCTCCAACCTTATACGGTCCATTGTGTTTGACATCCCAGGACAGAGACTCTCGCAGTTCTCTTCTATCAGTCCCCTCAGAATGATTCTGAGTCACCTGGAGAAGCAAGGACAGTTCCTAAGATGACACCATTCAAAAGATGACAGGACAGATGAAATGTATCAGATATCTAATATGCTGGTTCAAGTGAAAATAGAGCTTATTCTTGAAGAGATAAAGAGGAATCTTATAGATACCAAAGGGCAGGAAATAAGATACAACTGGGCCACAGAGGGATTGGATCTGGAAAGTCTGACCAAGGGCTATATCAGGTTGGGTTCCCCAGTTTTATGTTCCCATAGCATTCTGAACTTTCTCTGTCATAACATTTGTGAAACTTCATCATGATCAGTTTCTACCGCTCTTTCTTATAGGACTTCAAGCCCTATGAAAGCAACAACTTTTATTGTCCTATTTGCTGTTGAATCCTCAAGAAGTATTTGAATGGATACATAGATAAATGAGGCTGCCCTCTTCATTTCTTATGGTACTTGATAATCTGTCATCCTTGCGTGCTTGTTCCATTCATCTGCTTCTTTGTGCGATGCATAGGCCCTTCTGTTCTCTCAAGTTATGGTTGTCATTGGTTTTGTCCTGCTGTAGCAATGATTTGGTCCTGATTTTATATGTTCTTTGGCTCCAGAGTCTCTCAGTTTCCCGATTTCAAATTTAATAAAGAGAATAAAGTCAGACACATTTGGGTCTGGTGTCCAGGCCTTATCTTCAGATCAAGGGTGAGGGGGATGGGTTGTCATAGGCTATAAAAGGTTGTGTAAACCCAGCTCTTCAGCAATAGCTCTAGTTATAAGTATATTCATCCATCAACACTCAAGTGTTCTTCTTTTTCAAGAGAAAAAGTGATACAATGAATCTGTCTCAAATCAGACTTAAGTATGACATATCCCAGTCCTTAAAAGTCCTCCTATTCTCTTAAATAATGTAAGTGGCATAGCACCTTGAATGTAATCTAAGTCTAATGTAGATGGTATCTAGATCTTTCTCATAACTATGATACTTCCTGTCATCTATTTATATACTCAATAAGTAGTCCTTGCAGTAGACTCTAGATTCCAATCTCTAGAAGTGGAGGAAAACACATATGAAGTAAATGATGTTGACTGTATCCTTGAGAACCTTATAAGGGAATTGTTCATTCATTCAATCAATATTGATTGAACTTTGAGCCCCTAGTATATGATTAGGAGCTCTGCAGAAGCTGGGGATGAACAAGATGGACAGTCCCTGATCATACATGCATACATTAATGGGAAATATAAATAATTAAAATAATTATTATAATATGTCAGATCTGTGGTAGAGTGAGAAGATGTAAGGAGGAAGACAAGAAGGGACCTAACCTCAGCTTGAGCACTAGGGAAGCCTTCCTGAGAAAGTGGCCTACCAATTTCCCAATGGGCATGGCAAAGAGAGAATTGGAGGGAAGAGTATTCCAAACAAGGAATGTCATGTGCAGAGGCTAGAGGAACATAAAAAATACACACATAGACACACACACACACACAGTTGATAGTACCCAGGGTTTTTGGAGAGTCATTTTCAAGAAAATGATATTCTATCATATATTGTTTACTGTGCTTTCCTCATTTAACTATACATATTGAAAAATCCCTCCAAATCAATTAGTGAAGATCTAATTCATTCCTTTAACAGTTTGCGGAGTATTTCACGTTGTAGATGCACTTTAGTTTGTTCAGCTATTCCTGAATGGATGGGTCTTTCTTTGTTTCCATCTTTGCCACTAAAACAATGTTGCATAAGCATCATATTATTATATATACTGGAAATGTTTGCTTTGTAGGATTGTTGCTGTTGGGCCTAAGACGTGTATTTTAAATTTCAATAGACAAACCTGTTGTAGTGTCAAAATACTATAACAGTTTGTATTTTTACCGATTTGTTTGAAGGTAACTTTATATGGGATCTTTAAAAGCAGGAGATATCATCACCAGTTTAAATTACTGTTAATTGATTATTACTTTGGATTTTAAAAAGATTTTATTTATTTAAGAGAGAGAGAGCAGAAGCAGGGGGAATGGCAGGCAGAGGGAAGGGGAAAAGCAGGCTCCCCATTGAGCAGGGAGCCCAATGTGGGACTCAATCCCAGGACCCTGGGATCATGACCTGAGTTATAGGCAGCTGCTTAACTGACTGAGCCACCCAGGCACCCCTGATTATTACTTTAGTTATATTTCCCTGACTTCTTTGGAGGTTAAACATCCTTTCATATGCATACTAATGATTTTATTTGCCTTTCTGCAAATTATTTGTTTGTATTCCTTTCCCATTGTTTTCATGAATTTCTATGAGATCTATATTTAAGATATTAATCTGCTATAAATGTGCAGGGTTTCCTTGAGACACAGAACCAATAAGATAGATGGATGATAGATTAGATGGATAGATGATAGATAGATAGATAGATAGATAGATAGATAGATAGAGTAATTTATTACAGGAATCACTCACATGTTATGGAGACTAAGAAGTCCCATGATCTGCTCTCTGCAGGAGAACCAGTGGTATAATTGAGTTTGAGCCCAAAGGCTAGGAGGTCCAATGTCTAAAGGCAATCATGAACATGTCAGCTCAAGAACAGAGAAAGAATTTGCTCTTCTTCTCACTTTTTGTTTTATTTTGGCCCTCCAAAGTTGGATCATGTCCACCTACATTGGTGAGGGCAGTTCTTTCGTGTACTGGATTCAAATGCTAATCTCTTGTGGAACATCCTCACAGGTATAGCCAGAAATGATGGTTTACCAGCTATCTAGGCATCTCTTGATGGTTATTAAAATTAACCATCACACTTAGATATATCTATCTTTACTTTTATAGCTTTGGACTTTCTATTGGTTTAAAAAGTCTTCCCAACCCTTAAATTTCCCTTTATAAAAGCATTATTATATTGTTTTTACATGTAAGTCTTTTATCCATTTTAGATCCTGTTTCAGGGTTGTATGATAGAGGTCTTTATTTCTTTCAGATGGATAATCAATGTTATGTTATTAGTTGTTTAAGCTATGCCTTTTTCACAGAATTGAAATGCTATCTTTATAATAGATAAATTCTTCTATATATTGTATGTATTTCAGTGTTTTTTTCTTCTGTTTCACTGATCTATTTGTCCATTTCTGTGTCAATACTATCTTGTTTAATTACAGTGGCTTTAGGGCCATTTTGTGGCAGCGAGACCCGAAAATAAAGGGGAGCGCTGGGGCGGTGCGGCCTGGCGGGCGGCCTGGGAGGCGAGCGGGCGGCGGAGCCTCGGCCTATGTGACTGGCGATTCAAGATGACCAACGAGGAACCTCTTCCCAAAAAGGTTCGACTGAGTGAAACAGACTTCAAAGTTATGGCACGAGATGAGTTAATTCTAAGTTGGAAACAATATGAAGCATATGTCCAAGCTTTGGAGGGCAAGTGCACAGATCTTAATTCTAATGATGTAACTGGGTTAAGGGAGTCTGAAGAAAAACTAAAGCAACAACAAGAGTCTGCTCGCAGAGAAAACATCCTTGTAGTGCGACTGGCAACCAAGGAGCAAGAGATGCAAGAGTGTACTACTCAAATCCAGTACCTCAAGCAAGTCCAGCAGCCTAGCGTTGCCCAACTGAGATCAACAATGGTAGACCCAGCTATCAACTTGTTTTTCCTAAAAATGAAAGGTGAACTGGAACAGACTAAAGACAAACTGGAACAAGCCCAAAATGAACTGAGTGCCTGGAAGTTTATGCCTGATAGGTAAACAAATCACACTCCCCAGTCAAGACTTCCCTGACAGTCCCAGTATGAGGAAGCTGTGGTGGGACAGCCAAGTACTCGTTTCCACACCAAGACTCAGACTTTTTGAGCCAAAAAAAGCCACATTCTTATACTATCCAGCTTGTAATGGTTAATGTAAAACTTACCAGATGAACCTTGTGTTTCAGCTTTTTTTTCTTCCCCCTCCCCTTGCTTCAGAGGCCTGATGGCGTCGGACTATTCCGAAGAAGTGGCCACCTCCGAAAAATCCCTTCTAGAACATGTAGACACTTGAGAAATGTTTCTGTTTGAAGAAAATAGAGGGAGAAACAGAAGTCTTAAGTCTGTGGCACACTGTGTCTTCAGACAGTTTGGAGGAATGAAAACCTAGAGATTTAAAATCATGAATTGAACATGTAAAAT
The DNA here is from genome assembly GCF_048418805.1 of Vulpes vulpes. Lineage (NCBI taxonomy): Eukaryota > Metazoa > Chordata > Mammalia > Carnivora > Canidae > Vulpes > Vulpes vulpes. The sequence continues at coordinate 46,999,733 of NC_132788.1, read as the reverse complement.
TCCAGTAAAATGTAAAAATGGAATATGCATCGCTCTTAACCTTGAGCATAGTGACTTAGAGACACTATCTCAGGTTTGCCAATAAGACTGTGGACTTCGTGATTGTTGTTGAACTTCTGGGTCAAAACTCAAATGAGCCAAACAGGCAAAAAGTTAATGGTGAAGTGTCGAATGCTTATCCAGGAGAATCAAGAGCTTGGAAGACAGCTGTCCCAGGGACGTATTGTACAACATGAAGCAGAGTTGGCTTTACAGAAGAAATACAGTGAGGAGCTTAAAAGCAGTCAGGATGAACTGAATGACTTCATCATTCAACTTAACGAAGAAGTAGAGGGTATGCAGAGCACCATTCTAGTTCTTCAACAACAACTGAAAGAGACGCGCCAGCAGTCGGCTCAGTACCAACAGCAGCAGTCTCAAGCTCCAGCCCCAAGTACCAGCAGGACTACATCTTCTGAGCCTGTAGGACAGGCGGAGGCCACAGGTAAAGACTGCAGTCGGCTGGCCAACGGACCAAGTGATGGCACTTCCTCCCGGCAGAGGACGTCTGGGTCTGGATTTCACAGCCGAAGATGACTTTCCTTCTTCTCCAGGGAATGGTAATAAGGCCTCCAACAGCTCAGAGGAGAGAACTGGCAGAGGAGGTAGTAGTTACGTAAATCAACTCAGTGCGGGGTGTGAAAGTGTAGACTCTCCCACGGGCAGTGAAGACTCTCTCACACACCACTCAAATGACACAGACTCCAATCATGACCCTCAAGAGGAGAAAACAGTGAGTGGGAAAGGTAACCGAACTGCGGGTTCCCGCCACGTTCAGAACGGCTTGGACTCAAATGTAAATGTACAGGGTTCAGTTTTGTAATATTTTTTCCAGCAAATTTTTATACAGTGTCATTTAATTTGGGAGAGGATACTGTCCAGAAAATTAACGCATACTTTTGTCACAATTCGCCTTTTTTTGTGGGTGTGGTTTTTTTCTTTCCCTTTTTCTCCCCCCTCTCTTTCTTTGCTTCAATACCTCTGCCACTTTGGAAATTGTAACAGTTAATTACCTTGAATGTTGCTAACAGGACATTTTGTGTAGGGTCAAGTTATTTTTATATGAGTTAATGTGAAGTTGTAAATGGAAAGCTTTCCTTAAAGTATAACACAATGATGTCTGTATAAATCTGTGTCTATCCTAGAACCTGTGCTGTGTAAGGACATTCTTACTCATGCTGTTATTATACTTATGCACCATTCAGACTTGTTAGAGTAGATGTGGGTTTATGACTGCCAAGTTTGCCCAGTACAGTAGTTTTATCACTAAAAGTTGGACTTGCTGATGGAGTCCTATAGTAGTTTCAGTGTTAGATACAGTTTTTTCCACCATACATCCGTGCATTTTCTCTTTAGGTGACTGAATGTTTAAGAAATTTGTGTGCATGGTTACTCAGTTTTTATGAACTGTTGTATCCTGTTAATGCATATTGCTCTGTGACTCCAGTATATCTTAGTATATCTTACCTGTACTGACCAAACCTAAATAAAGATTTTTATTGTAAAAAAAAAATTACAGTGGCTTTAGTATATATTTTTTGTATCCAGTTAGACAAACCCTCCCCTTCATTTTCCTTATAAATAACTTTCCTCATTATTCTTGGACATTAATTCATCTATGCTGACTTTAATATTATATTATACAAACTCATTATCCTTTCAAAATTTCTTGTATATATTTATTTGAAGAGATTTGGCATTTTAACGATACTGTGTTCCTATCCATGGATATAAACTCAGAGCTATATATCATTCAATAACATTTTATCATTTTCTTCTTGCAGGTCTTATGTTCTTGTTAAATTTATTTCTAAATGTTTTATTAGCTTTCATTATTATTGTGAATGGAATATTTCCAGTAGCCACTGATAATGGAGGAAAAAACTAGTATATACTATTTACATTTATTATTTATTACATTTATTATGGATTCAGCCTTACTTTCATTTATTATGCATTCATCCACCTTATTATATGTCTTACTAAATTCTATTAGTGTTTTACTGGGGTCTCTTGGAATCCTTAGGTATACAGTAATGTCATCAGTAAATAGAAACCAAGTTTTTAATCTCTCCTTTTTCAGTTTATACTGGTTATTTCATTTTCTTGTCTTATTACATTTTCTAGAATCTTAAATAACAATGGTATTAATAATTAGTAATAATAATCTTAAATAATGAATAACGATGTTGTCAAGCATCTTTGTCTAAATTTAATGAAAAAGTCTATCATTTCATAATTTTGAAATCATATTTTGTGATTAGCCTTGATAAGAAGTTTTTATCATATTCAAGTTGTTTCTTTTCATTGCTATTTTACCTAGAGTTTTTCTTAAGAATAGCTGCTGAGGGACACCTGGGTGGCTCAGTGGTTAAGTGTCTGCCTTTGACTCAGGATGTGATCCCAATCCCAGGATTGAATCCCACATCAGCTCCCTACGAGGAGCCTGCTTCTCCCTCTGTCTATGTCTCTGCATCTCTCTCTGTGTCTCTCATGAATAAATAAATAAAATCATAAAAAAAGAATAGCTGCTGAATTTATCAAAGGCTTTACAGCAACTACTGATAGAATCATCTGTCTTTTTCTTCTTTGTGTAAAGAATTATATGACAGGGGAGTATACTCTTTCAGTTTAGCATAACTATTTGATTTCAAGAATCTTTATTTAAGATACATTTTACACATTTTGAGTTATTATCCATTTAAATTTATAAAATTTATAAAATCCATTAAATTTATATTATATTACATACTAATACCTTTTAATTTTGAACAATTCTTGAAATCCCAGAATAAATACTACTTAATCAGAGGAAATTACTTTCTTTTGATATAATGCTGGAGTCTATTTGTTAATATTTTAATACGAATTTTTGCATCTCATTCATGTTTTATATTTTTCTTCAGAATGTTATATCTTATCATTATCATATTTTATTCTTTCATCTCACTTTGGTAACATTAATTTTGTTCTAAGATTTCTTTATTCTTTTTCTTTATTTTTTGTGACTTGGTGATGTTACTTGATGATGTTACTTCTCACCCCTGCCCCTTGTATTTAAAGGTTCTCCTGCAATTTTCCACCTTCTCCCAACACTAATAAATGCCTATTTATTTATTATTGTGTGACAATAAGAGACTATTTCTCCCAATTACTCCAAGACTTTTGCCCCATGCAACAAGCATTTTTAGAATGTTTTTACATTTCTCATGCTAGTCTCCCCCATGTAAATGGAACATCCAGAAAACTTTTATCTTACCCCTTTCTTCACTACCACCTCACGTCCTTGATTTTCTTGAGATAATTTTTTACTTTCCAAACTATTAGGTTTTCACTTGTAGCATAACTGTTTTTTTCTCCTGAAATATCTTTATATAGGATATATTTTACACACTCCTGATTCTTATCCATTTAAATTTAAGTATGCTGTTGCAAGGTTAAAATCACCTCTATCTTCATCTTTCTTTTTCTCGAGGTCTTCCTCCTTAATTATTTTGCTCTTTGGTTGTAGCTATATATCTAGTACTCTTTCAAACGGAAGTCACCTGAATTCCTGCTCTTTGGCAAATATCTTTCCTTTAACCTAGCTAGTTAGAGGTATCTTGGAGGACTTTAGGATTCTTGGGTTGGTGTCCTTTTCTCTCTAGATTAGGTGATAGTAATCTATTATTTTCTGGGCTCCTCTGTTATGTGTAGATGAGAAGCCAAGTCTTCCTAATATTTTGTTTTTAACTTCTCTTAAGTTAGGGCATTTTACTTGTATATGTTAAATGTATGTCCTGCTTGCAACTCAGCAAGCCCTTAAAATCTATTCTCTTCCATCAGCTCAGGGACATTAGTTTTCTTCTATGTGAACAACTACCATCTCTCTTCAATCTGTAACTGTTTTCCTGGAATTCCTATCATTTTTGCGTTACTACCCTAAGTCTGTCTACCTAGTCTCATGTTTTCTTTCATAATTTCTAGCTCTTTGAATAGAAATTTTCCAGCAATTGCTTCCACTTGACCTTCCAGGTTACTCATTTGGGTTTCATTTTTTTAAAGTTTAAAATCATAGATTTGTGTTCTCTATGTCTTTCTTTGGGAAGTGGAGGAAATGGTGAAATTGACTTCTCCCATGTACTGCTATAACTGTTATTGGTAGTACCATTACTGCTGCTGGTGGTGGTGCTACATATACGTAGGTATCTATATGTACCTCGCAGGTGCATATCTAGTAATAGCAGTAGTAGTAATGTAGTAATATTTTGGCTTGGGTTGATTGTTGTCTTCATTTGCAGTTCCATTTTGCTAGAAATCTTCTCTTCTGGATGTTTTTTAAAAATATTTTGTTTATGTATGCATGAGAGACACAGAGAGAGAAGCAGAGACGAAGGCAGAGGGACAAGCAGCCATGTAGGGAGCCCGATGTGGGACTCGATCCTGGGACCCTGGGATAATGACCTGAGCAGAAAGCGGATGCTCAATCGCTGGGCCACCCAGGCATCCCTCTTCTGGATGTATTAACCAAGCTTCCTCTCCCTGATTGCTGTGTCATCCTTGGATAGATGTGTTGTTTTCTTCACACCATCACTGGGTTCAGGTTCTGCTGCTGGGCTACTAAACTTCTCTACTTCCACATCTCCTTAGCTTTAAAAGAAAATCCTTGGTTAGTCTCAGAGGCATGGAGGATTCAATACCAGAGAATTAATTTTTTATTTATTTATTTATTTTATTTATGATAGTCACAGAGAGAGAGAGAGAGGCAGAGACACAGGCAGAGGGAGAAGCAGGCTCCATGCACCGGGAGCCCGATGTGGGATTTGATCCCGGGTCTCCAGGATCGCGCCCTGGGCCAAAGGCAGGTGCCAAACCGCTGCGCCACCCAGGGATCCCCCAGAGAATTAATTATTATAGTCTTAATAGGAAATGCAGTTGAATGAAACTTAAACTAATGTATTCATTTCTAAAAACTGAAGAGTAAGTACCAAATAATTTCCCATTTCACGTTGTTCTAGATGTACTACTGAGACTGCAATTAGGTTTTATCTGCATATTATGGGCTCCTATACAAAGCACTGAACTCCAGGATGAGTTCGAGCCCAGCCTCCACAGCTAACAACCAAGGATGGGCTGTTCCCTAACCTCAGCATGCCCCAGTTTCTGAATCTTTAACAAGGGATAAGAATACCTGTCCTACTTCCCTCATAGACTTGTTTTGTGACTAAAATGAGACATCAGAAAATTTTAAAGTGGTGTGAAATATAAGGTATTGACATTATCATAGGACTTCAACTTAGAGTATTTTAAATACAAAAATTCTTTTTTATGTGAGGTTTCTATATTTTACATAACTATATTCTACTATTAAAGTTTTCTTGCTCCTTTGTGTTAGCCTGCAAATGAGAAAAAAAACCCTAATGTGTGCTAAGTTTTTACTATATGGCAAGAACAGATTGGTGCAGATTATCTCGAAAAAAGTAAGGATTATCCACATTTTACACACAAGAAACATTAGCAAGTGCCAGAGCAAGAGTTTGAACCCAACTTTTTTGATTTCCGTGTCGTGTTGGCACTTGCTCTGCAATCATGCAGATTCACAACAATCGGTCCCTTCCTCTGACTTCCTCCATGCCCCACTGTTACGGTCTGTTCCACATTGGTTCATGTTTGTTTTGCACGGCTGTCTTAGAATTGCTCTCCAATTATTATCATGATGCCTCATCTTCTCAGTTACACCTTATCTTCATTATATGTCCTTCTCCACCTGTGCTTTCTCTCTCCCCTACCCTTGACAGGTAAATTTAGTGAATGCCTTTCTGTACTTGGTCTCTCCTTTTCTTCTCACTCTTTCTCCTCTCTAATTTGTATACTATTCTTGCTGTGTCATTGAAACTGCTCTTTCCAAGGTCACCTCTAGCCTCCATGTCCTTAAGATGAATGAACACTTTCCAGTAATTATCTTATTTCATTTTTCAGCAGTATTTTATAGTGTGAACCACACCCTGCTCCTTGTGATTTTCCATACATTTTACTCCCCTGACTGGTCTTGTCCCTTCTGGTAGACTTTCCTTTACTTCTCCAAAGGCTCCTTTGTTCTCTAATTTTTTAAAACAATGTGGATCTTCCTCTGGGTTCTGGCTATTTGTGTTCAATTCATTCTCCCAGGGAGATGCTAGGATTGCAGTCTACATGCTGATGATACCAGAATCATTTATTCTGCTCAGATTTTTCTCCCAACCCCAAACATGAATGTCCAGACCACCAGACATCTCCACTTAGAGGCCTCATGGGTGCCTCAACTTCACAAGGTTTGCAATTGAACATCCTATGTCCTGTGTCCTCTAGTTCAATAAATGAAACCGCCACCTACCAAACTGTTTAGATCAAAAGCCTGAAGTTTTCCTTGATTCTTCCTTCTCCTTCATCACCCACGTTCAATTGACCCCTAAAATTCTGACAAACAGTTTTCAAATCTTTATTCTTCTCTTCGCCTCTGTAGCCACCATCTAGTCCAGGCAACCACTGCCTGCTTGCTGCTCTTGTTTCTCTCAAATTCATCATCATTCAGTATCCATTTTAGCTTCCTAAAGTACTGATCCTAAGGGAACCAGAAAGTACCTAGGGGCCTATCTGCATCTTTCAAGTCCAAATGGAGACAGTTATCACAAGGGTTCCTTCCATCTGGGCATATAAGGCTGGAGCCAAGAGGGGGAAGATCAGAACACAATGACTTGGAATTCTTGAGGTCAAGGGCAGGGTAGAATGTGAGTTTGTAAAAGGATCTGATGCTCATTCTGGTCCCTGGAGGAATTATATGAAATAATTTCCCATTTATTAGAAAAGATGATTTGAATCTTCCTTGCTTCTGAGACTGGCCAAGTGTGAGCCTTTGCAGCCAAAGAGATCTGAGAACAGAGAGATTTAGTCCTGCTACTAAACAGCAGGGCCTGAGACCCAGTGATAGAAGATTAACCTATATAAAATGAGGTTTTCTCTTTTCTTCCTATTTCCTTTTTCTGCAACATCAGAATTTATTGCTACATTTATTTCCAGGCAAGCCATGGTAATAGGTTTTAGTTTCAGGTAAAGGGCATCATTTCCAATTAGATGCAATGCAATGCATGCCTTTGCATATAGATCCCACCTTCACCCCCTCTCCTCTCTTCTCTCTTTATGAAGGCTGCATCCCAGCCTCCCTAGTCCATTTCTCTGAACCCCGTGTAGCCCTCAGCTTTAGTACAACAGATTTTGAAATTTAAACGTCTAATGCTTGTCTTTTTGAAACCACCCTTTTACAGTCTAAAGTCATGTCAGGCTTCCCACATCTCCCATAGGAGCTTTAACAATTGCCCGCTTAACTGGTTTCCCAGCGTACATCCCATTCAGTGTAGTCCCCTCTTTGCCTCCAGAATATTCATTTTGATCTGCAGATTGGTTCCTTCTAATCCTTCAACAGATATTCTTCGCTTACAGAAAGAAGTATAGAGGCTTAGATTGGCAAACACAGTCTTTTATCACATTTTTTACCATAACACTCTATCATCTATGTTGAACTACCTGGAGCTCCTGAGTACCTCATCCTTGCTCCATGTGTCTGTACCTATGAATACTTCTCTCTCTGCCTTGAGTTCCCTTCTACCCTCCCCTTCAGGGAAAACTCTGTTGAACTTAAAGAGCTTGACTAAAAGATCACACTGAAGAGCCTTCCTACACATCCTAGTTAGATCTAAATTACTCCCATGTTTTCTTGCAACTTGATATTGATATAATGTTGCAGCCATCACACACTGGGTAAATACCTTTTTATTAACATGTCTGTGTCTTCTACTAAATCATATGCCTTTTGAACCTTAGATAGGGCCTGGCACATAGCAGATGCTCAATAAATGCTTGTTTTGAAAGATACATAGAGATATAGATACAAGCATAGGTATATAGATGTATAAATGAAGGAATAATGTGTGACTTGTCTCCATAGTGTCTTAAACGTTAAAAACTTTAAGCCTATTTCCTGAACCATTGACTATGCTCTCCAAATTTGTCACACTAAAATTTAACAAGGTATTTCTAATAATGTTTAAGTTTGCCTTTATATTCACCCAGAAAAGTTGGGCCTGATCAGAGTAGGAAATGAGGCAAAAAGAGTAAAAATCAGAAAGGGAGAATTTACTCCTTTTTGGAGCCCAAGTCCATTGTAGAAGACACATGCTATAAAGTGTTACCATTTGGCCACGTAGGAAAAGAAAGCCTATGTCTATAGTTTTATGCAATATACCAAGGGTTGCATACTATGTCACTTCAACTGAATAGCTACCAGTACAAAGTGAAATGAAAGTTTCCAAATGAGAAAGCCACTAACATAGAGAACCATTGCACCAAAGCACCAAAGCCCAGGTTCAGCCTTACAACTGTCTGTACCTTCTTCTTCTTCTTTTTTTTTTTTTTTATTTTTGTCTGTACCTTCTTGTCCCACTTCTGTTTGTTTCATGTATGTCTGCGATGCTAGTTTGTACCCTTGCACCTTCTGGGGACTCAGACGCCTGCTGCCAATTATGCTCAACTTCCTATGGTTTCATTGAGCTTAATCGGTGCCTGTTTGGCAGTAGTTTCAGGAAAACATAGGCCGAGGTATTTAAGCTCTTGCCCAGCTGGCCAGATGCAGGATCACCTACCTCACTGTAAGTATAGAATCATATCACATGATACAGTGTGACAATGTAAATGAGACAATTTCTGAATCACTGATGACTTGATCATAAGGAGATGATTTAAGATTTTTTTCCCTTAGTAAATCACAGTAATACCTAGATATTAATGGAAAAAAAATAAAAGAAGGGGGAAATTTTAGGTTTACTCTTCCTTTTATGGAGAATGATGTCCACTGGTGAAAAGACTGAATAACTGGAAAAGCATAATTTCTGTCAAGCAAACTATAAATATTAATAAATTGATTCTAATAGAGATAAGTATTTATTTTTAAAGACATACACTGGTGACATTTAAACACTTTAAAAATATTCTTTATTTTAGATAAGCTTTTCTTTTCAGTGTACCATAATGCCATTTTTAACTGTAGTCACAAAAAAATGGCTACCCTTAGGACAGAGAATCAAGTTTCAGCAATATCTTACATAAATATATTTTGGTGGATATTACATAAAAAATTTTAATCTCTCCAAAGAAAAACTTTCTTTATGGGGGGAGGTGGAGAATTTTTTATTTGGAAGACATTATATATCATTATTTTAATTTTTTAAAAAATGTGAAAAAAGTTTTAAAACACACAAAATTCACCCAATCCCAGAAATAACCTTGTTAACATTTCTGTGGATTTTCTTTCAGTTTTTTACAGCAAATATTGACTATTAACCAGTTTGAGATTATCCTATGTATATAGTTTTATAACCTTAGAGTAATTATTATGATATTGTCTGCATGTTTGCTTATTTAAAGTCTATATAATTATCATTTTAATGGCTACATTAGAATGCATAATACATATAATAATGCACAATGTACCATCATTTACGCGGTCTCCTCTATTTTATGGACATTTAGTTGCCCCTTTTATTATTACAAATAATATGTATGAATACTTTTCTAACTAAGAATAGTTGTCTATATACATGATCATTTAATTTGAACAAACCCCTGAAAATGTACTGGATCAAATGGCATGAGAACACTTAAAGTGCCAATGTATTTGGCTAGATTGCTTTCCTGAATGGTGGACACAATTTATACCCCCACCAGCCAGGTTAAGTATTATATTTATACAGCCTACACCACTTTTTTCCATTGAAACATAATTGACAAACAATATGCTACTAGTTTCAGATGTGCATCAGAGTGATTGGATATTTTTATACACTATGAAATGATCCCCGTGAGTCTAGTCTGCATCTATCATCATACAAAGTTATTACAATATTACTGACAATATTCCCTATGCTGTTCATTACATCCCCATGACTTACTTATTTTATAACTGGAAGTTTGTAACTCTTAATCCTCTTCACCTATTCTGCCCCCTGGTAACCAGCAGTTTCTTTCCCGTATTTATGAGTCTGTGTTTTGTTTTGTTTGCTTGTTTTGTTGTTTAGATTCCACATCTAAGTGAAATCATATTGATGAGGGACAGAAGCAGAAAAATGTGCACCTTTAGCCCTGAAGGCTGACTTATAGCCTGCATAGTTTTGATAAGGATCAAATAAGTGCTGGTTGCTATATTCTTTTTTTTTTTTTTTTTAAGATTTTACTTCTTTATTCATGAGAGAGACAGAGAGAGGCAGAGACAGAAGCAGAGGGAGAGGCAGGCTCTCTGTGAGGAGCCTGATGCAGGACTCGATGCCAGGTTGCCAGGATTACACCCTGAGCGGAATGTAGACATTCAACCACTGAGCCACCCAGGTGTCCCTGGTTGCTATATTCTGAACGACTGCCTGTAAATCTCATTGATAGTTGATATTGAACTGAATGATAGACACCAAAGAAATCTTGCAAAAGTACTTTTATGGGTAAAATTTTCAAAGAAGACATTTATAATCTTATAGTCCCTGCAAATCCCCTCCCCCTTGAGCACTAAGCAGATAACCACCAGCTTCACACAACAAGAGTACAATTCTTTCTTCCCACTGGTCCTGTCCCTGTGCTACTTGAATAAACTTACTAAGTTGCACAGCAAAATGTCTCAAGACTTCTTTCTTGACCATAGCACGCAAAGATCCTGAAACAATACGGCCTCTGTCTTTCTCTGCCTGACGTATTTCACTTAGCATAACATCCCCTAAATTCATCCATGTTGCTATAAATGGAAAGATCTCATTCTTTTTTATGACCGAGTAGTATTCTATCATGTACATATATACCACATCTTTATCCATTCATCTTGGTGGACATTTGAGTTGCTATTGTAAATTCAGGCTTACTTCGGAAAGATTAGAGGTTCAGTTCTAGACTCCTGCAATAAAGCACATGTTGCACTAAAGTGAGTCAAATGAAGTTTTTGGCTTCCCAATGCATACAAAAGTTACATTTACACTATACTGTGGTCTAGTAAGTGTGCGATAGCAGTATGTCTAAAAACAATGTACCTATCTTTAAAAAAAGATTTTATTTATTTATTTAAGAGTGAGAGGGAGTTTGAGCAAGAGAGAGAGAGAGAGAGAGAGAGAGAGAGAGAGAATGAATGTGGTGAGGGGTAGAGGGAGAAGCAGACTCCCTGCTGAGCAGGGAGCCTGATACAGGGCTCAATCCCAGGACCCTGGGATCATGACCTGAGCCAAATGCAGATGCTTAACCTACTGAGCCACACAGGTGACACACAATGTACATATCTTGGTTAAAAATATTATAAAAATGCTAGCCATCATCTGAGCTCTCAGTGTGTTATAATCTTTTTACTGTTGGAAGGTCTTGCCTCAGTGCTGATGGCTTCTAACTGAGCGGGGTGGCAATTGCCAGAGGTTGGGGTGACTGGCAATTTCATAAAATAAGACAACAGTGAACTTTGCCACCCTCAACTGCTCTGGGGATGCAGAAATGTGGATGCTGTAGGGTTAGAGTGAGTAGATTTCCTTTACTTATAGTCTAGCTGTCCTTTAAACTCTTTCTTTGCTGTGGCTCAGGTCAGGTGAGGCTGGCCCTCAGTGATATCTCTCTCCACTGCAGGTTGCTGTATAGGGGGTGAGGTTCCCCTTATTACCATGTCTCCATTTTTTTCTATCCTTCTCTGTGTGGTCCTTCCATCATTTGCTGTGCTGAAGCTGTTCAATCAGCCCTCAGTTATTCTGGAGGATTTGCTCTATGTATAGCTGTACATTCTATGTGTCCATGGGAGGCAAATTTGAAGTCTTCCTATGCCTGCATCTTGGACCATGCTTTCCTGAAAAACTTTCAACCTAATAAGGGAGCATAGAATGTAGTTTTCATGCAATTATATTTTTTTATATAAAGCAAAATATCTACCTTATGTATTTCATCAAAAATTTAAGTAAGTGCAAAGCAAGACTTTTCATGTTTCATTATTTGAGCTTAGATCATTTTTTTGAGAGTCCACAATTTGGAAATATAAATATTTCTAAAAGTGATGTAATGAAGCCCATGCAAACTCTTCACATATTGTTCTTTTGTCCATTCATGAATAGGGAGGAGTAGCCCGGTGCCTCCACAGAGGAAACATTGGTTAAACCTGCAACGGATAATGACATGGTAAGGAAGAAAAGATAAAGGAACCTATGCAATGATGCAGTGAGAGTCCTCACTTTGGGAGGTATCCTTGGCATATTTAGGTGTTCTCCAAGAAGACAGCAGTTATTGGGAGCCCATTCAATAACTACTTCTCACAGTCTGTTTCTGTGCCCAGTACTGGTGGTTAACAGTGCCTTAACACTTAATCTCAATGTTCTTGGGAACATAAATGCATTATGAAGGAGTAGAGGAATGCAAGCATCAGCTGTGAGCAAGGTGACAAATTTACTCAGCCACAGTCAAATAGGACTTAATAAAAGGCAATATATTGATTGTCATAATGGATTTTAGTTTTAAGAGAACTGGGTGAGGATTTGGGAAATTAGAGCCAGACATGGTCCCCTAAAACTCCCTGTGGTCAGCATTGGACATCTTGCCAACACTGTCCACTTCTGAAATTTGGGACAATCTCAATTTACTTTTAAAAACTCAAATATCACTGACTCTTTGGCTGCTAGTTAACATCCTAATTATCAGCTAACACCTTAGGAGGGGTTTGTACACTGTCATGTGGGAGAGAGACCCAGTAGGAAGGATGGCCTCCCGTCGACTTATACATCTTGCATCTTTTACTCAATTTATCCTCACATATCCTGCCCTGGAGGACAGTAACACTATTTTCTCATATTACCAGTGTGGAAATTCTGAAAGGAAACAGACAAAATGACTTGTCTCATGTCACAGAGCTAATTAAAGGGAGAGCTGCATCTGGGCCCTTTGTCTCTGATTCCCTGAAGCTTATGGCTTCCAATTCTGAGACAGCCTCTTAAGGTGGAAGAAATTCAGCCAAGAAACCATACCCGTTTCCTCCCTCACCTGGTAATTACTCTCTGCAAAGAAATCAGAGCTTTGAAAATATCAAAATCAGCTTCGAGAGTGGGGATGACTGAGCAGTATACAAATTAGTAAAGCAAAATAAAAGTGGCATTAATTGCTTAAAAGTTTTAAAAGCTTGCCACAAGACTGGCCTTTTCAAAGGTGGTCTTATTAGTTTCAGGACATTTGGCTATTTATACTGACAAAAATTGATTCTTTTTTTAGCTCATTCATAGAAATCTTCCTTCAAGTGCTTGGATTTCCATAGGAGACAAAAGGTCACATTCTTATTCATAATCAAATTTAAAGAGATTTTGAGCTAACCTGTACTGGGAAAGATATTCCTAACTAATAACAAATTTACCTCCCAGAAAAAGAAAAATGAAAGCACCTACAAAATCTCTTTAGAATTTATTTGCCTGTTTTTATTCCTTTACTGCTGCCACCTTCCCCAGAGTCAATGTAGTATATTGTTAAAAAAAAATCACTTGAACAATTTGAAGCTCTAAAATAATACAAAATCAATATGTACTCAGTGTAGTAAATTTGAAAAATTCCAAAATATTTTTAATAAAACCAAATCACCCTAATGTCACAAGATAAAGATAATCACAGTTACAGTGGAGCGATTTTACATACATCCACGTGCACACACTATGGCACAAGTATATGCTAACAAATGATTGGGACTATGTTGCTTATACTAGTAGGGATGGCAGATACAGTGAGTATGTGCCACTACTTCCTACCTTTTATGCCCATGGCAGATATTACTGATCACAGGCTTCTTTCCTGCAGAGCCCAGACACTATGTCAGAATATACCTCAGTGCAGCACTCCAGGAAGCCATTACCGAACCATTTCAAAAGCTATCTCTACTGAATCCTGTTTTGTATCTTGATTTTCTTCTGTTAATTTTTTGGTATGAATTTTCTCAAATCACTAAAATTATTTGAAATTTTTATATGACTGCATAATATTCATAAGAAATACAAAACTAGGGATCCCTGGGTGGCGCAGCGGTTTGGCGCCTGCCTTTGGCCCAGGGCGCGATCCCGGAGACCCGGGATCGAATCCCACGTCGGGCTCCCGGGGCATGGAGACTGCTTCTCCCTCTGCCTGTGTCTCTGCCTCTCTCTCTCTGTGTGTGTGACTATAAAAATAAATAAAAAATTAAAAAAAAAAGAAATATAAAACTACTTAATCTATAATGTCAAATATATGTTATTCTATAAATTTTGCTATTATAAAGAAAACCATGGTAAATATCTTTTTACTTCAAATTTTGACTAAAACTGATTAATTCACAGGGAAAGTTTCCTTAGAAGTGGGTTCACAGGATCAAGGATTGAAAACATTTTTATTACTTCTCATTTATTTTAGCCAAATTGCTTTCCAGAAAAATTAGACCACTTTCATTAGAAGGTTATTAGAATCTTGGTCTTAACATTCTTCACCACCATAAAATATCAACATATTTTAAAATCTTTGCTAATTTGTGGAGGGAAAAAATGTACATAGTTTAATTTTGCAATTCTTTTTTCCGCTAATAACAATTTATCTGTGTCTAGTTCTAGACCATGTTTCTATTCAGATGCTAGAGTTTTATTTTTGGTTAGTATGTTATGGACATAAATACTTTGTGGATGATGTTTCTCAGTTTTCATCTAGATTATGGTGTTTCCTAACATAAGGAAGGTTTCAATTCTTATGGAGTCAAATCTGCTTTATCTTTTCCTTTGTGACCCCTTTTATATCTTTATGCTTAGAAAGTTCTTCCCCACCCAGAGAGAAGGAAAATATTTACCTAACTTTTCTTTCAGCATTCTTCTTGTTACACAAAGAATAAAACATGGAAAAGAAACAATTTTTAAAGAAAGCCATGTCCATGTCTTGTAAAATCTGTAATCATCAGACCAGCCTTAGAGGAAAGTAGCCTCCTGTGTCATCTGTGGTTTAACTGAACTAAGAAAATCTTGCATTAAATGGCAATCTCCTCACCCATTGTTACATTATAATAGATATATTTTGTTGGGCCCTGTTTCTTAAAGTCCTTCTTCATTACTGAAAGGCATTGTCTCAGAGCTATTAGCTAACATATTCATTGCGGATTAATATTCTTTCAGATTTTCTGGCCTAATAATCCATTAGTGCAAGGTCTAGTAAAAAAAAGTACCTACCTAAAACCTGTAATTTGGGTACGGAGAGAAGAAAGAGGAATAGATGCTGAAGGTTGAGAAATGGCTTGATTCACAGCTGCTGGGATGTTGCTTGATTCACAGCTCTTGAGATCTGATGCTAACAGGATGGTGACCAGAATATATGATGATTTAGTGCTGTTCTTACTCTAGCTCAGAGTGTATATGAGCAGACTTTCAGGAATCCCTTGCAATCATGGAACTTTTGGTAACACACAGTCCTTTACTGTTTGACCGGTGCTAGGCCTTAGCATTTTGTTTATTGCTATCACCCCAACCCTGCATGTAAGCTCTCTTTTATTGGATTAGAACTTGCTCATTTATACTTTCTGTCCCTGGTGGTGTCTTGTTTCATAGCAGTGTAATCATCATCATCATCTGCCTTTTATTGGGTATGTGTTATACATTATTTAATCCTAACCATCAAATGATGAGGTTGATATTGGCTGTTACCATGGTTTTGTAGGGGAAGCTCTAATTCTCAGTGTTAAAAATCCTTAATATTTAAGGAAAGATACAATTTCATAAGATATTTAGAGGGTGACTTCTCAGTCCCAGGCCCTGTTGTAAGAGCATTATCTCATTTAATGACCACAACAGTCTTCTCAGGCCATTCTAGGAATGGGGCAGCGGAGGCTTACACAGATTAAGTAGCTTGTTTCAGATCACACGCAGCTGGAGGGTGGGAGATGCGATTTAAACCCAGGCACAGGGGATCCCTGGGTGGCGCAGCGGTTTAGCGCCTGCCTTTGGCCCAGGGCGCGATCCTGGAGACCCGGGATCGAATCCCACGTCGGGCTCCCAGTGCATGGAGCCTGCTTCTCCCTCTCCCTCCGCCTGTGTCTCTGCCTCTCACTCTCTCTCTCTGTGACTATCAGAAATAAATAATTAAAAAAAAAAAAAAAACCCAGGCACACAAACCCCGAAGGCTTCTCCACTTCCCCAACAGGGGCTGTGTTAGCATTTAAGTAGCAGAGATGAGACTCAAAACAAGCTCTGCCTATTTCAAAGCTCATGCTCTTAAACAGGGTAGTCTTCTAGATGTGATGAGTAAGCAGTGATATTTCGCAATCACTTGTGAACTGTGCTGCATCACATTAATAACTAAAGCTAATCATTAAAGCATGAAAGTTTGTGAATGTTGTACTTTGGAATCAATTAGAATTAATTAAAAGTGTCCTATAATGTCATTTTACTAATTTTCATTCTAATGTACCTTCTTAAATGGGAAAAGGTGGAGTAATTCTGTTCAGAGGTTCTGTGGGCCAGGAATCCAGACAGGGCAGAGCAGGGATGGTTTGTCTCTGCTCCATGATGTTAGGGTATTGCCAATGGTTGCTGACTTGAATCATCTACAGCAGTGGTTCTCAAATCGCCAGGAAATTTAGATAAAAATTATCTAGTCTCATCCCAGATGTGCTGAATTAGAAACTTTAGCAGTGGGGCTCAGTAATCTATGTTTTTAATAGTCTCATAGTTGACTCTAATGCATACTAGTATTTGAGAACCACTGATCTAGAGGATTCTTCTCTCACATATATGCATCTCAGCTAGGATGACTCAAAGGAAGAAGTCAGATGGGGGCTATCAACAAGAGTGCCTATGCATTGCCTCTTCCTGGATTTGGGCTTATCATTACATGGCCCTTGAGGCCTTAGAGAAACTCTAAGAATTCAAAAGAGAATCAGGTGGAAATTGCCTGGCCTTTTCTGTTCTAGTCTCTGAAGTCAGGATCATTTTCGCTCTATTCATCTTGATTGAAACATTCACAAACTTACTCAGAATCATAAGGTAGGGATAAAGACCCCGACTTCTTGACATGAGACATGTCAAAAAATTTGGAGCCAATATTCAAAACCTCCAGAGGTTGCCCTCTGCCTTCTAGCCTAACTGCCATATGTGAAATACACTCCACCACTTGCATGCTCCCCAGATGTCTTACTGCATTTGACATCGGGCTCAGACCCAAAGTCCATAGGATCATGATGTGACTACTTCATGGTGAATATTTTATGGTTGAAAATACATTGAGAAATGCTTTTCTTTATCATTCAGTTATACTTTCCTTAAAAGGATAAGATTTTTTTTTGAGTGCAGGACTCTCATAAATGTGACTTTTTAAAAATAAATATATAGCAAAGCATAAAATATGTACATGAAGTGTGATCTCAGTCAGTTATTACTGAATTGAGTTTTAAACTTTACTATTTGAGGGGTACCTGGGTGGCTCAGGGGTTGAACATCTGCCTTTGGCTCAGGGTGTGATCCCGGTCTCTGTGAGGATCCTGTTTCTCCCTGTCTGGGTCTCTGCCTCCCCCACTGTGTCTCTCATGAATAAATAAATAACATCTTTAAAAAATAATAAATAAAATTTAGTATTTAAACTTCTCCTGTATTCTATCACATATATGCTTGTAGGTTAGTACAATGTTCATTCTTCCCTTTTCTATATTTAACACACCGTAACAAAGCACAAATTTCTAAGAATTGCGAAAGACATAACATAGAGAAGCTATTATCCTGGCTATCTCCCCACACTATATTTCTTACAAATAATTTTTATTTGGAGGTGAAGGAAGCAGTGGTTACCATAGTCTGAGAGAACAGAGGCTGGTAGACCTCTTGACTGGATTGTTTAAGTTTAGGCGAAAATAACTACTCATGTGCTTTATAGTCACATTTTCTAAATTCTAAATGACAATTTAAATTTGTCTTCTCTAAGGCTTATACATGAATTTTCGGGTGTTCAGTTTTTATACCAATTCTCTGTTTGATTTTATAACACGATCTAAATGAGTTTGTTCAAGAACGTTTAGCAAGAGCTTATTCCATGTCCAGGGGTTAACTTGGAACTTGGTTTTGATAATGAAATAAAATTTGAGTATTATTTTTTTTTATTTGGTCAGTGGCTTTATTAGCCTGTCTTTGATTTCTAGTGGCTGTGCCTTTGAGTTCCAAGAAAACATTGGTGTCTCATTCCTTTGGCTTTCTTGCTGTACTCTGAGAACAATGCATCTCCATTTCTTCCTCGAGTTAACTGGATAGATCCTTTTAACTCTTAACACACCTATATGCTTTATTTTGAATTGTTAGGTTTTATAGAACAGAAAATAGATATTTAGTTGTGTCGGGTAAAGAAGTAGCATAAATCTTATATCTCCAGTTTATATGTTGACATGTATTTGGAAGGGAACATGGAGCAGCATTGGAGAAGACAGTGGGAAGTAAAACATTTTCAACAGTCTGTTGAAGGAATAGAAAATTACATGAGAATTAGATTTTAAGTCCAAGTATTCTACATGGCCACCATCAAGGCAAAGGACTTTTCAGATGCTGAAACACAAATTATTCTGTATAGGCTACCAGTGATTTCTACAATAACTGCAAAAGTACAAGTTGTTCAAAAGCATAGTTGTTGTTCAAAGCATAATTCAAGCTATTTAGGGCACTTGCAAAGGAAGTCTTAAAGAGTGTGAAAAATTGTGGCCAACTATAATGTTATGTTGTATATTCATGCATGTGTACACACATGTGTGGACAAAGTACAAATGAAAGAAAGGAAGGCTCAGTCAGGAGGGCAAAAGCCTCCTGAAATGTTTCCAAATAATGTGTCATAGTGAGTCTAAACTCAGATTGTTCCTGTTCTTCATTAGTTTCCATTAACTTTTCAATTTTGTTTCTTTTATTCTTGTCCTTCAATTTCACCTAAATGAAGCTGTTTCTTAACAATCAATCCATTTACGTTTTTATTCATTCACTTATTTGTTTATGCGGACATCCCACCAATAGCACCAGTTGGGAGGCTGAAGGTACAAAGAATAAAACATGGTCTCTGATAAATAAAATCTTAAAAAAAAGAAAAGAAAAGAAAAGAAAAAAGAAAAGAAAAGAAAAGAAAAGAAAAGAAAAGAAAAGAAAAGAAAAGAAAAGAAAAGAAAAGAAAAGAAAAGGGATCCCTGGGTGGCGCAGCGGTTTGGGGCCTGCCTTTGGCCCAGGGCGCGATCCTGGAGACCCGGGATCGAGTCCCACGTCGGGCTCCCGGTGCATGGAGCCTGCTTCTCCCTCTGCCTGTCTCTGCCTCTCTCTCTCTCTGTGACTATCATAAATAAATAAAAAAAAAAAAAAAAAAAAAGAAAGAAAAGAAAAGAAAAGGGCGGCCCCGGTGGCCCAGCAGTTTATCGCCGCCTTCAGCCAAGGGCGTGATCCTGGGACCGAGGATCGAGTCCCACGTCAGGCTCCCTGCAGGGAGCCTGCTTCTCCCTCTGCCTGTGTCTCTGCCTCTCGCTCTCTCTCTCTCTGTGCCTCTCATGAATAAATAAATAAAACCTTTAAAAAACAAAAACAAAAACATGGTTTCTGTTTTCTAAGAACTCATGTGCATAGATATGTAAACAAACATGTTAAGGTACAGTGAAAGCTATGATTGTGGTAGCGACAAGGGCTGGGACTGGGATGGAATATGTGTTTTAAACTGTGCCTATGAGTTGGGGATACGGAAAAGCTTCACAGATAAGCTGAGGCAGAGCTGAAAATATTCTTGAGGTAGAATAGAAACATGGGCATTCATATCATTCCTTGGGAGAAATCTTTTTCAGTTCTGATTCTGTCATCTAGCACATTATTGCGCTCTGCTAAATTATCTACATGTGCTATGCCTTCTGTGTTGATTGCAAAAAAGTTCAGCAGAAGAAACTAAAAGCAAAAAGAACTCAGACATACTACCATACTTCCTTCCATTATGTAACCATCTTTTAATGGGCCCAATTAAATTATTTGCCAACCCACATTTCTCCATTGAATATACAGGAAAATATTGCAAGAGACCTTTCAAATGCTTTGCTGTGATAAACATATATTCTGTAGTAGAGTACTTTGGCTACAAAAAAAGCCCAACTCAATTGACTTAATCAGTAATAATACGTATTATATTACATAATAAAGAATCCAGAGGCAAGAGTACTCCAGGATTGATTAATTCAGCCACTCAATGATGTAAAGGATCTGGGCTTTTTCTGTTATTATGCTCTGCCATCTGAGTATATTGGATCATCTTTAGTGGTCACAAAATATCTGCAGTAGTTCCATTGCACCTAGACAAAACACTGTTGAGTAGAAGAGAGTATTTTTTTGTGTCTTTTTTTTTTTTTTTTTAATAGGCTCCTGGAGCCCAACTTGAGGCTTGAACTCCTAACCCTGATATCAAGAGTCAGATGCTTAACCAATGGAGCCACCCAGATACCCCTATCTTTTTATTTTTTTTAATCAGTTAAGAATGCTCCTTGAGGTGGACTTCTATCTTGTTTCATTGATCAGAATTGCACCACATGCCTATTTCTAAAGCAGTCACTGGTAAAGGGTTACCATGATTGGCATGGACTAATGAACTTTTACTCCCCAGCTAAGAATTAGACTATCCTTCCTAAGCACTTGACTATAGGAAATAGAGCAGGCCAGTGAAAAAAAACAAAACAAAACAAAAAAAGGGATCTTTTGGGAAGGAAGATTGGGGAAATAGATTTTTGGTAGATAACCAAGACAGATTGCTTGCCTATGGCATAGCATGTTCCAAAACATGAACATATGGCATGCCTCCTATATAACATGATATGTTTTGCAAAACAACATACGTTACATCATTACTTTCCAGGAGCAGTAATTTTTGTAGTATAAAATATTATATCTCTATTTCTATGTCAAAAGCAATACATATAAAATTTATAGGAAATCCTATTTCCAAGTTTTTCCACTATTATTTTTTAAATTACCATCTTGTTGTCTGCTAGTGATTGGTTGTAAATAAGGGTAAGGCTATCAAAGATTTTTTTAAGTAGAGTAGAGAAGTTCTATATATCTCTATAGAAGTTATATATATCTCTATATATCTTAATTATATATCTATACATATCTTAGATGTATCTTATATATCTATATATCTATAAATATCTTAATTTTCTTGTGATTTTAGCATTACATTCCTTTGATATTATGGGGCAATATAGACCCACTGCATTTCAGTAGTAGTAGCTACCAAGTGGAGTTGAGTTACTTATACAGACATCTCTATGTATCAGTTTCTGCTTCTTTTTCCTAGTGCAATTCTCATATACGTCCAAGCATCTTATTTGGTTGAAGGGTTTATGCTGGAGACATGAGTGTACATATTAGAACATTTGCATTTTTGAAATTGGGACCAGAAAGCCTTACAGAAAAGGCAAGAACAAAACAAAACAAAGAACCCCAGGCAAACAAAAATAAGCACTTTAAGTGTGGTATTTCACACATCAGTAAGTAGAAATGAGGTTGGTCTCAGCCCTTCAAAATTTGTGTCATGTAGAAAGCTTCCTTTACTCACTGGGTAAGGACAACAACCTTTTTGGGGATAATTATAAACTGACCAAGAAGAGCCCAGATTGTCCAGAGAACACTGGGGCACCACTTCAATGTCTCCTCCAAATTTTGAAAAAATAATTCTACACTTAGAAAGTCAATTTCTTTTTTTTTCATTTTTATGATAATGGGAATGAAAAAGCAAGCATTCAAATGATTTCAACCTCTCATTGGAATCTGAATGGTTGCTGATTGCTGAAAGCTGAATTCTATTTTATTTACCTAGTATTACTGCTGTTACTAGGAAACCACGCTTCATAGTTTAGCATTTTATTGTGAAGAATAAAATGTCCAATTATTGCAAAGGTATCTTGATATGTGATTTAGCCTGTTATGTTTAAAGCCTCTTCATGTTTTTCTGAAGGTTATTTTATGATGAATTAAGGGCACATATTTAATTTTTTTTCAAAATTATTTATATCAGCCTCCCCAAAGCTGATTTATATTTACATCTTAGCCAATTTATCTGGTTTTTAAAAAATATTTGCAAAACTGTTCCAGAATTGAGGAACCTCTCTGGTGAGTCACTGGATGGTTTTAAGGTGGTTGATATATTCCTCTCTACTTGCCTCTGTGGAGCTGTTTGGTTATAAACCCTAAGTTGAACTTTTTGAGGAAAACTGCATGGACCCTGAAGCATTCACTGTGTTAAGTGCAAAATTTATCTGTTGTATCTGATTTGTAGTGATTTATTATTTTTACAATATAGTATATCCTTGGAAAACTACTTTCCAAAAGCATTAATTTCCATATCTCTCTTGAAATTTCCTATAATATCGCAGATGAACTTGTGTGTCATTTTCCAAACCTACTCTTCAGAGCGTCCAGAGAGTGAAACTATACTGTATAATAACAGCAATTACATTAATATCCTAGATTTATATTGTTCTTTCTGATGAATTATCTTATCTCACTTGACATTGGGTTTATAATAATGTGCACAGTATGTGATTGAGATGTTATTCCCATTCTTACAAGTAAGAAAAAAGATATTTGGGCAAGTTAAATGAAGTTTCCAACTTCAGACAACTGATCAGTGGTAAAACTGGGATTTGAATTTAGTTTTTCTGACTTGATATCCATGCTGCTTCCTTTCTACTTGTACAATACTGTTACTGTGTGTTTAAAGTATATGCTTGCTTATCCGGATTCTCTGAATTATGGTGAAAAGTGTTCTTGTTATAGAGATTTTATCTGAAATATTTATTTGTAATCACTGACAATGGAAATAGATTTAATTCAAATATTTATTGGGTGCTTACAAAATGCCAGGTTCTGTATTAGGCTCTTGTATATGTATTTCACCTATATTAACCCACTTAGTACTCTTAGGGTTCTTCTAATTCCCTTCCAATTCTAAGACTGTCTAATTGTTGAGTGTCTGCCATGGGAAGATACACGTTTGTAGAGACTCAAATTTCCAGATGATGAAGCTAGTTAGGTTTTAATATTAATTGTGCTTAGAAGTTAGGTCAGCAGCTCTAAATTTTATAATTTAAATGACTTCTTTGAAGAATTCTATAAGCTTGTATTATTAAGCCTTTAATTTCTAGTTCTCAGTTTCTGTGTTTTGAGTTTTAGTAAATGTTTAAAAGTAATCTCTAATGGAAGTTACAGTGGTGTTGAACATTTACATGTTAGTCTAAGAATAAAGATTTGGAATCAGGGCTTGAATTTGGCTATTTGGATTTCATTTGTTTTATTTAAAAGGAAACATGTATTGATTTTCAAAATATTAATATTGGTCATGCTTTTCCCAAATGGTTAAGATGATTGTGAGTAATACTACTTTTCAGATCTATCAGCATATCTTTAGCCATAAAAGCACAATAAATTTTGGCCAATATATTTAAAATTTGAATTTGGTTCCTTGCTGTTAGGTTACTAAGGCATAAAGAATGGAGTCAGAGATTCAGAACCTTTAGTACTAAGGAAGGTAGCCATCTAGGAATAAAAACATTAAGGAACATTTATTAGCAATAATAATTAGGAGCTACTGACCACCACTATAAGTGGTCCTGTGAGCTATCTCAAAAAGGATGTTAAAATTTGCTGATTCATAGGTATGTGTGTGTGTCTGTGTGTGTGTCTGTGTGTGTGTGTGGGGCATATACTAAGATTTGACTCCCTATTAATAGATTTCATAGGAAATAGCTATCTGCCTATATCTGCAGCATTGTCGTTGCAGATACATTAACCTTGATCAAGTAATGCACACAACAGAGAGAAGGAAGTGATCAAGACTATGCTAATCATGGTTGTAATGTTTATCTGGAAATAGGATTGAGAAAACTTTAATAAAGTTACTGAACGCCTGTAATTTGTTTAATTCATTAACAAATATTTCTAAGGACCTAGTGGCTATCAGTCACTTTATTTGACCTGGGGAAAACAATAACAAAATGTCTTCTGACTTAAAGGACCTTTTAGTTTGGTGTGGGAAAGACAGATACATAAAATAAAATAAAATAAAATAAAATAAAATAAAATAAATACAGTAAAGTATTAAAAAATAAGTCACTGTTATCAAATCAGATTATTCCAGGAATTCAAGGAGGATTCAGTAGTTGAAAATATCTTAATTTAATTTAGGGGATTAATATATTAAAAGAGAACAATCATATCATCCTTGCTGATGCTGAAAAGCATTTGATAATAACTCAATGTTTATTTTTGGTAAAATGTTTTAGTAAAATAGAAATAGGTGGATACTTTTTTAGCATAATAAAACATACATATGTCAATGCTAACTCCATTGTTACCCTTAATTGAAAACATTAGGAGCATTCCCATTCAAGTCAGGAATAAACTAAGAAATCTTCACACAATCATTATCATTATATATCATTGTTCTGAGTGGTTCTACCAATGCAACAAGACAAGAGAAAGCTAGAATATGGTAGGAAGGATCCTATGACAGTTTCTGGGCACAAGTCTTTTTTTTTTTTTTTTTTTTTTTTCTGGGCACAAGTCTTAAGAAACTAGCAACTTCCTCTTCCTGTCTCTTGGATGCATGCTCTTGCTACCTAGCCACCATACCATCAGGAAACCTAAGCCAATTGCACTGCAAGGGAAGGAGCCCCACAGCCCTGATGAGCCTGTAGGTGGTGGCTAGCATCAGTTTGTTATCTTGAAAGTGGGCCCCCCAGATTTCAGTCAAGCAGCCCCAAGTGATGCTGTGAAGTAAAGATTAGCTATCTCTGAAAATTTGTGAGAAAAATTAGTGTTTGCTATTATTTTAAGCCACTAAGTTTTGGAGTGATTTGTTAATGCTGTGATGGATAACCTGAGTGGCTTTTGGTACCTAGAAGTGGGTACCACTGTAACAAAACCTGAAGATGTGTGGCACTGGCTCTGGGACTGTGCTATCGTCAGAAGCTGAAAAGGCCTTAAGGAAAATGTCAGCAAAATCCTCAAATATGTCGAGGAAAATGTCAGCAGAATTCAGAAAGCCCTAGTGGGTTGGTGGTGAGGGAATACATCATAGTAAGAACATCCTTTCCCCAATTGTTTATATCCAAGGAAAGAAAATTACTTAGTTGGAGGCTTCTCTGTAGTGGCTAAGAGCAGAAACAACATTTGGGTTCTGAGCAAAAATGGCCTACCCTAACTTCATTCCTGATTATCTATAGTAGTTTTTAGCTTTTCAAAATAGTTTCATATATGTGATCTTATTTAATACTATTTTTTTTTAGATTCTATTTATTTATTCATGAGAGACACAGAGAGAGAGGTAGAGACACAGGGAGAGGGAGAAGCAGGCTCCATGCAAGGAACCTGATATGGGACTCGATCCCGGAACTCTGGAATCACGCCCTGAGCCAAAGGCAGCCACTCAACCACTGAGACACCCAGGCGTCCCCAATTTTATACTTTAAACAGCCGATTGAAGTAAGCAAGTCAGATATTACTATATGATCCCATTGTAAGATAAGAAGCTGAGCCACACAATGATTTAGAGGCAGGGGCAGGGGCAGCATTAGATCTGGCTCCCATTATCCTGATTCCAGAGGGTGGCTTCCCCCAATGAGGAGAAGGTAGCATTTGCTACCACTTGCACAGGGGCAGGAGTAGTCCCAGGAACCAGAGAATAATCAATATGACTTTCAGTCTTTGACTACATCTCAGTATTTCATTCAGAACACACATTCTGGGAGAAACAAAATACTGTGGTCGTATTGACTTGTTTATTTTTTTTTTTTCCTGTCCTGGTTCTTTATATTCTGAGTATAGTTCCAAATAAATGTTTCAGGTTCTGGAGGGTTGGTTTTGGCTCCAAGAACTTCAATATTTGATGAGTTTGGAAACTGAGAAGCTGATAAGAAACACATCTAACACAAGTTCCTATTAGATTGCTTTTATACTGTCTCCCTAAAAATTATACTTAAAGGTGAATCTGGATACAATTCGCTGGTCCAATTACATGCAGTATTTTTTTTGAATAGGAAGAACTCACAGAGGAGTTTAGCAATAATTTGTGGGTGGGCCTTTAAAACAGTCACCTTTGGCAGGCACCTGCTTCTTTAAAACACATGTAAGAAGAATACAAGCTACTTTTTACTTTTCAACTCCAAAGTCATGCACATATGGTAGTTATTATACAAGATTTTTAAAACGATTCTATTTATTTGTTAGGAGAAAGAGAGCACGAGCAAGTGGGGGGCAGCAGCAGGGGAAGAGGGAGAGAGAGTCCCTGAGCAGACTCCCCTTCCAGCTGAGTGCAGAGCCTGACATGGGCTTGATCTCACAACCGCTGAGATTGTGACCTGACCTGAAATCAAGAAATGGACATTCAAATGACTGAGCCACCCAGGTGCCCCCATTATGGTTTTGAACCATAGTGCAAAAAATCAAGAAGTTTGAAATAAGGAAGAGTAAGGAGCAAATTTTTGATCTTTGGTTAATCAGGAAACTACAAGACAGTTTCTGAACTGAACTGTATTAATCTCTTAAGTTTTCTGCTTTACTTTAAAATGAGGCCATAGCTTCTTCAGCTCCCTGAATTCCCAGAGTACTCCTCCCATCTTGAGAGTTTTCCTCCAGTAAACACTAGGCTCACCTATAGATTTATATTTATCATTTAAAACAATCAAAATTGAATCATGAATCATGTGTTTGGCAGCCTTCTGTCTTAAAGGAGCAGCACCAGCATACCTGAGGCCCAGGTGAGCAGACTTCTGGCCTCAAACAACAGAGATGCGGCAGAAATAGGAACATAATGCCTTGGAAGGGAATCCTGTGCAGCGTATGTGGCCACCATAGATAGCCACATGAAATGATGGTGTCAATGCAGAGCACTTTGTAAACTATAAAATGTTCTACAAATACCCGTAGTTAAATAAGTTAGTCTCAATGAGATGTTCTGAAAGTTCAGGCAATGTTTATGTACTCTGGAGCCAATTCTCATGTATGCTAACAATGAAGATCAAATATGAAGACAACCACCATCAGTGATATCAACTATTATCAAATGAGTAAAGTAGTGGCATTTGCAAAAAAGCACAGAGGGCAATATGCCATTTGAAGTCTAAGTAAAAAGCCAGCAAAATACTACACCCCTCCCCCACATAAAAAAATTTTGAGCAGATTGCTTGCTTGTCCAGGTTTTGAAGATGAGGAAATGAAATGAAGAAAAAAATGAAAGAGTTTATTGCTAGAGATTGTATAAACAGTAATTGGAGGTAAAAATCAGGTATATATGATTGTTAGACTCTCTCCTGGCTATAAGCTCCAACTTTTTGCCCAAGAACCTTCTCATTATTTACTAGGATCCTTCTGAAAGTCTCAAAGAATGGGTCAGATTTTGTGGATTCTAAGCCATGGCACTCCATTAAGAGAAATCTTGGGGCAACCTTCAAATTAAGCCAGGTAGGCAGCCACCTACTTTGTTAATGTATTTGTTATTTGTTATTTCATTGGTTTTAAGGTAGGTATTATTTAGATCAATGCCTTGAAGAAACACTGTAAATTATTATCACTTGGAGAGCTTTGCATTCTCTTCAAAAAGCAGCCCTAACTTCATTGTTAACAACCTTGCTTTTTCTAGAGACAATGCCCCTAGTAACAATTTATGTATAACATCATAGTCTCCTGTATCACTTTTGTTGTAATGTAATCCAGTTCATGTTTATTCTATTTTACAATTAACTTGGGGAAACACAAAACGGTTTAACCATTAGAATGAATTAAATGTATAAGAAAAATTTCATTTTCAAGAAATTTATCCTGAAGTGTATTTCTTTAGATTCCTGACATAGTTGAATCAAAGATTTAAGGACACCAAAGTCATTGTCAGTTATCACCAGGAATGCATTTAGAAATATTTTTCAATTTGGTGATAACAAAAGAAATTTGACATACATTTAAAAACTGTCAGTTTATCATTTTGTAGTTATTACCAAGGATAAAATACATTGTATTTTTAAATGGCAGAATGAGTTATAAAATCAATTTTGCCATTGTCTTTTGGGTATGGCAAATACAAAGATCATATTAAAGTAAGGGATTTATATAATCTTTATAAAGAATTCTGGGATAAAGCAGGTACGTGAATTTGTATGACATATACACCAGATATCTGTCTATGGGTTTTTGTGGATGAATGGTAGAAACATTCTGATGTCTTTAATCATCTCTCAGGCCTTTCTATCATCATTTTGAAGATGGTATAGATGATGACCATGTTCTGTTGTATGAGAGTGGCTATATTTTCTGGTGTTCACAGAGGAAGTTTCTGCTTGGATGTTTAAAAGCATTAAATTAAAATTCAACATATGAAGTGTGATTTTACTTGAATTTAAAAAAGGAAAAAAATAAAGTGAAACTTAAGAGTTTTCTCTACTTGAGATAAATGGTTTTCTCCTTTTCCTAACAAGTGCCACTGTGTCCTCAGAGATTCTTCTGGCTCTGGTTCAAGAAAGAGAACTAATCATTTCTTTATGCACGTTTTTCACTAAATTCCATGAAGATGCTAGTTAAAACATATAAAAGGGAATAGAGTCATCAGAGGCAGAGAAGAAGGTGATGTATGTTAGGGCAACAGGCTAGTCAATTTGGTAGAGAATTTCTAGAAGATGAAAAAAGATAGGGTTATACAGAGAAATAAACTAGACTGGAGAATTCTTCATGCCAAATATGTGCCAACATCTGAAGTAGAGAATTATCCTTGGAGAGAAAGAACAGTTCCTCAAGCAGTCTTGGAGACAGGATATAGCCAGAAAGAAAGGTGAAGGAGGGGCCCACTTAAATGACAGATGCAATATACAGAGTTCCTGGCCTCATCTGTTTACCCTCAGGATAAACTACACTTGAAAGAACTTAATTGTTCTGTTGAGGTGTGGGATTGGTGAAAGCAAACAGGATATAGCCCTCATCAGTTCTGCCTGATGACAGGGTTCTGTGGGTTGGTAGGTTTGGGAGAAAGCTTATTTGCCACCAGCCCTCCCATTAAAGGAAACAGACTTTAAAACGAACAAACAAATAAATAACAGAACAGAATAGAACAGAAACAGACCTTTGTACTTGCAGAGATATAGGATTCTAGCTGCCTTCATTCATAAACATAAATGGATATCTCAGGACAGCCAGATATTTGAAGAAACAGCACAAAGGAGAAGCAGCGGAAACTAAGTGGCCAAAAGAAAAACAGACAAATAAATCTTGGATAATTTTAAAAAAACATTTCTCCCATATTCATTCAACCAATATTTGTTAAATATCCAATGTCTTCTAGATACTATTTTAAGCACTTGAGACTCATCAGTGAATGAAACAAAGATCTCTGTCACATGGATCTTATATTCTAGCAGGAGGGACAAATAATGCATAAATAATAAACAATAAATATGTAATTTAGGTAGGATGGTAAAGATGAAAATATAACACATAAAGTTACATAAAAAAATAAATGTCCTGAGTGGGCAGAATGGATTCGTTTTAAATAGGGTATTTAGGGCAGGCTTTATTGAGAAGATGACAATTGAGCAAAGAATTGAAGGCAAGGAAGTAGCGAGTGTGAAAGAGCTCTCTAGGATGATGAAACAGCAGTGCACAGACCCTAACACAGGAGCATGTCTAGCATCTTTCAGATAAACAAGATGTATCACTTCTTTCGTGGCATAAGGCTGAGGCAGAGAAAGGCAAGAGGAATAACCCAGGCCACATCTTGTAAGGCTTTGTGGGCCATTGTAAGAGCTTTGGCTTTTATCTGAGTGAACTGGAAAGCCCTTATAGGAAAAGGAGCAGAGGAGTAACAGGATCTGACTTTGAATTTAAAAAGATCCTTCAGGCTGTTATAGTGAGGGGCAGGGTAAATGTAGAAACTGGAGACCAGGCCACTATAAAACTGTCGCTGAAATCCAGGCAAGACAGGATGAGGAATTGGCTAGGGTGTTAGCAGTGGAGAGGGTGAGAAGTGATTATAATTGAGAGTATGCTTTGGAAGTAGAGAAAGCAAAGGAAAATTATACCCTCCTCAAGAGGAAGTCCAAAGATCAGTAACCAGGGAATGCAAGCTAACAGAAGACTGAAAAAATTTTACAAAAAAAAAAAAATATATATATATATATATTATAAACATAAATATATATATATATAATATAAATATATATATAATGAGAACTCTCAAGGAGATGCATTAAGATCATAGAAAAAGACTTTCAGGGTATCACCCCAACCCCTCATAATTTCCAAAATTATAAACTTGCTAGATGAACTGGAAAAGAAACCACCCATTGCCCAGAGTTCTGGCATATAAATGAAGGAAAGATCTCACTATGTAGAGGAAAAAAGAAAACCACAAAGAGGTAGGCTCTTTGGATTTGGAAGGTAGGTTCATTTAGTATCAGACTGAGAGTGAGGAGGGGGATAAAATGAGGCATAAGCACTCTCCTGTTCTCCATGATTCCCACCACAGTGGGGTCCTGCATTTCCAATAACAATGACTCTGAAACTCACTCCAACTTGTGAGTCCTTCAATGTCAAAAATGCTGTAACCTTCTGAAACAGCAGGTCTCCAAGCTTTTGTGTTTGCAGCATACTTTTGAGTACTGGACTTTTTTTTTTTTTGACACAGTTAAGAGATTTACATATTTGAGATGGGATATTTGCAAGGTATTACCCTGGTTGTTTATTTTTCTCATGGAGATCAACCTTAGCATCAAAACTAGTGGAATAGCCAGACATTATGTGCCTCCTAATGTGCTGCAATATGAAATTCAAGCATTGCCTACAAAGTAATCTTGCCAAAAATGCTTAACTGAAATTTATCTAGTTCTTAGCTGTAACTTCCATCTTCCAGAAAATACAGGGTAAAGGAAAAAGTTACAATATGCTGTATGCTCACTTCCCATAGTCCATCACTGTAATACTGCCTTTCCCTATAACCCCAAATCCCTCCTTCTTATGTCTCTTCATTGTACTCGCCTGGCAAAAGCCCACTTTGGTTAAATCCAATCTTCCATCTGCTGGGCCAACTACAAGCCTACCTGCTTATGGAGCACCTGCTTATGGCTGGTAGAAAGCACACAACCATGCCAACCGGTTTCATTTTGAATCTCTGACCACAAACCTCAAGTGAGCCCTTGGGACTCCTTGGCAATTTCAGTCTTCTCAAACCTCCAAAACCACTTTCCTCTGCCTTACTGTCAGCTGATCAGCTGGCTTCTTATTTTACTGAGAAAATAAAAGCAGTCATTAGAGAACTTCCTCATTTTCCCACCACAAAAATCTATTCTTCTACCTGCATCTTTACCACAAGTTCAGCCTGACTTTTTAAGGATAGAAACTAACCACGTTCCTATCTAGGGTAGACTCCTTCTTCCTGTGTATGGGCCCATCTTCTCGCAGCAGTTATGGACTATGCTCCTGCATCTTCTCCTCCTTTTCATGCATCAGACTTGCCCATAAATTGGATTAGGATCAAGAAGGCTGTACTACCTCTCATCCCTCAATCCTGTTGCCATGTTCCATATGACAGCAAAAGAAAGCCTTGTCTAAATTCAATGTTATCAACTTATTAACCTCCCATTTGCCCACCTCACCCTGATATAAAGAGATAACAAAGTGAACATCTATGTCCCTGCTCCCCAGTTTCAGAAGTAAAATATTACAAATACATTTAGAGCTTTTTTACATCTCTCCTGGATTATATCCTTCTCCCTTATAGCCTAGCTCAGAGATAGCCAATGTGACACCCATGAAAACTAGACCACCCAGATCCCCAGCTGCAAAAGCATGGTGCTGATGGTCCAGATGATTTTCCTCTGAATCAACCACTGTATTTGCTTCTCCCAGGCTGCTCCTAGCAATGGCTGAGTTTGGTGGAATACAGGTTCAGGCCCATTTGTGTGCAGGGCAGGACTTCTCTAGTAGATGACTCTGATTTAGGGACTCTTCATTGGCCTGGCTACAACGTTCTTAAATGCTGCTGCATTCTGAGCTTTTCCCACCTCGTCCCTCTTTCCACAGGTGAGTCGTGGTATGAAATACACCTGCCTACTCCTAGTCCTTACTCTTTATCCTTCACAGCCATTTTCCCTAAAAAGTGTCTGGCCATCTAATCCCAACTTGGCGTCTGCTTCTTGTGTGGTTGGAGAGATGGTGGTGGGCAAGAACCAAAGTAAACACAGACACTGTCCTGATTTTGGTATTCATTATTGTCATGTCTGTCTATCTCTTTTTTACATATTCATATATTTTTATGTTATTAAACTGTGTGCATAGTTTTCTGTAACTTGCTCTTTTTCTACACAGTGACATTTGTTTAAAATTTATCTACATTGAAATATGTAACTCACAATTCATTTTTACTGCTATATTAGTATATTATACAAATATATTATAACTTATTCATTCATTCTCCTGTTCATGCACAACATTGTTTTCCAGCTTTTTGGTATTGTAACTCACAGCAAACACTATTTTGTGTATTCCCATTGTACACTCCTGTAAGAGTTTCTTTGGGCCCCATGTACACTCCTGTAAGAGTTTCTTTGGGATATATAGGAGTTAAATGCTGAGTCAGTGTGTACACTCATCTTTGACTCGGCAAGATATTTAGTTGTCAAGAGAGGCTGTTCCAATTTTTCACTCCTGACTAGCAGTGAATGAAATGTTCTTGCTTCTCTACCTTCTTGTCATCTCTTGATAATGTCAGATTTTTTGTTTTTTGCTAATATGATGGGTGAAAAGTTATCTTAGTATGGTTTTAATATGCATTTTCCTGATTACTAGTGAAACAGAGCATCTTATTATATGTTTACTGGCCTTTTGGCTGTCCTCTTCATTGAAATACCTACTTAAAGCTTTGGCCCATTTTTCTATTAGGCTGTTTTTCTGATTGACATTGGAATTCTTAATATATTCAGAATATTATCAGTTATATTCATTGAAAATACATTATTCTGGTCTGTGGCTGCCTTTTCACTTTGTTTTTGGCATCTTTTGAATCAGTTTAAAAATTAGAAATAGTGAAATATTTCCATCTTTTCCTTTATGGCTCTTTCTCTCTCTCTGTGTGTGTGTGTGTGTGTGTGTGTGTCTCCCTCTCTCCATCTTCTTCCCTTTGATGTGCTTAGTTTCAGAATTTCTACTGTATCTTAAGATCATAAATATATTCTCACAGTTTATTCTAGAAGAGTTAAAATTCATCTTCCACATCTAAGATTTTAATGCATCTGGAATTGATTTTTGTGTATAGTTAGGTAATTAATTCATTTAGTCTATTTTCCATGCAGCAATTGGAGTGATTAAAAAAAAAAAACACAGAGATACAATCCAGTGATTCTCTTGCTCAAAACTTTCTGATGACTTTCTATCACACTTTGAATACAACTCAGTGTCTTACTTTGTCCTACAAGATCTCACATGGACTTACCCTAGACCACTTTCTGACCTTATCTTCTGTCACCCCTTTATTTATTCTATTCAAGCTGTACTGGCCTATTAGCTATTCTTCAAACATACCAAAGTTGTGTCTACCTCAGAGCTGTACTATTTCCTCTGCATCTAATGTTTTTTTTTCCTTGGGTATATTCATGAATCTCTTCCTCTGTTAGTTTAGATCCCTACTCAAATATTAATTTATCAGAGAAAACTTCCCTGTCCACTCTATATAAAATTCCTGTCCCCTCCCTACTTCCTTTTACCTTGCTTTATTTTGATTTTTTTGAGTTTTCTTCATAGTACTTACAACTCTCTGACCTATATTTTGTCTAGTTATTTATTATTTGTTTTCTCAACCAAAATATAAATTCCTTGAGGAAAAGTGCTTTCTATATCTATACCTCTGCATTGCTAGTACCTAGGGGAGTGCCTAGAACATAGTAGGGGCTCAGTAAATGTTTGCTGAATGAATTAATGAGTGATGTCTCTAAGGAATTACAAAAATATCTACAATTTGTTTCCTTGGATCTGTTTGCTTTTTGAGTCTATGTCACAATTTGAATAGAGCAGTTTCCTATCCTGTATAATTTATAGCAAAATTCCCATCTGTTTTAGTAAGTACACACTTTTTCTTTAGTCATAATTGGATGATAACTATTATCTCTTTATTCACAGCAAGTTTTATCTTTGAAGTCCAATCTGTTGCATTGCCTCACAATCTTTTTAACTCAACATTTCATTTTATAACAAGCACTTTGACTGGAAAAAAGAAAAGTTTACTCAA
Source organism: Vulpes vulpes (assembly GCF_048418805.1). NCBI lineage: Eukaryota > Metazoa > Chordata > Mammalia > Carnivora > Canidae > Vulpes > Vulpes vulpes. Next base: position 46,965,395 of record NC_132788.1, on the reverse strand, counting down.
TGGCCAAATTTGGTGGCACACATGCAAAGAGTTGGCTGTCTAGAATGTGACCTAAAGGAAAATATTCTTAATGGTAAAGTCTCATTTCTGAGGATGTTAAGACTGTACAACTGAAAATGAATGTTTTATCACCCAAAACCACACTGCAGGAAAGCAATGAGGGTGTATTCGTTTTTGGCTTTAATATAGTTGTCTGAAGCCAGTGATCTTGGTTGATAGAAGGAAAATCTCCAGGTGGTCTCTTTGATTTATAGACTTCATGCCCCCAGCATTGGCTGTCTTTGTAATCATTTTGTAGTTGGCCTGCGTATTTACTCGCACTATGTCTGAAATGTGCAAAGAAAAATGTAATTTGGTTCCTAAATGCTTTACTTCCTAAAACAGATCTAGTCATCATCATGAACCCTACCGTGTTGCAGAGAAAGTCTTAAACATGTAATAATAAGTGATTTCCCAGTGTTTCATCAGATATCATGTATAGAGTGGTCCTCTGTGTCTGGAGCATGAATTATTTTAATTATGGATTTTTAAAAAGTATTTGCTATTAATTCATTTTATAAATGATTGAGAAGGCTGTTGCTTGTAGATAAATGTTCAAATTTCTTCCCTCTGAGTGGATGTCTTTATGGTGATTCTATGTGTAAGCCTTTGTGTTACCCTCCAGGTCCCTGCTTCCTTGAGGTGGGCTTGCCCTCCATCTGCCTTTGGGCCACAATGTTAGATAGAAATCTGAAAGTGAAGCCAGATTTCCGATGACAGGAGATCTAAAAATCTTACTATATTATATTTGAAAGCAATAGTACTACAAATATTTAATTGTATTTTATTAAAATACAATGCTAGGTGTCTTGACAATTTAGCATCTACTCTATATAAAGGGGAAAGGCTAATAAAACTGCATCAAAGGGATGTTGTGAGAATTCAAATTAGAACAGTGGACAGAGCCTGGGAGAAGGCCTAGCTCATAGAAATTGGCTCAGAACTGGCTCATTGCCTATTTCCCTGGGAGAGTAATGGAATGGGCTTTTTTTCTCCCTAAAGCATGACTTGTTTTAATTATAGATTTTTTTAAATGTTTGTTATTAATTCCTTTCTATAAATGATTAAAAAGACTGCCTGCCTCCCTTGTCTGTGCACTTAGTTAAAAGCTTTTCATCCTTAATGTAGACTCTACCATAGAAAAGGTTTGAAAGAGCGATCATGTACAGGAGATGCCAAGAAGCTATTATTGGCTAAGTAAAATGATACTCAGTGTTATTAAGATCCACAAGTTTTATGAATATCATCTCACCAAATCACCACACTTCTTTATCAGTTAGGAAGCAAATGCCTTATTTTCAATATGGAAAAAACTGTGAAAGAAGTTACATGCTTTTCCCTAAATCAAGGAAAATAGAATATTAGAACAGAATCTCTCTACATTGATTTATAATCTGGTGTTCTTTGCTTCTACAATCTCTTGTACTTTGCCTGTACTGGAAAAAATATTGAATTTGGCCCATGTTTGAACTAAATAGAAAAGTAGAACATTATGATTATTTTACAATTTGGGGCTGTGTAGTGCTTATTTTGATTTTGATATTTAACAAAAGTGAAGAAAATCTGTAACTATCAGAAGGAAGTAGTGCTTGACATAATTTCCAGAACTTGTACCTACCCACTTCCCCAGGCACTTCGTTAAAAGCATTTCAAACTTAATGTAGGCTACAGAAGAAAGTGTTAGAAGGAGGGATCATGTACAGGAGATGCCATTAATTTATTACTAAGGATCTGCTCCAGGAAAATTGAAAGTAGCTGCCTTCTAGAAATTGTAGAGTTTGGAAGAAGCAGCAAATGTATTTTGCCCTCTCTTAGTTGAGAACAGTCAGTGCTAGACACAGAGATTCCCTAAGTGATTTGATTTTTTTTTTTTCTGCTGAGTGGGAGTAAATTGGGCTAGAAGGACAATTGTAGTGTGTGGTTAATTCTTGGGGGAAAGACTGTTAAACTATGCTTGAGAGTTAGGTCAGACATTTAGATAAATATTCAGTTGCTGCCTTTCCCACAACATGGAACAGAGATTGAATTCCAATGATTAGAGTGGGTCTCTCATTAGAATAATTCAATATTTATTCATTAGTCAATCATGTGTTCAATCCTTCAACAGATAACATGCTAAGTGTTGAGGACATCAAATAAGACACAAGCTGTTCCTCTGAGGATGAGTTTCTATGTGTGCCAAAGATTATCTGGAAGAGAGAAGGTTAAGGTATTAAATGAAGACATTGCTTATCTGAAATAGCAGCAGCTGTGGATGGCTTCTGGTTGCATAGGTAGGATTTTTGATAAATGAAAAGTCAAATCTGGACCTTTTTGTGCAATCCAAGGGGTATACTAGGTAACTTCATGGTCCAAAAGAGAACACCTCCTGGTTGAAGATGCTGAATCAGGTAAACAGAGAACAACATTAGTTATGTGACCTAAATTCACATCTCAACTAAGGTAACTTTTTGGAACAAAGAGAGTAGAGCATATTTTGGAGTGACCACTCCAGCAGACTTTGGCTCATGGAAGAACTTACTGCTAGAATATTTCTCATACCAAGACCGTTAAGTGATAAGGAAGGATATGGTTATAAGTGTCTATATATAATACATAATATTATCTATCTATCTATATTAAAAATTTCATTTTTAATCCTAGTGAAAATATCCTTCTGAGAAGTCTGGGAGATTCCTATTGGTTTTTGAGTAGAAGCTTTGTCTAAAGCCAAGTATGATACCATCACACATGTGTGACACAGAATTTTATAAGGAAAATCAGAAATCTGCACTATATATAAAATTTCATAAATTTTATTAATTATTCCATGTCTCTATTCATCAATTCATTCAGAAAATATTTATCAAGCATCTCCTCTATTCCAGACATTGTGCCTCCTACTGCAGATACAGCATAGGTACACCCTAACTTAAGAAGTTTGTAGTGTTGGGCAGCCCAGGTGGCTCAGCGGTTTAGCACCGCCTTCAGCCCAGGGCATCATCCTGGAATCCTGGGATCGAGTCCCACGTCAGGCTCCCTGCATGGAGCCTGCTTCTCCCTCTGCCTGTGTCTCTGCCTCTCTCTTTCTGTCTGTGTCTCTCATGAATAAATAAATAAAATCTTAAAAAAAAAAGAAGTTTGTAGTGTTGCTTCCTCAACTATTGATTTAGGCCCAGGATCAAAGAATTTTTGTGAATATTCTTTAAAGAAATACATAGGAAGACAGAATGAACTGACACCTCAAGATATCTGTGCTTGCATGGTGGTAAATGGGGAGAGCCCAACAGAAAAGGTATAATTTTAAGTGTTGCCCTCATAATATTTTTTTGGAAAAATCCTAAAAACAGTAGTAAAAATAACTAAAATTTTTTAGCTTAATGTACAGCATGATGACTATAGTTAATAATACCGTATTGCATATTTGAGGGCTGCTAAGAGTAGATCTCGAATTCCATCACAAAAGAGCATATGTAATAATATGTGTAATAATACATGATAGTTGTTACCTAGAGTTATCATGGTGATTGTTTTGCAATATTTACAAATATCAAATTATTATGCTGTACACCTGAAACTAATATAATATTATATATCAACTATACCACAATAGAAATACTTCTTAGTTGGCCATAGCAACATCTTCATCTTTCTAGATATGACACCTGAATTAAGACAAACATAAGCAAAAATAAACTATTGGGACTACATCGAAATAAAAATCTTTTGCACGGTAAAGGAAATAATCAACAAAACTAGAAGACAACCTACTGAATGAGGAAAGATATTTGCAAACAACATATCTGATCGAGGGTTTTTATCCAAAATGTAAAGAATTTATACAACTCAACACACAAAAAAACAAATAATCCAATTAAAAATGGGCAGAAGACATGAACAGACATTTCTCCAAAGAAGGCATTTATCCACAGATGGCCAATAGACACATGAATAGATGCTTAACATCACTCATTATCAGGGAAGTGCAAATCAAGATCACAGTGGAGATAGGACCTCACAGAACACCAGAATGGCTGGCTGGTGGAAAGGCTAAAATAAAAAACACAAAAAACAACAAGCATTGATGAAAATGTGGAGAAAAAGGAACCCTCATACACTGTTGGTGGGAATGTAAACTGGTGCAGCCAATGTAGAAAACAGTGTGGAGATTCCTCAAAAAGTTAAAAGTGGAACTATCTTATTATCCAGTAATCTCACTACTGTGTATTTACCCAAAGAATACAAAAACACTAATCAAAGGGATACATGTACTCCTATGTTTATTGCAGCATTATTTACAACAGCCAAACTATGGAAGCATTCCAAGTGTCCATTGATAGATGAATGGATAAATATATATAATGTTATATATTATATGTAATTCAGCCATAAAAAAGGATTAAATCTTGCCATTTTCAACACCATGGATAGAGCTAAAAAGTATAATCCTAAGTGAAAAAGTCAGAGAAAGATGAGTACATGTGATTTCACTCATAAGTAGAATTTAAGAAATAAACGAGCAATGAAAAAAAAGACAAACCAAGAAACATTTTTAAAAAAGATTTTAAGTAATGTCTACATCTAGTCATGGGGCTTGAGCTCACAACCCTGAGATCAAGAGTCACATACTATACTGACTGAGCTAGCCAGGTGCCCACAGACTCTTAACTATAGAGAACAAACTGATGATTGCCAGAAGGGAGGTGGGCGGATGGATGGGTCAAAGAGGTGATGGGGATTAAAGAGTAGACTTACCATGATGGGCACTGAATAATGTATAGAATTGTTGAACCACTGTATTGTATACCTGAAACTAATATATCACTGTATGTTAACAATACTGGAATTAAAATTAAAAACTTAAAAAAAAAGTTTTGGTTTTGACAAAAAAAATCAATCATTTGAAGTATACATTGTATTTATCAATGCCAAAGTAAAATGCAAGAACAATGGATAATTGTGAGAGTTGTTAATTTTCTGGACAAATTTAAGACTTGTAAATAGTTAAAAAGGAGAATAAATCAATATTTAATGTTAATATTAAGAGACAGTGTGTTGGATATTAGTTTTTTAAAAAACATAATACCTTGTTGAGCCAATAGATATTTACAAAACTTAAATATACAAAACAGAATAATGGAAATTAGATATCATTAATCTTTATAAAATTATCTGGTGTTCTGTATTTATAATTTTATTTTATTTTATTTTTTATTTTTATTTATGATAGTCACAAAGAGAGAGAGAGAGAGAGAACGGCAGAGACACAGGCAGAGGGAGAAGCAGGCTCCATGCACCGGGAGCCCGACGTGGGATTCGAGCCCGGGTCTCCAGGATGGCGCCCTGGGCCAAAGGCAGGCGCCAAACCGCTGCGCCACCCAGGGATCCCCTATTTATAATTTTAAATAAAATAACTGTTTAATACTGTAAAATAATAAAATAAAAAATAATTATTAACAGGCAGAAAGATTATTAGTTAATATTTTGATTAACTATTGAGTGCTGGGAAAGGCATAGGGCATGACTTTTTTCCTTATGCAGTCTGTATAAATGATATGAATACACAGTTTTTTTTTTTATGAGAGGGATATCTTTGTGGGTTATCATTGTTATTTATAGGGCTAGTATTTTAAAATCTACCATTCTGGAGAAAAATAGTTTCTCTTTCATGATTTATGCTTAATTCTTAGTGGAAGGTTATTTCAAAGACTCCTGATATTCATATGTTGAGAGTTTGGGAACTCACGAAACCAGTCAGAAGGCATGCTGAAACTTTTTTTTCAGTTAAGTGCAGAGAAGAGTATAAACTAGGAATACAAGACTGGGACTCTCAGAACTCACCCAGCAATAAGACTGACTCCTATAGTCCACTGACAATTTTATCTTTGCAGCTTAGTATTCATTCCCTCTTTCTGTGATAACAACATTCCAGACGTGGTTTGGAAAATCACTCCTTTTCTATAGGATATAGTCAGTAGTGATACCTGTCTTCTTCTGGCAATGGGTGGGCATGTGGCATAAGTTGAGCCAACCTGATGCCTTCTCCCTAAACTTGAAGTACTGGAGAATGCGTTCAAAGTAGTAGAAGTATAGAGAGAACGTATTCGTCTCAGTAGTGGCCTCTTGAAGAGATTGTCCTTTCATTCCTACTTACCTCAGTACCCAGAACCAGAACAGCTTTGGGTTTCTGGTCTTTCTGAACTTCAGTGTTTTTTTCAGTTATTTATTTATTCATTCGTTCATTCATTCATTCATTCATGAGAGACACAGAGACACAGAGAGAGGCAGGGACATAGGCAGAGGGAAAAGCAGGCTCCATGCAGGGAGCACGATGTGGGAGTGGATCCCCGGACTCCAGGATCACGCCCTCAGCCGCAGGCAGACGCTTAACCGCTGAGCCACCCAGGCGTCCCCTGAACTTGTGTTTTAGATTTTATTTCCTTTTTGAGCTACACATGTTCTTTCCAATTATTTTTCTTCCATTAAAGAAGCTCAAAATGATTTGTATTGCTTGCACAACTGATACACATCCCCACCCCAAGTGAGGGACATCTAGCAGTGTCTGCCATATTACTATGTTTATGAGGATGAGGCTACTTTTCTGATGAAATTGTATTTGTTTCCTTGAGGTTCAGTTGGATGGACTTTCTGGGCCCTGCCCCATAATGCAAGTTATGGGTCACTGGAAACTGATCCCTGGGAAGGGCAGGAATGAGATTGGGAGAATTTGGCAAGGACCAGACAGAAGGTCAGGGAACTGGACAAAACGGTTGAGATTCAGGAAAGTGCTCCAGTCTCACTGGAAATTGAAATTCACTCCTCAAATCAAGTCAGCAAAAAATTGAGAGTAATGGAGATAACGTTATACATTGGGAAGCACAATCCTTGGGGCTCTTTTAGGCTCATCAAGTAAGGGATTTAAGAAAGCAAGAAAGACCAACTCAAAAGTGAGCCAAATGGGAATAAGAGAGTAGCTAGCTAGCATTATGCTACAGAAGAGTCACATAGAACGGGGTTCAAAACTTAGGTTCAAAATCTGGGTTCTTCCTTCTTCCTGTGGTAATGGTGAGACTATGGAGAAGTTCTCAAGGGGTGAGATACTTGTATCTTTCTCTGGATTGCTTTCCCTGTCATTTTCCCTTTTTCCTTCTTTCCACCCTACGCTGGTTTTGATGCTCCTGCTATGTGCCCCAGTAGTAACACCCACTGTCTCTCTCACGGTGTCTGTGAACTTCATGTTATTTGTCACCCCAACCAGACTGTCAACTCCACAAAAGAGTAAACTTGTCATTCTAATTCGCTTTTGTATCCTCAGTGTAGCCACAGTGCCTGACACTTAACAAAAATGAATGGAGCATTGAATAAACAAAAAGGAGGCTGCAGAGCCATAAGAGAGGTGGAAGGAGATTCTGTGATAAACAAGGCCATAGAAAGCCCTTTTAACATGTTGTAGTAATGCATTAAGTAATGTATTTTCAAAGTACTATATGTGAAGTTGATTCTAAATGATAAAAATAAGAGGTCCCTTGGCAGTAATTATGGGATTTTTGATAATAATGTAAAACTTCTTTAAAGCCTATTAAATCTTCTCACACAGGGTATTTTTCTTTATTATACTAGACCAATCACCTAATATATGTAGGAAAATGTTTTGCTTCACAATGACATATAACAATTTTAATAGCACCTATTAAAGTGCTTTACACATAATAGTTGTTCAGCAACTAATTGTTGATGGAGCAAATATATTCAGCAAAATTGGCCTCTTTTTATAAAGCACTTTTAAGGCTAAGAATAACTACTTGTCATATAATTCTATAATAGCTCACATTACAGCAAAAGATTAAATGAGAATAAAAAAGAAAAATATATTATTTTTCTTGAAATAAACTTGCATTATAACTTATTCTTGCCTATCCAACCAATGAGGTGCACATTTTGAAATGAATTACAACACATCTTGTCATCTGACACATTCTTTCACAAAGAAGCTTTGATAAATCTAACTTGCACATATTTGCTTTGTTAAGGTCTTAATCCTACATGAAAAAATATCTCTGTTTACCTAGTGAGAAAAGATCATTTTCTTCCTCCTGGTAGAAATTAAAAGCTCATAGCATTTGAAAAGGTAGACTCTGCCAATGTACTTCTGTCTCTATAAATTGTCAGAGACAGTGATTTCTTGCAAAACAGGTTTCATGTAATATTTATGTAAGTGGCACATGACCCTGACTGAAAGCAAGGGTTAGAAGAAACCATGTTCTTATTGTTCAACAGAATGCTTTTCTATTTTGTCAGATATTACTTACTTGGGTCATATGTGATTTTTTTTAACAGAATGGAAGTTGTTTATTTTAAAGCTGAGTTATGGAGAACTGTGACATTTCTTTTTAGAATCAATACTATTTTATCTTGTACTTGTAAAAAGATTTCTGTAAATAAGCAAAAAGGAATACCAGCAGCAAGCTGGGTATAAAATAAATGTAGATGAGTAGAAAATCAAAATGTCCTCTTACCATTCACAGAATTGATTCTGGAGGAATCATGAGAGCAGATGGAAAAGATCAGATGTCTGAGAGGTAGGGTTCAGGTTGCTGTGTTTGATAAACATGTGCCCTTTTCCAACTTTGCTACTCTAAAGAAAATCTGTCCGGTAAGGATAAGATAGGTAGTATTACTGAGTTCTGTCTTGGCCTGTAGAATTTATTAACTGTGTGACCTTGGGCAATTCATTTAGCTTCCCTGAACTTTTCATTGCCCATAAAATAATATGTAGGGTTCTTACCTGGGTTACCTGATTATAAAGCTCCTCTTAACTTTCCTACTTATTGCTCCCTTCTTAGCACTTAAGTTCCAGTCATATTCAACTCCATATCATCTCCTTTTATTTTCTTCATAGAACTCCTTTGAAATGATCTTGTTCATGTGCTGTTTTCCTTCACTAGAATATAAGTATCATGACAGGACGGATCTTGGGTGTTATTCTTACCATAGACCAAGAACTGCAGCAATGCCAGGAAATTAGTTGGTGCATAAAAATAATTGGTGAATGATTTCTAGGAGTATATCCATAAGAAGCGAATGCAGGGACTGGAACAGATACCTATACACCCATGTTCATAACAACCTTATTTACCATAGCCAAAAGGTGAAAGCAACTTAAGTGTCGATTGATGAATAAATAGATAAGCAAAATATGGCACATACATACAATGGAATATGATTCAGCCTTTCTGACACAAGCTGCAACATGGATGAATCGTGAGCATATTACGCTACGTGAAATAAACCAGACACAAAAGAACAAATGCTGTATGATTCTATTTACATGAGGTACCTTGAGTAGTCCAATTCACAGAGCAGGGAAGTGAAATAGTGCTTGCCAGTAGCTAAAAGGAGGGCGATGGGGAGCTGTTCTTTAACGGGTACAGAGTTATAGTTTGGGAAGATGAAAAAGAGCCAGAAGTAGATGGTGTTGATGGTTGCACAACAATGTACTTAATGCTACTGAACTATATACTTAAAAGTGGCTGAAATGGTAAATTTTATGTTATGCGTATTTACAACAATAAAAACGAAACTGGTGAATCAATGAGTGTGGAGGTCCTTCACATAAGTGGTTCTTACTCCCTGGAGCCCTGTCCTCTGTCATTCCTCCAACCTTGCTCTATCCTCCCCTTTCCTTTCACCTCGCTGATTCCTAGTCACATACCGTTTCTCAACTTATCAAGGTTTCTCTACAACAGCACTGTTGATGTTTTGGATCAAATAATTCTTTATTGTGGGAGGTTGTTCTGTGGGTGAGTCTCTAACACTTCCTATAGTTTATTTGCTATAATTAAACAAAGTACTATATCTTACATAGCTCACTTGTATTACTCAAGAAGTCAGTGGCTGAATTGGGATAGAGTAAGTCCTATCACTAAAGCCTATTTTTATCCTTAGAAGCTCAGTCTGGGTACATAAAAGCCATAAGTTGGAAATTCCCTGCAAGATTTCTAATTTTGGGCTTGATCTTGGGGAGACAAAAAGTAAAACACAGGTAAAAAATGAATTTACTTTGGCTTATGAATTTTGAGAAAAGAGTTCTATGCTTAATATACTGAAAATAGATAATTGTTATCTCTAATGTGCTATAAAGATACCAAGTACAGAAGAAGAAATCGAAATTATGTTCAATTGATCTGTTCTGATAGAAATAACTTAGAATTATGATTTCACATTTGAGAGAATCTTTTGTTGTTGTTGTTAGTCAGAGTCATGTGTTATAATCAGAGGGTTCATGTTCTCATACAAATAAAAAGGAACGCAATATATTTCAAATTACAAGCTAACTGGAAAAAACACATAGATGGTATGAGCATTAGGAAAATTTAAAAATAAGTGATATACTAAAGACAGAGCAAAGGAAATAATTGCCTGAAAAGAAGAACATAAATAATATTTTTGAAGAAATAATGGTACATTTTGTTAATTAAAAGCTAAATTTGGGGATCCCTGGGTGGCTCAGCGGTTTAGCACCTGCCTTTGGCCCAGGGCGTGATCCTGGAGTCCCAGGATTGAGTCCTACATTGGGCTTCCTGCATGGAGCCTGCTACTCCCTCTGCCTGTGTCTCTGCCTCTCTCTCTCTCTCTATGTCTCTCATGAATAAATAAATAAAAATCTTAAAAAATTAAAATTAAAATAAAAAAAGCTAAATTTGAATTATTTAAATAGCAAATATAGAGGAGATAAGGTGACCTTCACATTTCTTTTTTTTTTTTTTTTAATTTATTTATGATAGTCACAGAGAGAGAGAGAGAGGCAGATACATAGGCAGAGGGAGAAGCAGGCTCCATGCACCGGGAGCCTGATGTGGGATTCGATCCCGGGTCTCCAGGATCGCGCCCTGGGCCAAAGACAAGCGCCAAACCGCTGCGCCACCCAGGGATCCCTACCTTCACATTTCAATCTTCTATCTCTTCATTCCTTCCTTACCATTTATGAGGCATGTATGTGAGGAACTGCAAAGCCTCTCACTCATCACCCACTCCTGCCCCTTTTAGCTTGGCTTGCTGAACCATTGAGGCAGGAAGGTTAAACTACATTTTCAGACTCCTTTGCAGTTAAGATTTCACATGTGAGCCGTTTCCTCAGCCATGTGTAACTTGTGTGAACTGAGCCTCACTGTATGGCTTACCGGCTTTGCGTTATGTGATGACACTTTCTGGAATTCTGCATGGTCTCCATCATGTAGCTGAGACTGGAAGGAAGAAGTGAGTAATGAGTGGTTGGTATAAATATGCAGGGAGAAAGAATCCCCTGGCAAGTTTGGCAGTGAAATGTTTGGTTCTTCTGGGGAAACTTTGACAAAGGAACTACTGATCCTATCATTGGCCTGGGGCAGTGAGGTTTCAGCCAGAACAGGACCTTTGAGGAACTGAATGTTCTACTCAGTTAACTGAGTATTGTTGGTTGAGCAGTAACCAAGCTACACAACCTGCCTCTCCTAGACATTTCATTAGTTGCCTAGTTATGATAATTAATAATAATAATATTCCCTTGTAATAATTCCCTTTTGGCACAGACTAGCTAAATGAGATAACATTTCCGGAAACTATGGATTTTGACAGACACAATTTATTATGGTCAACATTTGTGATAGGTATTATAGATAGAGAAATAAATGTATGCCCCAATTTTTCATAGTTGCTCATGAATGATCATTCTGAAGGGCTTTGCAGTCTTGTGGAGGGAGCCAGAAATAGGCATGTAAACAAACAGTAACAGTACAATTTATTAGATAGCCTTTTAGATGTGTAATACAGGGTGAAATAGGAGCACAGAAAATGAACAATGGACTAATAGGGTAATCAGTCAAGAAGGGTAATTGGACCAGAGAAAGTCCGTAGGAAGGGTAACATTTGCAACTCTATCCTTAAGAATTAATGGAAGTAACTCAGCTAAAGAAAGTGAGAAGGATATTCCTAGAAGAAGGAATATGGAGTGAGGAAACAGCATAGGGCATTCAGCAAGTGTAAGGGTTTTGCTATTTTTATGGGGTAAAGAATTGAGGTCAGAGAGGTAAACCCAGGGGAAAAAGGTAGAGCCATATATGCCAGAATTAGGAGTTTGGCTCTGAGGATTTGGGGCAGGAGAATATCACATGTTTCAGGAAGATTACTTACTTGGGCAGCTGTATGTAGAATAGAGGGAGGGTCCTTTTGGAGGTAGGATGCAGGGAAGATGTAAGAGGCTATTTCCATAATCTAAGAGAGAAATGGTGAGGCCATGGCACAAGGAACTGAGTAGAGTGGATGGATTAGAGAGATTGTAGTTGCTGATCTGAAGCCCTGATCAATAAACACTAAGTGAATGAAATGCAACGAGGGAAAGTTGAGCATGATGAAGAGTTCTTGGCTTGGGTGAATAGAAGGAGATAGCACATGCTTTTCTGTAAATACAGAGTATGCCAGTGGTGCTAGTATCTACTTCTATTAGAAAGTAGAAAATACGTGATGATTGACCTTATAGTGTGTTTATTCACTTTCATCCTTCCACTCACTCTTTCACTCAACAAGTATTTATCAAGAACTGTTGACATGGTAACACTGAACTAGGCACTGTGGATTTCATAGTGAATTTTCCAGGCTAAGTGGAATGGCAGACATAAAATGAATGATGATCAAATAATTAATTACAGTCATGATGAGCATTCTAAAGGATAGGTACAGGGTGTTCATGATAGGAAAGGTTTAGGGTTATTTGAGACAGAGGGGGAGATGCTGTGGAATAGTGAGTATTATTGATGCAGTGAGATTAAGACTAGTTTTTCCAAAGAAGATTGTACTTTTAAATATATATCATGCTACCCAAATTTCATAAAGGCTGTTGTTCTTATATCTTTAAGGCATTATGTTATGGTATTGTTGGAAATCTTTCTCTATGTGGGGCAGATCTACTCATTCATTTTCCCTTCTGCCACTATTAGTAAAGACTCTTCTGATTAATTATTAACTAGTAAATGTGTCTCCAGAACTCTACACTAAGTGGTAACATATTAATGAAGATGGATTTGAGGTCCTATTCACACTTCTTGAGGGAAGGAAGCTGGACTATGCTGACAACCAATCCCATTAATCACTTTCTATTAGATTTACTGTGTGATTTAGTTTGCTTTTCAGTGGGGATTCTTTTCTCCATTTGAAAATAGATACTTTCTGCAGATTAAGGAAATGCCTATAAGATTTACAATGACACCAACCATACTAATTTATAGAGAAAGCCTGCATGGGTTACTAGGAAGAACATTTATGGGTTGGTAGACCAATATAAGTCATATATTGGTCTTGGCTATCACTTCCTAAATGAAACAGTCTGTCCTTAGATGTATCAAATTAATTGAAGAAACCTAAAGTAAAGTACAATGTTTAATTGGCTGAGAGTAGTGTTTTTCAAACCATAGATTGCAACTCATTAATGGCTTGTGAAATCAACTTAGCGGGTTGTGATCAGCATATTTTAAGAGGAAATAGAATAGGATATGTAGTAAAAATAGCAGAGAATATTGTGTATAGAAAGAATAAGTACTGTTTTGTAGAACTTTTATTTCACTTATATGCATACCTAAAATATATGTAGTATTGCATATGTGCATATCATGTGTATCTTAAGTATAAAATATATGTAAACTTATTTATGTACATCCTAGGTCAATATGTGAAATGTCAAGGAAATTTCAAAGCCGTAGATCTGGAAAAAAGCATTCTAGAAAAAATTCCCTTCAAGTCTTCCATTAATATATCAATTCCAAGTTATTTATTGTTGCTTAAAGCACATTGGAAACTATTGAAACTGTTGGGATGGAGAATAATTTAACCAAATTTTTGCTCTGAATAAATGCTGGGTAAAACAAGAAAGTAAGTACTCTTGATTTGTAAAATATATATTGTATATACTAAATAAAGGTGACCTAAAGTCTGGGGGGTTACCGATTTTGTTGCTTACAAAGAGTTCTACAGTACTTACCCCTTTTCCATGGGGGATATATTCCCAGACCCACAGTAGAATGCTGAAACCACAGATAGTATATACCCTGTATTTTCCTTTTTTTAAAAAAAGATTTTATTTATTTATTTATTCATAGAGACAGAGAGAGAGAGAGAGAGAGGCAGAGACACAGGCAGAGGGAGAAGCAGGCAACATACGGAGAGCCCCCCGCCCCCGCACCCCCCCCTCGCGGGACTCGATCCTGGGTCTCCAGGATCATGCCTTGGGCTGCAGGCGGCGCTAAACCGCTGCGCCACAGGGGCTGCCCTACTATGTATTTTCCTAATACATACCTATGATAAAGTTTAATTTATAAATTAGACATAGTAAGAGATTAACAACAACAATAATAAAATCAAACAATTACAACAATATGCTGTGATGAGCACTATGGAAATGTGGTCTTTCTTTCTCCTTCCAAACTTATTTTCCTACCCCCACCCAATCCCTTCCTGTGATGATGTGAGATGGTAAAATGCCTACTCCATGAGATGAATGTTGTAGGTATTATGACTTAGCATGAGGCTACTATGAACCTTCTGTAGAAAGTCAGAAGAAGGGGGATCCCTGAGTGGCTCAGTAGTTAAGTGCCTACCTTTGGCCCAGAGTGTGATCCTGGAGTCCCAGGATCAAGTCCCACATCAGGCTCCCTGCATGGAGCTTGCTTCTCTCTCTGCCTGTGTCTCTGCCTCTGTCTCTCAGTGTCTCTCATGAATACATAAATAAAATCTTTAAGGAAAAAAAAAAAAAGAAAGAAAGATTTGCCTGATACCAAACTGCAGGTAACTGAAACCATAGAAAACAAAACCATGGATAAGGAGGGACTACTGTATTTCTTCTTATATTTAAGGAGTTTTGTATCAAATACATGAGAGGCACTGACTCATTTTCATAAGTACATTAACTATCATAACCTGGAAGAGATTAGAGGATCAGACTTCTGTTTTTATATCTGACGGTAGCTTGATTTGTCATCTGTGTGAATACCCATTAAGAGTCCTTCATTCTGACCCATGATTGATCACTTTATTATTTTTTTTAAAGATTTTATTTATTTATTCATAGAGACACACAGAGAGAGGAGAGAGAGAGAGAGAGAGGCAGAGAAAGAGGCAGGCTCCAGGCCAGGAACCTGATGTGGGACTTGATCCCGGGTTCCCAGGATCACACCCCAGGCTGCAGGCGGCGCCAAACCGCTGCGCCACCAGGGCTGCCCCTGATTGATCACTTTATTTATTTATTTATTTTATTTTTTATTTATTTATGATAGTCACACACAGAGAGAGAGAGAGAGAGAGAGAGACAGAGAGAGAGAGAGAGAGGTAGAGACACAGGCAGAGGGAGAAGCAGGCTCCATGCACCGGGAGCCCGACGTGGGATTCGATCCCGGGTTTTCAGGATCGCGCCCTGGGCCAAAGGCAGGCGCCAAACCGCTGCGCCACTCAGGGATCCCTGATTGATCACTTTAAATAGAAATGCCGTCATTCATTTTATTTATGGTATTTTGTAAATAGTTATTTCTTTAGCATAGCATATAGGCATTATAGCTTTCAAGGCATAAATATTGGCATTCTTTTCCATTTCTACCATGTATAAAATGCAAAGCTATGGTTAATGTTCTGTTCTAAACAAATAATACACGTTTTCCTGTGAATGTCACTATACCCATTCTTCAAAGAATCCTGCCTTTGATTTTTAACCCTTTGATTTTAAACCCGTGCAGTTTCATTATGTTTTTCCCCCAGTTTTATTGAGAAATAATTGACATACATCACAATATAAGTGTAAGGCAAAGAGCATGGTGGTTTGATTTACATATATTGTAAAATGATTATCACAATAGATTTGACCAGTATCCATCTTCTCATATATGCACAATAAAAAAGAAAAGAAAGAAGAAAAAAATAAAGGAAAAAAGATTTTTTTCTTGTGATGAGTACTCTTAGGATTTCCTTTTTTAACAACTTTCAGCAATGTTAGCTATAGTTATCATGTTGTGTATGTTGTACAGTGCATCCCCAGGACTTACGTATCTTATGACTAGAAGTTTGTAACTTTTGACTACCTTCTTCCAATTCCCCTCCCCCATCACCCACCTCTGGTAATCACAAATATGATCTCTTTTTCTATGAGTTTGATTGTTTGCTTGTTCTCATACAAGTGAGATCATGCAGTATTTGTCTTCCTCTGCCTGACTTTTTCATTTAGCATAATGCCCTCAAGATCCAGTGATGTTGCAAATGATATGATTTCTTCATACTTTATGGTCAATATTCCATTCTGTGCATATATATATATATAACATACATATATATTACATACATATTACATGCATATATATTACATATTTATGTATATTACATATATATTTCAGCTTCTTATTCATTCATTTATTGAGGGACACTTAAGTTGTTTCCATGTCTTGGTTGTTGTAAGTAATGCTGCTATAAACATGGGAGTGCAGATATCTTTTGAGTGTTTTCATTACCTTTGGATATATTCCCAGCAGTGGAATTATGAGATCACATGGTAGTCTTATTTTTGACTTTTTGAGAGTCCCTTATACTGTTTTCCATAGTGGCTGTGTTAATTTACAATCCCATTAACAGTGCACAAATGTTTCCATTCTCCAAATCCATGTGAGCATTTGTTATCTCTTTGCTTTTTGATAATGGCCATACTAATAGGCATGAGGTGATATATTATTGTGGTTTTAATTTGCATTTCCCTAATGACTAGTGATGTTGAGCTTCTTTTCATGTACCTGTTGGCTTTATGTATATCTTCCTTGGAAAAATGTCTACTTAGGTCTTTGCTGATTTTTTAATTTGGTTGTTTTTTTGCTATTGAATTGTGTAAGTTCTTTATATATTTTGGATACTAACCCCTTATCAGATATATGATTTGAAAATATTTTTCCCATTCCGTAGGTTGTCTTTTTGTTTTGTTTTGTTTTGTTTTTATGATAGTCACAGAGAGAGAGAGAGAGAGAGGCAGAGACACAGGCAGAGGGAGAAGCAGGCTCCATGCACCGGGAGCCCGACGTGGGATTCGATCCCGGGTCTCCAGGATCGCGCCCTGGGCCAAAGGCAGGCGCCAAACCGCTGCGCCACCCAGGGATCCCCGTAGGTTGTCTTTTTACTTTGTTGATCATTATTCTGTTGTGCAGAAGTTCTTTGGTTTGATGTAGTCCCATTTGTTTATTTTTTATTTTGTTTCTTGTACTTGAGGTAACATATCTAAAAATCATTACCAAGACCCATGTCAAGGAGATATGTTCCTATGTTTGATTCTAGCCCTTTCTTTCTTCTAGTCCTTTTTTTAAAAAAAATTTTATGCACATCTTCTAGTCCTTTCATGATTTCAGGACTTATACTTAAGTCTTTTATCCATTTTGAATTAATTTCTGTGAGAGGTATAAAATATGGGTCCAGCATCATTCTTCCACATGTGAATATCTAGGTGTCCAAGCACCATTTATTAAAGAGACTGTCTTTTCTCTATTGGGTATTGTTGGCTCCCTTGTCAAATATTAGTTGATTATATATGCTTGGCTTTATTTCTGGGCCCTCAATTCTGTTCTATTGGTCTATTTTTATGCTAGTATCATACTGGTTTGATGACTAGCTTTATAATATAGCTTGAAATTAGGAAGTGTAATGCCTCCTAGTTTGTTCTTCTTTATCAGGATTACTTTGGCTATTCAAGGTGTTTTGTGGTTCTATATAAATTTTAGGAATATCTTGTCTAGTTCTGTAAAAATGTCACTGGAATCTTGTTGGAGATTGAATTTAATCTATAAATGGCTTTCAGTAGTATTGACATTTTAACAATATTAATTCTTCTAATCCATGAACACAAGATACTTTTCCACTTTTTTGTATCTTCTTTGATTTCTTTCATCAGTGTCTTATAGTTTTCAGTATAGAGATCTTTTATCTCCTTATTTAAATTTATTCTTAAGTATTATACTGTTTTTTATGCTATTATAAATAGGATATTTTCTTTATTTCTTTTACAGAAATTTTATTGTTAGTGTATAGAAGTGCTATTGGTTTTTGTAGATTAATTTTGTATACTGCTACTTTATTGAATTCATTAATTATATCTAACGTTTTTTTTTAGTTGAGTCTTTAGGATTTTTCTATATATAAAATTCATCTACAAATAGATGATTTTGCTTCTTCCTTTCTGATTTTGATATATTTTATTTCTTTTTCTTGCCTAATTGCTCTAGCTACTATTTTCAGTATACTATGTTGAATTGGAGTGCTGAGACTGGGCACCTTTGTCTTATTCCTGATCTTAGGGGAAAAACTTTCATCCTTTCGCCATTGAGGCTTGTCTTTATTATATCTAATAATTATGTCTTTATTATAATAGGTTACTTCTATGCCTAATTTGTTAAGAATTTTTATCATGAATAGATGTTGAATTGGTTGAATGCTTTTTCTGTGTCTATGAGATGATCATAGGATTCATTTCTTTCATTCTATAAATGTGGCATAACACATTGGTTGATTTGCATACGTTGAACCATCCTTAAATCTCAGGACTAACTCTCACCTGATCATGGTGAATGATCCTTTAAAATTCTGCTGAATTCAGTTTACTAGAATTTTATTGAGAATTGTTGCATCTATACCAACCTGGGGATATTGGCTGTCTATAGTTGTCTTTTCTAGTAGTTTCCTTTTCCGGTTTTGTATCAGGAAAATGCTGGCCTCATACAAAGAGTTTGGGATTGTTCCCTCTTCATTTTTTTTAAAGAGTTTGAGAAAGAATGGTATTAATTCTCTAAATGTTTGGGAACATTCACCAGTGAAGCCATCTGGTTTGGGGCTTTTTTTTTTCCACTGGCAAATCTTTGATTATGGATTCAGTCTCCTTACTAGTTATTTAGTCTATTCAGATTTCCTATTTCTCCCTGATTCAGTCTTAGTAAACTGTATGTTTCTAAGAACTTTTCTGTTTCTTCTAGGTTGTCCAGCTTATTGGCACCCAGTTGCTCACAGTAGCCTCTAATAATCCTTTGAATTTCTAGGGTATCAGTTGTAATGTCTCCTTTTTCATTGATAATTTTGTTGATTTGGGTCCTTTCTTTTTTCCTCTTTGATTAGTATAACTAAAGGATTGTCGATTGTGTTTATTATTTCCTTGCTTCTGCTAACTTTAGGCTTTGTTTATTCTTATCATCCTTAAGGCAGAGAGTTAGGTTTTATTGCTATGAGCTTTGCTATTAGAATAGATTTTGCTGCATCCCATATGTTCCAGTATGTTCTTTGATTTATTGGTTGTTCAGGAGAATTTGATTTCTTACAGAAATGTATTTCATTACTTTATAACATCAGTCTTGTTTTCATTCTTCACTGCCTGGTCTCAAATTCAGCCTTGCAAGATAACAATTAAGCCTGATAAACAAGTAGCTATTTCTATGTAAGTCCCCACAGTTTATCCTGTTCCATAATATACAGACACTGGCCATTTTATTCCTTCTTATAACCCAATTTTAGATATCTTGCCACATATGTAGTCCAGAAGGGGCAACCTTATTGACATATGATTCTGCCCTTGACCAGAGCTGACTGGAAAGGGATGGAGACTTGACCCACAATGGGCCAATCAGAATGGAGGAAATGTTTGGTATAATTAGTTTTAGAGAGCTTGGGTGGGAATCTGTACCATGTAGAACCAGAGCCACCTACCTGTCAATGATTCAGAAAAGAAGAAACAACAGTTCTGAAGAGAAAATTAGAAAACTAGAGAAGAGAGCAAAGAAGTAGAATTGAGGGAAACCATGTGGCTTTGAGAGATGAAGAGCTATCTTAGTGCCCATCTTCCATTCCCAGTGCCCATCTTCCATTCCCAGTGATCTTTTTGTTCCCCAGATCCTGTGACACCTCTCTTTATTTAGGTTACCTTGAGTAGATTTACATTTCCAGATAGGCTCTAATTAAACATTTCCCTTTGTTTAATTCACTTGGTTTCTCTCCCAACCCTATCTCCTCATGCCATTCAACTCTGATCCTTTCTCTGGGATTCACAATCATCCTATTTCTTCTGTAATTTGTCTCTGAAGTCCTGTTTCTTGGCAGACCAAGAAATATTGACAATAATAGGGAGCCAAAATAAAATGAGAGAAAAATGCTTATGTTATTTTAGTCAATGTTGAACTGAAATGTGTTTAAATTTTGAAATAGGAAAAAAGTAGCCAAAGTTCACCATTTATTTAATATATGATAGTAAACTCCATCTTTCTGTCTTATTTTGGTTCTAATATCTATCCCAGGTCTTTGGTAAACATCTTGCTTACCAAACTACAATCAATCAAACTACACAATTTAAGAGGTATTCCCTACAAAATAAGATTGTACAGAAGAGTGCAGTTTTCAATTGGGATTGATTTTTTTTCTAGAGTTCAAAATCATAGTGGCTTTGGACAGGATTTTGCCTTAAGAAGGGAGTTGATTTCATACAATTTTAGTATGAAAATGATCATTTTCTCAGAATAAGATTTTCTTTTGGAAAACAACTGTTGTCTAAGAAATATGATTTCAAATAGCTTGATATGTTAATGGTTACTAATTAATTACAAATATAATGAATATTTTAGTAGTTTTTTTGTGGCCTGGTAAATATTAAGAGATAACTTCTTAAAAGAAAAGTCTAAATCTTCTGTCTTAGCATTTAAGAATGATTAATAATGTTCAAAAACTCCATATATAACCAGATTTATGATAATGAAACTCATAAAAAGGACAGAATTTTTAATCCATTCATCAGATTCTCTTTAACTGTTTCAAGGGTCTTAAATAATTATGCAATTAATTATTTTATTCTGACCATTTGGTGAAGAATATAGAAACATATGACTTCTGGGAAAAGATACTGATAAGACATTTATAAGGTACACACTTTCCACTGAGCAGATAATATTCATTCTATGGTTCTAATTGGCCGAGACCTCTATGTGCTATATCTACATTTACGAAAATGTACCTTAGAAATTCTGAACTCAGATATCAGTGATGTCATAGACTGTACATATTAGTCTAAGTTATTTTTCTCTTTGTATCTCTATGTTTTCACTTGTATAGGGAGTAAAACAAAATATATTTCTCTCACATGATAAGAAGGTACTTTGATGATAAGAAACATAACTGTTAAATATTTGCATTGGGTTGTAAGAGTGGGGAAGATGTGATTTACTGTTTGCATGCTTGAAAAAATGTTTGCATTGCTCTTGTGTGGAACAGAACTAATAAACTGAAATGACTTAGTTGGAATTAAAAGCAATAGATACATACCTAGACATTCCTTAAGGAGGTGGTATTTGCAGTTTGTTGTACATAAACAATCATTGTGTGATCTATGTATTTTCTTTGCATAGTCCTTGATTGTGAGGTTGAGAAACTTTTTAAGTGTCAGTGTACAAGTGGCTGGAATTGGACTCCAGAAGATCTTCTGAGTATAGATGGTAATAGATGCACATTGAAATGAGCTTTGTGAATGATACTGATGAAATCCATTACAGCAGCATATCTAAAATAATTATCCCACTCTTAAGAACACATTTCTGAAGAACTAGCCTTGTACATACCAAAGAGACAGAAACAGTTCGAGGCTCCTAGTTCATCTGTATTCATTGCCAAAATCTGGCCATTATTATAAAGCATTCCCTTAGGAGAAAAAAGATGTTATCATTGCACCTGTTTTATTTTATTTATAAGCACATCATCCTGGATTACATCTCTATTCACCATGATACAACGTGCAGTTCTCCTGGTGCTCTGTCCTTAAGGAGAAAACTGTATCCAATTTATGACATTCTATTAGAAATTGTTTAATGTACATTATTGAATGGACCCGCCTTGTACTTTTTTTCTGGTAATGTTGAGGCTAGTGTCTAGAAGTGAGTATGCTGAACCACAACTAGTGCAGCTCACCCAGAGTGGGACACTTAAAGAATACTGATAATGGAAGTTGATTGAATTGTGGTGATTACAAAGATGCTGTAGAAAAGAAACTTCTAGGGTGGATTCCGGACATTAAGATGATCTTTTTTGTTTAATTTTTGTTTGTTTTAAAATAATCAAAATGGCTATACTTGAGAGACAAAGTCCTGTTAACAACAGCCTTTTCATATGAAGGAGAGAAAATGCATTTGCTTTGCTTGTTTAAATTGAGAGCTGTGAGCTTTCCAAAGGATAAAACCGGAATTCCCCTGAAGCAATAAATACTGCTGTGGATTAAAGAAAGAAACATTTCTTTTCTCAAAGTGCACTCTTTATAAATAGGAAGCAGATGCAGCAAAGAAGAGTGAGATATTACTCTTTCAGAGAAGTGGGGCTCAGTTGAGATGCTCCATGACATCAGAATTCAGAGATTAAGGAAGAAAAGAGTCAATGTGGTCAGAGATCTTTTCTTCAACAACAGATATTCACACTAGCGGGTAGGCTCTGCTCCGTTTGCATGATAAACATCTAAAGAGAATATTTATGTTCCCAATAGAAGATATATTGTCTTCCTAGGAGTTACAGAAGGGAACACATTGCCTGGTCACTTTTGTTCAGACACTTCAGTTTGTTCCCAGGCTCTGACAGAGAGTGCTTTAAAATGGCTGTGAACTGAAAATACTTTTTGGTAACCAACATGCAAATGACACCCCAAACATTCCTCCCTGGTGCAGAATTCAGTGTGGGTTGCCTGGAGTGCTTATTTGCATGTCAATCACTATGGGCTTCCTGCTCCCTATTACTTTACTTGATAGCTAGGTTTTAGTTCAAGGAGTAAATTGATGATTTCTGGGAGGAGTATTACAGCATTAGTGTCTTTTCTTTACCTTGTAGTAACTTCCCTGTTAACTTTTAATCTATTGTAGGTGTACTACCTGGTAAGCACCTAAACCTTTCAGTTGTCTTGGTGTTTCCCCCTCTTTATTTTACTGTCCATCCACATTCCAGAGTGCATGCACAGTTCTGGGATATTTCAAAGGGATATGAAGCATGCTTGTCATCCTATCTCCAATGATTTAATAGTACCCAATCAGATCATTAAAGGATTAGTCTTCTAGAAATGATTTGAAGGGCTTGTTTCACTCATGCATGAGTAATTAAGTATGTCAACTGTCCTTATTTGAAGTAGTCTCTGACATGTTTTCATTGTACCTTTTATAGTAATTTCAACTAAATGTTTGTTTCACATCCCATGATGTGATATAATGAGATACATATTTGGTCTCCCTGGTTCCTGGCACAGAGCTCCCCAAACCCTTATAATTTTCTGAGAGGGGTGAGAGGAGTATCTTTTGCTATTTATAATAAAAGCTTTTCAATTATATCTGAGTTTATGTTAATGAAGTGGCCCTTGGAGGATGAAGACTGCCAGAGGAATCCACCAAGTAATTAGAATTTTTCACCCACCAACTTCCAGGAACAGGAGCAGGGCTGGAGATTGACTTACTCACCAATGTCCAAATGCTTCCTCAGTCATGCATATGTAATGAAGCCTCCATAAAAACCCCCAGACAATAAGGTTTGTAGAGCTTCCAGGTTGGGGAAAGCATCCCTGCACCAGGGAGCTGATGAACAAAAACTACATGGGACAGAAACTCTCACACTCAGAATTTTTCTGGTCCTCTCCCTAGTATTTCTATCTAGCTGTTCATCTGTATGTTTTATAATTAGGAAGTGACATAAATAACTGTTCTGTGAGCAGTTATAGCATATTATTGAATGTGAGGAGGAGGCTATGGGAATCTTCAATTCAGTAATATAGGTGGCAATTTGGACTTCTGACTGGTGTGTGAAGTAGAGGGTAATCTCTTGGGACTGAGCCCTTAACTTATGGGATCCTCTTTAATTCCAGATAGGTAGTGTCAGAATTGGATTGTAAAATACCCCCTGGGTGTCTGGTTGGGAAATTGCTTGATGTGAGAGAAAAACCTACACGTTTGGTGTCAGAAGTATTGTGAGTAGAGAAAACAAATTTTCCTTCACATTCTGTTAACTATTGGTGGGATGGTATTATCTAACAACAATTTAATTATACACTCTATTTATTCACTTACTGTTCCTTTCTAGAAAGAAATTGGGTGACAGAACTGTTTCTGGCAACTATGAATTATCCATTCCACTCATAATGCCTATGAAGTATTCTAGGCTGGGGTTTAGTTCTCTTTGAATTGAAAGTGACCTTTGAGGAAGTTAAGTGTCTTTAGCTGACTACTTTGGATGTTAAAAATATTAATGCATTCATCACAAGAAAAATTAGAAGCTTATTATAAGTATACTTAGCAATTGTTTGGCATTTTCTTTGGAATATGTGAGTGGGGGGTAAAATGAGGGTATGAGTCTCACGGTTTCCTCAGGCTACGGGTTCTGGAAAGTGTTCCATGTTTGGGGGATGGTGTTATTTGTGTTCAAAGTGATTTTTAAGTATAAAAATGTAGTGTCTAGCAATTTAAAATTGTAGTACATTGTAAGTTCAAACAAAACAAGACACAAATAATCAGCCTGAAATAACTCGCCCCAAACCTAGCACTAGCTAAGTTAAAAACAAACCAATTGACTTTCAGGTAAACTAGAAATCACTCTAGGTAAATGTTTATCTGACTTTGGTGTGGAGAGGGCTTTTTAAAGTGCTATTATGAAGAAGAATGGTAGGTCTTGCTGCATTAAAAAAAAGTTCTGTACCTCAAAAAATTATATTCAGTATTAGAAAGTAAATATCAAATTGAGGGAAAATTTGCAAAATTAGAGACAGAAAAGAAGATTGATGCTGTAAAAATATAGAGTACTAACCAATCATCAAGAAGCTATTTAAACATGGTGTATTGAATACAGACATTTATCTCTTTCTTCTTGAAGCACCTTTGAATGACAATAAAGGAAGGTACAGGAATGAAACACAAGGACAAAAGGAACAGGAAAGTGGACAGCTGATTGGAGACGTGAATCAAATTTTGAAAGTCAGGAAGCAGATGGACAGGTGGTAACTGACTTTGCAAAGCAGAGAAAGTGGATGCCTAACTGGCTGCAAAAGACAAGAGAACTAGTAGGTACCATTGGCCCCACGGCCAACACTGCAAACTAGAAGATGCTGGGGTTTGAAGGACTAGGGCCCAAGGCTGAGGCCTAGTTGAGAACAGGGCTCAGAGGAACTTGAGTGAAGTTTGGTTGCAGAGAGAACTTTTATAACCTAGTTCTTTTATAAAGCATCAAATAAAAAATTTTTTAACACAGATTCATTTCCATATCTGTATGAGAGATATGATTTCATCTTTCTCTAAAAATTGTTTTTTAGCACAGACAAAGCATTTCTTGTAGTGTTGACCAAACACATCTAAGACAAATACTAACTGAATTATCTTTTTCAAAGCTCTGAATTCTCAACATTTTGAGAAAAGAATAATTAGTTTTTATAGCAAAATATTCAAATACAAAAGAAATATATCTTATAAACAACAGAGCAACAATTATAGTATATCATTCCTCCCATACATAGCCACCAAATTTAATAAAATTAGTTTTAATTAAAAAAAGAAAATAGGGGCTCCTGGGTGGCTCAGTTGGTTAAGCCTCTAACTCTTGATTTCTGCTCAGGTTGTGATCTCAGGGTTGTGGGACTGAGCCCTGTATTGGGCTTTACACTGAATGTGGAGCCTGCTTGAGATTCTCTTTCTCCCTCTGCTTCTTTCCCTGCTCACTGTTGTGCTCTGTCTCTCTCTCTCCCTCAAAAACAGAAGAAACTAAAAGGGGGAGACTTTGTGTGTGACTTATGCATAAAACACATTCACACAAGAGGAATACTTCAGGAAAGAGAAGGTTTTAAATGTTGATTACGCTATTTCCATTTAGTAAGAAAATAGTTACCATGGAAATAGTGAGTATATACAGTATTTCACTTCCACATTAAGGCAGCTTCTAAAAGGAATGCATTTAGTGAACACTTGTTCTTGACATAGTTTGAAAGAAGAAGTGGCTCATAAAGAATACAGCATTTTAATTTAGATGCAGTATATTAGTTCAGCTATTTCATTTTTCCATTTCATGATAAAATAATTTGAATAAACTTGAGGGATTTGTGATAACCTATATACATTATGTGGTTTGAATCCTAATGTGGGGCCATATTACTCTTTCAATTATAGATTTTTCCTTTGGAATATCAGGTTCTTGGGGGGATATCTACTCTCAACTTGGGACATATACATAAGGTTAATTAATTAAAAATTGTTTGATGAAGATGTTGATCCAAATTCAGAGGACACCTAGAATGTGGGGACTCAGATTAGGAAATGAGATTTCCTGAATATTTCCGAACTCACGGTTCTTAATCATAAGGCTTCAGTTATTAATTCCATTTTTCTTTTTCTTTTTTTCTTTTTTTTCTTTTTTTAAAGATTTTATTCATTTACTCATGAGAGACACAGATAGAAAGAGAGGCAGAGACACAGGCAGAGGGAGAAGCAGGCTCCATGCCGGGAGCCCAATGCGGGACTGGATCCCGGGTCTTCAGGATCACGTCCTGGGCTGAAGGCAGGTGCTAAACTGCTGAGCCACTCAGGGATCCCTAATTCCATTTTTCCACTCTTCCTTGGGACAAGCCATACTGCAGGTTTGAAGGATTGGCCTGACTGAAGCTGGCCCTCTTGTCCCTGTTCTACCGCAGGTCTCCCTCTCCCTGGCTTCACTTTTCCATCTGTCAGCAATACTCAGCAGCACTCACTCCAGATCTCTTTTATGTTATCTCCAAAAACAATCACTCATCTTTGTCAGGGAATATATTGATTCTAAGTAAGCAAGTAATTATTAATTTCATGATATGGACTCTAATGTACTTTGGGGGATAAGGATGGATGGCTCAACGTGTGGCTTCTTGATGTTCTGTAGATTTTTAGAAGGCTGTTTTAAATACTTAGAAATATACCCCATGTTGAGAAGTCAGCAGTAGCATAGTCTGGTGCAAAGGTACAGTATGAGGAGGGTATCATACCTCTGCTGCCAATTAGCTATGTTATTTGGGTAAGTCACCCCATTGTGCCCATGAAATGGGAGAGCTTTGATCTCTTTCTTGCAAGAACTTTAAGAAAGCTCTAGATAACAGAAGGGGAAAAGATGTTAATAACACCTACCCAAGTCTTCACCATCCAAAACTTCAGGGCTTGTGATTACTCACTTCATAAAGACAATGAACATAGCCTTGGGCTAGTGACTAATGTGTGAATGGCTAAAGAATGAAGAGGAAAAGACAATTTGCTTCCTAAATACATCTAAAATATGTCACTTCTAAATCTTTGCTGTCACTGCCCTACTTTGGCCAATATTATTTTTTTTTTCTTGTGTTGGCAACTAATCTCTTATGAGATCTATTTGCCCCATTACTAAACTGACACTCCATCTGCCTCCTGGACATCAAGTCCTTATTTCTCAATACATTTACTATACTGCTCAATATCTTCCCCTCCTCTACCCCTACCTCAGTGCAGAACACCTGTATCTACAGAGTTGCCAAGCACAAAAACTGGGAGTTAACTGCCAGTTCTTTCTCATCCGAGCCCTTGTTTATTATATTCTAATTAGTCATCAGTCCGGTTAATTCTCTCCATCCTTAATATCTTTAAAATGTGTCCCCCTCTCTTGACCACAGCAACTGCCTTAATGAAAGCCACCAGTCTCCCAGGTATTACTGTAACAGCCTTTGAACTTGGTATCACTTCCTCAACTTTTTGCTCTTTCTCCTTCTGTGACGATGCCAACATGCAGCCTCGACTCTAGAAGAAGTTATTCTGTCACCCACTGAAAACTCTTCAATAGCTCCCTTTCCCTAGTGGATGAAATAAGTGCAAGCTCCTTAGGGTGGTGTTAAGTTAATTAAACAAGGAGGCCATTAGGCTGAGGTGGCTCTAAAGACACGGTAGTCTATGTAAGCAAACAAAAATTTAAGCCAATAAATGCCTAAGGACAACCAGTCACAAACAGCCAAGTAGGCTTTATGCAATAACCATTCAATAATTTCCTTACTTTGCTTCTGCCTTTTCTCTATTAAAGTCTTTGCCTGAGCTCCTAGTGGTGGAGTGCGCTCCTAACTGCTTCTGGTTTGTTGCTGCCTAATTGGAATTGAGTTTTGCTTAGATAACTCTTAAAATTTAACATGCGTCAGTTTATCTAATAACAATGGCCTACTGAGTCCTGCAGTTCACACCTATTTGCATCCATAACTCCATGTAGCTCTTCCAAATACAGATTATAAAATCTTATATTTTAGGTGTCCTTTCTGGCAGCATTTGCTTCCTAGATGTTCTTTAGTCATCAGCTCAAGTGTAAGATCTTTTAGGCTCTTCTCTGACCACCACACCTGCCTCCCACAGGTGCTCCAGTTCAGGCTCCCATCATACTTTGTTCACATTTCCATCTTTGCATTCAACATGCTGGTTATATAATCGCCTGCTATTTGTCACTTTCTCTGACTGGGTTGAATGCTCCTGAAGACAGGTACTGTGTTCCTTCTCCTGGCAGAAGGAATAGCCTTGGGGGAGATCTCTGAGGGAGTGGAGGGGCAGTGGGGGGACTAGGAGCTGATTGGATGGTGGGACTGCCAGAAATTCAGTATACAAGGAACTGAGAGTTGGTAGGGGGTGGAGGAGTAGGGGGATGAGATGAGGCTGAAGTGGTGAGCAGTGGTCAGACTCTGAAAGCCTTCTTAGCCATGGCCCCATTTCTGAATTATTTTTTCTCTTGTTAACTAACAAACATTGTTCGGCTATGTTTTTCCAGACGACAATGATGTGGTTAATAAATGCAATGTTTTTTGCCTTTCTTCAGAGTAGAAAAAGAAAATGATTTGCCTCTTCATTTGGGGAAAAAAAATCAGCTAACAAAGGGAGTGGTTGTAAACAATAGACTTAATTGCCTCTCCTAGGACTATTATTTGCTGTCTATTTAAGGCTACTAGATTTTAATTAATCCATTGTGTACCTTATTTGCATATATTTGCATGCATGTACGCGATGCCTTTAAGGACTCTAAGATGACTTCAGCTGACTTCAAACCTTGCCTTTTGAGCCTAATATCACTGAAATAGAAAGTAGCTTTTAAAATAGTTTACAGAGAACAGAAGGAAGTGCCTTAGGGCAGAGATAAGATAGGGTTAAGGATTCTCCTTAGAGAAAGTGTAGAGAAAAGGCCAGGCTCCTGAGCACCAGGGTCTTCCTCACTCCCCAGTCTGCACACTACTTTTGAGTGGCCCAAACTTTAGGGTGCTCGTCTAATTGGATAACCCCCTGAATGGGGCTAAATTATTAAAGTAACACTGAGTTTCATTCTTTGTCACCAACGGAGACACGAGCCTTTAAGAGGTTTATTACTTCATGTCAATATTTTCTTTTGAAGCTCAGGGTCCCCAAGGAACCAGCCAACTGGAACCTCAGAGGAAGGGTATGTGAGACTCTAGAGGCAGTCCCTGGGGAAACCACGCTCAGCTGTGAAGAAATTAGTGGGAAAGAAGTACTTCTATTGGGATTCCTTAGTACTAGTGTGGTTAAAGAAGTCTTTTCAGAGGAAAAAAGGAATTCACACTTCCTAAATCAGCTTAGAAGCCTACAAAAAGGGAAAATGGGATGTCTTAGGTGTCAAAAAAAATTCTGAAAGACTTGGAAATGGGCTAAATATATAAATTAATGATGATTAAGTATCCTTTCTATATACCTTTCAGGGTTATCTTCACCTTTCATTGACTGAGCTATTTACAACTCCGTTAGCTGTGATAACTAGCAATGCAAATGACTTTCTCTATAAGCATGCAAATGAATTCTGTCTTGTGGAGAGACAATTGATTTCCCATCACCGAGCCCTATACCAAAAGAAGCCAATTTACATTTATTTGTAACTCTACTTGAGCATCCTTACTGTTTACATATATGTTGGTCTTTGAATTTTTCTTTGACACTGTTGGAATTTGTTGCTAATCTCTAATTAATGAATACATTAAGTAGAATCTTTGCTATATGTTCATTTTATATTTGTATGAGGGTTATGATTTTACTTTAAAAAAAGACCACAGCAAACTATATACAGGGCAGGGGAGTTTTCAAGTTATCATAAATAGTCTCTAGGGATTATTTTTGATCACATACACAAAAAAAGGCTATCACTTTGTGTTTTGGTCTGATTAATTTACATAGCTTTAGTAAGAAGTCTTATTTAAAGATAGCCACTGAGTGTGGTTAGTGAATCTAGACTTCCAGGTGCTGAACAGTAACAAAACCAGAGAATTAACTTCAGTCTAGAAGTAATATAAGGAGTCTCAGGTGGCATCTTCAATAGCTTCAGTTATTCCAAAGATTCAGCAAAAGGTCTTACTGGTTCTTGTATTCGACTCTAGAAAACCAAACGTAGGAAATTAATCTCCACCGTTTTAACCTGCAATATCTATAAATTAGGCTAAATTCTTGTCTCCTGAAAGTCTCCTCAATCTGCTAAGATCCCTGATCTTCAACACTGCTATTAAGTCTAAGAACCTAAAAGCCATGGGACAGGTACCAGACCATTTCCTAAGAGAGATTTCCACACATGAAGTACAATCCTTGTTCTTTCATGATGGGCTTGTCAAAGCATATTAAATACGTTTTATTCTCAAATATGGCCTTACTCTAGTAAGGCCTGATTATAAATATTTGTTAAATGATTTCTTTGTGCAAAGAAGGATAAATTTGTATTGACTTCATGCAAATAACTACATTGCTATGAAATGGAGACTCAATTAAAGTATTTGTTACTGAATTCTGAAGAATTCTGAAGAATTCTGAAGGTACTACTTAAAAAATCTTAAATTTCAGTCTCAGTTAAATTTCAGTTTGCAAAAGCATAATTAGAGAATTATAGACTTTTAAAAGATAAAGGACTACCTTATATCTGTATCAGAAAATAGAACATTAATACTAATACCAAAAATATCCCCCCCCTCAAATACCACATGACATTTCCCTCATTAGTTTGACACATCCTACTTTCACTTAAGTCTTATTCTACTGGATCTTGTTTGGCAGAATGATTTTCCTGGAAGTCATCTGCTTCTGAACTCAAAATCATCTAAGATATTCTGATTCAGTTTTCTAGCAGTTTCATGGTCGACTAATGTTAAACTCCAAAGCCTGTTCCCATGAGTACATGTCTTGAAATATCAATAGTTAAAAAAAGAAAGAAAAGAAATATCAATAGTGAACAGTACCTGGTTCAGTTCTTTCTACATGGCTCTAAGACTGGATTTTTCAGAGTTAATTTCTGTGTGTAGTCTTTACTTACATCTTTAGATAAATAAAGAAAAGCAGAAACCCTATGTTGACGGGGAGGCTGAATGAATGTAGCCAATTTATTTCTGTAACCAATAAACAGAATAAAGGAGAGTAAAGGTCTCTGTTGGAGAATATATACTACCTAATTCTTCCATAAGGATTTGACCAATGTTCCCTCTGGCTTAAGAGCATAGTCACTGAAAATCTTCAAAATCTTTCAATCTGCCTTGTAAAAATATAAATCTGAATAAATGGAAAACACTGTTAAAGCTAATTTTTAAAATGAAAAACTAAATGGAAAGAAGCATGTGAAATTTAGAGATAAATGCTCTTAAGTTAAAAGAGTATATCATATTGTAATATGTAGCAATATGCTCAAAGTAGAACAAACAATTTAGTAATTGTTTGTATAGTGAACTACAACATAAAAAGGAGATGAAGTATAAATACTTCATCTAAGCTATATTGACATACAATTGCACCATGCCTCTCCTTTGGAGAAATGTTATTTACCCTTAGATATTGTTTATTGTTATTTTACAAATCTGCATTTTATGATTTAAACGTCAGATTGAGGGATGCCTGGGTGGCTCAGTAGTTGAGTGTCTGCCTTCTGCTCAGGGCGTGGTCCTGGAGTTCCAGGATCGAGTCCTGCATGGGGCTCCCTGCATGGATCCTGCTTCTCCCTCTGCCTATGTGTCTGCCTCTCTCTCTCTCTCTGTGTCTCTCATGAATAAATAAGTAAAATCTTAAAAAAAAAAGTTTTAAACATCAGATTGAAAGTGCCACATTATATCATGGGTCCTATGAATCATTAAAAAACTCTTACCTGACCTGTTTGTTTCAGATGCCAGCCAGTAGACTTGTCATATATATAAAACCTATTTATATTAAAATATTTTCCTTGTACAAAATTAACCCAAGGAAGGCTAACTTTCTTCTTTGACAACTTTCCCCTATAGCTTTTACATTGATGTGGAGCTACTCAAGAAATATGGAGTTTACCAAAAAAAAACCTCTAATTATTTCTGATACTCTCTCTCTCTCTCTTTTTTTTTTTTTTTTTACAACTTATTTATTTATTTGAGAGACAGATCACCACCTGAGCTGAAATCAAAACTTGGAGGCTTAACTGTGCCACTGAGGTGCCCCATCCTTTTTTTTTAAAGATTTTATTCTTTAGAGTGATCTCTAAACCTATAGTGGAGCTCAAACTTACAATTTCATGATCAAGAGTCACACTCTCCACTAACTGAGCCAGGGAGGCTCCTCTCTGGTACTCCTCTTTAAATAAGTTTTGGTAGACTGAAGAACAGGTCCACCAAAGATCTTCATATCCTAATCCCTGGAACCCTTGAATATGCTACCTTACATGAAAAAAGGTACCTCATAGACATATTAAAATAAGGATTTTGAGATGGAAGATTATTCTACCTTATCCAAGTCTGCCCAATATGATCATTAGGGTTATAAGGTAGAAGAGAAGAAAATGTAATGGGATGATAGAATTGAAGTGATGTGTTTTGCAGATGGAAGAAGGAACAATATGCCCAAGGAAGATAGGTGGCCACTAGAAGCTGAAAAAGGTAAAAAATGGATTCTCCCTTCAGAACCTCCAAAAGGAAACATTCCTTTCAACATCTTGATTTTAACCTACTGAAACTCATTTTGGGCTTCTGATTCCAAGAACCGCAAAGGAATACATCTGTGTTGTTTTAAGCCACTAATTTTATAGTGCTTTATTACACTGGCAGTAATAACATTAATACATTAGTTAAATAAAATCCCAAATCTTTGTGATTTCTCACAAAAGATCCTAAAGGTAGTTTAGGTACAAAAGACACTTTGAGAAGAGATGTCCAAAATGGTGGTGTAGGAAGACCCTGAATTTACCTCCTCCCATGTACACGCCAAATCTATAGCTGTATATAGATTATTTCTCTCTGAGAAAGATGGAAAACTAGATGAACTCTTCTCCACAACAAAGGATAAAAGGACTACACTGGGATAGTAGGAGAGGTAAAACATGGTGTCACATAAAAACCCATCCCTAGAATGTCAACAAAATAGAAAGGATCTTACCAGACAGGAGGACCATGGGATTTGTGCCCTATATCAGGCACCCCAGCCCTAGGATCTGTACCAGAAAGATGATCCACCAGAATGTCTGGCTTGGAAAACCAACCTGCTGATGTTCAGGGGAGGAAACCCAAAGTGCTATGGGAAACTGAGATTCCCTTCTTGGAGGGATTATGTGCAGTGTCACTCACCTGAGACCCAGTAAGAAAAAACAACCCAGCAGTTTGAAAAGCACCTAAATTATATATGAAGGTGATTCATTTGTTGAGCTGTGGCATTGGCTGGAGGGGCAGAGGACAGGTGAAATGCTCCCCAGAGACAGAGGCACAGGTTGATGCTATTGTTGCATTCTCTACATAGCCTGCCAGTATAAACTCAGAGACAGCATCTTCCTGCCACCTTACTGGGATGGGCAGGGGCCAGGGGCTATAGCATTTGCTGAGATTGGAAAGTGCAGGTCGTTGCAGTGCTCCCCAGCTCCATAAAAAAACAAATGGAACTACATCAAACTAAAAAGCTTTTATAGAGTGAAGGAAACCCATCAACAAAAAGAAAGTACAACTCATTGATTTGTAAATCATGAATCTCTTAATATTCAAAATATATAAAGAATTCATACAACTCAATAGCAACAACAACAAAAAACGACAATCTGATTAAAAAATGAGCAAAGGATTTGAATAGACATTTTTCCAAAGAAGACAAACAGATGGCCAATGGACACATGAAAGGATGCTCAACATTACTAATCACCAGGGAATAGAAATCAAAACCACAGTGAGATATCACCTTACACCTGTCAGAATGGCTATTATCATGAAGATAAGAAATAACAAGTGTCAGTGAAGATGTAGAGAAGAGACTTGCTCGTGCACTGTTGGTGGGAATGTAAACTGTTGTAGCCACTATAGAAAACAGTATGGAGGTTACTCAAAAAACTAAAAATAGAGCTACCATATGATGCAGCAATTCCATTACTGGGTATCTGCTTGAAGAAAGTGAAAATACTAATTTGAAAAGATATATGCACCTTTATGTTCCTTGCAGCATTATTTACAATCAAGACATGGAAAAACCTAAGTATTCATTGATGGATGAATGGATAAAGGAGAAATGGTATATATATTGGTATATATACCAAAGGTTTTATATATATATATATATATATATATATATATATATATATATACTCAGCCATAAAAAAAGAATGTAACTTTACTCTTTGTGACGACATAGATGGACCTTGAAAATATTACACTCAGTGAAATAAGACAGAGAAAGATGATCACTATATGATTTCACTTACATGTCAAATCTAAAAAACAAAACAAAACAAAGCAAAACCAAGACTCATAAATAGAAAACAGACTGCTGGTTGCCAGAGAAGAAGGTGGTTAGAGGGAGCGGTGGGATGAAGGGGATTAAGAAGAACAAACTTTAGTTATAAAATAAGTCACAGAGATGTAATATACAACATGGAGAATAGAAGCAATAACATTATATAAATGTTATAAGGTGCCAGATGGTAACTAGACTTATTGTGGTGAGCATTTGTCAAAGTATACAAATATCAAACCACAATTAGGTTGTACACTTGAACCCAATACAATATTGTGTGTCAATTATACCTCAATTAAAAAAAAGACAGTGCCTTCTGCCTGTGTCTCTGACTCTCTCTCTCATGAATAAATAAATAAAATCTTTTAAAAAAAAGGCACCTTGACATTTTGTTACTCAATTTTAGAATCCAATAGTGAAAGTACAAAAATGAAAAGAGAGGAAGTCAGGCCATTGCTTAAGAGAATCAGATGCCTGAGTACACGGATAGTTTTAGCTAGACTACTTATTAATCAAAGTGACAATGGAATATATTAAATTAAGTACAGAAGAAGTTATCAACGACGTTTTAAAATCTTCCTCACTGAAGGAGGATTTTAAAAAAAT
Source organism: Vulpes vulpes (assembly GCF_048418805.1). NCBI lineage: Eukaryota > Metazoa > Chordata > Mammalia > Carnivora > Canidae > Vulpes > Vulpes vulpes. Next base: position 46,930,032 of record NC_132788.1, on the reverse strand, counting down.
AATCAAGGACATGACCAAATCATCCAAAGCACAAAAAGTTTTTCTGGTGAGACATGGAATCTCTATTATCTGAACAGAGTACATAGACAATACTAATAATCTTTTCTACTCCTGGTTGAGAGCAGATCAAATACTCAATTTATTTATTTATATTTTTTTTAAAGATTTTTATTTATTTATTCTTGAGAGAGACAGAGAGAGAGAGTCAGAGAGAGAGAGAGAGAGAGTCAGAGACACAGGCAGAAGGAGAAGCAGGCTCCATGCTGGGAGCCCAACATGGGACTTGATCCTGGGTCCCCAGGATCACACTCTGGGCCGAAGGCAGTGCTAAACTGCTGAGCCACCCGGGGTGCCCTCAAACATTCCAATTTAATGGAAAGATAAATTTTAATGGAAAGAAGACCAAAATCTAATTTTATGTTAACATAACATTTGGCCGTGACGGATTAACAGAATTTTTCTTATTTCTAAATATGAATTATTTTATCAAAACTGCCCCAACTGGGCAGCCCAGGTGGCTGAGTGGTTTAGCGCCACCTTCAGCCCTGGGTGTGATCCTGGAGACATGGGATTGAGTCCCACATCCGGCTCCCTGCATGCAGCCTGCTTCTCTCTCTGCCTGTGTCTCTGCCATTCTCTCTCTCTCTGTTTCTCATGAATAAATAAATAAATAAATAAATAAGTAAATAAAATCTTAAAAAAAACACAAAAAACTGCCCCAACTTTGCCAATTGTGAACATAAGTCAATGCTTATGTTTAAGTTCATTTTTCATATTTATTATAAACCAAGGCAACAAAACCATTTTCTGCATTCCTTTTATCATGTTATCTATCCATTCAAGTTTGAACCTTTACTATTGTCATTCATATTCTGGAACAGCGGACTTAATTTTAGAGCAAAATTCCTTTTCCCAGCAAAACTCTCCATTATCTTTTAAACACAGTGTTATTTCTCTGCCACTCTTGTTCCTACCAGTCTTAATCACTCATACTAATTTTAACTCTTAACTGAATTACTAACTTCTACTTTACAGAGAGAACAAGGTGGGAGGATGGGAAGTAGATCTGTCGCATTTGAACATTTTAGAAAGTCAGAGTAAATCTAACATGACTTCCAGCAGTCACAGGGATCATTTTACCACATTGTTAAAATGGCAAAAATGAACACTTTCATTAATAAAGTAGATCTCAATTTTTTTCCAGGGGATATTTTTCAATGTTTGGAGACAATTTTGATTTTTATGACTTGGAGGTCAGTGGGCAGTGCTAATGGCATCTCGTGGGTATAGGTAGGGCTATAGATATTCTCCAATTCATAGGATAGTGCTCTACAACAAAGAATTATGGGATCTGAAATGCCAATCATAACTCTGTTGAGAAACTGCTTAACATTACCTCAAAGTATAGCCATATTGCAACACATTATAATAAGAGGCAAAGCTGTGTTTGTAGGTATGTATACTTGTATTATTTATACGTATGTGTAAATATATACACACATATATAACTATGTTTGTTGGCCAATCTTATAGTAGTCTGTCCTATTGGAAATTATCCAGATATTCAAAGATTATTCATTAACTAACTCTACTTAATAATATCTTCAGTCTTAATATAAACTAAAGGTCTTGAAAGTTACATATAAGCTGATGTACTATAAAACACAATCATTGTAGATGTAAAAATTTATCAGAATTGTAACTGTAATTTAATACATCATGTTATATTTTTCATAACCCAAAACCTTGTGTGAAAATATGTTGTCTTCTCTCATCAGTAAACTAGTACAAAACTTTTGGGGAATTCAGATTAAATAGTATATTCATGAGAAAACAAATAGACACCTATTGTGACATGTTTTCTCATAATATACTCCACATAGAGAAAATGAGGAAGCAGACATATAGCTGCTTTTATTTATTTTTGAAAGATTTTATTTATTTATTCATGAAAGACACAGAGAGGCAGAGATATAGGCAGAGGGAGAAGTAGCCTCCCTGTGGCTACTTCCCCAATAACAATGGGGGACTCGATCCCAGAACCCCGGGATCATGACATGAGCCGAAGGCAGATGCTCAATCACTGAGCCACCCAGGTGCCCTTTATATAGCTGCTTTCAAACCAAAGTGATCAAACAAGTTTAACATCCTGGGATTCACTTTGATTACATGAACTTGGGTTTTATATAAAAGTTGTTCTGAGCTAGCAGTTGCTGAGTTTACTAGTGGTGATCTCAGAGTTGTGAGACAGAGCCCTGCTTCAGGCTCTGTGCTGGACCTGGAGCCTGCTTAAGATTCTCTCTCTCCCTCTCCCTCTTCCCCCACCACTGACCTTACTCTCTCTCTTAAAAAAAAAATGAAAATGTGACTATTCTACAAATAAAGAGTAAGCATATGTTAAATATTTATTTAACTCATTGATGAGAGAACCAGCAGAGTGATAGAGCTGGTTCAAACTGCATTTAAAGGCAAGGAAGAAAAGAAGATTGCTAGGTTAGATACAAAACTAGATTAGGGGGATCCCTGGGTGGCGCAGCGGTTTGGCGCCTGCCTTTGGCCCAGGGCGCGATCCTGGAGACCCGGGATCGAGTCCCACGTCGGGCTCTCAGTGTATGGAGCCTGCTTCTCCCTCTGCCTATGTCTCTGCCTCTCTCTCTCTCTCTCTGTGTGTGTGTGACTATCATAAATAAATAAAAATTAAAAAAAAAACTAGATTAGGTCTGATGATGCAATAAAAATGTAACATTTGGGGTTATTTTTTCTTCTGTACAGAAATTATTTAATCTCTCTCCAACAAAAATCTGATTGTTACCATATAACTTTATAGAGTCTGGACCTTAATCAATAGTAAATGATACGACAAATCAAGATACATGGCCCTGGAGAATTAAACAATCTCTGCATGGATCTAACAGACAATGATTCAATATGACATTGAATCAGGACAAGCAGACACTCTTTTCCCTTATTTCCAAGTTTTTGTTAATTTTCTTAATACAAAATGCTTCTGTAGTTGGCCCCAGCCAGGGAACTTGCAAGGAAATGTGGACTTCCAAATTTAGGAAGGGGAAGGTCTCTTTCATTCATTCAACAAAAAGATATGACATTTATTAGCTATCAGGCACTGCACTAGACCTAGGGCTGTAGTAATGAACAAAGCATACAAAATTCTCCTGTGGTTCTGACATTCTAGTAGAGGGAGGTAAAAATTAATAAGCAAGTTAAGTTTATATATTCGATGGAGAAAAGGGCAGTTGGTGATATCATATGTTAAATGATGGAAAGTGCTAAGGGGAAAACTCAAGCAGGCAGGGGGAGTGGGGAATGTTAATAAGGGAAACCAAGAAAACACTCATGGAAGTGACATTTGAGTGAAGAGCTGGAGGAGGTAAGGAGGGAGGGTGCCTTGGGGGAGAGTGAGGTGGGGGAAGAGTCCTTGTGTTCCAGACCCCTGCTGAGTTCTGGAAACAAGGAAGAGGGGGACTTGGAGAGAGAAACTCCTCACAGCCAAGTGTGGGCCTGGATGCCATTCGAGAGCTTTGGATTTATTCCCATCATCATAACCATTGTGTGGCTACATTCAATATGATAACCATACATTAAGTCCATTTCATGGTTCTAGAGAGGTTTTGTAAGATTAGGGCTAAATTGTGGCTGGTAGGTTTGGGGCTCACATTAAAAATGTGATTTAAAAAAATATGACTTTTGAATCATAAATTATATTTGGCTAATTGTATATGATAAAAAACGTTTCAATGGCAAAATAATCATCATATTCTTGTAGGGATTTTTAAAAATGATTTAATGGCAGGGATGCTATTCTACCTCCTGGCTCAAGCCCTTTTGGAAGGAAAAGACGGGTGATTTAAAAAAAAGAAAATGCGCCTTATACTACATTATGCCTTAGTCTTTTCCTCTCCTTTATAAGCCTGTCCTGAAGTAAAGTGCACCTGTCATTGATTTTGGTCTCAAAAAAACCCATCTTTTCCCATAATTTCATTTCATTTCTATACTTACAGTACCACTTGTAATATTGTATATGTCATGCAGAGAAAAGTGGAAATATTAATTGCTGGTGCTTCAGTCCAATTTGCGTGTCTCTGAGAAATGTCAGTGATAGGCAGCGTGTGCTTCTGATGATGATGGTGAGTCAGCAGAACAGAGCAGCTTAAGCAGAAACAACCCAAGCCCCTGGTAGAAGATATGCGGAAGAAACTGACAGAGTTAGTAGGGTAGTGCAACCAATTAGCTTGATAATGTGAAGAAGATACCTCAGAAGAGTGTCTCATCTTAGAAATACTAATGGAATAAAGTAGTCTTAAGACAGACCCTTTACATCTTTCACTATGAGTTTTCAGAAGCCCCAGGTCACAGCCTCGGCAGTGTTATGGGAGCAATAGATCTGAATCAGCAATCCGAGGGGAATTTCAATTTCAATTAAAATTCCTGCTGGACCTTCACCTCTCCTCTCGTTTTCAAATCAAATTGACTCAAGCTATTTTCGTACTTACACAATTAGAAACTCCTTGCAGGCACCTGGGTAGCACCTAGTGCATCACTCCAGTTTGCTGAATGGAGTACAGCACTGCCGCTAAATGCAATGTGACTCATGGACGCGAATCATGAGTAACCGTTCCTGTTCCTGAGTGCCAGACACTGTGAAAGGTGCTCTGTACGTGTGCTCTCACCTAATTCCCTCAGCAATTTTAGGACTCAAACGTAAAGATAAGCCCACGACTCCAAATCTTGCCTACTTTCCAAAGCTATGCCACTTTTGGAAGTCCTCAATTTAGGGTTCGAATTCTCTTTCTGCCACCCTAGTTACTCTGCCCTCAGATAATCTTGGCAGTTTTTCATTAAAACCAAACAAGCAACAGGAAAAACAATTTTAAAAGTCCTTTTCATATTGTAATCTTAGGTTAAAGCCCCAAATAAGGTCATGCATGGAAAGAACCTTTAGCATAGATTGAAAAATGAGGACTTTTTACTTTTAGAACTGTGCCCCACTTAGAATCACTTTTCATCTAAAAAAAAAAAAAAGAAAGAACGAAAGAAAGAAAGCAATTTCATGAAGTGCTAATTTTAATCAGCTTGTGTCTGCATAAGGACCTCCAGCCCTGCTCTTGTATATGCCATTATATAATTCTCCCTTTCTGGGTTTGACATCACTAAAAAGATTTATACCTGGACTTGTAGTTCCATATGCCAGTAAAAACGTTAGGTTGTTTTTTTCCATTACAAATAACATCTCTTTTTCTGAATATTAGTTATACAGAAGGGCCTCAGTAAGCATTGCAACACATACTAAATTAAGTTAAAAGTCAGAGTTAATCATAGGTTCTTTTGGTCTATGAGAAAAGTTTGTTTCTCCTGTTGGTTTTCTCCTAATATAGTTACAAATGTCTGAGTTTCGGTAGTTTCTGAATTGAGGTAAGTAGATCAAACGTTTTATTTCCTAGTTTTTCTCTTTGCAATTCCAACATACTATAGAGGCTACTGGAATGGTTTTCAACAGTCAATACAAATGTTACAGTTTGATGGTTTTTTTTTTTTTTTTCTAAAGTGAAATGGCTTTTACTGCCCTAAAATCACTTTACTAAGGCTCAGAACTGAAGCTTTTTTTCCCCCCCTCAGGAACAACTTTAAAATGCACCCTTGAGTTTCCATGGTTAGGGACCACATTAGTCCCAACAGATATAAGTGAAAACAGCCTTTTCAGAGGTACAAATGTCCCTTCTAAGGAGTCCTGACACTATTAATGTATTTAGAATCAGAGTTGCTACTCTTGCATCATGAGAGCATACCAGCCGGATGCAGAATGTGTTCAGCAATCTTTTTACATGATGTGTCTATTCCTATTAGGTGTATCAGTCATAGTTCCTTGTGAAACAGATGGCACACCCAAATAGAGTAATTGAGGGGTATTTAATGAAGGGGCTAATTACCAGGATGCAAGCAGCATTGGGGAAACCAACGAAGGATATTGAAGGTTGTTAACAGGGGGAGTACTTACCATGCCAACGCCTCTAGGGACAAAGGGATGAGAATAATTATTAGGGTAGAGCTATAGCTGTCAGAGAGGCCTCTGGGGAGGGATGGTGGCTTGAGTAGATGAACCATAGGTAGAGCAGCCTCTGGCACCTGTGACCTGGCAGGCAGATAGCTGGGGAACTAAGTGCCTGTTATTCCCTATTCTTCCACTATGTTCTGATCCCTTGCTGGGACTTCCCCACTGGCTGAATCCAACCAGAGTTGGAGGGCAGGGAGCTGGTGTGATGCATTCCAGATAAGCCTCCTGAGATCCAAAGCAGAATGGAGAAGGCGACAGGGCAGGACAGGATTTCTCAACCTGTATGGCAGGTCAAGGCAGGATTTCTCAACCTTGGCCCTTGCTGACAGTTTGGCTGGCTAATTCTTTGAGTGCAGGCTAAGCTGTGTACTTGTGGGAGGTTTTAGCAGCATTCCTGGGCTCTACCCACTGGATGTCCCCCTTTCCCTAGTCACGACAATAAAAAAAATGTTTCCAGACATTGCCAAGTGTTCTGTGGAGAGCATCCTCAGTGAAACCACTAGGTTGGTGGGTTAAGAGCGGTTATGTGATCTCAAGAATGACTCTTCATTCATTCATTCAAGGAAAAATGTGTTGTTTTTATATTCTGGCCCAACTATTAGCAAACTGTGAAGATAAACACTGGAATCACAAAGACAAAAGGACATGATCTTGCTTTCTAGAAGCTTACTATTTTATAGAGGAAGGAAGATAATTGGCTAATCACTAATAACAAAGTTATAGCATAATGCTATAATAAAGGTTTAAGGAAAGTGCTATTGAATCTCAATTAAGACAAAGAGGTGTCAACTGTCAAATCTCTGAAACGATGTGTTGATTAAGCAAAGTTAGGTTTACAAACAGAGTCAAAGGCAAAGTGTGCAGGGTTTTACAACATAATAGTTTTCGATTGGTAAGCACAGTGAGGCAAGGGGATTGAAATGAGTCTTGATGAGTAAACTCTGTCTTGATATGTAAACTATTTTAGTTGGCTCACAGTCATATCTTCCAGGAACAAATATTTCCTAGAGCAGACAGCTAAGTTATTTTTGCTTGTCTCAGTATTTTTTAACATCATCACAGGAATATATGCTTGGTCCCAGGCTTATTTAACAAAAAGACAGGAAATTAATTTAGTTTCAGTCTCTGAGTTCAGAAGGGAACACTCCAGTTAGCAACCAGGTATGACTGCATGCTTTTATCTTTACACTGGCCCTGAGGAGTTAAATACTTTTATTCCTGCTTTAGAGATGGAAAAAGGTAGGGCTCCATAGCCCAAGTTTACAAAGCAACAGAGAGTGCTTTGTGGCAAGATTATCCAAAGTTTTCTCCATCACAGAACATCACAGCAATATTCATAAGGCACATTGAGGAGAAGAATTGTAAATATTCTTCACATTGGCCCTGGCACATTGCAGATGCCTTCAGGATGGCAAGCCGCAGGCGTGGGCCACCCGCTGCACACCCTCCTGCTGGTGACTGCCCATCGCTGGCTTCCGAGACAGCCTTCTCAGTGAGGCCTCCCAAGAGGCCTCCGTGTGTCCCATGCGGCGTGATCCTCCTTCATCAGTGCTCCCGCTGGCTGAACCTCCCCGTTTCTGCAGTGATGGCACAGTGTTGAAATGATTCGTTCGCCAACCTAGACAATGCATTTTCTTAAATCTCTGTATGTGTGCCAACGAAAGACGTAATTCTCAGCTTTGCACATTTGATTCTTTGAGAAAGGCATAGGCTATAAAAAGGAAATCACAATGTGATTTCCCCATAGGGATAAGGAGTTGTGGAAATTAATTTCCCCACAGGGATAAAGGGTTGTGGAAACCTTCTAAAGGGAGAGGATACTGTAGATCACCTCAAAGATGAAGAGGACTGCAACAATTAGGGAAGACAAGATGGGTGGGAATGAGAATACATTCAGGGAAGAACAGCATGAATCAAGAGCCGGGGTGTGGAAGTGCCCAGAATGTTTTAGGGAACAGGCCACAGGAGAGTTTTAGTGGGAGATTCACATGGGTGATGAGGAACCCTAACTTAAATAATTAGAATTAGAATTAGGGCTCATGAGGGGAAACACTTTTCTCCCACTCTTCGTTTGATAATAGGGACTCTACCAACACTTCTAACTTCTCAGGAATGCATCGAGGAAATAGCATCTCTGGCCTCTACCTATCAGTTGCCAGTAGCCTCTAAACTTGAACTCTTTCACTCTCTCCTCACAGGAAGGAGTGGCCAGCCTGATGTCTCACTCTTGCTCTCTCACTGACAACAGAGCCGCGCATTTTCTGCCTGCTTTTGCAGCCTTCGGCAAGCATCTCCATGCAGAGAGAAGGCCTGGGTTTCCCTAGCTGCTTGTTTCTACTTCTATCCCAGCTTCGAACAAGGCTTTTATCACATTAAATGTGTGATTAAGTTAATATATAGAATAAAACAACCATTTTTAGGGAAGCTTACATGAAATAAGGATGGTTGCAAATAATTTTCCTCATTTCAAACACATGTGTTCTCTTAGATCTTTTCAGGCTCCAGAGAACTTGATGAGATTTCTGGTTTTTGTTGTTGTTCATTTTCTTTCTTTCTTTCTTTCTTTCTTTCTTTCTTTCTTTCTTCTTTCTTTCAAAAGCATGTGCTCTGATACTATTTCATTGTTAACTTGAACAGAGTTCACTGTTTGCTCCAGCTATGGAATTCAGTGGACTGAAAATAAGCTAAGGTCTCAGAAATAATTGAATTTGAAAATCATCCTGATTCTTTCCCTGAGTCATGCAATAAAGATCTCCTGCCAAACGTGGACCTTCATCCAGGCTCCTCTGGGTATGTCTTTGATCCTCCACCCTCCCTCTCCTACCCCTTCCTCTTGTATGTAACAGACAGGAGACCTGCATAGGCATTCTGCTCTGCTCTGTCACACCCACTCACACCCACACCCACACACGTTACTTCTAGGCAGGTCACCGATAGGTAAAGAGCAGCCTTTTGGAGCAGCAACTCATTCTTTCCCGTCGAGGCAGTGAGCAGGCTGGAGAATGAGCATCGGAGGAGGGCTGGAAGAGGTCTAGGTTTGCATGGCAGTTGTTCTCCAATGACTGACTGACTCTGTTGTGTTTCATGCTATACTCTACCTTCTTGTCCAATTGTGCATCTTCAATCTTTTCTTAGATCCATTTGTTTTTCCCTGACTGGTAGGACAATCGATCTAAATATTCATAGAACAACCATGGCTATTTGTTTTCAAAGTAAGTAGTTGACGTTATAGGCATAACTTAAAAATCAGGTAATTGCTGGTTGACAGCTGTAAACCTGAGGATGATTTAGTCTGGTTCATATTTATTCTCAAGGACTAGAAATTTAAATATAAACTTCTCTTTGGAATGTTTAAGACACCAACATATGATTCTTTGCTAAAGCTCCAAATAAATGATGTCCTGCCTGTGTTTACAAAATCAGTAAAAAAAAAAAAAAAAAAGACTACAGGTGATTATCTGGCCAATTTAGCCAAATCAGGATAAATTGCTTTTAAATTAATCTTTACATCATTCCTTAGGAAGATGGATTTAATGCTCCCCCTCCCAAATGTGTATTCTTGTTAACTTTATGATCTTAGTTCAAGTTTTTCATCACTCAAAGTAGATATACAGCATGCCTCTTTTCCTTTCCTTTTCACCAATATTTGAAAAGCTGTTTTAGATGAATTGAATTTTACAACTGTGTAAGAAGTTTGAACAATAATTTGGTTATTTTGTTTGCCAAAGCCATTGGAAATAGTTAATTGTGAATATACTGGGATATGAGCCATTTCCAATTCAAACGAGTAATCATAGATATTTGGGAGAGATGTGTGGCAAGCTGTGAGAAGGGATAATAGTGATCACCAAGCATCATTAGGCATTTACAGTTTCACTTAAATAAGACAATAAACTTTTGTTTTCTAGACATAAATATTTACATAGAACCAGCATATCTTCATTTGTTTCATTTATCAAACAGTTACAACTACCACTTATTTTGGGTTTTATATGTATTGTCAGGCTGGTTACTCTTATTATTCCCATTTCATAGATGAGAAAACCAAGGTGCATATCTCTCATTTTATTCTCAGTTCTACTTCTGAAGAGTAAAATTCACAATTTAAGATTTAATGGGGCCATCTCTGAAGTACCACCTCCTACTGTCAGGAAAGAATTTTTTTGATTTGTGAAATTTGTGTCTTCAACTAACCTGGAGTTTAACTAAACTCTAGAATTGACAGGGCTCAATGGGCTAATAGCTTCTTGTGACATATATGAACTTGAAAGAAAAGTGCTCTAAATATGGAATCAAATGTACAACATAATTAGAATCTGTAGTATTTTATCCAGTTTTGAGAGTTACAGTAAGTTTCGAATGTAAAATCTCCCACTTCACAGTGGAAGACTGTACACTGTTGATATGAATAGAACAATGTTTGTTTACAATACTGAGTTTTACATATTTTTGATGAAAGAGTATTTTAGAAAAAAAACTGACATAGATAAATTTATCTTTAATAATTTTACTTTATCTTTATTTTCAGAAAATGTCATGAACACAAACTTACAAAAAAATTAAAATATATAAAAATGAAAAACAAGTCTGCTTTCTGCTACATATTACAATTCCCAGTTCCCCTTCTTAGAGTCAACCACTATAAGCAAGGTGCCATGTATCCTTCCACAACCTTATGCATATACAAGTATCTGTCTTTGTTTTTTAAACACAAAATAGAAGCAAGCTATTCAAACTGCTCCTCAGATTGATTTTTTTGCTAAACAGTGTATCTGGTAGATTGTTTCATAGTAGTTTATAATTTGCTTTTCATCTCTTTAAAAATCTGTAAAATATTCGGTTGTATGAATGGACCATAATTTATCTAACAGGATTTTGATTTAATAATCATGCAGATAAATAAACAGAAACACTTCCATTTTTTTCTCTCTTCCTTTTATTTTGTGTGGTGGGGTTTGGCTTGTCATGATGTGTATGTCACTTCTTGGCCACACTCTGCCTCAGCAAACAATCTTTATGACATGGGGTTACTTTTCCTCATTTCCACAATCTCAAATTATTTGCTAACTCATGTTGACAATGAATAGAGGATTTGGGATCTTTGTCATAATTTGTTGAAAACTAAGGTGAAGTTCATTGGTCTAGGAGTCTTGAACCACCGTATCATGGAAATCGTTTCCATCCTGTCACTTCTGCCCAGGAGGGAGTCAGTATTTTGTTATGACTGTCTCCATTTGGATAAATTAACTAATCCACACAATTTTTAATAAAATTGCTATTGATTCCACCGATGAGCTTTGTCAGAGTCAACATATAAATATCAGCATGTAAATGTCTGAGTTATGAAAATGCTCTATAACTTCCTCTTCAATTCAGCAAAAATGCTTTTAAGTATCTGCCCTGTTGCTAGTGACAGGTTAGATGTGGAGATACAAAGGTAAGTGGGGCATGGTTTTTGTCTGCATAAGATTTGCTTTAAGGTTTCAGAAATAGGTACAGATCTTGTACTTTTAGATATAGTAACTTGTACTTTTTCAAAGGAGGCGGCTTGATTTTGTTTTATGCGGTTTTACATTTGTGGAAAGCTGGCGTACACCAGAAAACTAATCATGTTAAACCATGGTAATTGGGATCTAGTTGGATTATTTCAACCACCTCAATGATTATAATCCTCTAGTTCAGACCTATCAGATGGAAAAGTACCTTGTGTATTTCAAGTATGCTATGAGGCATGCTCAGAAGTCACAGGGCAGAAAGGTAAACAGATCAAGTTACAATGCTTGAGTCACATGGTTTATTAAATCAATTTAAAACATACAATAACAAGCAAGGCCAAAGAGAAGAGGCAAATTAACATTCCTGGCTTAGGGTATGAGCAGATAGAGAGACTCTAAACCCTGAGTCCTGGGAGTCAGACATATCTTCTCTGTGTCTCTCTACCATCTTCTCCTCCCTGCTAACAAGTTGTGTTACGAGGACCAGAGGTGAGGTTTGAGATAGGGGTTCACAGAAAGAAGGGATCCTGGGCCAATGATATGTACTCACTCCAGGGAAGCCACTCAGGGCTAAGAACATCCGTAATGAGCTGTAGCTTGTCAATTAGCCTGCTAAGTAGCCATAAGTCTTACGTGCATTTTTTGGGTAGAGTGTACATGGGGTCAACATGAGGCTATCCTGAATGTCACCACTGGGTGATTGATTTTGAGAGTGACATAGTTGTCATCTCAGGGGTGGCTTGATTTGGTCTTTTTTTACACCTTTTTATTTCTAAACAAAACTCTTGATTTTTATTTATTCCTTTAATTGATTGTTGACACATCTTACAGTTTACTAACTTACTGTCTAAATTTAACATACCACATGAATTCTACCTATGTCTCACAAATTACTTGCTTACTCATTATGTGCACAAAATAACATATCCTATGAGTTTTGCCTATTAAGTTTATACTATACCTAACATTTCTTTTTTTTTTTTAATGATTTTTATTTATTTATTCATGAGAGACAGAGAGAGAGAGAGAGAGAGCTTCTCTCCCACAGGTAGGGAGAGAAGCTCCATGCAGGGAGCCCGATGTGGGATTCGACCCCGGGACTCCAGGACCATGCCCCGGGCTGAAGGCAGGTGCTAAACTGCTGAGCCATCCAGGATTCCCCTATACCTTTCTTATGAGTTCAGTACACCCTATTTGTTTTTTCGTCTTCCACAGCAGAACTGAATATTCTCAAACAACATGGGACGTGCACATGATAAGACCTGGATCTTGAATTCCAATTCCATGTTACACTTGGGTATTGAGACTCAATATCAGTAGCTTCAAGTTGAACTCATCAGCTTTCACTATAAAAACTTCCTGGATTATTTCTATAATGATTAATGACACGAATTTCTACCCCAATCTGAAAATGCTCTTTATCTCTCCTCTCCCTTTATCAGAACCATGGAAGACTTCTGCTTGTATCTCAAAAGTACCTTTTAAGTTTTTTAGCTGCTATTTCCATTGTTGCAGGATGTTTCCACGTAGCTGGATTTTTCTGCAGTACAAACTGATTTCTGACTTCCTATCCAGCATCCTCCCATCCCGGATGGGATGACTTGCCATTTTTCCTAAATACCATGCATATTCATACATTTGAGGATTAGCATATTGAAATATTTTTAATTTTGAAATATGGATTCACAGGTATTTGCCTATTTGACAGAGAGCTCCTGTGTATCCTTCATCCAGTTTCTACCAGTTACATTTTTTTATCTTTTCACTTTTTTTCTTGAACTCTAAGTGTTTTAATTCCAGTGTAGTTAACATACAGTGTTGTATTAGTTTCCAGTGTAAAATATAGTGACTCCACATTTCTATATGTTATTCAGTGCTCATCATGTTTTTTTTTTAAGATTTTATTTATTTATTCATGAGAGACAGACAGAGAGAGAGAGAGACAGAGAGAGAGAGAGAGAGAGGCAGAGACACAGGCAGAGAGAGAAGCAGGCTCTATGCAGGGAGCCCGATGCGGGACTTGATCTGGGAACTCCAGGATCATACCCTCGGCTGAAGGCAGGTGCCAAACCGCTGGGCCACCCAGGGATCCCAGTGCTCATTATGTTAAGTGTATTCTTTAATCCCCATTATCCATTTCACCCATCCCTCTACCTACCTTCCCTCTGGCAACCATCAGTTTGTTCTCTCCAGTTAAGAGTCCATTTCTTGGTTTTTCTCTCTCTCTCTTTCTTCCTCTTGTTCATTTGTTTGTGTCTTAGAATGCACATATGGGATTTGTCTTTCTCTGACTAACTTATTTCACTTAGCATAATATTCTTTAGTTCCGTCCACATTGTTGCTAATGGCAAGATTTTGTTCTTTTTTATGGCTGAGTAATATTCCATTGTATATAGACGTGCCACTTCTTTATTCATTCATCTATTGGTGGATGCTTGGGCTACTTCCATAATTTGGCTATTATAGATAATAATGCAATGAGGTACATATTCTTTTTATGTTTGGAATATCCCTTTCTTTCTAATTACCTGGCATATTCTTCATTATCCTTTAATATCCAGCACGAAGTCATAAAGCTTTCCCAAACTTTCTTCCCACTAGTGCTGAATTAATCACTTCTTTTTTTTAATGCTTTGTTCCATATTTTATCATAACTATCTTCTCTGACCATCCATGACCTCTTTAAGGATAAAGACTGCATTTTATCCATCTTTGAACTCCTAGGACCTAGCTCAAAGCATGACATATATCAAGTATCTGATAAAATATGGTGAATTTAATGTAACTTATATTTCAAGTAGGGATGTAAAAATCCAATTATACAAAATAGAGGCATTTGGCGGGTGATGTTTTAATGAGGGATATTACTATAGATTCCTTCTAATATGATCTTTCCTAGAGAATTTAAAAGATAATTCAATTTTCAAAAAAATGTACTATTATGTTCATGAATACATTTAATAAGTAATAGGAGATTAATACTGGAATACATATTCCATTGGAAAATTCCCATCTAAAATGAGGAACCAGCTTTATTCTCTCTCTCCTTGTTCCAAATATGTAGTAATAACATCACTCCTAGATTGGGGATTCCCACTTCATGCTCTGGTTCGTGCTTCATCCTTCAGTAGAAAAATTGCATGAGATCTGAATGCATGTAGGCCCCTCCAGGCTTTGCATATCAAGGAGGAGGCCACATGAACATGTTGGCTGACCTCAGTCCCTCTTCAAAATCTCTTAAACCTTGTCTCACTTGTGCCCTTGATCAAGACCTCTAATCTTTTGCCTCTCTTCCCATAGCAGGAATCTCTACCCTGGAGGCATCTGGCTGCTATGGCTGTAGGTAGCACTTGTGAGAACTTCAGTGTGTTAGGGTGGGAGCACAACACTCTTTTTGTCAGTGTGTCCATTCTCATCTTTTAGCTCACCAGTGCTACACAGAGGTTGTGATGGAAACAGTGATTTCCAGCCATCACATTCTCCAAAACTGATTAATAACTTTAAAAAACAACAGTTATTATGCTGACACTGGTTGTTAAGACTGTGATGGCAGGAAAAAGAGGAAGAAATTGTTGGCAAGATACTGATATAGACAGAGGAAATAGGTACATGTGGTTCTTCCCCTATGTATGCTCGGTCCTTCAGCCACCACTGATTGAAGGACCCACCACCACCACCACAGCAGGCTGCCCCAGCTTGCTCCATCACGTCTTAACCTGGTCATGTCTCTGGACACTGGTGGAGCCACTTTCTATTCTTCACACTCTCCAGCTTATTACCAGAATCTTATAAGTTTCTGCATCCAAATGGCATTCCCTACCCTTCCCTTTTTTTAAAAAAATATTTTATTTATTTATTCATGAGAGACACAGAGAGGGGGGGGAGTCTGGCAGAGACACAGGCAGAGGGAGAAGTAGGCTCCATGCAGGGAGCCCAACATGGAACTCGATCCCGGCCCTCGGGGATCACACCCTGGGCCGAAGGCAGGCGCTCAACCGCTGAGCCACCCAGGCATCCCCCCTTCCCTTTTTTAGGAAGGTTAGTCTGAGTCTCCTAGATGGGTTGGGATTAGATACCATTTTATCTTCTCTCTCTCTCTCTCTCTCTCTCACACACACACACACACACTCTGTCTTTTCCAGCTTTGTTTATCCCCAAGGCCCCTGCACAAACTCTTCTCATCTTCATCAATCCAAGTACTAAAAGCTGCCATGCATATCACTTCTCACCTTTGTCCAAGTATTAAAAGCCTCCAAGCAATTGTACATTAGGCATAGTTGGGAGGTCCTGCTGCAGGTTACAGATAGAATGTAGGGCTGTTATTCCCATGATCATGCTCCCTATTAATGAATAAAACCATGTTCTGAACATTTAACACAGCTTCTTTTTGCCTTTGATCTCTTGATAAGTTAAAAAATCATAATAAAGTATGGATTTTTTTTGACAAGTGAAATATTTCTTTACCTGTGAATCAGAAACAAGAGAATTAGCCTTCATGTTCTCCTGTTGACCTCAGTAACAACTGGTATTGTTTGGAAATGATCACACAGGCATTTCTACCCTGGGCACTGAAATTACTTTTCTCTCTTTTCATTCTCTGACATCTTAGAAGTGAAAACAAGGACTTTTCATCTGTTTAGGGACAAAGAAGCAATGGAGTGAGTGACACAGCACTTTTATTCTTGGCAAGGCTTGACATGGAAAGAGCAGTGGGAGATAACTTTCAAGTGGGCCTTAGGAGGAAATCCAAAGGACTGCCTTTCTGCAGGGTCAAATATCTCTATCCTGAGTAAATCATTCAAAGCACCAGGGCTAGAGGCAAGTCGGTGCTGTCAGCTGGCACATGCTGTTAGCTGTCACCTTCTGTTCGGTTAAGCAGAAGAATTTACAAGAATAGCGATTCATTGAATAAAATAGTTCATTAAGGTAAAATTAAATGGCTAGGAAATCAAGTCAGCATTTTAGAACTGCTACAATAAAATGAGTACTTTGTAATATGATGCTTTAGAATTCATATTCTAAGCAATATTATCTTGATTATTTGTGGAGAGCCTGTCAGTGAAGAACCTTAGGAAGCAATAAGAAGCCTTTATTCTGTAGAAGCCTTTTTTCATCGATTTTTATACCACGCTAGTACTCTTGGCTGATTGTGAAGGTAAAACACTAGAAACAGTTTTCATCTAAAGAAATAATAGAAGGGCCCAAGATTTTGTTCTTTAAAAGGGGTTATTTTGAGTCAAATTTTATCCCAAGTATAGTTATTGTATCCCACACAGGCACCATTCTCTTTTTGATTGTGCTATTTGGGGCCATCTTGCTCTGCATATGTACAAAGTCTTCTCTTTGGAATCCATGAATTTCAGATAGAGAAAGCAAGGAGAACAATGGGATTTGAACATCTTATTTCTGTATTTCTTGTTAGAGTCCCTAAATTTACTAGATTTGTTGGGGGTAGTCAGAATGATTTTTTAGGGATCCCTGGGTGGCGCAGCGGTTTGGCGCCTGCCTTTGGCCCAGGGCGCGATCCTGGAGACCCGGGATCGAATCCCACATCGGGTTCCCCGTGCATGGAGCCTGCTTCTCCCTCTGCCTGTGTCTCTGCCTCTCTCTCTCTCTCTCTGTGACTATCATTAAAAAAAAAAAAAAAAAAAAATTAAAAAAAAAATGACTGATTTTTTAATCTCATTGAAATATCCTGTACACAATTTACATTTATTGATTACCACTGCTGTGGTGGTAGGTTTCTCTGAGCAAGAAAGTACTCTGAGATACTCCAGATTAGTGCTGTCCAACAGAGATACAATGCAAGCCTCACATATAATTTAAAATCTTCTAGTAGTTACATTAAAAGAGCTAAAAAGGGATACATAAATTTTAATAGTGTATTTTGTTTAATCCAATGTATCTAAAATATCATTTCAATATGTAATCAAAATGTAAAAAATGGAGATATTTTACACTTTTTTATTGCACTAAGTCTTCAATATTCAATGTGTATCTTATGCGATCTAAATTTGGACTAGCCATATTTCAAAACCACATGTGGTTAGTAGCTACCATGTTAGATAGCACAGCACTGGAGGATAATAAGTGTAATAAAATTAGTGCAAGGTCTAAATATATATGTAACTATAAATAATTTTAAAACATTTCCTACTTCTAACAATGTTGGATTTTCTGAACATGAATGTTTTGTTTTTATTTATATTCTGAAGTCTCATAGGTAGTAAGCATGTTATAGGTGATGGTTATATGAAATAAATTTAATTTAAAAATGCATTAAAATATAGGCACAACTTTTATTTTTTACATGTAGGCTTATTTACATCTATCAACTGAGTTTCTCTGTCTTTTCTTAATTTTGATCTATAGCTATTTTTGCAAAAACTTCATCACCTCTTAATAGTTTAGTATTCTTAATTTTTTAAAACATATATTGAAAGAATGAATTCAAGAGCCTAGCAATTTTAGAGGCAACATTATGAACCTTTCACTATTTCACTTCTGACATGTGTGGTTTTTAATTTACATTTAGAAACACAATCACTTGCTTTTCTCTTTGATTATCTGACTGCTGTTGAGATAAATGCAGGACATTCTTCATTAATCTCACTTTTTCTTTCCATTTAAAATTCCCTTCAAGTCAAATTCACCTTTGAAAACTTAGACTGACTTATCTCCTAAAACTTCTCTAGAATAGACCCATAACATTTGTGGATCTAACATGAATCTTATTTTCTTTAAATATTGTAGACACATTTTCTTTAATAGTGATGAAAAGGCACTATTTCTAAGTGACCTTTGAAATCAGGGAGTGGACTTAGAACTTCATTGGTTGTGAGACTAGGTGTGGCATTCAGTCACTAAGAAGCACTATGAGATGGTGCCTCACTGTCCTGGTTTTCTCAGCTCCCCTTTGTCATGCACTCATTCTGGGGAATAGATGATAGCTTCCTTTTTGTGAAAAATAGCCACTGGGTTAAGTGGCCCTTGAGTGCAATTCCTACTAGAGAGAGAAGTGAGGAGAAGTTAAAAAGTTTTAAAAAGTTATTTGATAGAAAAGAGAGAATTTGGATAAATTGAGAATATGATATGGAATATTAATGCAGAGATGTAACAAATTGCCATACGGAAGCAAAAAATTAAGTGATATATGAAATTAGTTCAGTTAGAGTTCCTGTGGGTGAGAGGCCTCTATCTTTTAAGTTAGAGGCAAGTAAGCTTTTTCTGTAAAGGTCCATACAGTTAATATTTTAGGCTTTGTGGACCATATGGTCTCTGTCAGAACTACTCAACTCCGCTGTTGTAGCTCAGAAAGCAATCATAGACAACACACAGATGAACATGGTTGTATTCCAATAAAACTTTGTTTATAAACAGGTGGCTGTCTGGCTTTGGCCCGCGTAACCCCAGCATAAGAAATAAACATTTACAAAGGGCTGCCTGGTAGCTACACCACTACCTTTACTTCCTCCTATAGCTGTATACTACTTTCACCTCCTGCTGCTTCTTGGGAATATCCACACAGTGGAAATGATTTTCTCCTAAATCACACTTCCTATAAGAAGGTATGTGTTTCATGGGCACATTTCCATACCCCAAAGTAACTATTTTAATAGGTAAGGTATGAGTCTTTAACAGAGACCTGAAATTATAGTAGCATAAGCAAGATAGTAACTTTCCGTGTGTTGGCAGTGTATGGCTTGATATAGTGACTGCAGGTGTTACCTCACCGTCATTCCCTCTTGGCTCACCCTCACCCAGTTGTCCTTGGAACCAAAAGGAAGGGGAAAGAGTACAACCTGGAAGTTGCTCCCATAGCTTCCTCTGATAGCTCATTGGTCAGCACTTAGTCAAATAGCCCCATCTATCTGCAAGAGAGGCTGAAGGCAGAGTACTTATTCTGGGCAGCTGCATGCCCAATAAATTTCTAGGCTAGGCTTCTACTACTACTACTACTACTACTACTACTACTACTATTACTACTACAACTACTACCACTACTATTACTACTACACAGCAGATGAATGTAGCTGCAACTCACGTTTCTGCTTTAATCTTATATTTATACAATAATTAAGAGCCTGAAAGAAGTTACTTCCATTTTAAAGTTCTATTTTACTATATTTCAGGTGACAAATGATATGCTGTTGAACTGAGAATAGAGGCTGTTCTAAGTCTTCAGACACAAATAACAGGAAGCCACTATACACAGTTAGGATACTGTTTGATGTGGCAAATATCTTGCATACACCACCACTCTTCTCTTCTGAGCCTACAGGAGACAGGACTAATAAATCACAGCATTCCTTCCCCCTGAACTCAGACTTGGCTTAAAACCCTCTATAGCCTTCTCTAGACAGCCTCTACCAATCAAGTAGTGTTGCCATGCCATCAGCGATTTATTTGCCTTTCTTGGCTTAAAGTTTTACCATTTTTCTTTTTGTGCCTTTAACACCAGTCTTATCTAAGGATGGTAACATGGCAAACAATGAATTGAATGTTGTTTTTTGACTTTTAAGACAAATATGCTCTCAACTTTTGTCAAATTTTCATCTTATTTCCAGATCTTGTTATTTCCATGATTAAATCTCATTTTTATATAACTAACTTTAGACACAAGACCAAAGTTGGAATAATTTTATTCAATCTCTTAACTATAACTAGAGAAACTGAAACCCCCAAAAATATGAAATAATTTACTTATGGGCACATAGCAGCATTGCAATGAGGCTCCTGAACCCCTAACTCCTATTCTAGTAGCTTTACTTTACAAAGGTCAAATCAGAAGTGACTACAGTAATTAAATATCGGTAATAATTGTGATAGCAATTGGGTGATATTAATAATGGAACTTCAATTTCTCATTTCTGTTTTTTGCATTTATAGGCAAAAGCCAACATATTTTACCTTTTCCTATGTAAAAGAAGTGGTATCCTAAGCAATCCTTACTCCAATGTTTGTTGCTTCTAAAACTTTCCAAATTTAATAAAATGGATTTGACATTGTGAAAGATAGGATTTGAGGACTGCTTTCTAGGACATTTATATTTTGGTTATGCTATAAGGAATGGTGTAGCTGTTCTTGTAATACCTTGGCATTTCCTGTTTTAATAGGATGCTTTTATGTGAGATTGAAAGCACTCACCTCTGTAGAATATTTTCCAGATGAATTTCTAATAGCAATTTGAATTCTTTTTAGCGTATTTTGACCCATGGGTCTATTAGGTTATGTTGCTTCTCATTTTATTCAGATCCCTTTGTCCATCCACAATGGTTTGTGCTCTCTCAGGGAAGGTTGTATACTTCAGTTCCCCTTATATGCGAACAGTTTCTCAGCAGGAGTGCTACTTAAAAGATGACTGTACATGAAAACTCTCATCAATAGGCAGGTGGAGTTAGATTATCTCATTCTTTCAAGAGAGGAATAAAACAAACAAAAAAACTCAGCAAAAATAACTCAAAAAAAAAAAAGAGACCAATTATAGACCAAGCAAATCTAACTATAGTGTCTATAGCTAAGAAATTATATATTAACTAAAACCAGATTTTAAAAGATTAACTAAATCTTCCCATTACAAGTCCATTAAGTACCAAAAATTATGGCTTTCACATGACAGGGAAAATTAGTCTAGTATAATAGACCAAGGGAAATTTTGATAAGGGGAATTTCTTGATTTAACTATTAATTAAAAAGTTTGAGATGCAAGGATTTTCCTCTTTTCTTCTTTCAGTGTAGAGGAAGGAGCTTGAAAGCAGTAAAACTTCATGACCATAACAAAAAGGCAGAAAATTTCAGTGTGATGGACCCAAACCTTGAACTTAGCTGTATTTACCAGACCTGGAAGGTTCATTTTTTAAAAAAACAACTATTTAGTGAGCATTTACTATGAGTTAGGTAACATGGCACCCAAAGTTGGAAAGTAAAAATCATAGCCTTCAGAAGCCCACCATTTCATGTGCAAGGCAAACAAAGGAGCAAATAATCTTAATATGACATAGTCAAACTGCTGTGGAAAAAGCAAGTTCTGCTTGAATGTTGACAAAGGAGACAGTGCTGGAGCTGGCTGGATGGCTCTGGCAGTTCATGAAGCAGAGGAAGTGGGACAAAGAATCAGAGGCTAAAGCAATGTATAGAAAGGCACGGAAGTGTGAAAAAGCATATGGCCTTTAACTGTATAGTGTGGCAGGGGTAAAGGTGACAGAGAGTGTGGCAAGGGATTGTGTTCAATAACTTAGTAAATATGACTTGGGTGACTATTTAGCCTGGGCACTGTGCAGAGACACGTATAGGGTGCTGGGATAAATGCAACTTAGTCCAGTACTTGAGGCATTAACAAAGGAGACACAGGTCACAGATAAATTACGTTTGGGTGAAGACGTGGTAAGCATAACAACAGAAGAAATGTTGGGTTCTTTCTCTTCACAAAGAAGTGAGAATCTGCTCCCATGCCAAGCATCATCCTGTTGGCAGGGAAACCTACAAAGGTGAGAAATAGCACGCACTGCCTGTTTGCAAGGACCACACGATTTAGTGATTTGGCCCGTGACCTTCCAGCACAATGTTCTGCAGGTCCAGTTGGGGATGATAAGTTTCATTGACAAGCCACAATTATGGGACCTAATGACAACCCATACCAAGGTGGTGTATTCTTTCTGACAATGCATTTTCCTACAGACTACCCCTTCAAACCACCTAAGGTTGCATTTACAACAAGAATTTATCATCCAAATATTACAGTAATGGCAGCATTTGTCTCGATATTGTAAGATCACAGTGGTCTCCTGCTTTAACTATTTCTAACGTTCTTTTATCCATTTGTTCACTGCTATGTGATCCAAACCCAGATGACCCCCTAGTGCCAGAGATTGCACGGATCTATAAAACAAACAGGGATAAATACAACAGAGTATCTCGGGAATGGACTCAGAAGTATGCCATGTGATGCTACCTTAAAGTCAGAATAACCTGCATTATAGCTGGAATAAACTTTAAATTACTGGAAAAAAAGTAGTTTTTTTAGTAGTTAGGGTGACAGACAGATCAAGCAGTTACAACAACATGTATACACCAGCAACTGTGACGAATGTCATCCAGGAGGTACAGAGTCCTAAAGAACCTATAGTGCAGGATTATGTTCTAATCAGGCAGGACAGGGAAAATGATATTTATCACCCCTCTTCTTACATAATAGTTTTCCATGCTTGAATTCTTAATTTGCTTGATCAAACTTGGAGTTCATCTCAAGTAGAATTTGAAAGATTACCTGGGTAACAGCTTGTCAGAGCCCTTGCATCTCCCAGAATATTTGTCTTCCACTTTCATAAATGACCAACAGCACTTGTACAGAAAAGTCTGAAGTTAGAATTTCCCTCTCTTAAAACTTTTTTAGAATTTGAGTTCTTGGGAGGCCTGGGTGGCGCAGCGGTTGAGCGTCTGCCTTCTGCTCAGGGCGTGATCCCACGGTCCCAGGATGGAGTCCCACATCGGGCTCCCTGCAGGGAGCCTGCCTCTCCCTCTGCCTCTGCCTCTCCCTCTCCCTCTCTCTATGTCTCTCATGAATAAATAAATAAAATCTTAAAAAAATAATTTGGGACACCCGAGTGGCTCAGTGGTTGAGCATCTGCCTTTGGCTCAGGGCGGGATCCCGCGGTTCAGGGAGCGAGTCCCACATTGGGCTTCCTGCAGGGAACCTGCTTCTCCTTTTGCCTATGTCTCTGGCTCTCTCTCTGTATCTCTCATGAATAAATAAATGAAATCTTTAAAAATAAAAAATAAAAATAAAAAAATAAAAAAAAGAATTTGAGTTCTTGTCATCTGACAATATGATTTAGAACAGATGTTTTCCCCTTTACATAAACTTATTACTTCTGTCTGAATCTTACAGGTTTTAAAAAAACGATTACAAAAATTCATTTACGAGAGAGAGAGCACACGAGTGAGGGGTAGGGGCAAAGGGAGAGAGAGAGAAGTAGCCTCCTCAGAGAGCAGGGAGCCCCATGCAGGGGCTCAGGCGGCTTGATCCCAGGACCCTGGGATCATGACCTGAGCTGAAGGCAAATGCTTAACCGACTGAGCCACTCAGGCTGTGAATCTCACAGTTTTTAAATTAAAACAATTCTAGCAGTTTCTATAAAAACTAAACATACTCTTAGTATATAATCCGGCAATCACTCTCTTTAGCATTTCCCCTAATGAACTGTAAACTTACATCCACACAAAAACCTGCACACAAATGTTAATAACAACTTTATTTATAGCTGCCAAAACGGAGAAGCAAAGTGAATGGATAAATAAGCTGTGGTACACCTAGATGTTGGGATATTAAGCAGTGCTGAAAAGAAATGAGCTATATCAAACCCTGAAAAGATGTGGAGGGAGCTTAAAGGCATATTACTAAGTAAAAGAAGCTTATGGAAAGACTAATCATTATATGATTACAATTCTATGACATTCTGTGAAAGGCATAACTGTGCAGATAGTAGAAGGATCAGTGTTTGCTAGAGTTTGTAGGGAGGGAGGGAGGAATAAGCAGAGCACAAAGGATTTTTAGGGCAATGAAACTCTCCTATATGATACTACAATAGCAGATACATGCCATTATGCATTTCCCAAACCCAGAGAATATACAACACTAAGCGTGAACCAAAATTTTAACTATGGGTAGAAATGATATGTTAATGTAGGTTCACTGATTGTAGTAAACATACTACTGTGGTGTGGGATGTTAGTGCAGCAGGCTGTGCATATGTGGGGACAAGGGGTATGTAGAAATCTCTATGCCTTCTGCTTAATTTTGCTGTGAACTTAGAAGTGCCCTAAAAACATGTCTTCTTAAAAAAAAAATACGAACCGGTGAAATTCCTTGTACATAAAAAAATATCTTACTAGGATATCTATATTTTGCCTAAAGTACTATATCTTCATAGATATTTTGGCAATAACCTGGAATTGCTGTTTTGGGGAAACTTAGATGTAATCCTCAACCCAACCTTCCCTCTACTTTTATAATCATCTTTATTATGATGTAATCTTTACGTCTCTTGAGGATGCAATGCAAGCCCTAGGAGAAAGGTTTCAGTGTTTTCATAACTGAATTCATTTTCATTCTACCTATAAATCTTTTAAGAAGGGGGTCCATGAATATATAGCTCTTTCATATAATTTATGAATTATTTTTTGTGTAAGAATTATCAGTACATTTCAAATTAAGATTAATGTACTCTTAGTCCTTGCTGCCAACAGATGAAATTTTTCTTTTTAAGATTTTGTTTATTCATGAGAGACACAGAGAGAGGCAGAGACACAGGCAGTGGGAGAAGCAGGCTCCCTTCGGGACTCCCCATGTGGGACTCAATCCCAGAACCCTGGGATCATGTCTTGAGCCAAAGGTAGACGCTCACCACTGAGCCACCCAGGTGCCCCCAGATGAAATATTTTTAAGTGACATATGTTTCTTGCTTTGCATCTTATCTTGGAATCTTGTGTCTTTCCCCTTTAAATATGTGGCATTTGGCTCCCAGATTACTTTTTCACCTTTATTAAGATGTAATTCACATACCATAAAATCTGCTCATTTAATTCTTTGTTTAAAAGTTTTATTTCTTTTATTTATTTTTTTTACGATTTTATTTTTTTACTTATTAGAGACACACACACAGAGAGAGAGAGAGAGAGAGAGAGAATGACAGAGGGAGAAGCAGACTCCATGCAGGGAGCCTGACACAGGACTCGATCCCAGGTCTTCAGGATCAGGCTCTGGGCCCAAGGTGGTGCTAAACCTCTGAGCCACCGGGGCTGCCCAAAATCTGCTTATTTAAAATATACAATTCAATAGTTCTAGTATATTCACAGAGTTGTGCAATCATCACCAAAATAAAATTTTAGAACATTTTGTCACCCTCCCCTGAAAATCTTATACAATTCAGTAGTCACTACCCTTTGTCCCTTTCCCAACCGTTGGCAATCAATAATATGCTCTCTGTCTCTATAGATTACCTGTTCTAGGCATTTAAATGGATGGGACCATACCTTGTGTAGTCTTTTGTGACTGGCTTCTTTCACTTAGTATGTTTTCAAGATTCATCTGTTCTGTATAGCATTGCTCTTTTTATTAAGTGATATTCCTTTGTAACAATTTGAGGAATGCAAACAGTTTTCAAAAGTTCCTGTACTATTTTACATTTCTGCCTACAAAAAAGAAGGGTTTTAGTTTATCTGTGTTCTCATCAGCACTTGATATTGTCTGGTTTTTGTTTTTGTTTTGAAGTTATTGTTCCAATCATCCTGGCGAGTAGAAAGTGGTATCTCATTGTAGTTTTGATATGTATGTCCCTAATGACTAAAAATCTTGAACATCTTTTTATATGCTATTGGCCAATTTTATATTTTCTTTGGAGAAATGTCTATTCAAATCCTTGGCCTATTTAAAAATGTCATTTATAGGGGTGCCTGGGTGGCTTAGTCTTTTAAGCATCTGCCTTCAGCTCAGGTCATGATCCCAGAGTCCTGGGGGGTTGGGGGGGATGGAGCCCCATGTCAGGCTCCCTGCTCAGCAGGGAGTCTGCTTCTCCCTCTCCCTTTGCCCCTTCACCTGCTTGTGCTCTCTCTCTCAAATAAATTTTTTTTAATGTCATTTATATTTTTATTACTGAGTTTTAAGAGTCCTTATATATTTTGTAAGGATGTTTACATATGATTTACAAATCTTTTCTCCCAATCTGCAGGTTCTATTTTCACTTTTTTTGTAGTATCACTTGTAGTACAAAGGGTTTAACTTTATGTAGTTCAATTTATCTATTTTTAAAATCTTTTCTCACTTGTGTTTTGGTGTAATATTTAAGAAACCATTGACTAACCCAATGACATGAAGATTTACTCCTCTGTTTCTTTCTAACAGTTTTATAGTTTTAGCTCATACATTTAGATTTTTGATCCATTTTGATTTCATTTGTATATAAGTGAGATAGTCCAACTTCATTACTTTGTATGTGGGTACTCAGTTGTCTTAGTACCATTGAAAGACTATTCCTTCCCCTTTGAATTATGTTGGCAGCCTTGAAATACAATCAGCCATGATGAGTTTATTTCTGGATTCTCTGTTCTTTTGAATCCATGTACATATCTATTCTTATATCATTCTACATTGTTTTGTTTACTGTAGTTTTGTGATAAGTCTTGAAAATTGGAAGTATGAGTTTTCCGTCTTTGTTCTCCTTTTCCAGGATTGCTTGTACTGGGTCCTTTGGATTTCCATATGAATTTAAGATCAACTTGACAATTTCTGCTAAAAGACAGTATTTTAAGAATTCCAGTGAATCTGAAGATCACTTTTGGGATTTCTGATATTTTAACAATAAGTCTAGTGGTCCATGAATATGGGATATCTTTCCATTTAGATCTTTTCTGATTTCTTTCAGTAATGCTTTGTAGATTTCAATGTAGAATTCTTAAATTTCTTTTGCTAAGTATATATCTAAGAATTTTTTTCTTTTTCACAGTGTTATATATGGGATTATTTAATTTCATTTTCAAATTGCTCATTGTTCATATATATAGAAATAATTGATTTTTTTGTATACTGATCATGTATTTTGCCTCTTTGCTGTCATCATTTATACATTGCACACAAATAGTTTTATTTCTTCCTGTCTAATTTGGAAGTCTATTGCTTCTCTTTTGTTGCCTAATTGCCCTGGATATAAACAGTACAACATGGAATAAAAGGGGCAAAATCAGGAAAAAAAAAATCTCTGTTATGATTCTGATTTTAGAAACAATCCAGGTTTTCACCATTAAGTATGATTCTAGGTGTAGGTTTTTCATTGATGTTCTTTATCAGTTTGAGGAGGTTTGCTTCTATTCCTACTTTGTTGAGTGTTTTTAATTGTGAAAGGGTGTTGGATTTTGTTGACTGCTTTTTCCACATCTATTAAGTTGATCATGTTTTTATTTCTTATTTTATTAAAATGATCTATTACATTGATTTTCCTATCTTGAACCAACTTTGTATTCCTGAGATAAATCCCCTTGGTAAAGGTGTATGGTCCTTTTATATATTGCTGAATTTAGTTTGCTAAAATTTTGCTGGGGATTTTTGCCTCTGTATTCACAAGACATTGAGATGTAATTTTATTTTATTTATGTTGTCTTTTTCTGATTTGAGCAAAAGTAAAATATTGGCCATACAGAATGAATTGGAAGTGTTTTCTAATATTTTTGAGTTTGTGAAGGATTGGTATTCTTTTTTTTAATGTTTGACAGAATTCATCAGTGAAGCCATTTGAACCTAGGCATTCTTTGTAGTAAGTTTTAATATTATTCTTTATGTCTGTTTATTTGTTATAAGTCCATTTGAAATTTTCATTTCCTCTTAAGTTTTGATAGTTTGTGTCTTTCTAGAAATTTGCTTATTTTATCTAAGTTATCAAACTATTGACTATTTTATCTAAGTTATCAAACTGTTGACTGGGAAGGCTGGGTGGCTCAGTGGTTGAGGTATGCCTTTTGCTCAGGGAATGATCCTGGGGTCTGGGATCGAGTTCTGCACCAGGCTCCTTGCAGGAAGCCTGCTTCTCCCTCTGCCTGTGTCTCTGCCTCTCTCTCTCTCTCTCTCTGTGTGTGTGTGACTATCATAAATAAATAAAAATTAAAAAAAAATAAAAAGAAACTGTTGACAATTTTTCATAGTATACTTTTGTAATCTTTTTATTTCTGTAATGTCAGGTTTATTAATTTGAGATCTTCTTTTCTTTAAGACAGGCATTTAAAGCTATACATTTCCCTCTGGGCATTGCTTTCTTAGCCTGCCATAAGTTTTGATATATTGTGTTTTTGTGTTTTGATATATTTGTGTTTTGGCCAGGAAAGGAACTGAGAAAGAATGGGGTGATGAGATAGTAGGAAACCTAAAGAGTCGGTTTCATGAAAGCCAAGAGATAAACATTTCTCATGGAGAAGAGAGTGCTAACTCCATAGACTGCCATTGAGAATAACATGAGGTCAAAGAAATGAAGATTTTCCTTAGTATTATGTACATTGTTGATGGTTGGTTATGAGCAGTCATGGTGGGTTGGAAGGGAAGACAGAAGTCCCAGTGAAGGGGTCAAAAGGATGACTAGAAGTGAAAACATAGAGGCAATGAATATTAGAGAAAGAACTACTTTCATAAGTTTTGCTGTAATGTAAGGCAGAGAAATATGAGCAGTCTTTGGGGAGGGATGCAAGATCACAGGAACACTTGTTAAAGTGGGAAGTGGGAATTTTAGAGCATGCTTGCATGCTGATGGATGTAATAAAGACTAAAGTTGCAGAAATCCTTGAGAAGGAAGGAGAGGTTGGGATCCAGAGCATAAAGGTGTTAGTTAGCCTTTGATGAGAAGATAAACACTTCTTCTGAGGTAACAGGAAGAAAGGCAGAACATTTGGGAATAGATACAGGTAGAGGTGATCCCTATATGATTGTAGCTAGCTTGAACTCGGATCAACAGTTAAAAGTTAGAGTGGATTAGAGGGAATATTGGAGGTCAGAAAGCATATGAAAAGGCGTTAAATGGACCCCTTGGGGAAAATTTGCTTCTAAAAAATATGCTAGATTTGCTGGGGTTTTTTTTTTTTTGGTACCCATTTTGAATTTAAAGGGAGCCCTGTTAGCACAGCTCTGTTCATTTTCTAAAGGGCAGGCTCAGAGTAGGTAGATAGTTTTAAGTGGAGTTGCTTGTTTTCCCGGGTGAGTGAGTAGAGGATCATAAAGCAATGATAAGTTACACACATACACACACAACTTGACATATGTGTACACCCCCCACATGCATATACACTTTCACACATCACATTTCTATACACACACTCATCACACTCAGAAGCACTACCTCACTTAATTTTTACAATAACCCCCCTAAGAGCATTTAATTACTGTTTTTTAAATATCTGAAGATTGAAGCACACTTGTAATTTCCTCTATGTGACTCACTCTCCCCTCTGTTCTTCAAAAATTTTAAACATGATCACGATATAAAGCAGAGCCACTGCTGGGATTCCATTTGAGTCATCCCTTAGGTGTGATTTGCCTTGGAGCTTTTTCCTCTGATGCCTAGCCTACTACTGTCCTGGCTGTCCCCGTGACCTCTTCATGCACTGTACCTTCTCCAGACTTTTCTCCACACCCACAGACAACCTGTATTCTTTTATCGATAGAGCTGCATTTGAGGCTTTGCTCCTCATTGGCTGTGTGAACTACTATGTAATTTGGGAGCAATACTAATTCATTCTGAGGATTAAAAAATATAACACATGGAAAGCCCTCAATTCTGTGTACATGGCATGCATTCAGTAACTGTTTATCTTTCTTCCTTAATCTCAATATCTTTTTACCTATATTATTTGTTCTGGTTATATTTCCTGAAGGATTGTCATTCAGCTAACCATTTTGTTTTTGTTTTTTCCTACCCAAATTCAATTAATTCTTGATGATAGAATTTTAGGTTTAATACTTTTAAAAGAATTATTTATTTATTTATTTATTTATCTATTTATTTATTTATTTATTGGGGGAGGGAGAGAGGGAACATGAGCATGGGTGGGGGAGGGGCAAACGGAGAGAATCTTCAAGACTCCCCACTGAGTGCAGAGCCCTACTGGGGGCTGGATCCCATGACCCTTGAGATCATAACCTGAGCCAAAACCAAGAGTTGGGCACTCAGCCAACTGAGCCACCCAGGTGCCTCTGGAATGTTGAGTTT
Source organism: Vulpes vulpes (assembly GCF_048418805.1). Classification (NCBI taxonomy): domain Eukaryota; kingdom Metazoa; phylum Chordata; class Mammalia; order Carnivora; family Canidae; genus Vulpes; species Vulpes vulpes. The sequence goes on along the minus strand of NC_132788.1, from coordinate 46,899,727 downwards.
AATAGGGTTCTTCTGGAAATAATGTCAATCTACAGTTAACTCTAATAGGACTCCAGGTGGACAAAAGAGTTCTATTTGGAGCATGCAGATCTTGTCACTTGACTCAAATCATACAGAAGGACTGACTTTGATTATTATGAATTAAACTAAACTGCAACATTGAGCACAAAAAAATTAGATTATTTTCATGTCTTGGTTGTTAGAGTACTTCCTAAGTAAATGAATTATTAGGCCTTTTGTAATATTAGAGGTCTGGCTGCATCCAAGGAATCTTCACAGTGTAACAGAACGGCACTGCAATATCAAAAAAAGGTGTTGTGTCACTGACATAAACTCAAGGGCATCTCTTTAAAAAGCAGCACCTTGGGAATGTGGTTGGGACTATCACTTTCCTTTCACTTTCGGCTACCGTGACATTTGCTGTCACACAGGCTCTTCACGTCCCAAGTGGTAAGTCACACTTGGTCTCATAGGACAGAAGGTTTTAGATAAAGTTGCCTCATTTAGTACCTTACTTTTCCTGCACTGATTATTATTCACAGTTTTATATTGAAAACAATACTAATGGCTAAGGTTAATCCTGAGTGGCGGAGGAGCAAAATGAACATATTCCTACTTTTAAAAGTACTGTTGAGCACATTTGCTTTCTGTGACATGTGGCATGTAATAGAACTGTTCAGAGGCAAAACTGAAACCTTGTGCTTTGATCTTTTACAGTTCCCTTTTATTCCTCAGTTCTTAGAAGTGGGAACAAATTATATGTTATTGAAGACTTTATCTTAGCATTTGCAAGCAATATTGTACTTCTATCGATTAACAGGGGTAGCAGTTCTATGTAAAATAGAACTGCTCCATTGCAGACGTTATAGTCATGTGGTATTATGCATGCAAAGCTATGTTCCTATGTTTTTGATGTTATGGGAAGTAGCAGACTGTTTTCTTAATTCCATAAATTGAATTTCCCCCTAAAGACTCATTAGGAAAAGGCATGTTGAAACGTGTGGTGTCATTACACGATTGTTCTCACTTGGCGACAAGCAACAAAAGGAGAAAAATGTTCCTGACAATTTCTGAAATGTGATCATTAGAAATCACTCTCTGAAATTAATGAGATGCTAGAGAAAGCCAAGAGCTTAATAGATCATATCATGTGTGCAACTTGACGAGGGCTTTAAGTGGGGGTGTGATCATGTGCCAAGTGAATGCAACAGTTTTCATGATAATCTACTTGCTCACTAATGCTGCTTAATGAAAATCAAGCAGATCTACAAGGATAAACATTGCAATGATTATTACAGAATATTCTGACCCTGAGGAAATTATACGAGATGAGGTGAAGAGCTAAAGCTTTAGTTTTACTCACCTAAGGACAGTCTTGTTTGTTTTCTTATTTTGAGATGAGGAAATATTTTTAAAATCAGCTAGAAGGTAAATTCTCCCACCCAAACAATTGAGGCTCCCACTTAGTGTTTCTTGGTTTTTCCCATCTGTTGACTCTTGGCATCTCCCCTGCTGCTCCTGGTCCCCACCTGGCCCCATCTTGATTCTTCTCCTGCATGTCTGTCTCCATGGAGACAGACTGCTCAGAGGAAGGAACCGGGCAGAGTAGCCAGAGGCATGCCTCACCGGACCCTCTGTGGGAGCAGCTTCCCTTTGATTGCAGTGCAGAAAGGCAAAGATATCCCTTCTTAGAGAAGCAAAATGTGTTTGGGACCTACATTCTGCCCCTGGTGGTTCTGCAGATGTAACTCGACAAAGACAGAAAGGAGAGATGGGGCCCCATTTGTTTTCCATGTTTCAGTGTCAGGAGAGCTGCAAAGATTGTCAGGAAGACTCAAAGGGAAGGAGAGAGAGAGAGAGATAGAAGATAAGATTAAAAAAAAAATGAAGGTTTTTCCAACAAACTGACACCAGCAGTCTAATTGTACAAGGGAAAGGTTGTTAACCAGACACCTGAGAAATATATGGCAACTCTGTATATATTTCCCCATAAAATACATAATTATTCTGAACAGAAAAGTACTAAAATCCATAAAGAATTTGTTTCCTAATGACTAGAGGAACTGGGCCATTAAAAATGCCACAAAAATGCTTATTTTATAGAGAAGGCACCCGGGTTTATAGAAAAGCATAAATTTGCCGACAGCCCATTGCTATGGAGGGTCTCACACTTTGAACATTTCAGCCTTTTTTTGTTTCTACTCATAGCAGTAGTTCTCACACAAACACATCTGCAAAGTTGTGTCATTAGATTTGTAGACCTATACAATAGATTTTTAGACCTAAACTTGCCTATGGAATAGATAATAGGGTTGAAATTTAAAGAAAAAAATAATTAAATGTGATAGAGATTGCACAAATGCCAATTCTTATCATTTCTGGGTGTCAAAAATCACTCTGATATTGGAGACACCAGAACTGAGAGCCAGATCCTTTTGTTTTCTAAACACACTTGTGCAGAAAGACATTATTAACTTCCTGGTGTGCACTGTTATCTCTGGACACCTAGCTAAATCCAGGATTTGATTTTCACTCACTCTATCATACTGGCATTCACTCCAATTTGCAGTTATATCTTTTAGAATTACTGCTTTTAAATTGGACATTTTCCCTGCAGTTTAGATGTCTACCTTCTAGATTAACAAAAAGAAGCATCTATGAAACAGTAATAAAAAAAAGAAAAAAAAAGAAACAGTAATGAGTAACCTGTATAATTTGTGGTATGGTTTACAGAGCCTCTCATGATATACCTGGTTTTATCTGGGTCTTACAGGAAGGCTGAGAGATGGGAATAGTTATTTATAATGACCGAGGTCCAGAGAGATTAAGCAATTTGTCTAGGATCACACAGCTAGTAAGTGACAGATCTCAAATTCAGTTCTTTTCACTTCAGAGCCTGTGCAACCCTACATGCTCATTAACAGTTTCTTAGTGCAAGAGTCACTCAAGTGTTAGATTGTAAATCACTAGGGGACCGAAATAGGATTCTATGGTTCCCTGGGAATGGTGCCTCAGTATATTTGCTGTGTGCTTTCCAGGAGAGAATTCCAGCTGTACTCATCCACCGCAAGACATAATAATTCCTATGAATTTTCTAGGAATGAAGATGAAAATCTCTTCAATTTCAGCACTGTTTCTTTGGTATTTATGCAGCCTGCCAAAAACAAGTAATCAGAAATAAGCCTCAGAATCTTGAAGACCTAACAAAGCTGTTTTTCTCTTTGTGTTGGTAGAAGGAGAGGGTGCGTTACTGAGGTAGTCCTGTTTGGGCAGGCTTATAGTCTCCAAAGGCTAGAATGTCACCCCAGCGTTTCCGTGTGAGTCTGTAAGTGATCTTGGGCTAATCATTCATATCTCTGTGCGTACGAGTGCTAGTAGTGAACAACGAGAAAGCCTGTCCAATCAGCTAGTGACTAATAGGGCTCATTTAGTCTCCCATTGTTAATAATTTAGAAAACATCAATCGAATATTAAGGCCTGCATTAAAGAGTCTATAGTCCAGAATATTTGCCACCATATGAACTTATAAATCTTACCACTGATGGCTATATCCGAGATTTTCAAAAAGAGAAGCTGAAACACCAGGAAGTCATTAAAACCTGGCTGTTTAAAATCATCCAGCCAGCAACAAAGCTAGGAAACAGATCTAATATGTCCACCATGCCGATCTCTACCACTTGACTACCTTGTAAAAAATGATTGCATCATTTCAGGATGAAGAGTAATGCTGATTATTGTCTAATTTTGGCTTTCAGTGCTTCATTATCAAATGCACTTCCTGAGAGCTCTGTATTTCCTGGTGTAAGTGTGGTGCATGACGTACTTGTAACCAAGGGACTGGGCTCAGCCCAAGTACTTCTCCCTGACTAATAGGGAGCATGCCGAGTAAACAAGTACTTTACTGTGCTGTGCATAAGAAAAGGAATGCAAAGGTTAATTCACTGGCCCTAATATCTTTAATCCAATAATTCACAAACAAACAATGCCATTTGGATTTCAGTAACTGTAATAGTATAACAGTTGTTGTCTTTTATTAGTATGTAATTAACTCTGTAGTGTGTCAAGATGACAGTTGCAATTTTGTGTTCATTCAGAGATGCATAGGCCTCAGTATTTTTTTTTAAGATTTTATTTATTCATAAGAGACACAGAGAAAAAGAGAGGCAGAGACACAGGCAGAGGGAGAAGCAGGCTCCATGCAGGAAGCCTGATGTGGGACTCGATCCCAGGTCTCCAGGATCACACCCTGGGCTGAAGGCAGGCACTAAACCGCTGAGCCACCCGGGCTGCCCAGGCCTCAGTATTATAACTAGTTTGTGATATCCTTTTAACACTTTGATGGCTAGTGCCAACATCTGCGATCATGTTGACAGCGAGCAGTGATGGGTGTATTTATTCCATTGCGCAAAGTATGCACAGTGCATACGTATGTATGTATTTGTATTTGTATTCTTCAACTGGTTTCAAGTTCTGAGGCAAAGCTGGAGCGTGGGGTTTGGAGATGGCTACGGTGGGGTGCAGGGAGTGGAGCTAGACAGTCCATCAGGCCAGTACTCTCGATTCAGGACTCTATTCGCTGGCCTATATTTCAGCTGGCTGATATTCCAAAGATGATTTGAATCAATGTACCATGCTTCTTAGCCAAGGCCTGTCCCAAATGACCTGGTTACCTCTTTCCATGACAGCTTCTTGCTATTCTAGGGCTGTCCATTCCTGAGCTCACCAGAGCATTGCTGCTGCTACAACTTTCATCACTGTCATGGAACTGCTACATCCATACTGACACCAGCTCCAGGCCACTCCCAGAACATGGAATGCCTTCCTTGCAGGGCTCATGTCTGAGCACACAGGGACCTCTCCCTCAAGTCTTCTTCTACTTCTGGCCTCTGAGCTCTCACAGGTTAGGGGTACCCTGCAAGATATCCTGGGGGATCTTGTTTCCTGTTGTATCTCTTCAGTGCAGGGCACAGGCCAAGCCTGCCACATGCTATACCTGTGATACATTTTATGCCATCCTTAAAGCTGAAGGCCTTTTAAGTCTTACACAGACCATAGGTCCTAGTTAGGCTGAAAGGAGACACGTCTTTTCTCTCCCTCTCTCTCTCTCTCTCTATCTCTCTCTCTTTAAAAGCCTCTCGTTTCTGTTGTAGAGGCTGCTTTCACTTTCCTTATTACCCCTGTAAGATGAGTTGCCTCTTCTTTGGGCCTCATGTAAATAGATGGTTAATTTCCAGTCTCTCTCTGAACCTTGGGCCACACATACTGTTCATAGGAGGCTAGAGAGTTGTCTTTATAAATGGTGGTCCCAGTGTTCACAAGTGTGTAATATGCAGTTAGTAGTCCTAGAATAGAGTGAAAGTTATTAGCGTTGAGGGCCTTAATTGAACTTGGGACTTTAACCTCATTAGCTTTGTGCTCGGAGCAAGAGGCAACTGCCTCATAGACCAATCTAAAGTTTGTCAAATTCTTGAAAACTTTGAGATCATTTGGTAAAAATGAGCAGAGATGGAAGCTTAGATTGTTTTCTGGGTAATAGATCTTGTTTCAAAGCCTTTTTTTCCCCCTAGTGCAGCTTGAGAACCACCTGACAGTAATTAAATTATTCTAACATCTCACTCCCACCTCCCACACACATTTTCCCCTTTTGTTTTGTTATTTGGTGGTGTGTGCAATTATCTTCTTTTAAGAAACAAGCACAGCCACCCACAGCTACACGTGCTAACTGTAAATCTGAACTTGTGGCTGTGAGAAGGAGGCATCCTTTTCCCATTTTCTCACAGGTTGTAAACTGGTTATTCACATTTTCTTTGATGAGAATTTTAAGCACCGAGTACCATCTTCATAAGCATATGCAGCAGATGGTTAGGAATATCGTGTGATAAGGAACAGTGGCCAATTTCTTTAGCTATTTTCACCTCCTGAACACATCCCAAAGAAATGCAATGGCATATTTGAGGGTGTGTCTTTAGAAGACCTTTTTCCTTAAACATGAATATAATTTGCTGATGTGTTCACTTTAAGATATATTCATTTGGGGGATGTCTCTGCCGTAAGTGATCTTGTAGCATTTTCATATAAAATTAGACTTCTGTTGAAAGCTCTCCTGGGTGTTGCTGCCTAGGAATTAACCCAGCTGTTCCTTCTCTTCATTCAGTCATATGATAAGACAGGAGGAAATGAAGCAAGATACTTAGATGACCCCTAATGACCTTCATGCACATTATTTGTATGATGAGATAATCCGCCTAGAGGAGGGAAGCAATTTCCAGGTCAGTCAACTTGCTCTGTGAACTAACTCCACCATTTACTAGCCTGGGGGTTCTAGGCCTGTTGCTTAAACTCCACATCTTTCTGTAAAATGGGAATAATCAATACCACCTCCTTGGGTTGTTGGGAGGATAATAAGACATTAGGTAGGTAGAACTCCTCTTTTTTTCCCCCATAAAATTGTTTAATAAAAAGTAGCGAAGCTGCTGGAAAAATGATAAAGAAATATTCACACATGTCTTACTGCTATGCCCAAGGGCTTTCTTCCTGAAGATGTAGCTCAAAGTTTCCCCTTTTAGGGAAAGTCCTCTGCTAGCCAGCAACCCAGCAACTGAAAACACTCCCTGGACTTTCCTTCCTAACATGCTCCTTTATTTCCAACAATTGCATCTAGAGAGCATGCAGAGTAATAAATTGACTCCAAAGTTGTAGTTTCAGGGATGATGAGAATAACAGAGCTCTGGGATCAAAAGAGAGCTCCTAGTGAAAGTGGTAATAATAGCTATAGCAGAAGTAAATTTCCAGGGAAGCAGGGGGATAGACAAGTGACAGGATGACATCATTCACCATTTTGGATTGTTTCAACTACTGGCAAATTCAACAATCAATGGGTAAAGACAGGGTGCTGTTTTACTATCATCACTATTTCCATTAATCAGCTATGTGTGCGTGTGTGTGAGTGTTTGTAAGATATTCGGGCCTCCTCATGTCATGATTTTTATTTATATCATTCAGCATAAAGGACTTTCAATTTTTTTTAAATTTATTTATGATAGTCACACAGAGAGAGAGAGAGAGAAGCAGAGACACAGGCAGAGGGAGAAGCAGGCTCCATGCACCGGGAGCCTGATGTGGGATTCGATCCCGGGTCTCCAGGATCGCGCCCTGGGCCAAAGGCAGGCGCCAAACTGCTGCGCCACCCAGGGATCCCCATAAAGGACTTTCAGCATTCTTTGTTTTAGTTTATCCATTTACATATATATGTGTATATGCACATATATAATATATACAAATCTTAAAGGGACAGAGTATAATTTCTTGGAATGTGACTTAAATTCTTTGTATAGGGGCACCTGGGTGGCTCAGTGGTTAAAGGTCTGCCTTCGCCTCAGGTCATGATCCCAGGGTCCTGGGATCGAGTTCCATATCAGGCTTCCTGTAGGAAGCCTGCTTCTTTCTCCGACTGTGTCTCTGCCTCTCTGTCTCTCATTAATAAATAAACAAAAATCTTTAAAAAAAATTCTTTGTATAGATATGTCCTTGGATATGCTCTGAATATCCAAATAAGGTTTCAGATGACCTCTGGTAAATTCATTTTTAATTGTTTCATTTGTATAGACATTTCATCTCTCCAATTCAATGGTTGTATATATAGATTTTTACATTTAAAATGTTTGGATCAATTTTCTTTAACTTTGGAAAAGTGGTAATAATTCATCCATTAAAACATCAATACTAGAAAGAGAGGATCAGTTGCTTTAAAAAAAGCAAGAGTGATTTAGAAGAGTAATAAACCAAATACTTTTTCTGATGTGGATAATAAGCTGATGCAAATACAAATTCAGAGTGGAAGGAAGTCATGGAGAAAGTCAAAAGTTTTTATTTCCTAGTGACAATTCTTTTTTTTTTTTTTTTTAACATATGATAGTCACAGAGAGAGAGAGGTAGAGACATAGGCAGAGGGAGAAGCAGGCTCCATGCAGGAAGCCTGACGTGGGATTTGATTCCGGGTCTCCAGGATCACACCCTGGGCCAAAGGCAGGCGCTAAACCACTGCACCACCCAGGGATCCCTCCTAGTGACAATTCTAATCTCACATGTGTGGAAACTAGTTCTTCTTCTTCTTTTTTTTCTTTTTTTTGGTTTGTTCAATATAAGGTTCCTATTCCCTTCATCCCTGAACCACAAGGTATTTAAGAGGCCACTGTTAAAATGCAGATGGCTTTTGCATTATAAAGCCTAAGTTAATGCCTTGGATGACTTAAGGCAGGTAGAGAAAGACCTCTGTGGTCCCAGACTAGAAGTTCTGAAGAATCCGAAGTGTGAGGCTGGTCTGTAATTCTAAAGCTGCAATGTCTAATGCAGTAGCCACTGGCTAGATGTGACTGTTGAAATTTAAAATTAATTAAGATTAAATTAAATTAAAAATTTTAATTGTACTAGTCCCATTTTCAGTGCTCACCAGACATTTTTGGCAAGTAGATATCATATTGGACCATGCAGAGATGACTATGTTTATCACTTCAGGAAGTTCTGTTGGACAGCACTGCTCTAGGGACCGACATAAAGAGTCATAGAGCATGGTGGAGTGTGATTCAGGAAACCCTTTAAAAGGTAAAGACAGGGGAACCTGTGTGGCTCAGTGGTTGAGCGTCTGCCTTCAGCTCAGGTCATGATCCCAGTGTCCTGGGATTGAGTCCTGCATTGGGCTCCCTGCATGGAGCCTGCTTCTCCTGCCTGTGTCTCAGCCTCTCTCTCTGTGTCCCTCATGAATAAATAAATAAAATCTTTAAAAAAAAAAAAAAAAAGGTAAAGAGAGAGGAAATACAGTATTATTGGCTAATCCAGCTAAGGCCAAAGTTTTGGATGTTTATCAAGCAGAAGCAGTAAGAAGTCCTCCAGGTAGTCCAGATGGGCAGGTAGCTATCACAACAAACAACCTGTGAGTATTGTGAGTATTGCAACCTATTCAGCAGGGTTCTGAGGCATTCTAGGTCCAGCTTTCAGAATGGCTGGAAGCTAACATTGCATGGCAACCCCACTGTCATCTCCAACCTTGTGATTCTGAAGCCACACTTGGTATCTAGCCTGAGGTAGGACTGTGCACCCAGAGGCCAAAGCTGGGATGGACATGTGGCAGATCACTGCTGGGAGAATTCACTGACAAAGCTATGAACAAAACCAAGAAACTGGATACAGGGGAAGCCTCTAGAGGGTGGGCTGGTCATCAGACTGGAATGCATAAATATGTGATGCAGAGAGGCTCATGACTTTGCTTACTCCCCAATTTTATCTAGTCTTGGTTCAGGATAAGACTGAAAGAAGATTGAATTACTCCATGATACCATCAAAGAATCTTTTTGATTAGACTACAGCTCTTTGGAACTTTTGGAGTTCTACCCTCCCCATATGTTATCATTCATTCGCTCACTCCACTCATTAGCAAATACACATTGAGTGCCTATTTGTGCCAGGGATAACTTATGCAGAAAACAGGCAAAATTCCTGCCTCCTACTAGAGGGAAACAGGTAACACACTGAAGAAAGAATTGGTAGACTGTATACTGTATCAAATGGTAATAACTGTGGTGGAAAAAAAGCAGGACAAGGAGAGTTGTGGTTTTTAGCAGTTGTAGAAGGCACACTGGTCTTGAAAGACGTCAGTGAAGTGAGGTGTGTGCAGTGCCCTACAGCAGGCAAAGAGACAGTCTGTGTAGATACGTGAAGAATATGAGCTCTAACCTGAGGAAAGAGCTGGATGGTAGCATACTTAGTTTTATTCTGGGAACCACAGTGGCTGTGCAGCTGTGGTGGGTGTGAGGAGGACGTGATAGCAAAATATGAGTGAAGATCACATCTAATGTTAGTAGGCCAATGAGAACTTCACCCTCTGCCTTAAACGATTTTGGAAGGAAGCCTGTGGAGGATTTTGATCAGAGGAATGACATGACCTGATTTACATTTTAAAAAGAATCTGGATGTGGTTTGGGAATACAGTGCAAAGAAACAAGATGGGAACAGGGAGATCTGTGAGAGGTTAGCACAAAAATTCAGAGAGTGATGATAATGGCTTCGAACAGAGTGGCATTCATGAGTCAATATCTCTCAAACATTTTGGTCTCAGAGCCTGTTTATACTCACTCCTGAGAATTATTGAAGAAAGCAAAAAGTTTTTGTTGATGTGGATTACATCTATCAATATTTACCATATTAGAAATTAAAGCTGAGGGCTTTAAAAATACATTTATTGATGGGCCCTGGGTGGCTCAGTTGGTTAAACATCAGACTCTTGATTTTGGCTCAGGTCATGATCCTACGGTCTGAGATTAAGCTCTGAATCAGGCTCTGCACTGAGTTTGGAACCTGCTTGAGATTCTCTCTCTCTCCCTTTGCCCTTCCCCTGCCTCATGCACTCATTCTCTCCCTCTCTTAAAAAATATATATGTCTATTGATTTATGTAAAAATGGTAGTAATAGATCTATAACATACCAATATTATTAAGAAAAATAAATGTATTTTCAAAAGAAAAAATTTGTGAGGTTATTGGCCTTGCCTTAGAATTTTACAACTCTCTTTAGTGTTTGGCTTCATTAAAGGTAGCTGGAGTCTCATATTTGCTACTGCATTCAATCTATTTTGATATGTTGTTCTGATTGAAGTCTATGAAAAAAAACCTATTTTTACAGAGCTATATACTTGGAAAATGGAAGTTTTCCATTAGTAGTGGATATTCTATGATATTCTATCAAAATTTGTAAGTAATAGTTCTTCAAGGATAGCTGAAATATGCAATTTAGTTTCACTGAAATTATATCAGTGAAGTTTTTGTACTCTGTTACCTTAAAACCCATTGGTCTGTTTCACACTGTGAATAAATCTTTACACATGCCTGATTGGAGAACATCATGAAGTAGTCATTTGGAAAATACTGAATATTAAGTTATGCAGATTTTCCAAAAGTTGATGCACTTTTTTACTGTACAATATGAAAATCGTATTCACTAATAACATCACCAATCTTATAAAAAATTTTTTTTAGGCAAGCATTGGGAAGATTTTAAGACCACAGTGGTAGATATAAGCTTTCAGAAATTCTAATTTCCCTCTGAAATCTTCAATTTTACCATTAGCACCAATTTCTGTGGTTTCTTTTCCTTGAAATGACAGGCCCACTTTGTTCATTTTTCAAGAAAATATCTACAAATAACCAATGTGAACGATAGTTTGTCTATCAGTTGATGTCTTATTTTTTTTTAAAGATTTATTTATTTATTTATGATAGAGAGAGAGAGAGAGAGAGAGAGAGAGAGAGGCAGAGACAGAGGAGGAGGGAGAAGCAGGCTCCATGCCGGGAGCCCGACGCGGGACTCGATCCCAGGACTCCAGGATCACGCCCTGGGCCAAAGGCAGGTGCTAAACCCCTGAGCCACCCAGGGATCCCCATCAGTTGATCTCTTAAATCAAAGTGGTGTTCCATGAAAAAAGTGGTTGGTTGAGTTTGTGACGAATAATTATACAAGTGTATTTCAGTGCTTGTATATAACAAAGTGCTTGATGTATATTTTCCGTTTTGTCATTTAGCATTTATTCAAAGGTTGATACTTAATAAAATTAAAATTAAAAATTGGTATTGTTTCTTTAAGGGCATTCTTACATGAAACTGACTCCCTCTTCCTTTCTTTCCTTTTCTCTGAGTGTGTGGCAGTGAGGAATTCAAAAGCACTAGTACCATACGGTGCCGCTGGTTTGATTTGTGTGAAGGCACCAACAATTTTATCCACCATTGTCTTTGTATCATCATTGCAAGCATCAATGTGGAGAAAAAGCCAAACAATATTTGAGTGTTAGGAAAATCTTTCCCTTGAAATGATGGGCTTACTCTTTTGGGCTGTACCTTTAGTGGACACATTGTGGACCTTATAAACATCTTGAGGACTCCCAGGAATTCATGAACCAAAATTTGAGAACCACTGCAGTAAAAGATGATATACTGTCTGCTACTGAATCCATCTTGAAGGATTTGAAGATGTGGGGCATAAAAAAAATACAGGAGACAAGGATGATTCCAAGGTTGATGGCCTGAACAACTGGTGTTATATTTGCTGAGATGGGGTAGAGTGGGAAGGCTTCTAGAGAATAGAGCAGGAAGGAAGTATTGGTAGAAAAGATGAAAAGTTAGGTATTGAATTTTCTGTGTTGGGAAACTTTGTGTTCCATTTTCATTTTAATGTTTTTTTTTTCCATTTGCAAGTTTAAAATAGGAGAGGATTTAAGCCTTATTCTGGCTTTTAAGCAGCTGCAGTATTTCTGATGACTTAATAGCCATCTTTTGTAAGTTTTGGAAGCCATGTTCTTCATAGCTAAATGAGGCTTCTTAGTTCTCTTTTTAAGAACCTTTCTTTCATTTGGAAAACTCTTGGTTTAGGATTCTGTAGAGCAGTTGCATTTAATGTAATTATTTGGGTCAAAGAGCCCTTTGAAAATCGGACAAAAGATATGAATCCTTAGTGTATTGTAGTACAATTTTGATGTTAACCATCCAGAGTTACTGTCAGACTCCATAGGGTTAAAGGCACCAACCCCACAAAGCTTCCTCCCTTCAGATGCCCATTGCAAGCTCAGAGACCCCAGGCCACCCATACTTCTGACCAACTGGTTACAAATTTAGGGATTTTGATAATTCACTAGACTAAAACAACTTATACAATTCAGAAAAGTGTTGTAATTACAAGCACAATTGTATTATAGAGGATACAAATGAGGATACAATTGAGGACCAGCCCAATGAAAGGACTCCTAGGGCAGTATCTGAGAGAATTTCAGACACAGGTTTTGATTGTCTTCTTCCTACAGAGTCAAAGTACATCACCTCCTCCACATCGATGCATCAATGTATTCAATGTAACCAGGAAACTAACCTATGGTTTAGTGTCCAGAGGGTTTTTTGATATTTCATTACATGAGCATGATTGATTGAATCATTGGCCATAGGGCTGAACTCTATAGCCCTCTTCCTACCCCAGAAGTTGGGCTGGGTCCAAGCCCACAGCATTCAATCACATGGCTGTTTTTTTCTGGTAAGAGCCTCCATCCTGAGTGATCACATTAGTAGAAACTCAAGTGTGATCTAACAGGCTCATGAATAATAAAGACATTCCTATCACTCAGGACTTTCTGAGTTTTAAAAGCTACGTGTTAGGAACCCAATACAAAGCAAGACAAATTCTTTATTATCTTTTACTCCAAATTTTGTTTAAAATGTCAAGGGTTAATGGATATCTAGAAAACCCCCAGGAGAAAAGCCCCTGGTCATGAAGTCAAAGACAAACTTTTCAAATGCGGAATTGAGACCAGTATCCAATTCACTCTTAAACATAAAAGAACATGTAAAAATTTCCAAGCTCATGGTCCAAAGACAGCATTCAGAGAGTCATATGAATGTTTTCATTAATCCAACCAAGGATAATTTTGTAACATTATTAGTTTTTATGCTGTGATATGTAGTTTAATAAGAAGCAGTAATTTGTAGGACAAAGTTGTTAGCGGAGGCTTTTAGGAATTCTGATTGATCCAAATGTTAAGGGTTACAGAGTTTCTGAACACACAGCTTAAAGTCAGGGTTTTTAAGCAGGAATACAATGCTGAGTTTAACTACCCCATGTGAGCAGACCCTCCTTCACACAAGGCACTAAGTACATTTTCACTGATTTATTGCAGGAGGAATTTTTGGTAAATGAGGTGGAGACTGTTCTTTCCACTAGCCTGTAGCTGGTGACTGGTCATGTGCATTACAGAAGGGGTTGCACCTGACTTGAGAGGACCTTTTCTTGAGGCGATTTGTACTTGAGGCCATGAGTAGCTATTGTACTCCTTAACCTCATGGGTCTTGTGGCACATTTTTGAAAAAGCTCTAGTGTTAATTTAGCTGGACTAGCAAAATTCCAGGCAATCTAATTACATTCCTCCTAACTTAAATTCCATTAATTTTCATAAACTCCTATGAGGTAGGCATTTTTAATACTTTATTATTTTTTTAAATTTTATATTTTAGAAAACAGACACACTACATGGTGAAGCAGAGAGTGAAGATTATTATCTTGATCAGATAATTGATGTAAAGTTGTTTTAATTTTGCTTGAATTACACAGATAATGAGCTTACTTCTTAATTTTTTTCCTCACTCAAGAAATAAATTCTTTCTGTCTAGAAGTGTAAGATAGATTCTTTAAAAATGTGAGGAAAAAATCTCATGGATACTACTCTATTGAGGTAAGAATGGTAGGGTTCAATTAAAGAGAAGGTACTTTTTGATTGTTTCATGCAGTAAGTGCTTCGTTGGCTTAATGTAGTCTCATTAGAAATCTTATGGAAGTGAACATAGCTCTCCATATCTTCTCTATCAACCAGGATTTTAATGATTCTCCACAATTTAAATAAATAGAGTAGTCCTTTGAGGGGAATTTATCGTCTTATGAGAAATAAAATCATGTATGTCCACAGAATATGTGATTATTTTTCTCTCCTTTTCCTGATTTTCAGAAAGATTGTGTGTGTGTGTGTATGTGTGTGTGTAAGACAAGGCACCTCTGATAACGGTAACTTCCATCTCCCTTGCATCATTCCCTTCTCATCTGGTAGGTCCCTGCCCTTGTAACCCAAGACTGTATACCCTACTGATGTGGAACTCATACTTGGGGATCATAAAACTTAGTTGCTACAGGATCTTTTTTTGTAGCAACTATATATTGGCTGTATTGTTTAGAGGGTGCTGATGCATATCCTCATGATGTCTCCGACATGATGAGCTTGTTTGATCAGACCAGTACGTTTATGTGCCAATGCATGAGTGGACTCACATTTATTCAGTACAAAAATGAAATGTGCATCATTTGTTTTTTTTTTCATGGATAAGCATTGATTTAGACTTTTTTTTCTATTTTTCACTTGTTTATCCTAATGATGTTTCTGACTTTCTTGGCATTCTGTATAACTAAAGATTATAATAGTAGAACAGTCATAATTTAACTAATGTGAAGTCATGAGCCTGGGTGGCAGGTAGCCTGCTGCTCCTGCCAGAAGAGTCAATGAAATGGGAGTATTATTTTAGGGGAATTTCTTTTCTCTTTTCATGACCCAAATAAGCATAGAGATATGGAAGAGTTACTTTAAAATTCTTTAAGATAAATACTTAGTAACTATTTTAGCCATTTATTTTTTATTTATATTTATTTATTTTTAAAAGATTTTATTTATTTATTCATGAGAGACACAGAGAGAGAGGGAGGCAGAGACACAGCAGAGAGAGAAGCAGGTTCCATGCAGGGAGCCTGATGTGGGACTCGATCCCGGGTTTCGGATCATGCCCTGGGCTAAAGGCGGCGCTAAACCGTTCAGCCACCGGGGCTGCCTGCCATTTATTTTTTAAACAAAAAGGGACCACTTTGCTGAAGATCATTTAGGGACTCTCCCTCCCTCTTGGAGTTCCTTATATTTTACTGCAAGTAAATTCTGAGCTTTTGAGGGCAGGGATATAACATTTTTAATTCCTATAATGCTCTTAACTTAGATATAATTTAATACTTAGAGATTCTTAGCTGATGAAATTGTTAACTCTTGAAAACAGAGCTTTTGGACCAAATGAGATGAATGACTGATAGTGAAAGTTTAGTTTTCATAAGAGAAAAAAAAACTTGTCAAGAAATTCTACTCCATACTTTTAAGTCACACTGCTCTGATCATCCTTGAATTAAATACTTGGCTCTAAAATCTTGGGCATGCAAGGAAATCTAATGTTCAGATTTTTCCAATCTCTTGAGGACTCACATTATCAAAGGCAATAATGGCATCAGATGCAAATTTGATTTTTTAAAAAATCAAGCAGAAAAGTTATTATTTAAATCTTGTCCTTTTAAAAATTGAATTTGAGGGGTGCCTGGGTGGCTCAGTCAGTTAAAGTGTCCACTTCTTGGTTTCTGCTCAGGTCATGATCTCATAGGTTGTGAGATCGAGCCTCACATTAGGTTCTGTGCTCATCAGAGTCTGCTTGAAAAAAAAAAAAAGAGAGTCTGCTTGAAGACCCTCTCCTTTTGCCCCGTCTCTCTGGGTTTCTCAAATAAATAAATAAATCTTAAAAAAAAAAGTAAAAATGGGATTTGAGAGCCTTTTTGTGCATGTGGCAGGCAGCTTCTAAGATAGGCTCTAGTGGTTCTTAACTCCTAATATTCATGACTTTGGGTGGTCATTTCCCCTTGAATATGGGCTAAACTTATTGATTCATATTCATCCCACATTTCTGGGATGGGATGACACTTCTGAGAGTAGTTTATAAAAACAACTGTTTATGTCTTCGGTGTTGTCTCTAGCTATTTCTTCTATCACTTGCTCTGAGGATGCCAGTTGGTTGCCATATTGTGAGACATCCCTCTGAAACTTAAGATAACAGCATCTCTGGTCAACACCTTGATTGCAGCCTCATGAAAGGTAACTTATCCATTTAAACAACTCTCAGATCCAGATTCACAGAAACTATGAGATAATAAATGTTTATTGTTTTTAGCTGCTAAATTTTGAAGTAACTCGTTACACAGCAATAAATAATTAATAGATATTAAGCCCAGCAGTTGAAAGAGAACAGATAAGCAAAGCTCGTGAATCCATCTTTCACTTGGTTTGTCCTCACCTGAGCACCTGTAATAGTTATATTGACTACTGAGTTATATTGAGTTCATTCATTTATTCGTTCATGAAACATTTATTAAGCAGTCTTCTGAGTCAAGCACTTCTAAAAACCCCGGGGATATAACAGGGAATAAAACAGAGAGGAATTCCTGCCCCCATGGAATTTATTTTCTAATTGGGAGATAAAGACAACAGAAAAACACATTCTGTCTGTTGCTACAATAATGCTGTATGATAAATCACCCTTAAGCCTAATAGCTTAAAACTACCATTATTTATTATTACTTCTCATGCACCTAAGAGCTGTCAGAGTTGAGCTTGGCTGTTTTCACCTGGGCTTGCTCATTTGTACAGCTCTGATCTGTGCCAAGTCTGTATTCATGGTAAAAGCAGAAGAGAAAAGCCAAGTGCATTATGCCTCTTGAAGACTTGAAACTTCCTCATTGTCATTTTCTTTGCATTTTATGGGCCAAAGCAATAATTAGGGTCCTTGGTACAATCAATACAGTACACTAAATAAGTAAAATACATAGTGTATCAGATAATGTTATGTGGAAACACAAGGCAGAGAATGAGGTAGGGAGTGAAGGTGAGTGATATTTGGGAAACCTGAAGAAGAAAAGGAAGCAAGCTATAAGATGTTCAGGTAGAGCAAGTCAAAGGACCTGAAGTAGAAATGTGGCGGGCATATCTGAGTAGCAGAAAGAAGCCCAGCATGATTAGAGTGTGATAATGCCCTGAAAACCACTGTAAGAATTCTCACTTCTGTGAGGAAGCTATGGGCTATACTTGAACAAAGGAATGCCAGAAGGAGCTGGGGGGCTGTGTTAAGAACAGAGGATAGGAAGGGCAAGGGAAGAAGGAAGAGCAGTTGGAAAAGTATTGTAATAATCCAGAGGACAGATGATGGTGTTCAACTAGAGTGGGAACAATGGAGGTGGTGAGAAACAGTGAGATTCTGAATATATTTGGATCATAGAACTCATGACTTAGTCACTCAGTCACTCTTGTATTTGTTTAGAAATAGAACATAATATGTGTAAAAATAAGGCAGTTGATTATTTTTTCCCAAATATGAAGATCCCAAGTATTCTAAACAAAACATTTTTTGGTACATTTTGAGCTGTAAGTATACTTAGATCTATATTTTAAGATTTCATTTGTCTCCTAAACATGACATATTTCTTTAAATTTGTTAATATACATGTTCATCTCACATAGCAAATTCAAAGTAACTTAATGTGTGTCACCTGTTTGAAAAACAAAAAGATTGCTTTTATGTATATAATAGTGAAGATTTAAAAATAACTATTAAAATACTACCCTTAATGATCTATTGATTTCTTAAAATTAGCTCTAATTTTTATAGCTTTTTGGACTTATGGTCCACAATGAACTGTACATATTTAAATTGTGCAATTTGATGAATTTTGATGTGTATCTATATCTATCTGTGAAACTATAATCACAATCAGGATAAAATCATCTCCATCTTCCTCAAAAGTTTCCTTGCACTTTTTTGTAAATCCCCCTTCCTCCTCTTCCCTGTCTTCCCTCAATCAACCTCTAATCTGTCTAACATGACTAGAAATAAGTTTGATTTTTCTAGGATTTTATATAAATGGAATCATATGGTATATACTCTCTTTTGTCTGACTTTTATGTATAGCATAATTATTTTGAGATTCATTTATGTTATCTTCGTATATACAATTAATTCATTTTTGTTCCTGAGAAAGAAGTATATCGTTGTATCAACATTTGTTTATTCATTGCCCTGTTGATTGACATTTGGGTTATTTCCAGTTTGGGGCTATTGCAAATAAAACTTTTGTGAATTTTTGGATACAAGTGTTAATATGGATTTATGCTTCCATTTTTCTTTTGTAAATACCTATGTATGGAATGGCTGGATCATGGGTTAGGTATATATTTAACTAATTAAGAAACTACCAAACTGTTTTCCAAAGTGATTTTAGCATTTTACATCCTACAAACAGTGTATGAAAGTTTTAGTTCCTCAGTGTCCTTTCTGACTCATGTATCATCTACTTTTCATTTAGGGTGGTTTTATTGTAGTTTTAATTTGCATATCCCTAAGGACTAATGGTGTTGAACGTATTTTTTTAAGGTATTTGGATTTTATTATTAAAGTTTTTTAAAAAAATCTTTCACGTACTTATTTGCCATCCATACATCTCCTTTGGAGAAGTGTACACATTTTTAGCCCATTTTAAATTGGGTTTTGTTTACTTATTGAGTTTTGAGAGTTTTAAATATATATTCTGGATACAAGTCCTATTTCAGTTATATGAATTTCCAAATAGTTTTTCCAAGACAAGTGGTTTGTCTTTATTCTCTTAGTAGTGCCTTTGAAGAGCATACATTATAAATTTTGATAAAATCCAATATATCATCTTTTTCTTTCATAAATCATGGTTATGGTGTCAAATCTAAGAAATCTTTGCCAAATCCAAAGTAAGCAAAGATTTTCTCCTGTGTTTGTTTTTCTGGAAGTTGATAGTTTTCTGTTTTACCTTTAGGTCTGTGATTCATTAATGATGACAATGGATATTCTCATTTTAATCCTGATTTTAGGAGGAAAGCATTCAATTTTTACAATAAAGTGTAATGTTAAGTAAGTTTTGTATTTTGTATTTTCTTCTACCAAGTTGAAGAAATTCACTTCTATTACTTGTTTGCTGAGAATCTTGTTGTTATGATAGATGTTGGGTTGGAAAAATGATTCTATAGAGTATATGGTTTTATTTTTTTAATGTTATTATGGTGACTTACATGATTGATATTCAAAGGCTAATTACTTGGTTTTGATTGTTAATACATTGTTGGATTCAATTTCTAACTTTTTTTTCAATTTTTGCAACTTCATGAGAAATATTGGTCTGTAGTTTATTTTTCTTTTAATATTTTTGCCCAATTTTGGTGTTAGAATATTAGTCTTCTAGATTGATTGAGAGTTATTCTCTCTTCTCTAATTTTCTGGAAAAGTTTATGTATACTTTGTATTATTTCTCCTCTAAATGCTTGGTAAAAGTCATCACTGAAGTCGTCTAAGCCTGAAGTCTCTTAGTGAGAAGGTTTTAAATTTTTTTTAAATTTACTTATGATAGTCACACAGAGAGAGCGAGAGAGGCAGAGACACAGGCAGAGGGAGAAGCAGGCTCCATGCAGGGAGCCCGACGTGGGATTCGATCCCGGGTTTTCAGGATCGCGCCCTGGGCCAAAGGCAGGCGCCAAACCGCTGCGCCACCCAGGGATCCCAGTGAGAAGGTTTTAACCTACAAATTCAATTTGTTAAAAAGACATAGGCAGCTTTAGAATTTAAGGAATTAGAAAACAAAGAATAACTAAGCCCAAACCTAGAATAATAAAGGAAATAATAAAGAGTAAACTGTGAATAACAAAATAGGGACTAGTAAAAACAGAAACAATGAAAACTTAAGTTGGTTCTTTGAAATGGTCAACAAAATTTACAAACCTTTAGCTGGATAGCCTATGAAAACAAGAAAGGGCAGCCCCAGTGGCAGGCAGCGGCTTAGCGCTGCCTGCAGCCGGGGTGTGATCCTAGAGACCAGGGATTGAGTCCCGAGTGGAGCTCCCCACATGGAGCCTGCTTCTCCCTCTGCCTGTCTCTGCCTTTCTCTGTGTCTCTCATGAATAAATAAATAAATAAATAAATAAATAAATAAATAAATAAATCTTAAAGAAAAGAAAACAAGAGAAAAGTCTCAAATTACTAAAATCAGAAATGAAAGTGAAAGTATTACTACTGATTCTGCAAAAATAAAAAGGATTGTAAGAAAGTACTATGAAATAAATCGGATAACCTAGATGAAATAGACAAATTTGTAGAAACACAAAACCTAATAGTAACACAAAATCAAATAGTAAACCATGTAGAAATAGAAACTCTGAATAGACCAGTAAGTGAGTGGTAAGATCTCCCAACAGAGAAGAGGCTTTAAACTAATGGCTCACTAATGAATTCTATGAAATATTTGAAGAAGAACGAATACCAACCCTTCTCAAACTTCCAAAAATTGAAAAGAAAGAAGCATTTCTTAAGTCATTCTGTGAGGCCAGCATTACCCTGGAAAATTGACCAAAGTCATACAAAGATGCTATAAGAAAACTACAGACCAATATACTTTATAAATATTGATGAAAAACCTTTCAATGAAATGCTAATGAGCTTAATTCAGCAGTACATTAAAAGGCTTATACACCATAACTAAGTAGGATTTATTCCTAAAATGCTATTATTCAAAACTTTCTTTCATAATAAAAACCCTCAACAAACTAGGAATAGAAGAAAATTACCTCAACATAATAAATGTAGTATTTAACTAACTCACAGTAAACATCATATTGCAATGGTTAAAGACTGAAGGATTTTCCCCTAAGCTCAGGAATAATGCAAGGATACTCACTTTCACCAACTCTGCTTAACATAGAACTAGAAGTTCTAGTCAAAACAATTGGGCATGAAAAAGAAATAAAAGCAATCCAAATTGAAAAGGAAGTAAAATGATCTCTATTCATTAATAATATAATCTTATACATAGAAAACCTTAAAAATTACACAAAACTTGCTAGAACTAATAAATGAATTAGGCAAAGTAGCAGGATAGAAAGTCAACACACAAAAGTTAGTTGCACTTTTTATACTGACAATAAACAATCTGAAAAGAAATTACAAAAACAATTTCATTTATAATAGCATTAAAAAGAATAGAATATTAAAAATTAACCAAGGAGAGGAAAGGCATACAATGAAAACTGAAAACTATTTCTGAGAGAAATTAAAGAACACACAAATAAATGGAAACATATTCCATGCTCATCGATAGAAAGACTTGATATTCTTAAGGTTTTTTTGTTGTTAAAATGTTAATACTACCCCAAAACAATGTACAGATTCAATGAAATTACTATCAAAATTGTAATGACATTTTTTTGCATATATGTAAAAACCCATTCTAAAATTCATAAAATTTTTCAAGAGGACTCTGAATAACCAAAGCGATTTAGACAAAAAAAAAAAAAAAAGAACTAAACTGGAAGACTCACATTCCCTGATTTAAAAATTTACTACAAAGCTACAGTGATCAAAACTGTAATACTGGCATAAAAACAGACAAATTAAACCAGTGGAATGTAATAGAGTCCAGAAATAAGCCCTTGCATATATAGCCAAATGGTTTTTGACAGGGGTGTCAAGACCATTCAATGGAGTAAGGAACCTCTTTTCAACAAATGGTTCTGGGAAAACTGGATACCCATATGCAAATAAATAAATAAATAAATAAATAAATAAATAAATAAATGTTGGGCTCTTATCTAATACTACATAAAAATTAGTTTAAAATGGATCAAAAACTCAAATGTAAGACCTAAAACTATAAAACTCTTACAAGAAAATAAATAAGGCAAGAATTTTATGGATTTCAAGATTTCAAGGCTTTGGAAATGATTTTTGGGGTGTAACACCAAAAGTATAGGTAGCAAAAGAAACAAATACACAAATTGGACCTCATGAAAACTAAAAATCCTGTCCATCAAAATCAGCAGAGTAAAAAGGTAATCTACATAAATGGGGGAAATATTTGCAAACCATATATCTAATGCAGGATTAATAATTAATATCTAGAATGTATACAAAACTCCTAAACTCATCAACAAAGAAACAAACAACCTAAATGAAAAACAAGCAAAGCACTTGGATAGATATTTCTCCAAAGCAGATATATGTAAATGGCCAATAAGCATGTGAAAAGGTAGTCAACATTACTAATAATTGGGGAAATGCAAATTAAAACTACAATGAAATATACTTCTCACTCAGTATGGCTAACTATCAGAAAACCCCCAGAAAATAACAAGTATTGACAATGATTTGGAGAAGGAATATTTGTGCACTATCGATGAGAATTAGAAAAGGTACAGCCACTAGATAACAGTGCTGTATTTCTTCAAAATGTTAAAAATAGAATTAACATATGATCCAGTAATTCCACTTTAGGTATATACCCCAAATAATCAAAATTGGTGTTTCAAGGAGATATTGTATGTCCATATTTGTAGAAGCGTTATTCACAATAGGTAAAATGTGGAAGCAACTCAAGTGTCTATTGATGGATAAATGGATAAGCAAAATGTGGTATATATATATAAAATATTATAAGTATATCTAATACTACTGAACTGTTCTCTTAAAAATGGTTAATATGGTAAATTTTATGTGTATTCTACTATAACAAAGAAATTAGAAAAAGAAGACAGGACTATTCAGGTTATCTATTCTTAAGTGAGCTTCGATATTCTGTGTCTTTCAAAGACATGGTCTTTTTTTTTTTTTTTAAGATTTTATTTATTTATTCATGAGAGACATGGAGAGAGAGAAAAAGAGAGAAAGAGAGGCAGAGACACAGGCAGAGGGAGAAGCAGGCTCCATGCAAGGAGCCTGATGTGGCACTTGATCCCGGGACTCTAGGATCACGCCCTGGGCCGAAAGCAGGAACTAAACCTCTGAGCCACCCAGGGATCCCCAAGACTTTGTCTTTTTAATTCAAATTGTTGTTATAATAATATTTCCTTATTTTAACATCTGTGAAATCAGTAGTGATGTCAGCTCTCATGTTCTTGACAATGGTAATTTGTGTCTTCACACTTCTTCTTCTAATCAGTCTAGCTGGAGATTTATTAATTTTATTGGTCTTAAAAAAACAGAATCTTTTTCTGTTTTATTTCACTGATTACCACTCTGATTTTTATTTCCATTCCTCTGCTTACTTTGAGCATCTTTTATTCCTCTAGTTTCTTAAGGTAAAAGTTGAAATCATTGACTTAAGATCGTTCTAAATTTCTAATGTAGTTTTCAGGCTATTCACTTTTCTTTTAGTAGCAACCCACAAATTCTGATATGCTGTATTTTCCTTTCCATTCAGTTCAAAATACTTTCAGTTTTCCCTTTTGATTTCTTCTTGATCAATTGTTTATTTAGAGATGTGTTGTTTCCAAACATTTGGAATATTCTAGATCTATTTCTATTATTGATTTCTAATTTTATTTCATTTTAGCTAGGGGATATACTTTCCATTACTTGTGTACTTATGACTCTACTGAGAATCATTTATTTTAATACTTAGAATATTATCTATTTTGACAAAATTTCCATGTGCTCTTGTATGTGTATCCTATTGTTTTTGAATGGTGTATTCTAAATATGACAATTAGGTCATTTGGTTGATATAATTTTCTTTTGCCTTGTTCTTAGTTATTAACAGGGGTATTGAAATATTTGACTATAATTGTGAGTTTGTCCATTTCTCCTTGCATTTCAATTAGTTACAGTATCCACCAAGGCTATCACTGATATTAGAAGGAGAAATAATAAAATTTCTGAGACAAGAAAAAGTTAAAGGAACTTATCACTACTAAGCCAGCCTTATAAGAAACATTAAAACGAATTCTTTGAGTGGAAAGAAAAGGCCCTAATCAGGAGTAAGAAAATTAGGAAAGGAAAATTTTCACAGGTACATACAACAAATATAATAAAATAGATTAGGGGATCCCTGGATGGCTCAGCAGTTTGGTGCCTGCCTTTGGCCCAGGGTGTGATCCTGGAGTCCTGGGATCGAGTCCCACATCAGGCTCCCTGCGTGGAGCCTGCTCCTCCCTCTGCCTGTGTCTCTGCCTCTCTTTCTCTATCTCTCTGTCTCTCATGAATAAATAAATACGATCTTTAAAAATAATAATAATAATAAAATAGATTAATTACTTATAAAATGAATATGCAGGTTAAAGCACAAGCAGAAAATCAATTATGTCTATAAAAATCAGTCAAAGGATTCACAAAATATAAGGATGTAAGGTGTGAGATCATATACATAAAATGTGAAAGGCAAAAATTTAGTATTTTTATAATGGGTTTAAACTTAAGCAACCAATATCCTAATATAGGCTGAAACATACATAGCATGTTATATACAAACCTAATGGTAGCTACAAATCAAAAACCTGTAATAGATGTGCCAAAATAAAGAAAAAGGAATCCAAGCATATCACTAAACAAAGCTATCAAATCACAAGGGAAGAGAGCAAAAGAAGAAAGGAACAGAGAATAACTACAAAATCAACTGTAAAGCAATTAACAACATGGCAATAAGTGCATGCCTATCAATAATTACTTTGCATGTAAATGGGCTAAATACTCTAGTTGAAAGACATAGGATGACTTAATGGATAAAAAAAGAAAGACTCATTTATATGCTGTCTACAAAATACTCATTTGAGACCTAAGGACACATGCAGATTGGAAGTGAAAGGATGGAAAAACATTTATCATGCAAATGGAAGCAAAAAAAAAATTAGGGTAGTAATACTTATATCAGACAAAATAGATTTTAAAACAAAGACTTTAATAGGAGACAAAGAATAACACTACATATTTATAAAGGGAACCATCCACCAAGATCTAACAATTGTAAATATTTACGCACCCTTTATGGGAGCACGTACAAAATACATAAAGCAACTATTAATAGACATCAAGGAAGAAATTAAAAGTAATACAATAATAGTAGGGGACTTTAACACCCAATGGACAGATTATCCAGACAGAAAATCAACAAGGAAACAGTGCCTTTGGATGACACATTGCACTAGATGGATCTAACAGATATATTCAGAACATTCCATCCTAAAACAGCAGAATATGCATTTTTTTCAAGAGCATGTGGAACATTCTCCAGAATCAACCATGTTAAAGCACAAAACAGGTCTGAATAAATTAAAAATCATGCCATACATTTTTTTCTGACCACAAAGATATGAAACTAGAAATAAAGAGAAAAAATCTAGAAAGAACACAAATATATGAAGTTTAAATATAATGCTATTAAACAATGAATGGATCAACAAGAAATCAAAAAGGGAATTTAAAAATGCATAGAGACAAATGAAAATATGACAGTCCAACATCTTTGGGATGCAGTAAAAAATGTTCTAAGAGGGAAAATTATAGCAATATAGGCCTACATCAACAAGCAGAAAAATATCTCAATGTGACCTTACAACTAAGGAAGCAAGGCAAAGAACAAACAAAGCACAAAGGTAATAGAAGAAAGGAGATAATAAAGATTAGAGCAGAATAAATGAAATAGAATAGATCAATGAAACCAGGAGCTTCTTCTTTGGAAAAATCAACAAAATTGATAAAACTTTAGCCAGATTCACACACACAGAAAAGGACTCAAATAAAAATCAGAAATGGAAGAGAAGAAACGACAACCAACACCACTGAGATACAAAGGATTATAAGAGAATACTATGAAAAATCATATGCCAACAACCTAGAAGAAATAGATACATTCCTAGAAACATATAACCTCCCAAAACTGAATGAGGAGGAAATAGAAAATTGAAACAGACCAATTACTATCAATGAAATTGAATCCATAATTAAAAAACTCCAAACAAACAAAAGACCAGGACCCCCGAGGGCTTCACAGGTATTCTATCACATATTTAAAGAATCGTCAATACTTCTTCTCAAACTATTCCAAAAAATAGAAGAGGAAAGAAATCTGACAAATGCATTCTCTGAAGCCACCATTGCTCTGATACCAAAACCATATAAAGACACTATTAAAAAAAGAGAGCTATAGGCCAATATCTCTGATGAATATAGATGCAAAATTCCTGAACAAAATATTAGCAAACCAAATCCAATAATACATTAAAAATCATTCACCATAACCAAGTAGGATTTATTCCAATGATACAAGTGCGGTTCAGTATTTGCAAATTTATTAATGTGATACATCACATTAACAAGAGATAATTAAAATAAACCCTATATGATCATCTCAATAGATGCAGAAAAAGCATTTGACCAAGCAAAACATCCATTCCTGATAAAAACCCTCAACAAAGTAGGTTTAGAAGGAACATACCTCAACATGATAAAGACCATATATAAAAAAACCCACAGCTGACATATTCAATGGTGAAAAACTGAGAGTTTTTTCTCTAAGATTAGGAATAAGATGAGGTTATCCACTCTCACCACTTTTATTCACATAGTACTGTAAGTCCTAGCCACATCAATCAGACGAAAAAAGACATAAATGCATCCAAATTGGTAAAGAAGTAAAACATACGATTTGCAGATGACATGGTACTGTATATAGGAAACACTAAAGATTCCACCAAAAAACTATTAGAACTGATAACTGAATTCAGTAAAGTCACAGGACACAAAATCAATATGCAGAAGTCCATATTTTCCATATTTTATACATTAATCATGAAATAGCAGAAAGAAAAATTAAGAAAATAATCCCATTTTCAAATGGACCAAAAAAATAGCCTTGGAATAAACTTAACTGAGGAGGTAGAAGACCTGTACTCTGAAAATTATAAAGTATTGTTGAAAGAAATTGAAGATGCCACATATTCCATGCTCATGGATTATTATTGTTAAAATGTCCCTACTATCCAAAACAATATGTAGGTTTAATGCAATCCCTATCAAAATACCAACAACATTTTTCACAGAACTAGAACAAATAATCCTAAAATTTGTATGGAACCACAAAAGACTCAAATAGTCAAAACAATCTTGAAAAAAAAGAACAAAACTAGGTATCACAATTCCAGATTTGAAGATAAACTACAAAGCTGTATTTATGTATGTATTTGTAAATGTGATAGAAGTCTTGGGGGTGTGGGAGTACAGCTGCTACTCTTAGCCAGTCTGCAGTCCCGACTCAAGCCCCTTCTCGCTGTAGCAAATAAGCCCTTTCCCACTTCTGCCTTCAGGCCTTCTTTAGAGCCTCCTAGCCAGCGGGCAGCTGGGAGCACTGTCTGGAATGGCTGGTTTAAGGCAGTTTGGGTACTGGGTCAGGTACCAATGAAGAATCATGACTTATCTTACTCCCTTGTAAGCCATTATTTGAGTTTCCTTCCCTGTGTAATTACTTTAAGCCCTCTCTTCTTGAGGAAAAAAAAAATCATAACAATATGGTACTGGCACAAAAAAAAAAAAAAAGACACAAAGATCAACAGAATAGAGAACCCAGAAATAAAGCTATGTTTATATGGTCAATTAATCTATGACAAAGGAGGCAAGAATATATAATGGGAAAAAGACAGTCTCTTCAAAAAATGGTGTCGGTGGTGGGAAAACTGGACAGCTACACACCAAAGAATGAAAACAGACACTTTCTTACAACACACACAAAAATAAACTCAAAATGGATTAAAGACCTAAATATGAGATCTGAAACTATAGAAAATATAGTTAGTGATTTCTTTGAATTTAGCCATAGAAACATTTCTAGACTGTCTCCTGTGACAAGGGAAGCAAAAGCAAAATTAAACTATTAGGTCTATACCAAAATAAAAAAGCTTTTGCACTGTGAAGGAAACCATTGACAAAACAAAAAGACTTAATAGGAGATGAAAGTACACAGTATATATCTGATAAGAGGATATTTATATATCCAAAATACATTAATACCTTATACAATCAACATTAAAAAAAAATCCCTAAATGATCCAATTAAAAATGAGCAAAGGACTTGAGTAGACATTTTTCCACAGAAGATGTACAGATGGCCAAAAGACGTATGAAAAAATGCTCAACCTCATTCATCATCAGGGAAATGCAAGTCAAAACCATGATGAGATACCAGCTCTGAGATAACACCTGTCAGAATGCCTAAAATTAAAACACACACACACACACACACACACACACACACACAAAGAAGTAACAAGTGTTGGTGAAGATATAGAGAAAAAGGAATCCTTGTACATTCTTGTTGGAAGTGTAAATTTATACAGCCACTGTGGAAAATAGTATAGAGGTTCCTCAAAAAATTAAAAAATAGAATTACTATGAAATATCTAGTAATTCCACTGCTGGATATTTACCAAACAAAATGAAAACACTAGTTCAAAAAGATATATGCATCTCTATGTTTATTGCAACATTACTTGCAATTGGCAAAATATGGAAGCAACACAAGTGTCCATCTGTAGTTGAATAATAAAGATGTGGTATGTGATGTACACACACACACACAGAACTACTTCTTAGCCATGAAAAAAGAATGAAATCTTGCAACACAGATGGGTCTAGAAGGTATAACTAAGTGAAATAAGTCAGAAAATACAAATACCAAATTATTTCACTTGTATGTGGAGTAAAAGAAACAAAATAAATGAACAAAGAAAAAAAGGATAGCAAACAAACAAACAAACAACAACAACAACAACAAAACCAAACTCTTAAATGTGAGAATAGATTGGTGGTTGCCAGTGGGGTGGTGGGTGCAGAGGTGAGTGAAATAGGTGAAGGGGCTTAAGAGTACACTTACCATTATGAGCATTGAGTAATGTAGCACATACATTATAAGCTTATCACATCATATTATAAGCCTGAAACTAATATAATACTATACTTACAGTATTATACTGGAATTAATTAATTAATTAAAACTTAATTGATTATACTTGAATTAAAAAAAAAGAAAAAAAGAAAATGGCTATTCAGAGGTCTACTGACACCAACATATAGGAGGTAATTGGGAGATAGTGGGGAAATGGGTAGCCCTGAAATAAATCAGATATCAGAAGAATCAGCTCTTTAAAAAAAAAATTTGGAATCAGCTCTTAATGAATAACTTGTTGAAGATAATGTACAAAGTAGTTACAGTCTGAGCACGGAGCAGGTAAAACACATAAGAACCCAACGAATATATATATATATATATATATATATATATATATATATATATATATAGTAAGATAAGCAGATAGAATTTCAGTGCTGACTCATATTCAGTAGGTGATTCACAATTATCCCAAGATCTCTTTTCAGTGGAGTTATATCAACCAGTTATTCCTTTCATACTTTGCTTCCTTCCATACCCTTCCCACCTCAGTATAAAAAGATACCTTCTACCATGCTTTATTGGGTGTTTGGTAACTTCTATTCATAAAGTTACACTTAATCAGAAATCCTGGGTTCACATTGAAGTAATTGACTGGCTCATTACTCTTCTGGGAATGTGGCCTTAGATTAATCATTATAAATATTGGGAAACCAGATAAGCTCATTCTTGTTTCAGAGCTTGAATCAAAACAAGGAAGAGGAAATAGTATTATTTTTATGGTTTTAGCTTTCCTCACTTTCTAGATGGTGCAGCTGTGTCCTCATTGTATTTTATAGCCAGAAAAAAAAAAATCACCCCTCAGCAGTTCCTATAATTTCAAATTTATAACTATGTCCAGGGTAATTCACCCGTAAGCCAACTAGAAATAAAAATAGAGGAGATAGGCCCATCTGTTGGAGTGATTTCTTAACTGCAGAAAACATTTTCCTTTCTTTAAAAGCAAAGCTGTAAAATCTGTATAAATTCCAATTCGTAAACCATGAAACTCTAATTTTTCCACTTCTCTAGTCACTTTGAGTAAATGATTTTGCATATGTGAGATGTCAAAAATCAACAAAATGGTCCAAGGGACTGTGAGAAATTGATTTAGATTACATGAAAGTCTTTTAAGTGACAGCAAAAGATTCCAGGTAAATTAAGGCCAAAGATATTTTTATGTTACTTGGTACTGAAAGATCTATATCTTCAATGAGCATTTTTTTTTCTGCTATGTAAGTGTATTTCAACATTTTATTTCATTGTTTTTAGTTAACTGGTTATTTCTTTAGCGATTTAAAAATTAACCCTCTTTCCCTTAAGTCTTTTAGATTTGTTAAAATAAGGCATCACTTAGAAGTAGTGATAGGGCTATTTAAATAGGCCTGGTAAAGCCATTATTTAAGGGGAGAAATTTCTTATCCTGAATAATTCAGACAAGTAATTATTTTGTTTGAATATTCTCGCTATGATTCTATCAAATTCCCTCTTGTTCTTCCTGTGTAGAATAAACCCTAGCCAGCAAAAACTGTTCTGTATTTTATGAAGAGTGTGACCATTATTTCTTCTGTGATAAATCAGAGGTTAGGTCATATGGGGTAGTTAGCACTTGTGTAGCTGGAACTCCTCTGGTTGAAACCCACACATGTATATCTTGTGAAATGAGAAGTTTCACCGCAGAGCACCACATAATAGCAATCTTTTCACTTTCCACAAGCCAGTAAAAGCAAACACATTGAAACACAAGGGCTTTTCAAATAATGTCTTACACCACCACGTAATCATTCCCCATTGGTCTCAGACCTTCTCACTGTGATGAGCAAGAAGGCTGAAACCCAAAGCAGGTTCACTCGACACTATTGGAAGAGATAGATTGGAAGGTGCTACTTTTTAATGCAAGTGCCATAACTCTTCCTAGACATTCTGGACGTCATAGTATATCTTACCAAGTGAAGGGTGTGATGCAAAGGACCTTTAATTTTATTTAAAGCCTGTATAGCTGTTGAACAGTCACTTATAGTGAATGATTTTACTATAATCAGATTGTTTACTCACCAGGTTGCTCCCACTGTTCTTCATGCTCTTTTCTTTCTTTGTCTTTTACTTATTCATTTGTTCATTCTCCATAGCTTGGAGAACCTAGATAATGTTAGTAGAATACAAGACCATCTGAGGAGGCTTACTTTCTTTTTTCCCCAACTTGTCAGAAAGGTAATTGGGTTGAGTTTACATTATGGATTGAATTTTAGAAACGTCATTAAACACTTAATGAATTAATTAATTTTTAAGATTTTATTTATTTATTTATTTAGAGAGCTTGAGCAGGGGGAAGGGCAGAGAGAGAGAGAGAGAGAGAGAGAGAGAGAGAATCTCAAGCAGACTCTACACTAAGCCAGAGCCCAATGCTGGGCTCAATCTCATGACCCTCAGATCATGACCTTGAGCTGAAAACCCGTCAGATGTTTAATCAACTGAGCCACCCAGGTGCCTCAACATTTAATTTAAACACAAGTATATATATATAGCAAATTATAATTGTTGTAAAGATTTGATTATACATGTTCATTTGGATATCAGCTGCAATCTCTGCCTGAGACTCAAGTAACTGACAGAGCATAGGGTTTAGGATTAAAAACTTTGGGGAGTAATTCTGCTAACTTTCCAGTCAATGGAAATGCAGGCAAGACTGCAAATAAGGAGAAATTTGTCCTTGGCACATCCCAGATTGCTTGCATCCTTTCCTCCTTTTGTGATGGACTCCACCAAGCTCTTAGAGTCAGCTGTGCAATAGAAGACATTTTTTCAGGTAAGCGTTGATAACAGATATTTTTACTCTTGTGTGAATTTAGATCTGTATATTGCCTCTTCCAGAACTATTTGCATTTTAACAGGAATTTAGAAATGAAAACCATCTTTATTAAAGGAAATTCAAGAATGAATAACTGTATGAGGAAGCCATTATGGATGGGGATGTGGATCCATTACCAACACCAGCAATTGACTTCTTTATGTAGGCTTAAGATTAGCCCTCCCCACAGCAATCATTGATGGGTTAACTGGCATAATGGGATTAATTTCATTTCTATTTGAAGTGAAGCCAGCCCTAGGGATCACACAACTATTTGCATCTTCTTTAAAATAGCATTTGATGAGAACTATTCAATGAAGAACATTTCTGAATAAGTACAAAATATATGATCTGTTATAGATCTAAAAATAATGGCAGAGATGTGTTACTAGAATGACTTCAAGGAAAAAAATGATTGATTGTAATTAGAAAACAAACCACATACCAAGCACTCAGTCATCAGAATTCTTATAGACAAGGAAACCTCTATTAGGACATAATTACACACCATGCTTATGTACCTGTTATCCCATTTATAGAATCTTTTGTCTTTGAAAGAATGACTGGAGAGATACAGAAAAAATATATGTATGTTCACGCAGGAGACAATGGGAAATAGTAGCACTTTAGCTAGTCCTGATTATCCAACAAATTCTTCTGCACAAGTTAGTTTCCTGGAATAGCAGTTTTACCTTCATTCAACTGTACAAAAACTCTCTCATGTGCTATTTTTGTATATAAAAAAATTGTTTTATTTGTTGGTATCCTCAGTGCCCACAACTTAGGTTCTCATCTAGTGTTTCTCAAAGGCTGAATAAAAATATAACTGTTGAAAAGAGTCACCCAAAATCTGTGTGAATACTTATAGAAAAAATTAACATGAAGAAAAAAGAAGCAGAGAATTAATGAAATAAATTCTACCTACCTTGAAATTCAATGTATCTCCTTCATTATCTGAAATCTCTGAGGTGGAAAATATCAAAGTTATCAAATAAATTGGTATCTTAGGATAAATTTTGAGTAGGGAATGCTAAAAAGTAATTAGATTTTTAATAGATTAGTCTCTGATTTTTCTTATACACACAATTTATTAATTTCTCTCAAGCAATCAATCACCCACAGAGTATGCATTTTACACTTTCAGTTTGCTCAGCAAGAATGCACACATACCCTAGGAAGACGATGGGGCTCCCCATCTTTTTTACATCAGCAAAATTAAGGCCATTGAGACATAGCCTATCAAGACCCAATGTGACAAATGGATGCTACAATTTGTAAGTTACTTTTTATCTCACTGACAATTTCCTGAACCTCTTTTAACTTGGGTTTTTTATCGTCCCTCTCTTTTTTTGTTTATATTAATTCATTGTAAACTTTTGTTTTGAAAATTTAAGTTTTCCAGTTGTAAATCACTTTGTAGCTAATCAAATCCAATTCTTTGCTTTCAAGTAACATTTGATAATTCATTGTATGAATGTGATTTTTATCATCTCAGTGGTAGGACTACCAAAGTGTTAAGTGAATAATAATAACCAAAACACTGTGCCAAATACTTGAGTCAACATGAAATGAGGCACTGAATATTTTAACAAAGACCTAATGGTTTCTAAAAAATAGATCCCTTCTTTGGTTGCACAGTCTTCCTTAGCCCTGGAAAGCCTCAACTGTAAAATTGACTATTTGAGCCTTGGAACATTAGATTGCTGAGACATAAAGCTTAGAGAGGTGCTGGCAGTTTACAGAAAGGTAAATTTCTGAACATTGATTTATTATATTATTAGAGTCAACATTCTATACTATACCAGCTGCTATATTCGGCTTCCTCTATTTTAAGAGAAGGAACCTACAAGCATTATCTTTTGATGTTTTGCGGGAGATTCTCTATTAGTCAGACAGTCAACAGGTATTTATTTATTAACATCTGTTCTTCATCCTTCCCTGCATTTTCATTTGGTGTGGTGGAAAAGCCATGTAAGAGCATGCCAGGCTTTCCATTACTTGCATCTTGCCATCTT
The DNA here is from genome assembly GCF_048418805.1 of Vulpes vulpes. Taxonomy (NCBI): domain Eukaryota; kingdom Metazoa; phylum Chordata; class Mammalia; order Carnivora; family Canidae; genus Vulpes; species Vulpes vulpes. The sequence goes on along the minus strand of NC_132788.1, from coordinate 46,865,737 downwards.
GTTGAGCTAAGACCTATATGGTGACATACTCAGGGACCAATTAATGTAAAACTATGGGATACTTATTGTGCACTTGGAATTCAGGGGGGAAAATGATAACACTTGGTGAAGTAAACACATGCTTTGTGGGAGCATGGATCTAAGCTAAGAACTGGTGGAGTGTTGTTGGGCAGAAGGAAGGAAAATAGGCATTACACGTGGGGAGACCATCAGAGGGACTATGCCTGGCAATGAGCAGAAGGTATAGGGAACCAGGGTGAAGAAATACTAATTGGAGGAAAGTTGCCTGTTGGGAGCTATGGAAAAATATTTCAATTGGCAAAGTTGTGTCTGATTAGGGAGCTTTGGAATCTAAATGAGGAATTCAGGATTGATGGGGCGGCAAAAAGAAGACACCACAGGGTATAAAGAGAGAGATAACATGATGGAAGCCATGTCAAAGGGAGACCAGAGTGGCAGATGCAATGGTGGCTAGAAATCAAATATAAAGCACTATTAACAACCAAGGTATTGTGTGTAATAAATAACCAAATACACCATGCTGTGCACCAACTATGTCCTTTGATTTCACAATGATTTATTTATTATACCACCATCCTCATTATCTAAAGCAGAACACTACAATTTCATATACCATCTGTGAGCTCCAAATGGTCATAATTAACAAACACAAATGTTCTAAAAAGGTGATGTGCTAAAAATAGCCTTATCGTGCTTGTCAGCAGGCTGCTTCTGAGAGCACCATGACATTCGATGAAAGAATGACTACATTTTGTTATGCATTCACCTGATTATATTTCTTACACAGATTATGAAACTATGAAAATATGCCTTTTTAATTAGACATGTTGAGGTTTAATATTTTGACTAATGGCGAGTTAGGGTAAAAATAGCAAGACCATACCAAAAATTAAGTTTGCTTCAAATGAGAGTTGGCTAGTGTCATATCTAGAACATATATAAAATGCTTATTGAATGAAGGAAAAATGTAAATTAGTTTGGTGTATTTGTGGCTATTAAGAGATATTTTATTTTGTTACCAAATATTCCCATTCTTTAAGGAGAACCCTATTAGGAGACCATGGTTTGGTGCTGAAGGAGAAACTGCCCTGTGGAATGTGTATATACAATGCCTGAAGAAGCCAGACAGTCTCAGCAAAGTTAGGATTGAGGGTTTGGAGTTTAATTTTCACCACTGAAAACGGCTATACTTCTTAATCGTACTTGAGGTTGTCTAACTTGTTACAACTAACCAGAACTGCAAGGAGCCAAAAAGTACATTATTTTTCATCAAATTGAAGGTGCCACTGATTCAAAGATGCAACATTATCTCATTACTACTAAGGAAGATAAAACATTTTAAGTTAAACTATGGCACAATGCATCTGTCTGATTTTTAAAAATTTATTTTGTGCTTAAAGATACTGAAGAGACTTTTAGACTTAACATAGTTTTTAAAAAAATCAGGTATCACTCTTTCTTTTATGAAGGAAAGTAAAATGAAATGGATTGCTTAAAGTATTCCTAAAACTCTTCTCTTTCAGGGTCTGATTTCAATAACTTTTGACTCAGAATTGTCAACACCTGTGTTTTCCTTTACAATATCTCTCTCTATCCCCTCACGATCCTTAATGATGCATTGTTTCTTAAGGAATTCTCCATTATTTTCTCTGGGATTTTCTTTCAATCCACCACAAGTTTGATATTATCATTCTATTCCTTGCTATAATTGTTTACACATATGTCTCAAAAACCTCCAAAACTAACACTTGATGGGTTACTCAGCGCTTCTGGTCCTCCTTGATGGAGTTTAGTCTCCTGTCCTCCATCTGCTCAGCTGTTGTGCATCTTTTTTGAGAGGAATTAATGTTCTTTGGGGGAAATTTCATGTTCTTAGATTTTTGTGGTCTATAATTAAATATGGAGTCAAACTTTTGGCCATTGGTAATCTTGTACAGTATTACAGCAATAAGCTACTCTGTTACCCAAATTCACAATTTTGATTTCTTGATTTCATGGCATTGATAATGTAATTTCAAAACATGCTGGTTTCATTAGGGTTTCCTATTTGATTAAATTCCATTTCATGTTTTTCTGAATTAAATCACTTGTACTGGAAGTTAAGTAGTTCCCAAAGTCAGAAGGAAATGTCTGACAAAATAGTATTTGTACCATAATACAAGTCCTGCTGGATGCATGAGTCACACACATTACCCTCTCATTGCTTTAAAATTTTCTTCATCCATTCTGATGGTTTTGGCCATTTCTCCTGCCTTCACATGCATTGCTTGGGTGTGATTGTCATCAGTTCTTTTCCACATATCTCAGTAACAAAATGTAACATAGATTCATTTATTTGTGGGTGTATTACTTTCTTAGTTCCTATAAAGAACTTGGTTGCTGTTTTGGCAAGAAAATATAAATTTCAGTCATCCACCAATGACAAATTTTTACTTTACTAAGATCAAATTTATGTTCCATTGCTTTTTATGTTCCTTTCTTTGTACACAATAGCATTTCATATCAAAGTTGAATCATAGTATAATCTTCCTGAAGACATTCTAAATGGCAATTCAACTCAATATCCTTATATAGCAGTGCCCATCACTTAACTGAAGTGACAAAATATGAACAACTTTGACCAAGATTGTAAGGCACAGCTATGTCATTATCGACCAACAGCTATTATACGACACAATCAATGTAAGACTTAGGTTGGGGCTCAGTAGCCTCTTGTAGAAAAATAGAATTTGAATCACATCCACTTTAGACAGTTTGGGTGGGCCCAAGGAAGGGAGCTGGGGGGTGAGGATGGGAGTTGGCCAGTAGAAGTCACATTGCTGGAAGGGATGATGAAATCTTTGTGAGAGAGCTCTCCCATAAGATCTGGCCAATATAACCAGATTAAGGCTCAGTAACAAAGCATCTGGGTCAATGGAATAGAACCTAACAAACCTGCTGTATGGGCCCCTCCACCTTACCTAAGTATAACAGAGGAGAAGAAGATTTTTCCTTATTTTGTATTGGCTATTGTGGTGATAAAGTTGGGCCACAGCTATGGCCTTTGGCAGGTAGATTCTTGCAGAGAAAAATGCTAGTTAGTGAGAGCATCTTGACTCAGATCAAAAGAGATTACTGGCTGACTGGACTAATTCAAGGATGTAAGGCACCTCATGGGGACTGTTCAAACAAATATTTATCGAGCGATTTTTACATGCAAGGTGTTGTACTTCATTAAAATACCTGAAATTCTTGCCAAATTCCTTCATGGATCTAACAAGGATATAAATGTAACATGGCCTCCTTTGTAGCCACAGAATGGTGATGCTTGAGAAGAGTTGGATTACCCCTTTCAGTATTAACTCTCTGAGAATTTACGAAGAGACAACACAGAAATGGATTTTTCTCTGCCTTTATTTTCTCCTCATGAGTATATTTTGCAACTAAATCCTGAATTTGAATGCCGCCCTTATATATAGATGATTCATCCGTGAATGTATGGGAGAAATCACAAAAAAGCTTCAGACTCCAACCTATCTCTCTACCATTGTGTGGTTAATGCTTAAAATTTTTCCATCAGAGATTCCTTCCTACCCCTTTTTCTGGTTTCTCCATTACTTAAAAAAAAAAAAAAAAGATTCTGTGAGAGGTTAACACAATACTTAAGTAGCCATTGGAATTCAGTCATTAACACCATAGAGGGAATTATTTTAATGGATGGCTATCCTCTGGGATGGAGGAGTGGACAGATACAAGGGCATAGATTGCCTTAATTAAGGTTAAAGGAATAGAAGAGCATATGAAAGTAGAGTTGGTGACAACTGAGATAAAACTTAATTTTAAACTTGCTGTAATAAAGAGACCCCAAAATACAGTTGGTTCAAGAAATATGTTTATTTCTCTTTCACATAAGATTCCAAGGTAAATGTCCAGGTTTATGGTGTGTTTGGTTTCATGATGATTTATTCAAGAACCAGGCTCCTTTCATTATGTTATATATATATATATATATATATATATATATATATATATATATATAATTTATATATATTATAATATAAAAATAATACATATATATATATTAGAACTTCCTGCAATGATGGCAATGTTCTCTATCTGCACTGCCCAAAAAGTAGCTACTAACCACATTTGACTAATTATACTTCAAATATGGTCATTGTGACTGATAAATTGAATTTTAAATTTTTTAAAATTTAATAAGCTCTCTAAAAAAAATTTTTTTTTAAGAAGCTCAGCTCCATTTGGCTGATGCTACCATATTGAACAGAACAAAGCTGGGTAATATTAAATTGTAAGTTAGGAGGGTGGGGTTTACAGTTGTCCTCCTGTATTCTAGTGTCTTTCACAGTGCCTGGACCTTGAAAGAGGATTAGTTCACCATATAATCTTGCTCTTGGATACAAATTCAGACATGATCATGAAACCTTGATTTGCTGGGGGACAAGACTTTTTGGTAGAGTGTGTTGTATAGTACTTGAACTTCTTCTAACTTAGCTACCCTTTTAGCAGGTGTGAATCCTAATGTGAAAGAGGGCTAGAGCTATCCATGATTCTTTTTCTGACTTCCATTCTTCATCCTTTGCAGGTTCTGTGAAAGTAACCCATAAGATAATATTAAATTATTGCTTTCGTCATTCTAGTCTTAATGATATGGCAAATTGAGGCTCTGCCTGTGTTTTAGTCTGTTAGAATCACTTGTGTTTTATTTTAAAGTAATTTACACTGGGAGAAAAAAATTTTAATGTGTTTTATTTTCAGAAAACGTGCACATTCCCTTAAAGGAGTAATTAGCACTAGTTTGGTGACATCATAGTGACATATAAATTGGTAGTTGAAATTAACCTCCTATTTCAAATGTGGTTTACCACATGATACAACACATAGTTTTTTTCTTTAACTATAAAAAACAATTTAAATATATAGTTTCCTATAGAAAAGTCTTGAGTCAGGGTTACAAATTAACAGTTCTTAGAACTATTAAAGCAAACTCATGATATTAGGGCTGTTCTTTTCTCTTGGGAGCAAACAGGCTGACACAGAAATTCAACTTTCTAATACCAAGTTAAAGAATATGCATATATTTATTTTAAATTTTTCGGTAACAAGTGTGTAAAACTTCACTAGCATTTTCCTTGTCAGATGAGACATAATGGCTAAGCATTTTCTTTCTTGAAGAACCAAATTGAACCATATTTCACTGTTTCAAGATTTTGTTAAAACTGAGGTTTCAGGCTTCAGCTACACTTTTTAGATCAATGCCATATCATATCTGGGAGAAGTATCAAGGTAACCAGGAAAGGGTACAAATAAAGTGAGAGGCTAAGTATAGTGAACAAGTGCAAACAAAATAAAAGCAGGCGTGACAATACACATTTCTAAAATGTAGAATTCAAATTTCGAAGAGTCAAATGAGATATAGAAAGTGATAATATTATGATGAAGAATATAATCTACAAAGACAAGATGTTACCATCATTTTTAAACCTTTATGTAACAAACAATATAGCAGAAAACATAAAATCTCCTAAGAAGCGCAAGAACTTGATAAAGCAATCAGAAGTACACATCAAGTTAAGAAGACAGGAAGATACAAGGATATATACTATTTAAAATTCTTACTTTAATTTCAAATAAAATGTAATATGTGCTTACTCTACAATAAGTTGAAACAATGTTGAAGTGTAAAGCAAGAAAAGAGAATACCTCCATCTCCCTTCTCCAGTTCTATAACTTGCCCAGAATGACTTCTATTGTTTTCTATGTAACCTTCCAGACCTTTTTCTTAGCATTCATAGATCTTATCAATCCCTAAAAATAAACTTCCTTGATTCATAGTAGGAGTTTACCAAATTTTTAAAACGATTCCCCTGGTGATAGATTTTAAATTACTCCAAAAGTTTGTTACTATAAACAATGCTCCAATGAACATCTTCATACAGATATCTAATGTTCTTGTGTGACAAAGGACAAGGAAGTGAATGTTTGAGTCAAAAAAAATGATGTGGGGCAAAGCCAAATTTGACAAGTGATTGTCATGAGATGTGAGCAATAAACCTATATTCTTGTAAAAAATTGAGATTTAGAGGTCTTTTCTGTCACTTTAGCACAACGTGGGGGTATGCGGAATTTATTTTATTCTTGAAATTAATAGCAACCCTTCTAACGTTTCACACTGCTGAAATCTTCTGCTTGTTGCCCATTATCAAATTAGCTTTTGTGATTAAGGAAAGACAAATTCATTTAAAGGTATTATTGAATTCATTTATGGTGTCTTATCCTATATTTGCTCAATCAATTAGTACTAAGATATAATTCCTCCATCATGAAAGTGAAGTGAAATTTATTAAATGTTTTTTATCATCTTTCAAAATAATCTCTGAGTCAGATGCCTGGGTCGCTCAGTGGTTGAGCATCTGCCTTTGGCTCAGGGTATGATCCTGGAACCCCAAGACTGAGTCTTGCATCAGGCTCCCTGTAGGGAACCTGCTTCTCCCTCTGCCTATATCTTCACCTCTCTCTTTAAGTCTTTTGTGAATAAATAAATAAAATCTTAAAAAAAAAAAAACCACTACAGCTTTTTTCCTTTAATCTGTTCATGGAGGTTTTTCTAATATTAAAACATCCTAGGATATTCCCCCCTTAGTTATTATTATTTAATAGAAGGGTGAAAGTAATTTATTATTGTTTAAAGTACTATGTATTTGCACTGTCTCCCAGTTTGTGTATTTGTGTTATGCTAGACTTGAAAAATTAGTTGGAAAATTGTATTTTTCACTTTTCTGTAACAGTTTAAATATGATAGGAATTATCGTTCTTTTAAGGAGAGCTCTGTTGGAATGTTATCTTTTTCAGTATTGTTTATGTTTAAAGAACATTCAGTTTTTCTATTTCTTTTAAAATCAATTTTGATAACTTTCTATTTTCTATTTCTCAGAAATAGTCTTCTAGGAATACAAATTATCAAAATTGATCTTAAGTTTAGAAGTTTTAATACATAACTTTCTCATTCATTTTTATAAAATGTTTATTTGATTTTTTCTTTAATAGAAGTAGTACTCAGAAGAATGTTTTTAGCTTTCCATGGTGTGCCTGGGCTGCTCCATACTCCCTGCCTCCCTTACCTTTTGTTCAATACACTGCGGTCAGGGAATGTAGCCCCCAAAACTTATTAACCCAGTAGCTCTTAGCTTTTCAAGTATGAGAATCTCATTTTCACAATTAAAAAGATTGCACCCTTCTCAGTATGAAGGAATTATATTTTAATACTTACTGAGAAAATGTAAGATACTATAATTGAATTTAGGAATACTTTTAAATCAATATGAATTTACATAATTATAATAGAAGTTAATACATTTGAAAAATGCTATTATTGATGTGTAGTACTCTTTGGTCTATCTGCCAGGAGCCTGATACTCAGCTAGATTTACAAACCTCTTACAGTAGCTGTGTAGTTAGTGGCTGGTCCCAGGCCTGCAGCCCTAGAATGCCTATCCTGACCTTCCACTCTTCTTCTGTGAAGACTGATTGATTATCTGTCCCCTGCTATTTATGCCACCCTCCCCCTTAGGGAATTTTAAGCTCAGTAGTAAAGAGGCATAACTGACACATAACACTGTGTGAGTTTAAGGTGTACTACGTGTTAGTTTGATATAGGTTGCAAAATGCTTACCACAGTAGCATTATTTAACACCTTTATGTCACATAATTACCATTTCTTCTTGTGGTGAGAACTTTTAAGATTTACTCTCTTAGCAACTTTCAAGTATATAAAACAGCACTATTAATTATAATCACTGTGCTGTACATTAGATCTTGAAAACTTATTCATCTTATAACTGGCAGTTTGTACCCTTTCACCAGTATCTCCCAATTTCTCCCTCCCTTCTGTCCCCATTTATTTATCATTCTACTCTGTTTCTCTGATTTTGGCTTTTGTGGATTCCACAAAATCATGATCAGTGAGATCATATAGTATTTGTCTTTCTTTTGTCCGTCTTACTTATTTAACCTCAAATCCCATCCATGTTATCAAAAATAGCAGGATTTCCTTCTTTCTCGTGGCTAAATAATATTCCATTGTGTGTGTATCATATATCATATATATATGTATATACATACACCCACACATATGATTTAAAAAAATATATATATATAGTGTATGATATAACGGATATACCACATCTTCTTTATCCATTTGTCCATTTATCAAAATCTCAATGAGATATCACCTCACGCCTGTTAAATGTCTATAGTCAAAAGACAAGAGGTAACAAGTCTTGGGAAGGATGTGGAGAGAAGGGGACTCTTGTGTACTGTTGGTGGGAATGTAAGTTGGTGTCATCACTGTAGAAAACAGTTTAGAGGTTTCTCAAAAAATTAAAATAGAACTACCTTATGATCCAATCCTACTTCTGAGTATATATGTAATGGAAGTGAAATCCAGATCTTCATTCTCATGTTCACTGCAGCATTGGAATGCCCTTCTTATGCTATCTGCTATCTATATCCTAGGATCCTTTATGATCCATGCCAACTCCTCCCTGAGTCCATCGCTGGTCATTTTAGTTTTCCACAATCTCCCAGGTTCCTCGTAAGAGTTCTGTGACACTTGATCATACTTAGTCCAGCAAGTCCTATCATGCTGATGTTACTAGCTCTTCTATGATTTTATAGCTCCATGTTCCATGGATTAAAAAACGCTCTATAGGTATTAACTATAATTATTATTAAATTAAGAAAATTTTCAAATGCTGCATAATTATGAAGTCACAAGTAAAATTTTATTGCCTACCTTCAGGCCCATCTCTTCTTAACTTCTTGATTTCTATCAGTACTAACATTAGCCTACTTTTACATAAAGGTTTATAAAACTTACTTTTGGTTCTGCAAATCCGAAGTTAAATCGTTTGTACTTTGTCTCTAACTTTCTCCTATGTCAGAAGCCAGCAAACCGTAGTCCATGCACCAAATCTGGCCAGTTCTTGTTTTTGTACACCTGTAAGCTAAGAATGGTTTTTACAATTTTAGATCATTTAAGCAAATCAAAAGATAATATTCTATGATACATGAAAAACATATAAAAATTGAATTGCAGTGTCTATAAACAAAGTTTTACTGAAACACAGCCAGTATCATTCTTTTATGTATTATGTATAGCTGCATTTGTGCTATAATGGCAGAGTTGAGTAGTTTACAACAGAGACATCCAGCCTACTAATCCTAAAATATTTACTGGCTGGGGCTCCTGGGTGGCTCAGCTGGTTGAGCATCTGACTCCTGATTTTGGCTCAGGCATGGTCTCATGGGTCATAAGATTAAGCCCTGCAAAGTCTGCTTGAAGATTCTCTCCCTCTGCCCCTCCCTCCACTGGCACATGTGCTCTCCCTCTTTCTCGCTCTCAAGTAAATAAATAAATCTGAAAAAAAAAATTTACTGTCAGGCCCTTTAGAGAAATTATTTGTCATTCTTCTTTCATCGTAACACAAAGGTTTTTTTTTTTTTTTTAAGATACTGTATAACTTGCTTACCACACTGTTGAAATAAAAAGACCTTTTTTTTTTTTTTTTTTTTTTTTTTTTTAAGATGGTCTTCTTAGCAGTTTAATTGACGTCAAGAAAATTTTAGGTCACATCTACTTCTTTGTGGGCTCTGATATATTAAAAAAATTGGCATATATATGACACTATACCTTAGTAAAACCCCATAACACAGAGTGAACCCTAATGAAGACTTGGACTTTAGTTAATAATAGTGTGTCAATATTGATTCACCAATTGTAACAAGCAAACCACAGTATGTTCATAATAAGGGAAATTGAGTGCTTGTGTGTTAGGGGTGAGGGGGGAAGCATGTATTGGAATTTGTACTTCCTGTTCAATTTTTTGGTAAACCTAAAATTGCTATAAAAATTAAAACCTATTATAAAAAGAAATACCCAAATTGAGTTATTTACATAATATTTTTCTTACTAGTAGAACTATAATTCTGTTGGCATGGCACTATACCTAGTTTTTAAAAAATGGCATTGCCTAGCTTCTGTTACAGACCAGGAGAGAGGCTTGCTCAATGAGATGTACATGGAAATTGTCTGGTGGAAATCTGTGCACAGTTCTTAAAGGGAGAGCAAACTCTTTTTTTTTTTTAAATTATTTATTTACTCATGAGAGACACAGAGAGAGAGGCAGAGACATAGGCAGAGGGAGAAGCAGGCTCCACGCAGGGAGCCCTACGTGGGACTTGATCCCAGGTCTCCAGGATCAGGCCCTGGGCTGAAGGTGGTGCTAAATTGCTGAGTCACCTGGGCTGCCCCCAGGGAGAGCAAACTCAGTTGGCATCTGTCCCTTGACCTTTTTCTCATTCCTTTATTTATTTATTTATTTTTTTGCCTAATATATTGCACTAAGACTTTAGCAAGCTCATGAGGCTAGGCATTCCTGGAGTCCTCAACCTGGACTCCATTGAGCTACTACAGTGGCTAGCCTTAGAGGGTGCCAACCTCAGGGTTTTTTAATTTCATTAGAAAAAAATTAATTCCTATATTATTTAAGTCACTGTTATTTAAGTTTTCTGTGAAGGAAGCTCAAATCATCAAAAAATTTTAAGAGTTTGGTCTCATCAGTGTATCTCTGTGACCACGTGCACACCCTGCACGTGGAGGAAGGAATCAGCACCCCTCTGTGAACAAGAGGCCAAGACAGGGAGCCATTCTCCCTCTTCTCTCTGGGAGTAGCCTCCTTATACTGCGTCCTAAAGCATCCTGGATGCACCAAGGCCAGTAGATTTCTAGGTGTGCTGTATGGATGGTTATGCAGGATTTCATTTCTTTTTGTTGAACTCCTGGGTTATATTGCAAAACTAAAGTCTTTCTAGTCTTTCCATTTTTATTTTTGGTGGAACACATCTTGGAGTATTTTTTTGTACAGCAGGTAAACGTTTTTATTGCCTATATATATGTACATACGCATATACATACACACACACATATATATACATATATATATGCATTTCATTTTATCTTCTCGTGTGAGTGATATAGAATTTTAGCTTCAAAATATTTTGCCTCACCAAATGCAAATATATATATATATATTTTTTTTTTTGCCTCAAATATTCCTTTGAAGAAATTTGTTTTTTTTTTCACCTTTCTAGAAATTTTTAAGTTATTGTTTTATCTTTGGCAAACTTCATGAGGATGAAGGCTTTGACATACAAAACACATATTTTAAGATGAAATGGTGAATCTTCAAATTGCTAGGTCTATACAACCTACAAAGTTAATGAAAGTGCAGCAAAGGTGAGACCCAATGAGTAGCTCTTAATGTTAGCTTTCTCCATATACATGTACATACATTATACTATATATATGTGTGTGTGTGTGTGTGTGTGTGTGTGTATTTTTTCCCCTCCTTTTCATCTTGCCCATACTCTCCATCTGACGATTCTTAGGTTTTCTTCTAGCTCCAAACATAGATTTTGCCTTTTGGCTTCAGGACCAGCCAGTACCTTAAGTTTGAGAAAAGGTAGGATGACACATATTGCCAAAGGGAGAAGTTACTAGACATTTACATTTGCTTTGTGGTCAAGAAAGAGTTTTTAAAGGATATGAATGAGAGACATGAGAGGGAAGTTGAAGACTCTTTTTAGAGTTTAACAGAACTGAGATTTGGGGGATGTCTGCTTGAGAGCCATGAAAATCGAGTTCTGGGCCTGTTCCTACTTAAAAAGTCTGCAAAAGATTTCACATTCTACAAGATGGGGATGGGGAAACATGATGGCACTGAAGGTCCCCTCCAGGGATCTAAAGTTCTACTCAGTGGTTTTTCACAGGGGGATGCCACTGCCATTAAGGAGAGTTTGGAAACATGGGAAGTGTTTTTGGGTTGGCATAATGAAAGGACATCACTTTTGGCATTTAGTATGCAGGCCCCAGAAATGACTAAAATTTTAGAGTAAATGGTAAAGTCTTACAAAAGAAACAATTGTCCAGAAAAAAAACAAGAAGTCAGTAGTGTCCTACTGAGAAACACCATGAGACACAGGGCTACCACCTCTGAAGTGATGTCTCCTGCTTCCTGGAGTCTTCTATTCTGGCCCTTCCTGGGAGAAGAGAGGATGTGACAGGATTCCTGTAGCCAGTTGACAGAGAGTCTAACCTGGTTGTTTCCTAGTCTCACAGATGGCTTGAATAGAGCCATTTCGTCCCTCTGACTCGACTCAACCCAAAGACTATTGAGCCCCGATGTTATTTTGCAAGACTGAAATGGAGGAGACATGGTGTAAGAGGCTTGCTCTTTCTACTCGCAGCCCAGGGAATATCAACAGCAGTTTAGATTAAGGAGGCCTCTGAGCAGTCCAAGGTCTTTGATATAAGGATTTTACATGTGCTCAGCATACTTGAGGGAAAGAACTTCAGATCTGTGAGGTAAAGTGCAGAAGATTAAGAGCTACTAATTGGGTCTCGCCTTTGCTGCACTTTCATTAGCTTTGTAGGTTGTATTGACTTAAAAGCAATTGGAGATTCACCATTTCATCTTAAAATATGTGCTTTGTATGTTGAAGCCTGCGCCTGCTTGGTTCAAACCCTCCTTAGAGACACATTTTAACAGAAACAGGTCATTCCAATGGAAATCTAACTATTCAGGAATAAACTCCCGCAATTCTGTAGATAGCACAAACTGAGGATCTGAGGAGTGGGGAGACAGCAGCCCACACACATACCACCTGCTTCTGCTTCTGGTTTGCCCCTGCTACCCTGGCTTCTCTATGTTCTCCAGCTCTGGGCCTAGTCCACAGGCCTCCAGGGGTCTGAGCTTGTCTACCTCTAGAGTTACTTCCTCTGAACCCTTTCTCCTCTATTCCATTTTAGTTTAATTATACTGAAGTGCCACAGTTTCACAAATGAATTTTATCTCTCAAAAGTTTGGCCAATTCTGTTTTACTGTGGGAATGGTTCTGTCTTTGTTCCCAATTTTTCTTCTTAGGAAACTCCAGTGGGTCCTATAATCCCCGGTGTAGGAATCACATTCCAAGGAACTCCTCCTTTCTGTTTCTCAACTTGCCCTTATTATAACCTGTCTCCAAGCATGGTCTGAATTACCCCAATAAGACTTAAACATGCAGATTCCTGGCCTATAACCCAGACTTACTAAATTTGAGCTCTGGGGTGGGACCCAGGTATCCACTTTTTTCATAAGCTATATAGAATACGGAAGAGGGCTTTTGAGTGTAGTTCTCTGTCTCTTACTAAATCATAAACATTTTTTAGAAGTATTTATTTATTTTAGAGAGAGCGAGAATGAGAAAGGGAAGGCACAGGAGGAGAGGGAGAGAGAGAATCTCAAGCAGATTCCTTGTTAATCATGGAGCCCAATGTGGGGCCCAATCCCACATCCCTGAGGTTATGACCTGAACCAAAATCAAGAGTTGGGCTGCTTAACCAAATGAGCCACCCAAGTACCCCTAAATTGTAAACATCTTGATGGAGTCATGCTATAAAATTTATATCCATAGTACATAAACAGTGTCTGACACACAGCTGGTATTGAACATATCTTTTTGTTGAAATAGTGGTCAAATCATACCACAAGGATGATTTAAGATCTGGGTTGGGTCCTGACTACCACTTGCTGGATATATGATTGGGACAAGTTATCAAAAATTTTTCTCACTTTAATTTGTAAATTAGAGATAATAATACCTATGTGCCAGTGCTTCATGATAAAAATGAGACATACATCATTATTAGCCTGATAGATTTTTAGGTGGTTTAGGGATGCCTGGGTAGCTCAGCAATTGAGTGCCTGCCTTCGGCCCAGGACATGATCCTGGAGTCCTGGGATTCAGTCCCACATCGGGCTCCCTGCATGGAGCCTGCTTCTCTCTCTGCCTATGTCTCTGCCTCTCTTTCTCTCTGTGTCTCTCATGAATAAATAAATAAAATCTAAAAAAAAAAAAAAGATTTTTAGGTGGTTTTAAATCTCCAGTACTGAAAGACTATGAGGAAACTCCCCTGAATTGAGGAATTTCTATGGGAAACTTTTCAAAACACTGTATGAATTCAAAATTTTAGCATATTAGACCCAGAACTGGAAGGAATGAACCTCTGGGTTATTCCAATTCTCTTGCAGTGGTCTGCAGGGATGGTGTTTCTCTGGATATCTTCTGGTTCAATGTGTCTGGTATTAATAATCTTTCCAGACAGATAAATGATGGTGAACAGATTGAATAGAAGACTTGTGTCTACATCAATTGAGCTATTTGCCTGTAGGCACCAAGTTTTCTTTTATTTCAACAATGTATTCATCTGTCCACCCCATCAGCATTTATTGAGCATCTACATGTGTAAAGTAGTAGTAATTACCATATTTTTGGGGTATTGATTGTGTGCCAGCCCCTGTGCCATGAAATTTATGTGCTCTCTCTCAATTTCCATGACAAACTTGCAAGATGGTGTTGTTAGTTATCCCCATTCTATAGAAGAGGATCTTGAATGTACACTTTTCCAAAATATTAGAAAGAAATTGTGGAAGCAACATTTAAACCTAAACCATCTTACTGTAGAGAACTCTCTGTTAAATTGCCCTATTGCCCCTGGCATAGACCTTCTCATATGGATTCGGGAGGAAATGCATAGTGCAAGAAGAAACAGGACAGGAAGAAACATAGCAGTGACCAAACCAAAAAGCAAAATCGTTCTTTCTTGATTTAAAAAAATCCACTTTCTCACTAACTTTCCAGGGATTAACAAAGTCAGCCTCTTGTTCGGGTTGTGCTGCTGATCTTCACACCATTGAACAATTTTCTTCCAGTAGGGCACATTCTTGTTTTTAGTGATGGGTTGAGAATGGTGATTGTTTATAAAGGACTTGCACTATGTAGAAGAGACAGAGATATTTGGAATGCATAGCTGACCTCACAGTTTGTAAGATAGGACAGCAGTAGCTACAGGAAGCACTCAGGAAGTCTAGTATTAATATGTGTCAGAAAGGGCTTTGTTGGGATTAGTATGTGTCAGAAAGGGCCTATTCTGAGAGTGGAAATAGGCTTATATTTATTTTGACTTTAAGAGTGTTTCAGACTGTTTCGTCACAGCCTCAAGAATGGCAGAGATCATTATGTTGACTTTTTAATTTAAAAAAAATTAAATCTACAGCCTTTTACTGTTCTGGCTATGCTTATTACAGTACTACTGAATGGGATGGCTCTGACATATTCTGCCAATTCCAATTTGCTCACCAGGCCCAGTTATTTCCCCACTGTTGTGGTCGAAAACAGTTCCCTAAAGTTTCACCAGAAGTGGTCTGTCTATTCTTGGTGAGATTGGCTCTTCATAGTCTAGCCAGGGTGTATGATGATTTTTTTCTTAAGAGCCTTGTTCGGTTTACCAAATAGAAAATGTTGTCACTTATTGGGGATTTCTGAAATGTTATAGGGATGATTAACATCTTGCTTTCTGGGATCCCTGGGTGGTGCAGCGGTTTGGCGCCTGCCTTTGGCCCAGGGCGCGATCCTGGAGACCCGGGATCGAATCCCATGTCGGGCTCCCGGTGCATGGAGCCTGCTTCTCCCTCTGCCTGTGTCTCTGCCTCTCTCTCTCTCTCTATGACTATCATAAATAAATAACAATAAAAAAAAAACAAAACATCTTGCTTTCTGAATTCTGTATATGTAAAATTTCTCTAAAATGTGGAGCATTACTCAGGTGTCTGGGGCTGCATTTCCCTAATAGATTATTTTAAGCTTTTATCACTCATGACAGAATAGGAGGGGTGAGGTTATCTTATAAATCTTTAGTACAGATTGAGGTAATAAATTAAAACATCATAGTGAGAAGCTTCCATACTGATTTAAAATATAATTAAATGATCGTAGGCAGAATGAACAGTTCCGCAGATCAATATGCAGGCTTCAGAAAAACTGGTACATTAGGTTCCAAAGCTTACTTTTAAAAGAAAAGAAAGCAGTCATTTTTCCACCAAAGTGTTTTTCATGTATTTGAAACTGTGAGGAATAAAATAGCTTGTTCATAATCTTTTTTTCAAGTGAGTAATAAAGAATAAATGAAAGCTATTAGGTGCTAATATGTACTGAGAAGTAGAAAAACTATTATCAATGAGTATTTATTGAATACTAATGAATCCTTAGCACAATGACTTAATAGGGCATTAATTACTTATCATCACATCTCAAAACTTGTAGATTGAAGGGGAGAGTACCTAATCTTCAAAGTTTCCAAATAAAAACTGGTCACATTTTTATTTGGCCTTATATAGAAATTGTTATAAGGCTATAATAAAACATGATTTTTACTTTTGTGTTGTTTTCATGTTAGAGAACATGCCATTAAAGTGTATTTGATATTTATGAAGGCGCAATCACTACCATAGGATGACCTATTAATATTAATGATAGTAAAATTAATGAGGTTTTAGGATTTATCTGACTCATAAAAAAATAGTCCAGCAGCAATTGGTATGAATATTCTTGATTTTTACTGTAGATTTGTTAGCATGTAAGCAAATACTTTTCCAGAATAAATAAGACTATGGTCTTTATCCTTAGTAGAATAAGCCAGAAAGAATGAGTTCTGACATGGCTAATTTGAAGGCTTTCCAGCAAAGCCAGTGCCATGAATAGGATGCTGGTACTAACCAGCAGGGCTGATACTGCCATGGATGATGCCATAAGGAGTTCTTTATGGTTTAGAAAGAAATCAACTCCAGTTCACAAATCAGAAAACATGTTATGACATGGAGGGAGTGGGAAAGGTAAACAAAGAGATTTATTAAACATTAGTCATGATGAATATGCAATTTGCAGAGGAAAATTGATTTTTCACATAAATTAGTGTGTTAAACATGATAGTCTAATAGGATATTCTGTCTGATATTTCCAAACCATACATTAAAATTGTGTGTGTGTGTGTGTGTGTGTGTGTGTAGGGGAGGACCTTTCATATTTGAATAAAAATCTGTTTTTCCAAGGATTTGCGTTGAATTTATGTTATGCAATTAGCTTTGTTGCTAGGCAGCCCCAATAGCAGTTTTGATGTGTAATTTGCTTGAAACTATTAAAAGGGTTTTGCTGAAGGTTTGAAACCATCTGAATTAGCCTCAGAGAGCATTAGGTGTTGCTATTTTAATGAACTGAATCTTTACATTTGAGATTAAGTTCTAGTGAAACCAAAATAAAATGGCACTTTGGGAAATGAAATGTGTTGAACCAAGTTGAAGGAAATCTAATATTCACTCTATCTCTTTGGGCTTCCTGAGCTTTACCCACTAATGTCCACTCCATATCGTAATTTGGGGACATTTTCTCTCAAAGTGCATTCTGTGAAGCTGCTGCCTAGAAGGCCGCCTTCTGTTTAAATCTGCTCTCTTTGCTTCCTCCCCAACCCCCAACAGTGAAGGTCATGGGTACAAGGAAGAACCAAGTCAGGGAGTGTCAGCTTTTCCTCCAGCACATCTTCTCTGCTCCTGTTTTGGTGGTTGGAGGGCCAGCCCAATGTTTTGCATAGAGTTTTCACCTCTGTGGCTAAGACTGGTCAGACACTTGATTTAGACTTAAAACTCTGACTGTCCTAGAAAGTTGTTTTTTGATCTCCTTTATGTTCCTGTTTTGAGGACTCTGACTCACCCACCTCACCCTTGGGCTCACCCTCCCAAACTCCCAGCACAAGTATGACTGGGCTTTGGATATTCCAGGGGTAAAATTGGGCAGCTTCTTTTGGTTTATTGTAGGAGGGGATTTCTGGATAACCCTTGGCTGTAGATGACCTATAAAAACGCTAATAGAACTTCTGATCTGAGAGGTACTTAGAGAACTCTGCTTTCTAAATCAAAAGATTTTTTTTACTCCATTAGTTTCATCTTGAGTGTATTTATTACATTTTTGCTTAGCAGCAGCTGCTTGAAATATATACTATCAGCTTGCTTCTCCTCTGCAGTTTTGCTGTTTAAAGGCTGACATCTTACCACATGCAAAGGTTATACTTAGTTGAGGCATATAAGTATATACTTAGTGAAGGGTGTGAATATATTAAGATATTTCTTTAAAAGTTGCCTTATCAGAGCCTTGAGTTTTCTTGTGAAAAGGAAAAATGGAAGACATAAATATGGTTTAGGACATTAAAAAAATACAACTAATTTCCCCATGATTGCTGTGATTTCTGACAGTAGTAGTTTCACATAAAGTGATCATATGTTTTTGTTATTGTGAATTCTGTATCACAAATGTTTAGATTAAAAACTGTGATCTACCAAATGATTATTTTCTGAATACATGTGGCTTTGACCAGTGTATCATCTGGATAGAGTTGATGAATGCCTGAGTATTTTACTGTGAACAAATCAGGGCAGAATATTCAGAATTCTGTAGAGATAAAACTCATACACTGCTTGCTAATCTAAAATTAGTAATTCGTTATAGTGCATTCAGGCTTTTATTTCTGACTGACCTGTTAGTATGCAAATCTTCCAGTATGATGATGTCTTAGCCTACCAGCCATTAAAATCTTAGTAGAGTTTCACTTATCAGATTGTTTTCTAATATAAGCATTGGCTGTGATGGGCTAGTACACACAAGTGGAAAGCTCTCAAGAGTGTGAGAGTTGACCAGTTAGCTTCATATTTTATACTTATCTTATACCTTTTTAAAAAATGTACTGAAAATAGATCATTCATATTTAGAGTTTCCTACAATATCCCTTTTCTTCTATAAAAGATTGAAAGTCCTTTAATGCTAACAGTCAGAAATGGACATGACTCAGGCTCTTGGTTTTATGTAGCCAGATTTTGAACTTCTCAGTTTGGGAAGGCTTCAACTTCGTTTTTAGCAATTTAATGCTTTGTTAGAATTATGTAGTGTTTCTCTACCATCCTGTGAGCTTCTGTGAGCCCCTGGTGGGTAGGGAACCCATGACATCTAACATAGCACATAGCCCACAGCAGATGCTTAGTAAAAAAGTGTGTATGAGAACACACTGCCTGTCACTGGGTGCCTGAGCAGAGGAACATTTGGTGTGGTATCTGTTTCTGCGTGTGTGAATACAGAGCATCAGATCCGGGTGCTGTTGTGTGGGGCAAGAAGTTGAGGCTATGATGTCCGTCAGTGAAAATATTCTTTTTGGACTGAGAAGTCCTCTCCTGACATCACTGCTATAGTGAATAAGGATTTCCTTGACAAATATTCTCTTAAATCAAATAATCAAATCTTGACTGAAGACAAACACTAGGAACTGTTTGGTGAATTTAAAAAAAAAAATCAGTTGAATATCATCCTGATGGCTCTACCCAGAATTCAATTAAAGTGGCTCAGATTATTGAAGAAGCAAATATTGGGCAGAAAATATCAGTTCAGTGGAGCTATTTAATGGAATAACTGCTAGATGCTGTGACCTGTAGATCTATAATCGGATGGGATCTATGATAACAATTCAGTCATCATTCAAATATTCAAAGTCCTCTTAATTCTTTAGATTTTTCATTGCTATGTACCTTGTGTGATATGTCAGTTTTGTTTGATACATATTTGAAAATATTCAATTCTTCTGAAAAGAAGAAAAAGGTTAGATAAAATTTATAGATAGATGAACTGATAGCCTACAAGACAGAGACAAAATTCATGGAGTATTTTAAATATAGATAGTAAATAAGAAACTAGATTGGGAAACAGGCAAACTTGCTAAGATGTATTAAAGATAAATATTAAGTTTGTAATCTGTTAGATTGTAAAATATAGGAAAATAAGAAACTGTGTGTGTGTGTGTGTGTGTGTGTGAACAAACAGGACTTTATTTCTCTGGTAAACATCTTAGTGTGACTGGTGCAGGAACTGAGCTGGGAGCAGAGCCTGGCTTCTGCTTTTCTTGCCATGAACTGTGCACCAGGAGCATAGCAAGGAAAGGGGGTAGAGGTAGAAGACCCTGAGGCCAGCAAGGAGTCTTCGTGAGTAGGCACCAATGCCTTGGACAGGTGGGCCTCACTGGAGCTTAAACTTCAGTACAAGAGGTGAAGGGACCATTCCTTTCTCCTGTTCTCCTGGCAATAGCCACACAATCTGACATCTTTTTTTCTGCAAATGTGGCCCAGAAAACCCAGCCATGAGAGCCAGAAGAGGCAGAGAGGCTTTGGGAAAGAGAATCTCAGGTTTTGCAAGCAGAAAGAAGAAGTGAGCTGACCTGGCCTTTGACCTTGATATGTGGGACCCAAGGAATTTAACAAAAATCCCCTACCCCTGGACAAGCAGAGCAGGACTAACTAAGGCACTCCCCCATTCTAGTCAAGCCGCTGAGCACACCCTTACCAGAAACCGGCTCATATAGGAATGCGGAACCCCTAGCCAGAGAATGTAAACCCTGTCTTTTGCCCGCCAAGCCTGCACACCAATTCTGACCAGGGTGATAGGCTAGTTCAAACGGTCACTATAGGGTAGGTTGTAATTCAATTGGCCACCTGCGTGTGGACCGACATGACTACACAACTTTCTGTGTGTGTTACAATCTCATTGGCCACTGGCCCCTATAAAACTGCTACGCCTCTTAACCTCGGGGTCCAAGTCCCTGCTCCGCTGTGTCGAGTATACTTGGACCCAAGCTCAAGCTTGCAAATAAACCCTCGTGCGCTTGCATCAGTGTCCGCTCCTTGGTGGTTTCTTGGATTTGCAATCTTGAGCACAACAGATTGAGAGGTGTTTGGAATCACCTCCAAAAGAAAGGAGGAAGGACCTTGAGAAAAGACCATACTCTGGTGGCAGCCAGCCTGTCTACCTTCCCCATTCCCAAGTGAGGAATTCCATGAGCGGACCCATGGTAGAGTCCAGAAGAAGATGCTGGCCCAAAAGAATTTATTAAAAAGTTAAGTAACATTGAATGCACCCCAATGTTTATAGCAGCAATGTTCACAGTTGCCGAAGTGTGGAAAGAGCCCAGATGTCTACCAACACATGAATGGATAAAGAAGATATGGTATATATACAATGAAATATTGCTCAGCCATCAGAAAGAATGAAATCTTATCATTTATATTGATGTGGATGGAACTGGAAAGTTTAATGCCGAGTGAAATAAGTCAGTCAGAAAAAGACAAATTACACACACACACACACACACACACACACACAAGAATATTACTCAGCCATCAAAAAGAATGAAATCTTGCCATTTGCAACGATGTAAATGGAACCTGAGGGTATTATGCTAAGCAAAATAAGTCAGAGAAAGACAAATATCATATTATTTCACTTATATGTGGAATTTAAGAAACAAAACAGATGGAAGGAAAAATAAAATAAAACAAAAACAGAAAAGGAGGCAAATTATAGGAGACTCTTAACTATAGGAAACAAACTGAGGGTTGCTGGAGAGGAGGGCCATGATGAAAGGGGGTAATTGGGTGATGGGCATTAAGGCAGGCATTTGAAATAATAATGAGTACTGGGTGTTGTATGCAACTAATGAATCATTAAATTCAACCTCTGAATCTAATAATACAGATCTATGTTAATTACATTGAGTTTAAATACAAATTGTTTTAAAGATTTTATTTATTTATTCATGAGAGACACACAGAAAGAGACAGAGACATAGGTAGAGGAAGAAGCCAACTCTCTACAGGGAACCTAATGTGGGACATGATTCCAGGATCCCAGGATCATGACCTGAGCCAAAGGCAGATGTTCAATCTCCGAACCATGCAGGTGCCACTAACTACAAAAATTTTTAGAAGTAAGTAACACTGAGTCAATGTAATCATACTATTGAGTTTCTTTTCCACTGAAAATGTCCTCAGTGGTGAATAAATACATTAGTTTCTAAAACCTTTTTATTCAAAATTTCTGCCCAGAACAAGGCAGCCTCATCTTTAAGTTAGTAGCTTAGTCGTTCTTCAAGAAAACAGCTTTATGATATCATATAAATACAGGCAGAACTTGATTGTCCTGCCTTTCAAAATGTGATAGATTGCCTCTTTCCCTGAGAAGTGAATAAACCATCACAACCTCATATATCTTAGTAATCAGTGTTCCTCCTAGTTTTAAGAATGTCCATGAATAGCTCACATGGGGGTCCATTAAACAAAAAATGGTAGAAGAGAAATAGGGAAAAATAAAAAGTGAAAGCCAGAGTTAAAGTACAAAATGAGGAAAGTATGGGTGAGCCTTTGTGTGTGCCCGGCTGATGGGTGTGTAGCATGGTCTCTAGGCCCATCTTTATGAAGTGGAATTTGGAAAGAGATTCTCTCACAGGGAAGGAACTTAACTGTGTTAGGTTACCAGAAACATGTGCTTTTTGACTCTGTTTATTGCAGAGTTCTAGCTGGGTGAATTTGGGGTACTTTCTACCTTTGTCCTGGGAGGAACAACTATAGGAAGATTTGGGGCCTGTTGGATGAATCATCAAAATCCCAAAGCATATTTCTAAGTTAACACTCATCTTTGGTGTCACATAGACTTGGGTAAAGAGAAATATTGCCATATGGTGTCACATAATTGATATTAAAAGATATGTATATTATGTTTGGACATCCTTTTTATCTGTGTGATGGCTGCTGCAAGGCTTATTTCTCAGAAGGGGGAAAGAATGGGAGATATAAAGTAGATTTTCTCTAACTATATTCCTTATACTTTTTTCCCCCCTTTTCCTTAGCACCTAAATCCATATGACACCAAAGATGTATGAATTTTTGTTATCAGGGAACATTTAGGTGTTTTCGGTGATCACTGGCTTATCTCACAATAGCAGAGTTTAATGAAAGAAATGCATTTTTAATTGAGGATGTGAGATTTTATTATATGCTATTATATGCTAAAGTGATATATGCCTTTGTCATTCAACAATATTCATTGAACAAATACTTATGAATAGCCTATGATATATCAAACCCGGTACTAGGCTTTGGAGATTGAGATGCAAATAAGAAAGATTGTATTTCTGCCATCCTGGAACTTTAACTACTATGGAAAATCACAAACAAGTAGTAGGCAATCCTAACAATTGAGTCTGCTTTGTTTAGTGCTTTACTCCCATACTTTCAATAGAGACTGATGTATGATTGGTGCTCAGGAGATGTTTGTTAAATGGAGACTCTCGAAGTAAGTGCTATGGCAAGGGGCAGTAAAGGTGCCACGGGTAATCAGCAAATTCTTTTTCCCCCCAGCTGTACTGAGGTATAATTGACCAATGACATTGTAATATATTTAAAGTATACAATTGATGATTTGTCTGGTAAGTTTTCATGTTACTAATTAGCATCCTTTCTTTTCAGCTTGAAGAACCGCTTTCAGCATTTCTTGTAGGGAAGATCTAGTGGTGATTAACTCCCTCTGCTTGTTTGGGAAAATCTTTAATATTTAATCTCTCCTTTATTTCTGAAGGAAAGCTTTCCTGGATGAAGTATTCTTGATGTTTTTTTTTTCTTTTCTTTTAACATGTTGAATTTATCATCCCACTCTCTCCTGACCTGGCCACAATCTTCTGTTCCTGATGAGAAACCCATTAATAGCTTTATTAGGGTTCCTTCATATGTGAGAATCTTTTTCCTCTTGCTGCTTTAAAAATCTCACTTTGTCTTTGTTTTTAGACAATTTTGTTATAGTGTGTCTTATAGAAGATGGTTTGAAGCTGAAATTTTGGAGGGACCTACAATCTTAATGAACTTGGTTGTCCAAATCTCCAGATTTGGGAAATTCACAGCCCTTATTTCTTTAAATAAGCTTTCTGTTCCTTTCACTCTCTTTTCTTCTGAGACTCCAGTGATGGATAGATTGTTTTCTTACTGGAATCCTGTAGTTCTTGTAGGCTTTCCTTACTCATTTTCAGTTTTTTTTTTCCTCTGACTGGATAATTTCAATTGACCTGTCTTCACATTATTTCCTTTGCTTGATCCAGTCTGATGATGCTGGTGTTTGGTGCATTTTTCATTTTATGCTTGGTTCTTTCTTATGACTTCTTTCTCTCTTAAACTTCTCATTTTGTTATATATTGTTTTCCTGATTTTGTTGAATTGCCTTCCATGTTTTCTTATAGTTCACTGAGCTTGCTTAGAACAACTATTTTGAATTCTCTCTTTCTGTGGGGTTGGTTACTGGAAAATGACTTTATTCCTCTGGCGATGTCATGTTTTCCTGATTTTTCATGTTCCTTGAAGATTTGCATTGCTGTCTTGGCATTCATAGAAGCAGTCACCTCCATCAGTCTTTACTGACTGGCTTCTAGAATCTTCCCTGTTAGGGATTCTGAGGTTTTCTCAGACCTTTCCAGTGGATACCTGCTCCACACTTTTTATTTCATTTCCACTTGGAGGGGAATTTGTAAGATTATTTGCCTTCTGTCAATCGTGCAAAACCAGGCTGGGCACCAATAGCCTTTTGTCTGGTTTCCCTAGGGTGATACTGAGTACTGAAGCTTGTGTTTTCTACAAACACTGCAGATTTCGGCTAAAGTTCTGCACGTGCTCACTAGTTGTTTCCAAAGGCTCTTTCTCTCCATCTTTGCCCTCAGGAACACACAGAGAGAGCTGGCGAAGGGGGAGGGTGTCATTAAGGTGAGGTACTCAGAACACTGAGGTGTCCATAAGCCAATTGGGGGAATCAGCAGGTGTGGCATTGCTAGTGGCTCTTAAGCAGGCATCCTGATGGAGTCTGTAAGGCAGTAAGTAGGACACGTGTCCTTTGATATGTTCCATGCTGAGTCCTGGCTGCTATTCTCCCAGCTGCTCTCTGCCTCCCACTCCTACAGTTTGCCACTTAGTATTCTCAGTGGGATGGGGGAAGAAACGGGTCTTCCGGGCAGTGTCTCACACAGCTACGAAAGCCAGATGATCATGCACACACCCTCATTTTCCCCTGTGGTAAAAATCATGGACAGAGGAGGTCTCTCTTGCATTGAGCTCTGTTACCATAGGGGAGGGATAAAATAGGTAAAATGAAAGTGTTGCTCTAACATTCTTCAGTGTGCCCCATCTTGGATCTTGTTTAGCTCCAATGATGTTCCTGAACTTTCTCCATTGGACGCCCAGACTTCCACAAAGGAATCCTTGTCTGTGAGTGATTGTCCAAAATCAGTGTTCTTTTGGGGGAAATGGTGGAAAACTACTATACTGTCATTTTAATGATGTTGCTTTGGGAAGAGATTTACTTCATGTGATTTTAAATATGATGTGGGAGCCATGTAGTATAGTATGTAAGGGCTTCTGGAGGAAGGCTACCTGGTGTTTATCCCTAACTGCCCTTTTTAGCTGGGTGGCCTTACCTAAGCTTACTGGGACTTTGTTTCCATGTCTGCTAAATGAAGATGATGATAGCACACCAAAGGATTTTTTGAGAACCTTAAATGAGCTAATAAATGCAAAGCACTTAGAACAATGCTTCTTACACAGGAAATAATAAATGTTGGCTAATAGATTTACATGACAGATGACTAAAAGCTTAGGGACAAATTGAATATATCTAAATTGCTACTCCAATTTAGTCCCTGTTCTTACTCCTAATTCATATATGTTTTATTCAGGCTCACAACTCTTTAAATAAATCCTTAGGTCCACATATTTTTATAAATTGCCTCGCTTTAGTTTAGGTCAGTTTTTTTTTTTCTCCATTGGACTAGTTATTGGTAGAAACTTTGGTTTCCAGAGTATTTGGGAACCTGGAATGCAGATAAGAACTGAAGACATAGATTTTGTATTTCATGGGTTTGCTGTTATCTTGTGTGTATTCAAACACAAGAACATGGTATGTATAGACCATAATATCAAAAGGAAAGTACAATCTTTTCCTCCTTAAATAACTCCAAGCGTAATATGATGGTTATGGCAGAGATACTTGGTGATCAGCAAAATCCATGTTTCCCGGCATTTTCCAAGCTCCTTTGCACTTAGTTTGGGCCAATGGACTATAAGCAGAAAAGATGAAAATCACTTCCTGACAAGGCAGGTAAGAAATATGTGCTTCTCCATTACTCTCTTCTCCTTAGTTGTAATAATAGGGATATACCAGCAGAAAATCAAGTCTCAATTTTCTCCCTCATTGAGAAACATATAAATGTGCAAGTTGGATGGATGAGGGGAAACATCCATAACCCTTCTCACCCCCAGCTCCTGCTTACTACTTGCGGATTCCATTAGTAGATTATTGCCCACATCCTTGGAGGCAATGTCAACTGACCAGCTCTCTTTCTCTGTTTCTATTTCAAAAGTATACAGCCCTTATTCCTCCTATATATACTAAGATACAAACCAATTCCACGTGCTTAAGAAAGAACATGGCTTTCTTCATGGATAAAGTATATTTAAGGCTGTGAAAGACCACGAAGGAAGAACCTTTAAAATGTTAAGCTCTGTGAAAGAAGCCAGACACAAAAAGACAACTAATATATGATTCCACTTAGGTGAAGTACCTGGAATAGTCAAATTCATACAGTTAGAGAGTAGAAATGTGGTCACTTACATTTTGGAAGAGGGGGATGGGGGAGTTATTGCTTAAGAGATAGAGAATTTCACTTTGAGGTGGTGAGAAAGTTCTGGAATTAGTGGTGATGGTTTCACAACAGTGTGAATATACTTAATGTCACTGAACTGTATACTTAAAAATGGTTAAAATAGTAAATTTTATGTTATGTGTATGTCACCCACACACAAAAATAGTGAAGACCAAAACTAATCACATTTAAGATATGGCGAATACCCTGGAACAAATCACTTCCCCTAAGGCATCAAGATCTATGCTATCAGACTGCAGGTGGGTGGGTGTTACATCATATCTTCTGTGCATCTGGCTGCTGATGATAGAAGGGCCCCACTCATCCTAAAAGGGAGGGGTCAATGGAGAGTCTTCTGAGCACTCATCTCGCCATTACATCAATTTCAAAGAGGAAAAAACTTCAACATAGATATACCATTTTCCTTTATTTTGTATCTAAATAAATTAGGGGCTAAATGAGAGGATAAAAATTTCATTGATAAATTATTAGTCATTAGATAACAGATACCATAAAAATAGTTCACTAATGCTTTATTAATCCCATTTTTGGCAAGATTTTTTTTTGCTTGAAAAATAATGATCTCTTTTCGCATCTGGTAATATATGGCCATGTTGCATAGAAAGCACAGGGAGCATCAACTATGGCACGTACAATTTTCTCTCTTTAGTGTTATAGGTACTCTAGCTGTTAGTGCTTATGATCTCAGAGGTATCTTCCACACTCTGTCTGTAATGTGATTCTTCATGAGATTCAGTGGATCATGGTTTCTAGTGTCAAAGAGTTACAAATCAGAAGTCTAGGAAGGAAAACTCAATATCATTCTCTCTTGAAAGATTTATTTGGCTCCAAAAGTGTTAGGCTGTCAGAGCAAAACTTCATTGGTCTTCCTAGCTTTTCCAACATGTCTTTTAGATCATTGTCTCCCTTCCTTCATCCTGCTATTTCCCTTGACTGGAATGTTTTCCCAGCTTCTGCTTTCCTATTTAAATTCTTTTTTTTTTAAGGTTTTATTTATTTATTCATGAGAGAGACAGAGAGAGAGAGAGAGAGAGAGAGAGAGAGAGGCAGAGACACAGGCAGAGGGAGAAGCAGGCTCCATGCAGGGAGCCTGATGTGGGACTCCATCCCAGGACTCCAGGATCATGCCCTGGGCTGGAGGCAGGCTCTCAACCACTGAACCACCCAGGCGTCCCTCCTGTTTAAATTCTAACCACACCTCAAGGCTCATTGGAGGCTCATCAGCATTAAGACCTCTGCCCTGGACTGATTAGCCCAGTCCTCCTACAATGTTCTCACATTGCATCTATTTTCTGAATCACTTACTCATTCATTCATTCATTCAATCATTCATTAAACCTTAAACTTTTTCACAAGTAGCAACTTTTTTTTTTTTTGACTTGATTTATTTATTCACGAGAGACACAGAGAGAAAGGCAGAGACAGAGACATAGGTAGAGGGAGAAGCAGGCTCCCTGTAGGGAGCCCGATATGGGACTTGATCCCAGAACCCTGGGATCATGCCCTGAGCCAAAGGCAGATGCTTAACCACTGAGCCACCCAGATGTCCCAGTAGTAACTATTCTAAACAATGCTCTCTGAGAAAACTGATGCTACTAATTTTATTTCTGTCTGAATTAAACCAGTTGAAGAGAATAATTTGACCATGGACCTAAAACTTAGCAGAAGCTGAGGCAAGACCTTGATTTAGAATAGAATCCACTAAGTCAATGTTTTAAAAATCTTTTCATTCCATGAATTCTCTAGAAGTCCCTTGGTGGTCTCTTCTGCTGAGTCCTCTGGCTCTTTTTTGCAGGCACTGCCGTCCCTAACCTGCCCTGTAGAATTCTAGTGCTTCAGGCTCTGCAACTGTGTCGGGACCCAGAAGTTTCACACAACAGATTGAAAAATGCTTGACTCTGACCCGTTACATCCATCATTTCAGTTTTTGGTGTTGGCACTGTGGTTTCAGATAAAGATAACATATCAAGCCTGTTATAAAAGGAGGAAGGAGAGAAAACATACCATCATCTAGAAATGTTACAAACTAAAAATTGAAGAGTACTCTCTCTGCCTATTTATCTTCAATCACTGTGTACCAAGGTGCTTTGGCAAGAGAGATATTTTGGGACAAACAGTAACTGATATGAGGAACAGTGTTGATTTGCTCCATCTATGAGATATAACTAATAACAGATGGATGTTATTTATAAACTCTTACATGTTTATCCTAGTTCTTTTGAACTCTTTCTATTCTGGGTCTATCAGCTGTTGCTGTTTGGATAATTAATTACACAACCAAACTCAGTTTAACATTTTGAAATGTACATTCTCTATATGATCTGCATACTGAATTCTGTTGTTCATGCTGTCCAATGTTTTATATGCCACTTATTGCCTGACATACATATACACAAGCATGTGGGCATAATGTGTTGATTAATTTTTAAAACTTCATGTCAATTTTCTTTTCTTTTCTTTTTTTTTAACTTTCCTCAATCCCCTGGCCATATCTGTATCAGCCTAAAACAGAAGCAGTAAAAAAATGTGACCCAAATTATCATGCACTATTTTTAAATGTATTTGTTGCTTAAAAATCATTATTAAATAAATTTTGATAATATGGCTTATGTCAGAAAATGGTTGAATCAGGTTCAGCTGAATCCAAGATAGCATTCTACCTCTAGCTTCTCTCTCCAAATAGGAGCAGAACATTTTTATTTTTTTTTATTTTTTATTTTTTATTTTTTATTTTTTATTTTTTTTGCAGAACATTTTTATAACCAGTAAGCAAACTGATCATTAGAACAGAATATCTGAAGTGCTCAGAAGACCAAGGGAGAGAGGGAAGAAGGGACAGGAGGAGGAATGGTGAAAGAGAGAGAGAGAGAGAATGGGAGTTTTTGTTTTTACAAATACATGCAAACAGAACGTATTACAAGCAGTACAGTGACGCATGAACTCTCCTGATCAACTCTGAAGTGAAGTCTCTATCTGATTAAGGCAAAGTGAATTAGGTTGGAAGAAGAGTATTCATATGTCTAGAAGGTCAGGAGAGTTTAACCAGTTCTGACTGGTACTTTTTTTTTTTTTTTTTTTTTTTTTTTTTAGTTTAAAAGCACTCAAATTCCAAATTTCTTTCTTTATGAAATTATCAAAGAATATCAAAGGAATTACTTCTAAGCTCATCTTTCTACCCAAATGTCTTTAAAAGAACTTGTGAAAACATTACCAATAAAAATGAAGTTTTATTTTGGCAGGAGTTCAGAGCGCTAAATCATCAAGTTTGGCAAATGGGTAAATAAATAGCCATATAGATGAAAACAAAGTGTAATATATTAATTATACCTTTAAGAATAGGAGCACCTGGGTGGCTCAATTGGTTAAGCTTCTAACTCTTGGTTTGGGCTGGGGTCATGATCTCATGGGTCCTAAGGTCAGGATCCATGCTCAGTGAGGAGTCTGCTTTAAGATTCTCTCCCTCCGCCCCACCCCCCAACTCATGCACACACACACTCTCTCCCTCTCTTTCTGTCTCTAAAATTAATAAATCTTAAAAAAAGAAAAATTTCAGTCATACTGTTAAAAAATTCTATATTTGTATTTTTTTTGCAAAAATTCATTGCTGAAGGAGCAGTTCTTAATTCTGTCTTAATAGTAATATCTCTTTTTTTTCTTAATAAAAAGTGAAGCAGCTTTATAACTGGCCATAATTAGAGTACATAAGGAAATGAAGGGATGTTGAAAAACTGGCCAATAGCCTCACCTGTACTTTTGAGACAGGTAGTGAAGAGTGCCCTGAAATTATTCCTATTGAACCCAAATCCTTGCTTCATAATGTGGAGGTAGCCTGAAACATAATGTAGGTTCAAATATTCTCTCTGTTCATAGTCTTTCTGCCCTTTCTACTTACATTA
This sequence comes from Vulpes vulpes, assembly GCF_048418805.1. Classification (NCBI taxonomy): domain Eukaryota; kingdom Metazoa; phylum Chordata; class Mammalia; order Carnivora; family Canidae; genus Vulpes; species Vulpes vulpes. The sequence continues at coordinate 46,835,326 of NC_132788.1, read as the reverse complement.
TAATCATGTTCCTTTGTAATTGTGAGTCTGGGATTCCCTCATGCTAAAATTACTTTTTATTCGTTAATGCTTTTGTAAAATTAATCAATGGTTGTTCTACTAAGTTTGTTCCTTATAACATATGGATATTTAATGTATCTATTCCTAAATATCTATTGCTGCAATACTTATATACATTTGTGTTATGAAAATGATCTTATTATATCTGATTAGCCTTAGCTTATACTCTGCAACCAGGAAACAGGGTCTCTTTGTGAGGTCTTTCCTTTGGAGGTTTCCAGAGAGATAATACATAAGAGGGTAAGAGCGTAGCTTTGAGAATGAGGAAGACTGATAGAAGTAATAGAAGGTAGGGGTGAAGAGCTTGGGCTTTGGAGTCAGACTGTCTGAGTTCAATTAAATTCAATCTCCACCAACATGTGTAATCTTGCATATTTCACTCAACCTATTTGTGCCTCAGTTTCCTCAAGTATAATTGGGAAATTAATTATAGTATCTACATTATGGAATTGCTGTGAGAAAGAAATAACACACATAAGTATTTAGAACAATGTTTTGATCCACTTACAAGTATAATCAATTGCCATTTATTATTGTAATTATGAATATTAAAAAGTTCAAATTCCAGCTTTATTACATACCAGTATGATCTAGTACAGTCTTAACCCTTCAGTTTGTCCATTGCTAAAAGGAAGATTACAAGACCTATCTCACAGGGTTGTGATGGGCATTAATGGCATATTATGAAAACTATTGACCACAGAACTTGGGATATATAAGTGCTCAGTAAGGTTATACACTCCCTTTCTGTAACTTCTTCAGTGGCTCCTACCAGTGAACATGTGACTTAACATATTTCTTGGAGTCCTGACCAGTGAGTGAGGTTTAAGAGTAAGATTGAATTTGAGTTTTACAAGTGGAAGTGTTATGATGCACCAACATTGAGAAAGTCTGAGGCAGTTTTACTAGAGTTGAGGAGACTCAGAGGAATAGCCGTGCACCCAACTCAAGTCACCCCCATCTGGCATAGAAATCAGAATGCTAGTGAGAAAGATGGCTGGTGAGTAGACCTCTGATAACGTAAATTTCTTACTCTTCTGTAGAAAATTTCACACGGGAAGTCAACACATTCTAGGACAGCTAATTGTCAGTTGTTCTTCTCATCTTTGAAACCTTTTTAGGAGTCTGTGGGGTCAAAACTATTTTTATAGTAATATTTAGAGCCAATTTGCTTTTTAAACTCTCTATCATGATTACACAGTGGAATTTACCAGAGTGTGCAAGATGTGTGATGATGTCATCAGTCTGACAACTAATAGGTTGTATGATTACATATTTTGCATTTAAAATGTTCTCATTTTAAATTCCTGTTGTGGTAAATACCTACAGATATAGTTCATATAAAGAAAATCTCGTTGGGGTCTTCAACAATTTTTAATGTTTTTTTTTATTTCTTGTAAGATTCCATCCATTTAAGGCATCTGGATGGCTCAGTGGTTGAGCATCTGCCTTTGGCTCAGATCATGATCCCAGAGTCCTGGAATCAAGTCCTGCCTTGGGCTCCCTGTGGGGAGCCTGCTTCTCCCTCTATTGTCTCTAGCTCTCTCTCTGTGTGTCTCTCATGAATAAATAAATAAAATCTTTTTAAAAAGAGAAGATTCCATTCAGTTATTTGAGAGAGAGAATGAGCTGGGTGGGCGGGGGGGGAGGAGCGGGGGGAGAGGGAGAAGCAGACTCCTCACTGAGCAGGGAACCCAACTCGGGCTTAAATGCCAGGATCTTGAGATCACGGCCTAAGCTGAACTCAGATGCTTAACCAACTGAGCCATCCAGGCACCCCAATAATTTTTAAAGCTTTAAAGGGGTCCTACAACCAAAATGTTTGAGGATCACCAATCCAGAAGAAAGGGTCCATTTTATTTCTGAAAGAGGCCATTCTCTAGCTTCTGACTGAAGGTATTTTATGCTATAAACTGCCTAGAATCCTCACCTGATTCCCTGAATATTTGCTTCCCCTTTTCCAGACTCTTGTGAAGACCATCTCAGCTCCTCCTACAAATTATGGTACAATTGATTAGGTGCAGTTTCCTTTGGCCACAATCATCTTCAGACCTTAATCTACCTACCCTAATCAGTTTGGATTGCAGCCACATTCTGGTGTTTCTGATTGGATTTTGGATACAATCTATCTCTCAAATCATCACATTTATAGTCCACCTCTCAGGGTGGGCCATTAGGTTACTACTTCCCAAACTTAGTCCCAGAGAGCATCCCAGGCTTTTGAATCCAGGCCTTTTAAATGGAAACTCCATCACTGCATTTATTGTACCAAATACATAAATAGTAAAATCTTAAGAAGAAAAGTGAATATGGCATTTGTTAAAACTGTTTCAAGTTAAATTTGGTGTTTGTTCTTTGCTATTCTGAACTGATGGAATCATAAAAGTCTGGTAAAATTATTCAGACCCATGAAATGACATCTGGAAAACAAAGCTGTGTTGCTATTCATTTGAAGTGCTTATGGAAAGCTGTTAA